>NW_026521972.1:5066692-6333365 GCF_021234435.1 Artibeus jamaicensis | reverse complement strand
CACCAAGACACCTGACCTGTATAAACCAGTAATGGGCCAATATATTTTCCTCCGGCTGCAGAGTTAAGACTACATATAATCAACCATGCCATTAAGGCAGCTGATGCATTCTACATGATGATAGACCTAAAGCAACCTAGCTTCAGTCCCAAGGGAAAGCAAAATTTACTTAATCCCCAAAGAATTGTTTCCCATAATGCAAAGAGAATTAAATCGTGAAATCCGAGGCCTTCCTGAAACCCACTGATTGCAAGATGGAAGAGGAGCATATGTCTGCAGGAGCCTGCTGGGGTGGGGGGTGGGAGGGGGAATGCACACACTGTCAGCTCCGCAAGGAGATGCTAAAGAGATGACTAGTGGTGGGTAAAAGGTGGAGAAGTTATCAGACATACCTGGAATAGCTGTTACATGTGAGGAAAAAAACAAACATTTTATCAGGGTTTTTATTAGATTTGCGTAGCCTTTGTATCCTCAGTGTGTGTGTGTGTTGGAGAGGGGAGGGGGATGGACATATTTTGGCATGAATACAACAAATATTTTCTAGTCTTTTGGCAGGATGATGAAATGTTTCAGCTTAGTTCAATCTTGCCCATAAAACTTCGCATTTCCTCCAGATGCAGATAAATTTGCACATAGGCATAAGATGGGCAGAAGAACTGAGCCATGTGTCTGCCATGTGTAAGGCAGCAACACGTTTCAAATGGTTCCAGTGTAGAAGCGAGGGCAACCCTCGTACCGCACAATACTCAGTGTAACACCTATGGGCAACAACGAAGGACTAAAAATAAACCCCAGGAAAAAATGGTTGGAAAGAACGGGACTTCCTTAGAATGCATTTGTTTTTCCTTAGAATAATGGAAGTTTTATAGTTAGAATAATTGAAACTCACCTGGCCCAAACAATTACATCTTTGACTCATGGCTTACTAAAACAATTGCTAACGAATGGTAAATTGAAGTATTGTAACTCAAATATTTGCATTCCAACTCCTCTGCTATTACGAATGTTTCTACAGAGAGGGTGGCTAACACATGATTTCTGGCACCACCCTGCCTGGCTCCAAATACCTGGGCTAATTACTTAAATGTTCTGTGCTCAGTTTCCTCATCTGCAAAAGGAGAACAGCAATGGCACTGCTGAAGAACTAAGATATAACACATGTGAAACACTAGAACATTGCCTGGCACATAGTAAGTGACATAAAAGTGTCTGCTAGTTTTCTACTTAGTCCTCAGTCCAGTTACCAGTATTGATCCCACAAAGATATCAATATGATTCTAAAGAGGGGGACTGTATAAAATGGGAAATCTGTAATCACAAAATGGGAGTTTGGGGGATATAGTAAATATTTATTTGCAAAAATACAAAATTTTGAAAATTTTATAAAACAGAAGCACCGCTAGTCACTATAGTTCTTAATTCCGCTCATTAGCTAGTGCCACTAATAGTTTTAAGGAAGAAAAATGAGTAAGGAGAAGAAATGAACTCTTCCAAGTGACTAGCGTTGAACCACTGGCAGCTGTTATCTGCCTCCAAGATGAGATTTATTCCTGCAGCCTGAGTGGATAGACAGCAAAAGAAAGTATAGTCTCTCTACAGCACAGCCATACATGGTAATTATCGATCAAGGGCACCAGCTCACTATGAGTCCCACACACCAATCATTGAATAAATGGCTTTTCCAGCTACACTTTTGTTCAGGGTACAAAATACTTCAAACTGCGACTGTGAGGATATCAAGGCTCTTATGCTAATAACAGAGAAAATTAATGAGCCCTCCTTTTGACAGAATTCACTATTTAAAACTGAAAGTATTCCCAAGTGGGCAGCAGCTCAAACCCACAGGACCCAAAGGGCGAGGTTTCCTGCGCTGACCCTGCCTGCAATTACAGAATCATCGCTAACTCAGAAGATCCTGGAATTGAATCCCACCAGCACCCCCATGATTCCATTCAATAATTTCTTACTCAATTACTGGAAGATTAACCCTACTTGTACATTTATTTTTCTAAGGAAGTCTAAAGCTTATTCTAGAAGAATAAGGTTTAAAAATAATTTTAGAATCCTGAGGTTTAAAAAAATCATTTATGTCAACAGGTAGGGACTAAGTAAGTAAATAAATATAATGAAGTTTGAAACTAGTGTAGCTACATCTAGTAACTTAATATGCATACCTAAGGAGAATATTAAGCAATAGTTTTTAAAATCATTCTTGTTTATTACTAGTCAATCTAATGTTAAGTCATGGCTAAACTGTTTTCATAAAACGAATTGAAAAAGAACTTTCTCCAAGTCATCTAATTTTAACATTTTTTGCTAGTGTAAACAAGTATCATGTCCATAGCCATGACCTCTAAAATACTCCCCTCTTCAAAGAAAACCTGGTGAGGTACCTCCATAGCCACACCACGAGGAACCTGCAGGGTTCCTTCGTCCAGCCCCACAGGCTCTGCCCTCAACGTTTAGGTTCAGTGCTGAGAGTTCTTAACCTAACTCTCCCAGATAGTGCAGGGAAAAGAATACGAATGCAGATCTAAAATACAGGAAAACTGCGTCTGCCGAACATTCCTAGCATGGCTTTCTTAACCGTGATCATTTTAATCAACTCTATTTATACATACTCGGTAAAGAATCTGTGCTCCTTAATGGACAAAATAGAGACCACACTCGCTTCAGTTTATGGCATATGAAGCTGCTTTAAAAAAAAAATCCCAGTTACCAGGCAGCAGGAGCCACTCAAAGGACCAACTAAAGGTCTTTCTTTGATTGGCAATCTGCCCCTCAGCAGGCATTAAGATTCATATCACTGAGTTACTTTACTGGACAGAGACTGCCCTATCTCCACAGAGCCAGAGAAAACGCCTGAAACTTCTATTTGAAATTAAGAGTGATGAAACTAAGAGCTTAGGTAACAAGTTCTATAAATAGATCTGTTTAAAAAAATCCTTTCTAAAAGCATCTTCCCAAGCCATGTGACTTAATTACTGTCTAGGCGACAAAGTATTATTCCCTTATCCAAGAGCCTCTGGAAGAGCTACTGTGGTGAAAATTCAAGATAGAAAGCATGTTTCTGAAATGTATGGGAAAGCTGTAAATATGAAATACTGTTGCTGAGCTACTCTCCTAAAAAAAAAAAGGAAAACGAGATTTTTAAAACCCTGTAGATAGATTACTGGGCTACCGTGGCTGATGCTTACATCTCATCTCAAAGACTGCCTCAAAAAAAAAAAATACAACCTAATGGCTATTTGGAAAAAAACCCATAAGTCTCCACTTAGGAAAATTCATCACTGATGCAATGGTATGGAGGGCCCAGTACTCATTTTTCTTTTTCTTTTTTTTTGACTGCTTATCCTTTTTGCTTCTACAAAAAGCACCAAGATTCTGGATGGTAACGCAGTTTTGAGAATCAATAAGGAAACTTGATATCCAGGATAACCAAAAGCAGATTAACCCTTTGTTCATCTTTTCCGCTGCAATAAGTACAAATAATAACACTCTGGCAGTTTAATATCTATGTTTGTGCTCCTTATGGCCAAAAAATAAATAGTTATAAGCATTTATGTACTATTTGGTCATATGTAATGAATTCAAGAAAAATCTGTCTCATAAAAAGATATGTTAAATAAAGATATTTTCACCAAAAAAGTAGAAAGAGAATGCAGTTACTAACCTACAGCATGGTGCAAAAGTAGATTTACAGTTGTGAGTATGCAAAACACAGAGTTTATTCTTGTATTGTTTATTAATAATTGTATTATTTTCCATATGAGCTGTACCTACTTTTGCCACACCCTGAATAACCTACATTTTAAGTGACTACATTCTGTGACTAATGACGACTGGAGAACATATTTTACTTAAGAAAGAAATTCACAATATTTTATAATACCATACAATTGTTTGTGGAGATTTTTTCAAAAAAACATCTTAAGAGACACCTTAAGAAACATTATTTTTTTTAACACATTGTTCGTTTCTTAAAGTATTCAACTGTTGAGAATTATGTTCCTCCTGGAGAAATCTGGAAAAGGAGACGTGAGAAAGTCTGAATATAAAAGTCAAGATTACAGACAATTTTCTCTGGATGCTGTTCAGGCTTAAAGGAGCTACAAAGTTAGCACGAGCTGAGGGTGGGTATACACTGCCTTAACAGTCTGCATGTTCAAAACTTTCTAAGTGACTTCTTACAGCTGTCCTCCACCAATATTCTTCCCCTATCATTTACAAAGAAAGAATGAACCCCTCCTTTTTTAAAAAAGAAATTAGAAATGAGTTGGAAATCTGACTTACAAAAATGAATAAAAAGGAACCTAGAGACTCTGCTTGTACGCAGGTGCCGCATGGGAGATGGCTAAGCTAGCCATCGTTCATGGAGCTCCGACCCCAGGGAAGGATAATGCCCGTGAACAGCAGGAGAAAAGCTATTTTGCAGAGAAACTCAGACCTTTCCTTGCTTCCATATCAATTTCCTGGTATACTGTTTCCAGAGTGACAGTGGCCATTTCAGTTTGCCCATAAGGTGTTTTTAATGAAAACTGTACCACCTTTCATCAGAGTGAAAGGTCCCCTGGAGTCACAATAACCTCTTCCACCCTTATGCAGACACTTTCTCCTCTGACACCTGCTCTCCAACACGCAGGCTCTCTGCAATTCCTTCGTCTAATTTCAGGCTTCACAACCTTGACCCACAGTCCTTTGCTCTCTTATCCATCTTCTTAATGCCACTATGGACATAATTAAGACTTTGAGACAATGATATTTGAGTGCACTCAATTCAATTAAGTGGTGGATAGTAACCAGTCAATTGCCAAAGTCAATAATGTACAGTGCTACAATGCGTGTCTCTGGACACACCCATTCTTACAGTTACGGTCCTGATCCAAGGACACAGTGGGAGTGCTCACATACAGTAGTCTGGAAATAATTTGAGCTAACAAAGAAGGACTCTCCACAGCTGTTACTTTTAATTATTAGCATAAGACATCATATAATTTAACCAAAAGGAACAGTTAATGATATCAATAACTGGATATGATCTTTTATTGGTAATAAATATAATAAATCATATCTCTACCAAGATGTCTACTTTAACTTTTTGACCCTAAGGAAATCCGCCCTTTCCTCCTTCTACACAGACTCCTGGTTCATACATAGGATTAAAAGTTCCTCTCCTGGTGTTCTAAAACTCCTACTCAGGCTATTTTCCTGAGATGTGAAACTAAAACAGACTTTGTAGTGAAGTGCATCTTCACCATTTTTGCCCTAGGTAACTGACGTTACAGAAAATTTACCCAAAAGTATAACCAAATTTAAGAGAAATAGCTAAAAGGGTCTTTAAGTAGACCACCATTTCAGTTTAAGAATCAGACTATAAGGGAGTAATTGTTGAGTGCCTCCAGAATGAATATGTATATAACAGGTCTAAATAAAATACATTTCAACTTTTATGGCTATCCTATTTGTATAACACACACTACATGGTGAATAATGGGGTGCAGGAGGCGGCACTGGAGTCACGTACTGTAGACTCGAACTGCAGCTCCACCACTCAACCACTCAGCACAGTTATTGTCAACAAGTACCCTCTCCATGCCTCAGTCTCCAGTAAAGTGGGATAAAAACAGCTATATTTACAATCACCAGTTGTTTCCAGGATGAATACGTGTGTGTGTGTGTGTGTGTGTGTGTGTGTGTGCTAGTCACATCGCGAGCAATAAAAGCCATTACTGTTGGTATTATAATAGTAATTAATTAGAGCTATATAACTAGGAACTTACATTAACCAGAATACTGGCAGCTTTCAGATTCAACACACACACAAAAAAACTACCTAGCAGCCCTGGCTGGTGTAGCTCAGTGGATTGAGTGCGGGCTGTGAACCAAGGGGTCACCAGTTCGATTCCCGGTCAGAGCACAAGCCTGGGTTGCAGGCCTGCTACCCAGTGGGGGGCACCTGAGAGGCAACCACACATTGATGTTTCTCTTTCTTTCTCCCTCCCTTCCCCTCTCTCTAAAAATAAATAAATAAAATATTTTTTTAAAAACTACCTAACAAACAGCAATGAGCATCGTTTACACTCATGTGTTGCTACTTATCAATTCCAGTTTCCTTTACCTTGAGAATCCAGAGCCATCGTTTTCTACAAATCAAAATAAAAAGACTTTGTTCCCAACCTATTCTGTTTAGTTGAGGTAATTAGAATTTGTGTTTAAATCTTTTGAAAGTTCAGGTCAAACACACAAAAGTGCTCCCTAAAGGGCAAATTTAGAATTTAATTTTTAAATGAATTGGAAGGCAATGTAAGTGAAAGATGAGATTAATATTTCACTTATAGGTGGAATCTAATGAACAAATAAACAAACAAAACAGAAACAGACTCATAGATACGAGAACAGACCGACAGCTGTCAGATGGGAGGGGTGTGGGGGGCCGGGTGAGAAAGGTGAAGGGAGTAAGCAAACACACACACACACACATACACATACACACACACACATACACATAATCCACAGACAACAGTTCGGTTATCACCAGAGGGAAAGAAGGGGCTGGGAGGAGGAGGCAGAAGAGGGAAAAGGGGAGATAAATGTTCACAGAAGGAGACTTGACTTGGGGTGGTGAACACATGATACAACATACAGATGATTACAGAATTATATACTTGAAACCTATATAATATGTCACCCCAATAAGTTCAATAAAAATTAAAAAGAAAATATGTCTCATTAAAGAATAAAAATGATTTCCTGCTTTTAAAGCCTTTATCTGTGTAACCTTTGAAAAAAATTAATAGAACTTTAAAACCAGCATTATGCACCTGTCTGGTGGGTATAAAACTGCCTTCAATAATGTACAGAATGTCTTGCAAGTAATACAAATTATTATCTTAAGGAAAAATCACCAAGTGTATTTCATTTTTCTGTAAATATAAAATAGCAATCAACAGCAAAATCCAGACTGCATAGGATAAACACTTTGGTTTCTTCAACAAATAAATTCTAAGGGAGAATTTAAAAATAAAGGGAAAGGGAAACCAAAAAATTCCGAGACATGTTTACATTTATTTAAAAAAAAAAAAAGAAACCTACACAGGCAAAAGTAAACTACAGGGATACAGGCATGGGCAATAAATGATGACAAAAAATGAGAAAATGATAACCATAAAGTCGGGACAGTGTCTCCAAGTCTCCCAAGAAGAGGAGGGAGGGGCTTGGGTTTAAGAAGCAGCACCTGAACTACTTACTGACCAAGCTCAGATTCTAACTGGATAGGGCTCTAGGGTGTTTGCCTTTAGTAATTTCTGTGACAGTGATGTATTTTACAGTGAAAAGATTTCAAAAATAAAACTACAATCTACAAGAGTCACCAGTGCAGCTACTGTGTATTTTTTATGCAAATGTATTCCTTTTCTCACATTCACACTCACGCTTTAAATCAAATGCATTGCACCTGAATTTTCAGAAATGAAGATTCCGTAACCTGTGAGCAGAGACATTTACTAGACTGATTTCTAGCCACGGTTTAAATCTGATTTGATAATGACATTGATTTTAATTTTGCATTCTCAGATCAATATGACCCTGTGCCGACTGACCAAAAACGTTCTTTCACACAGAGTTTGGCTTCTATCATTTACATCAGTCCTAGGGGAAAAGCCAATTTAAAAATTCACAGGCTCTTAGGGAAGCTGGTACTGGCTGAACTGTGTTCCCCTAAAATTCCTATGTGGACACCCTAACCTCCAGTACATCAAACTGTACATATTTGTACAGAGTTTTTAAAGAAGTGAGTAAGTTACAGTGAGGTCATCTGGGTAGATCTTAACCCAATCTAACTAGTATCTTTCTAGGACGAAGAAATTAGGGCACAGAACAGACAGGGAAGTCCGTGTGAAAACACAGGGGGAAGACAGCCAATGAGAAAGGCCTCAGAAGACACCAGCCTTGCTGCCACTTTGATCCTGCGTTTCTAGCCTTCAGAACTGTGAGACAATAAATTTCTGTTGTTTAAGCCACATTGTCTGTGGTCCTTTGATATGGCAGCCCTAGCAAACTGACAGAAAAGGAAAAAGAAAAGTTTTTTTTTAAGCTACAATTTTACAATTGTTTTGACTCATACTATATAGTGAAAAGAAAAGCTTAAGCAAATTGTGAGTCATTAGTGAAGAAAGGAGAACTAATAGATTCCATGCAAAAAGAAACACCCCGGACAGCTAAGCACAGAGGGCGAGACACAAGGAAGCAGCCGGAAAGTAACTGGGTACTGACTGAATGGATGGGCAAGACTCAGCACTTCCATTGTGGTTCCTGGGAAAAAAAGCCAGAGGAGAATTTTAAGTTAGATTCTCCAGTTCATTTTTTAAATGAACTAGAAACAAATGGAGGTGGTGGGTGAGATCAAAGTGGTTTTCTTAAACAAAGTAATTTCCTCTGGCCCAGAGGTCTGAATGAACTTTGGATTTATCATTTCCCTGGTTTGATAGGGTTGGGGGTTAGGCAAACCATCAACCAAAAAATTGCAATTCCCAGGCTGCAAGATCAATGATTGTTCAGTAAGGTCAGTGCTCTGGATGTTGCCTGTACCCATGGAGCCCGGTGATCTCAGAGTGGAGTACATTCTGCTGACTAAGTCCAATTTTCCTGAAAAGGGATATTACTGCAGAGACCGCAGATCGCTGTCAGCTGGATCTGCCCTCCATGCTCCACGCGCTCTTCATCGTCCCCCGGACAGACAGACAGAAACAGAAATAGATACTGAACTGCCTGTCTCCTCTCAGCTTCAGTTTAACAAGAAATAAGGTATACTCTGCATTCAGAAAAGCACCCTACAAAATTGAGAAGCGACGCTAAATAAACAGGGATAAAAATAAAAGGAGCCCAGAGACTCTAAATCTAGGTAATTATTTTTTGACCAGAAGCAACACGGCTCCATTCTCCCACGTCATAAGTAGAAGAGTCCTGACATTCTTTGTACAGTGAGGCAGTGATATAAATCAACCGACCATCCAATTCATTCATTTTCAATTCAGAAGAACTGTCTGGAGAAACTGGCACAATTATCATATCTAGGTCATTTATTTAAAAATTAACAGATTTTGTTTTAAGTCTTTATCAGTTAGCATTGTATAGATGTATAAAAAGGTATTTACTGGAAAAATGTCCCAGTGTCTGTATTTTGCTTTTTGGGGTGGGGTAGGGGGGGGGAATCTGCTTTTAAATACTACACACACATGCAAGTAGAGATAGAAAAGATTGTCAAGATGTTTATAACTGTGGAAGCTGGATAATGGGCATGTGGAAGCTCATTACAGTATTCCTTTCACTTCTGTGTATGTTTGACTTTTTCCATAATAAAAGGTTTTCCTTTCTTTAGTTACATATCATTGAAAAACTCACTTTGTTTCATGTTGTCACTTGAATAAGACAATGTAATTTATTTTAGTTACTTACTTACCTAGAGTTTAATTTGAATAAGAAGCTTTATGACAGTAACATATTTAAATTGAAAAGCAGTGAATCTGAGAAAATGCTTCTTAAATTAAAAAAAAAGAAAAGCAGTGAAGACAGACTTTGAGAGAAAATAACTTGGGGAAATGTTTACAGTAGGATATAGTGTTTACTTTTTTAAAGTAAGCTACGATGTTGTATATATGGGATATAACAGCTATGTAAAAAAAAAATGTAAGCATGTACATAGGACAAAACAGTGCTATGAAGAAATATACCAAAATGAAAAAAATTGTATCTCTCAGAGTTTAAGGGTGATGTTTTTATTTTTTTGATATTTATCTCTAATTACAAGTTTTCTAAAATGAGCATGTATCAAATGTATAATCAGAAAAAGAAAGCAAATTTATATAAATGTCAATATAATTCCAACAAGGCAGAATAGATAGTCTGAACACTGTTCAGAAGAAAATAAACAATCAGCTAAAATGCACTCACTAAACATTGGGCCTAAAGTAGCCCTTTGGTAGAGTTTGGTCTCTATGCCCTAAGATTATATCATCAGCAGATAGGGAAAAAGTACATACATTCTTTGTTTTTTTTAATACTCTCTCAAGAATATGCTTATTGATTTTTGAAAGAGAGAGGAGAGGAGGGTGGGGAGGGATCGACATCAATCAGTTGCCTCCCGTAAGTGGCCCCACCAGTGTGGAACCTGCAGCCTTTTGGGCCGATGCTCCAACCGACTGAACCACCGGCCAGGGCTGCACACATTCTTATGCCTGTAGTTGGAGAAGGATTTTCTTTGTGTGAAGTCTTTTCAGAACTTACCTGACGAGAACTAGGATCTTCACATTTCTGTCTCTAGGGATTTAAAACTCCCTGGGAGTTCCCAGTAGATCTAATAAATTTATACTTTTACCAGGGGAAGACATTCTCTACTAAATAAAAAGCTATGCACCTGCCCTGGGTGCAAGATTTCACCCCTTGGTTCTCAGTGCTAACCTTAGAAACAAATTTTAGAGATTATTTTCTATGACAAAATTGAAAAAAGAACCATGTGCAGCAATATTAATTCTATAAAACACACCTCCAGTGACTCCTACAGTACACTAAGAATTATTTTTCTTGATAACTAAAGGTTTTATGTTTTTTTACACACCATGGGGAATACACTTTCTTGATGAATTCTTTAATACAAAAACCCTAATACTGTACCTTAGAAGTATCAATAAAAGTTAAAATCATAATCAGTATTTAAAAGATTCTGAAAAATCTCCCCCAGGGAGAAATATTTCACTTACTTTAACTTCCACAGTCTTCCCTCCATGTTCAATGTGCCTCTCTATGTACTCAGAGGAGAGCAAATCGCTGCAACAACAAAAGAAAGCATGATTCAGAAAGGACTTAAAAATGGAAAGCATCTGAAAATAAAGCTTACGCATACCAGCTTTAATGAGTCTTTAACTTCAGAACAAAATTCTTTAATTTTGAAGCAAAAACAAACCTTTATAGGTGTCTCTCTCTCTCACACACACACACATACACACAGCCTGATACTTCTAAAACAGGGTTGTCTAACTCATTTTCACCAGGGGCCACATCAGCCTCACAGTTACCTTCAAAGAGCTGAAATAATTTTTGGATTGTATAAACGTCACTACTCCTTAACAGCTAAATGAGAGCTCCGAGTTGCCCTGGGTGGAAACAAGGTGGAGGGCCGACTGGCCTGCTGGCCTTGTGTTTGCCATCTGTGTGCTAAAGGGTCAGCTGACTAACCCTCCTGTCCCCCACTGCTTAGCAGAGCTGACTGCACAGATCTTGCTCAAGAGTTGTAGGAAGCTGCCATAAGCACACCCTGTTTAAAGACATCATATTCTCCCCTTTGTTAGTTCAGCTTTTTATACAATAGTTTTAACTTGCTACCATTGCTCACCATTTTTTATGTGTTCTGTGACATTTTATCTAATAAAACATGGGCTTCTACCACAAAAATAAAAGGGGAAGGGCAAAGAAAAATGAAAGAAATGAAAAAATATATACTTTCAGCAATTTAAAATAATTCTCTTTTAAAATCTCTACTAAACAACAACCTCCTTATAGAATTTTAAATTACTTACATCATCTTAAATATATTTCTCATTAATTACATGCATGTGAAAAATTTCCCCTTTAATAGAGGTGTCTGCCTCAAGACAGTTTCCATAAAAAACCTTGAAGTCTTTATATTTAAAGCACTAAAATATAAATAAAATTAACATTAATAAAAATAATACATGAAGCTATAAATTTCTGTGGATCCTGAGAACGAAGATACCAACTAAGGCTCCTTGGCTCACTGGCCTTAAATTTTAAAACTGAGCCCAGCAGCCATTTCTAAACAGAGGGCCCTCATGCAAACTGCACTTCAGGGTAAAGCCGGCACTGGGTTTCTGCCATCTGAGCCAGCCCTTATAAAGCAGTTTATGGAATCCTATTTCAACCAATAAGACTGAGGCTTTCCCAGTCCAATGGGAACAGTACATCTTCACTGACCCCATTAGCATCCTCACTGACCTATCAGTGTGGCTCCATTCTGACCAATCAGGACGGTGCCTTTTGGAACAATCACACTGCAAGGATTTAGAGTGCTCATTGGCATGAGGATGGACCAACCAAGCACTGGGGTGGGGACTTGACCTTATTTAAGTCAGCTCTCCTCTGGTTCAGGGAGCACACTTTCCCTTTACACCGAAGACTGAAAACTGTGTTTCTCTGGCTGGAATTGAAACACCTAAGATGAGACCCCCAAAGACTTCTTGCCAGACCAGAATGAACAAGCAAGGCAGAGCAGAAGCATCTAGCCCAAGAGGGTCCTTGCCTGAGGGCTGCCTCACCCCAGAGCCCACCTCACAACCCTGCTGTTCCAGAGCCCTGCTGTTTCAAAACTGAGTAAAGTTCCCTTCACCACCCCCCAAACTAAGGATTCCTGGTGGCACCGACCTACGACTCTATGAACAGACATTCGACCAGCTAAGAAAATCTTTTTCACAGTGTTCTGAAGGTCACCGAGCCAAAATTGTTCAATTATTTTTTAAAAGTGAATTTCTGAGTTCAGAGCCCTGCCGTGATAAGCATCATACTTAGAACTGCTTGAAATGTAAACAGAATGATCAAACCAGAGTTGCATTACCAGAGGCACCATAATCAGCTCCTACAGTATCTGATGCTTACATTACCATTTGGGAAACCTATAATTATAGTCTAAGTCCTTGTCTCATTTGTCTTTGGAATACACTTTCCCACTGACTTTATACGGGGGAAGCAGCAAGGATGCTCTAAGCTGCAAGCTGCAGAAAACACAACTAGAAGTGACTCAGGCAGTCAGGACATTTATCTTATTTCTTGTTAGAATTTTCAGGACAGGTGTGATGTATGTAGATTTGCTTTTGTGAATCTTCAACTCTGTTAAATGAACAAATTGGAAGTTTATAAAATACAGCAAAAATTAGTATGTTTTAAATACAGATAAGTAGCTAATAAGCAAGAGTCTGTTAGATAGGGGCAAAATGCCTTAGGTGTACATAGTGTTAGTAAGAAAATCATGTATGTGTTACACTTTAAGGGAAAGATACAAGTTTTCTGGCCAAGATGGAGGTGTAGGTAGATACACTTCACCTCCTCGCACAACCAAAAAAAGGACAAATTTAAATACAAAAAGTAACCATCACTGCCAGAAAATTGAACTGTATGTAAATCCAACAACAATTTGTGACATCCAGAGTTCCTCAACTTCCACATTACCGATATTATAAGCCAGGTTATTCTTTGTCTTGGGAGCACCTTGTGCATTGTAGCAAGTTTAGCAACATCCCTCTCTCTCTTTCACACACACACACTCTCCAGTCATGACAATCAAAAATGTATACAGATATTGCCAAATGTACGTGGTAGGGGGTGGCAAAATCACCCTTAGAACCGCTGCCCACACCGATTTGTGCCCCACGTTTTCTCTGCTCCAAAGTCACAAACAGAATTCATGATTGCTCATCAAGTGAATTGGCAAGCTACACAGCTCCTGACGAGGCATTCTTGTCCCGTGCATCTCAGATACAGCAAGTGGGTGTCACTAGCTTGGCCAGCTTCCATCTGTGGGGCTTGCCCAAATCTCAATACCGGTCCTTGAAAAAGCACGGTATCAGCAGGGAAGGTAGAGGCAGCAGAGAGAAAAGCAGGACATATGAACACTGTGTACCCAGGATGAGCTGGTGTGGTCCTCCCACCCCACTTGCACCCTATGCTAAGTGTGCTGACCTACTCATTTCTTTCCTCTTGCTTCTCACCATGTGCTTGGAATTGATTTAGCAAAGCTTGTGAGTTGAGGATTTTAATTTGGTTTGTGTGGGCTTTGTATTCCCTTACTTCTAGAATAGCTTACCTAATAGCGTATTTCTAGGCTACACAGATACATTGCATTTGCATTAAGCCATTGCATCAAAGTAATGTCCTGCCCAATGTCAGGGCAGTTCCTGGATTGGGGCATGCAGTGGCTTAGCACCATTAGTGAGACCATGAGTGTGTTCATCTTTCTCCTCTACCATCAGCATGGTGGGTGACCCATTATTTTATAAGGCTCCTATGAGGACCCTAACATGGCTGCTGCAATTCTAAGCATCTCATTCAGATAAAAATATGCCAAGGTAAAAAAAAAAGCCTTGTGTTTCTTTAAAAGAGTCAGCAAGCATTTCACAAAAAACTTCTGGCATTCATCTTCTTTAGTATGTTTTGCCTGAATTACTTTTCTTTGCCACGCCAAAAGCAATCCTTTGACAAAGACATCTGTCTTTGAACAATCTGCATATTTCCCCTCTGGGGCCTCCCAGTGAACATCATAACTACTCAGAGAGAGTTGAACAATATTGGGGGAATGAGAGCGATGGAGAGAATAATTGTTGTACAGCCAACTCGCAGTTGTCTCTCTTTTTTTGATCCCAAGTATGTCAGAGATATCACATAGGAGTTCACATATTTCCACAGGCTTCTAACAAAACAGTGATGCTGCATGGTGAGCCCCTGCCTCAAGCAAAACTAGTCATGGCTCCACCATCCACATCCCACCCCATTCTCCAAGGCCCCATCCCAAACAGGAGCGATACCAGCCAGATACATGCAAAAGACTCTCCCCCAAACCTTGCTTTCAGTCTCAAACAACTTCCCCAGGAGTGGGGGAGAAAAATTACCATACAAAGGCAGTGTTTATCAGCAGAGCCAGCCAGGTTCCCTCTTGGGAATCTGATCTAGTAAATTCAGAAAAATATTATTCAGCTGATGAAGCAAAGAGAAGAACAAAAAATAAGCAGACACTTGGGCAAAACTGAGCTGTGCCAGTGGTGAATAGCAAAGTGAATGCCCCAAATCTCTGCTGCTTAGGTCCCTGGATCCAGAACAGCCCACCCCTGGTGTTAACCAGCTCTGGGATCCTTTCTGCATCAATGCCACATGAGTAAATCCCCACTGTCGGAGCTAGCATGAGTGAAATCTAGCATGAGTGAGCTAGCGGGAGTGAAAGCACCTACAGAAAGCTCTGGTGGCAGGGGTGGGGGAGGGAAGGGATTGAGCAGAAAGAAAAAAAAGGGAACTCGTGGACAACGACAACAGTATCCTTGTAGCAGTGGTGAGGAGGGGGAAGGTGGAGGTGGAAAAGTGTATAGGGAGAATAAAGAGCAATGGAAAAGATGACAATAAAAAAAAGAAAAAAGAAAGCACCTATATAAAATATTCCTTAAAGGAGTGTGAATAAAAAGGGGGTTCTGTGGAAAATAACCTCACAGGGTAAGCTGATCATGAATTCCTAACCAGGTAGGTCTTGGTGGGTAGGTCACACCCAGGCATGTAACTCCATTAGCAAAAGGCTCAAAACCCTGTCCATTGCTTCTGTGCATCGAGGTTAACACCCCACTGAAATGCTTCCTTTCAGATCCTTCCCTCTGAGATGTAACCATCCTCAAGAGAACACACAGTCTTAACTATCCAGTCAGCTAATCCCTACTTTGCTTTCTCCCCTCCTCTTGTAATCTTCCTTCCATCCCCTCTTTAATTGCAAATGCATAAAAAAAAATTGCAAAACTGTCATTCTCTGGAGCATTTACGACCTTGCTTCCTGGCAAATGCCTTCCGTTTTGGTTCAAATAATCATATAAAAATTCTCTACTGGTTTGGACATTTCTTACATCAACAGAGATACAATTGTAGTAGCAGCAACAGTAATAACAATAATAATAATAATAATTACTATTATTCTTATTTTTCTATTTTTGAAAAACAACTTTTGAGTCTTCCAGGTTTTCAAATTTTACAGAAATATTTTCCTTTGAATTATAAAATCTAGGAATTAAGAGAATATGAGTCACCACAAGGATGTAATTACAGCATTAAAAAAAAAAACCTCTGCTAAGGAATTATGCAGCTATTTCAATCAAGCCTCTATACCTACAAATATTTCTGGGAAGGGCTCCCAGAAATAATAATTTAAACCATGTAATTTAAACCAAAACAGCCCATGCAATTTGGCTGGTTTGTTTGCATTATTGTAGAAGTCTGTTAAGTATTGTTATTTCAATTATTAGGCTTTTTAAAAAACCTATTTAAAATGTCACTTTTTCCTTTCCTGAAGCACAAAATCCCTACTACCATAAACTTAGAATTTAAATAAATCTTCTTGAAGCCTACAAAAGTAGAGATAATCAAATTTCCTAAGTTCTTTGTCTTAGTTCATCATTGTTTACTATTATGCAGGCATCTGCTTCAATAAGTTTAAGTGTAGAAAAATGGAGGATCTCCTTAACATATACGAAATTTTATTTTACACTGCGTTAATCAGGTAGAATTCACTTCATGTTCACAGCTTAGAACAGGTGTGGATGCGTCTTTGAAAATTTTGAAAGATAAAAGTGACAATTATTTTCAATCAAATACTAAAGGCTCCCCTCCAAAAAAATCCAAACAAAAAATGCTAAAGGCCACTCCTTTTCTAAAAAAAAGTAGAGATGTTTTTAAAATTAGAAATGTATTTTTAAGCTTTTTTGTTCATTTGCATGCCAGAATAAGCCTGGAACAAGCAAAACAGTGTACACATGTTCAGCCATGCCAATGATTATCTTTCATCAAGCAGGCAACTGTCCTATATATCAGAGGCAGCTGGTCCAGTACAAAGGTTTTAGAGTTTAAAAACAAAAACAAATATTTATACTTCATATCTAATCTCTGCCATTTACTAGCTCTGTGGCCTTGGTCAAGTTATTTGATCTTTATGAAAATAATCCTCCCATGTATAACTTGGAGATTAAAATGTCTTCGTAAATTGGTATGGCATTAAACCGGAACACACATGAAATGCTTCCCAAACCCTTATTTTAAGCGTTACCCTCCCTATACGCCATCTCCTATTCAGCTTTCTCTACAACTCTCACTGTAACTGTCTGGGAACTGTTAAGCCATTGACCCTACCTACCACTTTTCCCCTGTCCACCTAATCTAGTTTATACTCCATGACTCATCGCTCCCTTGCACGGACTCTAAACTTCCTTCCCACTCCCCCGCCTCCACCATGCTCACCTGGCCAGACCTCCACAGTGATAAAACGTAACTCTCCCACTGATCAAAGTCTGACAAAGAAGCAGGACCTCCTGAGCGGTCACCCGGAGAATTTACGGCCATGATTATCATCAAGTGGCCCCCTTAGCACAGCACGGCGCAGGAGTCCACTGTATTTTCCAGGTCAATTTACTCTGAGAAGACCTTTCTCCAAACTTTCCCCTCAAATTTTTAAAGCATTCATTCCCTCCTTATCACTCCTTGCTGATGACCTCACTTCCATGTTCACTGATAAACTGCAAGCAGAAAGTCTCTCCACTCCCCCAGCACCCCAGTTTCTGAGTCAGCCTCTGGG
Source organism: Artibeus jamaicensis (assembly GCF_021234435.1). Taxonomy (NCBI): domain Eukaryota; kingdom Metazoa; phylum Chordata; class Mammalia; order Chiroptera; family Phyllostomidae; genus Artibeus; species Artibeus jamaicensis. The sequence continues at coordinate 6,315,988 of NW_026521972.1, read as the reverse complement.
AGGACATTGGCAGGCAACTGCATCTCGCATACAATGTCTAATGATAACTCTCCTGGCCGCACACCAACACTCAACTCTTACATTCAAAATGTATGCTAGAACAAATAAACATAAATAAGTAAACACACAAAAAATGTATCCTAGTAAAAGCAGTGAAGAAAACTGGGGGACATTCCCTTCACCAAAGGGTGAACTGTTTTATCATCACCAATAAAGGAAGAAACCAAAATCATTCGCCCCCCCAAAGGGATGCCCTGAGGACACATCATGTATAGTATTCCCACGAAAAATGCGTAAGAAAGGAACAGATGAAAAAAGCAACCTGGACCAGCAATAGATTTTCAAAGAAATAGCTTCTGAGCAAAAATCTAGTCCAAGATGCTATCAGTAAAATGTGACCTCGAGGTCTAGATCAAATCAAGGTTATGATCGTAAGATCCTTTATTAAGACCTCAGAAAGACTTAAGGCTGTTTTTCCTAGACTGTATTATCTACATAAAAGAGTGTCTAAGATTTTGGAGGGCCTGCCCACTAGATCCTCAAGGACACCAAGGAGTTCCTAGGAACCTTTAAGGTATAACTTATAGAAATTCTCAATGAAACAAAAAATCTTCTAAGAATCTTAAGGGCATTGCCCTCTAGCCTCTTAACTCACAGTTCCGAGCAGAGAGGGGCCTGTCTCAAAAAGATTTGTGTGTGTAGTTTTATCTAATGGGGTAAAAATCCCAATGGGATTCAAAGAAAACCCACCAATGGAATCACCACCAGTTTGGATCAATATGGACAATTAGTTTAAATGTTTTACACGGTCAGGAAGCAGACCTAGAAAAATACTTAGACAAGGCCTGGGCCATTTATGGAGAGGAAACAGTGATTCAGAGAAGCACAGGCCAACCACCCCAAGGAAGAAGAACAGAACCTTAATCATAATACATTCCATTTTCCCCAAACACAAGGACCTGGTGGCTGAATATGGGAACTTTAATGGACCAGTGATAGTTAGGTACCTCTTGTTTCCCGCCTTTTAAAACAGGAGTACCTGCTACAGTCATTCTTTCCCCATTATACCTTGAGTGTGTGTGAAATAGAGAACTGGTCTTTTTCATTCAAGGGTCTATCCATGAGTCACCTCATCTAAGAAGCCTTAATCACAACAGGACCTGCTTCAGAGAATGAGAACTTGAACCTTGAGTTTGAGCCTGATACTATAACGGAATAAGATTTTTTTTAAGAGTCTGGAGGAATTTAGTTAATTTTGCATATGTGAGAAATATAAATAATTGTTGGTCAAAGGCTAAGCTGTGGTTGATTAAAGTTAACTATAACCCTGACTGGTTGGGCATCATCCCACAAAGCACAAGACTGAGAGTTTGATTCCCGGTCAGGTAACAGGGCTGGGTTGTAGGCCAGGTCCCCAGTTGGGGTGTGCGAGAGGCAACCAATCTGTCTGTCTCTCTCTCTCTCTCTTCCTCTCTCTCCCCCTCACTCCCCCTCTCTCTAAAAGTAAGGAAATAAAATCATTAAAGACAACTATAAATTTTTTGTCACTCCTCTCATGACAAAGCAGGGGCCATCTCTCCTCTCCTTGAATCTGAGCTGGTCCTGTGGCAAATATCATGGGGTGGGAGTGATGCTTCCACTTTCAGGCATGTGGAACTCTGAGTCCAGCCACCACGCTGTGGGGCAGTGCAAGCAGCACGTAACATGGCCCTTGTAGAAGAGCCTGAAGTCCCTTGCTGACAGCCCCAGTTTAATTCCCAGCCTATGCTGGCCCCAACTTCCAATAACATGACTGATGTGTGAAGGTTCAGAACAAGTCACCCCAAGATGCACCTCTGGGTTATGCAGATTGTTTTGAGCTAAAGAGACACTTCTACTCCTGCCTTAACTACTCAGAAAAATTAGAATCAGGGCCCTTGCCCATAATAAGAGATTATCAGAGATAACCTCTTTTGACCTTTCTACAGGACAGGACAAACTTCTGTTTACTATACACCTCTTCTTCTCATTGGCAATGACCCTTGGAAGCCCCAAGGCACCCTACCTCATCCCTGGCTCAGATTATCTTAGGTACCCGCTTTCCCTTCCTGTCTCTGACCTCTCATTCATGTGGGATCTTGGACTCTCTCGCGTATGCAAGGTTCCCATACATGTGTATGTGTATGTATTAAATTTGGTTATTTTCTCCCATTAATCTGTTTCATGTCTATTTGATTGGGCCTCATGGATCAAAGTAAAAAATTAAGAGATTTCATTAGGTATCTGTGCTATGAAAAGCTTTTTCAAAGAACAGAACTGGGAAAATGGAAGATTTGGGAAGCCAAATTTTATTATTCTATTTAAGAGGAATAAGAAATTATATGCTTAGAAAGTTTTAAAAAGAAAACACTCTGTATTCTCTCCATTCCATGCATCCTCCCCCCTTTTCACGTTCTCTCTCTCTTTTGTTTCCTTACTCTAGCTAGCCGAGCATGAACCTTCCAAATCCTTTTGGCAAATTAATGTCTTTGCTGAGAATCCTCACTACAGAAAATGGATAAATGTCCCAGACCTTCGGACCACTGAGAATGAATTATCTATTCTTTAGCTTTGCTTTGTGTCAGAACTACTGTCTATAACCTAGTATTTAAAATTCTTATTTTGTTTAAACTAAAAGTGAATTAAAAGTGTATCCAATATCTGCCTTTTGGATGAAAGTTTCATTTTATTAATTTTCAATTTGTAAGCATGAAAATTCCCTTCCTGCTTAGGCATATACAAGGTATTTTCTGTATACCCTTACACCTAAGGGTGAAGCTATTTTAGTTATGTGCCACTGAGGAAGTCATAATCTCATGAGAATTTTCAGGGAGCTTTCGGTGTGTTTGTCAGGACTAGGGCACTTGGAGTAAATGTGTTTAGGCGAGAGCTGAGATGGACACTATCATTAAATTAGCTCTTATTTATGGAATCCTTATTCCCACTACGGCAAAGGTTTTCAAGTCTGGCTTTGCAGCAAAATCACAGAATTCTTTTTTAAATGCCTGGGCACCCCCACACCTACCAAATCAGAATCTCCTAGGTTTATTCCAACATTCAAAAAAAAAAACAAATGCTACCAAGACATAGAATTATAATCAGATTAAGTCTACAAATATTCTGGTCAGATTCTATTAATATCAAGCTGTGTTGGTACATTCTGATCATTGTGACTCATTACCACATTGAAGGCCAAATACACTAGCAAACACATTACAGCAAAGCAATTAAAACGAGTCCCTGGTGAATCTTATGGCACATGATCAACAGAGGGACACATATGTTCCTCTCCATCACAACCAAATCAGAGACTAATATTTAGGAAGAAAATTGCCAGACTTACTACAAAATGTACTTAGATTTCTTGTAAGCACCCTAGAAATGGGAGATTTTGGTATTTTTAAAAGTTGCAAAAAGAATTAAATAAAAGTTGTAATTCTTAGATGTAGTTCATATAAAGCATTCATATTAATTAAAGATTTTAATTTTTATCATCTTAATTACTTGGAAATTAGACCCAGCAAGTCAGAACTAGCCTCAAATTCTCTCTCTATTGCCATCTGCCTAGTAAGTATCTCTGCCTTCTTTGTCTCCTTCTCCTCCACATCCATATTCTGGAAGTGAGGCCATATCCCTTGGCCAGACTCCCTCATCAGAAGTCAAGAAGAGCCCGGTGCTTGGAGAAATACTGCTCCCTAACCCCTCCTATGGACCCCATAAGCTGGATGGCAAGTGGGGGTCCCAAATTCTGTTTGTTCCTGGCAAGAGAACACCTACCTACCATCAACATGCACAGCCTCATCATGCAGATCTGCTTTAGAATCAAGATTAACCTAACATACCCGTTATGCTAGTTGTGTCTGTTACCCAGCATCCCTCATCTCCAGCTCTAATCTCCACATGGCTCTGTGCCACCATTCCCACCACTCTGCACCTCCAGATACCCTTGGAGGACGGCCTCTGGAGCACAGGCATGACCATTAGCAAAATCCCCTATCTCTGTTTTGAATAAATACTTCCCTTACCATCTTACTCTGAGACTGAGCTCTCCGCTACAGGAAATAATTCTCCTGTAACTCCTCAAGCAGGGGCTGCACATCCTTACTAACCGAGTCTGGTGGGCGGTGGGTGGAATTTGTCACGCCATTCTCCCTCTTTGTATCACCCCACTTTGTATCTCACAGCACCAGACTTATACCACCTACCACTGATCCTTGTAGTTATTTATTGACTCCTGGTCATTTCCCCTCACTTCATGAAGATTTTAGCTTCCAGTTTACAATTACGCTCTTCAACACTATTCCTATCATCATAATAGTGATTTTGGTAACTACTTAGGTGAGCTTTCCAATTCTGGCTTCTCAGCTCCTTGATCTCATCTCCTGTAAGGATCTTCTCCATTATCCCTTACCCACACACCTTTCACCTACCATATCTCAATTTCAAACCTCTCATTCCCTGACCATCTCCACCCATTCTAGTTTTCTTTTTCAACACCCCATTTCAGTCCCCCGACCCCACTAACAGCCATAACCTGCTGAACTTACTACAGTTTCACTGTTCCTCACCTCCCTTGTGTCTCACTCCCTTCCTTGCTCAGCTTAAATTCAATCCTAATATTCCATGCCTTGCAACTTTCCTTGCCCATTTACTAATATGTGGTTCTTCCATAGCCAACCCAATCCTGGTTAAAATAAACTGTTTACCAACTGACTAAAGCTGAAGAATAGCACATCATCATGCTGACTGTGCTGACTTTACAATGATGAACACTAACCTCCAGGGGTCCCTTGAAGCTGCCTGGCAAACACACTCCATTTTCCTAGGGCATTTACTCCCCAAACTGTGTATCAGGACCATTTCACTCCTCCCTCTCTCCTCAAACCTTCAACGACTACTCCTTATCTATTTTGAAAAGACTTTACTGCCTACCTATATCACTGAGAAAAAAGCAATCAAAAGATAACATGCAGACTTCCACCACCATATCTCTGCACATACCAGCATCTGCACTCATAAAGCTCAGCCTTCCCTGTATTAGGGCTTAGTTGTCCATGCAACTATCCAAAGCTAATGCATGCATTTGTGTACCACAGTTCATCTTTCTTGCCTACTCAAGGGCATGGCACCTGATATCCTTCCCTCTCCTGCTCCTTCAAATTCTCCCTTTCTATTAGATCTTTCCCATTACTGTATAAACTCTGTTATTTCTCCCATCTACCAAAAAAACAAAAGAATTCTCTTAATACCATTTCCCTGTCGCCCTGGCTGGTGTAGCTCAGTGGCGTGAGCACGGGCCTGTGAAGCAGAGTATTGCGGTTCAATCCCAGTCAGGGCACATGCCTGGGTTGCAGGCCAGTTCCCGGCAGGGGACTCACGAGAGGCAACCACACATTGATGTTTCTCTCCCACTCTTTCTCCTTCCCTTCCCCTCTCTCTAAAAATAAATAAATAAAAAATATTTTTAAAAAAATACCATTTCCCTGTCCAACTACAGCTACATTTCCTTCTGTCCATTAAGCAAAGCCACTCAAGAGATAGTCAATATCTTTCCTTTCTCTCCTCCCCTTTTCTTGAACTCAACTAATCTGATCTTCACTACACTGCTCCACCAAAACTACTCTTATCAAAGTTTCTAATTACCTCCCTCCAAGTTGTTAAATCTCTTGGCCCATTTATCTTACTTGACAAATAAACAGCATTTGATACAGCTGATCACCACCTCTTCTTAGAAATCTCTCCTTGGATTCCTATCAAGCCCCACACTCTCCTGGCTTTTCTCCTACTTCTCTTACTGCTTCCTCACAGTCTCCTTTAGTTTCTTCCCATCTCCCCAACCTCCAACCACTGTAGTGTCCCATGGCTCAGTCTTCATCCTCCTCTCTTTTCTTTTTACACTTAGTCCCTTGGTAATTTCATCTAATGTCTTCCTTTAAAAAATAATCATATGTTGAGAAGCCTCAGGCTGATAGCCCCAATTTAGAGTTCTCCTCTAAACTCCACAATCATATATATAACTACATATTCAACCTCCCCTACTGCTTAACAAATAAGCATGACAGTTATTATGTCCAAACTTGAGTTCTTGATCTTGATAATGATTTTTCTACAGTCTTTCCATCTTCATAAATAGCTACTTCATCTTTCCTGTTACCCTGGCCAAAACCCAAAGACTGATCATTGACTTCTCAATTTCCCTTATATCCCATATCCAGTTCTTCTGGCAACACTATTTTCAAAATACATGGAGAATGTGACCACTTCCACTACCACTACCCTGGTCTGAAATGCCATGATAACTTTCCTAAATTACTGCAAGTCTGAAGATTTGTTCTGTCAAGCCGTCACTCTTTCCCTGATCATCTGAGTGAAGAACCTAACAGCCCCAGCCTTAGTGCGAACACAGCTTAACCAGCATTATTGTCCACGATTAACAATACTCAATATATTGCCCTCTTTTGAGAAAGCAATCTTTCAAAATGCAGTAAAATCCTAAAATTTCGGATATTCTTTGAAACCGAGAATCAAACAGAGAAAAATAACAATAAATACAGAAGACATTTTATGTCATTTTAAATTATTATTATTATTATTATTATTATTATTATGAAACCTAGTTGACAAGGCTGCTAAAGAACCACTAGCACAGACACGGTGAGCGTAGTTTCGTGATACTTTCATGGAGGGCAGTTGAGCAGTACATACTGAATGAATATGTCTTTTGAACTTGCAATTCAGTTTCTAAGAATTTAACCTAAGGAAATAGTTTGTAGTGTGTGCAAATGATTAGCTATAAAAATTGTCAATACAACATCATCATGGAGAAACACTGGACATAAAAACAGAGAAGCAATTAAATAAAAGAGTACAAAAATTTACACTTAAACACTATTGACATAATATGTCATTGAAGATTAAAGTTTCAAATTTTGCAAAACAAAGAAAAACATATATGTAAAGGAAAAATTCAAAAACATACATTAAGATGATAACAATGCTTATCTCTGGTTGATTAGATCACTGCTACACTAATTTTATACATTATCTAATCTAAAAATTCAATATAAACATGTATAACACTTAAGAAACCAAAGAAATGTCATACATAGAATTTCATAAAAATGAGAAAACTAAATTTGAAATGTATATGCATATTTCACAAAGCCATCATCCCAAAGCTATTCACAAAACAATCTAAATACCCAAAAATAGATGACTGGTCAGGCAAAGTACTATCCAACCATTTATTAGAAAATAATGAAATGAAAAACTTTTAAGAAGAGTTTGTATTAACAGGGAAACTACTTAAGTTTAAAAAAGTAGTACCTGAAATTATATAGAAAGAATATAACAATTATATGTAGATAAGAGTGCACAGAAAAAAAAAACAATTAGAAGGAAATGCACTCAAATGTTTAAAAAGTTCACTTTAAGTGGTAGCACTTTAGGTCTTTAAATTTTTTTTTTAGTTTGTTAAACTTTTTTTTCTGGGTTCTTCCTCTTCTTTTCTGAGTTTTTTTTTCCTTGAGCATTTCTCAAAAAGTATCCTCAAACATATATCATGATTTTTAAATTTAAAATTAATAACAATAATAAAAATAAGTTAACAATTTTGAGCCCTTACTACTAGTATGACTACTGTTACTACCATTACTTTCATTATTACTACTACTACTATTAAACGAACACCTTCACATGCACTTAACTCATTTCATCGTCACAACAACCTTGTTAAGTACTGTCATTGGTATCTCCATACAGGTGGGACACTGAAGCACAGAGAGAGCTAAGAAACTTACTCAAAGGTATGCAGGCAGTGAGAAGTGGTAGAGCCAGGATCCAAATTCAGACAGCCTCACTCCAGAGCTCATCCCCTCAGCCAGCTAAACCCAATACCAACATGTATTTTCCCTTCTCCCATATGTTTCTACTCTCCTAAATTTTCTACACAGGTCACTAAAAATCAGCCCCAGACTTTTCCGAACTATATAACCTACAAATGGCCAAAAACATCAAGCACTCTTATCAATTCCATTTTTTCTTTCTTTTTTTTTTTTTTTAAAGATTTTATTTATTTATCTTTAGAGGGGAAGGAGAGAGGGAGAGAAACCTGTTTTTTATCCACGGAATTTTTCTTAACATCCTTCCTGTGGCCTTCCATCCTTCTGCAGGTATGTGGACCAATTGCACTCTGGGCTTTTTGTGAAGCTATAATGCCGGGATTCCCCTCGATTTGCTCACTGTCAACCCGTTTCCTATATCTCACATCTTCATCTTTCTTGACCTTTCTCCTTTTTATTTTGGGGGGACTCCGCCTCCATACCCTCCAAATAAAGAATGTGTGATGTTCGCTTATTTTAGACCTTGCATGCACATATCTGAGAACTCATCTCTGACTGATGGTTTGGCTTTTTAAGTACAGAAATACCACAGAATTTGCACAACACTGCTCCCCTCTCTCCTGAATTCCAGTATTCTTCTTTCCTTTTCTACTTCCTCTTTTGTCCTCTTTCTCTGGAAGACATTCTTTCCAACTTTTAATCACTTAACTTTTCTATTGCTTTTTATTGTTTCTAATTGTTTTCTAGTTATTTTTCTCTGGATTTTTAGAAGCATTTTCTTGTTTTGTTTCTCTCTCTCTGAATACATAGTATTCAGTTGGATTTTTAAAGATTTTGTTCTGTTCCATGAATTTTCTTTGTTTCAGCTGAATTCTTTTCATCTGTTTTAATTGATTGCTTTTTTATTAGATGTTCTCAAAAATTGGTAGTCCATATTATAAGATTCATACTTTTCACACCTGCTTTTGCATCTAACTATTGGAATTCCAATACTTAGTTTTGACAGTACAAGCCCTTCCAACCTATTGGTGAAAGAGACTTAGTCAAGATAAAAAGAAAACACTCCTCTTCTTCTAGAACAGCAGGAAACCAAATGCAGGAGACCATTCTGCATGGCATGGGCCCAGCCCCCAGTGGCAAACATTTACTGCAAAGTAATTTCCTAAAATCCATGCTAAACCTTCCAAGGAAGAGTGTAACAGGTTCAACCACTTTTCCCTTTTTCATTTGCAAATATCCTTCTTCTGTGATGTGATTAGTGGCCTTGGATCCTTTCTTGTCTGTAAAAGGTAACCACCTAAGGCAACCTGTGCATAGTAAATGAGGACCATCTTGTAATGTGCCAAGAAACCCAATAAAAAGCCAGTCAAGGCAAGGGCCAAGGCTTTTGCTCCCCTTGAGAGAAAAGCCCTGCTGTCCCTTTTCCTCCACTGGACTCCGTAGTCTATGTGACTGTCTCATTTCATCCATAATGACTCAGACACTGCGGGCCGGTGTCCGCACTTATGAACAGGGACCCAGAGGTCATGAGCCATCATCGTTTTGGACAACACCAACTTGGTTGGAGTACGCACGCTTAGCCCAAGTAAGGGCTGATGACCCTGAGTGCTGTTCGGGAATGCCGTAGGGTGTGTTGAATTACAGAGGAAAAGTGTTTTCTTGCTAGGTTGACCTCTCTTGCAACCTCTTTGCAACTGTACCTTCTTTAGTAACCAGGAGCCATGCTCTCTTTCCCAAGCATTTGCCACAAACTCTCGGGCAGGGGTCAAGCAGTTCACAAGGGTGCTCACCACAATACTGTAAAAATACCCACAAGCTGAGCCCCGTGGCACAACCCCCAGCTAGGTCTGAGCTTGGGAGAAAGAGCAAAGATTTTCCCTTTAATTGGCTTTAAAAACATCAACTAGTTACAGGGCAGTTTACAGGCATCTCAACAAATTCTTTCTTTTAAGCCGCCTCTTGCAGCCCCTTCAGTTTTGCCTCTTCTCTCCATCTGCTGGCATAAGTATTTAAAGGTGCAGGTGGAGAAAAGGCAAAATTGAGACCGGTTTTGTAATTGCTGTGCTTGTGGTGGGAGGAATTTCAGAAAAAGGTTCTTTTATTTGTTAAAAATTTTCTTTAAAGGTTTCTGCAAATCCTCAACCATGAGGAAAGGGCTCTCTAAGGAACAAGAGCAATGTTTTAGGTTCAGCAGCCTTTTGGGGCTGCTGAATGTCTCCTAGATAAGGGATCTTTGCATTTTGGAAGTATGAAAGAAAAGGGACCAATGCACAACAGCTAGGCTGTTCTCACGGTTCGCACCAGCTCCCCCGAGTCTCGTGGCCCACCTGGTGGGCTCGGGGGCCACACGGGTGTGCACGCTCTTGGCGAGTTGAGTGGGAGCTGGGTCTCTCTGCTGGTGGCTCATGCCTATAGTCCCAGCTACTCGGGAGGCTGAGGCAGGAGGATCACTTGGGCCCAGGAGTTCTGGGCTACAGTGCACTATGAGGATCAGGTGTCCACGCTATGTTCGGCATCAATAGGCTGATCTCCCCGGAGTGGGGGGGCCACCAAGTTGCCTAAGGAGGGGTGACCTGGCCCAGGTCAGAAACAAAGCAGGTCAAAATTCCAATTTTAAAAAAGTCAATGTATTTGCCACTAGAGAAAAACTGTTTCTGAAAGTTGTAAATGTGTTCATAAGTTTGTCAATCTAAAGCATGCTATATGTGGGATGGGGGGGTGTGACATGTTAAAGAACTATTAATCCTCCTTGTTTATGCCAGAGCTGTGACCTTCATTGTAAAATTGAGATATAGGTATGCTGTCTCCCAGGGAGAACCAGCCCTTCTCCACGCAAGACTAAGTACCACTTTTTAACTCAGTAGCTGTGAACACAGATCATTTCCTTGGAGAAGAACTAGCTATTCTCCCAGAGGGAACTGTTAGTCGATCAAGTCACAAAAGGCCCTTGGTGTGCAACCATTTTTGTCTAAAACATATTTTTTCAGAGCACCTCCCCTCCCCCATCTTTCCCACTTTCCTTGAAAACTCTGAACCTAGGAGCTACCAGGTCCTGAGACCAACAGGGCAATCAACTTGCTGCTTAAACTCACTGCAGCTTGCAGAAACAGTAGAGGGCCTGTCTTTCCAAGCCCTTAGCGAGGCCCCCACATTTACAGGAGAATCTGCTAAAAAATATACAAGCCCATTGGCTTGAGGCCTTTAGTCATTTAGGATGGCCTCAGCAAATTAAAACTGATAATGACCCCGGATACCTTGCCCATTCTACTTGGGTTTTTCTTCAGTGTTGGAATATCCAACATAAAGCAGGAATACCTTAAAATCCCACCAGTCAGGCAATTGTAGAATGGGCTCACCATACTTTTAGAAATCTTCTTTAAAAAAAAGAAAAAGGGGGAATCATGAGTACTTCCCCCTAAAACTTGATTTTATTAGCCCTGTTTACCTATAATTTTCTAAATTGTGATGAATCACTCTTTACTCCAATTGAGAATCCTTTTCAGAAGAAGGAGCCAAAGTCATCTTAGCCTCAGGTTTTATATAGAGATTCACTGGGAGATGGCTCTTGGCAAGGCCCTGTAGACCTCTTAACTTAGGGAAGAGGGTATGCGTGTGTTTCCATCACTACAGGTCCTGTCTGGCTACCAGCCTAAAGAGTAAAGCTTTATCATGAGTGGGACAGACACCAAGCTCTGCCAATGGAGCCGAGAACCAATAGACTGACAGACCAGATGGCCCAGCTGACTCTGAACAACCGGAAGGAAAACGGACACTCGCACGGTCTCTCAAGGGCCTGGGTCTGCCAACAGAGGAGGATGGGGCCTGCCCCAGTGACAGAGGCTGAGGCTCAAGCGCCCTCTGCAGAGGACATCAACCCCTCGGTGCACCATAGTATTCAATGTTTGAACCCTAAAAACTATTTCAGTGGACTGAATTTAAAAGTTTGGGTCCTAGCAGCCCTTGGATGCCCCTTTGTCTTAATCCTTATTTGTGCTTTATGATGTATATATAGAGGTTGTTTTCTTGAAATCGCATTTGGGAACAGCAAATAGTAGGTTTCATAGGCTTAACAGCTATAATTGCATTTACAATAGAAAAAAAAGGGAGGTTAGATGTTGGGAACTGCCCTACCTGGTTTCAGAAGCTATACCCCTCCCCCCCAATGGCTAAGGCTGAGTAAGAGCCCAAGGGACTTGCTTCATCTGGGTCTGTTCTGCCATGAGGACCTGAGCCACCGCGGAGACAAAGCTTATCTTCCTGGCAGGAGCACCACCTCTGCCCATTTTACTTCACCCTGCCTGGCCCCCAGTGTTTGGCCAGTTAGCCAATGACGGGTAAGATCCCTCAAGAGTGGGGAGACCTAAGACAGGCACGATCATGTTGAGGTTTTCAGGGAAGGACTTGAGGGCTATAGAAAAAGAGGGTAATGGGCCCTCGCCCCTCAGCTTTGACATAGTCGGAGTCCTCACTCTGTCTACAAGAAATCTCCTAATCTCTTGGCTACCTTACTTCCCCTGCTCTACCAAAGCCTAAAACAATGCCTGAGGTGGGTGTGGCCCTGTGTTGGAAAGGGCAGGTTCATACGGGCAATTAGGCCTAAGAAAGAATGCATAAAATCCTATGAAACCTACTTTGCTAATACCCTCAATTTAAATGATAAGGGTCCAAGCCTGAAATGAGTTTGTTTCCCCAAAGTTTTGTGGCACTATAGCTATCTGACCCTGACTCAAAATAGGCCTTCAAAGTTCTTTGAATGTTACCCATTTGATCATTACTGCCTGACAATGATTGATGGCCTTAATCTGAGAATGTGGGTCTTTTGGAACCACTGGTTGCTTACTGCTTATAATAATGCTCTGTGTACGTTGATGTATTTGCAAATTATTTTCCCAGGGTCATGTGGGAGACCAGCAAGTAGCAAGTTTTGTGGGATCTACAGTGGTCCTAACTAAAAACAAAGGGGGGAGATGTAGGAGACCATTCTGGGTGACATGGGCCCGCCCCCAGTGGCAAACATTTACTGCAAAGTAACTTCCTAAAATCCATGTTAAACTTTCCAAGGATGAGTATAACTGGTTCAACCACTTTTCCCTTTTTCATTTGCAAATATCCCTCTTCTGTGATGTGATTACTGTCATCATCTTCTTTGTTTTCTGTATAAGGTAACCACCTAAAGCAACCTGTACATAGTAAATGAGGACCATCTTGTAATGTGTCAAGAAACCCAATAAAGGCCGGTCATGGCAAGGGCCAAGGATTTTGCTCCCCTTGAGAGAAAAGCCATGTTGTACCTTTTCCTCCACTGGACTTGGTAGTCCACGTGAATGTCTCATTTCATCCATAATGACATGAACACTGTGAGCCAGTGTCCACATCAACCAAATACTAGTCTATGTCATGTAAGTCCTTGAAAACATTATCTCCAACAATAAATTCTTATCTAGTGTCATGACATGAAAAACTGTTACTATGTTCTATGAAACTAAGTATAACCTACAAAATCTGTAATTCTATTCAGTTTCCATACTTAATAATCTGTTATTCTATTAATAAAATTTAAACAGACATATCTGTTTTCTGTAAAGCATAATTATGAAGCCAAAAGAGTATTGCTGGCACTTGTCTTCCCCCATATGTTTATAGACATGAAACAAAACTATGACTGTCACATTTCCCATCAAAACAAAGTTTTAGAGTTTAATACATTTTTAAGTTAATATAAACTACCTTCTCTTTCAGCTCCACACCACACCCCAATTTTCTGAGTCACCTGGTGCCTCCATTTCCATTTCCACATTCTGCTTCTTGTTGTAATTATAACAAAAGTCAGCTTTCCCACTCGGTTAAGTCAGTTAACCACTTGGCCATTATTGTTCTACCTTCCAAAATTTTACTGGTCTCATCTGCTGCTCGGCTCTTGTGAATTTATTATATCCTCACTGTCTTCCTAATGGAGGAAAGATGTATGTATGGGTTCAATTTGCCAAACCTAACCAGGAATATGTAGGTCATTTTTAATGTTTATTTTTGTCATAATCATAAAATGTTTATGATGGAAGTTTAATAGATTAAAGCTGAGCCAGGGAACTCTAGGGAATGTGGGCATGAATAAGACAGCAGAGTAAAAAAATTCTATCTCATCACACTCGTCTCAAGACTCTAGCAGTAAGCCCTTAAAAGGTCCCCTTTCTGCTCTCATATACTTCCTTCAGTTGCACTGTCATTTTCTTATCTATTTCTAGCTTTTAATTCCAAGGGTCATTTCCAGCAAATGTCAGCCAATTTACAGTTATGTTTTATGAGCAAATGGTAATCATACCAAGTCAAGCTTTTTCACTTTGGTTCCACTAAAATGCCTTTGTTTCTTCACAATACCAGAATGTTACAATTAATTATGACTGGCTTTAAAAAACTGTCACAGGACTGAATAGTCAGCTGAATGCTGTCACTTTCAAAACTGTCATTTTGAGATCTTCATCCCTTATGCCAGTGATACTGCAAATGCTCAAAACTTTGTTAACATTTCCCTTATGGAATTGCCTTCAGAGATATTTTATGAGATATAAGAAAAGCAGTCTCATTTTCTAACTATATCTTCTGAATGACAAATAGGCTACTCATCCCTACTAGTGAATAGATGATCGTGAATGCCTGTTGGCTACTTTCAAAACTCAAATATAAAATATATTCTTAGTTATTGGTATTATACCACCATTTAAAAAGTTTTACAAATTTGCTATTGACTTTGCTATCAATCCTCCTCAAGAGTTCTAACACTGTTTTGAGAACAGGCTATTATTATTATAACAAATGCAAGGCCTTCCTGTGGTGACAACTTGGAAAGAGACAACTCACTTGGCTGTACAAGTTTTGAAAATCTTGTTTAAAAAGAGTGTTATTAATTCATTGTCATTCCTCGTACTTGCTTAAATGAGCAGTAAATGGAAAGAAAACTAATCAAGATCTTGGCACTATGGCCTGACCAAATTAATTTCTATATTCTAAGAGCTGATAATAATGACACAAAACAGCAAAAATAAAAGTTAAATATGTGCCCAGGCTGGTGTGGCTCAGATGACTGAGTGCTGGCCTGCGAACCAAAGGGTTCGATTCCCAGTCAGGGCACATGCCTGGGTTGCAGGCCAGGTCCCCAGGAGGAGGCATGCAAGAGTCAACCACACATTCAAGTTTTTCTCCCTCTCTTTCTCCCTCCCTTCCACTCACTCTAAAAAATAAAATTTAAAAATAATAATGAAAAGTTACATATGCTTGGGTCTCCCATTCTCTTCAATTTTACAAAGTTATCTCTGGGAAAACCTTAATATTCTTGTGAAAAATTACTAAACATTTTATATCTGAAAATATATAAAAGCAAATAAGAAGGAAAAAGAGAAAGTATCACATATATATATATGTGAGGACAACTTATCTTAAGCTTCTGAATGTGGCACCTCTTTTCACATTTATCTGATGAACCAGCTGTCTGTCTGTCTGTCTGTCTGTCTATCTAAACTCAGTCACCCACCTGGGAAAAAGAAAAACAGCACTTTCACTGCTGCCCTTCAGTCATCAATTTAAAAGTGTGTCTGTAAGAAAGAGCAATCAATGCATGATGTTGAATCTTTATGTTCAGCTACTAGGGAATAAGCAGAGATCCTGAAATGAAATAATCTTTATTATTGTAAACATCCAACTAAAAATGCCCTAAGATATACCTCATGACTGACATATTCCTCCCTCTGGTTTTTACTCAACTTTAAGTTTTAGTATCAAATAAGTTAGGCATTCATGAGGGAATGTTTTAATCAAATTAAGCCTTCTCTTGCTGTTAAATAAAGATGGAGAACAAAGAACTTCGGAGCATTTCATACAAATGTACCAAGAAGCACTGAAAAAAACTCTGGCTTAAATAGGGAACCCATAAATATTTAAAAACTACAATAAAATTGAAGTGGGAGCTAGACATTGCACAGGACTACAGAAATATTTCTCAAAGTACCTGAGAGTCCTGTGGGGTTTTTCTTATATGCAGGTTCTGGAGAATGCTACCAGGCCTGGTGAAGCCTTGGAAGCTGACTGGCAACCCGAACAGCACATAAAACATTGGCTGTATCAAGAGGTTGAAGACTAAGAAAACTGGGTTATTACAGTTCTAGGAGAGAGAACCAAAGGGTATGGAAAAGAAGACAAAACATTCTAAAAGGCATGTGCAATAAAAAGAGCACATAACTAAACAAGTGAAGGGTTAAGACAGAAGTGTTAGGAAGCCTCACTTCCCCCCAATACTCCCTGTTTTCATGTCCAGGGATCGGCCCCGGATTCTTACCCTTCTCAGTTGAAGAAATGAATTGACCTGGTTAGGAGTAACATTGGTCTACTTTTCTAAAATGCAGGTAACCTTTGCAAAGTTTGGAAACATTAAGCACATTCTTTCTCTTCCTCTGCTCCAGACCAATGTGAACATGTGAATACAGAGATTATGAGAAACTGCACACTGTACAGACCAAAATCTCCCCGAAATACCAAAGTCTAGACTTCACCGGAGCACATGCGTGAACAGTGACAACTTCAGTGAACTAGTAGTGGGGGTAGTAGATGCCAATGAGTGAGCACATGTACTGTGTAGCTGTCACATTCAAAATGACTGAGCAGCACTTCTACGAAGATGGAGGCATAGATGGAGACGTTGTGTTTTCTCACACAACCAAGTTTAGAGACAACTAAATATTAGCAACATAAAACACAGCCAGAACACAAAAAATTGAACTTTTCGGAAGTCTGATAACAACAAATTCTTCAGCCTGACCAGTAAGAGGGGCTAGGCCATCAGCTGCCAGAGCGGGGTTGCACAGGAAAACTTGGTCAGACGGACTCAGGCGCATGGATCCCAGGCAAGGGGTTGCAACCAGCAGACCCAGTGAGCAACCCAGTGAGCAACCAGCGGACCCAGTGAGGGTGCACGGCTGCGGGTTGACTGTGGTCCTGCACTCGTGCGCAGATAGACCAGCGAGGGAGTGGGCGGTGAGACAGGACCAAGCAGGCCCCAGTGGTGAGAGGCAGCAGACAGGGCCGCCATCTCCCCGCTCTGACCCCGCCCCCACATACAGCATCACAACCCAGCAACCTGGGTGGCCCCGCCCTGGTGAACAACTCAGGCTCCGCTCCTCATACTTAACAGGCACAAACAGACCAAAACATTATGGCTCAAGAAGAACTCAAAGCCCCAGAGCCCATAAATCTAAGAGAAATAGCCAAACTATCAGATGCACAGTTCAAAACATTGGTGATCAGGATGCTCACAGAACTGGTTGATTTTAGTCACAAATTAGAGGAACAAATGAAGGTTAAACTAATTGATATGAAGGGAATTGCACAGGAAACCAATAGTGATGGAAAGGAAACTGGGACTCAAATCAAGGGAGTGGACCAGAAGGATGAAAATAATGGCCAAACAGGAAAATATGAAGAAATAAGAATTCAAAAAAATGAGGAGAGACTTAGGAACCGCCAGGACATCTTTAAATGCTCCAACATCCGAATTATAGGGGTACCAGAAGGGGGAAAGGAACAGCCACAAGTGGAAAACTTATTTGAACAAATAATAAAGGAGAATTTCCCCAGTCTGGCAAAGGAAATAGACTTCCAGGAAATCCAGGAAGCTCAGAGAGTCTCAAATAAGTTGGACCCAAGAAGGAACACACCAAGGCACATCATAATTACATTAGCCAAGATTAAAATGAAGGAGAGAATCCTAGAAGCAGCAAGAGATAAGGGGACTGTCACCTACAAAGGAGTTCCCATCAGACTGTCAGCTGATTTCTCAAGAGACCTTACAGGCAAGAAGGGGCTGGAAAGAGGTATTCCAAGTCATGAAATCCAAAGACCTACAATCAAGATTACTCTATCCAGCAAAACTTTCATTTAGAATGGAAGGACAGATAAAGTGCTTCTCAGATAAGATCAAATTCAAGGAGTTCATCATCACCAAGCCCTTATCATTTGAAATGTTAAAGGGACTTATCTAAGAAAAAGAAGATAAAAAAGATGCACAGTGAAAGGACAGCAAATGCAGTTATTAACAACCACATCTAAAACAAAAGCAAACTTAAAGGACAGCTAGATCAGGAGCAGAACCATAGAAATGAAGATCTGATGGAGGGTTAGCAACAGGGGGGTGGGAGGAGGAGAAGGGGGGAGAAGGTACAGAAAATAATTAGCATAGACGGTACGTAGAAAATAGATAGGGGGGGCAAGAATAGTATGAGAAATACAGAATCTAAAGAACTTGAGACACATGGTCATAAACTAAAGGGGGGGAATGGTGGGGGTAGGGGGGTGCAGGGTGGAGGGGAATGAAGGGGGGGAAGAGAACAATGGTAATGACATAATCAATAAAATTAAAAAAAAAAGACTGAGCAAGTAGAGCAACAAATATGCATCAAATTCTGTGTTAAGCTTTTGTTTTCCCCTGCAGAAACTATTTGGACAATTCAGAAAGCTTTCAGAGACAATGTAATGAGTGCAGCACAAATAAAAGTGTGGCACAAATGCTTCAAAGATCATTGAGAAGCTGCTGAAGGTGATCCATGTTCTGGAAGGCCTGCAGCAAGCAGAATACCTGAGAATGTTGAATATGTATGAGCTGCAATCCACAAAGATCAGAGACTGACAGTGTGAGAATTAGAAGCTGATCTGGGGATTCCAAAAACTATTGTGTCTGAGATTTTGACACAGGATCTTGGCATGAAACATGCCATGGCAAAATTCGTTCCATGGTTTCTGCTACCAGAGCAGAAGGAACATTGTGCTGCAGTTGCTAATGACTTGATTCAAACCACTACCAATGAACCAGATTTCCTCAAGAAGGTCATAACTGGAAATGAATCGTGGGTTTACGGCTATGATCTGGAAACAATGGCCCAGTTGTCACAATGGAAGTTGCCTGGTTCTCCATGCCTAAAAAGGTGCAGCACAGCTGCAGACAGATCACGACCATGTTAACTGTGCTTTTTGATTGGGAAGGTGACATCTATCACGAGTACACCCCTCTAGGCCAAACAATTAATAAGGAGCACTACCTCAATGTTCATCATTAGCAAAGAGATGCAATAGGACAAAAACGGCCATAGCTATAGGAAACTGGTGATTGGCAGTTCATCATGACAACATGCCCACTTAGGCATCATGTATTGTCCTGAGTTTTTTTTATGAAACATCAAACTACCCAGGTCACTCAACCCCCCTATAGCCCAGACTTGATGCCTTGTGACTTCTGGCTTTTCTCAAAACTACAGTTACCTTTGAAAGGGGAGAGATTTCAGACCATCAATGAGATTCAGGAAAATACAACCGGGCAGCTGATGGAGGCTGGGAGAATTGTGTGAGGTCCCAAGGTGCTTACTTTGAAGGGGACTGAGGCATCATTGCTCTAGGTACAATGTTTCTTATATCTTGTATCTCCTTCAATAAATATCTCTATATTTCATATTACATGGCTGGATGCTTTCTGAGACAAGAGTTTTTAAATAGAAAATCAAAATTAAAATTATGTAACTGTACTTTTCTTGTATTTCTGAGTTGAACTTTTTTTAGATATTTTAATAAAGTACATATCACTATTTCCTATTCTTAGTGAACATCATATTCCAAAGCTTCTTTTATGAAAAGTATTTTATATAAAATGACATAATATTTTGTCAGTTTAAAATAACATCTGCTGACCAAAAATAAAAGTTATATACCACTCATCAACTTTAACCTTAGATTTCTCAATTTATGATTAATGTCACAACAGACACATTCAAACTTTAGTTACCCAGACTTCCAGCCAAGATGGAGGCATAGGTGGAAACACTGTGCCTCCTCACACAACCAAATTTAATGACAACAAAGCTGTAGAAACAAAAACACAACGGGAGCAGATAGAAAATTGAACTGTACCGAAGTCCGACAACAACAAACCATTCATCCAAACCAGTAAGAGGGGCAGAGTCGGTGCCCTGCAGAGAGGGGAGAGGGGTCCCAGCAGGAAGAGGCAGTGGTTAGCAGACCCAGGTGAGGGGAAGGAACAGGGTGCGCAAGGCGGATGGCTGACCAAGGACACACATTCACGTGCAGATAAACCAGGCATAAAAAAAAGGGCAGTGAGACAGACTGCACAACCCAGGGCCCCAGCAATTGGAAATAAACTCTAAAAGCACTGACTGGAAAAGCTTTGGGGGGTTGAGGTGCCAAGAGAGGCTCCTAGCCTTACAGGAGACTTTGTTGGAGAGGCCCACAGGGTCCTAGAACAAACACAAGCCGACCCACCCGGGAACAGCATCAGAAAGGTCCAATTTGCTTATGGGAAGTGGCAGAGAGGACCAAAATCCAAGAGAGAGCAGAGTGAACAACATTGCTCCCTCTTTGACCCTGCCCCCACATACAGTGTTACAACCCAGCCACTGGGTGGCCCCACCCTAGTGAACACCTAAGGCTCCGCCCCTCATATATGAGGCACAACCAGACCAAAACATTAAGGTTCAAACAGAACAGATCAAAGCCCCAGAGCCTATATTTCCAAGCAACCAAGAGATAGCCAACCTATCAGATGCACAGTTCAAAACACTGGTGATCAGGATGCTCACAGAACTGGTTGATTATAGTCAAAATTAGAGGAAATTATGAAGGCTAAAGTAATTGAAATGAAAGGAATTGCGCAGGAAACCAGTAGTGATGAAAAGGAAACTGGGACTCAAATCAAGGGAGTGGACCAGAGGGAAGACAAAAATGACCAAACAGAAAAGAATGAAGGTACAAGAATTCAAAAAAATGAGGAGAGGCTCAGGAACCTCCAGGACATCTTTAAACATTCCAACATCCAAATTATAGGGGTACCAGAAGAGGAAGAGGAAGAGCAACAAGTAGAAAACTTACTTGAACAAGTAATAAAAGAGAATTTCCTCAATCTGGCAAAGGAAATAGACTTCCAGGAAATCCAGGAAGCTCAGAGAGTTCCAAAGAAGTTGGACCCAAGAAGAAACACACCAAGGCACATCATCATTACATTAGCCAAGATTAAAATGGAGAGAATCCTACAAGCAGCAAGAGATAAGGGGACAGTCACCTACAAAGGAGTTCCCATCAGATTGTCAGCTGATTTCTCAAGAGACCTTACAGGCAAAAAGGGGGCTGAAAAGAGGTATTCCAACTGATGAAATCCAAAGACCTACAACCAAGATTACTCTATCCAGCAAAGCTTTCATTTAGAATGGAAGGGCACATAAAGTGCTTCCCAGATAAGGTCAAGTTAAAGGAGTTCCTCATCACCAAACTCTTATTATACAAAATGTAAAGGGACTTATCTAGGAAAGAGAAGATGATCAAAATTATGAACAGTAAAATAACAAACTAACAACTATCAGCAACTGAACCCCAAAAAACAACAAATACAAACATAAACCAAGCAAACAACAAGACTAGGAACAGAATCACAAAAATAGAGGGTTATTAGCTCCATGGTGTAGCTCCATGGATTGAGCACAGACCTGTGAACCAAAGAAATAAAAGATATACTCTCAGTCACCCAAATACCCTTCCTAAGAAGAGGTCCAAAGAAAACAACTGGCCAAGAACACTAATATACATAAACAAATATATTCATATTATAATAGCAAAATATTAGAAACAATCTAAATATCCACTAGGTTAATTATTAGGTAAGTAACAGAATAATCATATACCAACATACTGTGGAATCACAAAAATTATGATATGCATTAACTTATTAACATGGAAATATTTATAATATACAGTTAGATTAAAAAAAGCGTGCCACAGAACAGTACAAATACTATCCTTTTTACACATGTAACATGGAAAACACCTTTTTCCCCAAGAGTTAGCAGCAGTCCAGAAACAGGACAGGCCACGAGGGGGAAATATACCTGGAGAGAAACTCCAGGAGGCAAAGATGTTCAAGAAACGTTCATTTTTAATATAATTAAAATATCAAAATACTAGATATGTGTATACACACATATGCACCCCCATGTTCACTGCAGCATTGTTTACAATAGCCAAGGCAAGAAGACAACCTAAGTGCCATTCACAAATTATAAATTATAAAGAAAATGTAGTATATGTATACAATGGAATATTACTTGGCTATAAAAAAAGAAAAAAGCCCTGCCGTTTGTGACTACATAGATGAACCCTGAAGGCATTATCCTGAGTGAAATAAGTCAAAGAAAGATGAATACATTTATGAATCTAAAAAAAACCCAACATTTAAAATTCCCATGTTTATTCTCACTTTTATCTTTTCATCATAAATGTATTTCATTTTTTTCTTACATATGTCCAGATAATTTTATTTAAATGCATATATTCAATGCGCTCATTTATTTGTTCCATTTAGTTATTTATAAGTACACAGTGCCCTGCATACACATATTCTAAAATTTTACCATTTAAATCAATCTTTTTGAAAGGCCTTGTGAAAATAACTGACAAAAGAAATTTTGAATTCCAGCCAAGTTGGAGGCAATAGGTAGAAACCCTTCACTTCCTCACACAACCAAAAGGAGGATAACAACCAATCAAAACTCAATAAACAATCAAAGGTGTCAGAAAATCAAACTGCACGGAACTCCAACAACCAAGGAATTAAAGACACAGTCAAACAGAACAACCAGACTGGTAAGGCAGGCCGACTAAGAAAAACCTGGGACATGGCAGCCTTGGGGGCAGGGCTGGCTGCCGAGCTCCGAGAGCTGCATGGGAGGGGCTGACTTAAGGGGACTCAGGTGGCTGTGGGCTACAGCTGGGGTTGCCACAGTGGAAGATACTCCCAGTCTCACACAAGAGTCCAATGAAAAGTGTGCTAGGGACAAGCAGGGGAGCTGCACTGTTCCCTCTCTGGCCCCTCCCCCACGGGCAGTGCCACTGTGCAGCAAAGAGGGTTGCCCTGCCCCTTTACAACCTATCAGCTATGCCAAGACAAAGAATATGGACCAAACAAAAGAACAGAGTATAACCTCGGAACTAACCAATGAGGAGATCACCAACCTATCTGATGGAGAATTTAAAGCCCAGGTAATCAAAATGCTCACAGATCTCACTGTAGTTGGTTGAAAAATGAAGAAACAAATGAAGGATACCCAAAATGAAATAAAGCAGAATGTTCAGGGAACCAACAGTGACAGGAAGGAAACTAGGACTCAAAGCAACGATTTGGAACAAAAGGAAAAAATAAATATTCATCCAGAAGAAATGAAGAAACAAAAATTCGAAAAAATGAAGGGACTCTTACAAGCCTCTGGGACAACCTGAAACGTTCCAGTATCTGAATTATAGGATGCCAGAAGGAGAAGAACAACAGCAAGAAATTGAAAACTTATTTGAAGAAATAATGAAGGAAAAGTTCCCCAGTCTGGTGAAGGAAATAGACTTCCAGGAAGGCCAGGAAGGCCAGAGTCCCACAGAAGTTGGACCCAAAGGGAAACACATCAAGGCACATCATCATTAAGTTACCCAAGATTACAGATAAAGAGAGAATCCTAAAAGAAGCGAGAACAAAGGAGAGAGTTACCTACAAAGGAGTGCCCGTAAGGCTATCAGCTGATTTCTCAAAAGAAACTTTACAGGCAAGAGGGGGCTGGGAAAAAGTATTTGAAGTCATGAAAGGCAAGGACCTACATCCGAGATTACTCTATCCAGCAAAGCTTTCATTAAAAATGGAAGGGCAGATAAAGAGCTTCCCAGATAAGGTCAAGTTAAAGGAGTTCATCATCATCAAGCCATTATTATATGAAATGTTAAAGGGACTTATCTAGGAAAAAGAAGACAAAAAATATGAATAGTAAAATGACAATAAACTCACAACTATCAACAAATAAACCTAAAAGAAAAGAAAAACAATGAAAACAAAAATTAAGCAAATCACCAGAACAGGAACAGAACCAGAGAAATGGACATCACACAGAGGGAGTTCAGTGGGGAGGGGGAAGGGAGGAATAGGAGGAAAAGGTACAGGAAGTAAGAAGCATAATTACTAGGCATAAAATAGACGGGGAGAGATAAAAAATGGTACAGGAAACAGAGGATTCAAAGAGCTTATATGGACAACCCATGGACATGTACTAAGGAGGGGGGATGCTGGAGGGCTGGGGAGGCAGTGGGGAGGGGGGATAAAAAAGAAAGATTGGAAAAACTGTAATAGCATAACCAATAAAAATACTTAAAAAACATAGGAAACAACCTCAAAAAAAGACATTTTTGTATGAATTATTACAAATATTTTAATGAAATTGGTAACAATGAAAATATTTGGTAGAATATTCAGTTTTCACTTGTAAATATAAATAGACAATGGTAAATAACAAAATCATTTTAAATAAAAGACAAAATAGAATTCAACAACATGCCCGCACATTCAATTCCTAGGAAGATGTGAAAATTTAAAGGGCACTTGACCCCATGGAACTCCAAGTATTATTACGGAAAGAAGAAAATATAAAGGACAGATCTCAACGTATTGTATTATCGAGAGCCTCCATAAATGGAACTGACAGTAGGCGCATAGAATACACAAAAAGAAAAGATCTCTTTGAATTAGAACTGTCAAGTAGGGGTTCCTAAAGGTGATAAGACTTCCTTCTTAGCAGGTAGATAGAATGTCAGTAGGTTGGACAGAGGCAGAGGATATTTCAAATGAAAGGAATAAAAAAAGCAGAGTTGGAACAAAGAAAAAGCTACAAGTAACTGCAGAGGTAGTGAGAAGATAAGCCTGTTTAGAGCTAAGGGTTCAAGATAAGGAAATAATACTAACAGCTGGCACTTATGGGGAGCTGTGTGCCAGGCCCTCTGCCATGTACTTGAAACGCATTAGTGGATCACTGAAGTACACAGCCTCTGATGAGGTCGGTATAAATATGACCCCGCTTGGCAGGCAAGGAAACAGAAGCCTGGAAAGGTCAAGTGGGAAGCCCAAATTTCCACAGCTGGTCAATAATAGAACCACATTCATTCTGGTCTGACTCCCGAGTCCATGTTTTGAATATCCACATCCCTCTATTAATAGAAAAGGGTAAAAACAGACTGCTGAGGATTTTATCATGGCCAATGAACATGAAAGGACTATTCAAGATGAAAGTCCTATTAAAAATAACTTAAATGCAGTAGGTAGAAATTATTAGCAAAGGAGATTCATGATAAAAATGTCTCCATTACATGAGTTAGAATGAACCTCTTCAACTCAGGTTAGATTAGTGAAAAACTCCACATATTCATCTATCTATATGTTATCATTATGAGAACATCTAATGGAGTGGATAACATGGAAGTTCATGAGCATTCTAAAAAAGCCATCGTCATCATAATCACAGATGACATATAAATGCAGTATCCATAATCCAAAAAAAATATCTTCTATGTTAATTTTGAACCACTTGCCTCAAATAATGTAATTACCAATAGCTTAACTAAGAATAAAACTGCAGTTTAATATCTGAGAGTTTATAAAGGGCAATAATATGACTAGAATTTTGAAAAGCATTTAAAATATTTACTTTTTAATAGACTGCATATTGTTTAGCTTCCCTGTATTAATTTCCAAAGAAGTACTTCTCTTTGGATTTAATGTAAGCCATATTTTAGCAACAAGAATAGTATATTTGACCTCTATAATGCACATACATAAAAAT
Organism: Artibeus jamaicensis; assembly: GCF_021234435.1. Lineage (NCBI taxonomy): Eukaryota > Metazoa > Chordata > Mammalia > Chiroptera > Phyllostomidae > Artibeus > Artibeus jamaicensis. Next base: position 6,290,445 of record NW_026521972.1, on the reverse strand, counting down.
AGATGAAAAGACATATTTCTGATGCTGAAGATGGAAATTATTTTCCCTGGAATTTCTTGCACTTCTAAATGGCATGCAGACAGATGAAAACTCTCCACAATTTCCACCCACATATGGATATGTGTGGATATGCATGGGTGGAGCTGAAGTAATGTAAGTGCTCTTTTGGAGTATTTTGCCTATACCTTTATTCAACTATTTCATTGATTCAAATAGGAAATAACTGTAAATTTCTAAGTGTACTTTTTATATAATGTGGAATGCTATAAACTTTATCATGAAAAGTAGCTGATATCCATTTTTCAGGTAAGAAATGGCACTGTTGTTTGAACCTAAAAATTTGAAATACAGTGCATGCAGCTACCATCAAGCATTGAGAAGAGAAAAAAGAGGTAAACTACTTGAAAAGTGACCATTGTGCAGAGAAGTGAATTTCATCCACTTCTGGTAGCAACAATTTTTTCCTTCCATGGCTATGGTATTTTCCTTTCCTTAGTAGGCTATTAATAATCCTCAAAATTAGATCTGATATACCCAGGAAATAGAAAAAAACATTGACGAATGGACAGGATAATTAGGGCCTAAAACACATCAGACACCTTGAGATTGGGTTCAAAACACATTTAAGTGACACTCAAGAATAAAACATTATCTTGTGGATTCATCTGTCACCAAGGCTCCCTTAATGGAGGCAAAATGTCAGCCCAACTGGAACAAGTTAAAGACAGACTGGAATCGGAAGATGAATACAATTACTGACTGAGCCATGAATCTTTGTTTTTCCTAAGAGAAATGCTAAGTCAATCAAGAGAAATAAGGATTGAAGGTGTACGTGGGTAGAGATAGGCACATGAATTTCCAATTCCATTTTAAACCCTCTCAGATCAAGTACAAAGCCAGAGGGTCTAAAGCACAGTAGTCTATGAATATATATATATATATATATATATAAAAGATGTTTCCACATAATGGTCTTGATAGCTATAAGCAACTCCAAATTAAACAAACAAAACGGTAAAGTCTTCAAGTGTCCGTATTTAATTTCAAATGAGCTAAATAACGTATCATCATAACCCACTGATTTGAAAATAAAACCAAAGTTTACTTCTTCCTTTTCTCCTACAAAATGTTCTAGCTAATATAACATATTTATAAAAATCATGTAAATTTATTAATCACAGTCTCTGCAAAACAGGAATAACACTGAATATCTCTCTGACAATTCATGGAACAAAAAGCCTAAAATTGGTAATACGTTCTGATGTATGCAAAATTACGAAAAATGGTGGGTTCCTTAAAAAGATACTCTTTTTAAGAGATATTGTCTTATGAGATTGGGAAAATAGTTTAGACAGTAGAGCAAAGAACAAAAAACAGATTATGACTCAAAGAAAAGCTTTATCATCAGTTTTAGAAACAACAGCAGAATGTAATTAACAAACCTCCATATTAATATAGAAACAGATGCTATTTATAAACACATTTTAGGAAGCTGGAGCAGAAACACTATTCTCTTTATTCAAATAAGAAATCTACATTTTTTATTTCTTTTCTTAACAGATCTCTTCCTAAGAAAAATAACATTTCAAATGTGATTTGGCTCATACACATACACATACACGCAAAAGCAACTTAAAATAAAGGACAGGCTATTCCTCCAAAGGTCAGAGGGTGAAATAAAATGAAAGTCACAATTTGATCATTCACCAGAAGCAATAACCTTATCTGGGAGGATAGATGGAGAAAGTCACCTCATATTACACCTCACCTGAACCAGGTAGGGGGAAAAAGAACACGTGAGGACAAAAGTAGTCACATGTATCTCTCCATAAAAACATAATAGTTCCCAAAATAATCTTCAAATGTCACATTCAAATATAGATGCATTGTGGGAAATGTTTACCAAAAAAGTATCAAAGACTAATTTAAGACACAATTAGTGTAGTAGAGTATAGATAAGTACAATTTCAAGTTATGTTTTAAAAAATATATATCTATATATAACCAGTAAATTTTTCATAAACACATATGAATGACATCTTACACTGGCACTCTGTTGGCTCCACTTATGTTAGTACAACCACCTTAAGGTCATTCCTGGAATCATCAATGCTGACATTCATTCCCACCTTGCTCCTACCTACCTGTGGTAAGCAGAATTCTAAGACAGCTCCAACATTCCCACTGGATGGTGTACATTCTCCATAATTACTTCTCTGAGGGTGTGTGGGACTGTGAGCATGATGGGATATTATTCCCATGATTTCGTTACTGTACAGAAAAAAGGGATTTTTCTGATATAATTAAGGACCCTTGTCAGCTGGCTTTGAGTTCCAGAAAAGGGAGAAAACAGGCAGTGGGCCCAGCTTCAACAGGTGAGCCCGTAAGCAGGTCAGGAAGCATCAGCAGAAACTCTTCTGCAGGTTGATAAAGCAACAGACAAGCAGTGCCTGGAAGGTCCGGAAGGACCATGTGGCAATGACCTGAGGGTGACCATTAGTTGCTGAGAGCGGTCTATAAACAACAGCTAGCAAAAACATGGGAACTTCAGTCAAACAACCAATTCTGAATCCTGTCGAGGACCTGAATGAGCTTGAAAGGCGACCCTGAGCCTCAGGTGCAATCACCCCCCCCAGTCAACACGTTTGCTCCATCCTGAGCAGAGGACCCAGCTAATCTGAAAATGGTCCCCTGACCCTACAGAAACAATGATAATAAATTTGTTGTTTTAAGCCACTGTTTGTGGCAATTCGTTACACAACGAGAGAAAATTAGCTCTAGATAAAATTTTAATTTTCTCTTTACCCCATCATCTGCAAGAGATTATTTAATAAACCTGGATGTCTGAGGAAGTAGATAAGTGAAAATCTGGAGAAAAGACCTGTGCAAGGGAAAAGATAATGAGTTCAGTGACAGACATATTCATCATGAAGTGATTACAGAAAACCTGGTCCATTGAGAGGTATACAGCAGTTACTGGAGGCGTGGCGGGGGGGGGGAACCCATGAAAGGGTCAGGTTTAGGAGATATTTACAGAAATATTGCCCTGGCTGGTGTAGCTCAGTGGATTGAGTGCGGGCTTGCGAACCAGACGATCGCGGTTCGATTCCCAGTCAGGGCACATACCGGGGTTGCAGACCAGTTCCCTGCAGGCCACTTCCCAGCAGGGGACGCATGAAAGGCAACCATACATTGATACTTCTCTCCCTCTCTCCTTCCCTTCCCCTCTAAAGATAAATAAATTTTAAAAAAGTTAAAAAAAATATTTATAGAGTTGAGCTATGATAGTAACTGGGAGAATAAAATAGATATCCACTCAGGCTTAGATATGCCTGCATTTGGAGAAAGAAGTGATATTAAAGAAACAGAAAAAGAAGGATAAATTAGTATTTTAAAAAAGTTTTAATGATGAGAGAATCTACCTTGTCAACCATTCCAAGTAATTACAGAATCCAGGGACAAAAAAAACGGTCATTAAATTTGAAGACAAGTGTGTTGGTGGTAACACAGGTGAGAGCAGATTCAGTAGAATAATATTGGCAGAAACCAGAGAGTGAGAAAATGAAAAAGTGGTTCATTATGTTTTTCTTTTTTTAGATTACTCAGTAATAAATACTGAGTAATAATCATCAGTGCCCATTCTAAAAATGAAAACACACATACACATAGAGAAGGAAAACTTTTCAAATATAATCCGATTATACATATTCTAGTCCTGAATTCATCAATATTTGGAAAGATATGGAACAAAATCGGATTTGGATTATAGCTGCCTTTGGGAGGTTGTTTTCTTATTTTGATTTTTTTTTCTCACAAACTTGATTATGGCTATGATCCTCTGTAGATCTATAGTTTTAGGGAAAAATTGGGAACCGTCCAGTCGGACTAAGAAATAAATGCACTCAACTACTGTGTAAAGAATAACAAAGATGTATTTTTTTGTTTATGTTACATTTTTGCAGCTTGCTTATAAGTGAAAGTTCTAGCATAAGTTTTCATCCAGGGATTTTACAGTTTACAAGGCAATGAATTTGCCTGACAACCATAAGCCAACACATTCTGAAATTAATACTATGTGCAAAATATTTGACAGAAGAAACTAATTTTAAAAAATTTTTATCCTAAGTCAAAGTAATGGATCATAAACTTGTCCCTTCAAAGTATATATTATTCCCCACAGAATGAGATGAAAAATACTTACCCTCTCCATGGGACATGGAGGGTGCTAAGTCACACTTGCCAGGGACTGAGTTAGGTCCCAGAGACATAGAAAGAGATACAAGTATCTGACTTCCCAAGACTTACAATCAAGCAGCTCACAAGTCCCGATCACTTTCATGTGAGCTGAGCTATATCACACTGTCCAACGTTGGTGGGATGTACAAATCTGCTAGTGAGGTACAAAGTGCAGAATTAATACACTGTCATTTGTTTTCTGATCTGCCAAAGAGGCATTTACGACTACTGTAAATTCTGGCACAAGGTTTCCCACTGGAAGTTTTAAAGATATGCTGTATATAGGCGTTCCCAACCTTTCTGGCACCAGGGACCAGTTTTGTGGAAGACAATTTTTCCACGGGACTAGGGTGAGGTAGGGAAGGGGGATGGTTTCAGGGGGATGGTTTCAGGACGATTCAAGCGCAACACATTCAAGTTTACCTCCTGCTGTGCAGCCAGGTTCCTAACAGGCCCAGGCTGGTACCGGTACCTCTTCATGGCCCAGAGGTGGGGGAGCCCTGGTATATATGATTACACCCATTACAGAAAATTAAGGAGATATAGTTTTTAAGAATAATCCCTAGAGTGAGAGGAAGAAGACAGGAAGAGAAGGAGAGAGGGAAAGAGGGGGAAAGGAGGAGATGGGGATGGGGGGGGGGGGAGGGGGGGGAAGGGCAGGGAAATCATCCAAAAGCTTCTTATAAAGGGAAAGCTGGTGAGAATATGTTAAATAATGATTCTTCATTGATCAGGACTGGGTTTAACAGTTAACTCATAGAACACAGTCATGAAATAACAAGCTCTTACAAATAGGCAAAAAAGAAGAAAAAATAAAAAGAAATCAAGGCAGACCTAATGAAATTAAGCAGCAGGCAGACCTAATGGAAATTAGCCAGGAGGGTGAAAAGAAAATCAATACCTGTCCCCCCACCATTCTCTCTTTTGTTCTTTCATATGTGAATCTGTGCTTTAGGTCTTCATTCCCGCCCCCCACCATAAACAGTTAAAGGAAATAATTTAGTGTGATACATGGGATAGAGCCAGTAAAGAATAAAAACTACACTTTATATGAGCAATTTTTAAAAATCTGCTAAAACCATTATAGCTACATATTTCCAAATTTTAAAACTAACTCAAAATCACTATAATTAGATTATAAAAATGCTTCTACTCTTTGATCCACTAACCCCATTACTTACATTTTTTTTGCCATTCTAGGATGTTATTCCTTAAAAATAGACCCTCTATCCTTCTCTCACCCACACAGTGAAGGGGTCCTTTCCCAACACTGTTCCCCAAACGAATGAAACAATAAGTCTGGGAGATTCACACGTCACAACCTTCCTACCTTAGGACTAGGCCAGGCTTTCCCGGGGCCGTGGGGCACCAGGCCTGCTGGAGCCAGGAGCAGAACGGTACCCAGGCAGCAGTACAAATCCCAGTGCACACGACAGTGGCCTGCTCAGAACTTTTCTTAAAAAAATAATCCCTAAAAAGAAAGGCTCTGATACACAACTATGTTCATAATAGCATCCCTTGTAAAGCTCAAGACTAGAAAATAACACAAATGTCCAATAAAATGTTAATTCCCTTGAAAATTATAGAACTTTGGCAAATTAGATCTCAGGTAGCAAAAGTGGATGTGCAATACATGGAAGAGTTTGAGACCCGTGTTAAGTGGAATGGGCAGAATACAAATTCTACGTACGATGACAGTGACATAAAACAGGTGCATCCCTGCTGCAAAGGACAACAAAGAAATGAAGAGGGAAAAGCTAACTGTTTTCTTTGGATGATGAGGTTTTTATAGGAGAATTTGTTTCTTTTTATTTGTTACTGTTGCCATAAATTCTGGACATCTTTGACAAAATAATACTTCAAAAATGGGTGACTAAATCAAAATTTTTTTTCATTTTATCCTAATTTACTTCTCATTGCTTGCTTAGGTGGGAAAGTAGTTAGAGGGATAAGGGAAAGTAGTTATTAAAATAAAAAATAACTAAGGATGAGCTCGATTTATCCAGAGATTTTTACATCAAAGAAGGGGAAGCAGATACAGTAACAGTATTGTCTATTCTAATGAACTGCTATAGTAAAAGCAAAGAACCTTTCTTATAGCTTTAGTCTGTGGCTGGCGGACTGTACTGTTAACATATTGTTAGTGTATGAATTAGAATAAATGTAGTGGTAACATGAATTGCTATGTAGAAACTGGAATTGTGAAAAGTATTTTTATCTTTATTCTTTTTAGTGTCTACCCAGCCCTAACTAGAATACTGGACAGAAAAAAAGTATAATTTTTTTCCATCAGAAGAATTAAGAAAATGAAGACATTCACTCTTATGGATTTCTGAGCATCAGTAGGGCAATCAACGTTGCATGAATTATAACAATTGATTCTGTTCATTCTTTATCGAGTTCCAAAAGAAAAAAGGACAATTATATGGAAAAATGAGCAGTGAAGGCTTATTGTATTCAAAATACCCATGCGGGTAATTATTTCCAAATTTGTCAGAAACATAAAACACACTGTGCTACTTATTTTTCATTTGTATTCATATTTCCTTTTACCAGGTAGCAGGCAACGTAAAAGCCTCCTGGAACTAGACAGATTATGTGGTGATTATATTTAAGTATTATCTACTTGACAGTCTTCTATAAAAAGACTAAGAACATGTGGAGATCAAACATTTCCATATTTTTCCAGACTTTGTCTGTGCTTGTATAGTTAAAATAGAACAAGCAGTTTAATTCTTAGCTTATAAAGGGCAGAGGATGGCATTCTAGTTACTACTTTGGCAGCAGGATTTTCTGACACAGATGCATACTAACTCAGTGGCTGGACATCTGCTGGTTATACCAGCCCAGCAAACTCACCCCCTTACTCTGGTACTAGCTCCCCTTCCCTTCCTTTGGGAAATGCCTCCACCATTCAATGAATGGATCGCTAATCATGAATAAGCTGCTGTATTACCATCTGATCTAACAAGTGGGCATGTGACCAAGCAAGGCCAATCAAGTTTTTTCCCTTGAATTTTCATATATTCTTAAGGAGAAAATTTTTTTCCTATGTGGTTTGATGGCTGGAATATTATAATTCCGGATCTTTCTATAACCACAGTGTCTTTCTCAGCATGAAGAAAAAGTGTATTAAAAGAGAATAAAGCCAACACAGACAAAAGAACCAAGAGACAAAAAGGTATAGACCCGATATAACCGAGACCATAAATATAGCCATGCCTGAAACCAGTCCCACCCCACAAATATAATTTCTGTAAATAAAGATAAATAAGTTCCCTTTTATTTAAGTTATTTAGGCTACAGCTATATCTGTAACCAGAGTCCTCAGCAAAAGAAAGTAAAATGAGTAGAAGTAAAAAGCTGACTCATCTAATTTAGCCTAATAATGCTTTACACAGAGCCACCGGTATCATGTTGCTCCGCTAAGAGTTTCAGTAGTTTGCATGTGCCTTATGAAAGGGGAAAATCCCTGTAAAGGCTGCTGGGAAGTCGTAACTTGAACCCACTCAGTGATTTTTAATATTAAATCAGAATCTTCTTTCCTCAGAAAATTATTTGACCAGCAGACAGAGTGAATAAAGCTGGAATCCAAAATAGAGCAAACCTTTGAAATCATTCGTATAAAGGAAAAATAATTTTATGATAAAAATCTTAAACATTGAATGTACTTACTTTAATTTAGCAAGTCTACCTAAAGGTATACAGAAAAGCAATAAGAGTTTTTACACAGCAGAACATATTACAAAATTTCTGAATAATTTTCTGTAGGAAAAAATGCTATGCATTTTTTTTATTGATCCAAATCCTCTTTCTTATCACTTAAGCAAAACATATTTCTCTTGGTTACATCTTAATGAAACATTCTCATTGAACACAAATCATCTCACTAGCTGGCCACAGTGGGATTTCTTGACCAAGAACACACTGTTTTACATTTTGAGAATCATGCAGCACATATTAATCCATTATACTAGAGAATTTTAGCTTGCAGGTCACCGGGAGCATTGGAATCTCTCTTTATGTAGGCTATTGAACCCTAAGAATACAGAGGTTATGTTAGAAACATGTAATGAGAACTTCTAAATGAATCAGATTTCCTTCAGACAAATGTATTTTGTCTTTTATGACACAAAGACCTCTATGAGAATTTGATGAAGCTGATGGACCTCCTCTCCTGAAAATTTCACGTTAAGTGCAGTTTCAGGGGTTCTTGAGGTTCAGTGTCCACCCATGAACAGCAAGTAGGAAATGCTTCCATGTTTTATTTCTGAGCCAGCTCACTAATAAGAAACATAAGGCAATAATATAAAAACCTACCAAATTTAATATTTTTAAGGCCAAGAGCACCCAGAATACAGGAACGGGGTATGTGTCGTTTTATCTTAAGTGACCCTCAGCAAACCTTTGGCACATATGGAGGGATCCTTCCCAGCAACCAGCTTTGCTTTAGGCAAATTCTGAAATCTGTAAAAACGATTCCCACCTCTGAGTTTACTTTAACAAGACTTAAGATCTCTGGAAAGTCCTGGTAAATGGCTGCTTTCACATTGGGGAACTGGGTGCCAGGGCAGGGGCGGGACTTTTCTCATGTACCTTTCTGTGCTAGGTATCATTTGCTTCTTGAGATCCAGTTGCCCCCCTGCTTGTGGCCCGGGAGGCTGACCTGTGTGGTCAGCATCAAGGGCTTCCAGTTCTCTGGCTTCTGGCTGGGGTGGACAATGGAAAGCAGGAGGAAAGGTCAGTGGGAGAAGAATGAGGACAGTTTATCTCCTGGCTCTCTCACTTGAGGTCCCCTGGAGTTGACGGTCTCCCCACAGAAGATTCTAGCTTCTTTCAAGGGCTCATAGTTGTAGAGTAGGATGGTTCCTGTAGTTCTAGTATCCAGTCCCTGCCCCTCGTCCCCCAGCCGGGCTGGCGCTAACAGCCAGGTAGGATACTGCCTTATCGTTTCCTTACACCATGCTTTTATAAACAGTTTCACTGGAAATAAACCCTCTTGGAATAATCCTATTGGAATGCCATCTGTTCCCCACTGGGCCCCTGACTTGTTCACTCTTTCTCACATTTTAAATTATATACTGCATGAGTACAAATTAAATAAATTTAAAAATTTTAAATCTATATTCATCTGCAGGACTTGGTGACCACCTGGGCTGATGATAGCACTGGGATGCAGTGGAAAGTGTCAAAGACTTAATATAAACTCACCTGGTAAAAATTTCAACCGCACTACCAAAGTAGCCTGGGATACTAAAGGAGGGAGTGAGACCAAGGGCAACACGACTTGGAGGAAAGAAATAAGGATAAGAGTTTGCCCCTGCTCTTCCAGTAGCAGCCTGAAATACAAATCACAAACACTTGCACTTGACCCTCCTCAGACACGAGCCCTCCTTTAAGAGTGGAGACACACTGTGGGGAGGGACAGCGGCCTCTCGTGGGGTTACAGCACCAGCCTCTCCCTTCTTGACACACCATAAGTAAAGCCATTTAAAAACCTACCATGTCAAGCTGCAGCCAGCCAGTCCGTCCCAACTTTGAGCCAAAGGAGACAATACAGTTCTGGCCTGAATGAAGCCCCAGGAGAAAAGATGGAGCGCCTTGTCATCTTCATTATCAATTTCTTTAATATTGGCAATTAGAGAGCACACCATGAGTGATACTTAATGCCATATTCATGAGCATGCAGTAAGTCACAGGTGTAACAGAAAAGCCCTTTCTGATTAAACATTAGTATCGCCCAGAAAAAAAATTTTCTATCTACCGAAGAGATGGCTTCCATTTTCTTCATGAACTCTTATAAACGTTCAGGAACTTAACACTTGGGCAACTTTCATCAGTACTATGGAAGATGACAAAACACTAGTTTTTTTTTTCAATTTTTATTTTTTCCATCACTGTTTATCCACTGTATACCCTCTTCCACCTCCACTCACCACTCCAAAGTAGTTTTTAATGATGTAAGGTTTAATCTTTTTTAAGAACAAAACATATTTAAAAGTAAATTCACTCCCTTAAAAATTTCAAAATCAGTATGCTAAAATTTAAAAGGGGCTAATGTATCTTGTCCCTAGCTCAATGATAAATTGTTTGAAAGGATTTTATCACCACATAATATGGAATGTTAATGAAGCTAATCATGTTTTCTAGTTTAGTAGTTTATACATGTATTATAGATTTCAGAAAAGAAAACCATTAAGCATGCTATATTTTAATATAATAGTATATCATGATACACATTTTGATATAACTAAGCACAATCTCTTTAATATCAAAAAGCTGTAAGGCTCATGAGCTATCTATCAAAAGGAATGTGCATGGATACTTTTATCTAAAGGTTTATGTAAACATCATTATATCCAGTCATTTCTTGCAAAGGAATTATGCAATTTGCTTTCTAAGATTACTCTGTAAGAATCAGAGATATTTATTGCCAAGAAGCCATTATTCACTCACTACCAAAAACCATTTAAATCACATTTGACCTCCAGGGGTTTTCATGTTCCAAGTGTGTGTGCCTGAAACAGCAAAACAGGAAGTGAACATACCACGGGGAGCCTTACAGAGTGAGGTCAATTGGAAAAATCTTCCTTCGGAAAGAGCACTTTCTTCCTTTACAACGTGCCTTATTATCAACACAGGATGCAAACAAGGACAAAGGCAGTGCTTTGTATTTCTACCCAATCATATAATTTATCCTATTAAATTTGGGTTCTCTCTCTTTTTTTTTTTTTTTTTACAATACTGGTGATAATGCTGGCTACACTAGGGTAGAATAGCCCAGTGAATGGAGAAAAAGATCTAGATTACTTAATATAGTGTACTTACAAAATAAAAGATCTCTCACAAAGGTTCTAATGATGACACTGCCCTGTAATTGTTTTCAACAATATTTTAAGAAAGAAAAACCTTAGGAAAAGAGACTGTGGCATCCAGGACAAACTGAAACAACAGGTCAAATGGTGGTGCCTGGGTGCTACAGTCTGAATCTTTCATTTTTAAAGGACAAAAGGAGGCAAAACCAGCCCTGGCCAGGTGGCTCAGTTGGTGGGAGTGTTCTCTCATCCACCCAAGGGTTTGGGTTCGATTCCCAGTCAGTCAGGGGACCTGAAGGAGGTAGATGATAGATGTTTTTCCCTCACATCCATGTTTCTCTCTCTCCCTCTTCTCTCCTTTCCTCTCCTTAGAATTTTTTTTAAAGGAGGCCAAACCAATTCTTTTACCACCACCGGACATGGGTAGTCTACATGTGGGTTAACATACAAGTATGATATACTGTGTTACTTCTCAAGTTATTTTTATTAACATGGGATAGTCAACACTGATCCTGGGCAACAGGTTATTAAATAAAGGGTCCAGTTTGGAGACCTGAAACAAGGGAGGACCTAAGAACAAAATAAACTAAGTCAATGGGACTAAGTCAATGGGACTGTCTCAGAGTCTGGGGAGTTGGCACAAAGTGGCAGTTTACAAGGTTTCTCCCCTTGATATCTATATATATATATATATATATATATATATATATATATATATATATATACACACACACACATATATATACATATATGTGTATATATACATATATGTGTGTATATATATATATGAAGAGGAGAAGATGTGGGAAAAATATTAAGCTAACATACTTTGTGTTTTTTGTGAAAAAATAGGAGAAACAAAACCCAAATTGGTAGTATAACAAAACAGAGAAAATAAATCTTTAAAATGTATTTAGAGTATAGTACTTTGACTACACTTGCTTAGTGGGAAACATTCTAAGACCCGGCAAAAATACAAACTAGTCTTAAAATATCATTCAGCATTTTTATGATTACCGGAAAGTAATTATGTTACTGTAAGAACTATGAATTTCATTATAAGAAAAAATACAAACTATAATAGAATTTAATACATTGTATTGTACCTATCGATAATTCTAATTTAAAAAAAAAACTCAAAACTTTTAAATCTGTCCCCTAAAAAGGCCTAGAAACAATATCCCAATAAACACATATAGGAACACATATAGAGGATTTCATTCTCTAGAGCCATTTCCCATTTTTGTAGAAAAGATGAACTTACTATTTTGTCTCGGTTATGTTGGTATCCTTCATGAAAGCTGTGATCTTTGTTAGGTAGATTCCTGACTACATGACAATGGATGGAAAGACAGAAATACAACTAGAAAACATTACACTCCCTGGCAAAAACCAAGAAGCTCTAGCAAAGTGACTTTCACACTATAATTTGCATAAGGATCACTTAGAGGCTATTTAAAATACAGAGGCTAGCAAATGTATTAGGTCTGGAATAAGACTCAGGACTCCTCATTGTAAACAATCATCCCAGCTAATTCTGATGAGAGTAATCAAAGAACATACTTTGAAAAAGAAACAGTTTCAGAGAAGAGTAACATCGTCTAGTTCTATCATTCCTCCTACATTTATTATGTATGAGGAAAAAGTAAGAAAGAGCTGAAAATGGCTGCCTCATGGGAAAGAAAAGTGTGTAACTATTAAATTAATTTAAAATGTACATATATAACCTTGGTCAAAAATAAAAACGCAAGAGGGAAACACAGTAAATGAGTCTGCTCCAGCGCACAAACTTCACTGGAGTAAAATGAAGCATAGTTTTTTTAGGTTAGTAAAAACAAAAGTACATGAGAATTTTACACTTCATCATTTGCTGGGACATGATGCTTGAAAAAAAAATCCAAGCTGCGTGGCTCGAGAAGTCAAACTTTCAATATGTCCTAGGCTTTGCTTAGCTTTGGTAAGAAGATATTTAATGTACTAAGATGAAAGGTGACGGTTGGAGGTCTGGTTCCATTTCCTCCTCCGGTTTCATCAGTGCGGCTTTTTTATTTGATCCAACATATTCCTTTTACCACTTAGTTTCTCTTAACCTTTTTCCTGAAACCAAAGGCTTGCAGCTATGCATGCCTGTGATGATTGATTCCAAATGTACAAGGAAGGGTGTCAGGAATAGTGGAAACAGCCCAGTTGCATGGAATGAGCCAGAATCCACAGTTGCTTTACTTTGCTATGATATGGCACAATGTGGGAAATTATTTAGGTGTTTTGCTACTCTCTCCACCTCTTTCAAAGCACAACAAGAAGTACCTACTTCATAGTCAGTGTTTATTAAGTGCTTCCCAATGTCTAAGTCCGCCCAGGCTGCTGTAACAAAATACCATAAACTTGGACGGCTTAAACAAACATTTATTTCTCACAGTTTTGGAGGCTGGCAATTCCAAGATCAAGGCATCTGCAGATTCAGTGTCTGGTGAACATACCTTCTCCTGGCTTGCAGATGGTGACCTTCTGGATGTATCCTCATATGGCGGAAAGAAAAGGCACGCTGGTCTTGTCCTCTTCTTATGAAGGCGCCAATGAGAGCTCCGCCCTCATTGACTTCATCTAATTACCTCCCAAGTGCCCCAAATCCTAACAGCATCATACTCAGGCGTAAGGCCTCAGCATATGAACTATGGAGGACACGTTCAATCCATAATACTGATCCACAGATAACATTTTGAGTCCAAATCAACTCAACCAACATTAACCCCTAACACCTTCTGAGATGGTTTTTAAAGTTTTTTTAATGTCCAGAACAATGTGGTATATTCAATACCACAATCTATTTTTTAATTAAACCTTTATATTTTATTTAGAATGAGAAGGAAAAAAGGTGTCATAGTGTATGTTGAACTATTAGTTAAGGTATCCACCCCATACCAATGATCAATGCATAAACAAGAGCCTATTTAGTCACAGCTCTATACAGAAATCACCTGGGAAGCTCTACACACCTGAAGATTCCCAGGCCCTCCCACCAGGTCTACTGAATCTGAATCTCTGTGGGTGCAACTTGGCTTGGAAATCATTTCTCCACAAGTCCCTCAAGTGATTCTGCTTCAGTCGATCTGAGAGTCAGCATTTGGAGATCACTGGAATGCCAGAGATCTCAATAAAATGATGACTGGGGAAATGTTGCCTCTGCAAACTTCTGCTGCTGGAAGACTCTTCAGAAACTTTTGGGTTTGATGTGGCAAATTCTTAAAGAGCCCAGTGTTCCCAGAAATTGTATACTATCTTTTTTGTTCTAGGCTTTTTCTCCCATTACCATTTAGTCTCCTTATACCCCCTTCTCCCCACTATCACCACACTGGTCCATATCTATGACTCCTTTCCCTTTTTTGCTCAGTCCCTCTACCCTCTACCCACCCCAGCCGTCATCCTGCTCTCTACCTATGAGAGTGTCTCTTTTGTTAGTTCACTTAGTTCATTAGATTCCACATATGAGTGAGATAATAGGGTACTTTCCTTTCTCTGAAATAAGCCATTATTTCACTTAGCATAATGTTCTCCAGGTTCGTCCCTACTCTCACAAAGGGTAAAACTTTCTTCTTTTTTGTGGCAGAATAGTATTCCATTGTGTAAATGTCCCATAGTTGTTTTATCTACTAAGGTACTGATGGACACCCGGGCTGCTTCCATACCTTGGCAATTGTAGATAATGCTGCAATGAATATAGATAGGGGTGTTTATGTTCTTTTGAATTAGTGTCTTGGGATATATTCCCAGAATTGGAATTGCTGGGTCAAAAGGCAAATCCATTTTTAATATTTTGAGGTATCTCCACACTGCTTTCCACAGTGGCTGCACCAATCTGCGTTCCCACCAACAGTGCTAAAGGGTCCCCTTTCTCCACATCCTGGCCAGTAGTTGTTCGTTAGTTATTGATGATAGCCATTCTGACAGGTGTGAGGTGACATCCCACTGTGGTTTGAATTTACATTTCTCTGATGATTAGTGATGTTGAACATTTCATATGTCTATTGGCCATCTCTATGTCCTCTCTGGAGTAGTGTCTATTCAAGTCCTTTGCCCATTTTTAACTGGGTTAGGTTTTGGGGGGTTTTTTTGGTGTTGAGTTTTATTGAGTTCTTTATAAATTTTGGATATTAACCCTTTACCAGATGCATCAGCAAATATGTTCTTTTCATTCTGTGGGCTGTCTTTCTATTTTGTCGGTGCTTTCCTTTGCTGTGAAGGAACTTTTTAGTTTGATGTAGTCCCATTTATTTATTTTTTTCTTTTGTTTCCCTTGTCTGGGAAGATATGTCTGATAAAATATTGCTATGAGCAATGTCTGAGATTTTGCTACCTATGTTTTCTTCTATGATTTTTATGGTTTCGGGTCTAACATTTAAGTCTTTGATCCATTTTAAATTTATTCTTGTTTGTGGTGTAAGAAGGTGGTCTAGTTTCATTTTTCTGCACATATGTGTCCAATTTTCCCAACACCATTTATTGAATAAACTATCTTTAGCCCATTGTGTGTGCTTGCTTTCTCTGTTGAATATTGATTGACTATAAAGGTGTGGAAATTGGAATTGTGTAATCTCCTGATAATGCTCCTGCCAGGAAAACTTCCTCAGCTGACTCTCAGATTTAAGGAGTAATATGATGGAATATTCTTGAGAAGAAGCATATGGTGGGGCGTTGGGATGAAGGTGTATCTTCCCAGGACAGTATAGCACTGGGATCTACTGTGTTCCCAATCCTGCACCGTCCGGAGAGACTCTGAGTTCACCCCTGGTCCAGTTAGGGTGATGCCTTTCTGCTTCACCAACAAATTTTTGAGAGAAGTCATAAAAAGAAGCATTAAAGTTATGGGTTATTCATTAGCTTAGACCAATGATTCCCCACAGGGGCATACACGCCACTAATCAGACACAGGATAATTTTAGGAACTTTTTATTCTAATGTGTAGAAAATTATTTCAACTGATATCATAAAAATGTACAACTAACATATCAAAACCTACAGTTTCAGATATAACTCCTTAACATGAGAGCGCAGTATGTATTTAAGATTTTTAAAGTGACTCGATTTCAATAAAAACATGATGCAAATAAAAAAATAAGTGGCACTTGAATGTGGCTAAAACTTACATACTCTTTCCACAAATATTTACTGAGTACCTATAATCAATGTGGTTTTGGTAAAGAATAGAGACAGGCCTCCATCCTCATCAAACTTACATTCTAGTTAAGTGTAAACATGGATTCGGGAAACAGGATATACTGCTTTTATATGAATATGAAAATATGGTCACATTAATGAAAACCACCCATCTCGGTAGAGCATTCAGGAGGTTCGGGAAAAATATAGTCTATTAGGAATATAGACTCATGGTTTCAGATCAATGTAGAAAGCTTGGAAGTCATGATTCTCATCCTCAAAATAAGAAAAAGCTGAACAAAGTGAAAATCAAAGCCTTTTCTCGGACCTATCAAAGGGTGGAAATCACAGGGCAAATTGCTACCCCCAGAACTGGTGAGACAGAAGAATATAGTCCATGACAGCTGAGATGAGCTTACTGGAACCAAAGGCCCTGGAGTAGGAACACTTACATGGTGGAACTCTGCCCATTTGCTAGGGCACGAGAGTAATGTGACTGAGAGACACCTTGGGGTCAGACTCTTAGCGGGGTTCCCATACTTTTCAGAGTTTTATCTGCAGACACGCCACTGGGTTCCCATGATGAAGAGACAAGAAAGATCCCTCCCCGCCCCATTGCCTCTGCGGCCCCACACCATACCAGGAAAGGGGGAAGAGTAACCAGTGTGAAATATGCTCGAAGCATTCACCACCTAAGGGAAGTAGAATGCTAAGAAACCCTTGTAAAGGTCACAGCAGAGGAATCGAGGCCTACCTAGTAAAAAAGTGAGATTTAATCGTAAGATTATAGACCCTTTCTCCCTGCTACACATCACCACCTTAGGATCGGGGATCCAGTGTAATAACAGTGATTAGAGCTGGAGGGGCTGTGAGACACAGATTCCATTTAAGAAGGAGTTCTTAGGAAAACACAAGGACGAAACCAAACAGAAGAGAACAAAACAAAAAGATTAGAGTAATTTAAAGTGTCTGGCAACTATAGTTACAGCAATGACTAAAACAGCCCAACTCCTAGCCAGATTAACATCAAGCCAAATATTTAAGGCCTATTTATCTTAGTTCCTAGTATCTTATACATCATGTCTAACTTTCAACAAAAAATTACAAGGCATGCCAAAAGAAAGAATAGTCTGAAGAGACAAAGCAAGCATCAGAAATGGCTCAGCTACAACAGAGACTGGGGGATTATCAGACAGGGAATTTTAAATAACTATAATTAATAGGTTAAAGTTTCTCATGGAACAGTAGACAACATGCAAGAATGAGTGATTAATGAGTGTAGAAATACAGAAACTAAAAAGTTTAAAAATGCTAGAAATCAAAACCACTCTTAACAAAAATAAAGAATGCCTTTGATATGCTCATCAGTAGACTGGACAAAAGTGAGAAAAGAATCAGTGGGCTTGAAGGTATGTCAACAGAAACTTTTCAGATTAAAATGAGACACAAAAAAAATACAATGAAAAACAGAAGAGAATATCCAAGAACTCTGGGAAATTTTCCAAAGATTTAACATGTGTAACTAGAATACCAGAGAAACAAGAAAAAACAGTGAAGAAATATTTGAAAGAATGGCCAAGAATTTTTTAAATTAAAATGATAGACACCAAATCATAGTTTTATAAAGTTCAGAGAATACCAAACAAGATAAATAACAAATATCTATGCCTGAGTATATCATATTCAAATTGCAGGAAACCAAAAACAAAGAAAAAAACCTTGAAAGAAGCTAGAAAAAAAAACTACCTTAGCAATAAATGAACAAGGATAATAATTATGGTAGAATTTTCTCAGAAACTATATAAGCAAAAAGAGAGTGAATTGAATGTTTAAAGTAAAAGAAAAAAATTACCAACATAGAAACCTACATCTAGCTAAATTATTGGAAGGAAGAAATATAAAGGCTCTCAGAAAAACAAAAATTAAAGGAATTCATCACCAGCAGAACTGTCACGCAAGTAACATTAGATTCTTCAGGGAGAAGAAGAATTATATAGGTCAGACAACGTTACATAAGAAAGGGTGTTATAAAAGGAATAAATGGAGGTAAAATAAAATCTTTACTTTTTCTTATTCTTAATTGATTTAATAGATAACTGTTTGAAGTAATGATGATAACAATGTACACTATAAAGATACATGAAATGAATAACAGCAATGTTATAAGATACTTTTTTTCACCACTTGTGAAGTGGTCTAATGTTATTTGTAAATGGGATTTAGATCGGTTGCGAATGTATATTGCAAAATGTAGGAAAATACCACTGATATGCTAAAGAGAGGAGAGAAAATAAAATCATGTAAAATGCTTAATCAAAATCAAAGAAGACCAAAAGAGGAGAAAAATAAAGAACAAGTACAATAGAAAATTCCAAACATGATAGTGTTAATCCAATTATGTCAAAATCACATTTAATGTCAATGGTCTAAATATATCAATTAAAAGATAGAAATTACCAGACTGAATAATGAGAGTGTTGTCTAAAAAGCCCAATTTAAATATAAAGATTCAGTATTTTAAAAGTGAAGGGATAGAAAAAGCCTATCCACCAATTTCTCTGATGAATAGACTTTCCTTAATGTCTGAAAACTAAACAACAATTAAGCCATTAAAAAAGAGTAATTTTTATCCACCAGAAAAATATCAAAAAACAATCTTTAGCAATGAATAATGAAAATATAAGTCTCAGCACCTAGAAAACCAAGATTGGAACAGAGAAAAAATTATATTACAGTTGGCCCTGGAACAACGTGGGTTTGAACTGCACAGGTCCACTTACATGCAAATATATATAGATAGATAGATATAGATATAGATATAGATATAGATATAGATATAGATATAGATATAGATATGGATATAGATATAGTCAACATTCCATTTCCCTGGGTATCATATCCACAGACTCAACCAACTTTTAATTTAAAAAATTACACATCCAGGAAACTCATATATCTAAAGAACTAGAGTCTATATCTAATAAAGAAAGAATGAAGTTTAATGTTACAATTCTATAAAGCTTATATCTCATGCATGCCTATGTTATTAACATAAAATATCAAATAATTAAGAAATAATTATAAACTTTATTGATGTAAGCAAATGACAATACAGTCCAATTTTTTGAAGTTATATTCGCTATAGAAGAAAGGTTATTTTCACAGTTCACAATCCATCTTCCCTTCAATGAAAAATATTATCGAACCATTAATGTTCTCCAACCATTGACTAAAGAAGACAAAAAAGCTGAGTCTTCAGTTTTAATGTTCAGTATCAATTGTCGTGTTTAATTGGTTTAAACAATAGTTTAATGTAACCATTCCTTTTTTCCACTGTAGTATTAACAATGCTGCTCCTGAAATGTTCAGAGAACTCCAACAAAAAAAAAACAGTAATCATAAAAAGGACACAGAAACCATAAAAAAGATCCAGTCAGAAATGGAAAATACAGGAACTAAAACAAAAAGAATGCACCTGAAGGGATCAAAACCAGATTAGATGAAGCAGAGGATTGAATCAGCAGTCTGGAAGACAAAGGGGCAGAAAACACCCAATCAGAACAGCATAAAGAAAAAAAAATTAATTAAGATACTTAAAGGGACCTATGAGACAATACCAAGTAAAACATTCACATTATAGGTGTACCAGAAGGGGAAGAGAGCATGGGACAGAAAATCTATTTGAAAAAATAATGACTAGAAACTTCCCTAACCTGGTGAAGGGAATAGACATACAAGTCCATGGTGTGCAGAGTCCCAAACAATATGAACCGAAAGAGACCCACACCAAGACACAAGATAATTAAAATGGAAAGGTTAAAAACAAAAAGAAAATCTTGAGAGCAGCAAAAGAAATACTCTTAGTTGCCTACAAGGGAGCTCCCATATACTGTCAACTAATTTATCAAGAGAAACCTTGCAGGTCAGAAGGGAATGGCAAGAAATGTTCAAGTGATGAAAAGTTAGGGCCTACTACCAAGACTATACCTAACAAGGCTATCATTTAAAATTGAAGTTCTTTTGTTTCTCCGGCCACAGAACCCCACACTGCCTGCAGTTGATTTTATGGGGTGGGGGAAGGGACATTTTCAGGAGCAGAGCATGAAATTAACAGAGAAATAGAGATGAAAAAAAGGGAAACAGATAAATAGATATGAAGTTATTCAAATCCCTAAATCCAGGTAACCCTTAGGTTAGCCCCAACCTGCTTACTTTTTAATGCTTTGATACCTGAACCAATATATCCTTTCTTCCAAAGCCATAACTAGGTAAAATTGTTTAAAAAAAAAATCTATTCCCTGAAACCAAAAGAGGCGTGAGCAAAATTCGTAAACATACAGTTCAGACCAGAGATCTCTGATAACTTCACAGTGATTCACATTTGACATTAGCTCAGTTTCTGGCATTCTCTAGCTAACATGTCTCATGTCCTGTCTTTTCATGGTTCCCCTCAGTGATCTGTTCCAAGTGAAGTACCACCAGAGAGAGACTTATCCTGGACCTACGAACCTAAGCACAGTTCCCTTCCAAGTCCTACAACAGACCTTAACAATATGTTCCCATAGTCATATGTTTTTCATATTTTCAAAAGAATAGCTGTGGGCACCTTTGGCATCCAGACAAAGGGAAAGTAAAGTTGGAACGTACTCACGTGGCTACATCACTGTTGTGTACATCTAAGTTAGTGCTAATCTTAGAGGTGTAGGAACGGTGTCAGGGTACAGTCCTACAGCCTAGTGCACCGACTCAATCATCAACACGCCGAGACGATGCGGGCACAAAGTCCTGTCACCACAGGGGTGTGCCCTCTCATGCCCACACCGAAGGACATGGGCAGCAAAGGTGAACTTCCTGAAATAAAAGCCAACCGGTAGGGAAATTCTTCCAGTTACCAGATGTCTTAAACTTGAAGCAGAGGATTCCATTATCTCTGATGCCTAGACAAACTTCAAAGTGCTCTCCTGTCAGAAATGTATTAAATAGAAATGTACTATAATTGTTTTCTTTTATAAAGTTTGAATACACCCTTTTAACTGAAATTTGGAAAGACAATTCAATAAAACTAGTGAAAATTGTGATGACTGATTTGGATATATACAAACGGCACCTTCTTTTGTCATTTATTAAACAGCTAAAACAAAATTCAGATAAAAAATTAGTGGGATCTGAAATAAAAGTGACAAAGAACAGTCATATTACCAGCGGAAAGTGTTTTGACATTCAGAAGCAAATGTTATAATTTTTTTTCAGATTGTATCAAAAGCAGCGATCCATCAAAAAGAAATAAAAATAATGAACAGGCTCTTGAGTTGTTTTAAAAAATCTGATTATGAAGAGGAGTTAACCATATAGTCATACTAAGAAAAGGTTTAAATTTCTTATTGATTTGACATGAAATCCTGGCATCAGTGAAGATAATGCAAAACTCCTAATATGCCATTTGGACACTGTTGACAAGCCTTTGATCAAGGGTCATTAATTTAGAGCATTTGAAATGTCCCAAAATCTTACAGCTTATTATGATATATTTTCCAACATTTGACAAAAATCCCCAAATTTTTAAGGCATTATTAATAACAAGATAAAAAGCTGAAAGAAATCTTATTACCAATAACTGAAAATAAATTTCAACCATTCTACTGGTAAGACTGATTTATCTCCATATTCTCTCTCTATAGAAGATGATATTTCAAGATGATTGTCATATAAAGAGAGGTAATTAGAGTATATGAAGCCATAGCATGTAAAGTAATGTGTCAATTAAGTTTTAATATTAATTCTCTAGATTTTGTGATGTTTTAGGTTTGTTAGCTTTTTTAAATGTATGATTTCTTTCCCCATTCTACATAAATATTCCTTTCTATATCTAACTTTATAATTCTGTAAATATTTTATTCTTAAAAGAGGCTTTCAAAATTACATTACGTTCAGGTCTAACAGAACCTGGATCCAACCATGGATGCAGCTCTGTGTCATATGAATAAAATCAAAGCTAAGCCTACATTAGTCTAATATGATTAATGTTGCAGGTGGAGAGGATTAACAACCCTCTCTGCCTGATTCCTTTACCCACCCACCTGAGCACCAGTGTATAACAGGTGCTCACTGGTTCCTATGAGCTCATATCCATCCAATCCTCAACCAAGACCTGAGCCTGTTAATCAATACACTGATACAGCTCTCCATGTACAACTTAGTGGGTGTGGAAATAGTAGAAGCTTTAACTGTCCGAAGGCAGTAGGTCCCACGGCGATGGTGACAGGGTCAGGCCTGCTGCCTCCTCCCAAGGAAACTTCGGCTCATCTAGATCGATAGCTTCTACCTCTCTGCCCCGCCCCCCTCCCCGCAATGGCCAGAGAGCTCCCTGCCTGCCCCCGCCCTGATATCCAGAAGGTGGCAGCCTTGTACCCAGTAAGTGAATAAGCTGCTCCCTCCATGAATCTTTCCTTGAGTCGTTTCCTGGTCATTACTGTCATCAGCAACTTCCTGACTAGCCTCAAATTGTCATGCAGTCTGAGTCCGCCCTTCAAGATCCCCAAAGTCTTGACTCATACACTCTTGGCTTCTGATTTTTAAATGAAGATGGGAATGACCCACCCAAAGGTAGATTGGCCTTCGCACCAGAGTGGTCTTCCCTTCCACTCTGACATTCCCCTGGAACGTGCTGATTCCTTTCTCACAGTTCAGAACAAGATGGAACACCAACTGGACAACCAACTCAGGTAATCTCCTATCCTTTTATTTAGCCTTTAACAGTAATCGGAAGTGAGTGAGTAAATTATCGCTTTATAGTAATACAGCCTAAAATTCCCACATTCGGTGCTGGGTTATCCAAAAGTTTAACTTTGGTGATGCTTAGGGCTCCAGAAATACAAGATGCTCCCAACTCAAAAAAAAAAAAAAGAAACAAATTCTGACTAAAAATTCTACATATTTTTCAAAAGCATCAAATTTATTAATCTGAGAGGCAGAATATGTGCTGCCTAAAAGTATAATCTCTGGCGCCAAACTGCCTCATTTTGAAACTCAGCTCTACCACAAACTCCACAGTGGCCTTATTCAATTTATTTAACGTCTCTCTCTACTGTTGTGAGTCTTGAACATATTTATACACATGAAGTGCTTAGAACAGTACCTGACATGGAGTAGGCAGTTTAAGTGCTTTCATTAGTAAGAACATTAGAACTTTTGGGTGCTTCCTTACCTTTCATTATAATTTATTGTTCTTTTATTTTGAATTACATTTGACAAGGCCTACACCCTCTCTTCAGTGCCTCGGCCCTCAAAATTCATAATTTGACCCTGGTCTTATCTTGGGCCTTTATTTTCCTAACTGTGGTCCAGAGGATGTTGACAGGTGTTTCCATCAAAAAAAAATTTTTTTTTTGTTCAATACATGATGGACATAGTTTGAGAACTGTTGAGTTAAGCACGTTTCTTCACCTCAGAACTTCTCAGAGCCTTTAACACGTGGGCATTTGCCACTAAACCGACATACTAACATGTACCAAGTTGAAGAAAAATGAATCCAGGTCTCTGGTGTATGTAAAGGCCTCTCAGTGCAGATGACAACAGCAACCCCCCAGGAAGACAGAGAAATCTGCTTTTCAGGGCTTCGAAGCCTCGGCTGCTGGAGTTGCTTCTTAAAAGGTCTATCTCAGGCCTTGTGTCTGCCTGACCACCAGATGCAAGCACACAGTGAAGACCCTACACCTTCCCAAGTGCTCACTGGAGGCAGGAACAAGGGCAGTTCATCAGGTGCCACATGCTCATCCACACCGGCCTCCAAGAGAGGGACATGATGCAGGGCACTGCCCACATTTCCCTGACCACAGACACTTTTCTTTAGCAACACTGGAAATCATCTCTAGAAACACCAGGTACACTTAAACAGTGACAGATCTATTTTATGGTTATTTTTTTATTGAATTTATTGGTTAATAAAATGGGTCGACATTGGTTCATAAAATCTGATAGGTTTCAGGTACACAATTCTGTAATACACAATCTGTATATTGTACTGAGTGTTCGCCACCCCAAGTCAAGTCTCCTTGCTTCACCATTTACCTCTTGCTTTACCCTCTTCTACCTCCGCACACCCTTCCCCGCTGGTAATCACCATTCTGTTGTCTGCGTCTGTTTTTTTCCCTTTGCCTACTCCCTTCACCTTTTTCACCCAGGCCTCGCCCCCACCCCTTCTCTGACAGCTGTCAATTTGTTCTCTGTATCTGTGAGTCTGTTTCTATTTTGTCTGTTAGTTTATTTTGTTCATTAGATCCCACATGTAAGTGAAATCACCTGGTACTTGTCCCTTTCTCTGACTGGCTTATTTCACTAAGCATAACACTCTCCAGGTCCATCCATGCTGTTGCCAAAGATTTCCAGTGACAGATTTTTTTTTCAAAGTTCCTGAAAATACTTGTCTACTGACTCAATTTCCTTTTCTTAAAGATCAATGTTTCTCTGCTTTTGGAGACTATAATCTGTCTTCTATTCACTTCCCAAATTTGAAAGTGCCAAATACTTTACAATACTTTACCTAATTCTGGTATGCAAGTCTTTTGAAAACATTCAAAAGTCAATCTCAGGATATACCTAATCTCCGGAAACATCAGAAATGAAGAAAGTTCCCTCTAATTCCTAAGAAGTCACACGGTATATTTGAGCTATGGCAGGACCGCCACAAGCCCACTCGATTCCCAGGTAAAGGCCCATCTCTGACTGAGCAGTGGTATAAGTAATCGTAATCACTTGAGGTTGTAATCACTGAGCAAAATTTTTAACTTCCCTAAGCAGCAGTTTCCCCATCTATAAAAAAAGAATTATCATGGGGTTTAAATGAGATGATGATATAAAGTTTCCAGAACAAAGAAGGCCATTTTAAATTCTCGATTTCTTTCCTGAGTTATAGCCACTTCACTTTCTGCCTTTCTAAGTCTTTTTTAAGTTTATTTATTCCAAACCTCCTATGGCTCCCTGCCCTCCTGCAGCTGACTTTCCCAAATAATATTTTATTAGTTTTCATAATTTTCCCTACCCCAACTCTTTTCATTCTGACCCCACTTAGTCACTGAAAAATTAGAATCAACTTCACAATTTGTGTAGCTACTTTTTTGGCAATAACATGTACATTCCTGACAAAGAAATACTAGATCTCATGAAAGATTTCAATGCTTCAGAAATTATATCCTTTTCTTATTTTAGCCAAGGATGAAGTTTTCTTAATCCTATTCCTTTGGACCAAGCTCAGCCTCCTTAAATGTGAATTGTTTCTTGGGTTAGGATCCAGAAGGAAGTAAAAACAGCCTTATAAAATAGTTACCTAACATAGTGCAGGTTAGTATCACTAGATATGATGATTCTCCTCCAAGCTGCATAAAGGAGATTGTATTTACCTGTTCTCAATACATTTCTGGTCTTTTTGCTTCCTGGTTTATTAAATAAAAGTTCCCTTTAAAAAATGGCTTTCTTGGTTTTTATGAATGCCCATTTAACTATTTCTTAACTTTTAAGCCAGTAAATATTCTCTTCACAGAGAAGAAAATAACAGTACGTAGTTCAGTGCACAATTGTTCCTGTGGCACAAAATTCCAACTTTGATAAAAGTGTGCCCTGAAATCCTGAGGGGAATCACCTCCCTTCCACCTTGTGGGGATTGGGAGGGAGCAGTTCCACACCCAGCAGCAGAGGTCGGTCCAGACTGGCCTCAGTCAATGGCCATGTCATGTTTTCTGGTTATGGTACCTGGTTCAGGGAAAGGCATGGGGTTCAATCTAAGCTGATGGAAGACAATGAGACTTACTGAGACAGAGGGAGGCATAACCCTCTGAACTTGAGACATATCATGTATCATGGCCAGAAGATGTACACGCTGAGTTAGAAAAGGAAGATGGAGAGAAGCTGAGCTAACAGTGAAGAGCCACAGTCCCAAGACTTAAAACTAGACCTGCCCCTGGATTCAGTCACAAGTCAATACATCCCTTTTTCCTTTGCAGCTCTGAGTTAAATTCTTGTTATTTGCAAATGAAAAATTGCTAAGTAATACACATCATATTTTACTACATTACAAAGCTTTATAAGGTTAGCTTTATAAGGTTTCCATACTAAGTCTACCAGGACAAGCAGAGCAAGAACATGCACTATTTTAAAGTCAAGGAAACTGACCTCCAGAAAGATTACACAGCACGGCCAAGGTTACACACAGTAAGTTACAGAGCTGCAACTCAAACCCAGGTCTTCTGAATCCCTGCTCTGTTATAATTTCTACTTTTATACAAACATTATAGAAACTTCCACTGTGCTTGTTCCTACTTGTCCCACCTTGCTAGTTCTTCACCCAAATAAGTGGTAGACTCCCCTGTTGGTAATTCAGAGAACTGCAGACATTGTTATTCTGTTCGGAACCACCCTGACTGGTTTCAGAAGCTGTAACCCTCCCCCCATGGCTAAGGCTGGGTGAGCGACCTTGAGACCATAAGCCACTAAGGAGACAAAGCTCATCTCCCTGGCAGGGGCGCTGTCTCCGCCTCCTTTACTGTACCCTGCTTGGACCCCCAAGCCTGACCGGTTAGCCAAAGAGAGGTAAGATTCCGAAAGGGAGAAACGACCTAAGACAGGCATTATCACAAGGTGGCCCTCAGGGAAGGACTTGGGGGGGCTATAGAAAAAGGGGGCAATGGACCCTCACCCCTTGGATTTGATAAAGCCTGAGTCCTCATTCTGTCTGCAAGAAGTCTTCTAATCTCTTGGCTGCCTTACATCCCTTGCCTGACTTAAGCCTGAAACAATTTGAAAGTTGGGTTTGGCCCTGTGCTGCAAAGGATAGGTTCCCCAGGGTGATCAGACCTAAGAAAGAATGCATAAAATCCTATGAAACCTACTTTGCTAATACCCTCAATTTAAATGATAAGAGTCCAAGCATGAAATGCATTTGTTCCCCAAAGTTTTATGGCACTTTAGCTATCTGACTCTCACTCAAAATAAGTCCTCAGAGTTCTTGGAATATTATCTATTGTTTGGCAATTACTGCCTGACAATGATTGATGAGCTTTACATATGTATACCCTGTATTCCTATGCAAATGAACCCAATAAAAGCAGATTGAGGAAAAGGCTCCTGGCCCTTCTCTTTTGGGAGTTCAGCCATCTTTCCTCCCCAAACAGATCAAGTCTTGGTAGATTTATTTTAATCAGTGGCAGATGGGGGGGGGGGAGGCTCTGCAGGCAAAGCTCCCCTACATTAGGCACCATGGACCATGGAGAGCAATAGGGAAATGATCACTCTCCAAAACCGTAAGCTTGGACTTAAAAATACAAAGTTATCAAGTGACAGCACATTGTGTGCCACACACCACTTCTAGCGTTAAAGCTTAAAATGTTATCTCCCTCCACCCCCTTTTCCCTGGCGCTGGAGTGAGCAGCAGACTCCAGGTACATACACAAGCCTGTTAAATCAGGAAATCAGAGCCTCGAGGTCTCCTCTCTAAAGAGACAGTGATATACTACATCTCTAAACGAGAAGGAATTACTTATTTCTAAATACCTTAGCCTTTGACTTGCCAGTGCCTTTCATGCTGTCTTGGACAAAAGGTTATACATCCTTTTTCTGCATATGTTTCTATACCCTCTGGCTGAAAGATACCCAGTTACCAGAGCCTAATGTACCTTCTTTGGATGATATCACATACACTCTAACTAATCTCAATTCTTCTGAGCCAAAATTACAGAAGCAATTTTAAGATAATATAATCTTAGTTCCTAACTTGGAATTTTGACTAAAAAACAAATAATAAACAACAGACAAAACAGATAAAGAGCAACCTTCCTTGAGACCTGGGTAAAAACAAAACATAGTTCTTTTTTTCTCATTCTGTTTCTCAATTTCCCAATATGTCACAGTTAATTATATTGTATTTATTCCTACTGAAAGAAAAATGAATTTCCCTAAGCTTTACTATAAATGGACAAACATTCAAATAATCATAGTTAGTATAGTCATTTGTAAAGTTATTTTTGTTGAGGGATCTGTGTTATGTATGATGAAAGTTATCCTGTTGAATCATAAGCTTGTTTTCTCAAAGCCAAGAGTTTTAAAATTTTATCATAATAAATCATGCTAATCAAGAATATTTCCTTTGTGAATATTAAACAAAACAGGAACACAATACAGATATTATAAAAATCTTTCATCTTCATTTTGCATTCATTGTTCAAAACTATGCACAATCCTGAGTATGCATGCCTATTCTAGGTTTTTTTAATCCCATGTGACAATATAAAATGAAAGACAGTAAGATCAATTCAGTAACAATTTGGAAGCAATTCCTATTCAGACACTTAATTACAGCTGTGTTTCTCAAGGCTCAGTTAAAACACTTCTCTGAAAACTACACTGTGATTTGCTGTTCTAATGGATGCATATTTTTATCTCTCCGTGCAGTTGCTTTCTGTCAACACTTTACTACACAGAGAAAACAAAGACCAAAACAGCGAGGGAGAACTTAAACAGAAATCAGCAGCTGTTTAAAGAAATGTTCCAGTATTGAAAAAATGTACTATTACTTCCAGCACTTAATAATGACTGCTAAATTGGTAAACTGTATCATTTTGAGAGAAAATGATTTAAGAAAATAATTTTAAATAAAGAACTCATCCAAGAATAAAATATTCAACTAGGACTCCGCTCTTAAGGTTTAACTGATTGAAAAATTGAGCCTAAAATAATGAATATTTTTAATACCATACAACTGATTGTCTTTAGGAAATTGAGGACAACTGTAATAGTGTAAACAATAAAAATAAAGTTAAAGAGTAAAAATAAAATTAAAGACAAATTAATTCTGGAAACAAGTCAAGTATCATACATTACCCCTATAAAAAGTTTTAAAATGTCTTAAGTACTTCCAAAAGCACTTGTAAATCTATAATCATTTATTAAAAACAACTATCTTAGAGTGGGTGGGGCAGGAGACTGGAGTCTCAGTCCCAGATCTGCTTCCAGATACATTCATCTTTGATGAATGGAGAAAGTAGACTTTGAAGTCAGAACCAAGTTCAAATTCCACACTTACTAGCCATGTGACCCTAAATATATCACTCAGTCTCCCTGATTCTTGATTCCAGCAGGTATAAAATGGAAAAATAATCTACATGGACTGTAAGGATTAAATTGCATATACACAGCCCTGGCCTGTGTGGCTCAGTGGATTGAGTACTGGCCTGTGAAGCAAGGGGTTGCTGGTTCAATTCACCATCAGGGCACATTCCCAGGTTGTGGGCCAGGTCCCCAGTAGAGGGCGCATGAGAGGCAACCACACATTGATGTGAACAAATTAATATCCTTTCTCTCAAGTAGTGAATGTTATTCATGTACCATTTCACAGTATTTATAAATATAAGTATATATAAATATATGCTTTCAAAAGTAACATTTTACAACACGTCCACAATTACTTTAACAACCTTTGAGGACAGATGTGATTTGGAGTTAAGAAATGTTTTAATTTTCCAAAGGTAACAATGTGCTTATATCACATTATTATATAATGCTCTCAGCAGGATGAAAACAATAACCCACAACCGAACTTAATGATACCTTTGTACTAAGTGATAGTCACACTAACTAGGACCAATGAGAACTGTTAAACAGTTTATTGCATTGGGATAGGCACAACAATCAAGATTCCCCACAATCCCCATTCTCTAGTCAGTCTAACACCAGTCTAGGTACTGCATGAAGAGACTTTGCAGATGGAATTAAGGTTACCAGTCAGCTGACTTTAAGACAGGAAGACTATCCTAGATTACCTGGGCAGACCCACTGTATCATGGGAGCCTTAAAAGCAGAAGAGGAAGGCAGAAGCATCAGTGGGACGGAGACAGTGGAAGAGGAAGGCAGAGAAAAGATGAGGCAGAAGGAAAGATGACAGAGATTCAAAGCCTGAGAGGGCCCTGGCAGGTCATTGCTGCCATTAAAGAAGGAGGAAGAGGTTCACTGGCCAAGCAATGCGTGTGGCCTCTGGAAGAAGAACCCACAGCCAACAGCCAGCAGAAAGTGAGGACCTCAGTCCTACAATTTCAAGGAACTGAATTTTGCCAACAACCTAAAAGTGCTTGGAAGTAGATTCTTCCCCCAAAAATACTCCAGGTAGGAGCAAAGCCCCAGTGTCACCTTGACGGGGTCCCAGATGACTAAGCAGGAGATCTAGGGAGCTGGACTTCTGACTCATGGAAGCTTGAGACAATCAGTTTATGTTGTTTTAAGCTATGAAAGTTAGGGTAATTTGTTATGGCAGCAATACAGAACTAACATGTATGTTTGCGTGTTCAAGTGAGGTTTTTAATGCCAAATGACATGCTGCAAATTTACAAAATCTGTATTTTCAGCACTGGCTGGTGGCTTCAGCACAGAGTGGATTGAGTGCCACTCTGTGAACCAACCAGTCGCTGGTTCAATTCCCAGTCAGGGCACATGCCTGGGTCATGAGCCAGGTCCCCAGTAGGAGGTGTGCAAGAGGCAGCCACACACTGATGTTTCTCTCCCTCTCTTTCTACTTACCTCCCTTCCCCTCTCTCTAAAATTAAATTAAATCTTTTTTAAAAAATCCTCAGTTTTCAGAGCTCTGGGAGTTTCAGAATTGCCCAAAAGGGATTCAGAACTATTATTTCTGTTATTTAAGGTTGTTCAGCAAGTTTACCAAGTTAATAAATGCTAATAAGGCTTTGAAACTTTTACTAAAACCTTGTTATATATGCTTTAAAAAAAACAAAACTCCAATAGTCATCCAGTGTCTAACTCCCTTTCAGTCCTAAAGGTTTCAACGTCAGCTAGTCCCTGTAAGATAGCCAACCGCATACCAACTCTAAAGGAAAGTGCCTCTGTTAATTAATAATAGCTAACACTTACTGAGCACCTCTATGTGCCATGCACTGTTCTGGGTGCTTTAGACCAACACATTTAATCTGCCACACACCCTTGGGAAAGGTACTATTACCATTCCTGTTTTACAAGTGGAGAAGTCCAGTCACCACGCAGTTACCTGACTTGCCTAAGGTCACACACAGCTAGTAATTGGCATGGCTTCTAATCCCAGTCAGTCTAGCTACAAGGTCCATGCTGCTGACCACTTTGGTTGGTGCCCCTCTGTTGGTACAGGTACCATTTAATCAAACACCCACAACCAGCACAACAAATACAAAGCTCCTCCTAACCCAGAATGTATAGACTAAATATTTTTTCCTCTACAAACTTTCACGTTGATACCTCAAGCACCAATAATATTTTCTCTGGGAAGCACAGTACATTGGCCAGCCAACCAGCAACATCTGCTTCTCATGGTTTCCTGTTGGGCAGCCTTTTCTCTCCTATTCTACTGTGAACTTCTAGAAACAACTGCATCTAAAGTCCCAAATAACCTGGTGTCCCGTCCTTGTTCCTGCAAAATAAACTCACTGTGACTGACTGAGTGGCTCATTCACAATCTCCCAGCTCAGGAACACACCACCTCAGGGCAGAGGAAGCCGCCCAGGGCCTACTGTGAGGCTTCCTCACGCCAATCTGTAATAGCTGAGCATGTCCAGAAAACAACAACGAAATTGGTCCTATTTATCAACAGGATTTGCCCACAAGATATTATCATTATTATAGTGAGAACAGTTATTAACTCCTGAACCCTAAACAAAAACATCCCTGTGT
This sequence comes from Artibeus jamaicensis, assembly GCF_021234435.1. NCBI lineage: Eukaryota > Metazoa > Chordata > Mammalia > Chiroptera > Phyllostomidae > Artibeus > Artibeus jamaicensis. The sequence continues at coordinate 6,258,547 of NW_026521972.1, read as the reverse complement.
AAAAGTTCCCGTGTAAGAGGGTGGGTGGCACATCAATGCAGGGTTGGGGTGCCCATTATAACGAGACCATGAGAGGACACTAGCAGGAAGTGAATGTCAGAGGGAAAAAACACTAGATCAGTGGTTGTCAACCTGGAACAGATCAAAATCACCCAGGGGGCTTGCTAAACACGCTGTCCTGGGTCCCACTCCATCAAAAGTTCTGATTAGTAGGTCTGGGGGAGGACCTCGGATGTTTGTTTCTGAGTTCCCTAATGAGGCCGAGGCCGTCGGTCCACAGGCCACACTGGGAAGCCACTGCACTAACCCAGCTATCGGCAGTCTTCGGAACTTCCCGGGTAACTGTAACACGCAGTCAGAGTGGGGCTCACTGGGTTAGGAAAATGTTAATGAGAAAACGCTAACGTAGAAACCGGCTTTGCATGACTGGGATAACCTATCACGAGACAGGTCCTTGGGAGCGTGGGTTTGCAGGCTGGTTGATGGACATCAGAAGGGGAACCCTCCTGGACAGTACCCAGTAGCAACTGATGGTGTGTACAGGAGGGAAAATCCTAAACCTCTCCATCCAGGCCCTGTGATTCCCACAGTCATTTTTGCAGAGGGGGAATAAACCCACATCTGTTACTTCTCTAAAATGCTCTGGAACTCATAAGCATAGCCATGTGTTACCAGTTAACTAAATGGCCTCTTAAAAACCACTGCCAGAGGGCTGTTTCAAACCCTTTTCACCACTTTGGCTTTGAAGAATATCTACGCACATGATAAATTTTAATTAGGAAGTTTGCTGATTGTGCACTTTAAATGCAAGGTGCATAGCAAAAGTGAGAGATCTTGTGACCTCCATTAAGCTTTGCTGTCAGTTAAAAATCGCAACCACAAGCTTTAGAAAAATAATCAGGGTGGGACCAGAGTAAAAAACAATGTATAAGAGATATGAATTAGATCCACATAAAAATCAGATCCAGAGAGACAGAAAGTAATGGGGGGAAGGGACTACTCAAGAGACGACAGGATACCTCATCTACACAGATAAAGGTTCGATGAAGAATGACAATCAACCATTTTCACTACGGAACTGACTTCAACTCTTCAATTCATACAAAACTACCCAAATAAGTTTATAGGATTTTTAGTATGTTATTTACATCAGAAAACTTAGAAGTTTTCATTATTAAAGTTGCTTGATTTTGTGATTTTTCTGAATGATTACCGCTTGAGTGTGCGTAACCGCTCAGCGAAGTGTGATGTAGCCCTGGGTTCACGGGCTCCAATCGCCCTTTCAGTGGAGATGGCTCTGTGCATGTCGTGCATCTGGGGCAGTGAAACCTGAGAGACAGCACAGTGCCCAAAAGCCTTCCCTGTCTTCCCAGCTGACCCGACACACTACCTTTCAGAGTGAGGCCACTGTGTTACCCCAAAGAGGCAGAACACCTCTAAAGTCACCTGCATGGACTAGGGAGGGGACCAGACCCAGCCAACATATCATCATGGAATAATTTTATCAGATGATTGGCAGGACCCAGGGGGCTAGGTGACCACCCACCAGAGGGAAGGATGGATTGCAGCGATGGCTAAATTACTGGGGGGGTAAAACAAGGGCTGGAAAGGCCTGAGGCATCTGGACAGACTTTCCCACCAGGGAAGCTACAGGCTCCAGTGGGGACCACAGTCGAGAGCTGAATTTCACATCAGGCTACAGCTATTCTTGGGCAACCTGACATTTGATACTTTGAATCTAATTATTCAGTCACTCACAGGAAAAGTTACTAAAATGAAAAAAAAAATTGAAAGCAATGTGTTACAGGGTCTCGATGGATATAAAGAATAAGATGTACGTGTGAATAAAATTCAGTAAGAATTCCCAGGTTTTACTGTCACATGACTCATTACTTTTTGATAAAGAGAGCCCCTCTTGGATCCCATATAAAGGGCTGTGCATTTAAAAGATCAAAGGGTTCTCCTTTCAGCCAGTCTGTGGGATGAACTCGGCAATAGTATTACAACAGCACTTCAATCTGTCTTTGAACATCACCTTTATCCAAGTTGTCTTTTGCAGACCCCATTAGCTATCGCTGCCATATCCGCCCCATATGCCGCTAACAGAACCCTCTGGGTCAGAGATCCTCCCTTCTCCCATGTGACAGGGAGCTGGTGGGGCATAAACTCATCCCAGCTCCAGGGTGATCCTGCTTAGTATCAACTCATCACAGAGACCTTGTCCTTTGCCCAGGATTGGTTTAGCGGGAAGTTTGAGCCAATTCTGGCCAACAAGACTTTGGAAGTTTCAGTAAAAAAGTTTCCCGGTTCCCTGCAGTGAGACAGAGGAGGAGGCGGTCTTTTAGTCTTTTCTTGACACAAGAATGGCAAAGCAGCTGAGCTGCAGTCACACGCAGGACTGCCCAACCTCGGACTGGCTGTTAGAGAAGGAAAGAGTCTCCTGTTAGGCACAACTCTGAGACAGACACTTCTGTCACTTTTAGCCTGAAGCACCCTAAACCAACTCATTATCAAAATGTACTATAGGAAAACAATTTCATTATATCAGTAAGTAAAACCACCACCTATGATAGACATAAAAAGTAATACTACCTGTTAATCAAAATCACTAGTAAAAGAAAGCATCTTACTAAGTAGCTAAAAACATACCAGGTTTTTAAAAAATATATTTTATTGATTATGCCATTACAGTTGTTCCATTTCCCCCCTTCATTCCCCTCCACCCTGCACACCCCCTCCCGCCCACATTCCCCCCCTTTAGTTCATGTCCATGTGTCACAAGTTCTTTAGCTTCAACATTTCCCACACTTGCCTTCCCCCTGTCTATTTTCTACCTACCATCTATGCTACTTATTTTCTGCACCTTCTCCCCCCTTCTCCTCCTCCCACTCCCCTGTTGCTAACCCTCCTTGAGATCTTCATTTCTATGGATGTGCTCCTGATCTAGCTGTCCTCTTAGTTTGCTTTTGTTTTAAATGTGGTTATTAATAACTGTGAGTTTGCTGTCCTTTCACTGTTCATCTTTTTTATCTTCTTTTTCTTAGATAAGTCCTTTTAACATTTCATATAATAACAACTTGGTGATGATGAACTCCTTGAAATTGATCTTATCTGAGAAGCACCTTATCTGTCCTTCCATTCTAAATGAAAGCTTTGCTGGATAGAGCAATCTTGGTTGTAGGTCCTTGCTTTTCATGACTTGAAATACTTCTTTCCAGCCCCTTCTTGCCTGTAAGGTCTCCTTTGAGAAATCAGCTGACAGTCTGATGGGAAGTCCTTTGTAGGTGACTGTCCCCTTATCTCTTGCTGCTTCTAGAATTCTCTCCTTCATTTTAATTTTGACTAATATAATTATGATGTGCCTTGGTGTGTTCCTTTCTGGGTCCAACTTCTTTGGGACTCTCTGAGCTTCCTGGATTTCCTGGAAGTCTATTGCCTTTGCCAGATTGGGGAAGTTCTCCTTTATTATTTGTTCAAATAACTTTTCTACTTGTTGCTGTTCCTCTTCCCTTTCTGGTACCCCTATAATTCAGATGTTTAAATGTTTAAAGATGTCCTGGAGGTTCCTAAGTCTCTCCTCATTTTTTTTGAATTCTTGTTTCTTCCTTCTTTTCTGTTTGGTTGTTTCTTCCTTTCTTCTGGTCCACTCCATTGATTTGAGTCCCAGTTTCCTTCCCATCACTATTGGTTCCTTGTGCATTTTCCTTCATTTAACTTAATGTAGCCTTCATTTTTTCATCTAATTTGCGACCAAAATCAACCAGTTCTGTGAGCATCCTGATCACCAGTGTTTTGAACTGTACATCTGATAGGTTGGCTATCTCTTGGTCACTTAAAAGTATTGGCTCTGGGGCTTTGATTTGTTTTTCTGATTGAGCCATTTTTGCTGTGTTAGCACCTGTTATGTATGAGGGGTGGAGCCTTAGGTGTTCACCAGGGCGGGGCAACCCAGTCACTGGGTTGTGATGCTTTATGTAAGAGCGGGGTCAGAGAAGGGCAATGGCACTTGTTCCTCTGTCTCTCTCATATTTCAGTCCCCTCTGCCACTTCCCACAAGCCGGCACCTTTTCAATCAGTGCTTTTAGGCTTTATTTCTTGTTGCTGGGGCCCTGGTTTGCATGGTCTGTCTTGCTGCCCATTTTTGCCTAGTTTATCTGCATGGGAATGTGTGACCATGGTCCACCTCATGCAGCCTGCGCACCCAGGTCTTGCTGCCACTGCCTTTTCCTCCCTTGATCCCTCTCTGACTCCACTCCTCTCACTGGTCTGGTTGAATGGTTGTCGAACTTCTGTACAGTTCAATTTTCTGTCTGTTCTGGTTGTGTTTTGTTTCTAAATCTTTGTTGTCCTTAATTTTGGTTGTGCAAGGAGGCACAATGTTCCTACCCACGCCTCCATCTTGGCCGGAACCATACCAGGTTTTTGTTTTCATGATTAATCAAATTTCCCTACTATTATCAAAGTCATCTTTCTGCAAATGGATTGAACTTTAAGACTCAATCACTTAAAAACTCTGACAGTCCTCCATTATCAACCAGATAATGGCCATAAGTGTTAGCATGGCCATCAAGAACTCACTTAAGCCTACTTCCAACAAAGTAGCTTGGTCTCCAGCCCTCCCCAGCTCACTGATCTTCACACAACTGAGCTCAGAGGCACTTCCACACCACCATGTCATTCTTCTGTCTCTTCTCTCTGCTTTAGATAGCTCCCGCCCTAGCAACATCTTACACAGCTTAACTGAGAAAAAATATCAAATTTTCCGTGACGTTTTATCAGGAGCCCTGTACCAGACAAGAGTGTTCATTCTCTCTTTGAGTTGATTCAGCTTTGATCATCTCACATATAGATCATCTCTAGGTACGACCTTCTTGAGGAAATCTGGTTCATTGGTAGTGATCTGAATCAAGTTATTAGCAGCAGCTGCAAGATGTTCCTTCTGCTCTGGTAGCAGAAGCCACAGAATGAATTTTGCCATGGCATGTTTTATGCCAAGATCCTGTATCAGAATCTCAGACACAGTAGTTTTTGGAATCCTCAGATCAGCTTCTAGATCTCACACTGTCAGTCTCTGATCTTTGTTGTTGCAGCCCGTACATGTTCAGCATTATCAGGTGTGCTGTTTGCTGCAGGCCTTCCAGAATGCTGATCACTTTCAACAAATTCTTGACCATCTTTGAAGCATTTGTGCTACACTTTTATTTGTGCTGCACTCATTGCATCATCCCCGAAAACCTTCTGAATCCCCCAAATAGTTTCCACAGAGGAATGATCAAGCTTAACACAAAATTTGAGGCAGATTCATCGCTCTTCTCACTCAGTCATTTTGAATGTGACAGCCACACAGTGCACATGCTCATTCAATGATGTCTACTGCCCCCACTGACTAGTACAGTGAAGTCACTGTTCACACATGCACATTCCAGTCCACTCTCCTTGGCTGCCAGGTTACACAGATGCCGTGCAAACCATTCTCGTCATATTAACAATAGCCTGACTTTTTCCATACAGATCTTGTATATGTTATTTGGACTATACTGTATTTGTTATATTCCAATATTTTAAAGACATCTAAATAAAAGTTTTAATCAGTTACAATGTAAAACTAGCAAACAAGGGTTGGTACCTGCAGAAAAATTACAAATATCTCTAGCAAATGATATCCTTCTGTTCAATAAAGTTCTCACACACTCCCAGGGATGTATTATGCCCTTTCACACACTGTCCATCACTGTTTACATCTCTACTCAGACTAGACTGTCATGTGCTTGAGGACAGCATCCTTGTCATTTCAGATCTCTATATCCAAATCTAGTCGAGTCCAGTATGTGGGGAGTGCCCTATAAATGCTAGACAGATGGACGTAATGAGTGAAGAAATCAATAAATGAACAAATGAGCAAGGAGTATAAAACAAATTCTCGTCTGATACTTTTAAGCTTCAAATCACATGCCCAAGTAACAATCAGCATTAATACATTGAATTGAATATAAAGAGTTCATTTTTCAAATTATCTATTATCTCTAACAACAACGTTCATAATAGTAGCAAAAAAATAAACCTATTTATTTTTCTATTAACCAGGGTACAGCAGGTTAAGGGGAGTAGTGCTATATTTAAATATATTTGTATGCAAAATAGTTTTTTGTTTCTGATGAGATTTCAGGGTCTTAGAGAGCTCTGGGCCAAATACTGAACAAGAATTATTACTATAGCCCTGGCTGGTGTAGCTCAGTGGACTGAGCGCAGGCCTGCGAATTGCAGTCTGATTCCCAGTCAGGGCACATGCCTGGGTTGCAGGCCAGTTTCCAGCAGGGGACACACAAGAGGCAACCATTGATACGACCATTGAAAGAAATACATCGATATTTCTTTCCCTCTCTCTTTCCCTTCCCCTCTAAAGATAAATAAATAGAATCTTTAAAAATTTTTTTAAAGAATTATTACTATATAATATTACAAATATAGACAGTAGGAAAAAATGGGCCCAGTCCATACTGGTCCTCTATATACAATAGGTGTTACTTTAGTTAAATTTAAATCCTTTATATCAATTTCCCTTTGTTTTCTGTCCCTTTTCAAAAATAATCATTTGGCAAAATGAGTCAAGATTAAAACTTATTTATTTAAACTTTTCACCTACATAATATACATGGAAACTTGTCAAAACTGTTCCTTTTTGTCCAAGGGATGTTTCAATTAAAGAGCCCATTCATAAGTGAAAGCCTCGTGGGATGGCATACGTTCGCTGACCTATCCTGTATTTCATACATAACCTTGAAGAACTAAACAAAGTTTGATGTGGAAACAGATCTATATAGGTATAAGGCTTGACTGCTTTTAAACTGACCCTGGAAATAAAGCATAAGCAAACAGCAAGATATTTGCTAATCTCTTCTTCCCATTTAGACATAAGCAGAGAGAATACAATAAGCCCATTTTTTTAGATTTTCTATAGGGAAAATCTTCCATTTTTGTTCCTGCAGTTTCTCTACTGAAAGAATATATTGGGGAAGCTAAATTCTCGAGACCAGGCCTGAAGAAGATCTGCCTATAGCTGAGCTGCTTTACTGTCTACTGGAGAGGGGGGTATCTCCAGTAAAGGCCCATCTGGTGCTTCTGCCACTGCTGAAGAGGACACTTGACCCTTCTGAGAAGCAGAGGGAGAGAAAAGTGAGAGACAGCACGATGAAGAACCTCACAAGAGCATGGATATAAATGGCGTCACCTATCCAATATGCCTGAATTAGAAAAAATCAAAGTCAAGGTGAGCTAATTATTTTAGTAAGTCATCACAAGGTTTTTGTTAAACAAAATATGTCAATACTACTTGTATTAAAATATTCAATTAACATGCAAAAACCTTGCCATAAAGCACTAACCTAACACGTATCTTACTGTGAGATACATTTCTCACTTCTTTAACCCAAGCATGTTGGTCCCTGAGAACCAGGCATGCAGTCCTGCAAATGGGAGTCCACTAAGTGAATGGGCCCCCTATACGGTCGTTCCAAGGTAGTCCTCACAGTCATACAACTGTGACCAGCCACCATGCTGCAACGATATCAATGACCCCTTCCCACTATCAGGCCTTGCTGCTTATGGATTCTCATCTTATGCTTTTGGGACCATCTCACTGAAGGAAGTTCAAGCTGATCTTTATCCTCTACCAGTTTCCAAGAAGAGCCTTAAGCCTCTGTAAAACTTCCATTTTAATAAGTAGGCTGTTAATCTTTGTTTCTTAGGAGTATGTCTAGCACTATCACTTCTATGCCATTACAGGTCAAAAATGTTCAAGTTTAGACTAAATGAAAAAGTCACTTGAGAATATTGTGGCCACACTGTCTGCATGGGTATCATTACAATTAATACTCATGGGACAAGGGTATACAGTACAACCTGTCACATAAGATCTCATGGCTGAGGACATATGCCAATATGGGAAGCATGAAAAATATTTTTTCACAGCGTACAACAACAGATTGATATATATTTCTTGTACCTGTGAGAAAAACATTTCAGAGACAGAGAGCAACAAGGCAGCTCAGTGCCGATGGCATCACCTGGGGTAAGCACATACCTTACACCTCACTCTCAAACAGTCCTTACCATAAAGCAGTAAGTGCTATTACTGAACAGGTGTCCACTTACTCAAAGTGAGTCTTTTACCTTGAAACAATTCTGTTCACACAATATTTTAACAGTCATGTCATAAACTCAGATATTAAATATGTCTGGTGAACCCTATTTGCTATACCAGGCAAGTTTCCTTGGTTTGGGCTATACTGCTAACTCTGCTAGATAATTTAACAGACGGACTTCAGCAGTTTGGACTGGACAAAAAAACAGGAGTGAGCCCCGATAATTTAATCTTCAAGGAGTTTCCTAATCATTACTCAAAAGTTCCTATGCAATTATGCCAAACCATTTATTATAAGTTTTATTGTTTCATCTTAAAAGTATTTACTACATCTAGCAAATTACATTTTCGACTCATCTAGGATATTTGTAATATAAAAATATACTTTAATCATTTTAACTATAAAAATAATATTTATATGGTATTTGCCTTGAAAAACTAAGGACCATACATAGCCTTGGATATACTGAATAATTCTGTTAGTAGTTTATTTACAATTTCAATAACATGCTCATAAGTATGCTGAAATCTCCAGGTTCCCCTATAAAAAGAGCAGGTAATACTAAAAATATCTCAAGGTCATATTAAACAATCAGTTGAAAGACAGTCTGTCTGCAGGAAGGCTGTACTTTTAAAAACGAACCAGAATGTGGAAAACTTCAACAGACCAGTCACATGCGGGTGTAACTGACACCACTCCGCGCAGCTCTGATCTACCCTTATGAAAGGGCTCACCTGAGTCTTCCACAGCTTCCTCCCCGCCCATGAGTTTGGCCTTCTGAACCCTATAAAAGGCTCCAGCCCCTTGGGTCCTATTGCCTCTAGGATTTCTTCCAGATGCCCCTTCTAAAACAATTTTGTTCTAGCTTTAAAATTGGCCTCTGCCTTGGATCACTTTCTGGCTCTTTGCCAGACACACCCAAAGGCCCTCCAGTATCTTCCAACTCTGTTCCCCCTCATCGTGGGTTCTGCAGCCAATGAACTGTCCCACCAACAATCAAGGCCATCCCGGGCTGGGCCAAGGAGATTTTCAGCCTGTGGGAGGAAGTTTTAAATCTAGTTTTAGGATTTCCAGTTTAAAATGACCACTTTCCAACTAAGAATAAAAAAGAGAAAATGAAATGTTCTTCAGCGAGTATAAGAAATATGAGGTCTGTATAAAGTTCCTTAGGGTATTCTACCAGTGATAGAATCTTACCCCTTCTAAATGTCAAAGTTCAATATCAATCTCAAAGGTAGAGTTTTATTATGAATCAAAGAACATAGATCATAACCATGAGAAGCATGGAACTCTTTCCAGATTTGCAATGAACATAGACTGGAAACCTGAAAGCTTAGCAACTATGTACACTTAACACAATCCCCTCTAGGAAATAGAAGTTACAGAAAAACAGCTATTACCTCAAGAAGATTTTAAAAAGTCCACTTTGAAGAAGTTAAGCATTTCTTAAAACAATTAAACATAAAACTACCAATGCTTCCACTTCTGCACATCTACCTAAGAGAAATGCAAACTTATATCCACACACAGACTTGCACATGAATGTTCACAGTAACATTATTTATAATTGCCCCAAACGAAAACAACCGAATAGCCCATCATCAGGTGAATGGGCAGATACAATGTAGTATATCCATACAATCAAATAATAGCAATAGAAAGGAATGAACCAGTGGCACAAGCTACATCATAGCTGAGCTTTAGAACCACACCAAATAAAAGCAGTCAGACACAAGAACACATATTGTGTGATTCCCTTTACATAAAATGTCCAGAGAAGCCAATTTATAATGATAAGAAGTAGGTTAGTGATGGTCTGGGTCTGGAGGTAAGAACGTGGAATTAAGGTTAAGTGGGAATGAAAGATCTTCCCAGAGAGAGGAAGAATATGCTTTCACACTGATTTATGGGGATGCTTGCACCACTCAGTACAGTTACTAAACCATCATTGAACTGTACGTTTGAAACCGGTGAATTTCATGACACGTAAAAATACCTCAATAAAACTGTTTTTTTAAAAAAATCATGAGTGTTTAATTATATGCAATAAATATGTTCCTAAATGTCTTTATGTTATATATGAGATTACATTTGATAAGCACGAATAAAAGTAGCATTGAGAAAGAGGATATACAATAGGGACAGGAGAAATTTAAAAAAATATTTTCTAAAAAGAATATATCTACTGATAAAACTAAAATGCTCATGATGTGAACAATTCTTTGGAAAAATAGAATTTCCCAAAGTTGGCTTAAAAGAAACAAGTAGATGAACCCAGCGATATCCATCAAAAAATACTGTTTATCAAAGGCTCATCTCTTAGCCCTGGCTGGGCAGCTCAGTTGGGTGGAGTGTCAAACTGTACACCAAAAGGTTGTGAGTTCAATGCCCAGCCAGGGCACATACCTAGGTTGCGGGTTTCAGTCCCCAGTTGGGGTGTTCACAGGGGGTAAATATTCAAGGTTTCTTCCTCACATTGATGCTTCTCTCTCTCTTTCTCTCTACCTTCCTTTCTCTCTCAAATCAATAAACATATCCTCAGGTGAGGATTAAAAAAATATTTCAAGGCTTACCTATTTAAAAAGGTTGCAGGACTAGTTGGGATAAAGATAAGGGCTTTCGGCCCTGGCACGTTTGGCTCAGTCAGTTGGAATGTCGTCCCATAACTGAAGGTTTGTGGTTCGATCCCCAGTCCAGGCGCATACCAGAGGCAACCAATTGATGCTTCTCTCTTGCACTAATGTTTCTGTCTCTACTTTCTCTCTTTCTAAAAGTAAGCCCCGCCTACAGCCCAGACCTGGCACCCTGTGACTTCTGGTTTTTCCCAAAACTAAAATCACCTTTGAAAGGAAAGAGATTTCGGACCATCGCTAGATTCAGGAAAATACGACAGGGCAGCTGATGGAGACTGGGAGAATGGTGTGAGGTCCCAAGGTGCCTACTTTGAAGGGGACTGAGATGTCATTGTCCTAGGCACAATGTTCCTTATTTCATGTATCTTCTTCAATAAATGCCTCTATTTTCCATCAAATAAATAAATAAATAAATACATGTAATGAAAAAACAAGTCCTCATGTGAGGCTTGAAAAAAATTTTTTAAGATAATGGCTTTTCAACATGATATATAACATGATATATATATATATATATATATATATATATATATATATATATATATATATATATATAGCCAAAAAACCCAGAATTATCTTCTTGAGGGTGGGTCCATATCAGTGTACCACTTGGCAGTGTTGTGAGAGGTTGCGTTTGACTTCAGTGAATCCTTTTTGAAGATTCTTTCAATGTGTTTGCCCCTTGCATGATGGGTGATTTACGAGCGCACTGGCCCACACGGCACTGAGTGTTCAGCAGTTTTTGACCAAAAACAGCAGGACCCCCATGCTCCACCCCCCTTATTTACCAGATTTTCCCTGCATGGCTCTTTTTGTGTCCCTGGATAGAAAGAAAAAAAAAAGTCCTCAAAGAGAATCGTTTTACCAATGTGGAAGAGGTGAAACAAAAACAATAGAAGCACCAAAAGGCATAAAAATGGATGAGTTCAAAAACTTTTGACAGTTAAAAAAAAGTCTCAATAGGTGTATCACATCAAATGGAGAGTCTTTTAAAGGTGACTGAAGTTTAAACATGCAAGATACACACACAATTTTTTATAAATAAATTTTGTTTTGGGGGGTACCCCCTCATATGACTCTTATACTATGTAAGATAATGTTTCAGGGTATTTTCATAAGTAACAAAATTCATTTAATACACCTTTTTAACTCTAATACAAAAAAAACTAATACCAATCTCATGATTGTTGATGCAAAAATTCTAATAATATAACATAATTTCTATTTTAGTAGTTAATAATGGAGCACCTGAAGAGACTGAGTTTTTTATATCTTAACCTAGAAACTGCCTTAAAATCAGTTCCAGTATTCTAAAATGGAAACTAGAATTTGCAGCTGGGCAACCCTCCCTTGCATGGAGGCCCATCCCCAGAGTGAACACTCGGGGTTTTCTGAACTCTTGGGAAAGCCTGAACCGGTGGAGCAAGTCCATTGCACCCAAGGTGTTAAGTGCAGACCTGTGCCACTACCTGTCTGCTGTTGTAGGCCTGTCCCCTTCCTGAAAACCACTGTCCATCCTTTCTAAGTTCTGGATCAGAACAAATTAGGGGCCAGAGCTAAAGCATGAAGGCTGTGCAATCCTGATCTATTCCTCACTTCATGCAGGAGGAAAGACTGTGACAAGAAAACGTATTTAGTGTTCTAGGCTGTATTCATTCATTCCACATGGGATATAGTTTAAAGTTGAATAAGCCGTACTTTGGGAAAGGTACTGTCAAGCCATAGGAATCAAGTCAGATCATGACTCTGAGAGCAGAGATCCGATTTCACTTCCCTGAGAGTGTACGTCCCTACGTTCACCTTGAGGCTGAATGTAAAGTGTGGTGGGCCAGTTAAAGAAAGGACTTGTCCTGTTCTCCAGCCGGCTCTGAAAAGAAGATACACGTGCATTGTCTCAGTGGTGGCACCGACCCTCCAAGAGGAAGGCCTGTGGTCTGGGCTTGCAGGCTCTTGCAGTGACCACTCCAGGCAGATGTGAGTAGCCATCACTGGAAAGGGGAAGCTGTGCCCAGCAGAGCAGCTGTCATGAGGGTCCCTGCAGGGCATCTCTCAGAGTCAGGAATAGAGTGCAAGACAAAAAACGAGAGAACAAGTCTCAGAAATAGCTGAGGGAAACCCTTGGAGGTAATTTTCAGCAGGAAGGCCAGCAGCGGCTTGTGCCATCGTAATTCCAATACTAACAGGAAGGGTAGCTCCATTCTACAGTCGCAACTGGAGAGGCCAGCAACATATGGGCTGCAAGAATTATGCAACGTGACAAAGTAGAGGTTATCTCTGCAGTCAAGAATAGTTTTTAATAACAGAAAATATTAATACAATAAATCACAACACGCCAAATAAGAAAAGCCATGCATTCACTTGAATTGACTAGAAAAGCATTTGATAAAATCTAATGCCCATTCCTTTAAAAAACTTAATAAACAAGATATGAGATACTACTTTACCATAATAAAGACTAGCTCTGAAAACTCAATAGATCAACATCCTACTTCACAGTAAATACTGGGGATATTCCTATTACAAAAAAAAAAAGAGAGAGAGAGAAATGCTACTATCACCAAATAATAGAGTTCAGGAACTGCTGGAAAAAAATATTAAGGTGGGTGACAATGATAAGAATAATTATTTTGGAAACAAAAAACATGCTGTCATGATTTTCCAGTCATATTATTATATAACTAGGAAACCCAAAAGAAACAATGAGAAACCATAAGCAATATTAAGAAAATTAATAAGGTATAACACAAATCAATTACTTTCTTGTATAACATCAATGACTAAGTTATAAAATATGGAAAAATATTCACAGCACAACAAAAATACAATTCACACCAAAATGTTCTACATAAAATGTTCAGGACCTATAAAAACCAAAGTACTAAATTTTACTGAGACATAAAAATATGCTTCCATTTTTAAAAATACACAATGATATTAGATGGAAAAACTAATTCTGTAAAAGTGTGTACTTTTCCCAAATTAAAATATAGGTTCGTGATAGTACAATTGAAATTCCAAAAAAAGAATGACAAAATTACCCTAACTTTTCATATTAGAAAAGACAAAAATGTCTAAGAAATTTTGCAGAAGAAAACTAATACTTTCCCATGCTATATAGTAAGATACTTATAAAGCTATAATAAATAATATAGTAGTATTGTGATAATTAATGAATACATCTTCAAAAAAGTTTGCTTCAAAAAGGCATTAAAATATATAAGTACATATGATGAAAAAAAGGCTCATAAGCCAGTTGGGGAAGGAGTGAATGATGCAAAATGTGATGGGGGAAAATTGGGTACTTCAGCTGGATTATCACCTGAAGTCTCTCATGGTCGGTGAGGCGCTCCAGGATCTGAGTCCTGCTACCTTTCCAGCCTCACTGAATATCCCTCTTGTCTCTCAATCATGCTCAACTTGTTCCTGCCTCAGGCCCTTGACACTTGTTCTCTCTGCCTAGGGGCCCCTGCAGTTCAACTGTCACCTCCTCAGAGTTGGCCTGTCCCTGACAACTGGCTCAGATAGCACCCTCGCCTTCACAGCAGGCATTTGCTAATGATAACACTGTCAGTCTGTGAAAGTACTTTGTTAACACATTCTCTGTCCTCCTGACTAGAATGCAGGCTCCCTGACAGGCGGGGGCTTATTTCCTCGTTTCTAACTAGTCCTCGTGGTCTGGACCACTTAGCACTTACTAGAGGCTTAGGAAATGTATATCGGTGTGTACATTTGTATACATGTACACACACACATATGTGTATGCATTCATATATATTGTGTACCTATACACATACGTGTATACATATGTATTTATATACACGTGTGTGTATATAAAAAGAAGAAAAAGACCATAACTGTAAGGACTATTTAACACAGATTCCTCTTCTACACACTAATTTTGTATTAAATGTACAAATAAACAAATATTTACCATAATTTAGTTGAACAGCAAGATATTAAGTTACAGATTTATTAGTAATGGTGAGATATCTATTGTTGTTCATTATCATCACATAATATCATTTATTTTTATCTTATCTGCATCACTTATTTTTATCCACAGTGTAAACTCCTATACGTATTTACAATGCTGTAAATAGCACTAAGTAGATGAGATGCTTCCAGACCTGACCTCCAATTCCAGTTGAATTTTACCCATTGTGACTCCTGCTTTCCCTGAAAATTCAAGAGTCCAAGTACAAAGCAAGCAAGAGGTGACCAATCAGCAAATGGAGAGAAGATAAGACTAGACTTCCTTGCCCTCTTGATCTGATTTTGAATTTTCCTTGTCTGGCTTGTTCCTGCCCCGCCCCCCCATGTCCCTCCCCTGCCTTTGTTTCCCCTGCTTCACAGGCAACCCCATCTACTGACAGCTTCATGTTTGAGTCCCGCGGGTCTTCCCCATGCCCCCTCACTGTGAAATAGGGAAAAAAGACAGACTGACAGAAGGATCATAACTAAAATGAACTATTTTTGTTGTTACTGGAATAAGAAGGTAAGAGGGAGAAAAATCTGTAAAAGACAGTCAAAATTTAGGAGTAGGATCACCCAAGATGTACAAACTATCTCACAGAATCCCTTCCAAAACAGTGCATAAAAGATGGGTCCTTTCTCCCCAACTATACATTTCACGTCCTAAAACAACCAACCACAGTCCATGTGGGATGTTTGCTTCGTTGTGGAGTGTACGTGTACACATGTGTGTCTGTCCACAAGTGTGGTTTGTTTTTCTCAAGTCACCTGTTGTAAAAGAACCAAGGACTACTGAATGAAAATTTTTCAATATTTGTGTATTACCTTGGGCACTTTAATTACCCGCTTCTTAAAAAACAAGAGAGAGATTTACAGGAAAAGACTTGGCTTAAATTGCTCAGATAATGTAATTAAATGTCTGTATTAAGCCTTCTTCCTTCTGAGAGATGGTTCACAGTAAAATATAATACCACTCGCTGACCCCTGGAAAGGCCGGATGTGGCCTCAGGACTAGTTTGACCAGGTCAGGCCATAGGTTTTGGCTTTATTAATATAGCTGTCCCAAACAGTGAAATTTCACAGCTGTGCAACCCCATGAAGGAACTGAAAATTGTTTTCTGCCCTTCCTAATCTTGACAAAATAGGCACTGGCTGTGCTCTTTATTTTTAATGACTCCCTATTCTTCATCTGCCTCCTGTAGAAATTACAACCCAAAGGTTGAACTCTTATGTAATTTGGTTGGAGATAATCTTGTTTACTGAACATTCAGAAGGAATAATATGTAACAACACTTTTTTCCAGTCCAATCTAAAAACATATATTGTTTGACCCATTCTGCAACTGGACTCCAGCTGCAGATAAACTTACCTGTCTCCAGGTTAGAACATAACAAATGGACACAAAACTCTACCTATTCCACAGCCCTAAAATTGCTTCATAAGAAAAAAGCTTTTAAAGAGCATATTCAATTTTTCTTCTCTGCTCCCACACCAACACAACCACAATATAATACAGAAGCTGAAACCATGAAATAAAAATATTCTCAAAAAATAAGAAAAAAAAACCCTTCATATTAAATCATCCTGGCTCTCACAGCATAAAAAAATTAGCTACCTGCCACCTATGTTTAATACAGATGGCAAAAATAAAAAACAAAAATAAAGCACTCTGCATATTTCTCAGTCCGGAAATTTCCACTGATGCTACGGTTTTATCTTTTGTACTTCTTGTGATTTTAAATTTCCCAATAAGAAGTAAAATTTCAATGAAGGTTTTTTGCCAGTATCTCAAAATTCTGCTTTACAGAATTTCTTCTCAGTTTTGTGCTCTGATATGCATGATCATATGTATTTTTCCTTCAGAAATAGGGCAGTATGTTTTGGAGCTCCGATTTCTCCATAGGAAGTAAGGTAGTTTGGGAAGAGTGGACATGAATAAATACCTGTTCTTTGTTTGAACATTGAAGTCAAGGTGTTACAATTGTCAGAAACCAGAAACCAAGGCAGGCGCTAGCTACAGAACAATAACTTAAAGGAGATGGGAGAGGGCCATTGAAGCAGAACCCCAGGAACCCGACTTTCCAGGTCACACCTAAAGATACACGCTCAGCTTTTAGAAGCTAGCCCCAAACGTTTGTCCTGGTTCTCTTTTTGGTTGCTTCACTCTTTCCTGACTGACAGCCTCCATGTTCATCCAGCCATCTCCTCTGTCTCCTGGCTAATTCCAGCCTCTGGTTTTCAATTCAATGTGACCTCCCAGCAACTTGGCACCTGTTCTATGCTAAGAATACAGCAAGCACAGCAGAGAAGAAAAAGAAAATCATGCCCTCAAGGAGCTTGCATTCTAGTGGGAGTAAAAAGATAATAAAGTAATTAAAATATAGGGTATTAGCTGATCATATAAAAATGCTAGGAGTCAAATTTTGCCCTGCAAAAATGGCAACTTCACATGAGTCAACCTATCTATGAAATGGCAATGAAGAATATTTTTAAAATGAAGCAGGGCAGGAGAACAGGTAGCAGGGGGGTGGGGGAGCGAGGGCAGAGATGGACAACTTAACATAGGGTAGTCAGTCTCCGAGTGGTAGAATTAGGCCAGGTTGTTTTTCTACTTTTTCATTATTTTCCTAAGGAGCAAACATGCTTTTATAATGAGGTTTTTAAAACTTTAATATCAAAGTTGCTGAAAAATGTAATGAGTCATTTAAACATGTAAATTTTAAGGTATTTACATCAAGCAGGAATACAAGATACAGATCGTATTAATACAATCTTACTCATACACTATGAAATTAGGTTAAAAAATACAGTGTAGTGTAAAACATTGAATTACTTATGTTCCAGGCCATTAATTTAAAAAAGAAATAACCTCTATTTTAATGAGCAGAGTAGAAATATAATTTGTTATATTTTTAAAATATGTATTATCAAGATGAAAAGAAGTCCCATTACTGGATCATCCAAATAGTTCATTTCTATCTAAAACAATGTTCTTTAGGATTTAAATTGTTTGTGAACTATCAAATGTGGTGGGAGGGGAGAATTATTTACAAAATGTACCTTTTGAGACAGCTCAATTAAAAAGGAAACACATGGCTTAACCATCAACAGAGCAATGGTACTGTCACAAATTTGGAAACAAATTTCACAAAAATTAGGATACTAGTAAAATTATTAAATGAACCCATTGAACATGGACCGAAATGACTGACCTAGCTCAGTAATCTAACAGTTCACGTGTGCCCATCCCCCGGAGAAATGCCCAAACCAGCACAGTCCAACAGAACTTTCTGCAGTGATGGAAATGTCCTGCCTTGTCCAGGAAGAAAACCATTAGCTACACATGGCTACTGAGCATTGGAAATGTGGCTTAATGCAAATGAAAAGCAGGATTTCAAATTTTACTTAAATGAATTAATTTATATGTCACATCCACAAGAGGCCAGACATCAGAGATCTAAGTCCTGCCTCAAATATCCTTTTTTTCGTCTTTCGTTTACCTGGTTCCCCAGTGTAGACAACTTGGGCTCCGGTTCTCATTCTAGCTCTGCATTCTGTCCTTCTGGCCTCAGATGTTCTTCCTGAGCTGTGTGTTGCACAGCTGCTTCTAGCAAAGCTGTTGGCCACTGCAGCTCAGTTCAGAAGCACTGGGCTGGCAGAGCACTGGCCTCTTTCCACTTGCCCGTGATTAAAAAGTGGGATACAAATGCTTTCTTTAAAAAAAGTAAAAATGCAACAGAAAGTTCTGCGAGACTTATCAGATACTAGATTTACCCAAAGGAAAGAGTTTAAATCCAGTGATTTATCAAAAACCACTTCCAAACATAAAATTCTAGATAGACAAATGACAGTTTCCAAAATTAAATGGTACTTATAGAATAATCCCAGCACCCCAATCTCACAGAAACCAACTCCCAAATCAAAGAATCCAATGGCATTATTAGGAATAACACATCTGGCAGCCAGTCCTCTGAATCACAGAGCCAAAAGGGTAACTTTCTCTTTTATGCTGTTTTTAAGAAAGATATTTTAATACCAAAAGTATTATTTCACAATTCATTATCATTCATAGAAACTTAGGTCACATATTTTTATGCAAAATATTGAAATAAGTCTTGCCCTTCATATTCCATTCTTAAATCTGTTACAGCTTTTCAATTTCAAATGCATATCCATTTCCTGTTGTTTGCCAGACTTTATAACTTACACTAAATATAATAGATATTATATGAATAGATAAAGTAGTTTTAAATGTAGTATTTAACTGATACAGGAAGATGAAGCAAAATATAGTAAGAAAACAGAACTTTGTAGAAGGCTAAGAAAGTGGATTCAATGTGTTTTTGGATGAAAGTGAGGCAGCTCAACAAAGACTTACTGGTTTAGCACGACATCGAGAATAAATGATGTTCCAAAGGCATCAAGCTGGAAGCTGGCCTGGTCAACATGAGTCAACTGCAATAGCAAAAAGATAAAAGGTATTTATTGTTCAGCCATAGCAATGAGACGATAAGCAAGTCTATGTTCAATTAAAAAAGGTTTAGCCCTGGCTGGTGTGGTTCAGTGGATTGAGTGCTGGCCTGTGAACCAAAGGGTCACTGGTTCAATTCTCAATCAGGGCACATACCTGGGTTGCGGGACAGGTCCCCAGTGGGGGTATGTGAGAGGCAACCACACGTTGATGTTTCTCTCCCTCCCTTCCCCAGTCTAAAAATAATTTAAAATTAAAAAAAAATTTTTTAAAAGGTTGATAAAGCATTCACCAATCTGGGATACCACCTAACCAAGGAGGGCAAGTGCCCTACCTTTCTGGTTTATTTAACTAGCTAACCATTTCATTTCCAAGAAGACTGAACTTCATTTATTTTATTCTACATTAAATGACTGGCTCTTTTAATTGAAAAAGAAACAGAGCAAAATATATTCAAGAGCAAAATAATGCAGGGAATATGACCTAAAAAAAACTTCTCATCCTGTTACAAATACACACTTCAAAAATATTTCAGTTCTAATGTACCAAACATAATTTCACAGAGCTTTCCATATCCCCCCAAAACAAAACTGAACCTCTGCCCATCTACTGCAAATATCACCTACCAAAATGTTCTTGGGAAAAAATCACTACTTTCCATGCCATTCTTGCAACTCCCACAGAAAAATCACAAGGGACTTTCAACTAAAAAATATATAGTGTTACCAATAACATAATATTAACATATCGAATAATCACATGCATCGACTGACAAACAGGAGGAAACAAAACTGTTCATTCTGCTTCACTCCCCAAATACTAAGAATACTTGTATCTAAGTAGCAGGACTATGAATTATTTTTTAACTATTTATTTTCTTTTTTATTTAAATTTTATTTATTTATTTTTAGAGAAGGGGTGGGGGAGAAAAAGAGGGGGAGAAATATCAATATATAGTTGCCTCTTGATCGCCCCCTCCTGGGGACCTGGCCTGCAAGCCAAGCATGTGCCCTAACTGGGAATGGAACCAGTGACCCTTTGTTTGGCAGGCCGGTGCTCAATCCACTGAGCCACACCAGCTAGGGCTGAATTTTAATTTATATGTTTCTATAGTATGCAAAATTTCTGAAGTAAACGTACATTGCTACAGCAAGAAAACACAAACACTATTTTAGAGATAAAAACTATCTGAGCAACTGAATTTATGTAGCATGTGAAGCCGATGGTGTTGCTTTTCCGAGAACCAGAGCATCTTAGGAAGGAATATCCCAAGAGTCTGTGGGGCATAAAGGGCACCTTAACACCCCTGGGATTTTCACACACATTGGGCTTATGATATAAGGTGAAAGGAGAGCACTTAAATTAATAAAAATAAAGCTTTTTGGAAAGAAAGGATAACTCTTCTGTTTTAAAGTATTTAAAAGCTATGGGGTGGGATAATGCAATTGGTTCAACTGCAAACATACTCCAATCCTCGTGAAACCACAAAAGGATGAAGAACCACCTGCTACCTCTCAGCCTCATTAACTTCATTAACCAAACTCTTCATTCTTCCCAATAATAACCAGCTATCACCAAACTCTCACTTCTTTTTCATTTTTATGATTGTTCTTAGAGCCACATCTTACTTTTCATTTCTATATATGCCACAGATCATATCTTCCCCAATCATTTCAAAATTGACCCCTTACCAAAATCCCAAATCTAAGCCACAGATTTTCTACTGTGTCAAATACAAACCTCCACTCCCTGCATATCAAGATCTTGCACAATCACCTCCCCGACCCCAGACATAATGGCACCCAAGTCCCCAAGGACCCACCCACACCTCATTCACACTCTTTTCTGTCTTTAAATCAACAAGCCACATACATGCCAACTCCTTCTGTGGCTTTCACTCATCACTTCTGCTGAGCACTTTTCTGAATCAGGTCCTTAGATAGTGATCTTCACCATTTCCCAGAAAAGGCCCTGTCCATCCTTGAAGACTTAGATCAAGTTTCTCCTTGTGTTAGTCTGCCAAGGGCTACCACAACCATAGACAAGGTGGCTTATACAACAGAAATTTACTTTCTCAGAGTTTCTGGAGGCTAGAGGTCCAAGATCAAAGTGTTGGCAGATTTGGTTTGTCCTAACGCCTCTCTCCTTGGCTTGCAGACAGCTACCTTCCTTCCCACTGTGTCCTCACATGACCTTTTGTCTCTGCAGGTGAACTGCTGGCATCACTCTCTCTCTACCTACCTCTCTACCTGTAACTCTATCCTTAACTCTGTCATCTCTATCTCTAACTCTCTCCTCCTATAAGGACATCAGTCGTATTGGATTAGAGCCCACACTTACGACCTCATCTACTCGTAATTACCTCTCTAATGGCCCTATCTTCAAATACAGTCACATTAGGGGTTAAGTTTCAGCATATAAATTTTGGAGGAGACATAGTTCATCCCAAACACTCCTCTTCCACAAAGTCGCCCCAACCTCGTCCAGCCTCCTTTTCTACTTCTCTCCTCAGTACTGAGCAGTTTAAAATCAGGGCCTCGGTACTGACTTGCGTCAGGTACTCAATAAGTACTTCCTAACTGACTAATTCATTTGAGTGTCTGTTTTATCAATCACCTGGATACATAAATGAACAACAATTGAACAGCTATAAACAACCTGTTTATAAAAGGCAGTCCTTCCATCAGGGTTGTTTTTAATGCCAAAGCGAATGTTTTTTCCTTTTGTCCGAGAGCTCTCTGAGTTTCCTAAAATGCTAACTATCCTGTCTGGGGAACAGACCGAGGGCAAGCTCTTCTTACCAGAACTGATGTCTCAACAGAGAACGAACCCCCTCTCCTCCGCTCCTTCTCTGCCTTTATGATGCTGAACAGGGCAGGGGCCACGTCCCACTCATCATGGTGTCGGGACGTTACCATTCTTTCTTAGCACGATATTTACTGCTTGCATTAATTCTGTCTAATTCTTATATTTTCTTTCTCCAGGAGTTTCACTTTATATCTGGTGTTTTATTTTATTGATCTCACCCATGTCCCAAGGAGAAATCCATTACTAAAACTCAAAAAAAAAAATCTATTGACAGCATGTGTAACTGCTGTTTGGTTAAAAAAAAAACCAAAAACATTTGCATTATTGATAGTAAGAGGAGTGTATTAACGTTGAGGAGTTTCAATGTAAGCAAGGCTTCCTTAGACTGTGTACAGATTGATTCATCCGACAAACATCTTCTGAGAGTCTGCCCCCGTCCCTAGTTCTAGGGACTACTTGGATTTGGCAGACGAGGTGGTGGAAAAGACTGACCATGTTTCCGCTCTAGTGAGGTTCACCGTCTAGTGCACAGGGACGAAAAGTGACAATAAAATGACAAACAATAACCAATAAAAAATAAATTTAATAAAATAAATATACTATTCTCAGATTTAATAAAAGAAGGTGAACAGGTGACCAGGGTAGATGGGATTCTAGGTACCCCAGAAGCTTCTCTGAGGAAGTGACATGTCAGTGATCACCTGAATGACCAGAAGAGATCGGTGGCAGACAGAGTAATGGCCCAGAGATGCCCACACCCTAATTCCCGGAACCTAGGAACAATTGTCTTACAAGGCAAAAGGAATTTAGCAGATGTGATTAATTTAAGGGCACTGAGATGAGGAGATTAAACTGGATTATCCAGGTGGGCTCCATCCAACTAGAAAGGCCCTTGTAAAACCAGAGTCTCCAGAGGGTCCAAGTCAGAGAAGGAGAGATGATGATGGAAACAGAGATCAGAATGAGGGGACGAAAGAGCCACATGCTAAGGAAATGCTGTAAGCCTCCAGAAACTGGAAAAAGCAAAAAACAGGTCTCTCTGGAGCCTCCAGAAGGGGCACAGCCCTGCCAAAACTTTCATTTTAGTCTCGAAGACCCATTTTGGGCTTTTGATCTCCAGAACTTTAAGAAAAGTATTTGTTGTTGTCTCATGACATTGTTTCTGGTCATGTCTTACAGCAGCAATGAAAATCTACCACACCATCTCTTGAATATTTGAAAAAGCAGCTCCAATAAAGACTCAATTTGACCAGCGTTCGCTTTCCTTGTCCTCACAAGCTGTGGGGCTTGGTTCTAACCAAGGCATTTGCAGATGCCACAAAGGCACCAGGACCGAATGTAAGACTCCGCAGCCAAACCAAGCTTGTGGTGGTGACCGCTAAAATAAATGTCAGGTCATAAATGGTTTCCCCCTATCACGTGTGTGCTGCCATTCAGGAACCTAATGTTACCTTCCCATATGTCTAATTTAACAAGGATGCCAAACAAAAGAAAGGCGTTTACTACTTTAGGTTTCCTGAGAGAAATAATAAATTAAGTGCAATTACACTAAATTCATGCAGTATTAACAATCCGGCTCATAATTCAATACTGTTGAAGTGAGCCAGGATGACTCTCAGAAGGTTGACCTTTAAACCTTGCCCTTTTAGTTTAAAGGGAAAGAAAATGAATGTTTGAGACTACAGAACTAGTATAATATTAGGGTTTTCCTTGCAGTGGGGGTAAGGGAGGGTGCCTAAAATATATATTAGGGTGCCAAAGGAAAAAATTCTAATATGTATTAACTTGAACTTGAAGATTAAAAGCTAAGTGGCTCTCAGAGATATTTGAAAAATATAAATTTGCAGAAATGCACTACACAGGTATGATTTGTGATTTTAAAAACTATTAATCAAACACCTTAGTTTCATATTATAATACTGAGGAACCCCTAGAGCTCAAATAATACAGCATCCTTATTTTACAAATAAAGAAAATCAGGCCAGGCCAGTGTGAACAAACGCCCTTCCAAGGTCATACTGCTTGGAAACAGCAGGGTGTCGCCTCCTGGCCAGCCTCTGTCATCACGCTACAGCCTTGCTTTCCATTCTGCAGCCAGAGGTGCCTGCAGATTTTACTGGGTTCTGTTTCAGAGTCATGAAAAGAAAACTGAACAATGAAAAACAATACCTACGACTGTTTTCATCAGGAAAACCAACAATGTTATCACATATGACACATGTTCTAAGGCCAATTTCATTACAACCTTAGAAATTAAGAATTATGGTTTAAGATATATGAGGAAATTGGTCTTTAAAGGAAAATAATTGCATCAACATAGTAAAGCATGTGTGTATTTCTCTGTTTTGAGGACTGAGACAAGCAGTGAGGCTGATATTTATAAAAGCCGTGAAACAAAAGATTGAGGGAGAAAAATGCAAAAATATAAAATAACCAGATGGCAGCAAGCTAATAAATCAATGTATTTACATAAGGATAATTTTAATTTCAAATTTCACACTAAATCATAGAATGTTAGGACCAGAAGAACCTGATGTGATCTCCAGACTTAGGCCTGTTTATTATTCATGGGCAACAGCTAAAATTTCAGTGTGAAGTTAATAATAATATAACCCCCTGTTCCTTATGTATTTTGTTTCTTGGCAGCTTTTTCTCCGCATGTCTCCTAGAGCCAATGAACTGGCCCCAAAGAACAAATACAAATTAACTTTTCAAGACTATATTATTCATAACCATTTATTAAAGCAAAGTTGACACTAAAACTTTCATGGCAGAATCAGAAGTTTGACACAAGGAGAAAGACAAGGTAATTTGGTATTTAATTAAGCCCAACTTGAACGATGAATCAACGAATACCAGTGGGTGGGAATATTGTCAGTTGAGTGGTATTGTGTGCAACATGATAACTATGAAAGTAATGAATAGTATTAAAAAGAAGTTTTTAAAGCAAGTAACAGAACATTTAGCTATTTTGCATCCTAAATACTTCTGTGCCATGTGATTGCTTAAACTAAATTTTATTTATTTTTTTAATACAAGTGTAATTCCTGGTGTCTAATACCTTGAGTTCAATAAAAAAAGAAGCAATAAACCAATAATCATTCATATATATTATTAGCCTCTTCTTCCACATCAGAAAAGACCAATTAACCTCACAATAAAAAATCACCGTAACCTTACTATAATTACTCCACTGCCTTAAGTGAACTGCTGATACAAGAGCTCACAGAAACTGATACCCCAGATCTATTAACATTAGGATTGCTCATTCTAGAATCTGTGTGGCCACATTAGCAAGATAGTTTCCCCCAGGCTAGTTGGTTAAGATATGGAACTAATTTCATGAAGCAGAATTATATTACAATGGCATTTGTTAACAGAGGAGTCCATCTAGTAGTTCTACCTAATACATAATTAGCATGATATACGTAAGAAAATCGGTGCTTGACACTTAACACTTTCTGTTAAATACCCCTCCCCTTTCCATCTGCTCAACTCGATCACACCTATAGTTTTCATAAACTGTATCATACATTGCATTACTTTACATATTATCTTTAACCAACTATTCATAAAATCCAACTTTCTGCACTTAGTATCATAGGATCTAAACTGCCTGGCAGCAGGACATTTTTCAATGAAATGAAAGAAAACAAAACAAAAAGCACAGGCTTTAAAGTCAGGCAGAGCTGTACCTGAATTTTGTCTGGATCTTCCAATTATTAATGGAACAAACGAGGGCAAAAATATCTCTAACTGAAAGTCTTCCAGTCTAAAAGAGCAAAAATAACAATATACAGTTTGCAGATTTACTGTGATAACTAAAGTGTAAGTTGCAGTCCATTCAACCTTTGTGGTGTAGACTATAGGCAATACAGCAGGGCCTGGGGATACACAGAAGAATTAACCATGGTCCCTGCATGCAGGAAACCCACAGTCAAAAAGGGGAGCTACTAAACACAGCACAGGGTATGCAGAAGTCCAGTAACAGATATACGTACAAAATACAACAGCAGCTTCCTGACTACAGGGTGGACAGAGAGTTGAGGGGGTGCTGCTCAGATGACAAAGCAGGAAAAAACATCCCGGCAAAAGGACCAGAAGAAGGCACAGAAGTGGGTAAGGTTCAGCACATTCAGGGAACTGTAGGAAATGCTGTATTCCTGAGGCAGAAAACGTGAGGCCTCCACTGTTGGAAGACTGGCTGGAACTACCAGTGCCAAACGAGTTCTAAATCAGTAGTTCCCAGTCCCCACTGCACATCAGACACTCGGGAAGCTTGCTTGGAAAAACCAAAGCTTGGGCCCCAAACTCAAAGATTTTGACTTCTTTAGTTTGGGATAAACACTGACCATCAGTACTTTTTAAAGAACTACCATGTGATTCTGGTGGTGGACGAGGGTTGAGAACCGCTATTATAAAACAATGTAAGAAATGTACTCTTTATCCTGAAAACAACAGGAAATGGATGTAAAGGGCTTTGCCATAATAGCTGCTCAGTCCACAAGAGCTCCCTTCCCTTATCTTCACAATTTATGACAACATAAGTTTAACTCTGAAAACTGATACCTACTTACTAAATTCCTCCATATTTCTTGCAGGTCTATGTTCTTTGACAATTTACTGGCTGAGTTTTGTTGCTGAATTCAGCAAAATGAATGAAAGTTTTTTTTTAAAAAATTTTGAGGGGAAGGGTAAGAGAAAGCCAAAAAGGAAGAAAAAGAAACTCCATGGGGTGGCTTCCCAGATAAATGAAACGAGGGCCTCCAGGTTTCCAGAACCACCTCTACGAGCACTTTACCACACTGCTTCACATACAGCACACTCTCAAGACACTTTTTCTAAGTAAGAAAAGGAGCCAATATCTTGAAAGGCCTACAGTATTTTTAAAGAGCTACTCACATGAGTCTCATATGTAACCACCCATGGAATTCTCTTCTAGTTGGCTTTGCTCTCTCATTCAAATCCCAGTTCTTGATGTTGACTTTATTTAACATAAAAAATGTTTTAGCAATTGATATGAAAATAATGTACACATGTTCAACTTACGCGGACATACCCTTGTTTAAGGATGCATTACACCAGTACAGAGATTAAGTTATGTAAATCTCAGTACCCAGGAACCCCTAGGTAAAGTCGTATGTACCCCAAAACTGGCTTTCCTTAGAAAAGATGAGCTCTTGCAAGGCACTCCCAGAATTCGCCCTGCTGAGTTGCCGGGTCTAACAGCAGGGAAAGCCCTTGCACCTCCCTGGCAGCCCAGGGCCCCTCTTTCCAGTGGCCTCTGCTCCCAAAGCTGGAGGCAGAAAAACTGTGCCGACACTGGCACCAGCTCCGATTTCCTCGTCTCCATTCTGGAAGTCAGGCAGCCTCATTACCTATTTATGCCGCAGCTATCTTCTGATAAATCAGTCCCTCCATCATCCTGGCCATTAACCTCCCATTACTAGGACTTCAATTTAAGGCCTGAACAAGAAAATGCTTACTCACATAATCCTGAAAGTCAAAGCCTTTAAGATCTTTAGTAGCCTGAGAACAATACAATATGTAGTCATACTGAGCTGTAATTAAATCTGAATGCAAAGAACCCCCGCATTTGGATGCAACAACATCAGCAGACACAACCCCTCGGATGAATCAGCCCTGGGAAACTGAAACTCGTCTTTAATGCTTAGGAGAAAGCAATTAGGAGAAAGATGAGACCTTTTCCTGGCCCCACTACTGACTTGACATATGATTTAGAGTGAAGTTACTAAAACTTACTACGTGCTACGTCTTGTTACTCCCCAAATGCATACTGAAAATCGTATTAATTATAGAGTGTGCTATGAGAAAAGCACTTTAAAGTGGTGTATGGTCAAAAGGATACATAAAATCTTGTCACAAAGAAATAATGTAACTACTGAAAGCTAAATATAGCATAGGTGAAAAGAGTGGAAGGGGTAAAAGGAGTAAGCAGTTTAGCTATTGTATTCTCAAATGAATAACTAGTCGTCTCAGCTCTAAATCAGATTAATTTTAAAAGCAGACCTAGAAATAAAGGTTGCCTCTGCCAGCTGGGTCACAATCTCTCCTGGAGGCAACATCAAAAACAGGCCACGACCAAAGAATAAAAATAAGAACTGTGAGTTCTTCACATCAAGGTTCGCTCCACCCAGTTCCGTTATGTCAATGGGTTTTTGTTTGCTTGCTTTGCTTCATCTTCCTTATATAGATGTTAGAGACATCTGACAGTTAAGGCTCACTGCCACCAAAGGGCCAGCTCCAAGCGTTTGAAGAAAAAAGAAATCCGAAATAACACTGAATAAAAAAACATCCCACAATGAACAGTTGGCACATAAGATTCTATAGAACTATCTTTGAGAAATGAATTTACGTAGGGTAAAAAGGCCTTTTCTCTCCTAGAACTAAAGGCTAAAACTACATAATTCTAGATTTTCTGTTCATGCATGCATAATACCTATACATATACACATACGTAATATACACACTGAACTCTAAAAGAATCAGACTTGTTCTTTACTATCTCAGCTATCCAAATGTTTTCCAAGAACATAGTCAAGGAAAAATCTAAGTAAAATATTAAAAGAGCAAAGTTCCTCCTTAAAAGAAGGGGAAAAAGATAGTAAGTCTCT
Source organism: Artibeus jamaicensis (assembly GCF_021234435.1). Lineage (NCBI taxonomy): Eukaryota > Metazoa > Chordata > Mammalia > Chiroptera > Phyllostomidae > Artibeus > Artibeus jamaicensis. Next base: position 6,229,887 of record NW_026521972.1, on the reverse strand, counting down.
AACATCAAGGATATTCAAAAGATGGTTTTTCATCTCTAATTTGACAGTCATCTCCCAAAGGCATTATTTATTGGGACACAAAATAAGAGAATTCCAGAATCGCAAACCCCTCCAAAAATATTTTCTTGTTGTTGTCATTGTTGTTATTTCCCAAGTAACTAAAATAAAAATTGGCAGAAAGAACAAACTAGTTATCTTAATTACCATAATTACGAAGGGAAGAATGGAATAGACATGTGTATTATAGAGAGAGAACAAATTACCAGCCATCTCTGAGGAAACCACGTCTCATAACCATAGAATCTTTCAGTACATCTGTAGGCTAGAACATAGCAAGAATCTGCTACAGAGGTTCCATATGACATGAATCTGCCCTGGTCAGGTTGCTCAGTTGGTCGGAGCACCATCCAGTGCACCACAGAGCTTCCTGTCTGATTCCTTGTCATGGCACGTACCTAGGTTGTGGGTCTGATGCCCAACTGGGGTGTGTATGGGAGGCAATTCATCAATGTTTCTTTCTCTCTCTCTTTCTTTCTTTCTCTTCATCTCTCTCTGTCTCTCCCACCACCCCTAGCCCCAAACTTCTTTCTTTCTAAAATCAATAAACATATCCTCAGGTTAGGATTAACAATATACATATGACATGAATCTGCCCCCCAAATTCTTAAACTGATGGACTCCCACATACCACCAGATGGTGTCTCCAGGCTTCTTTGAAGGGTAACCCTTTCCCCTTAAATTACAGGAAAACTCAAAGAATCCATTCATGGCACACATTTATGAAAAAATTCAAATACTCAATAAGAAAAATTATGTTATAAGTGCTGCATTACATATATCTTGGTGGATAGTCTTTCTGGGATACTGACTTTAAAAACGTCTGAATCTAAAGAAATTAAATGAGACAATTTTCAAACAGCTTAGTAAGAAAAGTCTAAGAAGTAGCCAAGTAATGAAATTATTCTATTGGATAAAAGTGTAACTGCGAACCAGCTCAGACTGGTCTTATCCTGTTTCTAACCAGATACTGAGTTGTTTTTCAAAGACACCAGAACAAAACCACAGGTCAGGCGGTCTTAGCATGTGCAGAGAATAAATTTTTGACCCCAAGTAATACTCGGAATCACAGCCTCCGCACAACAGAATCAAAGACATGAGACTTGACCAGACTCGATCATCACCAGACTCCTTTCAGAAATGAAAGGTCCGTTGTCCAGGAGGATCTGGAGCAGAAGCTCTGTACCCTCCCTCCCCATAAATGGTCAAATTCCATTCCAGCTGAAACCTGCCCACCAGCGCCTCCACATACTGCCCATCCTTTCCTCACCCCAGAATTCCACCCTAAGCCCTCCACTGGGGAGACAGATCTGAGCCTTGCCTCCTTTCTCCTTGCTGGTCAGAAGAAATTCTTTTCTCAAAAGCCAATGTAATAGTACTGGCTTCTATGTGCATTTGGGCAGTGAGCAAGAATAATGAAGGAAACTCTAGGAGTTACTTTTACTTATACCTCTATTATTTATTGGCACTAGTCACTATTAGCTCCTGCAATAAATAGACCAGTCTGCCACTTAATCCTTACCACTAAACAATTTCCCTATTAGAGGGATATGCCTTTTAAAAATACATTGACCACAAATAACCTCTGAAAGCAGGAACTTCTAAGGGATACTATTATTAGGAGAGACAGAAAAGTCAACAAATCAAGTCACAATATCCACTGTACATCCAGTAAGTAAAGGGGTGTCTGCACAAGTGTGTATACAGTACGGCATGGAAAGCTTGTAGCCCACCGTACCCTGGAAAGTAATTGCTCTAGAAACAAGCTAACACGGTAGCGCTGGCCATTCCAAGTCTGAAAAGCCTGACTAGAAGGAATAACTGCAGCTGGAAAAGAGGGAGACAGGACACAGGTCATCACTAAAGTATCTTCTAGACCTGGGACAAGCTAACGGAGTCTAGTGAGGTAAGGTCGGAATCAAATGTAGACTGCCCTTTAGCTGTGAAATACATCTTCGGCCAAGAAAAACCCATTACTTCGGAGATTTCTAAGTATTTTGATGATCATGTCTGAATATAAACCCCTAGTCTTACTACTCTTTTCTTCACTGACACGAGCTCGGTTCGTGGTAGTAACAATTTCCTGTAAAAGGCTGATGGAAAGAATAAGTAAATAGAATCACATGGCACTCTGGCCCCCTTAGTGCAGGGGGGTGGGGCTTGGGAGCCGCTAGCTAAATTAGAGCCATTCGTCCCTCCCTCTGCTTCAGCTGGGCTTTAACAAAGGAGCTCGCACACGGGAGCACGAAGCTGGTTTCAGTGTTCCATGCATGACCCAGGCCCGTATGCTGTTGATGTGTTTTGATGCAAAGCTGAATAAACCAAACTCTCTAGGCGTTGCCTCCCCTGGGGGCAAATCAGAGATTTTAATGAGGCCTCCCTGCATTGCACGTGCTGGGTTACTTACAGAAAGGGTTCCTAAGACATCCTGGTTCTTTTTTACAAAGGAAAAGGGCTGGGCACAGTCATTCTTTCTGTACATTTTGGTAATTTTCCACTTCCCGTTGCTCTGAAGCAAATGAATACTTTGAAGTAACACAGAGTTCACTTTTCAATTAAATGATACCCTGGGAGAATTTATTCACTTCTGAGAAGTGTGTAGGTAGTTGCTCTGAACTACCCCCCACCGAGTTTCTGGGAAGCTGCCTCCTGGGCAAGGTCTCCTGACTAAAACATTCCCTGGACCAGCATCCTCAGCAAACTGCCATCCTCTGTGTCCTCTCCGGCCCTCCCTGCATGCTCCACCATCTTCACTACACTGCCAGGCCCTGAACCCTACCATATACACAGGACTCCGTGAGAACCAGAGCCCACTCTGTATTGCCCACCCATGGTTACCGTCTGGAAAGACGTGTTACCACCACACGAGGCAGTACTATAATCCAGTACAAACTGTATTGTCCTAAAGAGTTTTCCCCCTGCTTCAAAAATGTGCGTAGTTACTTATTAAAAGCTGCAGGGGGTAGTGGCTAAGGCTCCAGATTCTAGAGCCAAATTTCCTGTTTCATATTCTTCTACCCTCCCTTCCCAAAATGAACAATCTTGGACAAGTTTAGGTGTTTGGTAAATGGAACAACGGTAGCAACGTCTGAGGTTTGCTGGGAAGACTGATTACATGTAAAGCATGCTGTTTCTTATTGTACCACATGAGCAGCAGGAGTCTGAGCACGTGGGAGCAGAACTGAGTTACATCCGGGCGTCAGAATTGTTCTTGCTTTGCCCCTTTTCACTTCCAGAGGATGATCCCTCTGTCACGCTCCCTCTCTGAGGTCCCCGTCTTACAACCACACCACCCTCCACTCTTGACTCTGCACCAAGTGCCTCCATATTCCCAACAGGTAGTGCCTCCCTTGGCATGAAGTATGTGCTCACTTAAAAATGTAAAGCAAGCCCCGGCTGGTGTAGCTCAGTGGATTGAGTACGGGCCTGTGAGCCAAGGGTCGCGGTTTGATTCCCAGTCTGGGCACATGCCTGGGTTGCAGACCGGTTCCCTGCAGGCCAGTTCCCAGAAGGGGACACAGGAGAGGCAACCACACAATGATATTTCTCTCCCTCTTTCCTTTCCTTCCCCTCTAAAGATAAATAAATAAAATCTAAAAAAAAAAAAAGAGTAAAACCAATCTGACAACTGTTATTTCACAGTAATATGAACAAAAGCAATTTTTCAAATTGTAATTATCCAAAAACTAGAAAGACTTCTCAGGGATAAAACCATAATAAAGCTGGTTTTCTTCGTTAGGTCTCTAGTGCCTACAAGCACTATCATTGTTATGCATAGTATAATTGTCGTCAGCGTATGCCTTTCACAGATTCTCCTTAAAAACTTTTAACCTGTGTTCCTGCCCTCACTGTATTCCACCTACATGTAGTTCAGGTGGAAAAGTTCGGAACGGAACTTTGAGCTTAAGGAACTGCAGTGAGTTACGTGTTTCATTTCCCACCTATGAGGAAACAAACATCTGGTCAAAACCATTTTGAAAAAATGAGTGTTGAGCCTATTTGATAAACTCTTGCAACAGTTCATCAACCCCTACATGAAGTCTGTCCTGATGCTGAATCATCTTATTTTCCCTCTTAAATAGCTAACAAAACTTTCTTAATGCAATTTAGGCCTACTTCTCCCATTTGTGAAACAATATATGTTGAAAGTAGACTTGGAAGTATGCCTTTCATCTGTAGGCACAATAGAAACTATTTGCTACTTTGTAAGCTTTCTGGCAGGCTAGCACTAAAATTATCTACCACCCACATAGGATAATACATCCTGCAACTGGAGTGATCCATAGCCCTGTGCACACTAAACATAAACTAAAAGTACATTTAAGTGCATGGCAGCAATTCTGTCTTGCAAAGAAGAATCCAAATGCATTATATCTTGAGGAGTTGGGGGGATAGATTACATTCAGCCACCACGGTGAAAGTCTATATGGTCTTCTTCAACGGGATAATGCAACCCTTCGAGAATACAGAATGAAACTGAAAATACTGGCAGTATGAGTAATTCCAAATACTCCCCTCAGTGCAGTTTTCAGTGAGACCATCTGTCACCCACCTTGTTTGGAGCAGTAGCCTTGTTACTCACGCTCGATAAACACGCTATCGAGCTTGGGGTCACAGTGCTGGCTGTTCTCGAACCCTGCAATGCTCCTCCCCAGAAATCTGCCTGGTTCTTCACTCCCCACTTCTTTCAAGGTTTTTCCCAATGTCTCCTCTTCTGTGAGTCCTTACAAACCACCCTATTAAATACAACCTAGGCTCTCTACATCCCCCTTTTACTCCCAATGACCAATTGCCTTGCTGTATTTTTCCTTTCTTTCCATAGTACTCACTACCTTCCAATATGCCGTGTAAGTTGTGGTGTTATGTTTTTGTCTATCTACTAGAACATAAGCCGCACGAAGAAGACATTTTGGAGTTTTTTAGTCACTTATATATTCCAAGAGCCCTTCAATAAATATGTTTAGAGTGAACTTTTGCGTGTCGGTTCACAAATCAAATCACAAAAAATAATTACACACACACACACACACACACAAGGTTAGTGTCACCCAAAACAGTCACTCGGTCTTCACTGGAAAAATTTTAATTGCAGAACTGGTAAGCTTAACCTTCACAAGAAAAGATACAAGAATTAAAGTCTATTAAACATTTGCAATCTTTTCCATTCCCTCATTATTCAAAGATAGCATGACAAAAAGAGAAATCCAGAACCTCTAGTTCTAGTGAAAACACTCTGCAGAGTACAGGAGCTATAAAAAGGCATGATTAATTGCTCGAACATAACTAAAATACCCAACAGCGCAAGGGCCAGAAGATGCAGAGACAAGTAGAGCTGCTTCTCTCGCCAAGCGAAAGGTGAGGACTACAGCGACCCAGTGGCCCTGTGGGAGCGGGATGCTCGGGGCAGACTCCATACAGACACACCACTCGTACCCCAGCCACAATAATATCTCTTCTTGGAGCTCCTCTCTTCCTCAACACTTCCTCTAGTGAGCATATGATACTAAAATAAAAGCATACGGACGTCTTCTGAGCTAATTATTTCTCGAGAAAGAGAAATAACACAAACAATTAATTTTGGAATAACAGATTTTGGAAAGACTGCTGAAAACTGTTGGAAATTCAGGAACACATGGTTGATTGATTAAGTGTTGAAATATTTATTAAATACGGGAATCCTCTATGAAAAAATGGAAGTTCTTCCATTGAACTTCAGGCTACATTTGAATACTGGGTCCAGAGCTGTCTCAGCAAGAAACTCGGCAAATGAACTTATAATCACACCCAGTTTACAATGGCAGCAAAAACCACAGAATGATAAAAAAGGAAAGAGCAAAACAGAAGGGAAAAAAACAGATAATGAAGAATGACTGAAAGTTTTATTAAAAGCTATATGAAAAGCCAATGAATTGTACACTTGAAGTGTAATTTTGGGGTACATAAACCATACTTCAATAAAGCTGTTATTTTAAAAACTACTTAAAATCAATACTGTTGTAACAAATGTATTTCAAATGCAAGGCGGTCTCAGCTGTCACCAAGGAGGAACAGGTTTAGTTATAACAGCTGCCGTCATCTACAAAATGTGGGAGGCTTTTCTTCCTCAAGTGTCTGTTCCTTCAGAAGTTTACATTTTGAAATACTTCAGATAAAACATGTTTAAAAAAAAACTAAAGTAAGATATTAAAATAGAGCATCTTATCCTTTAATCCAGTTAAAAGTACAGACTCTAAACCCAGCCTAGTTTGGGAACTCTGAGTTCAACCTTTCACCTGGCTGCCTCGTAACCTCCTGGAGACCTGCTCTCCTTTCTGCTCCTCACCTCCCTGCTGGGAAAAGCCCTGTGCAGGACACAGATTCGAGAGATTTTAGCTCACACTGCGGTGCTTCCCATCCCAACGCAAAGGAGCTGCAGGGTTACTCATGCCACTAAAAAATAAAATCCCACCTAACATCTGAACTATGTGGGGAGGTGCAGGGGGGAAGAAAGAAGAACGACCTGGTTTGCTGGATTCCTGAAAAGACCACAGTGAGAAAAAAGTTGGAACTCAGAATTAGCACCAGGGTCCAAGTTTTTCTACCTCCTGGAACACTGGATGTGAATCACAGCTCTTGTAAAATCAGAGAAATCCAGTGATTTGTGTACAGACAAAATTATATGCCAAGATACTTATCATTTCTTGGTATTTGTTTTATACCAAGAAATGGTTGTTATGGAAGCTAAAAAAAAAAAAAACCCAGCTAACCCTTGTTGCTCAGCATGTATAACTTCTATGCCAAATGCTCAGCTACAAGCTTTATGCATATCATCTCCCCTTCGGTCCTCACAACAATGTCTAAACTGGGTATTATTCTTATTGCTATTTCATTGGTATAAAAACTCAGGATTAGAGAAGTTAAGTGTGTGCCAAGTTCCCACAGTTAGTTAGGGGCAAAGGTGGGCTTTGAATCCATGAAGTCTCATTCCAGGTATTCTAACTCTTAATCATTACCCTATAACACTTTTTTAAAAGAAGACGACTACATCAGGGGTTTGTTTTACTAAAAATCAAGATGTATAAATATTACAAAACTAGCACATTCTCCAATAATAAAGTAATACACAAACATAAAAAGAATCATGAAGAAAAGGGTTGATATGGGTGATATCAAAAACATTTTTCAATCTTCCACAGCAAACAATACTGGGAGAATGAATAGATAAGCCACAAAAAATTGTTAAAGTATTTGCAACAGAGGTAACTAATAATAGAACAGAATCCATAATATATATAAAATGCCTATAAATCAATCAAAAAAAGACAAATATCCCACTAGAAAAATTGAGAAAGTACGTATGTATTTAGGTCATTTAAAGAGAAATATAATCACCAAAGGTGCTGTATTTCATTAGTCATCAGAGAAATGGAAAGTAAAATAGTTAAACACCATTTCACCCATAATATTTTTAGAGATTTTAAAGTCCTGTAATTCTAAATGATGATGAAGATGGGGATACACAGAAATTCTCATGCACTGCTGGTAGGATGTAAATTGGTATTTCACTTCTAAACATATGCCCCACAGAAAGACACACACATGTATATATCAATGGCATACACTATAACAGCAAATATTGAAAAATAATCTATAAATTTCATTAAAGGGAAAATAAATAAATGGTAGGTTTATGAAATGGAAAACCAGACAGCAATAAAAAAGGATGAATTCAATTCTTTTACCTGTATCAACATAAAAGACTGAAAATCAAATTTTAGAAGTGGCCAAAGTATCTACATGATACCAAATATGTGCATTTTAAAAACACACAAAATAGTTCAATTATTTATGGAAATATTTATGTAGTAAAAGTATGGAGACAAAGCCAAGAAAGATGACACCAATTGCAAGGTAATTCCCTCTAGGAAGGGAGGAGAAATGAAAGGAAGGAAGAGTATCAACTAAATCTATAATTTTACATCTTTAAAAAAAACAGAACTGCCAAACTGTGTTGACTCTGGATGGTCAGCACAAGAGTGTTTGTCCTATTATTCTACTTTTCTGTATGTTCAAACCATTTCAAAACATAAACATTTTACAACTGTGAAAATAAAAGTTGTCCTAAAAAAATTCTCGCAAGCACCTTCATAGGGCCGATTTCATCGATGCTGCGTAACAGGTAAGAGATGAATTAACATAACCATGGAGATATCTCTAGTACTGGTGCCAGGAAAAGCACAGGAAACAAAAACTAATGGCTGCAAGCTTCCAGCAGGCACCCGTCAACCCAACTTTCTAAAGTCTTTTCCCAGAGCTGCCAACGGAGGAGCTGCTTCATAGCACCAAGGCCCATCTGTCAGGAATCCTGTAAGACAATGTTTAAAACCCTATGTCAGACCATGACCCCTTCCTTATACAGGACTCAGAAATCACTTTAGTGTATGTACCACAGCCAGGATTTTTAGAACAAGACAAAGAACAGAGTACAGTGAAAAGTATACTGCTGCATGTATTAAAAATAAAAGGATTGTTTCATAACAATCTGCTTTGTTCTTCGGGGTGTGTGTGTTTTCATGTTTACACAAAAACTTTTACACAAGTATTTGTAAGAGCATTACGCAAAATCCCCCAAAAGTGAAAAAGTAAAACAAATATCCATCAAAGTGAATGGATAAATAATGGGGTATCATTCAGCAATAAAAAGGAATGAGGTAATAACGCATGCTACAACTTAAGTAAACCATGAAAACATTATGCTACATGAAAAAAGCCAGTTAAAAAAGAGCACACAGTGCAAGATTCCTTGAATAGGAAGTGTACGGAATGGGCGAATCTCTGGGGGCAAAAGTAGGTCAGTGGTAGCCTAGGGCTGGGTTTGGGGGTAGGCAGTACAGGACAGATGGGGGAATGTGCATCACTTTGCAGTGATGGAAATGTTTTAAACTTGTGGTGGCGGTAAGAGCACCACTGTTCGAATATACTAATAAACTCTGAATTGTATACTCTCCTTAAGTAGATAAATTCTATGACATGCAAATCATATTTCAATAAAGTTCTTAGAAAAACCAATTACATAAATAATTAAAATATGAATTACTTTGTTCCTGAGATTATACTAGGTCAGCTGGAGTCATTTCCGGGAACCAGCTTCTAGAGCTCAACACTTTGGTGGAAACTCCTTCCACCACCAGCGCTTACGTTCTTTTCTCATATTGAGCCTGTATTCAGATCCTTTATTCACACGGAGACATATATGCTTGAAAACAGCTCAGAGGGCCGTCCTCCCCATCTCTACCTGTTCTAGAGGGACCATGCTCCTGTTCTTTCTGATTTTAAACAGATGCACGGCCTTTCAGGGCATGGAGAGTTCATGGAGTAACAGTACTAAATGGGCAATATCTACCACCTAACAAACCAAAAGCGTAAATATTTTATACTAACTCGTTAGTCCCCATGAGAGAGGTAAAAATTGGGAAAAAAAATAAAGCAATATTAGACAAGAATGCATCTGGAATTTGTCTATAAAAAATAAAAATAAAAAAAAGGATGTTGTCCTCAGTTCAAGGCTACGGTTAAAGGGGACAAAAAGTCCCAAGAACAAATATCAAGGGACCTCCTCGGCTGAATATGTCATATGAGTTCATTTCCATCAAAAATACTGTATGTCACTGTCCCAGAAGACACACATCACTATCTTAAAGAAAATACAGCTCCAGGCAGCAAATGGCAAAATCTGGCGAATAAAGTCACACACAAAGGTTAGACAGCTTAGACTTATTTTTGTTGGGAGAGACAGGGCTGTACACTGACATGAGTGATTCTGTCACAGTGACGAAGGCAGGAAGGAGACAGCAAGGCCGCTCTACATGGTAGAATGAAGGTGTGCCAATCACCGTCCGAATTCCCACTGCTCTCTCCAGTGTTCCCTCTCTTCATCATTCCAGCCCTGCCTCTCCTAATAAACCCCGACTCAAACCTGAAGCAAGAGGGACAGCTACTTCAGTCCAGAGACTCACAGGGGTAGGACTCTCATAGGACATGTGCTATTATATCCAGGGCGGCTGTGCTGGGCCGGCAAGAATACATGTAGCGGAACAGTAAGAAAGGGGTCGGAGAGAAGGCACAAATGTGGAAGGAGGCTCACCCTCCTCTTGAACCCACCCAACAAAAGTCTTTAATAATCCAGAGGGAAGAAGTACTGCAACTGTTAGAAACATACCCAAAATATATAATGTCAGTAACATAAATGGCCACAGAACTTTTTTTTTCTGCATCTTTGAGACAGAAGATTGAAACAGAGGCAGACCGCAAATATTTGCCAAGCATCAACAACGCATCAGATGCAGGGCTAAACACTGAACAAATGATGGTGGAGACAAATGACAGCTTTAGCCCGGAATTCTAGTCTAATTCTTGGGGACACCTTCTATTAACACACCCAAGTCATCCCTGCTTTAATCCCCACCTGCCAACGCACACCAACACACACATAGGCAGGGACAATTTTATGACAAGCCTATGAGGCAATTTTATTTCCAGTATACGGATAAAAGTGCCTCATCATTCCTTAATACTGTGTGAATCCTGCAGCGATGTGGCAATGGTTCATCCTGAAAGACTTTTTGAGAAGTGACAGGCTCAGCAAGTGTGAAGGGCAAACTGAGCCTATAATTCAGTGCTTAAATCTAGGGGGTTATGAGCAATGCAAACGAGGAAAATGACTTTAGAAAGGTGATCATTCAGCAGTGAAGAGCAGAAGGGACACTTGAATCTGTACCCAAAGAGGAGAATGAATGGAGACAATTTAAGGGGAACAAAAGAAACAAAAAGGAAAAAGAAGACACACACACACACACACACACACACACACACACATACACACACAGGCTTAAAGGTAAGCAGCAAAAGGTAAAGCTTGTTGAATTATTACACATTCTCCAAATCCCAAAATAAGTACAGCAACATGCGGCAGGGTTGGTCCCCAGCACTGAATGTAAATAACCTTTCAGAGACTTGTTTTTTACTGGTAAGAAAAAAAAAGACACTTGACAGAAGAGTGGGTCACAAGGAAAGTGAACAGAACAAGGTTAAGTTCACAGGAAAATGGCAAATGGAAAGAAACGACAGGGTCCTGGCCAGGTAGCTGAGTTGGCTGATACACCAACGTTGTGGGTTGGATCCCTGGTCAGGGAACATACAAGAATCAACCAATCAGTGCATGAATAAGTGGAACAACAAATTTCTCTCTCTCTCTCTCTCAAATCAATAAAAATTTAAAAATTAGAAAAAAATGGTTAAGTTATGAATAGTACTTTTCCTTCATTAAATATGAGAGAACATTGTCTATGCAAGATCATTAAGAACTCTAGGAACATCATGCTCAACTTACCTCAGAAATTAAATTAAATGAGAATTCTTAGTATCTCAGCACCAATATTCTGCTCCCATTTTTATCCTAGAGGGTCCTGAGAAGCAACAAAAATTGCCGTACAGCATGGTCTGAAATACCCTCATCAGGCAAAAAGAGCTTCACCTTTGCTGACACTGAACACCTCTTGAATTTCCCCCACTGTCTTACCAATCAATATCTGTCCAAGTTTAAAGGTACTTTCATGAGAAAGTAAGTTTTTTTTAAAAAAAGCCATGTAGGATGAAAGTTCTGATTCAGGACTGTGAAACTGGTCTCACGTTTTATGATTCTGTGCAGCTGATTTAGCTATAATATAATAAATAGTACATGCATAATCTCAATGGCTACGTATACCCGCTGAGATCTACGGCTGGGCTCCTGGCCAGACCCCTGAGAGTATACTCCAAGGACGTTAAAAATCCGCTAGAGAGTCTGTGGAAATCTGCAGAATCAGATTCTGTGAAGTGGCAGCTCTTTCTGCAGCACATTGCTCTCTAGTCCAAGGGAAGAAATCGCACTTGGAGAAAAGCTTAACCGATGGCCAGTACCAGCAAATCGTGTGTATAAGCCTGACCCCAATATCCTGACCTCACCAGTGAAGGAAATGAAGGCAAGCCTACTGAAAAGACAAACTGAATAAATAAATTAATTAATTAATAACCAACTAATCAGCAAGGTTAGAGACATGAGCCCAGTGCCAAGGAGCATAGGCGGTCTGAGAAAACTGTCAGCCCACAGACAACAGCATGGCGGTCACCAGAGGGAAAGGGGGACAAATGGTGACAGAGACTTGGGATGGCGAACACACAGTACGATGTACAGGTGGCATAAAGCCACACACTTGAAACCTATATAATTTTATTAACTTTCACCCGATAGATTCAATAAAAATCAAAAGGAAAAAGAAAAACTGTCAACCAGTTCTGCCTTAGGTAGCAAACTTTAAAAACACTTGCAAAACACAAGCTCTTGAGGCCTGACTGGAAAAGCATCATCGATTTTCCATCTCCAAAAACTTATCTGATGTCCTTTACTTGGGATCATAAAAATGCAACAAAAGGGCAACTACTGCTAAGTGCTAGAAATCTCCTGGTGCAAAATTAATTTTTAAAAAGGAGAAGAAAAATGTTGATTTACCCTTGCTGATAAGTATGATTCTGAAAATTTTCTTCAATATAAACAACTAATAGATTATAAAGCAAGGAAGGGGAGTGGGGGGTGGGGGCAAGAGATTAAATCCTTTATTCTCTCTCCAGTTATAACTGCTGATATTTCTGAATTTTGTTACAGAATTTTTTAAATTTTATTTTCAAAATGAAGTTATGTATAATAGTCTGGAGAAAACAGACTTATATCTTAAAAGCACCTCAAATGATGATATTAGAAGTAAAAAACACCTAGAAGTCTAAACTCAGTTTTTATATAAGAAGTGTCTATATTTATATATTTCTATTTTTAACTTTGATTTTATTTTTAATTACAGTTTACATTCAGTATCACTTTGTATTAGCTTCAGGTATGCAGCAGAATGGTTAGGCAATCATATATTTTACAAAGTGGTCCTCCCCATATTTCAAGTACCCACCTGGAACCACACAGAGTTATTACAATGTTATTGACTCTACTCCCTATACTGTAATTTACATCCCTGTGACTATCCTGTAACTACCAATTTATACTTCTTAACCCCTTCACCTTTTTCACCCAGGCCCCACCTGCCCTCATTCACAACCATAAGTATTTCTATTTTTTAACATGAAGCACACTGAACTCTATTTAATTATGTGTAAAATAACTGTTATTATCAAAGGGGGCTAGAAATTCAATATTTTAAAAGACTAAAATTATTCGTGCATTTATTCATTTAGAACTCCGCCTTGTTCCAAAAAGGATTTCAGATTGTTTATATGGACAATTACAAGACAAAATAAAACTTTTACGTAGATGAGAAAATTGGAGTAGAAGGAAAATTCATTACTTTAATAAATATTTATTAAACATCTACTCAGTACCAACGACTGTACTACATGACGGGGACGTGCCAGGAATGAAAAGAGCAGATCACTATTCTCATAGTCTACATTCCAGTGGTGGCACACTGGAAGAAAGACAAGAAACATATCAACCATTGAAAAGAATGTCAGCCATGGCTGGTGTAGTTCAGTGGATTGAGTGCAGGCCAGCGAACCAGATGATCACAGTTCGATTCCCAGTCAGAGAACATGCCGGGGTTGCAGGCCAATGCCCAGCAGGGGACACATGAGAGGCAACCATACATTGATATTTCTCTCCTTCTCTCCTTCCCTTCCCCTCTAAAGATAAATAAATAAAATCTAAAAGAAAAAAAAAAAAGAAAAGAATGTCAAATGCTAACAAGTGTTACAAGGCAACAGAGGAATGTGAAGCTATACACAGGGGGTGAGGAGTGACTACTTTATTTTTTTTATTTTTATTTTTTATTTTTTTTTTTTGGGGGGGGGGGAAAGTCGTTGTTTCTCGGGGGGTCCACCAGGTCTGGGATCTGATCTTTGAAAAATGGACAGAGGGAAGCTCTCTGAGATCAATTTTCTTTTATCCTGAATATTTATTTTAATCTAAGTCCAACATGCATATGAAGATGTGCACAGTTCTGACTTCCAAGACTGATAAATCTCACCAATCAAGAGATATCTCCACCTGGCTGGTGTAGCTCAGTGGATTGAGCACAGGCCTGCAAACCACAGTGTCGCCCGCTTGATTCCCAGTTGGGGTACATGCCTGGGTTGCAGGCCAGGTCCCCCGTATGGGGTGTGCTAGAAGCAACCACACATTGATGTTTCATTTCCTCTTTCTCCCTACCTTCCCCATGCCTCTAAAATAAATACATAAAATCTTTTAAAGAAAGAGATATCTCCAATGACTTTTGAGTAGAAATGGGAATGATGACAAGGAGCACGCTGATAGGCCAGTTATGAAGCTGCTATGAAAATTCACGCTGTGAGTTTCACTTTGCAGAAGGGCACAATTTGCCTCCAAACTTCTGGCATCCAACTCAAAAAAGGAAAACACAGGTACAGCACAAATGTCTCCTCTTGGTTCTGATGAGACATCATGTGTGATATTCTCCAAGACTTGGATTAATGCTGTAACTGGTTCCTCTTACAATGTCCTTCAAAATATCCACTGGAAAAACCCTGGTGGATGATTGAAGAGGTCAAGGAAGTGATTGAGAAGACTGATACCAATTCAGATATCAAACTCTTGTGACTAACTTAAGATCCAAAGAGATTTAAGAAAAGAAAAGTCCCTTAAATCTTAATACACTGAGCTCCTCAGCCCTAGGTACAAACTGGAATCCACTGGGGAGATTTTTTAAAATGCCCCTATCAGAAGACTATACTTTCAGGGATCATTTCAATAGTTTGTTAAAATACCCCATCCAGGATCTCAGGAGGTGAGGCTAGGACACTGTGGAGGAATAGAAGCTAAGTCTCCATAATTCGTTTCTTTAAAGTGAATTTCTGGCAAACTAAACTCCAACAAATACTCAGGGTGCAGATACTCTCTTCTGTCATTTAGATAAGGATTCAGATATTTCCTGTGCTTAAAAGATTATCTATGATAGAAGTACAAATTATACCCATTTTTAGAAAAGAACAGAAACGCTAAAATGGCATCAATCCACCGCTGGAAGAAGTTAGCCAGGAGGGAGACCTCTTGGTTCGATTCCCAATCAGGACACGTACCTGGGTTGCAGGCCAGGTCCCCAGTAGGGGGCACGCAAGAGGCAACCACACACTGATGTTTCTCTCCCACTCTTTCTCCCTCCCTTCCATGTGTCTCTAAAAAATGAAATATTAAAAAAAAAAGAGAAAAATCTTTGACCCCAGTGTTACTGAATAACATCTAAAGAAATGCTGGTGGTCTTCTACCATGAGGCCAGTTTAGTGCGGTGGATAGCTACAGGGCACACAGGCAGGGCAGTGGAGCCGAAGTGCCTGGGTTCGAGTGGCCCCTCAGCTCCCTACCAGCTTTGTGATTTTGCAGCTTACAAGTATCACCTGTCACATGATTCTTGTGAAGATGCAATGAGTTTACATACATCAAGTCCCCCCCAAAAATCTGGTGCATAAAAAGTAACCACATAAATTATTGTAGATTACGTATTTTAGTACATACTAGAACATTTAGGATAATGCTATTAAGAGTATTTTTCCTTTTCCTGATTTCTCTCTCCTGCCTCCTTCTCACTATTCTCTTCAAGCTTTCCTCCTCTTCTTCGGCTCTCCCCACTCCTTATATTAGCATCTTTTCCCCCTTTAGGGCTTATCAATGACACTGAATGATAAATGTGGCCCTATGTGAGCCCTGCGGAAGCTACTGATCAGGACAAACCTCACAGATTCCTGCTCTCCGTGTGTCTCAGCAAGACAGCAGCCCCCTCCATGGGTTTTAAGGAAGGGATAGAGCCGTTAAAAATGATAAAGCACTTGGTATTCTTTGAAACTAAGAAAGCAAATAAAACTAAAAAATTGTATCAACCCATAAACTCTTAGAGTAATTCATAATTTTCAAGCGTAGGTATAAAGAACCTCTGAAAGACAGGTTCTTTCTGTACACAGTAAAAGATTAGGCAGAACTTCAAAGATGCTCAAAAGAAATATTTGCAAATTGGGAACTCAGAGAGTAAAGAGAAGATTTGAGGGAAACTCCTACAATGTCCAATTTCATTTTCTTTGAACTATTTAATTGGTATGAGAAGGTTGGTAGAATAAAAGCACATTAAGAAATGCCTCCTTCCTCTTTATAGCAGCAGAACCAAGATCTGACTGGTGGCAAAACTTTATCAATATTGAGCTACTCAGGTCTAACAAATGCACATTAAGAAAAAACAAGGTCTGTGCTATCCTTGCAAAATACTTCTAAAACTGTAATTCCTAGGAGCCCTTTTCCGCCAGGGAAGCAGCACTGCAGACAATTTACCACCAAGCTGACTCAGTGCTCCCAAGTGAAACAGCACAATTGTAAGTACAGCTCATCCATGCTTAGGCATATGTATAAATATCATCAGAGAAGTGGAGCACTCCTACTGCTTGCCATCTTGCTGCCATCTTGCACTTCCCCCATTCATTAGTGATTATCCAAACTATGACAAAGCGCAGGTCTACGTTCTTGGCACCTGAATGACTACTCGAGAAGCTCCAACACTTTCCAGGGAAAGAGAGAAATAAGTAGCCCATCTATTCACTGACAACAAAGACATCTGACCCAAAAAAAGAAAAAAGAAATCTGCTATTTGTAGAGAAATGTAATCACCGGGTGAAGAACAAACTATTGAACATTTATGAGGTGACAATACAACAAAATAAATCACCAAATAACCTCTCTGCAATGCTACAGAAATCTGTCACGCATGGCTAGCAAAAAAGGAGTAACCATTAAGGTGTTTATTCTTAGAAATAGCAATTTCATGATTAGCAGCATCAAACCACACTGAGGCTCAGTAGGTGATATCTTGCCCATGTGGGTGTCGAGTTAAAAATATGTTGTATCCTTTTATCTGCAAACATACATTCTTTCAGCACAAAGAATTTCAAGTCAGAAAAAAACACACTGAAATTTTTGAATATTGTAGTTGAGTGCTACTTTGCAGGACTGAAATTACTTCAGACTAGGCAGACGACCTGGAGGATAGCAAGGTTACCCACAATCAAACACGAAGTCACTGACTATTATTTCCAGGACTTTATGGCACAATTCACTATTAGTAAGGGCTGATCATCCCACTTGGGATAAATATAAAGTATGAATTCAAGTAACTGCTCATGTAGTAAAACAATCTTTTGCAAAATGGACTCATAGCAACTGAATTATTATTTCACACTAAATTGCCAGGATTTCCACAGAACTAAAAAAAATACATGTTCTGTTCTATTTAGTGATAAAAATGAAACAAGAACACACAAAGAGTAAAATTAAAATGTGTTATATCATCACAGTTCTTGTGAGCTTTCTGAAACACTGAGTAAGACATGGCTGGTTTTCTTACTCTGGGTCATGGCTTAATCTTACCAGGGGAGAAGTAACATCTGAATTAGTCTAGATGACCTTTAAGGTCTCCCCCATCTCTCCTGATGTTAGACTCCACTTAGTTACGTAAATTTGAATAATGTGTAGCTTACTCCTGGGAATGTGTTCAACTCAGGTAATGAAGGCACCGTTTTTTGCATTAAAGTGATGCCATAAAACTGCTAAATAGTATTCAAGTAGCCCAAGGGAATTTGTCATTTAAGAAAAAACGATATAGTGTTTACAGTATGCCCAGCATTGTTCTAAGTGCCTTATAAATATTAATTCATTTATACAATATTTTCAGTCCACTTAGAAAATAAGCTCTTATGAGGCTTAATGAGTAGGTGAATTGGCATTTACCTATGAATCAAAGGAAACGACCCCATTCGCTTACTCTTTAAAATGAAAACTATTCATTTCTAACAACTAAGATTATCCCACGAAAACAGAAATCTGGTAAATTAACTCTCCTTATGAAATCCTTAGATTGCCTTCAGGACAAATGCCAATTTCCCCAGCGAATCATGAAGGTGCTGCAACTTCTCTCCGCTTTCCTGTTTTGTCTCATGTCTCCCTTCCATCCTAACTATTTGAGGTTAACAAACACGTGTCCTGACTCCCCCATGCCTATGACTTGCTGCCCCTTGGCTTTGATACTCCAGTCCTCTCCCTTTAATCTGGTCAAGTCCTACTCACTCTCAAAACACAGCTCCCACAGCACCTCCTCCAGAGAGTCCATCCTGACCGCTCACCTGGGTTGAATAATAGGTCTTCACTACTTCCACAGCTTTGTGTGATCACCTCCAGAAAATCACACAGACGGGCAGAATGTAACTGCTTCTTTACCCATCCATCTTCCTACTTGTCTGTAAACCCCTTAAAGGCCAAAACTAAGTCTTTACTCTTTAAATCCCTACGGCTGTGCACTAAACTTGGTACCCAAAAGGACCTCAAGTATATATATGCCTTTAGCCCTGACTATTGTGGCTCAGTGGGTTGGGTGTTGTCCTCTAAATCAAAAGGTCACGGGATCAAGTCCCAGTCAGGGCACATGCCCTGGTTGGGGGTATATGAGAGCCAACTGATCAATAGAAGTTGTTTCTCTTGCACATAAATGTTTCTTTCCCTCTCTTTTCCCCACCCTTCTCCTCTCCCTAAAAATAAATAAATAAAATCTTTTTAAAAAATGCCTTTAAATAAACAAACCAACAAATAAATATATGGTTTGTCAGGTGACAGAAAATCATCCTAATTTTATTTCTGAAGTAGAAAGAAATTAGCTAAAAATGTCTATGGGTAGCTAAGATGCCATAAATTATATCTATTCAATTACCAAAGAAATAACAAGGGCCATAGATAGGGGTGGGCAAAAATAGGTTTACAGTTGTAATACAAATAATACAATAATTACATAATAAAACAAGAATAAACTCTGTTTCGCAGACTCACAACTGTAAACCTGCTTTTGCCTGCCCCTGTACAATCAATATGTTTCCAGGTTGAATTACAGCTCCTGAGGGAACGAGAAATGCCAGAATGCAGGAAAACTCCTTAGTTTACTAACTGTAGGACAAGGTGGTATATGGCGAGTAGGTCTTTACGGCTCAGCCAGATCCAGTCCTCGTATTAACGATTTCTAACCACAGTCCAAGGAGCACCGTAAGCTGCAAAGGCTCCCCAGGAGATGCGGACATCCAATCGGATGTACTACTGTGTGAACTCTGTGCCAGGCACTGAGATGACTTCCCGCAATAATTACTTCGATGACAAGACAGTATCTTCACTTTCATTTCTGACTTGAATGAATATTCAGCTCATACTGTTTAACCTAAATCCTATCAATTCATTCACACCTCCCCAAAAGTCAGAGTGGTTCTTCTCAATTCTGAGGTTTATTGCTGCAGAAAACAGAAGCTGCAGGAGCCCAAGGTGTCTTCTACTCCAAGTGGAGACGCCTAAAAACCCAAGAACTGCAGAAGCAGAGCTCCATAAATAAGGAAGAAAGAGGGAGGACTGGTCTGTTTGCCAAAAGTGGTGGTCTTTCCCAAACAAGAGAATGGCAGAGATCCCTGCAGACATTACCAGTACAAGGCAGAGAGACTGGGCATTTCCAGACTCAATCCTGCAGTTTTCTTTTTTTACGTCTCGACTTCCTTCTGTCTTGTTTCCTCTCCAAGAAAGTCTCTGTGATTTGTCTGAAAGCACTGGCTACATCAGCAAAAATTCACACTATGGGAAACTCTGAAGGATGAAAGACCCCATGTCTTCAGTGACTAAATTGCAAGCAAAAACAAAGAGGTGGGAAACTTTACATTTAAAAGACTTAAAAAACAAACAAACTGGGGAGGACTGCAGGGGTGGGATGGGAGTAAAAGGCAGAAAACTGTACTGGAACAACAACTAAAAATTTTTTAAAATCCCACTAATTAGTCAGAAGACATTATTTGGTTCCTGAATCAAATAAACTTAAATATATGTATTACATTTACATATATTTATGTATTTAACATATGTATATACTTAATATATATTTATATATTAGATATAATGTGGTTACATTTTTAAAAGAATCCGTATCTCTTAGAGATGCATAGTGAAATTTTTGTAAATAAAATAATATGATTTGCTTTAAAATAATATAGAAACAGGAAGTAACTAGGTAGGCTATAGGTACAACAAGATTGGTAATTGAGTTGATTAATTGGTAATTAATATGAGTTGTTAATTGTTGAAGCTTGAGCTTCACTACAACATTCTACTTTTGCATGTGTTTGAAATTTATTCCTCTATAGAATTAATTCTAATATTTTTGGATAATAAGACAGTACCCCCTGCTTTTTTCAGTTTTACGATGGAGACAAGTTAAAATAAAAAAAGGAAAGTAGGTATGTACCAAACATTAATTCAAATAATGGCATCTGTCATTAAAGGCTTGGCATATTAGATTTTTACTACAATAATCTAACTTTGGTGACTATTACTATAGCTCTTGAAATTAATTCCTCACTTACATTAAAATTTTAATGTTGGGCTACAAATACAAATTTAAATAGTATTTCTCTATTTTTATTTTACCCATACAGATAAATGATAAGTTTGCTTTAATTAAGTTTACAAATTTTCAGCTACATGAACGAGCTGTATCTTAATATGCACTTACAAGTAGGTGAACTGTATGCCAGACTGATGTATGTAAATTCAAAAAAAAGTTTATAGAGGCCCAAATATTTACTGAAATTAACCAGTAAATTCAAAATAATTTTCAGGCATATTTGTGGATGTGTGATGTTGATCTAAGTACTGGTAATTAATAAAACTTAAATTTTTAAAAACATAATTTACAAATGCCCAATAAATAACATGGCCCTAATTACACTAAGCCGCTACCAATGAAGAAAGCGGGGAGGTGGACTTCTCTGGTGCCCACATACTGAGTGAGATGATACCCTTGCAGTTCAGCTTATTTTTATAGTTCGGGTTTAGGTAGAGATGTCTCGGTGGGTTTTTCCAATTTTTTAACAGTACCGAGTGTGGTTTAAATCACTTATAAAGTCTTTGAGCATTACAACAACCACAACCATAATGACTCAAAATTCTATCCAGATATTACCCTTCTGGCCCATGCATGGACCTGCTTTTGCTAGAAAGAAGTGAGAGGGTCTCCGCCCTTTTGCTCAGCTGACGCACTGCTAGAGGCATCCTGCACAAACTCCTCTCGAGCAAAGTCCTTGGTCTGTGGTGGTTTGGGGGTTTTGTCCCCCTTTCCGTTCTTTTTGCACAGGGAGCGCTCTGCAGGACTAGCATTAGGATTGCGCTCATTTCACCTAAGACACTGCATCTCCAGGGCAACCGAAAGCAACCGCGGAGTCGGCCGGTGAGCCCGGCAGCACGGAGGACCACCCTCTGCCACCGCGCCTCTCACCTGAGCGCTGCCGGGGTCGCCCCGCACCCGTGTGTTCAGCACGTCGTGCCCAGTTTCATCTTCGCCGCCAGAGCGGTAGATGAGCCGGAGTGGCACGATGCTCTGGCGCTCCAGGAAGCGGTTTTCGTTCCTCCTCCCCGGCTCCGTCAACGAGGCGTCTCCTCCAGGCAGGACGGGAAGGAGGGAACGGAGAGAGGAGCGGAAAATAATGACCCTGACTCACACTAGTCAGTCCTGCGGTGCGACCCCTCCCCTCTGAAAATTCCACCGCCCCCTCCCTCCTGGACCCCATCTGGGAAGGACACAGACACCAGTCGGAAAGCCTTGGACCAGCTCCTCTGAGAGCATCCAGGATCGGGGCCCAGAAGCTGAGCACCCCTTTCCCAGCCTCCGCGTGTCTCCTCTTCAAAAGAAAAACAGACATTTGACCGAAGGCTTCTACTGCATCCGCGCGCCCCCACACGTATTTGTGCTCCACTTCTCACCACCCTTCTAAATAAAAAAATCTCCACGCGCACTCCGAAATGGGGATGCGCCTTTGCAATGCGCTTGAAGGCTAAAGAGATTCCCAGCAAATGGTACGTCCCCAAGCCACAGACAGTGGCGAACTTACCTGCCCGGCCGCAGCGCGCCGGGGGGCAGGTCCCCAGTGCGCAGAGCAGCAACAAGGACACGGACGCAGCCGTTGCCTGCATAGTGCTACCGTCAGTCCGCTTCGCTGGAGACGCTCAGCTCCTCATGCCCGGCCAGCTGGTCTGGCTCCCTCGCCCAGCTTCCCCCGGTTCGCCTGGGCCACCCCCTCCCAGCCCCGGCCGGTGCTGCGGCGGCCGTGGCGCTGCAGCCTCCACCGCCGCGCTGCCTCAGTGCTGCATTGTGCTCCGCGGGCGCTTCCGCTGGCGGGGGGGAGAGAGCCAGTGCTGCATTGGGCGGTTGGATGTAGCTAAGTGGTTTCTAGCGCCTCCCACCTCATCCTTGGGAAAGGCTCCAGTGGGTGAGGAGCGCTCTGCTGGGAGCGAGCACCCGGTGCACTCGCGCCCAGTGCGCGCGCACCAGAGTCGCCGGGAAATGTAGTTCTCTCTCGCATCCTGTTCTTCTCTACCAAGGGGCTGACTGTTGTAACCGTGAGGTCGTCCACAGCCTGAAGACGGGAGGGAGAAAAAGGGAGGAAGAAAGAGAGGTCATCTCTGGCAGGCCTCTTGGCACCGAGGATACCCAAACATGCGTCTGCTGGAGCCGGTATTCATCCACCTGATCCACAAAGAACTGTATTAATGTTTCCTACAAATGTAATAGTTAATTATTATCAGGGAATTACACCGTCAAGAGTACATGACAAGTTAATCACTAAACAAGTATTGACTGAGAACTGACTATGTGCCTGGCAGTCAACTAGGCACAGAAGACACAACTGTGGATAACACTAGCATAAGAGGCACCTGCTCTCAGACATAGTTGAGTAAACACCGTTTTATTCCATGCAGTGTGACTGGAGTTCTGGTAAAGCTAGAGGAGGGTTATTAACTCAGCCAGGAGGAGGCAGGGAGAGCCTGCTGAAGGTGGTCTACACAGGCACCTGAAGGATGTGGTGGATTTAACTCAGCTCTCCAGGGTGTTTTGTCCTTTCTCTAGTATCTGTCTGTTTCAAACCTGTATTTGAAATCCACACTTGGGAAACTCTACTTTCTCAGCTGCTTATGTCATTTTTCTTTTTAATTCCAAATATTAGAAACTCTTGAGGATAAGACAATAACAAAATAACTGTCAACAGAATTAGCCCTTGTGTAGTAAGACTGCATAATTTCTCAGAGGTCACATATATAGTCATGTTAACCTTAGGTCAACAACTGGATAAGTATTATTATTCCCATATCAGAGAAGAGGAAGTTAAGGCTTAGAGCCCTGTGCCTTTCAAATACTGTAACCACTAGCCACATATAGCAATTTAAATTAATTAAAATTTAAAATTCAGTTCCTAAGTCACATTAGCCACATTTCAAGTGCTAAATAAGATACCCGTGGTGAATAGTTACTGTTCTGTACAGCAAAAATATTGAACATTTCTATCATTGCAGAAAGTTCTGTGAGACATTAGATTTAAGAATGTAAATGACTCCCCAAGATCACATGGCTAGTAATGAAGTAGCCCGGATCTCCTGCTTTCAGATCTGGGTCTTTGCCCATATTTCCCTGGTTGGACCTGTGCTTGTGTAACCTCAGTCCTGGTTCTTGTCCTGTGAGACATACAGAACAGTCTTCCACATAATGCCCTTTGGAGATGTTTTCTCCTTTACTAGAGGAATTTTCTTTCTTTTTTTTTTTAAGTCCTGTCTCATGTGCCATGGTTTCAGGTTCCCTCACCAACATGATGATTTGAAAATAAAGTCCAGTATGTCAATGTCCCTACAAAAGTGTGGTATCCAGAATTAAATACAACTTAGACATGGTTTCACAAGCAAACAGTAGAAAGGGACTCTTCCCCCTTGACCTGAATTCTTGCCTGTGAGAACATTCTATCATATTTGGGTAGCCAGATCTCAATGAGCTTATTGTCATTTAAGAGAAATTCCCCCAATCCTGCAAATAATGAGACACTTCAGAATTCTACATGTCACATGCAACTGTAGCCTGAATAAGGGCTACAAGTTTCTGACAGCACCCTGTACATCTTGATCCAGGAGTTTCCATAACAGTGACTGTGAAAGAGAATTACAACTAAGGCCTAGAAAAGCCCTTTACCTTCATCATCTAAATCATGGACCCCAAATTCACCTAGTTCTCTTAGTTGGAAGAATTAATTTTACAAGTTTTAAAAACACTGTGCTGCTCTAAGTATACAGCATAAGTTTTTACATAAATGCTTTTGCTGTCTTAAACAATGCCTCCCTGTATCTATGTGTTGTGAGCATTTCCTAAGGTGTGTAGCAGAATGCAGAGCTGCTTGTTTCATAGTCTGCACTTTTTTTTGTTCTTGTTAAGGAGATGGCTCTGAGCACACAGTTTCTCCAAGGTACATGGTAGTGGTGGGCGGGGGCAGAAATAAGCTTATCCCTGTGACACTGCAGAACAAAGCATCCTATGGGCACAGAATCTCCTTAGAATCTTCGTGAAGTAGAGTGCTTCTGACTACATCTTCACTACTATATACAACTACAAATATATATTCATCTATACATCTTAACTACCATATATATTATTTGTATATACATGCAAATATGTGTACACATACATACTTGGGGTTTTGATAGTTTTGTCATTGTTTTCATTTGATTCCTATCATCTAGTTAATTAACACATCCATCACTTCATATTTATCTTTTTTGGGGGTGGTCGGAACACTAAAGTTTTACTCTCTGCAAATTTCCATTATATGATAGTGTTATCAACTGTCATCACCATGTTTTACATTAGTTTCTCAGTCCTTATTCATCTTATAGCTGACAGTTTGTTAAAATCCTATGGGGTTTGTGGTGGGAGAGTTCACGGGAAAGATGCAGGGGGTCCTAGAATTATACAAAACCACCCACCCAGAGTCAGTACCAGAAAAGGCACAATTACTTTGTGGGTAGTGGGGAAAGTGACTGAAAGTGGGGCAAGAGCCAAGCGAGCGGCAGTTTTCCCTCTCTGACCCCTCCCTCACATACAGCACCACAACACAGCAATGTGGGTCGCCCTGCCCTGGGGAATACCTCAGAGTCCTTCCTTACAATGTAATAGGTGTGCCTAGAAAAAGAAATAGGACCCAAATGAAAGAATAGATCAAAACTTCAGAAAAAGAATTAAGCAATGAGGAGATAGCCAACCTATCAGATGCAGAGCACAAAACACTGGTAATCAGAATGCTCACAGAATTGAGTACAGATGCAAAATAGAGGAAGAGGTGAAGGCAATGCGCAGTGAAATAAAGAAAAATATACAGGGAACCAACAGTGAAAAGAAAGAAACCAGCACTCAAATCAATGATTTGTAACAAAAGGAAGAAAGCAACATTCAACTGGAACAGAATGAAGAAACAAGAATTCAAAAAACTGAAAAGAGGCTTAGGAACCTCCAGGACAACTTTAAATGTTCCAACAACCAAATCATAGGGATGCCAGTAGAAGAAGAGGAGGAACAAGAAATGGAAAACTTATTTGAACAAATAATGAAGGAAAACTTCCCCAATCTGGTAAAGAAAATAGACTTTCAGGAAGTTCAGGAAGCTCAGAGAGTCCCAAAGAAATTGGAATCAAGGAGGAACACACGAAGACACATCAAATTAAATTACCCAAGATTAAACATAAGGAGACAATCTTAAAAGCAGCAAGAAAAAAGGAGACAGTTACCTACAAATGAGACTGTTGGCTGACTTCTCAAAAGGAACGTGGCAGTCAAGAAGGGGATAGAAAGAAGTATTTGAAATCATTAAAGGTAAGGACCTACATCCAAGATAAATTAGTCCAGCAAAGCTATCATTTAGATTGGAAGGACAGATAAAGGGCTTCCCAGATAAGGTCAAGTTAAAGGAGTTCATCATCACCCAGCCCTTATTACATGAAATGTTAAAGGGACTTAACTAAGAAAAAGAAGATCATCAAAAACATGAACAGTAAAATCACAACAAACTCACAACTATCAACAATTGAACCCAAACAACAAAAACAAACTAAGCAAACCACTAGAACAGGAACAAAATCACAGAAATGGAGATCACCTAGAGGGTTATCAGTGGGGAGTGGTGGGGAGAATGGAGGAAAAGGTACACAGAATAAGAAACATAATTGGTAGGTACAAAATAGACAGGCAGAGGTTAAAAATAGTAAAGGAAATAGAGAAGCCAAAGAACTTATATGTACCATCTGTGGACATGAACTAAAGGGAGCAAAATGCTGGTAGGAGGGGAGTGCAGGGAACAGGAGGATAGTGGGTAGAAAAAAATGGTAACAGCATAATCAATAAAATATACCTAAAATAATATATATGTGATATTAACTCCTTATCACATATATTACTTGCAAATATTTTCTCCCATTTGGTAGGTTGCCTTTTCATATTGCTGGTGTTTTCTTTCACTGTGTAAAAACATTTTAGTTTCATGTAGACCCACTTGTTTATTTTTGCTTTTGTTCCCTTTGTTTTTGGTATCAAATCCAAAAAATCTTCACCAACTGATGTCAAGGAGTTTTTACCCCCTATGTTTTCTGGTATCAGGTCTTTTGTTCAAGTTTTATGAGTTTCAGGTTTCAGTTTAATGGCTTCAGGTCTTCAAGTCTTTAATCCACTTTAAGTTGACTTTTCTGTATTGTACAAGATAGGTGGTCCAGGTTTTTTCTTTTGCATGTGGCTGTCCTGTTTTCCCAACACTATTTAATGAAGACTATTCTTTCCCCACTGTATATTCTTGGCTCTTTTGTCATACATTAATGGACCATATACGCATGAGTTTATTTCTGGGTAATCTGTTCTGTTCCATTAATGTATGTATCTGTTTCATGTCAACACCATACCATTTTGATTATTATCACTTTGTGAAATAGTTTAGTATCAGGACATTTAAAATTTTCAGCTTTTTTCTTCTTTCCCAAAATTGCTTTGGCTATTTGGTTTGTGTGTGTTTGTGGTTCCATACAAATTTTAGGATCATTTGTTCCATTTCTATGAAAAATGCCATTTGAATTTTGACAGAGATTGAGTCTGTAGACATTTTTGGGTAGTATGAACATTTTAACCATATTAATTCTTCCAATCCATGAGCATGGAATATCTTTCTATTTGTTTTTGTGTTCTTCAATCTTTTTCATCAGTGCTGTATAGTTTTTGGTATACAAGTCTTTCACTGTGTTGGTTAAATTTTTTCCTGCGTATTTTATTCTTTTTGATGCAATTTTAAGTGGCATTATTTTTAAATTTCTGATAGTTCATTATTAGTGTATAGAATTACAACTAATTTATGCATATTGATTTTGTATTCTCCAATTTTACTGAATTTGTTACTTCTAACAGTATTTTGGTGGAGTTTTTAGGATTTTCTATTCATAATGTCATG
The DNA here is from genome assembly GCF_021234435.1 of Artibeus jamaicensis. Lineage (NCBI taxonomy): Eukaryota > Metazoa > Chordata > Mammalia > Chiroptera > Phyllostomidae > Artibeus > Artibeus jamaicensis. The sequence goes on along the minus strand of NW_026521972.1, from coordinate 6,202,446 downwards.
ACATTTGCAAATATAGACAGTTTTACTTTTTTATTCCTGGCATGAATGCCTTTTATTCATTTTCTTATTTTCTTGGCTAGTTAATTTCTCTGGCTAGGACTTCCAGTACTATGTTGAATAAAAGTGGTGAGAGAGCAGACATCTTTTAGCTTTTACAAGTATGATGTTAGCTATGGGCTTGTCATATATGGCCTTTGTTATATTAAGGTATATTCTCTCTATGCCCAGTTTGTCAAGAGGTTTTTTTTTTTAATATGGATGGAATATGTCAAATGCTTTTTCTGCATCTATTGAAATGATCATACAATTTTTTATTCTCCATTTTGTTAATGTGGTGTACCCCATTAGTCTTCTTTAAATCTCTTTGAAGTAGTGCCCTTTTGCCCTTATCTTGCCATATATGTGTGTGTGTGTATGAGTGCACATTATACACACCAAAATATGGTTATTCCCAACTATAATCTTTATACTGTTTGAAAATGCTAAGACAGGGAAAAGAAAAAGATTTTCTGGAATTAGTTACTAACTGCAACTAATGTTGTTTTGGGGAGCCTCAAACAGTATTTGAAAAAAGAAAACAATTTATCCCCTTGAAGTTAAAGAAATGTGTTATTAAGAAAACAAAGTGCTTTTGAAATGGTCATATAATGAGAGCATTCTGAAAATGGACTTGTTCATTGTTGTTTATTACTGAAAATAATGTCAATACCTTCAAATTAAAAACTAGCTGACTGATCTCAGAAATACAGAAATTTACTAGGTACATTTTAATGAAAATTTGGCATGCTTGAGGGAACAAGACTGAAAAATTACCATGTTTTAGAAAAGAGAGCTAGTAATGCAATTCTTCCTTTAGGATTTAAGTATGTGCTTTTGCTTTGAGTGATGACAAGTGTAAAAACCAAAAGTACATAAATTTCCAGAAAGTAGTAAACTAGAAAAAAATTGTAATGAGAGCATAAACATCTAGTCAACTAGCTACTTTATCTCGTTCCTTTTAAGTATTTGTAAACTATTTTAATGGCATTCTTGAGAGGCAGTGGTGAGAGCAAAAAGGTTTTGGCACCCTCAGTAAAATAAAACACTTCAAAAATACCACAGGTATTTATTTTAGCCTTTAAAACTTTCTTATGTGCATTTAAAATGTATATAAGCAGACGTCTACCAAGATGAAGGCATAGGTGGAGATGCCGTGTCTTCTCACACAACCAAGTATAGACAACTAAATATTAGCAACAGAAAACACAGCCAGAACACAGAAAATTGAACTTTTCGGAAGTCTGTTAACAACAAATTCTTCAGCCTGACCGGTAAGGGGCGAAACCAGCAGCTGGTGAAGCAGGGTTGCACAGGAAAACTTGGTCAGACGGACTCAGGTGCGCAGAATCCAGGCACAGGGTTGGACCTAGTGAGAGACCCAGCGACCGTGGGGAAACAGCAAGGGAGCCAGGCTGCAGGTTGACTGTGGTCACGCATTTGTGTGGGGACAGACAAGCGAGGGAGTGGGCGATTGGGGACCCAGCGGGTCCCTGCAGCAAGTGGCAGCTGAGGGCGTGTGATTTCCCCGCTCTGACCCCATCTCCACATACAGTGTCATAACCCAGCGACTTTGAGTGGCCCGGCCCTGGTGAACCACCTAAGGCTCTGCTCCTCACCCAGCGGCACGAAACAGCAGAGGGGGCCGCCATTTCCCAGCTCTGACCACGCCCCCACATACAGCGTCACAACCCAGCAACCTGGGAGTCCAAGGCTCCACTCCTCACACTTAAAGGGTGCGAACAGACCAAAAATGGCTCAAGAAGATCTCAAAGCCCCAGAGCCTATAAATCTAAGTGATGAAGAAATAGCAAAACTCTCAGACGCACAGTTTAAAACACTGGTGATCAGGATCCTCACAGAACTGGTTGATTATAGCCACAAATTAGACAAACATGAAGGCGAAACTAATTGAAATGAATGGAATTGCACAGGAGACCAATAGCGATGAAAAGGAAACTGGGACTCAAATCAATGGAGTGGACCAGAAGAAAGCAAATACTGGCCAAACAGAAAAGAGTGAAGAAGCAAGAATTCAAAAAAATGAAGAGAGTCTTAGGAACCTCCAGGACATCTTTAAACGTTCCAACATCCGAATTATAGGGGTACCAGAGGGGGAAAGGAACAGCCACCAGTGGAAAACTTATTTGAACAAATAATATAGAAGAATTTCCCCAATCTGGCAAAGGAAATAGACTTCCAGGAAATCCAGGAAGCTCAGAGAATCCCAAAGAAGTTGAACCCAAGAAGAAACACACCAAGGCACATCATTACATTAGCCAAGATTAAAATGAAGGAGAGAATCCTAGAAGCAGCAAGAGCTAAGGGGACAGTGACCTACAAAGGAGTTCCCATCAGACTGTCAGCGGATTTCTCAAAAGAGACCTTACAGGCAAGAAGGGGCTGGAAAGAGGTATTCCAAGTCATGAAATCTAAAGACCTACAACCAAGATTGCTCTATCCAGCAAAACTTTCATTTAGAATGGAAGGACAGATAAAGTGCTTCTCAGATAAGATCAAATTCAAGGAGTTCATCATCACCAAGCCCTTATTATATGAAATGTTCAAGGGACTTACCTAAGAAAAAGAAGATAAAAAAACATGAAAGATTAAAAAAACATGCAGTGAAAGGACAGCAAACTCACAGTTATTAACAACTACACCTAAAACAAAAGCAAACTAAAAGAACAGCCAGATCAGGAGTGGAAACATAGAAATGAAGATCTCAAGGAGGGTTAGCAACAGGGGAGTGGGAGAAGGAGGGAGAAGGTACAGAAAATAAGTAGCATAGACAGTAGATAGAAAATAGATGGGGGGACAAGAATAGTATGGGAAATACAGAATCTAAAGAACTTGAGACACATGGTCATAAACTAAAGGGGGGTAATGGGTACAGGGAGGTAGGGTGGAGGGGAATGAAGGGGGGGAATAGAACAACTGTAATGGCATAATCAATAAAATAAATTTAAACAAATAAAATAAAATGTATATAAGCATACCTTTTATATAGAGTAGCCAATGTTTATTACATAACAACTTTTGCTGTTACGAGTGATTTTTAAAAAAGCAAAAGTAAAGCTTTTTACAAAAAACTTCTGTAGATGCTGCCTTCTTGGTTTTGTTTAATAATTTGACAGGGTTCACCTATACTGATGACAACTGCACACTATAATACAAAAGGTAATTGTAATTTACCATACATTTAAGCACAACTAAGTAAAATAAACTAATATACTAGAACTTTGATACTTCTGACTTGTTTCATGAAGAAACTGTGACATTCTTCAGTAGATATGGCTATGTATTCTATGTCTTAATCTTGTTCTTGGTTTCTTATTGTTCGTCTTTTTTGTCACACCCTATTCTCCCAGTGTTGAAAATTGGTATATTGGTTTCTTCCTTAATACAGTTTTCTGAATACAGTTTGCTGACAAATTACTTTTGCATCTAATTCCTCAGAGTTCTTCCTGTTTTTGTTTTTGTTTGTTTCAGGAGGGTGAGCACATGGGATTTTAAGGCTTCTTCCCTGTAATAATGCCTACAAAATTAATGCTGATTAATGGTCTTGTTTGGAAAGGCCTAAATCCTGATTTTTAATCTTAGTTGTGCATTAATTTGCCCAGGTAAATAGGTGGGCATAAGGCTGCTTCTTAATGTCGACTAAGCAACTTCTTGATTGGAATTTGTGGGATCATGGGTGCCATACCATTTTCTATGTAAAATCATTAACCATTCCCTATAACTAATACAGCTGAAAGGCTAAACTGCCCTTTCACTCCATCTAATTGTCTACATATTAAGCCATTCTTTCTCCTGTCTCCACACCCACTTCCCATGGCAAACAACGGAATTACAGCACGTGGCTCATGTGTTATATTACCGGTAATAGTTCACTTTAATGCTAACAAGTCTATAGTGGCTGTTACCTAAGGTAATTTGGGCCCAATTAGTATCTCTTAAGCATTCTGCTCTGTGGCCAGCATTCTTTTAAACCTTGTAACATGGCAAACCCATGGTTTAAGATCCAGCTAGCCCAGCAAGGCTTTAGTTTACATTGATTACTATACGTAAAAACCTGTCCCTCTCCTGTAAGAAGAGGCTTTATTGTCCTTACATCACTGTTAAAGATCTGTAAGATTGAAAAGATTCCTAAATGAAGATAAAGCTTTGTTTGATCTGACATTAATCAAACCTACACTCTTAATAAAGGAATATAACATTGTTTAATATATTCTTTAGAGAGCAGTCTAGTATTAACTACACATCTATCCTAGCACCAAAGTGTTTTAAAAACAAAAAACACCTCAATTCTCAGCTGATATCATAAAATAATCCCATATATCTGGAAATAAGGACTAGCTCGATGGTTTTAGGTAAAAGTAGACACACATAATCCATTGTTCTCTCTTCCTCCTTAAAGGTATATTTTGTTTTGACATTTATCAGGGTTCTTTACAAAATACACGTTGGAATTAATAACATGTATATATGGTTCCATAAATTATTTTGATATACTAATCTATGCAAACATTCCAAGACGATTTAAAAGATTCTACTGACTTGTTTAAAATACATCTTTTACCACAATTGTCATCTAGAAAAATAAACATTTCCAGTCACAAAACCACGCTGTTTCCCCTTTGTTTCTGCGTATTCCTGGAAGAACAGAGCCACTGACTTTGAATGCTACCTACTGTCGCCCTTACCTTAGAGTGCTTTTTTTCCCTTTCCTAACTAACATCTTTCAATGTCGGTGCTCTTGATATCAAAGAATTCAATTTATCATGTGCTCATTGGGATTTGTTAGACACTTCTGGCAAAACATGTCACTTTCTATCAAGCAAACCAAGAGTTTTCTACCCGCCCCACTGAGGATCTTTGAAGATTCCTATTTCTGAATGTGTCTTGCTACATTAAAGAGTAAGTGTCCTTTTGTGAACAAATCAGAAAACCACACAACTAAGTGCTTGCAGAATTAAAAACCAAAACACTCCTGAATAGACACAATCCCTATGGCACCTTGCCTAGGTGGTCTTTCCCTGATAAAAACGAGGACAAAGCATTCCTACCTCTACATGATTGCAACCTCGTTGCCAGGGTACACTACCTGCTGCGGGCCCCCACAGTCTATGTGGTAGTCCTGGTAGAATTTATAGCATTGTCCAACTAAACTGAAGTGGAAGCATTTTTTAAAAACTGTTAATACTCACTACGGAGATCTGGGGTGGGAGGTAGATATTGGGAAGGATGTTTTCAAAGGCCAGTTCAAAATAGTTCAAAATAGTTCAAAAACAGTGTCAAAATAAAGTTTAACATCTTTTAGTAACTAGAAGGGTTCAACTCGAATCTTTTTCTCCTTATTAAATACAATTAAGGCAAAATAACACCAAATCCACTGTGGGGACAGCTTCACTGCAAATTGAAAAACTGCCATTCTAAAGTTCAAGGATAGTAGAACAAGTTTAAATACCTTTTGTACACATGTACACATATGAATTTGTGACTGAAAATGCTACAGTAGTAATTTACAATGGAAACAAGGTTTATATGTATGCAATGTAAAGGATATTTCAGTGACCCTCTACTGGTAGAATGATAAAGTTTTTGAAAAGCAAGTATTTCTCATTGATATTATCCAAATGGTCAAAGTAGTATACACACTGAAGCATATAAATGGACTGGGAGCCATACAAAGTTTTTTAAGTTTAAGACCAGTAATCAGCTTATAGTGACAATGCTTTTATATAATACTCAATGGCACCAATTTGTATTGTAAAAAACTTAGTTGTAAATGCCTGACTCTTGTAAGAATATATTCAGAGGCAAATGCCTCCACCATTTATATAGATAAGCATTGAAATTTTTATTTAATTTAAATTTTCTTCAATTACTGAATCACCAAGTGCCTGATCAAAGGCAATCCTCGTTTCAAAATGTATGTTCAATGCCCTCCCTTCCTCTTTTATTTCCTGACACCACATTATGGAGTAGAATTGTTTTGGGAAGAAATTATTTCCACAGGTAACTAATTAAGAACAGTGGAAACATTATTTTATTCCATTTAGTAGCCTGGTCATTTTCCTTCATGGATTTTACTTGCCTAACCTACAAATACCCTAACCCGTACGAGCCAACACACTAGCATGGTCCAACTAAGTCAATGTTTCTGGTAATCATGACTTCTAGAACCCAACAGAGAAATTAGTATTTTTCCCCTTTCCATATGAAATTTAGGTTTTTAAAAAGGAATACTTTCAGGTTATGATGGGACTCTTTTAATAGACAATAGACATAACCAGAACACCCAAATTTATAATGGTAAATTATAATATTCTCAAATTTCCCTTGAAATTAGTTTTTAGTAACAAAGTACTTACTCATAATTCTTAGAAAAGATCAACCCAGTGTGTAAAGATGAGTTGCAAGTATATTCTACAACTGTTCTTTAATAGTATTCAATTCTGTAGAAAAATGCAAACATCATCTTTATTGTTAACATTTGGTTCTGTAAACAAAGTTGGCAAAAAAACAAACAAGAATTTTTATACATTTATAAAAGTTTCAAGAATATAATCTTTATCACATTTGAAAAGTGTTTATTATTTTAAAGTCTAAAAGCCAGTAAATGTAGAAGTTGAAAGGGAAGAAGAAAACACTGACAACAGACTATTTGAAGCTTCCTCCCTGCAGATATGAAAAACATCACCTATACTATCATTTTCTGTATAGCTTGTGAAACCCAAAAATTCTGACTTTTCTTCACTAGTCTGAAATAAGTCCAGTAGAGACTGTGAACTACAAATTCTGTTTTCCTTTTGTGTAGTAAGACAGTCAGTTCTTCTCTTATATAATTCCACATTTGGCTCAAGATTTTCCTTTTTATTTCTTCCTAACAATATTTTCACTTTCCGACAGATTTTACCAGAAGGTAAGTTATCCTTATTCTTGATGTCACATTCACTGGATTCCTCAGGACGACTTGGGGGTGGAGTATTTGCCTGAACAGGAAGGTGCTCCCGTGAACTGCTTATTGCTAACAGACCAGAATCATGAGCAAATACTGAATGAAGGTCCTTTTCCTTCAGATCCTTTGCTGGCAGCAGCACAGTATCTGACTTTTGTTTTGGTTGAGATGTACTATTATCCATTATGAAATCAGAAACTTGTACGGATGTCTGTAGCCTACATGGACTGTGATCTGTTCTTACTTCTTCCAAGTCATTTTCACCTATAATTAATTTATGTTTAGAAACATCAAGAATATATTCTTGTTCATTTTGATCTGGAGGTAGATGAGTAAAATTGTGTTTTATGTCATTTTCAGCTGGATTTAACATAGAACATTTATTGGTTGTTTTCTCATCAAGTTCTCTCAATTCATTTGAAGGATAAGGGATGTGCTCTGAAGTAAACACAAGTTGTTCTTTAAGTTGTTGGGTTTCTTTATATTGAAAATTATGCTTGATCACCTGTACATTATTTTCCATGAAGTCCTTCTGAGAAGTAGGTGGCAATTCTAGCTTTTCCTTTGGCTGAAACTTTTTCAGTATATTTGCAGTAACAGGAGAAAAAGATCCAAGACTGCATTTTAATCTTTATAGAAAAAAAGAAATAAAAATTAATTGCTATAAAAATTTCTGGTTAGAAATTAGTAAAAAATCTTTAAGAACTATTTACAAAATTTAATTAAGTCAATATTCCAAAAATACAAAAATGTTAGCATTCAGTCAAATTTACTGTAGATGTTTTTAAAGAAATAAAACGTTACAGATACACCTTATTTTTGGACCATAAGATGCACCTATGTTTTAGAGGAAAACAGGAAATAAAATTTTGAAGCAAAAAATGTGATAAAATATTTAATAACATAACTAACTTAGTATTTCACCAATGTAAATGCAAAGCTACGTTCAGACTGTAAGGAGCAATCCCAGCCCTGGCTGGTGTGGCTCAGTGGATTGAGCTCAGGCTACAAATCAAAGGGTTGCCATTTAGATTCCCAGTCAGAGCACATGTCTGGGTTGCAGGCCAGGTTCCCAGTGGGGGCCATGTGAGGTAACCACACATTGATGTTTCTCTCCCTTTCTCCCCCACTCTCTAAAAATAAATAAAATCTTAAAAAAAAAAAAGAAGCAACCCCAGCTTCCCCCAAATTGGGGGGTGGGTGCATCTTATAGTCCAAAAATACAGTTGCTAAAAACTACTTCTAACCCACAGTCTTCCAGAGGTAGATTAGAAAACTACTTCTAACCCTTTATTCCAGAGATAATCAGTATCTTCAATTGGGTGTTTAAAACTATCTTAATCATATGAATCAAAGAAAAATAATAGTAAAGAGATTTGGATCTCTTCCTAAATTTTTTATTATCCTGAAAATTTATTAACTTCTTTGGTTCAAATTACATTAATGTTGTCTACTTCAGGTAGGAATGAGGAAATGAGTATTTATTGGGAAACCTAAGGCAGAAACATGTATCTCTTTACTTAAAGTCTAAAATATCTAATGATAGCAAATATCTTTATATGTCTATTGATGACAAATGGAACCTCTTGGTGCCCTTGGCAGACCAATTTATATTAGACAATCCAAAATTATAAACAAGTAGGAAGAAACTTAATGGCTTACTAATTGTGTTTTATGTAATATATGTTACAGATAACACAGAGAATACAGAATTCTACCTCCCCCTTCAAAACCAGAATGGTTCCTTTTATATTTATTTAATTTAATTTTAATTTATGATTCCTTTTGAACAAAGGGAGTATAAAAAAATATAAAAACATCCCTGGCTGGTGTAGCTCAGTGGATTAAGCTCGGGCCTGTGAACCAGAGGGATCGCGGTTCAATTCCCAGTCAGGGCACATGCCTGGGTTGCAGGCAGGTTTCCCTGCAGGCTAGTTCCCTGCAGGGGATGCACCAGAAGCAACCACATATTGATGTTTCTCTCCCTCTCTCCTTCCCTTCCCTTCTAAAGATAAATAAATAAAATCTTTATACACATACACACACACACACACACACACACACACACAAACACTAGTCTAACACCATTCATCTCCTTTAAAGTCCAGAGATGTTTAGGTGACTTGCCCATAGAAATTATACAGATAATAACATAACTGATTAAGAAATACCTGCTGATATATAAGTATTAGTTCAGAATTTTATTGCAGATTGAGGTTTTTAGGAAATTCTAAATTTTTACAGTAGCCCCATATAATTTTAGTAGTCAGAAATATGTCTCTTCTCTAAATATCATACTTTAAGTCAGCCATGAACAACCACTATGAATATTACAGAGAAATATGAGGTTTAGGAACTATTCTACTTAGATACAGTCAAAAAACTTTCTAGTTAATGTTCAGAAGCTATAGCTTAGTATATTTTCTAATCTTCTTTATGCCTTAACATGAATCTAAGAACAGATACAAGGACTGAAAAACCCACTGAGTTATCACAAACCCTAGGGTTTATTCACATGAAAAGCATTTCTTTTTATTTCAGATTTATGTGTACAATCTCACAGGACCATTTTGTTGATGTACAGCTACTATACATTAAATAGCACTATATTCATATTTATAAGTCCTGTCAATACCTTTGGTAATTATTATTAGCAAGCAGAGTTTAAGCAGAAACATTTAATAAAGTATAAGCAAGACTTAATAGAGGTAAGTGGAAAAAGGCTCCTTAAAACTTAAGATTAACAATTCTAGCTTTTTTGGTTCAAGTAGATGGTAAACTTCATGGTTTAACAGGGGTTGACAAACTGTACAACACATAGGCTAAATCTAGACTGCTGTCTATTTCCTAAATAAAGTTTCATTGGCCCTGGCTGGTGTGGCTCAGTAGATTGAGTGCCAGCCTGCAAACCAAAAGGTTGTCGATTAAGATTCCCAATCAGGGCACATGCCTGAGTTGTGTGCCAACTCCCTAGTAGACAGCACATGAGACGCAACCACACATTGATGTTTCCCTCCCTCCCTTCCCCTCTCTAAAAATAATAAATAAAGTTCTAAAAAACTAAGTTTCATTGGAACACAGCCACACCCATTCATTTACAAAATGTCTACGGCTGCTTCGGTTGTACAATGGCAAAGCTGAGTCTAAAGGTTCTCAGGTTCTCAAAGCCTAAAACATTTACTATCTGGTTCTTTAATTAAAAAAACCCTCTGCTAGACTATAATGTTAAGAGGACCTTCAAAGTAATCTACACTGTAGAAAAGTGCTTGTAAGTAAGCCCTTTTGGTAGTAGAGAAGAGAAAAGAGAAAGTAATCAGTTCTACATCCTCAAAATATGTATCTTTCTAAGAACAGCAAACTTTAGATTTAGTTTTAGTTTAGTAAAATAGTTTAATATTATAGTAAAACTTAAAATTTAGATGGATAAATTACCTTTTCTTTTTAGGCATGCCCCTTTCATATTCCACAAAGTCAAATACTAACTTAGATATGATATTGTCAACAACCTGATAGTGATTACTCTGTGCAAAGTTTCTGTGTTCCTCAGTTAGGAGATGCTGAAACAGAACAAAAGTCATAAAATTATATTTTTAAACCAAAAGATACCTTTCTGTTCATGTTTTCTAACATTTACTTGCCCCTAAAATTAGGTTTCTAATAACTACTCCAAAGTAATATATTTTACTAGAACTTCAAAGGATGTTAAGAAGTAAAAGTAACTTCTGAGAAACCACCAAACTATAGCTGACCCTTGAATGACACAAGGGTTAGTGAAGCTAATTCCTGTGCAGTTGAAAAATCCATGCATAACTACACCAGCCATTCCTCTGCATCTGTAGGATATTGGGTCCATGACCCTCTGCAGATACCAAAATCCAAAAAGGCTCAAGTTTCCTATATGAAGTGCCATAGATCAATGCACGCAGTTGGCCCGCAGCATCCACAGACTCCCAATTTGGGATCAAAAACAGTACAGGTATTTCTTGAAAACAATCCACATATTTCAGTGGATGGGTACAGATGAAACCCATTTGTTCAAGGGTCAACCATACTTAGGTTTTCAGTCTTCCATTTTTCAATGAGAAAAGTCAAGTATTGATCTGCAGTTTCAATGTAACTGAAAACAAATGAGCTACTATCAGAAAACAAAAATAAAAATGGAGATAAAGTTAACATTTAACATTTATAATGTGCTAATGTTTTTGAAAACACTTTTCCTTTTACTATTTTATTTTATCCCATACAATTACCATTAAGTAAGGGAGGTCTTATAAAATATTCAATGAAAGAAATGTTGTAATTTAATATGCAAGAAACCAAAACAAGAAGCTATAAGGTAGGTTAAACATACAAATGAAGTACAATGAATGCTGCAAAGTATAAAAGAAAAAGATTCATAACTGAGGAACACATGTGCAAAGGAGCAGATGATTGTATTACCCAGGGCTTATAATTGAGAATACAGAAGTTATTCTCAATCTTAAGAGTGGTCAAAAACAAAAGTAAATAAGTTCACCATATTGAAATAAAACTCACAGGAAACAAAGTTCCTTCTGAATAGGTAGAATTTTCCAGCCAATTCTGTCATTTGCCTGTCAGCTAATCAGGAGTTATAGCTCCAAGCTTATATCAAGATGATCATGGAAGAACCTCACTTCTGTTTGGCTAGTTTTATGTAATTTTAACTTTTGAAGATTTGATTGTATTTCCAGAAGTTAAGTTCTCCAGTCTCACAAAAAATACAATATGACTGACCCTCAAATAACTCCATGTTTAGGGGTGCCAAACCCCTACAAAGCCGAAAATCTGAGTATAACTTTGACTCCCTTAAAATATTAATAGCCTAGTGTTAACCAGGAAGCCTTAAGAATGTAAACAATTAACATACATTTGTGTGTTTATGTTATATTTATGAGATGCGCTGTCTTAGTATCTACATCAATAATGTCTTATATAAAACACTGTAGATGTTACACACATTACTAACAGTTGACATTAAAGATAAAAATATGAAATAAATTCCTCTTTATTTATAGGTACAATGATTCATGCACTGATTACAAAGCATCAATACAATTATTTCACAGAAGTAAGGAAATCTCAAAAAAGGTTTTTCAATATATTTATTGAAAAGAATATGCATATAATTGGCCCTGCACAGTTCAAACCCATGCTGTTCAAGGGTCAATTATATTCCAGAATATGTGTGTATGTATTCCTTCCTTAAAAATTTACCACATAAAAATTATGTATGTCCAGTAATGTTAAATGAATAAAAAAAATAATTAAAACTTAAAGAAAAAAATAAACTCTCTAAGTACTGATTCAATTTATTCATGTTCTTGGAAGGAAAAATATCTTATAAATGGAAATAAATTAGAAACACAGCCTCGAACTTTTGTGTAGTTCCCCTCTACCTCCACCAGTCTCTTCCTACTTATCCTGTAGGTGTTGATTTAAATGTCGTTTTCTCAGTTGAGCCTTTGTGTCCCTCATTAACATAAAGTACCTTCATTAGTACCATTGTACTTTGTACTTCACTTTTATGACTCATCCTACTTGCAAATACATGTTTTATATTTATTATCTCTGCCAAACCACAAGATATATAGAAAATATGTCTGCCTTGTTATTGTTTAATCTTCAGTTATCACAGTTTTTAAAGAAATGCCTCAATATAGTCTAAGAAGTATATAAAGGAAAAACTGTCAAAGAAACATTTTAAAAGATCAATCCCAACATCTATTTTCCTTCATTGTGGCTTCTAGTGACCAAGGTTTTCATTTTCTAGCCCCAACATTTTCCAAGCATCAAATTAGCATAACAAGCTGATATTAAGGAAAGCATCCATTCCAGATTATTCTATTGTAATAACAGCAAAATAGAATTTAAGGACAATCTATAATTTAAATTTTCAAAATAACTTTTGGGAATGGGAAATATTTCTCATATAGTTTAGCTTCTGATTAAAAGTAATTTAAAATTAATTGTACTTTTATCCTTTACTATATTAACAAAAAACTAGAGACTTCTGGTCAAGATGGTGGCATAGGTAAACACAGCTTACCTCCTCGCACAGCCACATGAAACTTAGAACTAAATTATAGAACAACCATCACTAAGAACCACCAGAAATCAAGCTGAATGGAAGTCTGACAATTATGGATTTAGAGAAACCACTTCCATCTAGACTGGTAGGAGGGGCAGAGATGCAGAACAGGCTGGCCCCACACCCACGTGTGGTGGATAAAAATTCCAGAGGGGTATCTCGGGAGTGAGGAACCATGCCCCAGCCCAGGGTTAGTGCCAGAAAGGTAAGTCCCCCTAACTTCCGGGTACAAAAACTAGCAGGGACACAGTGGGTGGAAGAAACTGTTAAGAGTCCCAAGCAGTTCCTCTTAAAGAATCCACACAGGGACCCACCTACTCAAACTCACTCCCTCTGAGCTCCAGCACCTTGATAGGAGCTTGAAAGGCACCAGTGGCATATAGGGAGAAAGTGAAGCGGCTGGCATCAAAGCCAGAGCTAGGGGAACAGCTCTCTCCCAGACAGAAAAACCACTATCCCTTATCTGAACCCTCCCCACATGGAGCCACAGCAGGTACAATATCTTGAGACTCTAGCAACCTGCCTAACACTGTCTACCCTGGAGATCTTCTGAGACTCTGAGTCCCACTCAATTTACAGGCCCATACAAGGTGTTAACAGAGACTTTTCCTTATGAATAGCTGACCTTGGCTTATGCTTTAGCAACTTCCTAAATCCTTTCAAACAAGCAACAGCTGACCTCAGTGAGCCTCTAGCCCCTATACCTCTCACTAAGTGGCCCTAGCAGCAGGTAGTCAAGATTCAGTTTGGTTTCACCTAGGAATCTCCAAGCCCAGCACAAGTACCATCTCAGATTGCTTTATACCCCAGGCAGGGTAGCCCAGGGCAAAACATAGGTGGGGGCTGACCATTGCCTGCATCACCAGGGAAACCGCAGGGCTAGCACACCCAGTGGACAGCTACAGGCCATGGCAGAGCACTAACACCCTGACCCTGCATAGTTAACTCTCCACAGAGGGTGGAGATTGGTTAGTAAGTGGTCACAGCCAACCCTTATAGTTTACTAGCCTGGGTAAATCCCTCCCATTGATCTGCCAACAGCCATAAAGGCTTATCTGCAAGAGAAGGGTGTACTCAGCCCACATGAAAGGTGCACCTCAAGTACCAAGCCTGGGTGATAGGGGAGGCTGTGCCACTGGACCCTACAGGACAAGTACTACATTAGGCCATACTACCAAGACACAGAGTCACGGTAGCTTGACCTAATACATAGAAACAAACAAAGAGAGGGTGCCAAAATAAGGAGACAAAAAAACATGATCCAAATGAAAAAAACAAATCAAACCTCCAGAGAAAGAACTAAAGAAAATGGAGATAAGCAATCTATCAGATGCAGAGTTCAAAACACTGGTTATAAGGATGCTCAAGGGACTTAGTGAGGACCTGAGCAGCATAAAAAAGACCCAGGCACAAATGAGGATTCACTCACTGAAATAAAAAACAATTTACAGGGAAGCAACAGTAGAGTGATTGAAGCAGAGAATCAAATCAATGATTTGGAACATGAGGAAGCAAAAAACCAGGCAATCAGAACAAGAAGAAAAAAATATCTAAAAAACAAATAAATAAATGAGGATGGTGTAAGCAGTCTATGGGACAACATCAAGCTTCCAACATGTGCATTATAGGCGTGCCAGAAGAAGAAAAGAAAGAGCAAGAAACTAGAAATATATTTGAAAAAATAATTTAAGAAAACTTTCATAATTTGGTAGAGGAAATAAACATGCCAGTCCAGGAAGCACTAAGTCCCAAACAAGATGGACGCAGAGAGGCCAACTCCAAGACACATCATAATTAAAATGCCAAAGGTTAAAGATAAAGAGAGAATCTTAAAACCAACAAGAGAATAGCAGTTAGTTACTACAGGAGAATTTCCATAAAACTGTTCAGTTGATTTTTTTTAAAAGAAACTTTGCAGGCTAGAAGGCACTGGTCAGAAATATTCAAAGTCATGAAAAGCAGGGACCTACAGCCAAGATTGCTTTACCCAGAAAAGATATCATTAAGAATCAAAAGGCATAAAAGAACTTCCCAGACAAGAAAAAAACTAAAGGAGTTCATTATCACCAAACCATTATTATATGAAATGTTAAATTAACTTATTTAAGACAAGAAGATCAGAACTATGAACAAGAAAATGGCAATAAATACATATTCATCAACAATTGAATCTAAAAAACAAACTCAGCAAACAAGAACAGAGACAGAATCATGGATACGAAGGGGGTTTTGATGATTGCCAGAAGGGAGGGGTGCGTGGGGGAATAAGTGAAGAGGTGAGGGGATTAAGAAGTACAAATAGGTAGTTACAGAATAGCCATGGGGATGTAAGTTACAGTACAGGAAATGGAATAACTGTAGACATGACCTATGGACATGAGGACTGCCTGAGGGAGTGGGAAGTGTTGGGTGGAGGGGGGCAAAGAGGGAAAAATTGGGACAACTGCATGGGCATAATCAATAAAATATAATTAGAAAAACACAAACTGAAACAAAGCAGTACTATTTTTGGATAAAACAACCAAACTTCAATTAAGAATCTATATAAAAGACATTTTATGAATCAGATATTTAAAAATATTATTCTTTCTCCTTAACTTTTCCACCATCTTCTACCAAAACCAAGCACCAAAGTAAATCTACCCATTATTTAGAAAACTACCAATTCAAATTATAACAACTAACATTTAGAAAGCACAGTGCCAGGAACTGTCCAAGATCACACAAACAGGAAGCCAGGATCTAAATTTTTTTTTTAACTTAAATCACTTTATAAACTTTAACTTACATGATGTTGCCAGTTAGGTACTCCTTGTCTAGTCTAAAAAAATGGCAACAATGCCATTATTGCTTTATATTTTCTCATGCCATTGATCCCAATGTTCTATGTGTTTCATTATTCTTTGATCCTATGGTTACCTATTTCTCCACCCCCTCCATAAGAAGTAATCTTCACAAGGGCAGGGAATAGGTCTCTTTGTTCAATGCCATTTGCCCAGAGCAGTGATTATTACATAGTAAACACACAATAAATATTTGTTGAATAAAAAATATTTTTCAATATACATTTCTGCTCTTTGTGTTCTTAAAATTTCAGATAATCCTATCAAAAAGAAGCATATACTACTTAATAACTTATCAAATTATAAACCACCATCAGATATTTATTCATAGTTTTAGAAATATGAACCCCCAAACAAAAAAAATCACATTTACAGTTTCAAGATCTTCATATTTTTGCAAGCAACATTCACAATATCCTTTTTTTTTCTTCTCTTTCAGTTGGAGTTGAATTGGGATTCCACCACATTTATCGCCATCTGTTTGGATTCTGATGGAAATATATGGTAAAAGAATTAACTGCCAAAAATAAGGAATAATTTTAAAAATGTATAATCCCCCCCACAATCAAACAGAATCTGCCATATGATGATTATAGAGCACATTTCAGATCACTTAAGAGAAACATCAAATTTTAATTATTTGCAAATGTTTTCATGCTCCGCCTTCAATCTACCTTAGGTGTCTAAATGTGACACACTTAAGAGAGATTCAGACTTCTAGCCAAAGGGCCATACAAATATATAGGGGCAAACCATAAGAGTGATCACACACACCCACATACCATGGCATTACCTGAATTTTTTTAATGCTTATTTTAAAAGATTTTAAAAAATTACTTAAAGGTTAAACCAACCTTAGTTTAACTTGAGTTTGCTTTTGGGTGTTAGGTGGCTTATCTATATCAAACGGACTGGAAGGCTTCTGAACAGAGTAATTTATTAAAGGCATACTGGTCTGCTGAAGATAAAATGGTCTATAAAGTCTAAAAAATAAAAAGATACATAAAATTCTTTATGATAAAAGAAAACACATTTGAAGTTTTATATATATTTCAAAGTCATGTAATTCACCTGGATTCTGAAATAAACAGAAATCAGTTAAACTTCCCTTCATAATTACAGACCCAATTTTTTAACCTATTAAAAAGTTTTTAAAATTGTGGTAAAACACACACAATAAAATTTACTATCTTAACTATTTTTAAGTGTTCAGTTCAGTTGCATTAAATACATTCAATGTTTTGCAACCATTAACACTATCCAATGCCAGACTTTTTCATCTTGCAAAATTCAAACTCTATGCCCATTAAACAGTAATTCCCTATCCTCCCTTTCCCTCCAGTCCCTGACAACTACCATTCTACTTCCTGTCTCTATGAATTTAATGACTCTAGGTACCTCATTAAGTGGAATCATGAAGTCTTTTATTTCACTTAGCATAATGTCCTCAAGGTTCTTCCATGTTGGAGCATGTATCAGAATTTCATTCCTTTTTAAGGTTGAATAGTAGTCTATTGTATGTATATACTACATTATCCATTCATCTGTTAATAACATGTGGGTTGCTTTTGCTTCTCGGCTATTGTGAATACATTTGCATGTACCTCTTCAAGACCCTGCTTTCAATTCTTTTGGATATATACCCAGAAGTGGAATTGCTGGATCATATGGTATGTCTAAATTTTTGAGGCATTTCCAGTTTTATCCACAGCAGATGCACCATTTTCCAACCCTATCAAAAATGCACAAGGATTCTAATTTCTCCACATTCTCACCAACACTTGTACTTTTCTGTTTTTTGGTGGATTTTTTTGATAGTGGCTATCCTAATGGGTGTGAGGATGAGGTGTAATGCAGTGTAATGATTTGCATTTCTTGGATGATTAGTGATGTTGATTATTAAACAAGTATCTTCTCCCATTCCATGGGTGGCCTTTTCACTTTATTGCAGCCTTTGGTGCACAGACATTTTTAATTTCGATGTAGTCCAATTTACATCTTTTGTTGCTTTTGATTTTGGTGTCATATCCAACAAATCACTGCCAAACCCAATGTCATAAAGCTTTCCCCCAGTGTTTTTCTCAGAAGTTTTACAGTTTTACGTCTTTGAGCCATTTTGAATTAATTTTACATATTGTATAAAGCAAGGGCCCAACTTCATTCTTTTACATGTGGATAACTAGTTTTCTCAGCACCATTTGTTAAAAGGACTGTCCTTTTCCCACTGAATAATCTTGGCATCCTTGTCAACAATCATTTAACTATACATGTAAAGATTTCTTTCTGGGCTCTTTATTCTATCCTACTGGTCTATACATCTGTCCTTACGTCAGCATCAAACTATTTTGATGACTGTTGCTTTGTACTAAGTTTTGATATCAGTAAGTGTAGGCCTCCATGTTTGTTCTTCCTTTTCAAGATTGTTTGGGTATTCAGAGTCCTGTGAGATTCCATATGAATTTTAGGATGGATTTTTTTTCTTTCTGCAAAACAAGTCATTGGGATTTTGGTAGGGAATGCACTGAATCTGTAGATCACTTTGGGAACTACTGACATCTTAACAATATGAAGTCTTCATATCCATTAACATGGAATGTCCTTCAATTTATTGATGCCTTCTCCAGGCCTAATTCTGAATTGCATTTTTCTTCCATAAAAGTACATTTCATAAACAGAAGCATTCAACACACATTTATTACTCAGTTTGAGTACCCAATATAATTCCTTATACATGTCTAATTGAGTAATTAACCACATGTCTGAGTAAATGGAAAGAGAAAGAATTCCCGATTCTCCCACACCAACTTATCCCCCATTAAGATTAAATGTCAGAGTAAGGTTAGGAAAACAACCAAATAAAATGCTAGACTCAGATTAAAATGTTAGACTCAGATTTGTGTTTCCAAATAGTACCTAATTCTTTTTTTACTTATGTAGAAGCAATTGTTAAGTAGTTGTTATAAACCATATGGTACTACGTTTAGCCACAGAATGGTTATTGGCAGTATTAAAAGATGATTATTCTAAACTAGATATTTCGAGGAATTACTATCTGTAACCTGTTAAAACTAAACTCAGTCCTTAAACACAAATTAATTAATGCTACTTTCTATAATGTGTGTGCCCCATACGCACTAGTATAATATGAACATAACATAAAAGGACCTAAAAATATTGATAGAGATAAGTTAATTAGTTAGGTTTTCCTCTGTTGGTATTGTATTTATGTATTTAAATGATAGAAATGAACTTAGATACTTACTGACTCCTATCTTCCACCTTTACAAAAGGCTTTTTGAGTCTACCTACTTGAAAACATATAAAACATGATTATTATACACTTACAAATCCAAGATTTTTTTTTTTAAACAAAATTACTCTGGCTAAAAAAAACAAACCAAACGAAAGAACCCTCACAACTATGTACTGATTAGCCATTTCCTTTCAATTAGAAGTTTTAAGTCTCGGGTGGTTTTTAATAATGTTAACTCACCTAAAAAATAACAGAAGCTCTATCTACATTCTGAGATTCTTAAACTAAATGGATGCCTAAAGAATGTAAAAGTAGAATTCAGGAGCCTCAAGAGTGACTCCTTTTAACAGACAAAATAAAAAACAAAAAAACCCCTCAACTTTTATTTTTAGTAACCTCTAGCTAAAATTTGACATTTCCTCCAAGTTTACATATAAGCAACTTAGCACAATAGTATTACCAGTACTGGTAATTTTGATACAAATTAAAACATATTAATTACTACAAATATCTCAAAGCATCATTTATGCTCATCATTTAAAAATTATAGTCATCAGAATCACTTTTAGAACTTGATTTTAATGTGTAATAAAAGCACGCACATCATCATTTCATTACAAAGTCCTGAGAAAACTGCCCTGTCTGGTGTGGCTCAGTGGATTGAGTGCTGGCCTATGAACCAAATGGTCACCAGTTTGATTCCCAGTCAAAAGATAGACTGGGTTGCAGGCCAGGTGCCCAGTAAGTAGCATGAAAGAGGCAACCACACAATGACTTTTCTTTCCTTCTCTTTCTCCCTCCTTTCTGGCGTCTCTAAAAATAGATAAAATCTTTTTTTTTAAAGTTCTGAGAACTGAATTCCACTAAGTGATTTCTTAGTAATCTAATAATTAAAAAAACATTAAACATTATTCTGAGAAGTAGTTGTCCATAGGTTTCAACAGGCTGCCACAGGGGCTGTTTCTTAAAAAAGCTAGGAACTACTGAATAAGTCATTTAAAGAGGTGTTGACATAAATTTTTTAAAAATCCTCACCAAAGATATAAATTTCCTGATTTTAGAGGGAAAGGAAGGGAGAGAGAAGAAGAAGGGAGAAGGGGAGACACACACACACACCAATGTGAGCACGAAACATCACTTGGTTGCCTCCCACATGTGCTCTGACTGGAGAGTGAATCCACAACCTTTCTGTGTGTGGGACAACACTCCAACCAACTGAGCCAGCTGGTCAGGGTAAGAGCTGTTTACATGATTTTTAAGAAAATTATGTTCCATTTTTCACAACAAACCAAACGCACATTTTAGTACATCAAAATACTTACTTCTTGTTTTCTGTGTGCCAATACCTGCCCTTTTCCCCTAAAAGAAATTGATGTAGTAAAAATCTTGCATTTGAAAACAGTAACCGCAGTTGTGCTCAATATCCTCAAATTATATATACAGGAAAAGAATTATATAAAAGGAAGCTAATTATTTATGTTTTTGTGGGGGGAACTGAGAAAAACTGCTTTTTAAAATCAACTCAGCCAAAGAAACAAAAGGATAATTCAAAAATTAAAGATCTGAACCACTGGAATGGAATTTAGTAATACAAATGCCTTTTTTTACAATACACCCAACTGGTACCTTACATTCTAGTTTTAACTTTTGTCTTGACAGAAAAAAATCAACCAATAAGGATAAAGTACAGACAGTAAAATAATCTAAAAGTAGTCATAAAAATTATATTTATGTCCTTATTCAGCAGAACATTTGTGATAAACTGGACAAAGGAATTATTAAAACATTATTATAGCCCATCAATTCCAGTCAAGATGGAATACATCCAATATGGTCAATCAATCCCACCGATTATGTAGAACTAAAATCTCTAAGCAAAATATAATGAGCAACTACGTGCACACTGAAAAGTAAAGAAAAGCAGGCACATTGTTGAAGGAAGTAAAAACTTGGAGAGACCACCTTTTAGGGGATAAATTTCCCATTTCCCCACCTTTCCTTTTGCCATGCTGCTTTAAGGATGGATCTATAATCATGGAGTTGGTGGAATTAGTGAAGCCCGTGACTACCTCTTCTCTACAACCCCATCTTTCTGGCCAGAAAGAACCAGGAAAGAGGCTCCTGCAGTCCAAGATTATAAAGAGAAGCACTGTATTATATCTTCTTTTTTTTTTTACAATATATTTATTTTTTCTCCTACATTTTAAATTTAATTGTTGTTCAAGTACAGTTTTCTGTCTTTTACTCCCATCCCAGCCTACCCCCCAGTGCTCCCCACCTCCCTCCCATTTCCACCCCCCTTAGTTTTTGTCCATGTGTCCTTTATACTAGTATTAGTTCCTGTAAACCCTTCCCCTTTTCCCCTGAAACTCCCTCCCCTCTCCCCTCTGGTTACTGTCTGCCTGCTCCTGCTCCATCTTCTTTCTTTCCTCCCAGTTTTGCCCTTTGGGTGGGCCCCAGTTATAAAACCACAATTTTAACAGTACCAACAAGCAAATAAAATTGAGAAACTTTGACTTTCCGACTAAAGGAACTAGGAAAAGGGCCACTGCAGACTGGAGAGTGAACCCTTTCACTCCACAGAGAATAGCAACCTGGAGAAGGTGATTCCTAATTCCCTGTGTAAATCCACAGGAGTACCAGGCTTCACTCTAAACTGCATATTCCAAGGACAAAGATAAACCAAGAGCTTTAAAACTTGGAACTAAGGTTGAAACCACTGCCCAAGTCTTGGACTAATCTGTTATTGATGTATATGGAGAACAAACAGAAAGCTCCATACAAGTCTTCGAAAACTGTAAGTGAGATTAGACCCAACACCTACACAAATTGGGAGAGAACTGATAGTTTAAACAAAACTGGATGATTGCCTGCTGAAACAATGATAACAACAACAAAATCAGCCTCCTCCAAAGTATTATAATAGGTCGAAAGCGTACACAACATCAACATTTACAGTGTCTAATATGCAATCAAAAAACTATTTGACACATGAAGAACCAGGAAAACAAGATAAGTTCTTGAGGGAAAAAGATCAGAGGCCAACTCTAAGATGTTCTTCATGTTGGAATGACCACAAAAAGACATATATATGTTAAATGTAAAAGGAATCGAAATGTTATACCACACAAACACTGATTAAAAGGAAGCTGGAGTGGCCCTATCAAGACAACACACTTCAGAACAAGGAATATTAACAGGGACTAAGGAACATTATACAGGTGTGGGCAAAAGTAGGTTTACTGTTGTGAGTACTAAAAATGGTTTATTCTTATCATTTTCCATATGAATAGCTGTAAACCTACTTTCGCCTACCCTGTATAATGATAAGTGGTATAGCCATTCTAGAAAACAGTCTGGCAGTTTCTTACAATACTAAACACACTCATATGATCCAGCAATCATGCACCTTGGCATTTATCCAAATGAGCTGGAAATTTATGTCTATACAAAAACCTGCACATGGATGTTTATAACTGTAACTGCTAAAACCTGGAAGCAACCAAGATGTCTTTCAGAAGATGAATGGATCAACTATGGTGCATCCAGACAATGTAATTATTGATGACAAAACAAATGAGCAAACAAGTAATGAAAATACAAGGAGGAACTTTTAAATGCCTATTACTAAATGAAAAAGCCATTAAAAAAGCCAGATACCATATGTTAGGGGCTAAGGGAAATAGTCTTAAGAAAACTAAGTTGTTTGTTCGACCTTAGCTGCTTGCTCAAGGTTGGGTGGGGGGACCGCACCCACCCCTGGGGCAAATGTTCCAGGAAGTTAACCAGATAGCTTCTTGGAACATTGATCAAGCAGATAGCTTCTTGGAACATCCGTTAGGGGAGAAAATTTTTATCTCTAGCATGAGCCCCTAGGCCAATGGCTAACCTGAGCACAAGCTGTTCATGAGTCCTGCCAGCCAATCACCTTTTGCTTCTGGAAGTTGCTTGCTTGCCCGCTTCTATAAAAACCCTAGCCTGTAAGCGTTAGGCGCGACTCTCATTTGCAGCCATCTTGGCACTCGTGCATCCGGAGGCACCCTGAGAGTTCCCCCCTGCGCAGGTAAAACTTTGGCCAATAAAGTAACATCTTTGAACCTCTGAAGGTCTCCGTCCTTTCTCTTGCGATTTTGGGATATAACACCATACTGTATGATTCCAACTATATGACATTCTGGAGAAGGTGAAATTATGGAGATAGTACAAAGATCAGTAGTCACCAGAGGCAAGTGGGAAAGGAAGGGATGAAGTGATGAAGCATGGAGGGTTTTTAGGTCACAGAAACTAAATTTTAGGATATTATATATTATGATGGTAGACATGTCACTACACATTTGTCTAAACCCAAAGACAAAAGTGAATCCTAATGTAAACTATGGACTTTGAGTGATGATGACTTAATATAGAGTCATCAGTTAGTAACAGATGTGCCATTATGATGTAGGCTGTTGATAGTGGGGGAAGCTTTGTGTATACTGGAAGTAAGGGGTAGATGGGAAATACCTGTACCTTATACTGGATTTTGCTGTGTACCTAAAGCTGCTCTAAAAAAAGAGCCTGTATATTTTTAAAAATTCAACATGAGCCATGGCTGGCGTAGCTCAGTGGATTGAGCGTGGGCCTGTGAACCAAAGGATCGCAGTTCAATTCCCAGTCAGGGCACATGCCTGGGTTGCAGGCTAGTTCCCAGCGGGGGACGCATGAGAGGCAACCATACACTGATATTTCTCTCCCTCTCTCCTTACCTTCCCCTCTAAAGATAAATAAATAAAATCTTAAAAAAAAAATCCAACATGAGATGTATGGGATGCAACTTAGCACAGAGCTTAAAGGACATTTACAGCGAACGTGGTTCTTTGAAAAAATTAGTAAAATTAATAAAACTAGCCAGATTAACCAAGGGGGGGGGGGGAAGAATGGTATCAGAAATGAAAGAGGAGAGGAGGAGAGATCATTTCGCACCCTATAAACATTAAAACTTTAATAAGGAACTATTACAAACACTTTTGCCATCAATTTGACAATTTTAACAAGATGTACAAATTCTTTGAAAAGCACAAACTACCAAAGTGTACTCAAGAAGCAATAAACAACCCAAGTTTCCACTAATAAAAAAACTGAATTCATATTTGAGAATTTTCCAATTAAGAAAATTCCACACCCAGATAACCTTACTGGTAAATTCTACCAAATATTTAAAAAGTTTAACCAATTCTACCAAAACCTGTCTGGAAAACAGAAATGGAACTACTGTCCAGCATTTTGTTAGGGCAGCATTGTCCTGACACTAAAACCAAAAACATCACAAGAAAAAGACCACCAATATTCTTAAAGCATGTATATGCAAAAGAAATTCTCGACCAAATAAGTTGCTAATAAACCGAAGGGGAAAAAAACACGAAGATTTTACAAGTACTGGAATCAAGCTGACCGATTACACACCCTGAATTAATAAAAGTATTTGGTGTTCTTATCCTTTTTGTTTGGGAAGAAAAGCACCTATTTGAAACAGCTTTTTTCTTCCTAATGCCAGGCATACAACAGGACTGAGTAATTGTTAAATACTAAATGAACAATGGGGGTGACACGTGTAAGCAAAACCCAGTGTTGAAAAAGACAGGACATGATCAGAATCCTCATGGAATTTATATTTGATGCAAGGCACTGGTTAGGCACTGAAACCTGTTAATAAGTATCTTTCAAATTTTCCCCTCCCCTTCTATTACTACTTTAAGCAGACCTTCACCATTTCTCCTGATTACAAACATATCATCCCAAAATACTTGAGATGTGTGTGTATTCAGAATCCATAACTGTCCTTTAAATTTTCATACATTTCTATTTCACACAATTCAAATAATCTGAAAAGTACAGTAGCAAGCATATTTAAACAATGGAATGTCCACCCATCATTTTGCAAAAATTTGGAAATAGTCATTTGGAATGTTTTTATTACTTTTGAATGAAACAGCCAAACTAAGTATTAGCAGTTTTATTTAAATATACTAAGTAAATTATTTGTTCCTTTCTGCAAATTATTCATACCTTATGTAAGTGAGAATTGATTAAAATATGAAGTCACAAAGACTTTATAAATTTTTCTATAACATGCATAGATGAGGTAGTGATGATGTGAAATGTTTCTTAGTAAAAATCATGTTCAAGAGCATTCAACAGCCACTGTCCAATAGCCAGCCTTGCCGGCAAATATTCTTTACTTGAGGCAACTGGAGGATCTTTTTGAAATACCTATCCAATCAGTTGCTCTCTAATATTCCCTCAATAATTTTCCAAACCTTTCAAGATAAAATCTAATTCCTTTATACATTGTACAGTCTCCTTTATACTCTTATCTGAACCTATTAATTTTTCCAGCTTCATTTGTTATTCACTCAACAATCAACTTGCATTATAATACAGAAAATTTCCAAAACATGCCATCCTACTCATGCCTTCATGTCTTTATATACACTCATCTATGAATTTTCCTTTCAGATAGTGGGCATTTAAAGACTGAGTGAAAAAAAAAAAGTAGACCACAAAAGAATGCTCTGAGAGATACAAAAACCATGTGAAAGTTAAGAGGTAAGAGATGCTCCAAAAGAAAATAGTTAAGTTCAAGGGAAAATTAACAATAATTGAACCAATATGACTGTTTTTTTAAATTGTTTCTTTTTCTTTCCATTATGACTGGTTTTAAAAAGTGGTAACTTGATTTGGAAATTGGTCAGTAGGTTGAAGAATGAATGGAAAGCATAGAAGTGGAGATTTGAGAAATGTAGATAATACAAATATTATATAGCAGTTAGGTAGGAACGTGAGATCAAAGGAGGTTTTATTGTATTTGTTTTAAAAGATGCAAGAGACTTGATTATGTATAGAGGCTTCAAGGGGGAAGCTATTAAAAGAGAAGAGATGGAAGATATGGGAACATTAGGTCTAACAGAGTTCAAGTCCAATGCAGACATTTAACAAGTACTTTGAGGTTAGGCCAGAGAGCCATACTATATAACGAGACTGTGCTATTCCACCATCTGGGATAGCTGAAAAGTAAGTACATTTCCTATTTATGTTCCCAAAATGAATATATTATCTATATTAGAAACTTCTCACACAATAGGCAACCAAAGAAGAAAAGGAAAAATCTATCTATCTATCTATCTATCTATCTATCTATCTATATACAAAACCCAAGCTTGATCAATTTCTTCAATTTAAAATTAAGGAAAATAACATACCACATCTCTTACAGAAGTGCTTGATTTCTTGAGTAAATACAATTCTTTCTTCTTTTGTTCGATGTAGTATCTAATGTCTTTATTAAAATAAAAAAGAGTTTAAAATTAGTATTTTTACCTTTGGAATTATATATTTATACTTTCTTTTAATTATACTAAACTTACATGAAAGAATTACCATAACAAGTATCTCCTTCAATCAGAATTCTATGTAAAGTTCAGAACCAAGAGACAGAACTAGATACTTGTAAATATTGTCAAAAAACAAGGATAAAATCCTTACCATCAATATGAAGAATTTTTACTCCCCATGATAAGGCATTTGATAATATACTATTAGAAGGAATAAAATCCTGAAAAAAAAAAAAAGTGGATCGTTTTTCTAGGAAATTACTATTTTAAATGAGCTGAATTTAAAAATCATTTGAAACAATGTCCATGAACAGACCCTACAGTCACAACAGCAACCACAGCATCAGTTTTTTTCTTCTGGAATTTCTAAAATCAATCCTGCTTAATATACTCCCATAATCTTGACAATCAATGCACACTGTAGTCCTGCAGTTAACAGTTTCAAGAAGTAATTCCATTTAAAAATACAAAAATGTCACAAGTTTCAGAAGTCTCTAGTAATACTTTAAAAGGCCACAAGATGGAGATGCTTCTTCATGAAAAGTAGATTGTTCTTTGTAAAATGAGGTACTGCCTGATATTTAGGCTTTTCCCATTAAAACAAGGAAAGAAATTTGAAGAACATCTATATTTTCCACTTGAGTTTTTAATAACAATATACACTGTGAGTTTTTAAAGTTCCTACTTACATGGTCCTTGATAGCTTTTTCAACTAATAATTTTCCTCTGCTCAAACACACCTATAAAAAGACCAAAGAACAATCAAACATAAAGTTATAACATAGTGCCTCACTGAAAAAAGGTTAAAAAGGTAAAACAGCTATAGTAAATAGATTAATGTATCTATAGATACATTTTAAGATGAACATGAAATTTTAAAAAGATAAGTTTTATTTGTACAAGTCCTAGTGACTATCACCAAAGTAAATGTATAGTAAAAAGTAATTTCCTTGGGGTCCTTATAAAATTATCTCCTATTAAAAAGTTTGCTTCTTTTCTTTTTTTTTTGGTGAAGCTCAACTGAACATTAACTAAACTCAACTGAACATTGTTGAGACCCAAGGTCAGTTCTATAGTAAATTATTTTCGACATGGGAAATAAAATAGCTACATTCCTCTGAAACTGTCTATAATTAAGTAGCAAGTTTACATTTTAGTGTTCTATTAAACTAAAGATCTAATATAGTAAACTGTGTATTCTGTTTTTACATGGTATTTCACTTTTTAAATAAAACACTTCAAAAAATAGTTGAAATGCTATGAACAGTAATATGAACTAGTCAGTAGTATATAATCTCGTTCCTCCAAAAAAGCATCAACTAAAAGGACAGGTATGTGACTTGATCAATCTCCTTTCTTTGACTTTTTTTCTTCTACATATTTGTCTCTTTTTAAAGAGATATCTCTTATGTAACTTATTTCTTCCATTTGCCGCCCTGCCCTCATTCTTCTTGCTTTCCAAATGGAAGGAAAGTTGAGAATATTTTTAAATGATAATTATATCTCAATCTAAAAATAAGATAAACATTTTGGTTTTTAATCTCTTCCCTTCTCTACACTCCATTAAATGAGTTTAACTTATTCTTTACTCTCTTCCCACTTAATGACAACGAGCACAGGACTGATTGTCAACAATTCTTCTACAAGAGGGGTGAGCAAACTTCTTCTATAAAGGGTTAGATATTATGTGTTTCAGACTGTGTTGGCCACATAGTCTCTATTCCAACTATCCAATTCTGCCTTCATTCATTTACATATTGACTGGTTGCAGAAAAGCAATAAACAACCAGTCAACATGTAAACAAATGAATATGACTGTAGTCCAATAAATTGTTATTTTTGGACAACGAAACTTGAACTTTATATATAATTTCCATTTGTCACAGAATATTCTTAATTTTCCTTAATTTGGAAATGTAAAAACTGTGCTTAGCTTGCAAGCTATAAAAAACAGCATAGGAATCCACAGGCTGGATTTGGCCTGTGTCCATAGTTTTCAACAACTCTACACCAAACAGAAGATCTCCATTTCTTCTTTAAAGCAGTGGTCCACTGTTACTTTTTAGTTGTAAATTACTCTAAAAAATAAAATCCATACCTAAATGCAAGGGTATATTGTAGGAATCAGAGTATAACTACACAAGCACTATTAGGAAAAAATAAGACAGCAACCTTATAATGATGAAAGCTATACATAATGTAAACATTCTTCTACCTGAGTGAACTCTGCTGCCAGCCTGTTCTTAAACACCATGCGCTCCTCAGTCTGTAAGCCCTTCTGAGAGTCCCAAAGCACAGTTAAGAGACTTACTGACTCTGGAGACTTAAATGAACTTCCATCATGACTGGGATGAGGCGAAGTGGTTTCTGCAGTACATGGAGATTCTGGACTTGGTACAGGAGAAATTCGTCCAAAAGTTTGTGCGAATTTAGCTTCTTTTTTATTTGAAATAAGATAACTGATATCTTTGCTGAGAAATTCTTCAACTCGCTAAAGGAAAACAAAGCATTTTTAGGTAAGTCATATAAATCAAACTTTCATATACTAAGAACAGGTAAAATGCCAATTTTACACATTTTAGTATTTTGTAAATTGGTGTTTTTCATACAGTACTCTTCTGAACTGAGTTCTGAGTAAGTACTAGGGGAATTCCAATAAGAATACAACAGGAGGTGCCAGATACTGTTTTAAGTAATTCATGTATATCCTCGTTAATTTAATCCATATAACAATCCTGTGGTACTAATATTATCCACATTTTGTGGAAAAGAAAACTAAAGAGAAGTTAAGTGACTTGCTTGAGATTACACCAGTAGTAAATAAAGAATTTGAATGCAGGTATTCTGATTGAAATCCATGCTTTAAATTTACTGACTGATGGAAATATTCTTTATCAGCATTGTGCAACATGGTAGCAACTTGCCACATGAAGCTACTGAGTATCTGAAATGTAACTAATGTGACTAAGCAACTGAAGTTTAAATTTAAATAACCACATGAGGCTAATGCCTTCCTACTAGGCAGCAGTTCAAAAATCACAGTTATAACATCACTCCATAGGACTCAAACTAATGGGAAGGAGAGAGAACCCTTACCCCTAAGAGTATACCGTATTTTTTGGACTATAAGATGCACCCCCCCCCCAAAAAAAATTTAGGAGGAAGAGGAGGGGTGTGAGTCTTGTAGTTTGAATGCAGCTTACCTGGCTCGCAGTGGGGGTAGGGGCAACAGTGGAACGGGGTCACAGGTTATTAAATATTTTACCACATTTTTGCTTCAAATTTTTATTCCTATTTTCCTCCTCTAAAACCTAGCTGGGTCTTATGGTCCAGTGCATCTTATAGTCTTAAAAATACAGTAAAATTTGCTTTGAAGGGAATTTCCCTATTAAAATGTTTGAAAGCCACTACTTAAATGCCTGAATTTATAAACACATGTACCAAAGTCATTATTATCAAAGATCACTCCCATTCCAAGAGCAAGGAAAATTAAAATAAGTGGAAATAAATACTACAGACGTCTAAAATATTTTAAAGAGCTTTATCTAATTTCTACAGGATCTTATAATGTAGAGATAATTTTTAAAAAATGAAACAGAATATGTGTTGGATGAGTTAATTTCATGTAAGCATTAAGCAGAATGTACTGCTAAGGCCCCAGGTTAGTGGCTCCCAGGTTAAATGCAAATCACTACTCCCCTCACCCCTTTTTTTGTTACCTGAGCAACATTTTCATTAAAAAGTAAATAAAGTAAGTATCCCCATTTATTTATTCCAAGGATTACACACTCAAATGGCTACAAGGGCCAGCAAGAATATAAATGGACAACTTACACATCAAATGCTTTCATTTTCATAAATTAATGGCTCTGGCACTGCCAGTTTCCAATTTCTCAAGAGAAGCCTAATCTCCTACACATTTTTAAAAACTGTGATAAAAGATATAAAATTTACCCTTTAAACCATTTTTAGGTGTATAATTCAGTAGCACTAAGTACATTCATAATGTTGTATAACCATCGCCACTATTTCAGAACTTTTTCACCATTCCTAGCTGAAACTCTACATACATTAAACAGTAACTCCCCACTCTCCCCAGCCCCTTTGGACATCTACTTTACTTTCTGTTTCTATGCATTTGACTACTCTAGGTATCTCATATAAGTGGATTCCTGTTTTTACCCTTTTGTTTCTGGCTTATTTCACTTAGCAACATTTTAGCATGGATAAGAATTTTATTCCTTTTCAAGGTTGAATGACATTCCATTTTATGTATATACATTTTGTTTATCCATTCATATGTCAACAAAAGGTGGGATTGTTCCCACCTTTTGGCTAACAGGCACCTTGTAGTATAGGCTTCTCCCACTAAATAAGTGTTCTATGAATCCACCTGTACCAGTGTACCAGCTGGAGTTATAGTGAGAGGCTGCATTCAGCTTCTGTGATTTTTTTTTTTTGAAGACTCTGTCAACACATTAGCCCATTTCATGATGGGTGATTCATGAGCACACCCTCCCACAGCAGTTTTAACCAAAAATGGCATGACCCTCAAGTCCCACCCTCCCTCTAGTCACCCAATTTCATCCTGAGTGACTTTTTTTGTTTGTTTCCCCAGATGAAAAAAAATCTTCAAAGAAAAATGGTTTGCCAATGTGGAAGAGGTGAAACAAAAACCAGAAGCACTAAAAGGCATCAAAATAAACAAGTTCAAAAACTGTTTTGAGAAGTGGAAAAAAACATCTCCATAGGTGTACTGCACCAAATAGAGAGTGCTTTGAAGGTGACTTAAGTCTAAATATGTAAAAATACACACATAATTTTTTATAAATAAATTCCAGTTTTGGGGGCCTCCCTTAAAAGAATATAATCTTCATGCCTCTGATTTTAATTCCCCTCGGTATGTACATAGAAGTGGAATGACTTGATTATATGGTAATTCTATTTTTAATGTTTTGAAGAATGCTCACACTATTTACCATAGCAGTTGTACCAATTTATAATCCCACCAACAGTGCATAGGATTCCAGTTTCCCGACATCCTCACTAAGACTTATTTTTTGATAGTGACTATCCTAATGGAAGTGAGATAGTATTGCATATGGTTTTCACTTGTATTTCCCTAATGATTAGTGATGCTGAGCCTCTTTTCATGTTTACTGGCCATTTGTAGTTCTTTGGAGAAATGACTATTCAAGTCCTTCACTCATTTTTTAATCAGGTTGTTGTTTGTTGTTGAGTTGTATGATTTCTTCATATATTCTGGATACCAATCCCTTATCAGATATATGACTTGCAAAACTTTTTTCTCATATCCTGTGGGTTGTCTTTTCACCTTCTTGATATATCAATGCTCTCTGGTGAGCAAAACCTTTTCATTTTTATGAAGTCCAATTTATCTATTTTTTCACTTTTTTGCCTGTGTTTTCAATGTTGTATTCAAGGAATCAATACCAAATCCAATGTCATAAAGACTTTTCCTATACATTCCTCAAACAGTTTTCAGTCTTATGCTTATATTTTGATTAATTTTTAATTAATTTTAGCATATGACATAAGATAATGGTATTACTTTATTCTTTTGCATGTAGATATCCAGTTTTCCTAGCATCAGTTGTTGAAAAGATTGTCCTTTCCCCACTAAATGGTCTTGGAAATCTTGCTGAAAATCAATTGACCCTTTACGTGAGAGCTGATTTCTTTTTTTCTTAATTTTATTTATTTATCTTTAGAAGGGAAGGGAAGGAGAGAAGGAGAGAAATATCAATGTATGGTTGCTTCTGGTGCATTCCCTGCTGGGAACTGTCCCCTGTTGGGAACTGGCCTGCAACCCAGGCATGTGCCCAGACGGGGTATCGAACCACTATCTTTTGGTTCGCAGGCCCGCGCTCCATCCACTGAGCTATACCAGCCAGAGCATGAGGGCTGATTTCTGATCTCTCCATTGCAGTGGCCTTATATATGTCTGTCCTTAAGCTAGTACTACACACTTACTTTGCTTTTCCACTGCCTATAGCTTGAGTTACAATTCCTTAGTAGTAAAATGTATTTACAATTTGACCCCAAAATAACATTGCTTGTTGTCATTTCCCCTCTAATTCCCAAACTCAAGACATATTGTAATTTTAACAGTTACTTGAAGAAAGCACACATATATACATTTTGAATATGTTCTTTCCTCTACTTAGTTTGTTCATTCAGCCTGGTATATTAGTAGGCTTTGAAGACATGACTCAAACTGTATCTCTGGTGTAATTTCTAAAGGCAGAGTCAATCAATTCCATCTCTATATTCTAGAGGCAAATTCTACATTAATTTCTGTTAAAGTACTCATAATGTTATACTTTACATTATTTATGTAACAGGTTGATGTTCCCATAGAATAAGAGTCCCTATAGGACTAGAGTACCTCTTATTTTTACATCCCAGCATCTAAAATAGTGCTGGTATATGGAAGATGTTGGTGGAATAATTTTTGAATGAATTTCCACATCCAAATCATACTCATTCTTCAAAGCTGAGTTCAAACTGTGTCTGCAAAATGGCCTGCAAGATTCCTCAGTTGGACATTACATTTCCCTCTTCCTGATATTCTATGTTGTATTAAAATTAATTGTACCCATGCCATTTCTACCTAACTGAAGGAAGATGGGCATCAGATTCATTTTTGACTGTAACATAACACTTATTACTATGCCCTGTAGTGCTTAGTTTTATCATAGCCTTCAAATTATTAGCTATTGTTATTTTCAGATGATTCAATGTCACAATGAGCATCAAACAAGTAACTGTCTTCAAGTTCATGTTATGGCAAGGTATCTGCCTTTTTATCTCTATTCTTTTCCAACTGCCTTATTTTTAGTTCAAACTGTTTAGATATAGACCTAAACATGGCTGGTTCCATGTCCTTTTTAGATAGTTTCATAACATCTACTTTCTTTGCCACAGTTAAAGATATTTTCCTATTATGTCAGACTTCACTGCTGTGCTGTTGGTGGTTGAATTTGTCAAAAGTGTACTCTTTAGATAGAAAAGGACAAAGATCGTAATAATCTGAAGACAAATTACAAAAGGGCTAAGTAATCATAAAAATTTAACTAATAAGCACATTTTTTCAAGGAGTATCTATTAAACCAAACAGTATTTAAAGTTCAATCCTAAAACTCTTAAATTAGTATCTAGAGGTCAAAACTCCTTTACAGTTTACAAGGAGATCTTCATAGCAAAGTCATTTTCGGTGATAAAAATGATAATGTGCTACAGAGAGAAATCAGGACATCACTGAATTACTGGAAAGGTAGTATGTGGAGAGATCAAATTTTGATTAATTTTTTTCAAAAAGAAATTGAGGAATAAAGTTAATAGATAAAATTTAGTTGAAAATCAACAGCTTGGGGAAAATTTTAGAAACTTATACCCTTAAAATATGCACTTCACTTCACTGGTCTACTTCAAACCCTTTTAGGATAAAGATTTCAAATGTATAAAACCAAAAGTCTCTCTTATCTAATACGTAAGTTAATTCAAACTTTGTTGCCCTGGCCGGGCGTCTCAGTTGCTTACAGCATCATCCTCTACACCAAAAGGTTGCAGACTTGATCCTCAGTCAGGGCACACACCCAGGTTGTGGGTTTGATCCCCTGTCCAGTGGTAAGTATGGGTGGGAGGCAACTGATTGATGTTTACCTCACTCACTGATGTTTCTTTCTCTCTCAAATTAATAAACATATTTTCAGGTGAGGATTAAACATTTTTTTGTTGCCTGTTAAGTGCCTCAGGAACTGATGGGATTGAGAAGACAAAGGAAAAGGGGGACAGGGCAAGCAGTTCCTGCAGTAGCTTCTATACTGCCGTTATAACTAGTCCTTTTTATTGGTTTACACATTGAACTTCTGAATATGATTTTGTTTGAAGTGTTCCACTGCTAAACGCACAAATCTAAAATCACTGATTTAAATTGGAAGGGTTCATTGGATATGCACCACATATGAGAAAGCTACTCTTTGTAACTGGTTAATTGCTAGAGGAACAGAATGGTGCAGCAGCATGTAAGTCTGAGAGTTAGGCTAATCTTACCCTCGGCCAGACATGTACCTTTTCCTGACCCTTAAGTATTTACCTTTTAAAATGAAAGGGTCTTTACTCAACATCTAAGGTCCTTAACAAATTAAGACACTCTTGAGATGTACTATTGTCTATATGGACCATAAAATGTGACCTTTAGGAATAGTCACATGGTTATTATTATATGTGCTACTACTAGGACAAAATGTGTTACAATGTTTTAAAATGAATAGCAAACAAGTAGAAGAGCTTTTCAAAGATAGGTAAATAAAATATCGCAACAGTAAGCAATTTTAACAAACTTGTTACTTGTTCTGTTAATTTCTATTCCAGAAATAACAGAATCTGTTCAGGATATTAACCTTAAACTCAAAGTACAGCAGAAACCTTTTTAACAGGAAGAGTTAGGGAATGAATTAATAAAATCTTAGACTTACTTGATAAAATTTACCTAATACTAACCTCAATCCTAAGAAAATCTTAGAATTTTTACCCAAATTTTCTTATTTCCTAATCATTTACTCCAGGTATAATAAAGGAGGCTTTTCCAAATTCTGTTCCCTTAATGACATTCATTCTGTTGAGAATCTTATCACTCAATCGCAATTTTAATTCTTAGGCTTTACTTATTCTGTTAGTAACATTCTTCATATTATGCTAATCCAGACAAATTTATGTAGTTCCCTAATAATCATAAGCAAGGAGTCCCTGCTATCTGGAAGACACCCCGACATTACAATGAGAAGGCAAATAGCAGTTCCGCCAGGACAAGAGAGTCTTACTTCTCACACTTGGTGAACTTTACACTAAACTAATAATCACAGAAACCGTCAAGTTTTTGTCATGCTATAAAAGGTTAAAACAGATGGTTTTCCCTTAATGATATACAGCTGATAAAAATTTTGAGCTTGGTGCTTATAAGGTTATACGTTTTCCAAAATGAAAAATTTAAATGATTACATATTAGAAAGTACGAGTTACAAATTTTTCTTTGTCAGTGTACGATTTTGACTTACCCCTCCCAGATCCTTAATGTCCTTTTGCAGTTTTTCAGATATGGTGACAGAAGGTATGTCAATGTAAAATACCTTTCCCCAAAGTGGCTTATATTTGGCCTTTTCTGGTTTATTATCAGTTTTCAGAGATTTCAAAGATGGTCTGTTTTTTTCATTTTTGAGTTGAATTCCACCTATTGTTTAAAAATTTAGAATTAGATGTTTTTGCAGACAGAAAATTCCTACTGTTTTAAAAATAGTGCTTTATACAATGATGACATTACAGAGTGGAAAATTTTTATCCCAACAATATGTCATATTTCTTTGTAGTGCCACTTAGGATAATGGCAAAAGGCCCTATATATTTTAGCAAATTCTATATTGTAAACTAATTATTGTTTACAGCCAATAGCTGAGTCTGAAGGAAATAGTCATGTGCTTAGGTTTTATGTACCAAGGTGGGGAACAATATATAACCTTACTGAAAGATTTTACTCCTTAGAATGTAAACTATTTACTGAACAAACATTTCTGGAGCATGGCCATTTGGTTTTAAACACCACTAAAAACTGGTGTTTAAATTGTTAAAACATTCAGCAATGCAAGAAACCTGTGTTACCCAGAATGATCTAGTCCCCAAAGCCCCTGCACTGGTCACGGTCCAGCTTCACGTAGAGGTTGTCTATCTCTTAGGAACTGAATGGGTCTCACCATTCATCTGACTTCCTTTAAAAGGAGACGTGAGATCCACACTGCTTTAAAAATTAACTTTTTGAACACAATCTGTCCACAAATTGGAAGTGACTCTCTATATGTATCACATACTCACACGTAACTACAGACTTAAAAAGACCGAAAATGGAAATTTGCTTTTGTTTGTTTATATGAAAACATCAACGGCGTGTTGGACACACAAATAGTCTCAGCTCTGTGAGTGGAGAGCATTGAAGAATAAGACCAGAAGCCCCCCCCCCCCCCCCCCCCCGCAACCTCCCAACTTAACCACGAAGCACAAAGCCAGGAGCGCGTCTGCTCTTCGGGGACAGAGTCGCGTGACCTGAGGGAGCCCGGCGAGTCCCCGGGCCCGCGCATTGTTCTCGGGTTTTACAGCCGAGGGCACCGCCTGGAACGTGCGGGCCGCGCCAGGAGCGTGGAGAGCGCGAAGGCCGGGCCCGGACCCCCTCCCTTTCAGAGGCGACCCCTGAAGCGGGCGAGCTCCGCTGCGGGCCGCGGGGAAGGACGCACAGGCCAGAAAAGCAGCAGGGACCCGAGGGGAGCACTCTGAAGAATCGAGGCTGGGACCCAGGAAACGGTTAAAGGGGCTGCGGGCGGAGGCGGGGCGCCCTACCCTGGAAGTGACCTTTGCTGTGGATCCTCATGGCCCCGGAGTTCATGGCAGCCGCCGGACACCTACATGCTGGCTCGGGAAGGGTGTCGCGTCGGGGGACCGAGGAAACGCGGCCGCTGGAGGCCGGCCGACCCGCCAGTCGCCTTCCCCCTTCCGCAGACTACCACACCCACGCAGGAGAGATACTGCCTCAGCTCGCCCGGTTTCCGGGGCCGGACTCGGGTCCAAGGCGCAGAGGAGGAAGAGGGAAGGCACAGACGAGTGGGCTGCGGCGGTTGAAGATTTGAAAACGCGTCACGCGGCCGCGGCGCCGACTCGCGCGCCCCGCCCCCTCTCACGCCGCACCCCGCCTCGCGCTCGCCCCCACGTGCCTGCTCCTCGCACTGCACGCTCCGCCCTATGCCCCGCCCCTCAAGCCGCACGCCCCGCCCCACGAGCCCTGTCTCCGCCCCCGCCCCTCCCAGCTGTGATGCCCTGTTCCTCTGGTTCCCGCTCTTCCACTGGTTATTCCGCCTCTCTGCGGTCGCCTGCAGAGTCTTTGCGCCTCCTAGTTGAGCAGAGGTAGCGGGCGCAGTTAGAGCCGGAGGCCGGCGAAGCCCTGTACCAGTGTCATTCCCGCCTTCTTGGTTTGCAGGGATCGCCTGTTGTCCAGCTGCCTTCTCCTCCAGGAACGCTTATCTCTGACGGGTCTGCTGTCCAGTGGCCTGGAGGCTTAGCTGCAGCGCTGAGCCCGGACTTGGTTTCGGGCCGGACCCGGAGGCGGCGACAACCCCTGTTCAGCGCTCCTAGAGTCTCAGAGCGTGTATTTCCCGCGGTCACCGCGGACCCTGCTGGCCAAAGACAGGCCGCAGAGGGACCTGCTGAGGTGAGAGGCGGCGGGCTAGGGGTGAGGGGTGCGTAGGAAGGAGGTCGGGCCAGGAGGCCCCCGCCTGGAGCGCACCTTTTGCACTTGACTCTGTGTGCTTCTCTGTTGACCTCTGTTTCGCACAGACCTGTTTTGTTGTGTCGAAGTTTATTCAACAATAAAAGAAAGAGGAGAATTTGAATCTGAAGTCGAGGGTTTTGGATCTGGACCGACCACTTACTTACCAGACTCTAAGACTTTGGTTAAGTTACCTCATCACTTCGAGCCTCAGTTTTTTCATTTATAAAGTTGGGATGATAATGGGATTATAGTACGGATTAAGTTAATATGATTTGTAAAGTATACTAATTTTGTTTTGTAGATGGGAAAACAAGTCACAAAAAATCGGTTTGGGTATGTTTCTGCTTGTAAACTCAAGGAAGAAGAGGGTTTAATCTTGTATTACTTTGCATTTCTTAACTCCTGGCCCTATTAGGTAGTCATTGTTTAATGGTTGATTTTTTTACCTAGTAGTTCAGGGAAGTTAATGCCAATAACGCCGTTCCAAAAATATGTACCTGAAAGCATAGACAGGGGTGGATTGTGATACCCTTATCCAAACTGGAGAACACAAAGAGTTGGTTCAGGTTGGATTAGGGAAACGAGAGTTTTGTTGTGGAGGCTTCAAGTTGAAGGGCTTGGGGAGACACGTATGGAACTATCTTTATTAGACAGTTGGTAATATTTGTCTGCAACTCAAGAAAGATGGGGGTGGAGAGGAAACAAAGAGAAGAAAGAGTGATTGACTTGAGAGACAGCACACACACCAACCACTGATTCTCAGTCACGGGGCGATGTAGAGGTTATCGGATCCTGAGAGGCAGGAGGAAGTGTGTAGTTTGAACAAACATACTGTACGTGAGAACTTCTATTTGGGGAGAATAACCCACTTTCAAAATGTAAACAACAGAAAAAGCACAAGATTTTTATATTTATAAAAATGTTAAAAGGTTGAGAAACACAAATGTAGCGTGTAGCTGCAGTCCTGGGAGGAAGTGCAGGACGTTGCCTAGGAGAGCATGTGAAGTAAGAGAAGTGGTGAGGAAGTAGTGAGAGAGAGAGAGATGGAGGAGAGGCCCCAGAGTTAGGAAGAGAACTGGGAACAAAGCTTACTATCAAAAGTCACAGAATTGCAAACACTGGGGTCATGCAGGTTGCATTAACTATATGACTTTGGGTAATTTTGAGCCTCAGTTTTAATCTTTGAAAAGGAGTAATTAATACTTCTCAGATTTCACGAGGATTACATGGAACATTTTTGAAAGCTCTATTAGTACTGTGCCTAGCACAGAGGGAGAGCTCAGTGAATGCTGTAGTTGTGGTGAACCCTGCACCAGCCTCTCTATCTTCAAGAATTCAAAAAGGCTTGGACTTGAAATATAGGCCCTGATTCGCCTGTTTAAGATGCCATTGGTTTCCTTGGCGAGAATTTCAGTATATGGCTAAGGTGAGTACTGTGCTAGTTAACAATAGGCTCGAAGTGGAAACAGATTGGGTATACTCGTGCAAAAAATCTCAGTGTAGGGAATTATGGTGATAGGAAGGGAAGATTGGGTCTTTGGAAATTTAAGGGACTATGGGAAGGATTTAAGCATGTTTGTATTGAAGAAAATGAAAAACTGGAAGCCCATTTTGTGTTCTAGTGAAAGATGAATTACCTTCCTTATTTCCTGTGATGAGGAAGGACAGTAACATAGTTGTAACCAGTGCTTTTAGACACACACTTGCCTGCATTGTGGGTGATAATGCCAAACATTATCTGCTATGAAAGCAGAAAGTCTGTTTTATTGGATAGTGTTAATACCTATCTAGGTAATATGTAACCCAGTGATAATATTTTAAAATGTTATTATCAGAACTCAGCCCTTTCAGTAGTCACCAGAAGAGGCACTTGGCCCTATATCTATGGTCTATAAGTATAGAAACCTCCTTATATATTATGTCAGCAATCAGGGCTACAGGTAAGAGAATAAGGTTTATGTTAAAGTATATGTTGAGGTGTGCTTCAGGTAAAAAGACTACATTCAAGAAGAATATTTGTGGTGAGAGGTTTGGTTAATGAGTTTTATTAAGAAAAGTAGAAAAACACTTGAGTAGAAGGATCTAATTAAGTGAACATTTAGCTGTAAATCAGGAGAAATGAATTCATTCAGTATTGGCTGTTTCTAAGTAGTTTAATGACCTTGGGCAAGTATTAACCTTTCCATACTATGGTTGTCTCATTTGTAAATGATGATAGTCACCCAGCAACTTTTTGTCATTATCAAATGAAGGCTGGCCTTTTTCAGGCTGTCTCACACAAATGTAAATTTTTTTACCCTAGAGTCTAGATAAATGAATTTATTCATTCTTCTGTAATATTATCATTTTTTCTTTTGCTTAAGTCTCTCCACCTGTCTGACAATTGTTCATCGTTCATATGCATAGCAAGCCTGGCTTAGATGCAGCCTTTATCTCCTGCTTATTTGGGGCCTTCAATAATTCCTGTTTGATTAATTTGCCAGCTATTGATGTGCTATCTTCTGAAATGTATTCTGTCGCTATTTTTATTTCATTTTTGCTGCCTTGGTGAATTTAAGGGCCTAAGGTTTTTCAGAGGCTGAAGTCTTAGTTTTGCAGGCTAAGCATATGAAAGGATAGATAGAGGCCATGGCACTGAAGTCCATGTCTCCTGTGAGCGTGGCTGGGAAACCAGGGAAAATTCAGCCTGTCAAGTCCTTAAACACCACCATGAAGGGTCAAAAGAAGAACAAGGAAAACAGGAGGATTCAAAATTTGAGTGGATCCCTCTATGGGATCCATAGATCCCCCTATGGGATCCAGCATAATTCAGAGGCTGCTGTGGCACCTGTAGGAGCTGTTAAGGATAATGAACTGGTTCAAAGGTTACATATTATATTCTGAACTAGATTGTAAATTCCTTTAGGGCAATACAGAATGCATATTGATATCTGGCCATGCCTGTAAAACAATCTACTCACCTATCCCACTTCCTTCTTTTCTTCTACATTGATCGAGTACCTACAATGTGCGACTCCAGTGAGACTGGTTTTTTGTGAGATTCTATAGAAGTCTCATCCTCTAAATTTTAAAAAATTTAATACTCTTAATAATCCATATAAAATAAAGTATACCCATTTTAAGCATACAGATTGATGAGTTGTAATAAATGAATATGCATGTGTGTGTGTGTATATATATACAATTATGTATATATAATTACCACTCCATAGAACATTTCTGTTCTCTTGGGTTATTTCATTCCCTGCTCCAATCTCCCTTTTTCCACCAGAGATAACCCCTCTTTTGTTATCATAAATAGTTTCTCTTTCTGACTAAAATGAGTTAGATCAATACTTTTTAAATGTATCCTTCCGGTTGCCATCTTTTAATTGGAGAATTTAATCCATTTATATTTAATGAAATTATCAACAAGACCTTGTCAATTGTTTTATGTCATATATTTTTGTTTCTCAATTCTTTCATTACCTACTTCTTTTGTCTTAGATGTTTTGGAAAACATCTTGGCAATTTCTTAAAAAGTTAAGCATGCATTTGCCATTTGTCCTGGTCATTTTATTCCTACTTATTTACTTAACACTTAAATGTGGGTGGATAGTCATAGCTCCTTTATGATTCCATTCATTTGAAGTTCTCAAAAATGCAAACTCATCTGTAGGGACAGCAGGTCGGTAGTTGTTTCAGAGCAGGAGCAGTTCTAGGAATTACAGAGAAGGGGGAGGAAACTCATGGGTATGCCAGTTATGTTCATTTTGTTGATTGGCCATGGTTTTACAGGTGGTCAGTACTTACAAGTTATAAACTTTAAGTATATGCACTTCATTGTGTATCGTTTCTCAATAAAAGAGTAAAAAAACAAAGAACATAGTGTCATGTGTGTATAGACATACATACATGCAATGGAACATTCAACCATGGGAGAAAGAAGGAAATCCTGCTACGTGACAACATGGATGGACCTTATGGGCATTATGCTAAGTCTAATAAGCTAGATAGAGATAGACAAATACTGCAGGCTGCATGTTATTAGTTGTATGTGAAATCTTTTTTCTAAAAACAGTGAATCACAGAAACAGCGGAAAGTAGCTGCCAGAGACTGGTGGAATGGGGAAATAAGAAGAGGTTGGTAAAATGCTACAAACTCTCGCCTGGAAGATAAATAAGGTCTGAGGATCTAATGTAAAATATGGTAACTATATTTGGTAACACTGGCCTATATAATTGAACTTTGCTAAGAGATAAACTTAAATGTTCTCACCTAAGTAAATAAATAAATAAATAAATGTGATGGATGTCTTAATTAGTAGAAAGGAGGAATCCTTCCACAGTGTGTATGTACCTCAAATCACCATGATGTGTGCTTTAAAATTTTATAATTTTGTATGTCATTTTTACCTCAGTAAAGCTGAAATAAAAAAAGAAGGAGTCTTCATGGTATAATAAGATTAAAATAAAATTCCTTAATGTGATGAAGACTCTGTTTAAAAAAAGAAATCTGTGGCAAACATCCTAATGGGAAATCTTAGAAGAATTCTTTTTAAATTGAGGTAGAAATATACTTATTTTTACTATTCTTTGTCTAACATTGTGCTGGAAATCCTATCCTGTGCAATAAGAAAATTAAGTTGGTAGCAGGATGTTTGGGAATAGCAGATATCAAATATTTGCAGACAATATAAATTTTATATGAAATAACTTAAGAGTCTATTATTACTCAGTAATTGGAAATATGAGGAGATTCTTTGGGCAAGGTTGGCTGGGTATAAGATTAATATACAAAATCAATTGTTTATGCCAGCAGTAGAGAGAATATCAAAGGAAGGTCCCATTTATATTAGTTTCGGTGATTACCAAGCGTCTAGAGTTAGACCTGCCACAAACATGGAAGATCTTTAGGACAAATTTTGAAACTTTTCAGAACATCAGTAAGGAAGACATGAATAAATGAAGGGATAGGTTCTTCGTGGATATTAATTCTCTCCAAATTTATCTATAGATTCAGTTTCATTCCATTCAAAATTTCGAAGAAGTTTTTAAAGGAACTTGAATTTTTAAACTTACATGAGGAACAGGGAGGATAGACTGCCCCTATCAAATATAAGGACTTACTGTGACTCAGTAATAATACATTGTGGTATGGTTTAAAAATAGGTAAGTTGACTAATAGAATGGAATAGAGAGCCTAAAAACAGTTTTTGTCCCTTCAGTTCTAAATAATTGTAGAAATGTATCGATTTTATTTGGCTTTAATTTCAGGTGAACATATTCATGTTGCCAACTTTGCTGATATGAATGTC
The DNA here is from genome assembly GCF_021234435.1 of Artibeus jamaicensis. NCBI lineage: Eukaryota > Metazoa > Chordata > Mammalia > Chiroptera > Phyllostomidae > Artibeus > Artibeus jamaicensis. Next base: position 6,159,242 of record NW_026521972.1, on the reverse strand, counting down.
AAAATAAAGTACTGTAGGCCTTTTACTTTTCTGGAGGAGGAATATACCTGTATTCTATCATATGCGTATTATCTTATACTTAAAGGAACTGTGTTTATGTAAATGGATGTTAGGAGCATGTTCTTAGACTGGAAGATTTTACATAAATTTTAGGAGTTAAAAATATTTATTGTATACATTTTCCCAGAAAAATACAGAAGAGTGAAATACTTATGACATATTTATTAGCTAGATTTAACAGATTGTTAACATTTCAGTATATTTATTTTTTCTAAAGCATTGTAAACTATAGCATTTTCATAACAGTGCTGAATACCTCAGTGTGGATCTCTTAAAAAAGATATTTTTTACATAACCATAATACCATTATTTCACCAAACAAAATCAATAATAACTTTTAATAGTATCTAATATTAAAAGCCCATATTCAGATTTCTTTAGTTACTACCATTAAACTTGCTTTTTAAAGTTTCCTTTTTTAACCAAAATACATTTGGTTGTTCACTTTCATGGGATTCCTTGATTCTGAAACAGTTCTTCCCTGCCACCTTTTTTCTCACTTTTCATTTGTTGAAGAGTCTGTAGTCCTAAAGGCTAGAGTGTCACACTTTCTCCTATTTTACCGCATCCTTTACCCTGTTACTTTAGCCTCTGAATTTTCTGTAGAATGGACTTTAGAGCTAAAGGATTACTTAGGTTCAGATCAAAATTTTTTCTCCAAAATATAGATGATGTTGGATAATTTTACATCACAAAATCTATTTTTTTGACTTAATAATCTAAGATTGATCAATGTATTCAGGTTATAGAATAGTTTGTTTTTAAAGTGGAATACATTTACCGGGATAATTAGAAGTTTTTGTTAAAATACTTTCATAACTAATGTCAGTATTTGTGGAGTGTTCTTTTTTAATTGATAGCATTTTTTAATTTTTTAATTATTCTTCAAGCACTGTTATCTCCATTTGTGGAGTGTTCTTTATAATCCTCAAAGCACTTACTAGAAGCATTCAATAAATGTTAATTTCTGTTTTCAAGTTTTCTGTGTGCTCCTTGTTGTTAGGCTTGTTACCCTTTTCCTATGTGCAAAGATAAAACAGTTTTTTTTTTCCACTGCAGATTTTCAGCTACTGATGTTACAAACAAAATACTGGAGCATAGAGTTGAGGAAAAGACTTAAACCAGGTGGGTACCACAGCAATTTTGAGTAAAAACTAAGTTGGGGGAATCATGCTACCTGACATCAAACTATGTACTGCAAGGCCATAGTAATCATGGTACTTGCGTGAAAACAGACATATAGATCCAGTAGAGCCCGGAAATAAACCCAGGGCCTTATGGGCAGTTAATATTGACATAGGAAGCAAGAACATACAATGTGGTGAAGATGGTCTATTCAACAAATGGTGTGAGGAAAATTGGAGAGATACGTGCAAAAAACTGACAGTAGACCACTTTCTTACACCATATACAAGAATAAACTCTAAATGGATTAAAGATTTAAATGTTAAGACTTGAAACCATAAAAATCCCAGAAGAAAGTGAGCAGTAAAATCTCAGACATTTTTTGTAGCAATATTTTTTTTCTGATATGTCTCCTTGGGTAAGAGAAACAAAAGAAAGGGAAAAAAAGGGACTACATCGAAACTAAAAAGGTTTTGCCCTGGCTGGTGCAGCTCAGTGGATTGAGCATGGGACTGTGAAGCAAAGGGTCGCTGGTTCGATTCCCAGTCAGGGCACATGCCTGGGTTGTGGGCCAGGTCCCCAGTGGGGGGACACATGAGAGGCAGCCACACATTGATATTTCTCTCCCACTCTTTCTCTTTCCCTTCCCCTTTCTCTAAAAATAAATAAATAAAATATTTTTTTAAAAAAACAACTAAAAAGCTTTAACACAGCAAAGGAAATCATCAGTGAAATGAAAGGAACCCACTGTATGGAACAACATATTCACCAATACATGTGATGAGGGTTTAATATTCAAAATTTATAAAGAACTTATAAAACTCAATACCAAAACCCCAAACAATCCAATTAAAAATGGACAAAGGACCTGAATAGACCCTTCTCCAAAGAGGACATAGAGATGGCCAGTAGACATATAAAACAGTGCTCACTGATCATCAGATAAATCCAAATTAAAACTAATGAGATATCACCTCACACTGTCAGAATGGTTATCAGTAAATAAACAAACAAGAAGTATTGGTGAGGATGTGGAGAAAGGGGAACCCTTGTGCACTGTTGGTGAAATGCAGACTGGTGTAGTCGCTGTGGAAAACAGTATGAAGTTTCCTCAAAAAATTAAAAATGGAACTTCCTTGCAACACAGAGATTCACTCTACTTCTGGGAATATATCCAAAGAAACCTGAAACATTTATTCAAAAGAGTATGTGCACCCCTCTGTTCATTGCAGTATTATTTATAATAGCCAAAATTTGGAAGCAGCCCAAGTGCCCATGAGTACATGAGTGAATGAAAAAGCTGTGGTACATTTACAAGACAGAACACTTGGCTGTGAAAAAAAGAAGTCTTAACCTTTTTTTAGACAGCATCAATGGACCTGGAGAGCATTATGCTGAGTGAAATAAGACAGTTTAAGAAAGACAAATACCATGTGATTTCACTTATATGTGGGATCTAATGAACAAAATTAACAAAATAGAAACAGACTCATAGATACAGAAAACAGACTGACAGCCTTTAGAGGGGAAGGGGTTGGAGGACTGGATGAAAAGGTGAAAGGATTAAGCCAAAGAACAGCAACAACAATTCATAGACACAGACAACAGTATGGTGATTATCACAGGGAAAGAAGGTTGGGGGGAGGTAGAAAAGGCTAAAGGGGGAGTAAATGGTGAGGGAAGGAGACTTGACTTTGGGTGGTGAGCTCACAATACAATATACAAATTATGTGTTATTGAATTGAACACTTGAAACCTATATGTGTAATTTTATTAACCACTGTCACCCTAATAAATTCAATAAAAAATTTTAAACTACTTGGGTGAATAATAATAGTTTAAAGAAACAATAAAAGTACCATTCATTTTTGTTAAGTCATTGTTGGAATAATGCCAAAATTGGGATATGAACTGGAGTACTATCAAAATTAAGTTCTTTTAATTTGATAATTGCGCTCTGATTATGTAAGAGAATATTCTGAGGTACTTAGGATAAAAAGGGTTGATGTATGCAACCTATTTTGAAATCGTTCAGAAAAAGATAAATGATACATAATGTTAAAGTTTGGGGAAGTTGTGGATTAATAGCAACTCATAGATTACTAGTAGAAGTATAAATTGGAAAGAATTTTGTCTCAAGTTTTTGTTTAGCCTAGCAATCTTACTTTCTCTTATAGTAATTATAGGAAGGCCACAAAAAGATGTTTGTGTAATGATGTTTATCATGAGAATATATGGAGTGAATGAATGAGTAAAAAACTGGCAATAAACTTAATATCTAACAATATATATGACTGATTAAATTAGTAAAATTAAAGACTCTAAGCATCACCCTGGCAGGGAGGCTTCCTTGGTTGGAGCATCATCTGGTACACCAAAAGCTTGTGAGTTCGATCCCCAGTCAGAGCACATACCTAGGTTGGAGTTTTGTACCCTGGTTGGCACACCTAGAGGAGGCACCTAATCTGATCCATGTTTCCCGCTGTCTCTCTCCCTCTAAAATCAATGACCATGTCCTCAGGCAAGGGTTTAAAAAACTCTTTAAGCATTAGAAATGATAATGTAAGTCTGTATTTATTGACAGTCTAAGGATATGTCAAATATATTTATATTTAATCCTCACCCAAGGATATGTTTATTGATTTTTAAGAGGGGGAGGGAAAGAGAGAGAGAGAAATATCAGTGTGAGAGAGAAACATCAGTTGGTTGCTTTCCACACGTGCCCCAACTGGGGACTGAACCTGCAACCTAGGCACGTGCCCTAACTGGAGATCAAACTCACAACCCTTTGGTGGTTGGGAAGATGCTCCAACCACCTGGCCAGGGCACAGTGTTTATATTTTTAAGTGTCAAAGTGGTCTACTGAACAATATGAATAGTAGTAACCTACTTTTTAATTTTATTTTTCAATTACAGTTTGCATACAATAATAGTAACCATTTTTTCACAAAAGATGCATGTACAAAAATATAATAAATGTTGATTCATGTTTAATTAATTAGATGTAATCTGCCTGTGCAAATAACATCTGCATATAGTATATACAGGGTGGGGCAAACATAGGTTTACAGTTGTTTGTATGGAAAATAATACAGTAATTAACCAATAATAATACAAGAATAAACTTGGTTTCACATACACACAACTGTAAACCTACTTTTGCCCCACCCTGTATATAATATGAACACACATCATCTGCATATTTAAGTATGTATTTGTGTTCACGTGGCATTTGGAATGATGGCACCGATATATTGCCAGTGGTTATTTTTAAATAGCAAGTTTATAAGTGATCTTTATACTTTTTTTTGTTAACTGACTTTTTAGGAAGTACATTTTGTTTTTCTCATCAAATTGTTCTAAGATGCTGCTTCTGGAGGTTATGTGTTTTGATTTTATTTTATACCATGCAACAGATTTTGGTATGCAGTAAAAATAGTGCCATATTTGCTAGTAACTCTGTACCATATTATTGTATCTGAGTAGTTCTTAAGAGGCCAAATTCACAGATTCTGAGTCTTGTTGGTCAGCCGCTTTCATTGATACGTAGCCAGAATCTGTTTTTTTAATGCCCTATTAATGTTCTTGCAAGTGTGATGTTATTCACACAGCTTAGCTGAAGTACATCACCCTTTTTGCCAAATCAGAGAATATGTTCTATTAATGACAGTTGTGTAGTGTCTTTGTGTACACAGCTTAGATATATACTTTTAATAGTTGTCACAGCCTGTCCTCTGATATTAATAGTGATTATTGTTTTTTAAAGTTTAATCTTTATAATATTTTTTCTATTACCATTTAGTCCCCTTATGCTCCCCCTGCCCCTAGTAATTACCCCACCATTGTCCAGGTCCATGAGTCCTTTTTCCTTTTTGCTCAGTCCCTCCACCCACTCACCTCCTCCCCCCCACATCTGTCACCCTGCTCTCTCCATCTATGAGTCTGCCCCCATTTTCCTTGTGTTTGTAGTTCATTTAATATACAGCAGTCAATTTTGAGGGCATTTTCCATTAAACTTTATTTTACATCTGGCTTTTCTTTAACAGATTTTTTCTTCAAGTAGTTAAAAATATGGATCCTGAAGAAGGGGGACCACCGATTCTCAAAGTGACACCTCTTCAACAAATGCTTGCCTCTTGTACTGGAGCTATACTGACATCACTAATGGGTAAAATTAGTGTACTTTATGATGTAGATTATGATGTAGACATCACTAATGGGTAAAATTATTTTACATTATGATGTATATTATGTAACCGAATTAATTCATTTGAGCTTTACCATCTGTGATATAATAATACTATCATTCATCTTTCATAAATGATAATATCTCTCCATCAACATAACATGAAAAGAACACAAGACAGGAAAATAAGAGGCTTGAATTTTAGTCCCTGCTTGTTCATTCTCAGGGTAAATGGACTTTGGGGATTGTCTCATTTTTCATCTGTCTCATTTTTCTTCATTTTTCTGACTCATTTTTCATCTGTAAATTTGGGCCATACATCAGGAGTTTGTTGTGGTTTTTATCAGTGTTAGACTTTCCTGACTTTTATTCTTTTTGAACAAAAGAAAGCAAGAAGATGAAATAAAATATCAGCATACTGAATAATACAGAATTTGGACAATTTACAATAGCAATAATACAAATTGTTTAACTTTGCTTATATTGATGGTGAATTTTTAAAATTTTTCTGGATCACATTTTTCTATTTTTTATAGTCAGTTTCTTGTAGACATAGCCAAATGACATAGTTAGGTGATAGTTCAGTATTTTAATGATTTTGACTTGGCTGGTTATTTAGATAAGATGGCAGATGACTACAGCAAGCATAAATGAATCACTTTAGGATGGTAGTATGTTATGTCACCTCAGAACGTGGGGTTAGGGTTGTGAAAGCCTTAGAGATAATTCTCAGATGAGGAAAATTTTTCTTGGGTACTATTATTTGGCATTTTTTCTATTTGGGCAAATATAGCATGCAAATTAAAACCATTGTTTTCTGTGCTGTTCCCAAGTGGAATAATATAACCTGGTGGTAAAGATGACTTATGACTAGCTTATTCCAATTTATATTAATTATAGTTTTTATTTGGTACAGGTAAATTTAATAAATTAAGGAGGCTAATATTGTTTGATTATTAATTACTTACAACACAGAGTTATTTTCCATATTTAAATAGACTTTTGGACTAGTATTTAGTTTTAACATTAATGGAATTATAATTGTAGAAGTATTTTAAATGACGTTTTTTGCACTTGTGAGAGAAATAATTACATTGTCTTTTCATTCATCCTCTTCAAACAAAATTCAAGGGCAAAAATTAGAATATTTCATTCAAAACCACTTTAAGATAAATAATCTTATCCATTGTATAGTCATGAAGGAAAGTGTGATTGAAAACACAGGTTGGGGCAAAAGTAGGTTTACAGTTGTTCCTATGGAAAATAATACAATAACTAGTAAGTGAGAATAAGAATAAACTCTGTTTTGCATACTCAGAACTGTAAACCTACTTTTTGCCCCACCATGTATTTTGTGTTCTTTGGACGAACACCTCTAAACTGACATGTATCGCTTGTTAATTGAAACTTCTGTATTTTCACAGTGACACCCCTGGATGTTGTTAAAATCCGACTGCAAGCCCAACACAGTCCATTTCGCAAAGGTACGTGTACCAGTTATCCTGGGAAAATTATGTTCGATTTTTAAATGTTACCGCATTCATTTCTGTTTGAATGTTAACCTTTTTGTCAATTACAAAAAAAAAAATTGATGCTTCCATAGCCTCAGGCAGAAGTAGTTTCTCATCCCATAGTTTTCTAGGCTGAAAACTAATATGTATGTGTAACACTTTATGAACCTACTAATTAAGTCAGAGGATGATTTTATATTTGGTTGTATGCCTCACAAGTAAGAACAGAATATACTGCTCAGGGACCTTAGAATCCAGCTTCCTCCTCAGCCCAAGAGCTCTGCCAGGCCTAGAACATCAACAGTCCTCAGGCTGCTGCTTGAACACAGTGACAGGAAGCTCCCTGTCTTATCAGACAGCTTGGTTCGTTGCTCAACAGTGTAGTTTATGTGCAATCTGAGAAGAGTAATTATACATTTTTATTAGATGAGCAAAAACAACAATTCCTTCGTCATTTTTTCTGGTTTTATAAGAGATAATGGCACTTTAAAACATGTTTAAATAGCAGAAAACTTACTAGACTGTGAAGAATTTGGGTCAGGCATAGATGCCACTCTGTTGAATGCAGGGTAGTGAGACAGAATGCACAGCAGCCATATTTCAGATGAATGACAGGATAGATGGATTGTAGAGACTAAAAAGTAAGGTACTTCCCTGCATATTAAAGGAAGCCTTAAAAACAGGAGGCACTTGGCTTATGTATTATGAAACTCACAGAACTGTATGTATGGTTGAACAGAGAAGACAGTTTTGGCAGCAAGAGTTAGTCCTATAATGGGAAAGAGTTGATATTAAAGAAAGTAGTTAATTAGGTGGGAGATAATGAATGTCTAAATGGAGCAACATAAATCCAGAGAAAGGGGCAAAGCATAGTATTATTTACATTGATCGAGAAGAACATATCTTTTCATAATCTATTTTTATTGAGATATAATTGACATATAACACTCTTAGTTTCAGGTATGGAACATAATGATTTCATAGATGCATATATTGCAAAATAATCACCACAGTAAGTTTAGTTGACATCCATCACCTCATAAATTTACTTTTTCTTACCATGAGAACTTTTACAATCTACTCTCTTGGCACCTTTCAGATAAATGTTTGATTTCCTAATATGTGTTTGTCTGTGTTACCCTTGCCACCACAAAGTTTTCCACCCGTATTCTCATATCAGAACAGGTTTTCCTCCTTTATCTTTTCTCTCCATTTCCTCAGATAACTGAAAAAAAATTATTTCTGTGTGCATCTGCTTACTATAGTTCTGAAAACCTAAAATCCACAAGTGTATCAGTTACCTTCACTACTATCAGTTTAGATCTCAGTGCTGTGTCATTAAGCAGATCCAATTATGTATATTTGATCCTAAAAGGTGAGGACAAGGGTGTATCTTTTTTACAGTTTTCTAGTTCCCTCATTATAATTTCAGTTTGTTCATCAGTAAAAAGAATACAGTTGTGTGAAGTAATTGTGGACTGTTGTCTTCTTTGTTAGGAAAATGTTTTATATATAGTAATGGACTTATGGATCATCTATGTGTCTGCGAAGAGGAAGGTAACAAAGTGTGGTATAAGAAGCCAGGTGTTTTCCGGGGAACGTTGGTAAGGAGATTATATTATTCATAATCACAGTGTATGTTCTATTTTTATATTAATCTTACAAATAAAAGATTTTCCAAATTACAGGACAATGAAATGTTATCATAAGTTAGTAAATTTATCCACAGCAGATATTGAGGCAGGAAAAGGAAAATACTTCTTTGCTTTGAACTTTCTAAGTTTCCTTTTATTTATTTATGATTTTTGTGTAGGAATAAAAGGGAGTACATATTTTTAGTTAAATATTTTTATACTGAGATAATTGTAGGTCATACACATTTTAAGAAAACTATACACACAGATCCCATGTACCTTTTTCCCAGTTCCCCCCAATGGTAACATCTTACAGAACCAAGTATAATAGCACAGCCAGGCCAGTGGCATTGATACAGTTAAGATACAGAACAATTCCATCACCACAGGGATCCTTCTGGTTCCCTTCTCTAGTCATACCTGTTTCCTTTCTGCTCTTAACTCACTTTATTATGTAGGCACGATTGGTTAAATCACTGGCTGATGGCGATTACTTCAACCTCCAGTCCCTCTCCCTCCCCCAAAGGTCCTAAGGTTGGGGAAAAGTGGGGCAGAGGAGTGAAGGTCCCAGCCCTCAGCAGATGTACCTCATTTTATTATGCTTTGTTTTATTGGGCTTCCTGGATACCGCTCCTCACCCCACACCCAAAACTGAAGGTTAGTGACAACCTGGTGTTGAGCAAGTCTCTCAGCACCATTTTTCCAAAGAGCACTTGCTCACTTTGTGTGTCTGTGTCACATGTTGGTAATTCTTGCAATTTTTCCGACTCTCATTGTCATATTTATTACAATGATCTGTGATCAGGAATTTTTGATGTTAGGATTGTAATTGTTTTGGGGTGCCGTGAACCATGACCACATGAGACAGTAAACTTAATTGACAAATGCTGTGTGCTTTCTGACTGCTCCACTGACCAGGCATTCCACGTCTCTTTCTCTCCTTGGGCCTCAGGGGAGACGACAATATTGAAATTAGGCCAAGTAATAGCCTACAGTGGCCTCTAAGTGTGTTCAAATGAAAGAAAGAGCTGCGCGTCTCACTTTAAAGCAAAAGCTAGAAATGATTAAGGTTATTGAGGAAGGCGTATCGAAAGCAGAGATAGGTGGAAAGCTAGGCCTCTTGCATTAGCCAGGAAAAGTTCTTGAAGGAAATTAAAAGTGCTACTTCATGACAAACATTTTTGACAGACATGATGTTCATCATGGCAGTGTGGCTGGTGACAGCAAAAATGACCCATTAATGGAAGCAGCTGGATTCACTGCTTGGGTGATGTCCTGAACCATCTGGGCCAAGTCAGTGCTGGGTATGCAACTGACTTGCTCACATTGCTTGCAGATTCGCTAAGCCAAATAAAACTGATTCTCATTCTGAGGAAGAGCTGGAAGATGGCCCAAGGTTTTTGAAATCCAGTGATGCTGCCATCGTTGCTGTGGTTCCTGCTGAGCCCGTGTGCCGAAAGCCTCTCTGGCTGTACCCCCCTGGGCCATTTTGCTTCTGTGACATGAGACAGTTGCTATGGGTGTCATCAAAGCAGTGGACAAAAAAGCACCTGGAGCTGGCAAAGTCACCAGGTCTTCCCGGAAAGCTCAGGAAACTAGATGAGTATCATCCCCGATGTATGACACCCCAGTCTGAATCGGCGGTGGATGAATGGTCCGAGAACTGTTTGTCTCAGTTGGCCATTTAAGTTTAACAGTGAAGACTGGTTATTATTACAATGAATCATAAAACCTTCGGAAGGAAAAGAGAATGTTTTGTGGACCATTTGTTTTGTTGGAGGGGGCAGTTTTTAAGTTACTAGTTTTTAAAATTAGTACTTTTTAATGGAAACAACTTGACCAAAAATCTATCACAGAATTTTGAGACCCATTAAAACAAGGTTAATGAGGGAAAAAAAAGTACTACTCCAGTAAATGCAAGAGTGGTAAGAAAGTGAAACAGCCCTATTGCCGACATGGAAATAGTTTTAGTACTTTGGAGAGAAGATTCAACCAGCTACAATGTTGCCTTAAACCAAAGACTAATCCAGAGCAAGCCCTGGGAAAGGTGAGGAAGCTGCCAAAGAGACATTTTAACCTAGCAGAGGTTGGTCGATCAGATTTAAGGACAGAAGTCGTCTTCATAACCTAAAAGTGCGAGATGAAGCAGCAAGTAATGATGGAGAAGCTGCAGCAAGTTACTCAGAAGATCTAGCTAAAAATAATTAGTGAAGGTGGCTACATTAAGCAACAGAATTTCAACTAGACAGAACAGCTGTATTTTGGAAGATGCCACGTCTAGGACTTCCATAGCTAGAGAGGGGAAGCGAATGCCTGGCTTCAGAGCTTCAGAGGACAGGCTGACTGTTGTTGGGAACTTAGGCAGCTGGTGGCTTTAACTTGAAGCCAATGCTGTTTTAGATCATTCAGAGTATCCTAGGGCCCTTAAGAATTCCGCTAAACCTCCTCTGCCTGTGCTCTATAAATGGAACTGTAAAGCCTGGATGACAGCACACCTGTTTATAACATGGTTTGCCGAACATTTTAAGCTCATTTTGAGGCCGTTCAGAAAAAAAGATTACTTTCAAAATATTGCTCATGGACAATGCACCTGATCACTGAAGAGCTTCAGGGACGATGTACAGTGAGGTGGGTGTTGTTTCCGTGACTGTTGACACAACATCCGTTCTGCAGCTCATGGATCAAGGAGTAATTTTGACTTCCACGTCTTGTTAGTTAAGAAGTACGTTACAGCCCTGGCGAGGTAGCTCAGTTGCTGAGAGCATCACCCCCACATGGCAGAGCTGTGGGTTCCATCGGTCAGGGCACATACGAGAAGCAAGCAGTGGGTGCATGGACGGGTGGAACAAGAAATCGGTATTTTTTCTGTCACTCTATTCCTGTCTCTAAAAGTCAACACAACAAAAATACATTGCATAAGGCTATAGCTGCTATAGATACGGTGATTTCTCTGATGAACCTGGGCAAAGTCAATCGAAAGCCTTCTGGAAAGGATTTACCATTCTAGGGACCATGAAGAACAGTTGTCATTCATGGAGAGAGGTCAAAATAGTAACATTAATAGGAGTTCGGAAGAAGCTGATTCCGACCCTCATGAATGACTTTGAGTTCAGAACTCGAGTGGGCGAGTAACTGTGGATGTGGTAGAAATGGCAAGAGAACTAGGATTAGAACTGGAGCCTGAAGATGTGACCGAATTGCAGCAATCTCATGATAAAACTTCAGCAGATGAGGAGTTGCTTCTTATGGGTGAGCATAAAAAGTGGCTTCTTGTGATGGAATCTATTTGGGAAGGAAGGAAGGGGAGAAGGAGGTACACGCGTAACCCGGAGACGTGGACCCCGCACCCGAACCCCTGGGAAAGGGGCCGTGGGCGCTGCTGTCTGCTGCAGGCACTCCTGCTCCCCGTCCCAGCCTGTGGACCAAAGCCCCGGGCGTGAGGAGTCGGGCGAGGTGGTGCCTCCGTTCCCGCCCCTCCTCTCGGGCTGGCTTTCAGTAGATCGCAGCGAGGGAGGCCCAGAAGCAGGTCGTCTGCGAATGGTTTAGCGCCAGGTTCCCCATGAACGGGCAGTGCGTGGCTGGCGGCGGGTGACGGGGCGACCTCTTTTTTTGGTGGGGGCGTTTCCAGGAGGGGGGCTCTCCGCACCGGACCCGGTCCAGAGGCGCGGCCGGGGGCGCCGGGACGCCAGTGGGGGCGCGCGTGGTGATGGAATCTATTCTCGATGAAGATGCTACGAAGATTGTTGACGTGACAATAAAGGATTTAGAATATTAAACGAACTTAGTTGATAAAGCAGAGGCTGGGTTTCAGAGCATTGATTCGAGTTGGGAAAGAAGTCCTACTGTGAGTAAACCGTTAATGAACAGCATTACATGCTACAGAGAAACTGTTCGTGAGAGGAAGACTCAGTCGACGTGGGAAACTTCATTGTTCTGTTTTAGGGAATTGCCACAGCCACCCCAGCCTTCAGCAGTCACCACCCTGATCAGTCTGCAGCCATCAACTTAGAGGCAAGACCGTCCACCGGCAAAAAATTCACAATTTTGCGGAAGGCTCAGATAATGATTAGCATTTTCCTAGCAATAAAGTGTTTTTTTAATTAAGCTACATACATTTTGGGGGCATAATGCTATTCAGTAATAGACTACAGTGTAATATAAACACAAATTGCATACACACTGAGAAACCAAAAAAAATGTGTGTGACTCACTTTATTGCAGTGGGTCTGCAGCTAAACCTGAAATGTCTCCCAGGCCTGCCTGCATTACTTGCTTGGTTCCCCTAACCAGCCCCCACCCTGTGGTCATCCAGGGGCTTCCAAAAATCACCTCATTAGCATCAACTCAGGTGTGGTTGAAAGGGCCTTGTTATGAATAACAAAAGAATTCTTTTACCTTTATCTGGAGCTATTTCAGGACTGAGAACAAAACAGCAAATATAACAAAAGATGCTCCCATTGTTCTTTATCACTGAGGAAACTTTAAGAATTTTAGATGCGGTGTTCCAGAAACCATGGACAAAGACCAGAATGTATATTTCTCATTATAACTTCATTAAAACATTTACATCGTTCTCTGGGGTAAGTGCCCAGGACTGCAGTTTCTGGGTCCTGTGGTAGTTGCATGTTTAGGGTTTGCTGACCTCACAACATCCAATCCTGTAAAATATGTATGAGTTTATCAGAGCCAGAGAGGATTTGCCTGGAAGCCACAACTCAACAGACTGAGAAAAAAGGCTTCTCAGGGTGACAGTTTGCAGTCCTTCACAAATTTGCAATTAAGGAGAGAAGGAAGGTGACTTGAAGGTGGAAGAAAGCCAGGCAGGTGATTGAGTTAGAGGATAGCCAACAAGATTATGTGCTCTCTAGAGTTGGAGGGTCATCATACTTCCCAGGGGACGGAAAAGGGACATCTCCAAGATGTGTTAACCTAGATGCACAAAAACAATGGGTAAGACTCGCCTAAGGCAGAGGTAAACATTTTACTAGAGAATACTCATCACCTTCCCAGTTAGGAACTTATTACCAGATCTTGTGAGGTTACTTTTAGTTACTGAACTTGTACATACCCCATTTTTATCTGCAACAGTGTGTTTTGCAAATGTTTTTTATACTGTCTACCTTGCCTATGTAAATCATAGAAAATGTCAAGTCTAAGAACTTTTTACTTACCCTTAGACCTGAAGATTTTCTCCTATTTAAAAAAAAAATTTAAAGAATAGTTGCTATATAATATTACATTGTTTATATTAGTTTCAGGTGTGCAATATAGTGACTCAACATTTTTATACCTTACAACATGATGACCCCATTCATTCTAGTAGTCATCTGTCACAGTGTAAACTTTATCGCAGTATTATTGACTGGGTTCCCCTTTTCCTTTTCATTCATCCTCTCACCACCTCCCTTCCAGTAACCATCCCTTTGGTCTCTGTTTCTGTGAGTCTATTTTTGTTTTGTTTTGTTTTTTAAGATTCCACATATAAGTGAAACCATACGGTATTTGCATTTCTCGACTTATTTCACTTAGCAGAATACCCTCTAGATCCTTCCATCTTGTTGCATATGGCAAGATTTCATTCTTTCGTACTGCTGTGTAATTTTTCATTGTATTTATATGCCATGTCTTCTTTATCCTTTCATGTGTATCCATGGGTACCTAGGTTGCTCCTACATCATGGCTATTGTAAATAATGCTGCAATGAACTTGGGGTACACATATCTTTTCAAATTCATTTTCTCATTTTCTTTGGATAAATACCCAAAAGTGAAATTGCTGGATTGAATGATAAGCCTATTTTTAGGTTTTTGAGGAATCTCCATGTTTTCCATGGGGGCTGCAGCAGTTTACAGTCCCACCAACAGTGCCCAAGAGTTCCCTTTTCTGCACGTCTTCACCAGCACTTGTCATTTGTTAACTTTTTTTTATCATAGTCATGCGGATTGGTGTGCAGTAATATCTCTTTATGGTTTTGATTTTCATTTCCCTGCTGATTAGTGGTATTGAGCATCTTATGTTTGTTGGCTATCTGTTCTGTATGTCCTCTTTGGACAAATATCTTTTCATGTCTTCTGCCCATTTTTCAGTTGGATTTATGTGTGTGTGTTACTGAGTTACATGTGTTTTTTAATGTATTTTGGATGTTGCCTCCTTATCAAATATATCATATACAAATATATTCTCCCATTCAGTAGGTCGTGTTTTGTTATATATTTCCTTTGCTGTTCAGAAGCTTTTTAGTTTAAGTCCCATTTGTTTTATTTTTGCCTTTGTTTCTCTTGTTCAAAGGGCTGTATTCAAAAAGACATTCAGACTGATGTCGAATAGATTAATTCCTGTTTTCTTCTAGAATTATTATGGTTTCAGGTTTCGCATCTTCTTTAAATAGCTTTGAGTTTGTTTTTGTATATGGTGTAAGAAAGTGGTTCTGATTTATTTATTTATTTAGATTTTACTTATTTCTATTTAGAGAGTGGAAGGGAGAAAGAAGGAGAGGTAGAAAAATGTCAATGTGCAAGAGAAACATTGATGGGTTGCCTCTCACATGTCCCCCAACCAGGGACCCGGCCCACAACCCAGTCATATGCCTTGACCAAGACTTAAGCTGGCGACCTTTTGGTTTGCAGGCCGGTGCTCAATCCACTCAAATAAATAGCCAGGGCTATTTATTTTTTCCATGTATCTTTCCAGTTCTCTCAGCACCTCTTGTTGAAAGACTGTCATTACTCCCTTATATATTTTTACATCCTTTGTTATAGGTTAGTTGACCATATAAGCTAGGTTTCTGGGCTATCTACTCTGTTCCCTTCTTCTGTGTGTCTGTTTTTGTGTCAGCATCATACTGTTTTGGTCATTATAGCTTTGTAGTGTAGTTTTAGATTAGGAAGCACTATAGCTTCAACTTCATTTTTCTTTCTCAATAGCCAGTTGCTTTGGCTGTTAGGGGTCTTTTGTGGTTCCATACAAATTTTAGGATTATTTGTTCTAATTTTTAGAAGAATGACATTGTTTTGTTTTTTTAATAGAGATACAGAGAGGGAAACATCTATTTGTTCTACTTACTTATGCATTCATTGATTGATCCTTGTATGTGCCCTGACTAGGGATCATACTCTCAACCTTGATGTATTGGGATTGAATTCTAACCAAGTGAGCTACCAGGGCAGGGGAAAGTTCCTTTATAAAAACATTAGCCATACATAAATCCGAGAAGCTTATATTTTAGAAATCAACACTTGAGAGAATCAAGTTACCAATCAATTATTAATATAAACATTTAATATATCAGATTTAGGGATATATTTTGACTACTTTTTTCTATTATAATTTTAGGATGCTTTCTTGAAAATCATTCGAAATGAGGGCATTAAATCCCTGTGGAGTGGCCTTCCTCCTACCTTGTAAGTTGACATTTAATATATTTTTTACTAAGTATGGTGGTGTTTTGTTTTGCTTTATAGTCAGCATGATTAGACAAAATTGTGCATTTTTAATATTAGAACTTTTTTAAAGCATTGTTTTGTGAGTTCCACAACCACCAATACATTTGATGATTTGCTATAAGGTCTCATGGGACCTAAAGAAGGCTGCACTCATGTCTGTGGTTCATTACAAAAAGACACAAAGCATCAGTGGGGGGAAAGACACAAAAGAAGTTGACCAGGCAATAGGCTCCAGAGTCTTCCCTTATGACATCACCGGGGATGCATTTATTCTTTCAGCACTGAACTAGAGCAGCATGTGAGAAGTGTTTCTGCCTAAATTCGCACTTGAATTTTAGAGTCTGGGGCTTTTGTCAAGGGTGCGTGGCATGGGCACATTCGGTGTTTGTGACCAACTCTGATTACCAAAATTCCAGACCCCTAGAAGAAAAGCAGATGTTACCAAAAATCACATCATTTCCACAAATCAACCTAGACAAGTGGGTTTAGTTCCAGATGCAGAGAAAAACCTGCTAATAGGGAATATTCCAAGGGCTAACTTTCTTGGAGTTGGCCAAAGGTCAAGCATGCAAATAATGCCCTCCTGACTATATAGAAGATTGGAGCAACTAAGCTTGTTGTGTTCTCTTTGGTGCACAAGCGTAACTTTCTTTTCATGTTCAGAAATTGAGAATTTGATGTATGACTTTTTCTTTATTTTAATAAAATAATGAGACATTGTGATAAGGACACTTTTCCTTTTGTAGATGATTCTAATTCTCTACCAACTGGCCATTATATGAATTAATACGATAAACTAATAAGGCTTAATTAAAACTCCCAACTAATACCTTGTCCTTATATACCTTGTTTCTTTCTAATTTATGTTTTGATGGAGCAAATTAATCAACCTTGAGGCATGTATTTTAAACACTGCGTTAACTTATAAAGTTAGTGGTAGATCCAAGACCAGTGGTCAATCATATTTCAAAATTCTCATCATCAAACTTCATTATAGAACATTAGTCATTCCACATTATGGGCTGTGAATGTCCTTTAGTTAACCCATAATCATAGACTGGATTCTTGCTGCATTAATATTTATGACTTGGTAGTACCTGCAACTTTGTGTTTAGTTAATAATTCCCTTTTGATATTTTCATTTGAAAGAATATTATCAGAATCTTTTTGATACTAGTATATATAAGTCTGGCATCATTAATTATAATTTATTTCCAGTTTTATAAGCAGGTATATGGGTCCATAGTTCAAAAATATGTTACAATTGCTCTTGTACTTTTTAGTTCAGTGATTTTCATGTTACAATATTTGGAAGACCAGACACAGAACACATCTAGGAGATAGAGAAGCGTCCTCATCTATCGTCTCCTACTTATGGTCTGACTGGCACTCTAACTTATTTTCACAGCTAGCATGTAAACTTCTGGAGTGTGGATACCTATTTTACCTTGTTTTTTTTTTACAGCCTACTAAGTTAATAACTTTTAAAATAAAAGAAAAATTGATCTCATAGGTTGATTCATTATATTTTTTTGCTTATACAAAATATGAGAAATCTAGCTTGTATTTAATAATGTATTTAAGCATTTTTGATAATTTTATACAAATCTTTTTGCTCGCATGTTTCTAACAGAGTAATGGCAGTTCCTGCCACAGTTATTTATTTTACCTGCTATGACCAATTAACTGCTCTCCTGAAATCTAAATTAGGAGAAAATGAAAGCCACATACCAGTTGTTGCTGGAATTGTAGCCAGATGTAAGTAATAAGTTATTATATTTTCATTTTGATCAATATTCAAAGCTTCATTTATAATTTAGACATTCACAGAGAATTTGTATAAAATTCAGACTATTGCTAATAAATATTTTGCATTTGTAGTTTGTGCTAATTTGGTAGTATTTATACTCGAGAAGTCATATGATATGGTAATTGTTATCAGAAAGAAATGGGATCAACCCATCCTTGTCAAATCTTGGACAGAGATTTTAGAATGATTTTAGACTTTTAGACTTTAGATTCTGGATATTAGGATGACATCAGATTGATGCAAAAGTCCTCAATCATTTTTCTTACAAACTTTGAAATTCAGAATTTCATCAGAAGGAAGTTTGCCTTTATGCAGAAGGATGTTTTTCTCTGTGCAGTTGTAGTGAAGTTTCTGTTGTAGTTCTAGTTGATGTATAATATTTCTGGAACTTCCCTTGAAAGACTTTAAACCAGAAAGAGTGAGGTATATGAAAACAGACCTTTAAGAATTACCCTTACCAAAGAAAAAAATATCTGTACCAGTATGTTGGCATTAGGTATTTGATTTTTAAGGTCTGCAGACATTTCAGAATAGAAGTTTAAAATATAAAATGTGTGAACTATTAGTTTTACATGTGTGTTTGCACAGTCCATGACTCTGTTTTGTTTTTTAATATTTGGTTCTTTGTATCAGTTGGTGCAGTAACTGTGATAAGTCCATTAGAATTGATAAGAACCAACATGCAATCTAAGAAGTTTTCTTACAAGGAACTGCATCACTTTGTCAGCAAGAAAGTATCTGAAGATGGTTGGATTTCCCTTTGGAGAGGCTGGGCTCCTACTGTTCTTAGAGATGTACCATTCTCAGGTAGGATTTACCTTATTCATATCTGCCAAATGTTAAGTAGCTTTGTCTTATTTATGTATTACATTAAAATCAACTAAACTTTAATCCCAAAGGCTGAGGGTGAGCTGTCTTCTTTAGTAACCAGGAACTCCTGGTTCAGTGTTGGACTCCCAGGGCCTTATGGGTCTTCATCGAATGAATAGTTTCTCATTCAAGCCCAGTTGTATTTTCTTGTGTTTAATTTCTGTTCAAACATTAATTGGCATTCATTTATATTTAGATAATACAAACTATCTTTAACTTATTCTGAACAAGTCATAATTAGTAAGATGAGAAAACTACTACAAATCAGACTATCACAAAATACATTTAAGACTGCCTGTGAATAATACTGACCCCTACTTTTTCAATTTTCAAAGACAAAAATCTTCCCCATTAAATCAGTGTCCTGTAAACAAGACTATTATAAATCTGATAGAAGATTAAGATTTTGTCAAATTATGAAATGGCTGAAAATTATGAAAAAGAAGTGTAAAGCTAACAAATATCTTGTCGCATGTGCATACTTCAGTGCTATTTCTCTTGTATATCATGGGAGTTTTCATTTAAGGCCTGAAAGGAATAATTACTAAGGACCTTTGTGTTAATGTTTTGCTTTCTTTTTTTCTTTTTCGTTAATCATATCTTTGGCTCTCCTATTCACATCTCTGTGCATCTTTCTATTTTCATTAGTATTTTGCTTCAGCCTTTTGTGATCGGTTTAAAAACATAGTATGTAATTAATCAAATTCCTAGGCCAAATATTTTTATTTTTATACTATTTGATATTTGACACAGAAAAAGTAACTTCAATATAAATGATAAAATATACTACGCAACTTCAGTATATGAACTAGAACATTGCGGATTATAAAACCATGAAACCAGAAAACCGCATATATTCTCCTCTAGTATAACATTGGTGTATTGGTAGCTTCTACCCATTGATAGCTTCTACCTTATATTTTTCTTTTGTTATACACAATCTTTATTAAGATGGTTTTAAAAAATATTTTTATTGTTTATTCTATTACAGTTGTCCCAATTTTTCCCCTGTGCCCCCCTCTACCCAGCCCACACCCCACAACCCACACCCACAGTCAATCCCCACACCATTGTCCATGTCCATGGGTCATTCATATATGTTGACTAATCCCTTCCCCTTCTTTCCAGTTTTCCCCTCTGTCCCTCTTTCCTCTTAAGCTGTCAGTCTGCTCCCTGTTCCATGTCTCTGGTCCTATTTTCCTCATGAGTATATTCATTAGATTCTACTTATAAGTGAGATCATATGGTATTTGTCTTTCACCTACTGGCTTATTTCACTTGGCATTATACTCTCCAGTTCCATCCATGCTGTAGCAAAAGGTAGAAGTTCCTTCTTTCTCTCTGCTGTGTAGTATTCCATTGTGTAAATGTACTACAGTTTATTGATCCACTCATTTACTTAGGTTGCTTCCAGCACTTGGCTATTGTAAATGGTGCTGCTATGAATATTGGGGTGCATAAGTTCTTTTGAATTGATATTTCAGGGTTCTTAGGCTATAATCCCAGTAGTGGAATTGCTGGGTCAAAAGGCAGTTCCATTTTTAGTTTTTTTGAAGAAATCCCATACTCTTGTCCAGAGTGGCTGCACCAGTCTGCAATCCCATCAACAGTGTACTAGGGTTCCCTTTTCTCCACAATCTTGGCAGCGCTTGTTTGTTGCTTTGTTTGTGATGGCCATTATGACCAGTGTGAAGTGGTATCTCACTGTGGTTTTAATTTGCATCTCTCTGGTGGCTAGTGATGCTGAGCATCTTTTCTCCAGGCCATCTGTATGTCCTCCTTGGAGAAGTGTATGTTCATGTCCTTTGCCCATTTTTAATTGGGTTGTTTGTCTTCCTAGAGTGGAGTCGTGTGACTTCTTTATTATTTTGGAGATCAGACCTTTGTTTGAGGTATCATTGGCAAATGTTTTCATATATGGTTGGTTCTCTTTGTATTTTAATACTGTTTTCTTTAGTTGTGCAGAAGCTTTTTATTTGGATGAGATCCCACTTGTTCATTCTTTCCTTTATGTCCCCTGCTCTAGGGAACATATCAGTCAAGATATTGTTGCATGGAATATTTTGAAATTATCCTGCCTATGTTCTCCTCTAGGACTTTTATAGTGTTGCTACTTATATTTAAGTCTTTTATCCATCTTGACTTTATTTTTGTGTATGGTGTAAGTTGGTGGTCATGTTTCATTTTTTTGCATATAGCTGTCCAGCTCTCCCAACACTATTGATTGAAGAAGCTATTTTTTTTACTCCACTTTATTCTTCTGCCCACTTTGTCAAATATTAACTGACCTTAGAAACTTGGGATTATTTCTGGGCTTTCTATTCTCTTCCACTGAGCTATGTGTCTGTTCTTATGCCAGTACAAGACTGTGTTGATTACAGTGGCCTTATAATATAGTTTGATATCAGGTATTGTGATCCCTCCTACTTCATTCTTCTTTCTCAAAATTGCTGCAGCTATTTTGTGTTGTTTATGTGGGTTCCATAAAACTTTTGAAATGTTCTGTATCTGTGAAATATATCATAGGTATTTTAATAGGGGTTGTGTTGAATCTATAAATTGCTTTGGGTACTATGGACATTGTGATGATGTTTATTCTTCAAATCCATGAACATGGTATATGCTTCCATTTATTAGTGTCTTCCTTAATTTTTTTCTTCAATGTTGTGTAGTTTTCTGAGTATAAGTCTTTTACCTCCTTGGTTAGGTTTATTCCTAGGTACTTTATTTTTCTTGTTGCTATAGCAAATAGGATTTTTTTCTTGATTTCTATTTCTGACACTTTGTTGTTGGTGTTCAAAAATGCCTTCTTCTTCTGAATATTGACTTTGTATCCTGCTGTTTTGCACAATTCACTTACTAGGTCAGGTAGTTTTTTGGTGGAGTCTATAGTGTTTTCTATGTATACTATCATTGTTATCTGCAAACAATGGCAGTTTTACTTCCTCCTTTCTAATCTGGGTGCCTTTTATTTCTCTATCTTGTCTGATCGCAGGACTTCCAATATTGTGTTAAATAGATGTGGCTTTACCCATTTTTTAATTGAATTTTTTTATCTTCTTGGTATTGAGTTCTTTATATATTTTGGAAATTAACCCCTTATCAGATGTGCTGGGCCAAAAAGTCCATTTCTTTTTCTTTCTGTAGGATGGCTCTAGTAGCACTTAGTTTTCTTTAACTTCATTCGAATCAAGTTTGTTAGATTCTATTGTGACAGGTGTCATATCAGCATGCATTTAACAAAAAACTTATCAAAATTGGTGAATTTTTATGTAGCCATTTCAATATTGAAGATGGAAAAAACAAGCAACATTTTCAGCATATTTATGCTTTATTATTTCAAAGAAGGTAAAAACACAACTGAAATACAAAGAAAAAAAGATTTGTGCAGTGTATGGAGACAGTGCTGTGACTGATTGTGTCGAAAGTGGTTTGTGAAGTTTCTTGCTGGAGATTTCTCACTGGATGATGATCTATAGTCATGTAGACTAATTGAAGTTGATAGTGATCAAATCGAGACATTGAGAACAATCAGTGTTATTTCCACATGGGAGATAGCTGGCATACTCAAAATATCCAAATCAATTACGTTATTGGTGAAAATGAAAAGTATCTTTTATTTTATGGAAAAAAACAAACTGGTTTTTGGCCAATCCAGTATCATTGGCAAATATATTCTCACAAACACTGGGTTCCCTCTTTGCTGTCTTATGGTTTCTTTGCTGTGCAGGAGTTTTTAGTTTGGTGTAGTCCCATTCATTTATTTTCCTTTGTTTCCTTTACCTAGTAGAAATATTGGCAAAAAATATTGCTACAAGAGATGTCTGAGATTTTAGTGCTTATGATTTCTTCTCAGATTTTTATAGTTTTGTGACTTACATTGAAGTCTTTTATCCAGTTTGAGTTTATTCTTGTGTATATTTAAGTTGGTGGGCTAGTTTCATTTTTTGCATGTACCTCTCCAATATTCCTAACACAGTTTATTGAAGAGACTCTCTTTATTCCCTTGTATGCTCTTGCCTCCTTTGTCAAATACCGATCGACCATAAAGACGTAGTTTATTTCTGGGCTCTCTATTCTGTTCCATTGATCTATATGCCTGTTTTGATTACACGTGGCTTTGTAGTATAGTTTAATATCAAGCATTGTGATCCCTCCAACTTTGTTCTTCTTTCTCAAGATTGCTGAGGCAATTCAGGGTCTTTTTTTATTCCATATAAATATTTTAGAATATTTGTTCTAGACCTGTGAAGTATGCCATTTGTTTGTTCATAGGAATTGCATTGACTATACATATTAGTTTGGGTAGTATGAACATTTTTAATGTTGTTAATTTTTTCAAGCCATGAACAGAGTATGTACTTCCACTTCTTTGTATCTTCCTCAATTTCTTTTTTCAATGTCCTTTAATATTCTGAGTACAGGTCTTTTACTGTCTTGTTTAAATTTATTCCCAGGTACCATTTTTTTATTGCAATAGTAAATGGAATTGTTTTCTTATAATTAATAAAGAAAAATTAAGGTTTACTCTTATTTTTATAACTATTTTCTTCATTTTTACTCATGTTTATGTGTAAGCAAACAATGCTGCTGTGAACATTACATGTCTGCTAGTGTACGTATACAAGAATTTCTCCAATATTAGATTTGCTGGTTCATACATTCAAAATTTTACTAGGTAATACAGACATTTTTAATGTAGCTGTGTGGACCTACACACCTATCAGCTTCACTGCATACTGTCCCCAGCACTTTTATTGTCTCAGTTCTTAATCTTTGTTTAGTCATTTAAAGTGGTTATGTCTCCTTAACTTACATTTTTCTGATCATTACGGAGGTTGGGCACTGTTTCGTTGGTCACTCATTTATCTGTAATTAATTGGGGTGATGGAGTGAAGTAAGTATTCAACTTCATGTACCTCTGCAGGTGGATAGGTAGTGATCCCAGCATCATGTCCTTGGTGCATGTGCTTTATCAAGTTAAAGAAGTTCTCTTTTAACCCTGTTTCCAAGAAACCGGTTTGCTTTCAATGCAAGTGACCCTGTGGTTCTGTCAAGGTGATATATGGCATCTGAAGGGTTTATTGTATTTGCCACCTTTGAGTTCCTCAGATAAACCCATCTAGTCATAGTGTATGATGCTTTATGAAATACCTCTGGCTTCAGTTGCTCTTCATTATTTAATCTTTGTTAAGATTTTACACGTATGTTTGTGAATGAGATTGGCCTGCACTTTTCTTTCTCCTATTGTCTTTGTCAGGTTTTGGAACTGAAGTCCTCCCTCACTGATGGATAGTTTTTTTGTTTGTTTATAAGACTGCTTGCAAGTTATTGAGAATTTGGTGCCTTTTAAAAAAAATCTCACCTAATACATGTACAAATAGAAAGAATGATGTGTACAGATTGGAGTGTCTCCTTTCCTTTAATATATGACCTCATAAATATTTTCTTTAAAGTCCGCATTTCATTTCTAATTATGTGTTCATTTCATTCTGTTTTTATAGCAATGTACTGGTATAACTATGAAGTTTTAAAGAAGTGGTTGTGTAAGAAGTTGGGTGTGTATGAACCGACATTTATGATCAACTTCACTTCAGGGGCATTGTCTGGTTCTGTAAGTTTATTCTTTTGTTGTTAATATGCTAGAATAATGATAATTGTCTTATTTAAACATAACAAAATATACATTTTGTGTCTTTTCAAATAGCACTTTTGAGCTGCACTGTTTTAAAATTTTTCTAAATATTTACTATCCTATTTTGA
Source organism: Artibeus jamaicensis (assembly GCF_021234435.1). Taxonomy (NCBI): domain Eukaryota; kingdom Metazoa; phylum Chordata; class Mammalia; order Chiroptera; family Phyllostomidae; genus Artibeus; species Artibeus jamaicensis. Next base: position 6,134,841 of record NW_026521972.1, on the reverse strand, counting down.
GGAAATAAATTACCAGCCATTTAAATATTTTAAAATGCATTTTGTGTCTGTTTTTGTTGTAGTACATATATGAGGGGGACCCCAAAAAACCTGGAATGGATGTCTGGAGGGCAGGCCCCTTGTAGTACAGCCCCCCGCCACTAGATGAGTGTTCAAGAAAACCATCTGTGTCAGTTCACCAGCTGGTGTTGTTGTGAGAGGCTGCGTTAAGCTTCAGTGAATTCTTTTTTAAAGACTCTTTCAACATGTTTGCTCATTTCATGATGGGTGACTTATGGGTGCACCTGCTCACACCACACTGAGTGTTCAGCAGTTTTTAACCAAAAACACCATGACCCCTGTACCCACCCCTCCCTATTCACCTGATCTCGCCCTGAGAGATTTTTTTTTCCCCCTGGATGAAAAAAGTCCTCAAAGGGAAACATTTTGCTGATGTGGAAGAGGTGGAAAAAAAATGGCAGAAGCACTAAAAGGCATCAAAATCGACAAGTTCAAAAACTTTTTAGAGCAGAGGAAAAAATGTTCTGATAGGTGTATTGCATCCAATTGAGAGTACTTTGAAGGTGACTGAAGTTTAAACGTGTGAGAATAAATACACAATTTTTTATGAATAAATTCTGGGGTTTTTTTGGCCCTCCCCCCACATGACTATATCTTCAAGACCTGGCTTTCAATTCCTTTAGGTATGTACACAGAAGTGCAATGGCTTGATTACATGGTAATTCTATTTTTAATTTTTTGAGGGACCTCATACTGTTTACCATAACAGGTGTAACAATTTGTAATACCACCAGCAATGTATCAGCCACAGCAAGAAGAAGAGAAAGAAGAACAGAGTCGTAGGAATCACAGTACCTATAAACTGTATATAAAGCCATAGTCGTGAAAACAGCATGGTACTGGCATCAGAACAGACACATAGGTCAGTGGAACAGAATAAAGAGCCCAGCAATAAACCTACGTCTTTACAGTCAGATAATATTCAGCAGAGGAAACAAGCACATACAACAAGTTAAAGTTTATTCAATAAATGGTGTTGGAAAAATTGGACAGATGCAGAAAAATAAAGCTAGACCATCTTCTTACACCACACACAACAATAAATTATTAAGTAATGTGCTAATTAAAAGAATGTAATTTTAGGAAATTTTAAAGGCAGGTTTAAATTAATCAATTTTTCTTTTTGATAGTTTGCAGCTATTGTGACATTGCCATTTGATGTGGTAAAAACACAAAAGCAGACACAACTTTGGATGTATGAATGTCATAAAAGTAAGTTTAATTTAAAACTTTTTTAAGATGTCATGAAAATTTTTGTTTTTCTTTCCAGATACTAAGTTAAGAATATATGAATAGGGAGAGAATTATTTTTCCCTCTGCTTTTACTCTTTAATGGAAAGTAATATACTCTTAGAATGGAATACTCAGGAAAAATACTCTAAACAAAAAATTAAGAAATCTTAGTCTATTTATTTTGCCTGCCATGAGTTGAATCTTATACCTGGTCTAAGTAGAAGATTAAATTATGTAAGTATGTTTTTCAAATAGATCTGGACAAATCAGGGTGAAGGATAGTAAATTACTAGGAAACCTTTTTTCTCTGTGTTTTGTTCCATAGTATGCATATACATTTTATTTGATTTTTTCTATTTATTTTTAGCTTCCCTTCTTCTGATGTGTTATCCTGTTATTCCATTTATTTTTACTTCTTTATAACCTACAGTTTCTTCTCGAACAAAAGTGCACGAGGAGTGTACGGTCTTCCTTGTGTCCACTAGATCCATTCTGTTAATGTTTATTATCTGTAGAAAGTGTAGCAAACCTACTGGAAATTACCCATTACAAAATTGCATCATATATGCCATGTGTAAACATATTATAATGTAAATAAATTGTTCTAACCCATCAGAATATTTGCATACAAAATAAAATGGGTGTTCTAATGTTGAAAGAAACATTGATTATAGACCTCTGAAAATGAGTCTGGTGAATACTAGTGACAACTTTGTTCTTGACTTACAAAAGTCTAGTCCCCTCTAATAGAAGCAAACTAAAACCTTAGAGATTTATTATCAGGGTTCCCCTGGTTTAGGTTTGAGCTTTCTAGCTGCCTAAGCCCTATCGTCTTTTCTCCCTTTATAGTTCAAAATTATTTTATCTTCCTTCCAGCTCATCAGAATTCCTGTTTTTATTGTTAAGTAAACTACTTAATGTAGTAGGAATATTGTCTTTGATGTAATTTGTCATAAATGTTTGATGACTGTGGCAGTGAGGTAGTGAGGTGGCGATGGTAGTCATAGTGACGATGGGGGAGAAGGTGGGAATCTCTGGACATAGATTCTCATGCACACTGAGTTTAGAGATCCACTTACCGAGGTGAATAATCATTGCAGTTGCCTGGGGTGTTTTTCCCACAACACCAAAAGCGGAGCACCACCCCCAGTGGACTCCTACTTAATAGACGTAAGGTGGAGCTCCAGCTTGTATATTTTGAAAATGTTGGTTAGGTGACCCTACATCCTCATTGCGACTGGCAGCCAAGAGGCATCTTCTTTCACTCAATTTACCTCGTATCTATCACTTTTTTTTTCTAATTAATGTTTCTTTCCCTATTTAAACCAGAAAGGATAAACCTTCAATAGTAAGCCTTGGGTCTTAATTTCCCATGATTATTGTTGGTCACTTTTGCTTGTTACTCGGCTTCAGCTATGAACCATTTATATTTAGCAAGATATGTTTCTATTGCAAATTGCACTTCTGATCCAAATGATAAAAGCCCATTTTTTTCTCGTTTCTATTTGTTATTTATCCCCATGAAAAAAAGTAAATCAGCTCCATTGGAAATGGATTCCTCCATTCCATAGCTCAGCTATACCACATCCTTTATCTCTGAGCAAAAAAATATATATATATGGTCAGTTCCACTGAAGAATACAATCTCTGTATCAATGCACTGAGAACATGTCTCCCATCCTTCATCCATTAAGTGGTCGACTACAGACTGAGTGCCTACTTGGTTGGGCACCATGCTGGTGTACGCAGACAAATGAGGAGGTAATCAAGTCCTCAAAGAGCTCGTAATCTAGTGGAGAGGCACATTAGGGTTTAATAGCTGCTACATCCTATAACAGAGCTAACCTTTATTTCACTTATAAACACATTATTTATATTTAATTTTTTTTTAAAGATTGTATTAATTTTTAGAGAGATGAGAAAGGAGGGAGAAGGAGGGAGAGAAACATCAATATGCAAGAGATACAACAATTGGTTGCCTCTTGCACGCCCCTTACTGGGGACCTAGTCCACAACCCAGGCATGTGCCCTGACTGGGAATCAAACCGGTGGCCTTTTGGTTTACAGGCTGGCACTCAATCCACTGAGCCACACCAGCTGGGGCATTATATTTAATTTCTTAAAGTTAAACCTCTGGTTTCAGCTTTTTAAACCTGGCTGAGATCTGTTTTCCACAGGTTACACTTCTTTTTCTCTGAACATACTCAATATCTTAAAATACTTACACAGAAATTTTAAAATCATTTAAAAATGTTTGCACTTGGCTAATAAACTTCCAAAAGTGCTCTATCTTAATATTAATGAGGAAAATTCCAACTAGAATAGCAGTAGGAGAACGTCGTATAGGCACTGGATTGTTGGGGAGGATGTGGAGCAATGGGGATTTTCATCCTTTGCAGGTGAGACTATAAATTTGGAATAACTGCTTTGGAAAATAATCTGGCAATATCAAGAAATACATTTTGAATAAGCAGCTCCACTCCCAGGTATGGGTCCTAGAGAAACTTTTGCACACGGACAAGGATATTCACTGAAGGATTCCAAGTCCCCAAAAGTTAGAAACCATCTAGATGTGCCTGGCAGGGAAATGGCCAAATTGTGACAATCCATATAATGTAATACCATACAGCAATTAAAATGTATAAAATATAGCTACACTTGCCAATATATATAACCCTAGAGCACAAGAGTAATAAGCCCACTGCATTAAATGGCAAAATTCTAAAAGCCATTTTTGACATATATCTCTCTCATCTTTCCCTTTTTTCTTAGGCATGCTTAATAATGTGTGATTTAATCTTTTTAATGACCCAGAGTTCACAATGTACATGAGTTTTGTAATGCAGTTCTCAGAAGCTAGTGAGGTAAATATCAGAGTGTTTTTGTTCATCTCAAATAAAGACTGAAATCTTCAGCCTGTCAGCTGGTTCAGTGTTCACATGGTAGTAGTATGCAGACCTCTTTAGTTATTGCATCTAGTAGTCTGTGGGCTATACTACCTCCTTAGATCACTGTGTAAAATTAAGATAAGTGAATTTGTGTATTTACTGCTCATCCATAAGCTTTATGCATGAACATCAATTAAATCTAGTTTTGCTGGCTTTTTAAAATATAAATTAATGTTTTATAGGTCCTAATTATTTGAGTGGTTGCAAGTAATGAGATGTTACTGTTTTAGAGGGTAAATCTGCCCTGTGGAGGAGTCAGGACTAATCTAATTTGTTTCAAGACTGGCACAGCTATACAGAAATGTTTTATTTTGTTTTTTAAGATTTTATTTATTTATTTTTAGAGAGAGGGAAGGGAGGGGAAAAGAGAGGGAGAGAAACATCAATGTAGCTTGCCTCTTGTGTGCCCCCTACTGGGGACCTGGCCCTGCAACCCAGGCATGTGCCCTGACTGGGAATCAAACCAGCAACTGTTTGGTTCACAGGCCAGTGCTCAATCCACGGAGCCACACCAGCCAGGGATATTCAGAAAAGGTTTAATAAAGCAGTACCTCACTAGGAAGAATGAGCTATTTTCTTCAGAACCTCTTTCTAGGGAAAAAACTTTTTTAATATGTGCAATAAAAATTTAATGATTATCAGGACTTCTCTTTGGCTTAGGGAACCCCATGATATTTCTATACATCTTTAATTTTTTTTTCATTATGAAAGTTTTTAAGATGTAGAAAAACTATAAACACTATCCACTACCAAGCTTAAGAAACGAACATTGGTAACAGTTCAGGAGAAGCCTTCTTTATATTCCTCTTTGATTATATCTAGTCCTACACACCTTTAAACTTAAAGCCTTTTCTAATTTTTTTTCTTTTATTGAATCCCAAAGGTCACTTAGAAATTAAGTGGTAATTTATAATGATTTTTTTTTAACATTTAGTTTCTGCACCCATGTCAACCTGGGCTATCATGAAGAACATTGTTGCTAGGAATGGGTTTTCTGGATTATTTACAGGTAAAAATATTTGCTTTACCAAATCATTGACTCAAATTACTTTTACTTTTAAATGTATCCTTCCTAAATTTACTTTTCAGCCAGAAACTATTGAAAACATTTCACATTTATGATTTCTCCTAAACATCTTTTCTCTAAGTTTAAAAATGTTTTAAATTAAAATTTCTATAGAAAGTAACATGAAGTTAAAGTGCGGAGGTCGGCACTAAGTTTGTCTTGTTCTTTGATACCAGTTTATGGCACTATGTTTGATGTATCACTCGTTTAATTTGATCATCAGAATGAAACCAAATAATTTAAAATTTTAGAAATAAGGTAAAATTTGTCCTGATTTTTTTTTCTATTCTCTTTGCAGGCACAATTCCCCGTTTAGTTAAAATTGCTCCTGCTTGTGCCATTATGATCAGTACATATGAATTTGGAAAGGATTTTTTCCAGAAACAAAATGCTCAAAGACAGCAATACTAGTGATGCTGTTTCAACTGGAAATAACCACGGCCAGATAGTAAGGTGGAGACTTCTTAGGCCAGGGCCTTTATGTTATCTTACAAAGATTTTGTATCTTTCCTGCCAATAATGGAGATGAGTTTCTACCTTGATTCTACATCATAATCCTTATTTTAAAATTAGTTTTGTTATCCTAATTTTTGAAATATTGAGAGAGATTTTCCAGAAACCACAACCACAGAGCTTTTTATAATAAAACGAAAAACTTTTCCTTAATACTGGAAGCAATAATCTGAGTTAGATATTAAAGAAATAAGGTTACCATTATTTCTGCAAGACGGAGTGGTTTTGCTGATTGTATGAAATGTTCACCAAAGTCAAATATGGGTGTAGAGTGGAAAACATTGTATTTAGACTAGTAACAATAATGCTTTGGCACATCCATGCCGTAATTCATGTATCACTGTTTGTGGAGCTCTCTAGGTTACTCCGCTATTTGCTTGTTGTATTAAATTTGATATTGTTAATTCACTATCAGTCACAGAATATTTCCAAAATTTCCTTTGATGATATACACCTAACATTAGAATGCTACAACAAGAGACTAAACAGACGGCAGTTTTCTTGAAGAAATAGCTTTTGGTCACTACAGGCTAATGCCTAAGTAATTTAGGTTATAACTGTAAGAAATTATATTCTCTTTTTATATTTGTCTGAATGTCTTAGGACATATATACTCCTAAGAAAAAGCACTTTATTGAAGTCTGTGTGTATTGAAATGCTTCACATGAAAATGTGAAGCATTTTTGCCCCTAAAATAGGTAATATATTTAGGTGATAAATCTCTAGTGTTCATGGAAGAATTCATGTATTTGTATTATAGTAGAAAAGAGCTTAAATGTCTTATCAGAAATAAAGTGTATAGAATTTGTACGTAACCTTTTGTGTTCTTATCCTGTTGATTTACATTAAATTTGTAACATGTCCATAAAAACATGAAATATTTATGATTTTAAGTTTTCATTAAAATATGTTAAAATTACCACTGTCTTTAGCTAAATATTTTCATATAACGTGTGTGAACGTTTATCTTGAACGCTGCCATTTAACAGTACTAAACTTACCCTGGTATTACTGCTTCTTTTTGATAACTTACTGGTAGAAAAAGGCAGAAATATTGAAATTAAGGACTGTACTTCAAAAAGCAGTCACATGTCTGCTTATAAATACCAGAAGGAAAATTTCCTGCTGTACCCCCAATACTGACTGTACTTGTGGAAGATTGTTGCTATTTATGACTAAAATAAGCTGAGTCTAATCTCCTAGATTTTCTAACACGCGTCTACACGCACTGTATCTGGATGAGAGGAAGGATGAAGGAACGCTTCAGTCTTTTCTCTACTTCAGTAAATAATCATTAATACTTTTCTTTTTTAAAAAAAGTAGCAACCACCGAGAGTTTGGCTACAGATTGTGTTCTTGGTAATGTTTCTGAAGGAAATAGTTTCATTTTATTAATGATAAATTTTCTAACATACATACTTACTTTGTGTAAATTTTAAGAAAGGTCTTAGTACTGTTTGCTACTTTTTGTATAATACATATTTGACTTTTTAAACAAATAGATATAAAAATAAATTTTCCTTGTATTTCTAGGAAAATTATTCACTATGCATTACCATACATGCCTCCTTTAAATTCTTCCCTCCCTTGTTCCAGGGCACAAATTCCAGGGATGTCAGAAAATTTCGCCTATCACTTTTGAGCTTTTCCCCAAAATGTAATCTGCCATTCAACACTTATTGGGCCCTTTCATGGGGTGGCAGCAGGAAAAACACTGGAGATAAGATGGTTCTGAAACTGTCACTGGCCTCAAGTAGGTTTCAGAACTATGATTGATTGAGGTGTGTGAGGGGGTTAAGGGGAAAGCTGAGGGGCTCTTCACTCACCCTGGGCACAGAGAGGAAGTGGGCAGGAAATGCCTCCACGATTAGGACAGTGGTGCAAATGAAACATACCTGGGGCAGGCAACTGGATGGGGTCCCAGCCCTTTGCGCAGAGGGTGTATGTGCCACACAGCAATGTGGCAGGAGGTCAGATTAGGAACGTAGTCAGAGGCCTTGTGTGCCAAACAAGAACCAAGAAAGAAACAGGTACAACTCTAGCAATTACAGAGTTAGGGTTTTGGTCTTTTGCAACAGCAGCATTTATCTTTCACAAAAGAAAATAGGATAGCATTAGCACAACACAGAAGACACCAGGCCTTTCTACATTACTGTATGCACATGATAGGCCAAGTGTTCTGTAGCGAAAATTTGGTTTTAGCAAAATAATGGACAGTATGGAAAATGTGATTTATAATAAGGTGACCTATTTAAAAACATTCTAAAAGTTTGGTTTGGACTTTAATAGGCTTTTAAAAGGTTAATGACACTGATTATAAATTTATCTCCCCCTCCCTATCAGTTAAAAAGAACAAAAGCTGAACCTACATAGAAGCTGCTTTACTTAAAGGAAGAGCCCAGTGAACTAGCTAAAAAAATATAAGGCCTCTGATTTTTCAGAGCAGTCATGTGACATTTCAGAGGTAATCCAGTGTATCGGTTTATCAAAGTCAGAGATTTTACCTAATGATAGAACTTGGTAAGAATTTCCATAAGTTGCAAATCTGAGATATTTTTAACCACCTGAAAACTTGTATGAAAATCAAGAATGACTTAGAAACTGACTTAGAGTTTCTGTCAATCCTAATTAGTAGCTTGCATCTGGCACTCACCTCTTACAAAGTGATACGTGTGAGTTCACTTAATGCTGACATCATCCTGATGCCGTCACACAGGTGCTGAGAATACGGTGATGTTTCCTTTGACAGGTGAGAAAACAGACGGTGGCCATTACATGCTCCAGTCGGTGATGCTGCCAGGGCCGCTGCTGCAGAGGGCCGCCGAAAGAGCTGCTGAGTATTCGAAGGCGTGTCATGTTTTTTAAAAAATAAAATGTATTTTATTTTATCTGAGTTGAAATAAGGATTTCTCCAAAACCATCTTCATATTAGTATTTTAGGCATTGAGTAATACACATTTATCGTATTTCTTAGTTCAGTGTGCAACCTGAATCAAGTAACTTTTCATCAAGGATAAAATAAGACCACTAATGCATAGTACAAAATGTTTAATATACATGCAGCAAGGATAATACATCAAGGCAACAAAATACACATAGAAATATTAGCATGTAATTCAGCATTCTATGTTGGGGAGGGTTTGTAAATAAACACTATCACCTAAAACTAAAGATTGAGACTTAAGTTGTTTCCTCATGCACACACTAACCATCTCTAACTAGTATGAAATGAACTCTGTAGAAACCGGAATTCACATTAGCAGATGGATTGTACACCAGGAGCTCCAAGAAAGGAGGGAAAGTCATGATCGTCAGGTGTCATGTTTAGATCTGCGTTTAGCAGCACATTAAGATGCACAGGTTACAGTATACATTAGACAAATCTGAAAAATGTTATTAATTATGGAATCCTGAATTAACTCTCTGTGTTATAAAAAAAGTATGGAAAAATTTAACAATGATTTTTTTAAATTATGGAAGGAAAGTGTCAAGTTGAGAGTCGACCATGGATGAGAAAGCGTTTAAACATTCTGAGAGTTGTTAGGAAAGCAGCAGAAGTGCTTAAGGCCAGCCTGAAAGTGTTGAGGTTCCCCTCCCAAACCATTCTCATTCCTCCTCCCAAGATTTCCACTGTCCTCATTTTATACATTCTACCCCCCATGCAGGGTAAAAATTGCTTTGAACACCTCACTGACAATAACATATACAGAATTAAGAGATTAAAGGTACCATTTCTCAAGAATATTTGCATTTCTGTAAGTACAATACTAAAGTCTTAAGCTAAAGTAATAAAAGCTCTGAGTAGTTCTGGAACAACTAAGATAACTTTTTAAAAGGGGTTTCAGGCCTCCTTTGTCCCTGAAATGACGCTGTTTGAACTGTTTTACATACAAGACTAGCTTTGTTATTATTTACTATATTAAATTCCAAATTATGAGAGTAAAGCTCCAAAGATGGTAGAGAACCGCCACACTCCTACATTTCTAATACAAAGAATGCATGTGATAAGTTCGCACTTCTTGCCTCCTCTCAAAGAAAATAAATTGCTTTAGGAGGAACATTATTCCTATATGTCAAAGCTACTAAGTTTGAATATAATGTTTTATTAAGAAACAAAAATATAGCATGTATTAAGTCCCAAGAAGTATTGTAGCCTCTTCATGTAAACAATGTATAAAACTTCTTTGGCACAACTGATCGTGGTTTTCCTCATATTACTTTAGAAAATAATACATTTTCTCTTCCAATATGGTGGAATTTTTCAGGACAAAATGTATAGTTCAAAAAATTGCAAAAATGTTTAAAATACAGCTCATAGCTTTTTTTAAAAAGGAAACTATGTTTTGCCTGTAGAAGTGCAGGGGTTTTCAACATCAACTTTAACATGAAACTGCGGCCTGATCAATGACAAGAGCTGTAAGCGTCACAAGACATAGCTCATGGCCGCAAAGCAGGGGCGGAAGGAACACGGGGGCCAGACACCACGCGGCACCCTGCCCGTCCTGATGCAGAAGCAGCTCACACTTCACTGAACCTCGAATTTTTGCTGATCAAATACTTTTTCACCATCTGTTACACTTTAACGTTTAATTTTTGAGGCATATTTGATCGTGTTTGATTGACAACCTGTTAAGAAAATTTGGGGGAGACAAAGAATAAAAAATGTATTCATTTTACCTAAATGGCCTAAAATATTGTAAAGTACTTTCCCTGTGACACTAACAAATTTAGTAACTGCCTATCGCACATTCCTACAAAATTTATAAAATGTTAAGTGGAATGTTAACATTGATAACCAAATGATAATAACTTAAAGAAAAACTGAATAAGCCACTGTCAGACTGCAGCTGAAAACATTCTCCTTATTTTAGAAACAAGGCTTTTAAACATTACAATCTTAGAAGAAATTAATGAAAAATAAAATGACTAAGTCATTTTTAGAAGTTTTTCAATCACTGAATAAAGAGGAAAGAAAATATGTAGCTTAAGTCTCTGGAATAAAACCTTGAACTCAGTCTCTAGCAATTATGATACGTTAAATTATATGAAAATCAACTGAATAATAAATATGTACAATTTAAAGGATTATTAATTTAGACAATCTTTGAATGTCATTTGAAACTTCCTCAGTGACAAATACAAGAACTTTAAAATGAGAAATGGCCGGACCGTCTTTTTTTCACTCAGCATGGAGTGGGTTGAACTCTCTACACCACGGCATCCCAGACTTGTACCAGAACAATATAAAATCCAAAGGTTTTCCCAGCAGTCACACTTGTGTAAATAGAACACTGGCAACATAAAATCTTTTGGCTTTTACATAAAATTCCTCAGGATGGAGTTAGGCCTGGACTTGTCATCTCTGTTGTAGGACTTGCAAGATAGTCATTAGATTTTAGGCTAGTTAGAGATTTGTAACTTGCCACTGATGTTAGGGACCCACAGAGACCAAGTAATGAGGGAGTATCTTCTTTACCTGGAAATTAGGATAAAATAAATATTTAATTGTCTTTGAAGGATGATACCAATAAGGACTTAAAACCATGAAAAACATCATACGTTACAAAATACTGTATATTCTTGAATATTGTTACAGCAACAGACACTAATACATGAATGAATATACATAAACAAAAAATAACAAGTATGCTAAAATCTGAGTTACTAATACTTTTAAAGTAATTTATTGCCATGGGGGAAAGAACTTGGCAAGGTTAACAGAATTTCCACCTCATATAACAGAGTGGCAGTTCCTAGCAGAAAAAAATCAGTCATTAGGAGCAGAAAATTGATTTTTGTTTTATACCAAGGAAAACCAGTTTTGTTTTAAATGTACTGGTATGGAGACTGGACTCTACAAGTCTTCAGATGCTGCTGCAAATGTCATTAAGAGGACACTCGGTGTCCTCTGTGTGCCAGGCACTGTGATTTAAAAAAAGGTAAATTTAAGAATCACTTGTTGCCCATAGGGAATTTGTACCCACAGAGACACACACAAAAAAACATAAAATTCAGTAAGTGTAGGGATAACAGTAGGTCAAGGGCATTATGGAGACTCAGAGGAAGGTACCCAAACCAAATGGGAAGGGTTGGGGCAATCAGAGAAGTTTCAGGGAGAAAGTGACCCATGAAGTGAACCCCAGGGACAAGCACACCCAAGGAGGCAGAGACAGAGGAGGCAGTGCGGGGGGCCAGCGTGAGCAGAGACACGGAGGGAGGATCAGGGAAGGCGGTGCAGGGGCTGCGAGCCAGAAATGACACAAGAGCAGCGGTTTCCAGCCATTTTCACCTCAGGGCACACAGAAACTAATCACTGAAATTCTGCAGTGCACCAAAAAAAAAATTTTTTTTTGCCATTCTGACAAAAAAATAGGTATAATTTTGATTCATTCACACTGGACAGCTATGTGTTGGCCGTTGTCATTTTTTATTTGACAATCTAAGGGAGAAGAGGTCAGTGCCCCTGACTAAATAGTCAGGTATCGCATGTTTTAAAAATTCTTGTGGTACACCAACTGAAAAGTCCCTGGACTAGAGAAATAGCTAAAAGCCATAGGACACTTTAGAGTTTATGTTAAGGAATTTATCTTGATGTAATCACAATAATATATTTGTGCATTCTGAATTCAGAGACTACATTCTTGGTCCTATTCATCTACTAGGGATCCACTGAAGCCTTTTACATAAGGGAATTTCATGGTTAAATTGTATTTTAAATACTTGAGGGCTTTATGAAGCATGATTTTGAGGGAAATAAAATGCATGTAGGGAAACCAGAAAGAAGACTATGGCAGTTGCCTGGACCCAGTTAGCAGTAGAAAGGATTATGGAGAATCAAATATGTGTAAAAAACGTTTAGAAAGTTAACCCTGTAGGACTTGGTGAAGGCAAACTGTTGTTGGGAGGAGCCACGGGTGACCCAGCGGCTCTGAGGACCAGTAAGTGAACGGTGAGAGCACCAACTCCTATGGAGGAGACGCTGGGGGAGGGGAAAGAGGTCAGTGAGGAAGCAGGCAGTACGTATGAATCCTAATTTTAAGGAATGCCCAGAGAAATTTCTTAGCTACTATCGAAGCCATAAACAGAGGCAAAATGTTATATTAAGCGGCTGTGTAAGGACTGTGTTATCTTCTTGTGAACAATGGCCAAGAAAACTAATGGTCATCATTCTGTGCACTAAAATTTCAAACTACTGGAAACAAGGTGTGTTGAAGTTGTGGGTGGTGACATACTTGTTTTGCACGTGTTTGCGTGAACACCGTGACAGGTATCCACACTGGCATCACCTTAATTGTAACCTGTGTTTGTTTATATGCTGCTTTAAAGCCTTCAAAAGTATTACTGTATAACTTGCTCTTAAACATCATAGCTGCTTGTTCATAGAAAAGCATTGGAAAATAGGTTGTAAATTTCATGTTACTGAAGCAAACATTCATTACAGGAATTACTGCAACTCATACTTTTTTATAAAACAAGGCAAACTGCCTGTGGAGGGAAAAACACTAAGCAAGGGAAAATCCCTCCAAGTAATGAAGCTTGGCGACATCAGCAAAAGGACTGCTCATCTCATGCCAAGCTTATAAGGGAAGACAGAAGAAATTCCACAGAACAGAAAAAAGCAATTCTGAAGCAATCAGTTGGAATGACTGATTCATGCATCATGTAGGATTTCTGTTGATAAGGCAATCATCAATTTGTTGTGGGATTCCTGTGACCTTTGAAGAGAAGCTGTTTAATGTCCAGAAGCACTTGATTTAACTGAAGAAGATGATGAAACTATAAGTTAGTCAAATAGGAAGATATCTGCATAAAAATGTGCAGGATATTTGTTGGGAACTTAAAATAAAATCCTATGACTACAACTGTACAAGTAGTGTTTCAGGAAATGGCGCGCTGTCGGCCCAGAGGAGGGTGTTAGATGCACAGTCACTGACAGTTTTGATTCGAAGATGATTCAGATGAGGTGTACTCTGAACATGAAGTTCATGTTCGTGAATTCACTTTTATTTTCCTTACTAGAGATACAAAAGAGTAAAGTTAATTTTAAAGTCTATGCTTAAAGTCTAAAAGAAGCAATCAGAAAAGAATCAGAAAGCAATTCATTTACAATAAAAAATCAAATACTTAGAAACAAATTTTACCAAAGAAGCACAAGAGGTATACACTGACAGCTACAAAATACAGTGGAGGGGGACTTCTGCCAAGATGGAGGCATAGGTGGAAACACTGTACCTTCTCACACAACAAAGTTTAAAAACAACAAAGTGCCCTGGCTGGTGGGGGTTGGGAGCAAAAGGACATATTGATGTTTCTTCCTTTTTTCTTATATTTAGTTTAGCTACAAAAACGCAGGCAAACCACAGAAAATTGAACTACACTGAAGTCCAACAACAAAAAACCCTTCAGCCAAACCAGTAAGAGGGGCAGAGCCAGCAGCAGAGCGGGTGGGGCAGGAAAGATCCACCGGACCGACCCAGGCATGCAGGCAGCTGAGGATGGATCCCAAGTGTGGAGTAGCAGCAGGCAGACCCACTGAGGGCGGCAGGCTGATCTCAGTTACACATTCACGGGCAGATAAACCAGCAAAGGAGCTAGCAGTGAGATCACACAGGCCCCAGCAGCGGGAAGCAGCAGAGGGGACCACTACTGTCCCTCTCTGACCCCACCCCCACATACAGCATCACAACCCAGCGACCTGGGTGACCCTACCCTGGTGAACACTTAAGGCTCCGCTCCTCATATGTAACAGGTGCGAACAGACCAAAACATGGCTCAAGAAGAACTCAGAGCCCCAGACCCCATAAATCTAAGCGAACAAGAAATTGCCAACCTATCAGATGCACAGTTCAAAACACTGGTGATCAGGATGCTCACAGAACTGGTTGATTTTAGCCACAAATTAGACGAACATATGAAGGCTAAACTAATTGAAATGAAGGGAAATGCACAGGAAAGCAATAGTGATGGGAAGGAAACTCAAATCAAGGGAGTGGACCAGAAGGAAGAAAAAAATGACCAAACAGAAAAATATGAAGAAACAAGAATTCAAAAAAATGAGGAGAGGCTAAGGAACCTCCAGGACATCTTTAAACGATCCAACATCTGAATTATAGGGGTACCAGAAGGGGAAGAGAAAGAGCCACCAGTGGAAATCTTATTTAAACAAATAAAAGAGAACTTCCCCAATCTGGCAAAGGAAATAGACTTCCAGGAAATCCAGGAAGCTCAGAGAGTCCCAAAGAAGTTGAACCCAAGAAGGAACACGCCAAAGCACATCGTCATTACATTAGCCAAGATTAAATTGAAGGAGAGAATCCTAGAAGCAGCAAGAGATAAGGGGACAGTCACCTACAAAGGAGTTCCCATCAGACTGTCAGCTGATTTCTCAAAAGAGACCTTACAGGCAAGAAGGGGCTGGAAAGAAGTATTCCAACTCATGAAATCCAAAGACCTACAACCAAGATTGCTGTATCCAGCAAGGCTTTCATTTAGAATGGAAGGACAGATAAAGTGCTTCTCAGATAAGATCGAATTCAAGGAGTTCATCATCACCAAGCCCTTATTATATAAAATGTTAAAGGGACTTACCTAAGAAAAAGAAGAGAAAAAAGATGAACAGTGAAAGGACAGCAAACTCACAGTTATTAACAACCACACCTAACCAAAAGCAAACTAAGAGGACAGCTAGATCAGGAGTGAAACCATAGAAATGAAGATCACATGGAGGGTTAGCAACAGGGGAGTGGGAGGAGGAGAAGGGGGGAGAAGGTACAGAAAACAAGTAGCATAGACGGTAGGTAAAAAATAGACAGGGGGGAAGGCAAGAATAGTAGGGGAAACATAGAATCTAAAGAACTTGAGACACATGGACATAAACTAAAGGGGGGAGGAATGGTGGGGGAAATAGAACAACTTTAATGGCATAATCAATACTATATATTTTTTTTGTTAAATTTATTTTTTATTGATTATGCCATCACAGTTATTCTATCCCCCCCTTATTTCCCTCCACCCTATCCCCCGTCCCCACCATTACCCCCCCCTTTAGTTTATGACCATGTGTCTCAAGTTCTTTCGATTCTATATTTCCCATACTATTCTTGCCCCCCCATCTATTTTCTACCTACTGTCTATGCTACTTATTTTCTGTACCTTCTCTCCCCTTCTCCTCCTCCTCCTGCCCCTCCCCTGTTGCTAACCCTCCTTGAGATCTTCATTTCTATGGTTCTGCTCCTGATCTAGCTGTCCTCTTAGTTTGCTTTTGTTTTAGGTGTGGTTCTTAATAACTGTGAGTTTGCTGTCCTTTCACTGTTCATCTTTTTTACCTTCTTTTTCTTAGGTAAGTCCCTTTAACATTTCATATAATAAGGGCTTGTGATGATGAATTCCTTGAACTTGACCTTATCTGAGAAGCTCTTTATCTGCCCTTCCATTCTAAATGAAAGCTTTGCTGGATAGAGCAATCTTGGATGTAGGTCTTTGGATTTCATGATTTGGAATACTTCTTTCCAGCCCCTTCTTGCCTGTAAGGTCTCTTTTGAGAAATCAGCTGACAGTCTGATGGGAACTCCTTTGTAGGTGACTATCCCCTTATCTCTTGCTGCTTCTAGGATTCTCTTCTTCATTTTAATCTTGGCTAATGGAATGATGATGTGCCTTGGTGTATTCCTCCTTGGGTCCAACTTCTTTGGGACTCTCTGAGCTTCCTGGATTTCCTGGAAGTCTATTTCCTTTGCCAGATTGGGGAAATTCTCCTTTATTATTTGTTCAAATAAGTTTTCCACTGGTGGCTGTTCCTTTCCCCCTTCTGGTACCCCTATAATTCAGATTTTGGAGCGTTTAAAGATGTCCTGGAGGATCCTAAGACTCTCCTCATCTTTTTGAAATCTTGCTTCTTCACTCTTTTCTGTTTGGCCATTATTTGCTTTCTTCTGGTCCACTCCATTGATCTGAGTCCCAGTTTCCTTTGCATCGCTATTGGTTTCCTGTGCAATTCCATTCATTTCAATTAGTTTCACCTTCATATATTTGTCTAATTTGTGGCTATAATCAACCAGTTCTGTGAGGATCCTGATCACCAGTGTTTTAAACTGTGTGTCTGATAGTTTGCTATTTCTTCAATGCTTAGATTTATAGGCTCTGGAGCTTTGAGATCTTCTTGAGCCATTTTTGGTCTGTTCACACCCATTAAGTATGAGTAGCGGAGCCGTGAACTCTCAGGTCACTCGGTTGTGTAGATACATGTGGGTGCCTGGTCAGAGCAGGGAAATGGCGACCCCCTCTACTGTTTCTCACTGCTGGGTGAGGAGCAGAACCTTAGGTGGTTCACCAGGGCGGGGCCACTCAGGTCACTGGGTTATGACACTGTATGTGGAGGCGGGGTCTGAGCGGGGAAATGGCTGTGTCCTCTGCTGCCCCTCGCCGTGGGGCCTGCTCAGTCCTGTAGTCTCATCACCCACTCCCTTGCTTGTCTGTCTGCGCACGAAAGCGCAACCACAGTCAACCCACAGCCCTGCTCCCTCGCTGTTTCCTGTGGTCGCTCGCTGAGTCGCTTACTAGGTCCAACCCTGCACCTGGGTTCTGTGTGCCTGAGTCCGTCTGACCGAGTTTTCCTGTGCAACCCCGCTCCAGCAGCTGCTGGTTTCGCCCCTCTTACCGGTCAGGCTGAAGAATTCATTGTTATCAGACTTCCAAAAAGTTCAATTTTCTGTGTTCTGGCTGTGTTTTCTGTTGCTAATATTATGTTGTCTCTAAACTTGGTTGTGTGAGAAAGCACAGTTTCTCCACCTATGCCTCCATCTTGGTGGAAGTCCACAGTATATATATTTTTTAAAAAACCTTTAGAACAAATGCAAAAAACCCCCCACAAAATACTGTGGAAAGAAATGTAATGTTGAAATGAATGAGAAAACTTCCTGTCTTTCCCCAGATTGGAAGACAGTATTGTGAAGATGGCAAAATTTTCCATCTTAATTACCCATCATTTTTTCAGAAATGACAAGCTGATTTTAAAACTCATATGGAAATGAAAAGGACTCTGAACAGCAAAAAAATTTTAAAAGAACAAAGTTGTAGGACTCACTCATCCTGATTTCAAAACTTAATGCAAAGCTGCAGCAATGAAAACAGTGCGGCACTGGAGTGAAGGTAACGCGGCTTTAGCAGAGACACAGAGACTGAGGGAGTACAATGAAGAACGCAGAAATAAACCCACTCATGTGTGGGTCATGTAATACAACAAGAGCGCTAGGACCATTCAGTGAGGGGGAAAGAACAGTGCTTTTGAGAAGTGGCCCAGGGTCAACTCGACATCCAAATGCAAAAGAATGAGGTTGTCCACTTAGCTCACACCATATACCAAAAATAAATGGAATATGGATCAAAGACTTAAATGTAAGATCTAAAGCTATAAAACTCTTAAATGTTTTCTTTTACATCTGCATGACCTTAGACTGGGCAATGGTTTCTTATACATGATACCAAAAACACAAGCAACCCAAAGATTAACTAGATAAGCAAGACTCTGTCAAAATAAAAAACTGAGTCGAAGAACACTAGCAAGAAAGTGAAAAAGACATCCCTCAGAATGGGAGGAAATATTTGCAAATCACAGATCTGATAAGGTTCTACTATCCAGAATATACATAAAGAACTATTACAACTCAACCATAAAAAGGCAAACAATGTAATTTTTAAATGGTCAAAAGATTTCAACAAACATTTCTCCAGATGATATAAAAATTGCCAATAAGCACATGAAAACATGCTCAACATTATTACTCATTAGGGGCAATGCAAATCAAAACCATGAAATTCCACTTTCCATTCACTCAAATATAAAAAGATAACAAGTGTCAACGAGGGTGTGGGGAAACCGAAACCCTTATACATTGCTGGTGGGATTGTAAAATGGTACGTCACTTTGAAAAATGGCCTGGCAGTTTCTCAAATGGTTGAACCAATCCAATTCATAATTATAAACCCAAGGAAAAAAATCTGTATGTTCACATGAAAACTTGTAATGAATGTTCATAGCAGCATTATCATAATAGTCCCAAAGTGGAAAAACCCAAACACCCAGCTAATGAATGTATAAACAAAGTGTGAGACACCTGTATACAAGAATACTACTCAGGCACAAAAGAGAATGAAGCAGTGATACATGCTGCAATGAGGCTGAGCTGTGAGACCATTCTGCTAGGTCGAAGAAGCCAGACAAAAAAGGCTGTATTGTAGGTTTTCATTATATGAGTGTCTAGAGAAGACAAATTTAAAAGGACAGATTAGTAGCTGCCAAGGGCTGGGGTGAGAAGAAGTTGGGATTGACTGTTAATGTGTTCGGGGGCCCTTTGCTGGGTGAGGGTGATGTTCTGGAATTCGTGGTGATTGTCTTGGTGGCCATGCACCGCCTAAGGACGGTAGAGTTAATACCAGACAGTACTGGTCCCGTAAGATTACATGGAGCTGAAAAAAGAGCTCCTATTGCCTGGCAATGCTGTAGCTGTCATAATGTCCTAGCACACAGTATTACCTGTGCGTGGTCATGCTGGTGCACACCTACTGCAGTGCTACTTGTATAAAAGTACAGCACATCCAATTCTGGGCAATGTATAATGCTGCCAGCTGGTATAATACATATTATACCAGTGCCACTTGTCCAATGATGGACTGTCTATATTCACACTGTAGCCTATGCTCGCGGTAGGAAAAAAAAGAACTTTGAAACAACTAAGCTATTGAAGTTTCAAAATGAATAGGTTGAGTCTTAGAAACTAAAATGTGATCACTCAAAGTGTCCTGAAGAGTTACGGAACTGGACCAAGATGCGTTCAGGGAGATGTAGCCCGGCAGAAAGGGGGTTGCTGGAACACAGCTGAAAGCGGTAACGGAAAAAATTAAAACTCCTTTATGTTTCTTCCCCATGTTTTTAAGAATAGTTGGTAAACAAAGTACCAAAGTGACTCAAAAATGAAGAAGTGGTCAGTTACATCAAAAGCTGAAGTCCTAACAGCCTGAAGACAGAACTGACTTTTGCACTCTGACAGTGGTTAGTCACCTTGATGAACCAGTTCGGTAAGTGGCAGAGACTCAAAGGCCAAATCAGAGCAGCTAGAGCAGAGTACACAGGAAGTGATGAAATTAAGGTAAAAATTACAAGACATTTAGCCACAAACACATGAGAAAAGAAAAAAACAAGAGCAGACCATTTTTAATCTTGATGGCAGCTGAATTCTCAGCATACTTCACAGGAATATCAGTGTTATTCTTCAGCAACCCTCTGCAACCGAAGTACAGACAGTGTAGGAAAGAGTGATCGTTGAACCCATCTTTCCCCTTACCTTCACTGACTGAATTTAACGTGTCTGGTTTCCCATCTCCTTCCTGGGACTGACCCGGATCCAGTGAAGTTTGAGAAAGGCTAACTTCAGCTGATAACTGGTCAAGACTTTGATAACTTTTTCTGTAAAACAAGGGTAAAATGCTACTTGAATTTATTCTCACAAAAATAATTTCTAGAGACATTCCTTATTGGTTATCTTCAATTTATTGAATTTCTGGTTATTTTCTCCCCATTTTCCCCCTAAACTTGGCCTTTATTATGACTGCAATATGATCTCCATTATACTTTTCCTCTACCCTTTCTGGAGGTCTATCTGTTAATCCACTAAAAAATGGAAAACGGTTTTTTGAACAAATTTAAACCCCACCAATTTTTTATTATCCAGCTAGCTAATAAATGGGGACTTCTGGTTATCATCAATTGTCAAAGGAGCAGAAAAATCTACAGATTACTCTTAGTGCAGAAACAAAATTGACATAACTTAATAATGATTTAGTATCTTCTAGGCATTTCAGAATTCTTCAGTGCCTTGATATTTTTATTGATGATTATTATATAGTAATAAATTATTATAAATTCCTATAATTTAAAGCTTAAAAGTGTTGGGTAATAAAATACCTCTGTGTTAATATACCATCAGTATCATTAACCTCCTTCCCTCATCTATTTGCAAGTGTGAACCCATTTTCTATTAAAATTAATTAGAAATAAATTATAATAAAGGAAACACTCAGTTATAAACAGAAAGTTGATGAAGGTTTATTATGAAACTTCCGAATACTCAGTAACCAAGGTACCAAAAGTGACTTAAAAATAAAGAAGCAGTAAGTCATATCAAAGCTGCTGTGAAGGGTAACAGGACGAAGACAGAGGACTGCACTCATGTTTGTTTTTCAGGATGAGGCCAACTCAAAGATACATGCAGCTTTGATGTTTCTGATGTTTAAAGTAAGAGAACACAATTCATTATTATTTCCAAATATAAATAATCCAAAGAAATGAACATTTTTTTTAGGTTCAACATCTACTTCCCAAGGTACTCAAACCTCATCTAATTTCCCTGAAATGTTATATATTCCATGATAATGTTATAGGAATGATATATAATTTAAATGATGTTATACATAGTCATCATTCCCATTCACAGGAGTAGACTTACAAATTTATCAAATGTATGTATAATAAGTACAGGGGGATATATACAATGGGTGTCTGTTTTTCCCCTAAGAAATGAGTGGAAGGATGAGGTGACAGAATAACTTCCAGCTTACAATGCCAGTACAATTCTCACTTTATAACATGATGACTTTTCAAAGGTCGATAATATAAAGTAAACTGACAAACGAAATGGAAAGAGTGGTACAGATACATAGAAAGACGGACAGGTGTTGGAGGGGAGAGGGTGAGGGGAACTGTATGAAAGACAGTGGAGGGATGAGCCGAAGAACGTAGACACATGACTCACAGACACAGACAGTGGTGTAGCGATGGCCTGAGGGAAGGGGGGCAGGGGCAAGGGCAAGGGGGACATGGGTAAAGGGAGGATAATGGGGCCATCTGTAATAATGCAAACAGTAAAAATAAAGAAAAAATTCTTCATTATATTTTGAAGTAATGGGAAGTTCTATTGTAGAAAACTTCTGACAATTGGCACATGAGTACACCACATGTAATTTTAAAAAACAATACCCAATATTGATACAGTGCTTAACAAATGCTAGGCACTGTTCTACATATTTTTATATATTATTTAATCCTCACAACTCCTCTAGAAGGTTGGAATTATTACTATCCCACTTTGTAACAGAAGAAACTGGGGTACGAAGAGATCAGATTTGAACCTGGTAGCCTGGGTCTAATTCTGTCCTTAAATACTCTGCTGTCTCCTTCCTATTTCATTAGAAGCTATAGGTTAAAAGACACAAAAATAAAAAACAAAAAAACACCTATTCATAAAAAACAGCCTTCTTTGCTGAGATAGGCCATGTAAACATGCTGTCCCCAGCGTTTTGGGTACCAGGGGCTGGTTTCGTGGAAAACATTTTTTGCACAGATGGGGGAGGGGACTCGGGGTTGGGAGGATGGTTTCAGGATGACTTAAACGCATTGCATTCAAGCTCACCTCCTGTTGTGCGGCCCGGTTCCTAACAAACCTGGACCGGTACCAGTCTGTGGCCCAGAAGTCGGGGACCCCTAATGTACACTATACTGTCTATTATTTAAATCAAATCCCTAAAAAGTCCACTTGATTTCCATTAAAATCTTATTTACTTCACTATGGTGCAAAGCAGGAACACAGAGATTTAATAGAGCAAGTTATAAATAAGTTTCTTTTCCAAATTATTTTTCTGCACCTAATAGGTAGGAGGCTTTCCTTTAAAACTGAATGGGTTAAGATGAGTTTCTGACACTACTTTTTCATCACAGGAAACTTGTCAATATTACTAAATTAAAAAATTAATATATAGAAATATTTATCCACAAAAATACCCGGAAGTAACAAAGATTTAGAATTCGTGTGAATAGTGTAAAAACGGAGAGTTCCTGAGCACACACTTACAGCAGTTCCCAGGACTGGCACCCACTGGAGGGAGGGAGCCTGTGAAGAGCCTCTGCTAAGGCAGTGCACAGGGAGCTTTCTGTGCGACCTGCTGACAGTCTTTCAGAACATCACGCTTCCAAATCCAAAGCGATACGGGAAGCTTCCTACCCTTTAGTTTGCCACACTTCATGAACAATCCCTGAGTTACAGGCTTTACTTAACCAAATGCCAATGAACACAGGTACAGAATTTGCTAGACAATCACGTTCTGCAGCAATAATAAAAATTCTAAGCAGAAATTAAGCCCCTTATTCATAAGATGTTAAGAACAGTACCATATAATATCTTCCTTGCATGAAAGTGACTACAGAGCCACCACCTGGGAAAGGTCTAGTTCGGCTTCTTTCGCTGATGACAAAGAATGAGTTCGGTTTCCACATTCTGACCTGGTCCCCAATGCAACTGGCAGCTCCATCTGACAAAGCTGTTTTTGTCATGGAATAAAACTACATTTGTGGGAGTTCTCTCTTTAAAAGGTCACCACTACATCCTATCTTGGATTTCTAGGCTCAGTAACACCACGCTGTAAGATTTCAATGTAACCCACCAGACACATCAAACCAATTAACAGTCTATTACTATTTCTCAGATTAGGATTTTAAAAACAGTAATAGCTTACTTAACCAAGATAGGGACCTGTGTAAGAGTCATGTATTATGACTACATAAAAGTTGAGAGTTTAATCTATGGCATTACATTGTTAAATATAATTTAAATTATATTTATAAGAATTATACGTCATGAGCATTTGGGACATAATCAATTCCACTGCCTTCAATATATAACTAAACATTTTTTTAAAGATTTTATTTATTTATCTTTAGAGGGGAAGGGAAGGAGAGAGGGAGAGAAACATCAGTGTATGGTTGCCCTTTGTGTGTCCCCTGCTGGGAACTGGCCTGCAGGGAACCGGCCTGCAACCCAAGCATGTGCCCTGACTGGGAATTGAACTGTGATTGTCTGTTTCGCAGGCCCGTGCTCAATCCACTGAGCTACACCAGCCAGAGCTAACTAAACATTTTTAAATCACTCAAATATTAATTTCAATATACAGAATTGGGAACTAAATAGCAGCAAATTAAAAAAGAAAATTGAGCAATAGGCTTGAATTCACTTCCTAGTAAATTTTTCCACAATATTACACTTTATGTCAGTGATCAGAAGAAATGATATGGGCACTCTACGTCACTTACTTGCCCTGTAGATGTACTGATGAACCACTGACAATGCCTGGTAGTCGCTGGGCAGCAGAGAGTGTGATGCACAGGAGACATACACACACACGGTATACACAGATGCACATGAGTGTGCATGAAAACAGAAATATACTACCCTTTTTTACTCTTGGTTTGATTTTCATAGAAATATGTTTAAGGAATAAAAGAAGGATCTGCTATAGCAGAAAATCTATATACTCTGACTCGAATGAAACCAGGGGGAGGATGCAAGGAAGCCTTAAGGTTAGCGCAAGACTTACAAACTATGAAAGATTTTTGTAGCCTCAGTGCTTTAGAGGGTCCTACTTCAAAAATAGTAGAAAGACACACATGGGAAGGTGAATATCTAATACATCTGAAGTGATGATATCTATTCACTAGAGAGCATTAAGAAAAATTAGCCTAAAGAGATCATAAAAAGCATACAAAAGCTCATAATTCTCAATAATTTTGTGAAAGGTAGCCAAATTGGGAAGCAACAAGTTTAGAAGACTAAAAAAGCTCAAGTAGGAAATATAAACATGATGACAATGAATTTGATCATTTGGGATGAAAATAAGTGGTTTAGACAATAACCTAACAAGATTATATAGCCAGTATCTAACAAGCTCACGTGGCCAAGACTTTGCATACAAGGAAAAAATATTTTAAAGAATTTATCTATGTGTGTTTTAGCGAGAGAGGAAGGGAGGGAGAAACACAGAGAAAAGAAACATTGATGTGTGAGAGAAACGTCGATTGATTGGTTGCCTCTCGCACACTGGCCCGCAACCCAGGCATGTGCCCTGATTGGGAATTGAACCAGCAACCTTTTGGTGTGCAGGTGGGTGCTCAATCCACTGAGCCACACCAGCTAGGGATAAAGAAAAACACTAAAATAGAACTTACTAGGAACAAACTAATCAATTACTTTACATGTGTGTTAAGAGAATGTACTTTACTTATTGTTGGGTTTCTACAGTAAGCCTAAAATGCTTTCAAATTTTTTACCATGATATTCCTGTGTTTGAAATAAAATATATAAAATCCAGTATAACTACTCTTACCAGGTCTAAATAATCAAGAGATAAATCAAAAATGATGTTTTTACAGTTTTGTAAAATGTATAGTAAATGAACATAAATTTAACATCTGTTGTGACAGCGGTCCTTCCATGTATAGGTGACAACACAGCCACGTTACCCAGGGGCTCATTGTAAGTAAAAGGCAGAAAACTGCACTTGAACAACAATTAAAATAAAAAGCAACAACAAAAAGAAACAAATGGAAAAAGATGTGGTACGTACAGGGGTGTGCAAAGGCAGGCTTACAGTTGTGAGTATGCAAACACAAAGTTTATACTTCTATTATTATTTATTAATTATTGTATCATTTTTATATGAACAACTGTAAACCTACTTTTGCCCACCCCATATATACAATGGAATATTATTTATAATATTCCATTGGCCATAAAAATGAAATATTGCCATTTTTAGAGCATGGGTGGACCTAGAAGGTATTATACTAAGTGAAGTAAGTAAACGAAGAAAGACAATTACCATATGATTTCAATTATATGTGGAATCCAAAACAAAAACAACATAAGTGAACAAGCAAAACAAACTCACTCATCGATACAGAGAACAAATTGATGGTTGACAGATGGGAGGGTTGGGAGACTTAGTGAGAAAGGTGAAGGGAATAAGAAGTACAAATTGCTCCCTGGCTGGTGTGGCTCAGTGGACTGAGTGTCAGCCTGCAAACCTAAAGGTCACCAGTTCGGTTCTCAGTCAGGGCACATGTCTGGGTTGCAGGCGGGGTCCCCAGTAGGGGACATGTAAAAGGCAACCACACACTGATGTTTCTCTCCCTTTCTTCCTCCCTTCCTCTCTCTCTAAAAATAAATAAATAAAATCTACACAAGTACAAATTGCCAGTTATAAAAACTGTTGTGAGGATTTAAAGTACAGCACAGAGAATATAGCCAATAATATTATAATAACCGTATATGGTTCCAGGTGAGTACTGGACTCACCAGGGGGAATCCCCTCATAAATGATATAAATGGTTAATGGCTATGTTGTATACCTGAAACAAATATAATATTTTATGTCAACTGTAATTTAAAATAAGTTCTTTTTAAAAAGAAATGCTGACAAGTCTACAAAATTCATTAAATCAGACATCAGGCTGTTTTTCTTCTCAAACCTAACTGGGCTAATGAAGTTACAGAGCTTCTAAACAAATAATTGTACACACCCCATATTTTTAGCAGGAATTATAACATAATGATTCATTATACGGTCAGTTTCTTCCACCAAACTGTCAAGAGAACAAATGTCTCTCATTACAGTTGTTTGGGCTACCTCCTCCATAATTTGTAGGTTCTCAATAAATGTTTGTTAAACTTAAGATATTGATCAAATTCAGAGGGACTGTGATTAGGTTAGTGCAAGAACTCTGGCTTGTTTTACACGTTTGAGGAGTTCAAAAACTGGATCCTGATGAAAGAAAACCTATGATTTGTCTCAAATATGATTTAGAGAGCACTACTTTGTTCTAAAAATCCAAAGCCTCCAATTTTACATGAAAAAGTTGGAATTATTTATTTAGAACAACTGGGGATTGGCTGATCATTTTAATTTGGCCTAAGTTTTACAAACTCTCTAAGAAAGCAGAGCTTGGGATGTTGGGTGCACGTTTAGCACTCAAACATGAAAGATACAAGGTAATATGACAGTATAAACAGAAAAAGATAGAGTATAAATAAACAAAGATGTACTGGGAAGCTATTACATGCCAGGCAATTTATTACCCCATGTGACCCTTATAATTCTATTTAAATAGGCATTACTCCTGGTATTGCATGTGTAGGAACAAAAGGTAAGAAAAAGCGTTGCTCAGTGTTACACAGCAATTAAGTAGCAAAGATTACTTTTAAGTCCTGACTTAAACTCTAGGTCCAGTGGTCTCACAACCACACCCTGACTGCATACTTTGTGTCCGGGGTTATCAGTTTGGCAATAGAGCAATCTAAAAGCAGTACCGGCATCTGCAGTCAGGTCAGGTTAAGGGATGATGCTGGGAAGGAAAGGGCGTCTCTTCTTCTTAAAGCTAATGGAGTAGCTATAAAGTCCAGATTCATGTTAAACAGCTGAACAGGCAGTTTCACTGCTTTCTTTTCTGGACTAAAATTACTTTTGCTGCCACTACAATACTTTGTAAAACCAGTTACCAACAATACATGAAAGATGGACAAATAAATAATCCACTTAGACTCCTCATGTGTTCCTCAATAGGCAGCTGCAGGCATGCAGAGGTACATGCATGTATTTTGGCTAAAATATTTTACCTCCCACTGTCTAAAGTGACAATGTGGCTATTGCAGTAAAAGAACATGGTTTTTAGTCTTTTAACTTGTCAGGCTTTAATGTTATAAGATTTCTGTGGTTAAAAGAACAGGAACATCTAATATATATATATAGACAAGATAAAAATACCAAGTTTTGCTATACAAATTCAATTTTTCATTCATAAATTTGGTATTCAATAAATGACTTCATTTTTCCATTATGGTCTTCCATTCATTGAACATGCTACTGAAAGATAAAATGATATGCCAGCAGAGTAAGATATATTCTATTATAACTTTCCTAAGGGTGTAAAAGAGAACCTTATTTCATAGACGAGTCTCAATCCGTGAAAGACTCAGCTGACACCCAGAATCATACCAAGCAGCATGGTTTAGTAGATGCTGAAAGGCGTTCTACTGATGTACTCTGAAAATATTCTGCTCACTCTTTCCTGCTTGTCTCTAGTACTTTCAGAAAAAAATTTTAACAACAAAAGGTCAAATTTATTTTGGGTTCTATTTTTTGTAAAAGAAAAAAATCACTGAGTAAAGCAGGTGGAAATTGTGTCTGTGCTAAAACGCTCCTTGTGGAGATATCTGGCCACTAATCACCTAGTGAAAGGCACTCTAAGAATCACCGGTGACATTTAAAAAACAAGGGCCCTAAAAGAGGAGCAGAGAAAGAAAAGGAGAGTGGGAGAGAGGATAGAATACAGCAGCAATTTTCAACTGGTGTGCTGCAAGAATTTTTTTAAAAAATATGTAATACCTAAATATTTAAGTCAAGAGAACTTGATCTCTTTTCCTGTAGTTGTCAAAAAAAAAAAATGACAACAGCCAGCACAAAAATAGCTGTCTAGTGTGAATGATTCAAAATTATACCTATTTTTTTGTCAGATTGGCAAAAAATGTAATATACTTTTTGGTGTGCCACAGAATTTTAGTAATTAGTTTATGTGCGCTATGAGATGAAAAAGGTTGAAAATGGCTAGAATAGAAGAGGAAAAAAAGAAGCGAGAAGGGGAGAGGAGGAGGAAGTGAAAGGGAGAGAAGGAAGGGAAGAGAGAGAATGGAAGGGGATGGAAGGAGAGCAGGGAAAATAATCCAAAAATTAGCTGAAGACAGGAAAATAAAGATGTTGAAAAATATCAATATCAAGATGGAAAGTCGCTAAAAGCCAAAGAATGTCACAGTTTACAAGTTCCAAAATGAAGACTGCTAAAGAAAGACTGCCTAAGATTTTGCAACTCTCTCCACGTTGGGAAACTGTGACTACGTGACCCAGTCCTGAACCCTGGGACCAAGGGACAGGACAGGACCTTGCGGCCACAGCTGCAGCAATTATACCTTCTGGAGCCTCTCCAGATGAGAGTTCCTGAAAATGAACGAAACTCTATCAGACCCACAAGAACAAGTATGTATCTTTCTAGTCGCTCATGGGATGGTATTTTGTATTTTCTAACTGGCAGGAAAATTAATCCTAAAGCAAACACAAACACCAAAGCAAGGATTCAGAAATAGATGATTCATTAAATAGAAGCTCTTAGGCTTAACTGAGGGACTGGCTGAAAGTTAACAGGCGTAGGTAACTCGTACATTATTGTGTAAGAATTTCTCAGATAATTTTACTTCCCCAGGCTGCCTTGGTTTCAAAACACTAACAAGTTCACTACCTTCACCTAACCTTGCCAAGCCAAAGTAGTCTTAAATCCCACTTTTGCTCTAAGCTAATAATGAATTCAGAAAGAATAATAACTGAGAAACCAAAGTGGAGAGCCATTTTTGGCACAACTAGATCTGTAATTAGTTGGAAAAAAAGTGTCACACTTACTCATACCACTGTTTATTGTGTTTTCGGTAAAGCAACGTATCCAAGGCAACAGCATTGACATCCAGAGCTCCTGGGGAAGGCCACTGGTTGGTGAGGTGGGCAGTTAACTCTTGTCTTGATCTTAAATCATTATTCTTTAGCACAGTCCTGTGAACATTAAGATGGTGAGTGCTTTTGTCTTCATTGTTCTGCAATGGCAGAGGAGCCTAATGGTATCAGTTTAGGCCCTCAAAATTCATCTTTTCAAAATGGTATGTTAACAGACTGTGAACAAAACTCCAGGAAGGTTAGATGGGGCCATGACTGTTTTGTTTCCTGCGGTATGTGGTTTATCATTTCTTTGCTGGCTGCAACAAATCACTTGAGAAATTCAGGCTTCCTATCTTTTCCACAGAGATATCACTAGAAGACTAAGGGACTCACGCCGCATCTTACATCTTAACTAAAAACCAGCGGTGATTATCTTTAAAGTTACAGAGTATCAAATGCCAATTAAAATATGAAGGAAAGTAAAGATTCGGTATGCATAGTTTTCTACCTTCAAAATTCACAATCTGTGAAAGTAATCTAACTCAGTAAACAAAAACATTAAACTGAGTTTAAAATAAAACTAATGCAGAAAAATATAAAATAAAAAATTCATGAGGTTCCCAGAATTGTTTTTGACAGAAGTGACTACCAATAAAGCTTCAGGAAAATGATTAAATCAATGGCAATTGCATTGAACAGTATATAATTTCACTGGAAATATTTCAGTTAAAGAACAAAGCCATTGTACCAACCCATGGTTTCTTTTCATGTTTGTAGAACTGTTACTTATTAATAAGAACTTACAAAAGAACTAACTAGCTTTGCGCCAAAATTTCACCTTCACACACCAACTAATCATTGGCTCAAGATTAACTCAACATTTGAACCAGTAGTTAGAGATAATTAAAAGCATAATTCTGTTTGCAGAGGTCTTATCCTTCCTCTAAAAGACCTTAAAATACCACAGAGGCCACCTGCATTCACCAACAATAGTCTCTGACACTAATGTACCAAGGTTCTGAGCCATCAGCCAAGAAGCAGGAAGTAATACGTGCTTGTCACTATTTTCAGAGACAATAATGGCCCTGTTGTGGATGGCAGAGTCAGGTGTGGTAACAGAACAATCCTGCACATCAGAAAATCAGCCTGCACAACATGATTCTAATGGAATAACCCCATTTAATATGTCTCCAACAGGCTACATGCGAATATCTGTACATTTAAAAATATTTGCTCTGGACAACAGTTAAATAATTTTTTAAAAATAAAAAAAATTTAAATCCCCCCAAAATAAATAAAAATAAAAATAAAAATATTTGCTCCACTATGTCCACAAAGAAATACTATCTGATGTAAAACACTAGCTTCTGTCTCACAAGGTGATACTACCAATTAAATAAGCAGAAGTCAGTGAGAATTCTCTCATTAAGATATCCTTTTAAGGTACATCCAATAATTTCATTTCACTTGAAAAGAAATGAAAATGTTTAAAAGGAGTATTAAATACTTTAACATTGTGTCCTGGCTGGTATGGCTTAGTGGATTGAGCGCTGGCCTGCAAACCAAAGTGCTGCTAGTTTGATTCCCAGTCAGGGCACATGCCTGGGTTGTGGGCCAGGTCCCCAGTAGGGGGCATGCAAGAGGCAACCACACATCAATGTTTCTTACTTTCTCCCTTCCCCTCTCTCTAAAAATAAGTAACTAAAATCTTAAAAAGTACTTTAACATTGTTCTTTATAAAAAGAGTAAAGATTAGAAAATTTTTTTAATTAATGGAAAAATTATATAAAGCAGAAGTGGTGATCACTCGCCAGAGAATCTACTATAGTAAACTACCATTATTTTGGGTTGTCTTAATAGAGTTCTCTTTCACATAGTCCCTCTTTCTAGAGCCTCTAGTGAAGGTCACTGGGAAATTCAACTCCAATATTGTAACTAGCTCAGTAGAAATATTCATAGCAGAGTGCAAGAGAGACAAATGTACATGTGGGAGGCAACGACATTGGTAGAACTTGGTTAATGATGAGTATTAAATTGGAAGAACAACCTCCAATTTATAATATATTTTTCCTGGAAAGTAAAAAGTTTTACACCACATACAATGGAAACAGAAAGTGAAGTTTCATGAAAGTTTTTTACACACTGAGTTGTCTGTGGCAAATTTTTGCCCAATGACAAGTCGAGGTATTGTCTTTAGACCTTGGCACTGAGAAATCCAAATGCTACTGTTTTCCATGGGAAGCCTTCTTGCCTGGTTCTCTGAAGCAGAAGATATGAGGCTTTGGTGCATTGAGCAGGCACCACTTTTGTCCACGCCACACCTGTTTCCCACCCTTTGTGAGGAATGTGGAGGCTTGCCCTGCCAGGATGAAAAGAAAAAGTTCCCACAGGCTCCCTGGGTAAGGCCCTTTCTTTTCCCACTCCAGACATTAGAGGACAAGCAAATGAGTTAAGTTAGGTTGGAAACCCCAGCCCTGACATTGGAACCTTGATACAGTCCATTTAGACTAATCAGCTTATTAAACACAGCTTACTGATGCTAGCAGTGAAGTCCTGACCAAGATGTAGCAGCCAAGAGAAATTCTTGAAGTTCCTACTCTCCAAAACTCTCTAAAACAGCTCAGCCTTACTCTTTCTAGGCCTACTTTTTCAGTACTTCTATCCATTCCATGAGTTGTTGATGGAATATGATACATTGGTTACACTCAAAGAATCATTACCTACCTAAGAAGAAGCAAAATGTACCTAGAAAATTCAAGACCTACTGAAAGGTACCCCAACTGATGTTAATATGAAGAATCAGGATATTGTTCTCACTTGGCTAAGCTTAAAAATAGGTTCATTTTAAATTATTCAACAATTACTGTTATTTTATAGAGAAAATCAGTGAAAATTAATGGTAAATGATGTGATAATTATGTAACTTTAATTAAAATTCTAAGCAATGCTAATGTTACTGTAGTAATCTAAAAACTGAATCATTCCATGAGCCATGTTACATTTATATTGGTCAAATTTAACACTCTCTCTTTAGGTTAATAATTCTCAGAAAGATACACTAAAGGAAAATTATTTAATTTACTAAGAAAGTAGCAATAATATATTTATCACAGTGAATTTTAAGAACTTTCTGTGGAACCTACCTCTAAATTGTTAGTCAGCTAATTTATCTTCAGATTCTCAATAAGAATTAGGAATTAAACCACAAGAAAACCATGATCCAATCTTTTATTCTCCCAACTTTATTGGTGTATAATTATACAGCACGATGATTTGATGTATGTATACAATGGGAAATAATCACCACATTCAAGCTAATTAATATATTCATCCCCTCACATACTTAACTTTGTTTATTTTTGTGATGAGAACACCTAAGATCTACCCTCTCAGAAAATTTCAAGTATAGACTTCCAGTCAAGATGACAGCACAGGTAAACATGGCTCACCTTCTCATGCATCACATGAAAATTACAACTAAACTACAGAACAACTATCACTCAGAGCCATCAAAAATCAAGTTGAATGGAAGTCCAACAACTATGGAATTAAAGAAACCAGACCCATCCAGACTGGTAGGAGAAGTGGATATGTACTGGTAGGAGAACAGGCTGGTCCTACAGCCATGTATAGTGGATAAAAATTAGGGAAGGATATCTGGGGAGCGAGGAGTTCCATCCTCACACCAGGACCCCCCAGCCCAAGGTTCCAGTGCCAAGAAGATAAGTCCCCATAACTTCTGGCTGCAAAACCCCATGGGGACTGAGTCAGTGAAAGAAACTTCTGGAGTCCCAAGCAGTTCCCCTTAAAGAACCCATACATGGACTTACTCAGACGCACTCCTGAGCTCTAGCACTAGGATAGCAGCTAAAAGGCACCAGTGGCACACAGGAAGGAACTGAACTGTATGGCATCAAGGCAAGAGCTGGGTAACAGCTTTCTCCCAGACAGAAAGGTGGACAGAGGCCAAGGTCCCTTTTCTGAGCATGCCCCCTACAGAGCCACAGAGCCACAAAGCCACAGAGCTACAGAGCCAACAAGCAAGTGCCATATCTACATTCCATCAACTTGCCTAACACTGTTTGCCCCACCCTGGAGATCCCCTGAGACTCTGGCCCACCCAAGTTATGGGTCCACTCAAGCTGTCAACAATGACTTTTCCATATGAATGGCTGGTCTTGGCTCATGTTTCACAATTTCCTAAATCCTATCAAACAAGCAACAGCTTACTTCAGTGAGCCCGAATCCCCCTTACCTCTTGCTAAGTGGCCCCAGGCCCAATACTAGCAGCAGCCAGCCTACATTTATTGCTTAGCTTCACCTGGGAATCCCCAAGCCTCACACTAGTAGCAGCCATATCCTATTGGCTTTATAGCCCAGGCAGGGTGGCCCCAGGCAGAACACAGGTTGGGGCAGACCCTGCCCACACCACCAAGGAAATCCCAGAGCCTGTGAACCCATGGACAGCTACAGACCACATCAAAGCACCACCACCCTGCCCCTGCACAGCTAATGTTCCAGGGAGGGCAGAAGTGGGTGGTCAGTGGTCACAGCCAGTCCTTGCAGCTGACTGGTCTGGGTAAATCCCTCCAATTGACCTACCAACAGCCATCGAGACTCAACTACAAGAGGAAGGTACACTCAGCCCACACAGAAGGTGCACCTCGAGTACCCAGCTTGGATGATAGGGGAGTCTATGCCACTAGACCCTACAGGACATCTACTATTTTAGGCCACACTTCAAAGACAAGGAGTCACAGCAGCTCTACCTAATACATGGAAACAAACACAGGGAGGCTGCCAAACTGAGGAGACAAAGAAATATGGCCCAAATGAAAGAACAGATCAAAACTCCAGAAAAAGAACTGAACAAAATGGAGATAAGCAACCTATCAGATGCGGAGTTCAAAACACTGGTTATAAGGATGCTCAAGGGACTTAGTGAGGACCTCAACAATATCCAGTCAGAAATGAAGGACTAAAACTTCTACTAATTTAAATAAAGAATTTACAGGGAAACAACAGTAGAGGGGATGAAGCCAAGATCAAATCAATGATTTAGAAAATAAAAAAGAACAAGAAGAACAAGAAAGAATAAAAAATGAGGACAATGTAGTAAGCAGACTCTGGTACAATTTCAAGGGTTTCAACATTCACATCATAGGGATACCAAAAGGAGAAGAAAAAGAACAAGAATGTGGAAATCTATTTGAGAGAATAATGAAGAAATCTTCCCTAATTTGGTGAAGGAAATGCAAGTCCAAGAAGTACAGAGAGTCCAAAACCAGATGGATGCAAGGAAGTCCACTCCAAGACACATCGTTAATTAGCATGCCAAAGATTAAAGAGAAAGAGAAAATCTTAAAACCAGCTACAAAATAGCAGTTAGTTACCTACCGGGGAGTTCCCATAAGACCATCAGCTGACTTCTCAAAGGAAACTTTGCAATCTAGAAGGGATTAGCAAGATATATTCAAAGTCATTAAGAGAAGAGACCTGCAGCCAAGACTGCTCTACTGAGAAAATCATTTAGAATCAAAGGGCAGATAAAAAGCTTCCCAGACAAGAAAAAACTAAAGTTCATCGTCACCAAACTGTTATAACATGAAATGTTAAAGAAACTTATTTAAGAAAAAGAAGATGATCAAAACTATGAACAATAAAATGGCAGTAAACACATATCTATCAACAATTGAATCTAAAAAACAAACTAAGCAAACAAGAAGGAAAGAGACACAAATATGGGTACCAACAGTGTTATGATGGTTGCCAGATGTGAGGGGGATATGGAGGAGTGGGTGATGAGGTGAGGGGATTAATGAGTACAAATAGGTAGAAGAGCCAGGGGGACATAAGGTACAGTACTGAAAATGAAGTAGCCAAAGAACTTGTATGCGTGACCCATGGACATGAACAATGGTGGGGGGAATTGCCTAAGGGAGCTGGGGGGGGGTCTGGGTGGAGGGGGACAAAGAGGCAAAAACTGGGACAACAGTAATAGCATAATCAATAAAACATAAAAAATTCCAAGTATATTATACAGTATTGTTATTAACTAACTATAGTCACATTACTATACAATAGCTCTCCAGATTTTTTTTATCTTGCATAACTGAAACTTTGCTCCCCCTTGAACACCATCTCCCCATTTCCAACTCACCACTGACCCTGGTAACACTAAACACTATTCTCACCTCTGTTTTCATGAGTTTGACTACTTCAGATTCCACAGGTAAGTGAGATCATACACTATTTGTCCCCCAGCATGTTTATGTTACTTAGCATAATGCCCTGCAGGTTGATCCACGTTGTTGCAAATAGTCTGTTATGCATGTATAAAGACATCATATATATATATCTTCTTATTCATTCATCCACTATCCACTGACTGACGTTGAAGTTGCTCCCACCCCTTGGTTAATGTGAAGGATGCTGACACTGACATGGGCTATCTTTTCGAGATCCTGCTTTCATTTCCTTTGGAAGAATACCCAGAAGTGAGATCGCTGGATCATAAGATAGTTCTACTTTTAATTTTTTTGAGGAATCTCCATGCTGTTTCTCAAAGTGGCTGTAGTGATGTATATAACCACCAACTGTGTACAAGTGTTCGCTTTTTACCACATCCTCACCAAAACTTACCTATCATATTTCTGATAACAGACATCCGAACAGGTATGAGGTGATACTGTGATTGTGATTTGCATTTCCCCAATGATTAGTGAAGTTGGGCATCTTCTCATATACCTGTTGGTAATTTGTATGTCCTCCCTGGAGAAATGTCTATTTAAGTCCTTTGCCCATATTTAATTGGATTTTTTGGGGGGGCTATTGAGTTGTAGGAGTTCCTTATGTATTTTGGATATTAACTCTGTATCAGATAGATGGCAAATATTTTCTCCCATTCTGTAGGTTGCCTTTTTTCTCTGTTGATTGGTCCTTTGCTATGTAGAATCTTTTTAGTTTGATGCACCCATTTTCCTACTTTTGTTCTAGTTTCCTCCATTTTTGATGTCATATCTAAAAAAAAATCACTTCCCAGAGCAGTATCCTGAAGTTATTTTACTCTTTTTCTTTGAGTAGTTTTACGGTTTCAAGTCTTAAGTCTTTCATTCATTTTGACTTGGTTTTTGTTATGAGTATCAGAGAAGGGTCTAATTTCATTCTTCTGTATGTGGATATGCAGTCTTCCCAATACCATTTACTGAAGACAATATCCCGTCCACATGTGTGTTCTTGGTCCCTCTGTCAAAGATTAACTTACTGTAGGTGCCTGGATATTTTTCTGGGCTCTCTATTCTGTTCCAATGGTCTATATGTCAGTACTATACTGTTTTGATTACTGTAAATTTATAATAATTTTTATATCAGGAAATGTGGATACCACCAGCCTTACTCTCCTTTTTCAGAACTGCTTTGATTATCCAGGGTCTTTTGGGTTCCATATAAATCTTAGGACTGTCTTTTCATTTCTTTGAAAAGTGTCATTGGATTTTGATAGGGAATCCACTGAATTTGCATAGTGTGGGTATTTTAATAATATTAATTCTTCTAATTAATATTAATATTTTAAGTGTCCAATGTACAAAGTAATGTTTTCATTAATACTATTAATCCTTCTAATCCATGAACACCGATGCTTTTGATTTATGCCTTAATTTCCTTCATTAATGTTTTTAAATTTCAAATGTACAAAGTACAATGTACTTTCCTTTAGTTAAGTTTATTCCTAAGAATTTTTTTCTTGCTGTTATTGAAAATAGGACTTTTTAAATTTCCTTTTTTGATAGCTTGTTGTTTGTATATAGAAACATGATTGATTTTTGTATGCTGATTTTGTATCCTACAACTTTGCTGAATTTATTAGTTCTAACAGTTTTGTTGTTGTTTGGTCCTTATTTGCTTTATATATTTAGGTGTCCTGATGTTGAGCGTATATATACTTATATTTGTTATATCTTCTTATTGAATTGACCCTTTTATCATTACGTAATGACCTTTTCTGCCTCTAGAGACAGTTTTGGACTAAAAAGTCTATTTCGTCTGCTATAAGTATAGACACCCTGCTTTCTTTTGGTTACCATTTGTATGAACTATCTTTTTTCCATCCCTTCACTTTCTTTTAATTATTTTTATATTTTTATTTTTATTGTATTTTTTCCATTACCATTTATCCCCCTTCTATCCCCTTCCTCACCTCACAATCACCACACTGTTGTCCATGCCCATGAGTCCTTTTTCCTTTTTTGTTCAATCCCTCCATTTCCTAACCACTTCCTCCAGAGCTGTCAGTCTGCTATCCATGAGTCTGCCTCTATTTTGCTTGTTCAGTTTGTACATTAAATTCTACGTATGAGTGAAATCATATGGTATTTGTCTTTCTCTGATTGGCCTATTTCACTGGCATAATGTTCTCCAGATCCAAACATGCTGCTGCAAATGGCAAAATACTCTTGTTTATGGCCAAGTAGTATTCCTTTATGTAAATATGCCATAGTTTTTTTTATCCATTCACTCCTGATGGAGATTTGGGCAGCTTCCCTATCTTGGTGGTTGTAAGTAATGCTGCAGTGAACATAGGGATGCTTCTGCTCTGCGTAATTAGTGTTTTTGGTTTCATTGCATAAATTTGCTGAAGTGGAATAGCTGGGTCATAAGGCAGTTGCCTTGTTAATTTTTTGAGGTAACTCTATACTGCTTTCCATGGTGGCTGCATGAATCTGCATTCCCACCAACAGTGCAAAAGGGACCCTTTCTCCACATCGTTTCCAGCACTTGTTTGTTGATTTATTACTGACAGCAATTCTGACAGATGTGAGGCAGTATTTCATTATGGTTTTAATTTGCACTTCTCTGATGATTAGTGACATTGAGCATCTTTTAGTATGTCCATTGGCCATCTGTATATCCTCTTTGGAGAAGTATCTATATTCAGGGCCTTTGCCCATTTTTTAATTGGACTGCTTATTGATATTGAGTTTTATGAATATTTCCAAAATGTATACAGAACCACAAAAGACTCCAAATAGCAACAGCAATCTTGAGAAAGAACAACAAAGTCTGAGGAATCACACTACCTAATATCAAATTATACTATAAGGCCATAGTAATCAAAACAGCATGGTACTGGCATGAAAACAGACACATAGATCAAAGGAACATAGTAGAGAACCCAGAAATAAACACAATTTATATTTGACAAAGAAAGCAAGCACATGCAAAGGGCTAAAGATAGTTTATTCAATAATTGGTGCTGGGAAAATTGGGACAGATACATGCAGAAAAATAAAATTTCTTATACCTCACACAAGAATAGAGTCAAATGCATTAAAGGCTTAAATGTTAGATCTGAAACCATAAAAATCCTAGAAGAAAACTTAGGCAGTTAAAATCCTGGACACTGCTGATAGCAATATTTGTTTCTGATATATCTCTTCAGGCAAGGGAAACAAAAGAAAAAATAAACAAACAGAACTACATCGAACTGAAAAGGTTTTGTACAACAAAGGAAACCATCAACAAAATAAAAAGGGAATGTGTTCTGAATGGGAGAATTTATTCACTGATACATCAAATAAGGGGTTAATAACCCTTCACTTTCAGCCAATGTGAAACTTAGTTTGATAGCATATTTATGGCTCTTGTTTTTAAGCCCATTCAATCACTCTCTGCCTTTTGATGGGTGAGTTTAATCCATTTACACTTAAGGCAATTGCTTTTGCTGTTGTTGTTGTTTTATTGTTTTCTGACCGTTGTTTTTGCCCTTCTCTCTGTCTTTTGCTGTCCTTTGTTATTTGATAACTTTTTGCAGTGACTTGTTTTGATCCTTTTCTCTTTATCTTTTGTGTTTCTAAGTATGTTCTTTGTAGTTAGCTTTAATCTTGAACAAAGTATCTTACAGGTATAACTTCCTATTTTAAGTTGATAACCTATCTTCAATTGCATTAAAAAACACTACAGGTAAAGCACTTTGAGAGTGCTTTATTATGCCCAATTTAAGTTTTTTAAAAATATTTTTTTAAATTTTCAATTATAGTTGACATACAATATTATATTAGTTTCAGGTGATTAGATACATGTTTGCCCTCTATGTAAGAGTAACAAGGAGCCATCATGCAGGTTCCTGTTTGTAGGACTCTTCTTTCAAAGATTTTACTGATTTATTTTTAGAGAGAGGACAAGGGAGAGTGAGTGGAATATCAATGTGCAGAGAGACACATGGGCCAGTTGTCCCTGGAGTGCCCCAACCCAGGGACCTGGCCCACAACCTGGGCATGCACCCCAGATAGGAATTGAACCTACCACCTTAGGTTTGTGGGACAAAGCCCAACTCACTGAGTGGCACCAGTCACAGTCATTTGCTGGATTTTTAATCTTTCTTGTGTTTTTGCTTTTGTTGTTTTCACTGCCTCGAAAAACCATCTCTTCCCATACTAGTCTCCCAAATGTCTAAACCACTTTAAGGAATTAGTGTAACTGTCACCACCTCCTTACATCCTTCCTAGTTCATTCTCCTTTGCTTCAAAGTGAATCCAATACAAGACCATCACAGCACCTGTGACACTTTATCACTCTTATTGTTTACATGTCTTTGCCCCTATGAGGGCAGGAACTAGAACAAATTTATCTCTGTATTCTTAGCATTAAGCCCAGCATCTAGGACATGATTATCAGACATGATTATGAAATTTAGTGAAAAAGTATCCATATGTTATAGAGAAGTATAATGAAGTATGTAGGTTTCAGCATGATTTGCTTCAAAATATACAAAAAAAAGAAGAAGAAAGAAAGAAAAGAAAAGAAAAGAAAAGAAAAGAAAAGAAAAGAAAAGAAAAGAAAAGAAAAGAAAAGAAAAGAAAAGAAAAGAAAAACAAAGTCCTGGCTGAGTAGCTCAGATGGTTAGAGTGTTGTCCCAGTACACCAAGGTTGTGGATAAAATCTCCTGTCAGGACATGTACAAAAATCAACCAATGAGTGAATAAATAAGTAAAACAACAAATCAATGTTTCTTTCTCTTTCTCTCTCTCCCCTTTCCTCTATCTAAAAATAAATAAATAAATAAATAAAAAAGCAAATGAAAAATAAAAAAGATAGATTAAACAAATTAACTGTTCAGTCTGTGTAATGAATAATTATGATTTTATAATACAATCATTTCTTTGTGTACACTTCAAAATTCCTTAATAAAAATTAAAATATTGAATATAACAGCTTCAGAATCTATTTTTATAAATATGAGCTAAATGCTAAAGTGAAAATACATGAAAAAAATTTTTTAAAGATACATTCTATCAATTATGCTATTATAGTTGTCCCCATTTTTCCCACTTTGCCCTCCTTCACCCAGTATCCCCCTTCTCTCCAGCAATCCTCCCCTTAGTTCATGTCCATGGGTCATGCATATAAGTTCTTTGGCTTCTTCATTTCCTATACTACTCTTAATATCCCCCTGCCTATTTTGTACCTACCAATTATGCTTCTTAATCTCTACACCTTCTTCCCCCCACCCCCACATTCTCCTCCTTCCCCCTCCCAGGTGATACCCTCCAAATATTCTCCATATCTTTGATTCTGTTCCTGTTCTGGTTATTTGCTTAGTCGGTTTTTTTTTTTTTTTTAATTCAGTTGTTGACAGTTGTGAATTTGTTGCCATTTTAATGTTCATAGTTTTGATCTTCTTTTTTCTTAAATAAATCACTAAACATTTCATATAGTAATGGCTTGGTGATGATGAACTCCTTTAACTTTACATTGTCTGAGAAGCACTTTATCTGGTCTTCAATTTTAAGTGATAGCTTTGCTGGGTAGAGTAATCTAGATTGTAGATCCTTGCTTGACATCACTTTGAATACTTCTTGCCAGTCCCTTCCTGTCTGCCAAGTTTCTTTTGAGAAATCAGCTGATACTCATGGGAACTCCTTTGTAGGTAACTGTCTGCTTTTCTCTTGCTGCGTTTAAGATTCTCTCTTTATCTTGAACCTTTGGCATTTTAATTACACTGTGTCTTCTTGTAGTTCTCTTGTGTCCAACCTGTTGGAGCCTCTCGGTGATTCCTGGACTTATATAACTATTTCCTTAGCCAAATTAGGGAAGTTTTCTTTCATTATTTTTTCAAGTAAGTTTTCAACTTCTTGCTCTTCTTCTTCTTCTGGCACCCCTATGATTTGGATGTTGGTATATTTGGAAATGTCCCCGAGGGTCCTTATACTAGCCTCATTTTTTAAAAATTCTTTTCTCTTCTTGTTATTCTGGTTCAATGCTTTTTTTCTAACTTATGTTCCAAATTGTTTATTTGAATCCCAGCTTCTTCCTGTCCACTGATGGTTACCTGTAGATTTTTCTTTATTTCACTTAGTGTGACCTTCATTTTTTCTTTTATATTGTTGCCATACTCAATGCGTTCTTTGAGCGGATATCACCAGTGTGTTGAACTCTGCATCTGACAGGTTAGTTATCTTCATTTCATTTAGTTCTTTTTCTGAGGTTTTGTTCTGTTCTTTCATTTGGGCCATATTTCTTTATCTCCTCAATTCAGCAGCCCCCCTATGTTTGTTTCTGTATATTAGGTAGAGCTGCTTTGACTCCCTATC
Organism: Artibeus jamaicensis; assembly: GCF_021234435.1. Taxonomy (NCBI): domain Eukaryota; kingdom Metazoa; phylum Chordata; class Mammalia; order Chiroptera; family Phyllostomidae; genus Artibeus; species Artibeus jamaicensis. The sequence continues at coordinate 6,093,076 of NW_026521972.1, read as the reverse complement.
TTAGTAGTATGGCCTATTGTAGAAAAGGCACCTGTAAATTGTGTGGGGCAGAGCCTTAAGTAATTGGCAGGGCAGGGCAACCTGCTCCACCTCTTTGTGGCTCTGTGTGGTGGGAGAGTTTGAAGAGGGGAAAATGCCTCTGCCTGGCTTCTGGAAGTTTGCCCAGCACTCACCCCATTTCCAGTCTCTTTACCCACTTCCTGTTTGCAACTGGCACCCTTCCAGCTCTGGCCCTGGTGGTGAATCCCAGAGAGGGTGGATTTTCATATGTTCTAAGTCCGTGTGGGCCCTTGAAGCTGAGTCTCCTGAAAACCTAACAGTTTCTTCCACTGCCCCAACCCTGACTGGTTTTTACAGCCAGAAGTTATGGGGATTTATCTTCCCAGCACTGGAATCCTGGGCTATAAGGTCCGGCCTGGGACTGGACTGACCAAGGTATACCCAAGGTATCCCTACAGATTTTCATCCACCCTTCTACCCATCTGGATGTATGTGGCTTCTTTAATCCTTGGTTGTTGGATTTCCATACAGTTCAATTTTCTGACAGTTGAGTCATTTGTTTTGAGATATAGTTGTAATTCTTTCTATGGTTACACAAGGAAGCAAAGTGTGTCTACCTATCCCTCCATCTTGACCAAAGATCAATAATAATATTTATATATAAATATTGATATTGTATTAATTATAAATAGTAATTTAGGGTGGATTCCTTTTCTCATGTACACAATGTGAAACATTTACTAAATAAGAAAGCCCAAAGTGAGTCTTTTTTGTATTCTAATGAATCTCTTCTTTTCTACAAAATATTATACTATAGTCACAACTGTTGCTAGGCCCCTGGCCTCATATAAGAACATCTGCTCTATAGGAGAATCTGCCAACAGTTTTAGTCAGACATCATGACTAAAGGCAATGAGATAACAACCATATCAAATTAATATCCATTTCTGTTGTAATATCTAACTTCCCACAAATACCAAGAAAGTACGACAGACATGGTTTTATCTAATGATCTGGTACCTGGCCTTTTTCTCTTCTAGATGCATTTTATTGACTTTTCTGTTCATACACAGGCAACACAGTGTGTAACATAATTTAATATTTTAATGACAACTGTTACCTATCTATATCTACCTATATCTATAAATAAATAAAGTTTATCTATTATAATTTGTCTACTATTAGATGGCCATGATAATACCACTCTACTCTTGTTACTATGATCCATACCACTCTTCCTGAACCTTCTGAGCCAGGACGCTGTAGCATCATTGACTTATGGTTTGCAGGCTGATAATCACAATATTACTATTTACCATAAATTACACAAACTTGGCGGCTGAACTGTCAAATGACCTAGTTTTAGCAATGCATGATTCTTCACTTCTACTTAGACTCTTCAGTTTCTTTGCTAGGGAACTCAATATGACATGTTACTATCCCTACAATGTTTCAAATTATGAATAGAAAAATTATGTGGATTAGGAAAAGGCTACCTAGAAAAAGGCCTTTTTATGCCTTTTCTTGCTGTGAATCGTGACCAAGGTGTTTAGCTTTGGCATGCCGTCTGAGGCTGTGTATTCCTGAGGTTAGACCTGTGTGAAGGTCTACGCCTGTGGATGAGGTTAAAGCTGCCCTCCCACACGTGGCACTTGTTAAATAACACTGTGATTGATGTCCGTCCATTCACATCGCTAGCTGATTAGCCCCTTACAACAAAGAGACTGTGCCTTAGTGTTCTCTGTACTTTCAGTTATTCTCAAGCACAAAAATATATGTTTACACAAATGTTTACTGAATAAAACTAAATTAAAAATGAAAAGTTCTCCCATCAATTAGCAGAAACAAATATAACAATAAAATTTTTAGAGGCCATAAACAGAATGTATTTCACAATCCTGAGAAAATTTCCATAAATTGAGTCAAAACATATAATTGACATATTAAGCTTGTTTATATCTAATTTACTGAATTAAGTTTAATATATAAATAAAATGAAGTTAAAAGTATAGAAATGAAATAAAATCTAACTATACTACAAAGTTCAATAAAACTATGAGAATAAAACTATAATAGTGCTGTATTTTCCAGTGAAATGATAACATTATTCCCAATCATAATTTTTACAGATGTAAAATTACTCATTTAAAAAAAATTCCACCAACCATAACCCCATCAATCATTCAAATGTACCTTTGTCAATGCTTAGTAAAATATCCCAAAATAGAATTATATCCTATAAATGAGGAAAAGAATTATAGTTAAGAGTAACATTAAATAGCAGGTAACCATGTATCTCTCCCTCATGTATGTGGTATACACAAGTCTATACCATGATTATAAGTATTACTCCAACTGCCATTTAGAAACCAAATTTCAAAGTTAATTTCTTGATACTCAGGAATAATACAATCGAGTTCAAACTCATTGCTTGATCTGTGGCTTTTGAGCCTGATGAGGTAAAACACTTCAAATTTACTATCTTTCTGAGTGAACTTATTAAGGAGATTATAAGATTTCTGTAAGCACAAATGGAGGAATAATCTTTGTACACCTTCCTTGTCCTAGCTGTATTATACATGATGCTATTCAATACCCGTAATAATTCACAAGGTGAATATCATCTCCACTTCACAATTAAGGAAAAAGAGGCTTTAAAACATTAATTCTGAGCTTTAATAATGAAGTGTAGAGCTAGTATATGAACATGGTCCTCCTTTAAAAGAAAGCTTTAAGATGCTCCTGTATTACTACATCACACAAACTTATATTATTACCAAAACTACAAAATGTTCACATTTTATGAGTATTTAAAGACATAATTAAAACATACTTTACCAGTAATTCAGAAACACATCTAACCATTGAGAAATATATGAAAAGAATAACAAGTGACAAAGGATTTAAATCACGCAAAAAAACATAATCAACATAATATAGAAGAAAATACTACATGCCTCGTGTTTCATTTAATACTTCTGACCTCTTCCTTTATATATTATAAATTTAATCTTCTCAAGGCCACTTTTATCTTCTCAGGATTAAGAAAGGGGATTTCAATGCCCAGCTTTGATGCAAGCCTTTCTAATTCTTGGTTTAAAAAAAAATCTCAGCAACATAAGAAGGAAAATGTGTCCACTCTCTCCTGACAGATGCAAAAATGCCCAGAGTAGTCTGTACTTAAAGATGATTATTTTTTTACAGTATTTAAAATTTTATTGGGGAGGGCTCATTTTATTTATTTTTTCACATTTAAAAAATATATTTTATTGATTATGCTATTACAGTTGTCCTATTTCCCCCCTTTAATTTTCCTCCACCCTGCACACCCCCTCCCACCCACATTTCCACTTCAGTTCATGTCCATGTGTCTTAAGTTCTTTAGCTTCTACATTTCCCATACTATTCTTGCCCTCCCTCTGTCTACCTACCATTTTTGCTACTTATTCTCTGTACCTTTTCCCCCTCTCTCCTCCTCCCACTCCCCTGTTGCTATCCCTCCATATGATCTTTATTTCTGTGGTTCTGTTCCTGTTCTAGTTGTTTGCTTAGTTTGTTTTTGTTTTAGGTGTGGTTGTTAATAATTATGAGTCATTTTACTATACATGTTTGTTATCTTTTCTTTCTTAGATAAGTCCCTTTAACATTTCATATAATAAGGACTTGGTGATGATGAATGCCTTTAACTTGACCTTACCTAAGAAGCACTTTATCTGCCCTTCCATTCTAAATGATAGCTTTGCTAGATAGAGCAATCTTAGATGTAGGTCCTTGCCTTTCATGACTTGGAATACTTCTTTCCAGCCCCTTCTTGCCTATAAGGCCTTTTTTGAGAAGTCAGCTGATAGTCTGATGGAAACTCCTTTGTAGGTGACTGTCCACTCGTTTCTTGATGCTTCTAGGATTCTCTCCTTCATTTTCATCTTGGGTAATGTAATTATGATGTGCCTTGGTGTGTTCCTCCTTGGATCCAACTTCTTTGAGACTCTATGAGCTTCCTGGACTTAGTCTATTTCCCTTGCCAGATTGGGGAAGTTCTCCTTTATTATTTGTTCAAATAAATTTGCCACTTGTTGCTCTTCCTCTTCCCCTTCTGATAGATGTTGGAACGTTTAAGGATGTTCCTAAGCCTCTCCTCATTTTTTTGAATTCTTGTTTCTTCATTTTTTTGTTTGGTTGTTTCTTTCTTCCTTTTGGTCCACTCCATTGATTTGAGTCCCAGTGTTCTTTCCATCACTATTGGTTCCCTGTGAATTTTCCTTCATTTCACTTAGTGTAGCCTTCATTTTTTCATCTAATTTGTGACCAAATTCAACCAATTCTGTGAGTATCCTGATCACCAGTGCTTTAAAATGTACATCTGATAAGTTGGCTATCTCTTGGTCACTTAGTTGTGTTTGCTCTGGAGCTTTGATTTGTCCTTCCGTTTGGGCCTTTGTGTTTTGGGTTTGTTTTTTTTTTTTGTCTTGTGGTGCCCATTATGTATGAGGGGCGGAGCCTTAAGTGTTCACCAGGGCGAGGCAACCCAGTGGCTGGGTTGTGACTCCGTATGTGGGGGCGGGGTCTGATATTCTGATAGCAGTAAATTGTGAACATTTTGAAAGAAATGGCTCTTATTCTTCTGTTCAATATTCTTGTAACAGTTTTTATGTAAATAAATCTTGTAACACACAGATTTACAACCATCCAGAAACTGTAGCCATGCTATGGGAAAGTGAATCTTTAACTTCTAGATCCAGGAAAATAGTCTAATTCTGACCAGTGACCATAATTTTTTATTTGTTGCTTTGGTAATATTGTTTTAATTAAAATCACCCTAAAGGCATTAAAAACAACTGTAAGGTTTCTTTGCAAAATTTGGAGGATCAGCGATACTTTCCTATGACAGAAGCATGATAAAACAATAACTTGTAGGTTCTTTTTCATACTAAAATGTTTGAGAGTCTTCGTTTCCTTTAAATTATCAAAAGTAAAATAAATGATACATTCAAACTGAATTCTTCAGATGAAAATATCTCTCTGATTAAATTAAAACTGATTTCATAATTGTTTTTAAGATAGTTTAGACAAACTACCAAGATTATTTGCAAAAGAAAAATTAAAGTATCTTCTTAATCTTTCAGTTGCAAAGTAATATCCAGAAATCTTTGTTTGTCTCTTGATATTTTTCTCCCTGCTTATAGAAAAAAAGGGCTACAGAAGGTGTTAATCTGCCCCTAAATGAGTGATACTCCATAGGACAAACTCATAAATATTTGAGAAATAGAAGAAACAAAATATGAACATAATTCTTTTCATTAAGATACATATTTATGTTCCTTAATAACACTTTACTTAAAAATCATCTTTTATACTTGTCACCCTGGAAACTACATGCTAATTAAAAAAGGAACAACAGTAACTACACAGAAGTGAAGAACATCTTAACCAAATGACTAAAATTAATATCACTACTATAGGGCCAACGACAGACTTCATGTACCTCTGTATACACTATCCTGAAGACATATCATTTATGTTGTAATCCAACCACAAATGAGTAAACTCATTCTAATCACAGGGAAAACAAGCAAATTAAAATTCAGGGACATTCTATAAAATTACTAGCCTGTATTCTTCAGAAATGTCAATCAAATATGAGGCAAACACTGAAAAACTATTCTAAGTTAAAAGTGACTGAACAGACTGACAATCCAAATTCAAACATGATTCTGGATTGGATCCTCACCACGAAAACAAAAGTTGCAATAAGAGACATTATTTGGACAATTGATGAAAGTGAAATACGAGTTATAGACAAGATGAAAGCATTGTATCAATTCAAAATTTTAAATTGAAAGCTAAACTATGGTTATTTAAGAGAATATCTTTGTTATTAGGAAAGACATACTGAAGTATTAAGGAGTAAAGAAGCATGATGGATGCAAATGGTCAGGTGTTTTAAAAATAATATGTATATACAGGGAGAGGGAGAGAACTATGACATTATGACAAAAGTGGCAAAATGTTGGGAAGTAGTGAGTTTAGGAAAAGGTACATGGAAATTATTTTGTATTGTCCTTGTAACCTTTCTGAAAGTTAGAAATCATTTCAAGAAAAAAAAAGTAGTCATCCTTTAAGTAAATAACAATATGAGAAGATTTTTCACCATAAGCAATTAATTGACAAGATCAAGTGTGACAAAATGGTACGATTAGTACTAGTGCTTTGAAGAGTGACAAGTTAAAGGGCTTGTACCAGCATGTAGGTCAAGATACAGCTTTCCTCATCAAAAGAGGTCTTGCTAAAGAAAAGAACAATACTGAGCTGTGCTTAATAATATTCGGGCACAACCTGGTAACAGTTTATGCACTGGGACTTAACTTTTAGTAGTTCTGGTCTTAAAGACCATCCTTCTACAATCAATCAATCAATCAATCAATCAATAACCAGATAATTATACCTATGCATTTGAAAGGATATACACCAAATTACAATATAGCAGTTAACTCTGGGTAGCACAACTGAAGGTAATTTTTATTTTCTTCCTATATCTTGCAATGTTTCTACAATGATCCTGGACTACTTTTATAGTAAGAAAAACAAAAGTAAACTTTAAAAAAGAGAAGTGAAAGACAACTTAATAGCAGGCAAACAGGTCTATTGGAATTTGAATCATATGTTAAAACATGACACTTTGTTATATTCACATACTTCCAAAAATTTTCCAAAACAGTCTCACTTACAGCTGATCTTGAAGCTCTACAATTATGTATTCTAACTGTTCCTTTTCCAATTTATGGGCCAGATCAGAATCCTCAATCCTTTGTAGTAGTGTTTTATTTTGGGAGACGGATTCAGACAGCTGGTTCTCTCGAAGTCGTAAGAGTTCTTCAAGATAACCCTAAAAATACAGATCAGCAAGACACAGCCAACTGTAAAATTGTAATATATATTCATATCTATACTATTCATTCATATCTATACTATTACAGATTATCACTGGTTAAACAGTAAGAAAATAATTGTTTTAATTGAATACAAAAAATTAACATATGTTCATTATTTAAAGCTCTTCTCTGATTCATTATAAATTTTTGTAACTTAAGGTATAATTTAGTTAAAATATAATTTCTGAGCTCTACAACAGTGAAAAAATACATGCCTCCTAGTTTCAAAATGCAGAACTAATTACAGAATAACCAATTGAAAAACTGTTTCTATGTGGTCATTTTTTCAAAAACAGATGAACAGTTTAGCTTTAACAGATCAGTGGAAAGCAGTACGATGTTTTGGTTAGGCCTGCAGGCTTAAGGAGTGTCTAGGGTCCATGCGTTCCAGTTGTACTAGTTACCAGCTATGAATGCTTCCTTGGGCAAGTTAATCTCTCTGTGCTGTAGTTTCATCATCTGAAAGCGAGGAGAGTAAGTGTGCCTCGTTGGGAAGATTGAGCAGATCAGCATAGGTAGAATACTACCTAGTACACTGAATGCAGTGTATAATTCCTAGCTACTGTTATTATGAAACACCTAGTAGATAACGAGACTTCTTGAACTGACCCTCTATTCCATTTTTTTGTAGATAACATGGCTTTAATTCAAAATATTAATTGCTGAAGTAAAGAAATGAATATATTCATAAACTTACATATGATTAAGTGACAAATACAGCACTTAAAGGATCATGTGAGACACATTCATAGAAACAACTCTTTGTTATTTTTATTCATTTACTGTTTCTTTGTCCTCTTATTCTGCTTTCTGAGAAACTTCTTTGAATTTATCCTCCAAACACTTAAACTGAATTTTGAATTCAGGAAATCTTAATTTTAGTTTCCAATAACTCTATCATGTTCACTGATGATTCCTTTCTCATAATATCCTACTTTTTTGTTGCAATGTGCTTACAAATTCCTCTCAGGTATAATATGAATCTTTTTTTCTTAATGTATTGGTTTACTCCAATATGTTATCCTATTTGAAAGTCATTAACAAAGTATTTTAACTAATTTTTCTTCATGCTACATGTTAATAGAAGTTAATACCACTCTCCCCTCATTAAGTTTCTTTTTCAGATTTTTCCCCCAATAATCCTCAAAACTGTGTGCAGATTAAAGATTCTACTTCTTTTAATTGCAACTTTTGAAACATGTACATGCACATTAAAATATGTGATTACATTTTTCACTCTAGTACAAAGACCTCGAATGGCTTTAGCTTCAATCATCCTCTCTTACCTTTCCTAATACTGTTAGAGGTTTACTTTCCCTTGGTTTCCCAGTGGAGGGCTGCGATCAGCTTATACAGCTCTCAAGAGCTGATTATTAAACTTCAGAAAATTTCCTACGCAGTTGTCAAACACTGCTATTATTAAAAATTAAATTATATAGACAAACTTAAGTAAATTATACTAAAAACAACAAAATGACCACTCCAAACTGATCGCTACTTCAGTATTTTACCACCTTTTACTATTATCTGGGCTCTTACTATTGTATCTATCTACACAATGGTGTGCTACGGGGCATCTCTTCCCAGTTCTGCATCTAGAACTGGGCCATGATGGAATTATTTACCCCAGAGAATTGGCAAATGCCACAAATCAGGGCTTCTCTACTTCCTCTGCAAAAATCAGTTTGTTAAACATATTTCAGCACACCAATGACATCCCATATTGGCCATTAACATAGTCATTTTGTTTCATATGGCCAAGTTTTATTTACCAATTTCTGTGCTTAGTCTGTCAGTTTGCACCTCATTCCTGCCTTCTAGGTTCAGTTTGCATCTTGAATGATAGTGGGCCTAGATCTGCTGTTTCCCTGTTGGTATTAAAACACAGGTACCTAAATAAAGGGCGTGGCTCCTCCCCACACAGGGGGCTTCAGTGGCTCACCCCACGACTTACTCCTTTTGTGTTTCTGGGTTTCTATTTTTCCAGTCCTTAATGAGCTTGTATTCTTTGAGACAGTAGCTCTCAAAGTAGCTGCATGAAGCTCTTTAAAATTGTATTCTACTCAGCATTTTCATATCTTTACAATGTAAAGGCTTTCAGATTATATTAGTCTGAAATCTTGCTGGTATGAGAAGTCTTCTTTAATAGGGTATTAAATTTTCCTCCATACACATTATGTACATTTTTATAGCTATTATAAATAGGATCTTCTTCTGTGTATCTTCTAACCAGTAGCTGTTTGTCTATATAAACTTTATTCACATTTGTAAATTCACTTTGTAAGCATTTTCCTCAGTGTATTTTTTTATTCTTTCAGTACTTCTATTGTTAATTCATCAGGCTTTTCCTATATAAATTATCTATGAATAAAGACAATTTAAAAGGATGGGTAGAAGATAGAAAAGATAATACAGTAGGAAAAAAAGAGATTACAACTCCTCAAGATAATAGAGTTTATTTTCCTTTCTGTTATATACTCTACTTGGCCAAGTATAGTGCTCAACATGCAAAAGCTGCTGCTAAAATAACTGATTAAAAAAGAACAAATGAAAGGGCACAAGATGGCAGAGGTATGAATGGAAGTAACATAACCTCCTCCCAGGGCCAATCTGGAATTACAATTAAATTATGGAGAAATCACTTGGAACAAAAAACTGAACAATAGCAAAAGAGAAGACTTATAACCTTGTACAGTCAGAAGAATCAGCCTCAGCACAACCTGACTGGTAAGGAGTGCAGTGGAGACTCCAGAAGGCTGGCTGGGAGCCCATAGGCAGCAGAGCCACAGAGATAATTAAGTGCCTGGTTGGACCCCCTTGAGAAGAGCAGGGCCTAAACCCTAGGCTGAGATCCCCAGCCTAGAGCACTAGAACCCAAAAAGTACACAGATAACAACCATCGGCAAAAAGTGGAAGGGCTGCTCTCTGCTGGAGATAGATGACTGGATATGCAAAGAGCCATTTAAAAAGCCAACACACAAAGGTGTGTTGCAACATGCAAAGGTGGGAACAGAGTGGGCTAGAGATGCCTCGGGAGAGACTGAGGACGCAAGCTTTGGGGAGAGAGCTGAGAGAGAAGACCCCGGGATCCCAGTACTGAGTCATCCCCCATACAGCAGCAGCTATCCTGCTCAAGCAGACCACTCCCCTCAGAGCAGCAGCTGCCTGAGGGGAAATAAAAGCCCAGGAGGGATTCTGCCCTACCCCATGGTAGTTAAGCCTGTTAAGTGAAGAGTGACTAGATTAACAACTGAAGTAGACAGCCACAGACAGTAGATCCCTGGCAGGCTGCCTAATAAGGTCAGATGGGTGGGGGGGTGTCAATATCTGACATCACCAGAGGTAGATCCAGAAAGGAAAAACAGTGGTAGGTACTAGAGGCTACCTAGATGAAATCCACTATGGTCTTCTCCATGATTAGTGATATTTTTATCTTGTATAGCTTTTACATTAATTTCTTGACCAGTAAGTTTGTGCATATTACAGCAATAGATTTTATACTATAGTTTCTTTCTCTCCTTTCTTATAATAGTCTTAATCTCTTTGTGCCTTCATTAATAGTGGTTCATTTGCTGTTGATAGTGGGATTGTGGCAGAGGGTGTTATTTTTGCTGATTTGGGTTGTTTCCTGGGCTTGGTGATTTTGTTCTGGCAGCACCTACATAACAGCATATGAGACATAGAGGGCAGAGTGACCCTCAGTCAACCAGCTAGAGGGGAGGACCCACCAAAGAATGACCCAACAACAATCAAAACCCAATTACATCCAGAGAGCCAACACAAATGGCATAAAAGGCATCCCAAGAGCATCAAGTTCAGTAGATCAAGGAGAATGCACCACTGATTCTCACAAGTCTCCTACCATAAAAGTTCACACCACAAACTGAGGGAGTTACAATAGATCAGTTTAAGAAGAAGAAGTAAACAAGATGAGTCTCACAAATAATAGAAAGACAGAGAAATAACCCTCAATTGAAAGAAAAAGAGGAATCCTCAGAAAGACTGCTAAATGAAATAGAGGCAACTCAATGATCAGATATTAGTTCAAAACAATGGTAATAAGGAAGCTCAATGAGCTCAGTGAGAATTACCAAACACTACAGGGAAGCTACAAGGAACTTACTACAAACTGTATCACCATGAAAAAGGACAGCAAAATGATCAACAAGGGCCAAGAGGAAATAAAGAATACAATTTCTGAATTGAAGAGCACAGCAGAAGGAACCAAAATAAGGCTAGATGAAGCAGAGGATCAAGTCAGCAAGCTAGAGGACAAGGTGGGAAAAAAAACTCCTAGACATAGCAAGAAAAGGAAAACAGTCTCGGAAAGAATGAAGAGGGGTTAAGGAACTGCAGGACAACACGAAACGTAATAATAACCATATAATAGGGATACCAGAAGGAGACGAAGAAGAACAAGGGATAGAAAACCTGTTTGAAAAAGGAATGATGGAAAACTTCCCTAATCTGATGAGAGAAAAGGTCACACAAATTCAAGAAGCACAGAGGGTTCCAATCAAGAAGAACACAAAAAGGCCCACTCCAAGCCATAATTAAATGGCAAAATTCTAAGATGAAGAGAGAATTTTAAAGGCAGCAAGGGAGAAATAGGAAGTAACATACAAGGGAGCCTTGATAAAACTAGCAGCTGACTTCTCAATATAAATGCTCCAGGCCAGAAGAGAATGGCAAGAAATATTCCAAGTAATGAAAAGCAAAGGCCCGCAACCAATACTACTCTACCCAGCAAGGCTCTCAATTAAAATGCAAAGCAAAATAAGAAGTTTCCTGGATGAATGAAATCTGACAAAATACTTCTCCACCAAACCAACACTGCAAGATGTACTTTAAGAGGAAGAAAAACAGTGAGAGAGAGAAAGGAATGCAGGTACAAAAGGAATAAAATGGCAATGAATAAGTACCTATCAATAACAACATTAAATATAAATGGACTAAATGCTCCAACCAAAAGGTATAGGAGAGCTGTACAGATAAGAAAACATGAGCCGCACATATGCTGTCCACAAAAGACCCATGTCAGAACAAAAGACCATCACAGACTGAAAGTGAAGAGCTGGGAAAAACTATTCCAGGCCAATGGACAGGGGAAAAAAGCCAGGGTAGTAATACTTATATCAGAGAAAAAAGACTTCAAAAGAAAGGCCATAAGAAGACATACAGGCAGACATTTCATAATACTCAAGAGAAGAATCCATTAAGAAGACATAAATATTATAAATATATATGCACCCAACATAGGAGCAGAGGATCCCAACATAGGAGCACCCAAACATATAAGGAAAATCTTGGAGGATTTCGAGAAAGATATTGAGAGTGACACACTTATACTAGGAGATTTTAACACTCTACTGTCAAAAATGGATAGATCTTTTAAACAAAATATCAACAAGAATATTGCAGTGTTGAACAATGCCCTAGATCAAATGGACTTAACTGATAAAATCTTTCATCCCAAAGAAGCAAAACACACACTCGTTTCAAAGGCACGTGGAACATTTTCAAAGACAGACCACTTGACGGAACACCAAGCAAAGCCTCAACAAATTCAAGAATACTGCATTTATATCAAGCATTTTCTCAGACCACAATGGCCTGAAATCAGAAACCAACCTCAAGGAAAAAATCTGGAAAACACTTAAATTTGTGGAGATTAAAAAGCCTGCTATTAAACGATGAATGGGTTAATAATAAGATCAAGGAGAAATCAAAAGGTTTCTGGAAACAAATGAAAATGAACTCACAAGAGTCCAAAACTTATGGGACACAGCAAATGCAGTCCTGAGAGGGAAATTCATAGCGACAGAGGCTCACCTAAAAAAAGGCAAATGTTTCAAATAAACGACCTAACCCTACATCTGTAAGAACTGGAGGAACAACAAACCACGGTCAGAGTAAGTACGACAGCGGTGTCAAACTCATTTTCACTGTGGGCCACATTAGTGTCGTGGCTGCCTTCAAAGCGCCAAATGTAATTTCAACTCCTTAACAGTTAAGGAGTAGTTACATTTATACAGTCCTAAAATTACATTTGGCCCTTTGAAGGCAACAGTGAGGCTGATGTGGCCCCCAGTGAAAATGAGTTTGACACAGAAGGAAGGAAATAACCAAGATCTGAGCATAATTAAATGGCATAGAGACTAAAAGAACAACTCAAAGGATAAATAAATCTAGGAGCTGGTTCTTTGAAAAGATAAACAAAACCAACAAGCCTTTACCCAGACTCATCAAGAAAAAAAAGAAATAGGACCCAAATAAACAAAATCAGAAATTAAAGAGGAGAGATTATAACTGACACTACAGAAAAATAAAAGACAGTAAGAAATTACTACGAAGAACTATATGCCAATAAATTTGAAAACCTAGTTGAAATGAACAATTTTCTAGAAAATTGTTCTAGAAAAATGAAATTTTCCAAAACTGAATCAAGAAGCAACAAGAAGCCTGAATAGACCAATAACAGCAGATGAAATTGAAGCAATAATCAAAGAACTTCCCACACACAAAAGCCCTGGACCAGATGGTTTCACAGGAGAATTTTACAAACATTTAAGGAGCTAATCCCTATCTTTCACAGACTATTCAAAAAAATACAAGAAGAGGGAAGACTTCCAAACTCTTTTTATGAAGCCACCATTATCCTAATCCCAAAACCAGATAAAGATACAACAAAGAAAGGAAACTTCAGGCCAATATCGCTGGTGAACATAGACACTAAAATCCTCAACAAAATATTGGCAAATTGCATACAAAATATTGAAAAGATCATAGACCATGACCAAGTGGGATTCATCCCAGGGATGCAACAATGGTACAATATTCACAAATCAATAAACATAATACATTACACAAAGAAATGAAAAGCAAAAATCACATGATCATATCAATGGATTCAAAAAGAAGCATTTGATAAGGTACAGCACCCACTTATGATAAAAACACTCAGCAAAGTGGGAATAGAGGGAGCATTCCTCAACATAATGAAGGCTATATACGAGAGACCTACAGCCAATATCATACTCTAAGGGCAAAAACTAAAAGCTTTTCCACTAAGATCAGGAACAAGACAAGGATGTCCGCTTTCACCACTTTATTCAACATATTATTGGAAGTCCCAGCCATAGCAATCAGACTAGAAAAAGAAATAGAAGGCATCCAAATTAGAAAGGAGGAAGCCAAACAATTATTATCTGCAGATTACATGATAATATACATAGAAAACGCTACAGAATACACTAAAAAATTACTCGACCTAATAAGTGAATTTGGCAAAATGGCAGGATACAAAGTCAATATTCAGAAATAGAAGGCATTTTTGTATACCAACAATGAAATATCAGAAACGGAGATCAGGAAAAAAGTCCCATTTGCTACAGCAACAAGAAAAATAAAGTACCTAGGAATAAATATAACAAAGGAGGTAAAAGACCTGTACTCAAAAAACTACACAATACTGAAGAAATTAAGGAAGACACAAACAAATGGAAATGTATACTGTGTTCATGGACTGGAAGAATTAACATCAAAATGTCCATACTACCCAAAGCAATTTATGATTCAATGCAATCCCTATTAAAGTACCAATGACGTATTTCACAGTCATAGAACAAGTATTTCAAATTTTTTATGGAACCATAAGTGACCCTGAATAGCCACAGCAATTCTGAGAAAGAAGAACAGAGTGGGAGGGATCACCATACCTGACATCAAACTACAAGGCCCACTGTAATCAAAACAGTCTGGTACTAGCATAAGACCAATGGAATAAAGAGTCCAGAAATAAACCTCAGTCTCTATGGTCAATTAATATTTGACAAAGGGGAAGACACATAAAATGGAGTAAAAATTTCCTCTTCAATAAATGGTGTTGGGATAGCTGGACAGCTACATGCAAAAAAAAAATGAAACTTGACCACCAACTTACACCATACACAAAAGTAAACCCAAGATGGATGAAAGACTTAAACATAAGTTGTGACACCATTAAGTCCTAGAGGGGAACATAGGGAGGAAAATCTCAGATATTCCACGCAGCAATATTTTTTACTGATATGTCCCCTAGAGCAAGGGATATAAAGGAAAGAATAAACAAATGGGACTTCATCAAAATAAGAAGTTTCTGCATGACTGAAGAAAACATCAGCAAAATGAAAAGGGAACCAACTCTATGGAAAATATATTTGCCAATGGTAACTCAGACAAGGGTTCGATCTCCAAAATATATAAAGAACTCACACGATTCCACTCCAGGAAGACAATCGACCCAATTAAAAATGGGCAAAGGACATGAACAGACACTTCTTCAGGGAGGACATACAGAGGGCCCAGAGGCATATGAGAGGATACTCAGCATCACTAGCCATCAGAGATGAAAATGAAAATGACAATGAGATACCACTTTATACCAGTCAGAATGATCATAAAAAACAAATCAACAAACAAGTGCTAGTGAGGTTGTGGAGAAAAGGGAACCCTAGTGCACTGTTGGTGGGAATGCAGACTCGTGCAGCCACTGTGGAAAACAGTATGGAATTTTCTCAGAAAACTAAATGGAACTGCCTTTTGATCCAGCATTTCCACTGCTGGGATTATATCCTAAGAACCCTGAAACACCAAATCTAAAGAACCTTTGGACCCCAATGTTGACAGCAGCATTATTTACAATAGCCAAGTGCTAGAAACAGCCTAAGTGTCTATCGGTAAACGAGTGGATCAAAAAACTGTGGTATATTTACACAATGGAATACTACATATCAGAAAGAAGGAAGGTGCTCCTACCCTTTGCTACAGCATGGATGGGTCTGGAGAACATTATCCCAAATGGAAGAAGCTAGGTGGTAAAGACAAATACCATGTGATCTCACCTGTAAGTGGAACCTAATCAATAAAACAAGCAAGCAAGCAAAATATAACCATAGACATGGAAATAAAGAACAAAATAATCATAACCAGAGGGGAGGGGGGAGGGGATAACAGGGAAAAAAGGGGAAGGGTTGTCAAGGAACATGTATAAGGACACACGGACAAAGCTAAAGGGGGATAAGACTGTGGGTGGGAGATGGGTAGGGAGGGCTAGGAGTGGTGGGGAGAAATTGGAGACAAATGTACTTGAAGAACAATAAAAAATAAAATAAAAAAGAACAAATGAGACATGTATGGAATTTGCTTAAGCAATTACTGCTCTTTCACATACAGAATGATATCTTATGAAATTAATCTTAGAAACTAAAATCTCAAACATATAAAGGAAACCACATACAGAAAAATAAATGGCTTATCTTTATAGCACAGCATAAAATTTCAAAAAGTTTAACACACAAAAGCCCTTCCTAAAATAGAACAGAAAGAAAGGAGCAATGGGCAAATTCTTTCATTTAGCTAAAAGATCTTTTGGCAGTGACAGTCCCAAGGCAATAAGTAGAACTAAATGAATGCCTTTTGACACTGATGAATACCTTCTGTTCCAGGGTCAGCTGATACTTCTGTTTAACTCTCTTGCACTTGTTGAACCAACTGTTCTCATCCATGATGAAAGGAGGCCCGACGTTCTCTGGAGTGCTGCTCTCACTGCCGCTGCTCCCCAAGGTCCTCAGCTCTTCCTCGTCACTGCTGATGCTATCCGAACTGGAAAGAGTAAAATTCTTTTAATAATAAACTTAATAGTAGTACCAACTTTGATTTTTAAGGAATACTTCTGTATTTTCAAGCTACTCGTGAGCAAACTCTAAAATATTTACCACTAAATATACAATTATAATTAATGATATTATAAAGGCTTTAAGTTTTTGAGATACCTTTCTGTGTTTTTAGTTTTTCTATAATGAATATGTATTATTTCCAAAATAAATTAAAAGCAGTCATTTGGGGAGGGGCAAACTCTGACAGTTTCTTAAAATCAGAAAAATAATAGAGTTTTTAAAAAATGTGTTTAATATAGTTATATTTGAGTGGAAGCAATTCAGTTTTTAAAATATTGGCTCAATTAAGGTAGTTTAAGTCTTTCTAAAAAGAAAAAGTCTATGGTCAGAAATTCTAACTTGTTAATGCCTAGGCTGAACTGGTATTTCCCTTCTCATTTTAGTGTCTGTTATATAACAAGTTGTTAGGAATCTTTTAATATATAAAGGAGAAAAGGCTATGTATACGTTTTTAGATTTGTGCATCAAAGAAAGGAAATTGCATACAAATTTCCATTAATCGCACTCCTTAACTTCTGATCTGTGTCCCACTCTGCACCAAAAAACTGTGGGACTGTGGACAAGTTCCTTAACGTCTCTTTGTTTCAGTTTTCTCACTTGTAAAATAAGGATTAGCAGTGCCTACTTCACTGGCTTTTGAAAATTAATGAGTTAATAGAAATAAAGCCCTAGAACAATGCCGGATATATATTCAATAAATGTTATTAATATCATTTTTACTAGTATTATTTTGAACTATAATATCTTCACAAAGTGTCCTATAATCCAGCATATCCCAAGACAGTATAATTTTATGCCTATTCAAAACAACTTCATGCTGTATTTCTTTTCTAGATCTAATGTACTAGAATTATCCCTTTTATTAAGGACTCAATTTAAGTTATCTTGCTGCCACAATACCCTATTTTTCTTTCTTTCTCATCATCCAAAATATATTCATACTCCTAGCTCTGAGATAATAGTAACTTCTCTCACTAGATGATGATTATCTTGGGGAGAGATGTATTCTTTTTCAGAAACTCATGAAATTCCTATATTGTAAACATCTATGTGTCCCTGGTACAGAGGACAGTTTGTTCCTACAGTAGGCACTCCATTAATGCATCTTGATTGTGTGTGTGTATACACAGAACACATGTACACATATTACTCACTTTCTCTCTCCCTTACAGCCTCTGGCCTGATTATAACATTTTAGAAGTACATAAAGATCACCGTCCCATTCAGAAATCAGTAAGTGAAGGCACACCTTCAGAAAGTCTATGGATTTCATCTGATTGATTTTTCAATGCCTGATATGAGACTGTGGGAATTCATAACTGTCACACAAGACTGGTGCTAGGATAAATTGTTGCAACTCTTTTATAAGGATAGACTTTAAAAGCCATACAGTTTTTGTTGTATTTACCTGAATAACTCTGTAAATTCAAAATAGAAATAAAATGAAAATTGATTTACACAAAAATGTTCATTATCCTTTTCTTAATAATGGAGATAAACTGAACCCAGTCTAATAATGAATTATAGTTTTGAAATCTCAATGGACTCTAAGGAGATACTATATTTATTATTATAATGACTACAGCAATAGAAATGCATGCTACCTTTTAAAAACTGTATTTATGCAGATAATAATGATATAAAAACTGTATAAATACTAAAAATAAAACTGGAGTCATATTTATGTATGTTTCCACAAACTGATAAAATAAAAATTAATTTTAATCAAATGAAGATATTGTATAAGACAGTCAATGATAAATTAGCATTTCAATAACACATTTCTATATGTCAAATACCTTTGGGTAAACTTCAGGTATGGTGTATAGTCTATTACAGCAGGAAAGCTGCCATCCAATCCCTCCCCCTTTAGGCAGAAGCTGAGACAACAGACAATAAATATTCCATATTAATATATAAAATTTTAAATCAAAGTGAAGTGCTATAAAAAATTTGTTAGAGACATTTGTTTCATCGAATTGCAGGTAAATTTTTTTTGTAATTCAAATACTAGGTGTTACAAATAAATACTTCATAAAGACACTTTACCTTCAATATAAATGATAAAGAATTGTACAAGTTAATACACTGTTATACAAATATATCATGCAAAAGTAAAATTTACTGAGAAACATTTTCAAACATTATTTATTTCATACTGTCTTGGTCTTTGTCAAATATTTTAGGGTATCACTAGAAAATTTTCAAATGAAGACTTTCACATTTACATACAAATTCTCTGGTCACATTGAGTACTCCTACAAAGATCTAAATAATTAGAAAATGTGAGTTTTTGCCTGGGACCACGGTGCCCCCAGCAGGCAGAGCAGGCACCTGGGCCTGCAGTCTACTCATTGCCTTGGCGACCACGGCTCTCAACTCTGGGGCTGAAGGGCCAACATGGTCCACCTGTGCACAGGCCCCAGGCTGCTCTCTATGTAATTTCTCAGAGCAACATGAATGAATGAATAACAGAAAATGATACCGGGACTGCGGGAATCAGAAAGTTTGCAATGGAAGCTTGGGAGATGTTTACTGAGTCTGCCTGAAGTTGGGGCAAAATTGAACTAACAAGTTTGGTGCTTCAGAAAGTGAGCTGCTAGTGAACCCTATCTCCTCTATCAGGAGAAATAACTGAAATTAATGAGGCTCTTGCAGAAAATTCAGGATTTGTCAACAAAACTTGTTATGAAGATGGTTGGCTGAGCAAGAAGATATTGAGTAACCCTAGAACTAGATGGACTAATGTGTGAAGAAGCATAGGAGAAACACAAGAAGCCCATTGAAGAATTAAAATACAACCCCTGTCCCTTAAATAGAATAGTATAGCAACAAGGAAAAGGTTAAGGAACTGGCCCAGAGTTATACTGTGAGTTTCATTAAGCCAGTAAAAAGCTCCAGATCCCCTGGTTCTCCAATCCAGTAGTCTTTGTTTTGCGTAATGGTACTTCCAGACAGGTGTTGTTTTTTTTTTTCCAGAAGAAAAGGTGTTTAGTTTTAAAATTATTATTCTTAAACTGAGAAGTACACAGATTGATACTTACACAATAGTCATGGGGATGCAAAGTACAGCATAGGAAACAGAGTCAGTAATATTATAATAACTACATAGGGTGCCAGTCGGGTACTGGAAATATCAGGGGCAACATTTGTAAAGTGTATGATTGTCTAAGCATTCTGCTGAATGCTTGAAACTAACACAAAATAATATTGAATGTAAAACTGTAATTGAATATAATTTTTTTAGTTTTTAAAAATAAAACATTAAAGTTTTTAAAAGAAAAAAGATTACTATAATTAAAAGAAGTATAGCTTCTAGAAAGATAAACAAAGAAATATTTAAATGATGTAAGTTAATTTTTCAAAAGAAATACATGATTCATCTATGAACTCCTATCTTCTGGTATCTTTGGGAAGTTTGCTTGTGGAAATATTTGTTCTAATATATTAATATCAAAGGTATGTGGGTTTTTTTCCAGACTTGAATAAACAGAGAATCACACTGGCAACATTTTATATGCGTTTTCCTCCTTTATTACAGAAACATTACTAATGTATCATTAAGAGTTGTTTTTAGCTGACTATATAATAGTATCCATGGGTTACAATAAATCAACAGCTCACATTCTTCTCCCAGGTTTTGGGTTTTTTTGTTTTTTTACCAAAAAATAAAATTGTAAAGGATTTAGATAGAGCCAGCAGCATGCCGTGTAAGAAGTTAATACCCTCAGAGGGATCATAAAGACAACCTTCCTGTTGCATCTGTCATGTTCATCCTAAATGATTAAGCTAATCAACCTAATACTACTTTATGAAATGTTAATTATAAAATGGCATATTTTGAAAGGAAGTGATTTGCTAGAAAAAGGTAACCTCAGTGAAAACGGGCAGCGTTATTTTTTGAAATGAAGACCTAAAAGTAGATTTTCATTTAAGTTTACATTTATTTTAATAATATTAGTAGATTTTAAGTGGTATTTTAAATTAAAAGATATTATTTTCTTCATTCTTATGCTCAAGTTCTTATTACAGACATTCTACTTTCAGTATAAATCTTGGGTAAGTTAGAGAATTGCCAACAGAGGCTTCCGAAAATCTAAAAAAGAAATGACAGTGTCCCTTTTTAGTACTTGTAATTTTAGTCTGGAATCAATTCCTCTTGCTGATAATAAAAGCAAATATTAACAATATGCTTTATATTTTAGATAATAACACAAGAAGCATAAGATGCCCAAAATTTCCTCTCAGGATCTTCTTTATCTCAACATGTGAAATAATGAAAATCTCCCCGGCTTTGAATCTACTTTTTGTGTATGTCTTTTCATTTTAAAGCGGCAACAGAAAAATACTCAGAGATAAAAGTCCCAAACCTTCCTTCAGTGCTACCAGAGTGCATGACTCTTCCCCTCGGGGGATCTACCCTTTCTTTTTACCCAAACTAGATAACTTGCCTGAAAGGTAATTCTTTAAGTTTGAGCCAGTTTCCCCTCCAAGAGCAAACCCATTTAGAAAAACTGATGTCATTTAAAAGGGAACAACGTGATACAAATACCAATCTCCCACTGTGCGCTTTTCTTAGAAAATTGAAAGGGAGAAATCATGAGCAGAAACTACTATAAGGTAGGCAAAGGTAAAAGCCGAATGCACGTGCTGTGATTAAGTACCTGAAATCGATGGCGTTGAGCCCAAGCAGCATGCCAGCAAGCATGTTTGCTTCCTCACCCAAGACAATTGCTCCGTCTTCATAAAATCGCCTGAGAAGTGAAATGGGTGAATATGTAAGTATTAAAAACAGAAAAGTTTCATCTAGAGAGATCACTTAGAGCCCAAACTAAAGTAGGAAGAACTAAATTGTATTTAGTTTGTCAAAATAAAAACATACTTGGGTCACCCAACTCTTACAGACATTTAGGAGGAAAAAAAATACCACATTGGCACAACGAAAAAATCATTCTAAGTGTTTCCACTTCCCTTAAAAAGAATTATAAGTCAATGGGTCTAAACTGCCCAGCATTTTCCCCTCATGGTGAAGCCATATAAATGTAAAATCTGGAAGATGCGAATTTCATGGTCATTTATACTGGTCTATTTTCAAAACAATGTAGATGACTGTCCTATACACAGAACAAGCAAACACGGTCTGTTTTTCTGTGCTTTCAAAGATTATTACTAAAATTAATAGGAAGGTGTGAGCATTAGTCATTTATGCTAATCTTTAACAATGCCATGCTAATAGGGCAGATGGACTATTAAGGTGGAAAATTTTAAAAAATATAATCAAGTGCATTTTTATTTTAAAGTATTTAAAATAAACACTTAGGAAAAAATCATAATATGGGGCTTAAGTATTTTCCCACAAAAGAATGTAAGATAATTAAATTTACATTAATATTAAAAATATTATGCAAAAACTAGTTTATGTTCATTAATCAGGCATCCTTAAATTGTTATACCTATTTACATTATATATTACACACAATGAACACTAAGCTATAACACCCCACTAACAAACCATTTAGTAAATGAAATTTGTCTCTTTTTTCTGTGTTTATTTTTTAAAGGTTGAAAAATATTTTTAAATGTTCATAATTCACTACCAATTTTGAATAGTTTGCAGTTTACCAAATAGTTTTACAAACATATCATTTGATACTTGCAAAAAGCCCATGAAGTAAATGCAAAGGGAATTCTCATTAATTCAAATTCACCAAGAGAATAATTAGGTTAAAATAATTTCCCAAGCTCACATTGATAAATTCCTCAAGGAGAAACCCCAATTCTTCTTACTTTATGTTCTATTAAACCATTCCATTTCTTGTAAGACATAAAGAGAATTTAACTTCTGTTATGGCTCATAAGGAATTTTAAATAAATAAAAAGGAGAAAAGAAAAGGGACAACTATTACCCTTTAACAGATGCAAGGCTGCAAACAAATATGGTAGGAAGACCAGCTTGGAATAGATGTTTGCTGTTTCCTTGGAAATATGGGAACTGCTTTTATCGATTTATATAAAAGAAGAAAAATGAAAACTTTCAACCTACCAAAGAATAGTAAACTGAAGAAAATGTCTACATATTCAATTGAGGTGTTCCACAAAAAAAAAATTTTAACAAATCTATATATGTGAAACTTTTACCAACCCAATCACTGAATTGGCTGTTGGCAGAATATTTTACTGACTCATGGAAAAACTATGACTCCAATGGTTCTAGATCACCAAATTCTATAGGATATATGCTTTCAAAAAGAATTCTGGTTTTGATACTGGGAACGGGGAATTATTTCTAGTATTTCCCTATAAAAGGAAAGGTTTACTATTTCTCTATCTTGAGCCACCATGTTTAAAAGTACATTCTGAGAATCAGATCACAACTATTCTTGCTTGATTCCTAATTCAACATTGCATTAGAACTGTTGAAGATTACCAAAAACAATCACAAACTAACTGGATATAGAGATTTTTTGAAAAGTCTAAAGGTCTTTTTATATGTATATATTATGTTGTTTTAATGCATTTTTTGGCTTTCGTTTTACAAATCATTTTTTGAAGCTAACCAATGTACGTGAAATGTTTGCTATATGAGAAATCAGTAATTCCACTCAAATAAAACTGTATGTGAAGCATGATACTGTGCAAACTTGATTTAATACAATAGTCCTTACTGCAACAGAGGGGAGGGGAGGAGAGGTGGAAGAGGAAGGGCTAGTGAAGAGAACTGTCCATTGTATGCTGCACTTTTTCATTACCAGTTCTGGTTAAGAAAAAAACTTGTTCAGAAAATACACTTCTATGTATGAGATAACATGTTTAAAAATAACTTTATTCAGTATTTGAGAGTACTGAAGTGATCTGAAAAAGATCATATTTTTATCATTTAATAAAAGACAAGTTATTTGTGTACATTAAGGAGGCAAAAGCTGCTAGGAAAAATTAATTTTTTATTCCCTTAAATCAATACATCAATAATTTTGACTGAAAATATGATTCCTGTTATCAACATTTTCAAGGATTTCGAAAGCTTATAAATTTTCAACCTCTTCATTTGATCTCATAGAAAAACTGGAGCATTAATCAAGTTTTGCTTATACAACCAAGGTTATGTAACGAGAGAATCAAAATAAAGTCTAAGATAACTAATCCAAAATTGTAAGGTATACACTAAAAAAATTCCCTTTCTTTTGTTGAAAATATTTTTTGTTCTAAGGAAAATATTTTTATATGAAGGATCTAACCAAAATACTGTCCTGAGTTATAAAAACATATTATAAACATTGAAAGTATCAAGGTGAAGATATATATGACTTCCATTAAAAGTTTTATATATTAGACTATAGCATTAAAGTTTTGTACTTTAGAAGCAAATGAAAATTATAAGGAACTATTTAATATGACTGTAAGCTGGAAGAAAAGCCTCTATTTTCAATTGGGTATACTTTTTCCAGTCATGTGTATGTTAACTAAAAAAAATATTAGAAATAAAAAAGTACTTAAAATAATACCCTAATAAGAATAATACTTTAACTTTAATTAAAATATGTCCCTATAATGTTATCCTCGGTGCTCATTCTGAAATACTATTTTTAAGACCTTTCGGGTACTTCAGTAACAAATATCCTTTGGGTGGGACCCAAAGTGAACATCCAGTATAAACTATGTTGATATTGTACAATATCATGTTTTCAAAATACTCTTTTGAGAGTCAGAAGTACTCTACATTTTAAAACTACAATTTAAAATATGAGAAAGATTTTCTTATAGGAAATTTCATGATCAATATTCTTGTTCTCTTCCTCAATTTAGTCTTTATATGAGAAACTTTAAGGGAGGAAATAAGATTCTTCATCATGACATGCAAAACAAATTACAGCAGTATAAACAAATGTTTCATTCTATTGAGTCCAATCAAGTCAGAATGAAAAACTGACCAAAAAAGTAAATATCCAAACATCTTACTAAAAATGTGAGATTATTTATTTTATCAACAAATACATATTTTATCAATTCCTGCTATGTGGCAGAAACTGTGTGAGGTATTAGAGTTAAAACCCTGAACAAGCTAAACATAGTCCCTCTCTCTATGGAGTGCACAGCCTAGGGGAGAGGACACGCAACACACAGAAGAAAAAGATAACTAGAGAGCAGAGGTTGTATAAAGTAAATAGGTCACGTGAGATGGAGGAAAATTGAAGGAGATCCCAATTGTGAAAAAAGTCATTGAGAAAGGCGTTCTCAAGTGTTTTAGCCTGAGATCTTCAGCACACATAACGTGAGTGGTAATTGTGAACATTCACTGAGCGCCAGGCATTGTTGCAAGTGCGTTACAGGAGTTACCTTCTTTAACTTCACCTCCCACATATTATGCCACACCGGGATCAAGCAAGTTGCCGAAGATTCCACAGCTGGTTAAGCTGTGAAACCGGCATTTGACTCCAGGAAATGTGTTTGCAGAGCCTGATGGCTAATGTATGATAAACTAGTTCAATATTTTAATTGGGAATGAACATAATCCCTTTTCTTTGAAGAAGACTGGCTGGAAGGGGACAAACTGAAAGCTCAGTTGTGAGGCTAAGAGGAGAGTGCAGGCAAGAGATAAGAGAGGCAGCAATCCTGGAGATAAAGTAAGTGGGTAGATCCAAGATACATTTTAAAGATAAGACTGATGAGACTTGGTAACAAAATGGTTGTAGAGAGTGAGGGAGCAAGAGGAATCAATTATGAATTTTAGATTCTGACTTGATCAGCCCTGTAGGTAAGCAGCGAAACCATTTGCTAAGAAGGAGGTAAATAGGGTTAGAGAGAGGAAAATCAAGGTATTCGAACTACTAAGCTAGGGATATCAATGTGGTGTCATCCATATAGGTAGTATTTAAAGCCATAGAGAGATGAATAAATTCTAGGAAGAGAGACAGAAAGAAAAATGAATAGAAAAAGAAGAATAAACAATGTAGGACATAGCCCTGGCTGACGTAGCTCAGTGGATTGAGCGCGGGCCTGTGAACCAGAGTATCTGCGGTTCAATTCCCAGTCAGGGCACATGCCTGGGTTGCAGGCCAGTTCCCAGCAGGGGACGCATGAGAGGCAACCATACATTGATGTTTCTCTCCCACTCTTTCTCCTTCCCTTCCCCTCTCTCGAAAAATAAATAAATAAAATATGTAAAAAAACAATGTAGAACATAAAGAAGCCTGAGAAATAGCAACACAATGGACTACTACTCAGCAGAAAGAAAGAAGATGCTCCTTCCCTTTGGGACAGCGTGGATGGAACTGAGCAGCATTATGCTAAGGGAAATAAGGCAGGTGGTAAAAGGCAAATACTGTATGATCTCATCTATAAGTGGAAGCTAGTCAACAAAACAAACAAGCAAGCAAAATGTAATCAGAGACATTGAAACAAAGAACAAATAGACAGTAACCAGAAAGGAGTGGGAGGGGGGAATGGGAGGGAAAAAGGGAAGGGTTTTCAGGAACACATACAAAGGACACATGGTCAAAACCAAAGTGGGGTGGGATCGAGGGTGGGAGGTAGGGATGGCTGGAGTGGGGGGAGTAGTAGGGGAAAGTGGAGACAACTGTACTTGAACAAGTATTAAAAAAGGGGTAAGGCAAAGACAAAGAATGTTATATATGTTAAAAGCAAAAAGGCTTTTTAAGAAAGAGGAAGTATTCAACTGTTTTAGCAGGACAGTGAGGTACAATGTACATAGAGAAATGCCCATCACATTTGGTAGCTGATAGATTATTGCTATTAATTAAAAAATTGTCCTTATTGGAATAGTGAGAGGCAGAAGATGGACAAGAGTAACTCTAAGGAGAGAAAATGATGACAGCATGTACAAACATTTTTGATAAGGTCAGTGATAAAGCTGAAATGAAAATGAGGAGCAATACAGAGAAACATGAGTTCAATGGAAAACGTTTTCTTTTTATAGCAGGTGATACCAGTATATGGTTCTATATGGGAGGGAATGATCCACCCCTGGGAACTAGATTGAGGATTAGGAGAGGGAAAGGTGCTAACCAAAGGAAGAGGTGACCTAGGACAGAGTTCAGAAGAAAGTGACCTTTGATAGGAGAAACATTCCAAGACAAAAAAAAACAACAAGGAGAATGTGGTTAAGGTATAATTGGTGATAGGAATAACAGCATTAATTTATGATTGGTTCAATTTTCTAATGCAAGGAGGCCTTATAAAAATAAATTAGTAGAAATTTAATAGAAATTATTTTGATTAATAAAAATTTAATATAAATTATTTCTATTAATTTATTATTATAAGGCCTCCTTGTAATATTTAAAGGCTAGTTAAATGCTGTATGAAAGACCAGGGAGATTATCTCTATCTTTAATATAGAATAATATCAAATATATCCTGATTTTTTTTCTTATTTCTTTCTAGGAATGTATAGATTTACTGCTTGCATGTAAATTTAAAATAAGAACAAAATTTTTAAACAATATATATCAAAAGAACTTTTAGATATTTAAAAAGCCCAAAACTACATGACAATGCAAAAACACAGTAGTTGAGTAACTACTCATAACTTTTAAAACTATTCTGGAGACCTTACATTTGAGATTTTATGCTTTCCTGTGAAATGATAAGATTCACTTCTTTTCTTTAGTTATAAAAACCTGTGTCAGTTACCTTTCATTTTTTAAGCTAAACTGTATTTATTTAATAATATTAATGTAAATTAATTTAATATTAATGTAAATTTAATAATATTAATTTACATTAATATTATTTTGCATTAGTTTCAGGTACACAGCATAGTCATTAGACAATCATAAACTTTACAAAGTGGTCCTCCTGACATTTCACATACCCACCTGATACCACAAATTAGTCATTACACTACATATATTTTTTAATCCTCCTGTGAGGATATGTTTATTGATTTTAGAAAGAGAGGAAGGGAAGAGAGAGAGAATGAAAGAGAAACATCAAGGTGAGAGAGAAGCAATGATCAGTCGACTCCTGCATGGGCCCAGACTGGAAATCAAACTCTCCACCTAAATATGTGCCCTGACTGGGAATGGAACCCACAAACTTTCTGGTGTACCAAATGATGCTCCCAACTCAGCCAACTGGCCAGGGTATTCCCACTGCTGTAATTTACATCCCCGTGACTGTTTTGTGACTACCTACCTATATGTACTTCTTAATGCCTTCACCTTTTTTATCCAGCCCACCAATCACGCCCTTCCTGTCCCATGGAC
Source organism: Artibeus jamaicensis (assembly GCF_021234435.1). Classification (NCBI taxonomy): domain Eukaryota; kingdom Metazoa; phylum Chordata; class Mammalia; order Chiroptera; family Phyllostomidae; genus Artibeus; species Artibeus jamaicensis. Next base: position 6,065,206 of record NW_026521972.1, on the reverse strand, counting down.
ACCATCAGTCTGATCTCGGGATCTCTGGCTCTGCTTCTATTTTGTTCATTTATATCGCTCTTTAGATTTCACATATAAGAGGAATTGTATAGTATTTGTCTTTCTCTGACTGGCTCATTTCACTTAAGCATAATACCTTCTAGGTCCACCTATATTGTTGCAAATGGTAAAATTTCATTCTTTTTTAGGCTGAATAATATTTTATTGTATATATGTACCACTGCTTTTTTTATCCACTCATCTATTGATGGGCACTTGGGTTGCTTCTATATCTTAGCTATTGCAAATAGTGCTTCAACGAATGTATAGGTTTATATATTCCTTCAAATTCATGGTTTAGGTTTCAGAGATATTTCCAGCAGTGGAATCACTGGGTCATAAGGCAGTCCCATTTTTCATTGTTTTTGAGGAATCTCCATACTGTTTTCCATAGTAGCTGCATCAGTAGGCATTCCCATCAACAGTACATAAGGGTTCCTTTTTTGCCGCATCATTACCAAAATATGTTTGTGGGTTTTTTGATAATAGCCATACTGACAGATGTGAGGTGATATCTCATTGTGGCTTTCGTTTGCATTTCTCTGATGATTAGTGATGTTGAGCATCTTTTCGTATGTATTTCCTCCTTTGGGAGTGACTATTCAGGTCCTCTGTCCACTTTTTAAATTAGATTGTTTGGTTTTGTGGTGTTGAGTTGTATCAGTTATTTATAAATTCTGGATATCAAGCCCTTATCAGATGTTTCACTGGTAAAACCTTCTTCCATTCAGTAGGTTGTCAATTCATTTTGTTAAAGGTTTTGTTAGCTTTCCGGAAACTTTTTAGTTTGATGTGGTCCCATTTATTTTTCTTTTGTTTCCCTTACCTGAGGAGATAAAGAAAAAAAAAACTGCTGCACAGAGAAATGTCAGAGATTATAATACCTATGTTTTCTTCTAGGAGTTTTCTGGTTTCAAGTCTTTAATCCATTTTGAGTTTATTCTGTAAATGGTGTAAGATGGTCAAGTTTACTTTTTTTGCATATATCTGTCCAATTTCCCAAAACCATTTATTAAATGACTGTTTTTACCCCAGTGTATGTTTTCTTCTCTGTTAAATATTAATTGGCCATTTAGGTGTGGGTTTATTTCTGGACCCTCTATTTTGTTCCATTGATTTTTTTTTAATTCAAGTACTATGCTGTCTTGCTTACTATAGCACTATAGTATATTTTGATATTAATGAGTGTGACACCTCCAACTTTGTTCTTTTTAAAGATTGCTACGGCCATTCAAGGGTCTTTTGTGGTTCCATATAAATTTCTAAATTATTTGTTCTAGTTCTATGAAAAATACCATTGGTATTTTGATAGGAATTGCACTGAATCTATAGATTGAGTAGTATAAACATTTTATTGATTGTAATTCTTCCTACCCATGAACAAAAATACATACTTCCATTTACTGTAACACCTCCCATTTCTTTCTTCAGGATTTTAAAATTTTCTGAATACAGGTCTTTTATCGCTTTGGTTAAATTTATTCCTAGGCATTCTATTTTTTTGATGCAATTGTAAATGGCAGTGTTTTCTTAGTTTTCCTTTCTGACAGTTGATTATAGGAGTATAACAATGTAACTGATTCCTGAACATTTATTTTGTACCCTGCTACTTTACTAAATTCCTTTACCAGTTCCAATAGTTTTTCAATGGATTCTTTAGGGTGCTCTATAAACACAGTATCATGTCATCTGCAAATAATGAGTTTTACTTCTTTCTTTCCAATTTGGATGGCTTTTATTTTTTCTTCTTCTCTGTTTGCTGTGACTAGGACTTCCAGTACTACATTGAATAACAGCAGTAAAAGTGAACATCCCCGTCTTCTTCCTCACCTTAAGGAAAACACTTTGTTTTTTCCCCACTGAGTATGATGCTGGCTATGGGTTTGTTACATATGGGCTTTATTATTTGAGGTTTGTTCCTTTTATTCTCATTTTCTAAATCATAAATGGGTACTGGATATTGTCAAATGCTTTTCTGCATCTATTGATACAATCATATAATTTTTAGCCTTCATTTTGTTTATGTGATTTATCACATTAATTGATTTTCAAATATTGCACCGACCTTACATCTCAGGAGTACATCCCACTTGATCATGGTGTATGATGTTTTAAATGTATTGCTAAATTCACTTTGCTAATATTTTGTTGAGGATATTTGCATTCATTTCAACAGAGATTTTGGCCTATGTTTTCTTTTTTTGTAGTGCTTTTATCTGGTTTTGGAATTAGGATAAGGCTAGCCTCACAAAATATGCTTGCAAGTATTCCCTCCTATTGAATATTTTGGGAGAGTTTGAGAAGAATAAGTGTTAGTTCTTCTTTGACTGGTAAAATTCACATGTGAAACGTCCAAGACACTTGTTTTTTGAGAGTCTTTTGATTACTGTGCCAATTTTGTTGGTTGTAATTTATCTGTTCATATTTTGTTTCTTCTTGATTCAGTCTTTGAAGATTGTATGTTTCTAGGAATATATCCATTTCTTCCAGATTGTCCAATTTGTAGCATATAGCTGTTCATAATACTTTATTATAATCCTTTGTATTTCTGTGACATCAGTTGTCACTTCATTTCTGACTTTATTCATTTGTGTCCTCTCTATTTTTTCCTTGATGAGTCTTGTTAAAGGTTTGTCAATTTTGTTTACCTTTTAAAAAAACAGTTCTTGGTTTGATTGATCTTTGGTATGCCCTTAGTCTCTACTTCCTTTATTTTGGCTCTGATCCTTATTATTTCCTTCCTTCTACTGATTTCTGGCTTTGTTTGTAGTTCTTTTTCTAGTTCCTTTAGGTGTAAGGTTAGATTGTTTATTTGAGATTTTTTTCTTGTTCTTGAAGTAGACCTATCTTGCTATATAATTTTCCTCTTAAGGCAGCTTTCCTTGTGTCTCATAGATTTAGGATTGTTGTGTCTTCATTTTCATTTGTCTCAAGGATATCTTTTGCTTTCTTCCTTGATCTCATTGTTAACCCATTCACTATTTAGCATGTTTTAGCTTCCATATGTATGTGGATTTTTCCATTTTTCTTCTTGTAATCCATTTCTAGTTTTATAGTACCTTGGTCTGAAAAGAAGCTTGATATGATTTCAATCTTCTTAAAATTGAGACTTGTTTTGTGCCTTAACATGAACATGTGGACTATTCTGGAAAATATTCCATGTGTACTGGAAAAGAAGGTATATTTGCTGCTTCGGGGTGAAACACTTTGAAAATATCAATGAAATCTTTTTGATCTAGTGTGTCATTCAAGGCTGCGGTTTCCTTGTTGATTTTCTGTCTAGAAAATCTATCCAGTGATGTCAATGGGGTATCAAAACCCACTACAATGACTATATTACTATCATTCTCTCCCTTTATGTCCAACAATATTTACTTTATTATTTAGGTGCTCTTATGCTGGGTGCATAAATTTTTAGGAGAGTTATATCCTCTTGTCTGATTGTTCCCTTTATCATTATATAGTGTCCTTCTTTATCTCTTATCATAGCCTTTGTTGTAAAGTCTGTTTTGTCTGACGTAAGTATTGCTACCCTGCTTTTTCATTTCCATTTGTATGAAAGGTCCTTTTCTATGCCCTTTCAGTTTGTGTGTGTCTATCAGTCTGAAGTGGGTCCCTTGTAGAAAGCTAACAGTGTTATGGGAACTCCCCTGTAGGTAACTGTCCTTTTCTTTCTGCTTTTAAGATCCTCTGTCTTTAACATTTGCCATTTTAATTATGTATGTCTTGGTGTGTTCTTTGCATTTATCTTCTTTGGGACTCTCTATGCTTCCTGGACTTATATGTCTTTTCCTTTACCATGCTAGGGAAATTTTCAGTCATTTCCTCAAATACAGTCTTAATCCCTTGCTCTCTCCTCCTCCTTAACTCCTATAATGCAGATGTTGTTATGCTTGACATTGTCTGAGAGGTACCTTAAATTTCCCTTATTGTTTAAAATTTTTTTCTTCCTGCTGCTCTGTAAGGGTGCTTTCTGCTACTTTGTCTTCCAAATTGCTGATTTGATCCTCTTGTTCATCTAATATGCTACTAATTCCTTATAGTGCCTTCTTCATTTCAGATATTGTTTCTTCATTTCTAACTGGTCCTTTTTTATGGTTTGTAAGTCCTTTTCACACTTACTATCTCTTGTTTTAAGTTCTCATTGAATTCATCCCTCAGTTCCTTGAAGATCCTTATAGCCCTTGTTTTGATTGCATTTGGTAGAATGATTGCCTTCATTTCATTTAGTTCTTTTTCTGGGGACTTCTCCGTTCTTTCACCTGGGGAATGTTTCTTTGTATCCCCATTTTGGCTGCCTCTCTGTATATATTTCTGTGTATCAGGTAGGTCTGCTTTATTTTCCAGTCTTGGTAGAATGTCCTATGTATTAAGTGTCCTGTGGGGCTCAGTGGCACAGTCTCCCTGATCACCCTAGCTAGCTGCTCCAGGAACATCCCTTTTGTGAGTTATGTGAGCCCCCCTGTTGCAGTTTAGTCTTGATTGCCACAGGCCTGTCCACGGGGGAGGATGGCCTTCATCCTGGCTGACTGTGAACATGGACCCCAACCAGAGTTTAAGAACTGCTGTACTGGGGCTAACCTGCACTGAGCAATTGGCCCTAGCAGGATCTGGAGTGCTGAGATTTTTTGAGTGTGTCACTGTGATTTGAAGCCAGTCACTGGGTATGTTGGTTCTGGGTCTCTTGGGTGAGATTCCAGTGCAGGTCAATGTCAGACACTGTCTGTAACCAGCCCTAGGCTACCTCTTAGGAGGTACAAAGTGATTTACAGTTGGTGGATGCCTCAGCTGGGACTAAACGTATAGGGAGGGGCCAAACTGCATACCACAGCTTCTGCCAGTAATAAGTCTAGGACAGGTCAGCAAAAGGCCAAAGGCACCCTGAGATCCATCTTCACTTGCCAGCTACCCATTAAGTTCAGTCACTTTTTAAAAGAGCCTCTAGCAGTATATGAGCAGCACGAGGCAGGTTCTGAGTCACCAGGTAGGGGCAAGTGGTTGATTAGTTATCTTTCTTACCCCACATATAATTCAATAAGCCTTAAAAAATTTTTAAAGAGCTTTATTGAGAGATAGTTGGCATAACTCACCATTTAATATACAATTCAGTGGTTTTAAATATATTCCAAGATATTATCATTACCCCACAAAGATACCATGCACCCATTAGTAGTCACACCCCATTTCCCTTCAGTGTATCTTACCCCACCCACCCCAACCCACATAACCACTGACCTACTTTCTGTCTGTACAGATTTACTCATTCTGAAAATTTCTTATAAATAAAATCATATACTATCTGGTCCTTTGTGACTGGCTCTTTGACAATATAGTGCTTTCAAAATTTATGTTGTAGCATGTATTTCATTTCTTTAAAAAAATGTAAACAAGAAGTCTATTTAAACAACAAGATGGTTGATTTAAAGAAAAATATCTAGGATTCATTTATTTTAGTTATTTGTCCCTACCTAAAAGCAGGTTGTATGACATGGAACAGCTACGTACAAAAGAGTTATAAAACTCGGCTTTACAATGACAAATAAAAAACATTAAAATTCTCCAATCAAACAAGGTATGAAAAGATTTGTATGTTTTTATTAAAAAGTGAAAGCAAAAGAATCTACTGGAATACAATGATAAAAGCTGAATGAGCATAAGCACAAGGAAAAGGGGTATCTTCACTGAACTGGTACTTTTCCCATTCCATCTCCATCTGATGTACAATAAAGGAATGGGGGGAGGCAAAAATGAAAGAGTAGAGAAAAATATACTGTAGTAGCTGAATATGGTGGAACCAAATTGCAGTTTTCTTACTGAGAATGTCTTGGCCTATAGGAAGAGTTCTGGAGTAAAGTAGCATGCTCCTTCTTTAGTGGACACCTGTTCTCTGCTGCTGGAACACATCAATTTTATTTTCCTTCTCTATTAACAACTGGGCAGGTATGTCTGTTTCACTGATTGGCTGCCCTTCAAATGGGAATCTGGTCTGCCTTGCTGACAAGCCCTGGAGCTCACAATAAGCTTTCATGAGTTTACTGAGACTTACAACGTGCCACAGAACCATCCTGCCCCACCACCTTCAAATTAACATGACCGTTGTTCTCATTCTTGACTGTTTTCTTGGGTTTTCAACAGCCATGGTGAGCTCTGGAGTCTCCTCTGCTGCCATTTCATAAACGAAGTACCACGCCTGCACCTAACGAGCACAGAAGTATAAGGAGCAGCAGCAGAAGCACTTCATTTCTTTTTATGGTTGCAAAACATTCCACTTTATAGAATACACATTTTGTTTATTCATTTATTACTTGATGGGGCCTTTGGCTATTCTCTCTCTCTCTTGTTGTCTCTCTCAGTAATGTACTAGGTCATGTGATAACTGTATTTTAACCTTTTGAGAAATTGCCAGACTTTTTCAAAAGAGCTGTGTCACTTTGCTTTTCCACCACCAATATATGAGAGTTCCAATTTTTCCATATCCTTGTCAGCACTTGTTATTATGTATTCTTTTGATTGTAGCCATCTTAGTGGGCATGCAATGGTATCTCATTGTGGTTTTAATTTGCAATTTACTGATAGCTAAAAACGTTGAGCATCTTTCATGTGTATATTGGTCATTTGCATGTCTTCTTTGGAAAAATGTCTATTCAGATTCCTTGCCCATTTTAAGTATTTTCTTTTTAATACTAAGTTGTAAGAGTTCTTTATATATATTGTAGCTACAAGTCCCTTATCAGATAAATGCTTTGCAAAAATTTTCTCCCATCCTGTGAGTCTTTTCATTTTCTTGATGGTGTACTTCTAAACACGAAGTTTTACATTTTGATTGTACCTAATTTATTTTGATTTTATCTAATCTATTTTTTGTGGCTTGTGCATTTAGTATGATATCTAGGAAATACTGTCTAATCCAAGGTCGTGATGATGATTTACATTTACGTTTTCTTCTAAGAGATTTTTACATTTAAATCTCATCCATTTTGAGTTAATTTTTATATGCACTTCAAGGCAGTGGTCCACAAGCATGTTTAAATGTTTACTTTTTCATCTTAATAATGTAAAAATTTAATGTAAAAAATTTAAAAGATTCAGATTCCAAAAGTTTTAGCTCTTGAAAGAGCTCATAATTTATCACCATTCTATCTACTTTTCTATAATTAAGAAAAGTGTTTATCAAGTCATTTTTTTCACTTCATGGTAGTTCGATAATTTTTTAAGTTTTATTTTATACTTCAATCTTCTTACTTCCACATTAATATTGAGAAAATCAACATTTCTTCTGAACACAACTTTCGTAATTATAATTAAGTTACTGTGATGCATTACAAAGCAATAAACAGATCTCTATAAAGTTAATTTATCTCTACTTTATATTTTCCATATTTGCAACTTTAAATTCTTACCAGAATATTTTCAATTTTATTTCACATGACACCTTTATATTTTTAGTTTAATTTTGTAATTATTTTTCAGTCTGTGGGTGAGGGAAAATGAAAACTTTGAGCAAATTATTTCAGCTTTTACCTTACTTCTCTATTTTTAGGTCCTCCCAGTAACCTATTGAAACAATTCCCCTCCTTTTTTTTTTTCAGCTTGGATTCTAATATTGATTCTTGCCAACTCTATTTACCAATAAACATCTCAATCCCTATATCATGAAACTTTTCAAAGAATTTTTTTCAACTGCTCACGACAATATCCTCTACCTTAGCAAAAAGATCACACAAATTTCTCTAAGACTTTAGAGCCATCATCATTTACTGCAAGATGAAGATTTAGAGGTTCTGTTCCCCACAGTCCCTCCACTAAATCTTATTCTTGGTTTTTCACTGATTGGTACTTCTAGCTGGCCTGTGTTAGGCCATGTAGCTCCTCCTTCCATATTAGGGTAAAAAATTTGCATCACCATTGTAAAGGATGTCATTACTCTTTATCAGTGAAGAATAGAGCAAGAAGAAATGACTTGAGTCAGATACTCTAAAGATTCCTAAAGGATCAGAGATCATTTCTCAGCTCTACAGCACATATGCCAGGGAGCATCCAGACAAAAGGTAACATGTAACCATTCTTTCCAATAGTTTGCTTGTCTTTTACAAACCTAACTTTCAAAATAGATATGTTTTGGCTAGAGGTTCACAATCACATTTATTTACAATTAAGAAATTTCGTTGGTTTGATTTCAGTAAAAAAATAGTGTCAATAGCTCTAAAAAAGATTTTTGCAACTGCATTTTTTAGCTGACTTCTGAAATAAGAATTCTGAAATAACTCCCTACTTAGTTCCATTCTTGGGAATTACAGAGCCATTATATTCACAGTGAAATACTGTGAGTGTATATGTATTGATTCATGTGTATAAATATATACTGAGCAACGTTTCTGTTTGAGTAATATGTTTATATATTGTTACAAGAATATTTTTACTTCATAAACTTTTTGAGCTGAATCCTTTCCTTTTTATTTTAAAAAAACCCAGCTAACACCTAAGAACAAAACAAAAAGAATTTCCTTTTAAATATTTAAAGTAACTCAATCTAAAAAACTCTATTCAAGAGTTATTTCTACCTCACCAACTGTCTAAACTAAGAAACAGGACTAACAACTTATAGAGATATTATCATTGCTTTAATGTCGGTTTAGAAAAGACTATCATAATTTTACTTCAATCTTGTTATTGCATAGGAGGTACACTTGGTTTTGATTTTACTCATTTAGGAATTTTAGGTTTGATCTCTAATTTTCTGATACTATTTTTATTTTCAAAGCCTTAGTATCCTCCACATTTAGTATCTTTCATTTATTAGTACTGATAAATAAAACAAATATTTTATGTCATAATGTTCATTTCAAATATCTAAGAGTTTATCTCATGGACATGGACAACAATGTGGTGATTGCTGTGGAGAAGGGGGTACAAGGGGACTAAATGGCAATGGAAAACATGCAATAAAGAATAAAAAGATCAATCAATAGAGTAGATATTCCAAAGAGAAGTCTTTACAGAATAATTTAATATAAAAGAGGAAATCATACAAAAATCTGAAGTTCATCCTCACACCACTGTCCATCTTTAGAAATATCCCAAGAGTATTATATTGCTGTAAAGAATTCAACAAGTATACTCCAGATTTACTTTATGCAAATTGCTCTGTTACTTAAAGGTCTTTACATCCTGGTCGAATTTATAACTGTGATGGTATTTATCTTCCAAATGAAAAATTTACTATTTTTTTACCTAGCAACATAGAAACACCTAAGTAATGATATTGTAATTTGTACTAGCTAGTCAGCTAACAGAATATCTCATAATAAATGCCCACATTTGTTTACAAATCCAAAATATCAAGTAATGCTTTAGTACATAAAAATTAAGATTCTAGATATATAATTTCTTAATATGTGTGCCTAATTTTCTCTATCAAAACTGGTTTAGAGTGTTACTCTTTTCTTCTCTTTCAGAAATATGGTTAATGAGGTTGATATAAGTGTGGTAACTTAAAAGTGTCCAAGGCAGTGCTGTTCAATAGCATTTTCTATGATGAAGCAATGTTCTATTCTCTGTGTGGTCTAATTTGGTTGCCACTAGGCACACACAGCTACTAAATACCTGAAATGTGCTACTACAACTGAAGAACTAAATTAGTAATATTATTTCATCTTACTTAATATTAACTTACATAATAGCATGTGGTTAGTGGCTACTGTACTGAACAGTACATGTCTATGGTATTGAAATTATTGAATATTTTCATTTACAAATACTTTTGAAATGGAAAAAAGTGGTTTCTTTAACAAAAGCTATAAACATAAATTAGTAGACCAGAGTTTGATAGGGAACACTCTTGTCCTAATATGAACCTTTTTTTATTACCATAAAAGTTAAGAAAGTCCTGTTTTCCACATGGAACAGCATATCATCTCTTAAGTACATATACTGTATTTTGCCATGTATAATGCACACATTTTTGCCCAAATTCTTAAAGGAAAAATAAGGATATGCATTATACATGGCTAGTTCCTGTAATATCTTGTATCTGTTCTTGTGTTTTATAATTATGTTACATAAAATTTCTTGTACCATAATATGTTCAAAAATAAATGCTAAAATTCCTTCATAATACAAAAAAACTTGTATCTCAATATAAATAAATAAATAAATAATTGAATTAACAAATTAAAACAAAAAAAATTTTCCCTGAAAGTTGGCCCCAAAATGTGGGTGCACATTATACACAGCAAAAACATGGTATACAACCCAAGAAAAACAACATTGCTACAGACTACCCTAAAGAGACAGTCAGGCACTCATTAATTATAAATATATATGTGAATTATATAAATATTTATAATAATTAAATACATATAAATATATCTGTGAATTAAAGAAGTGAATAGTCTACTTATGTTCTTTATTATAAAAAGAAATACACGCTGTAGTGAAGAAAAAGTCTGTACAAAGAAGTGTTGAAAAAAGTGAGAATTAGAAATAATTTGAAAAGAGATATCCCAGGCACAGTGTGAAGCCTGAAAAGATACACCAAGGTAGATCACGTTTAGCTGACAAACTGCAGTTTCCTGAAAAGATAGTGACTTTACCTGAGTGGTATGAAAAGTAGGAAATAATGAAAACTTTATAAATGAATGAATCTTCATTCTATTCTTATTTCTAGGTCTTTATGTGCCTCTTTTAAGTATATATTTGAAAATTAAAAGGAGTTTTAAACCTGGTTGTTTTGAAGTCTCTCAGAGCTGTGGAGATGTACTCAGATAAATGTTTTTCCATGAGTGCTACTCTGATCCAGGCTCTCCCCTAAAAGGAAAAAGAAAAAATCAAATATGAAAAGACATTAGAAATTAAAACATTTTTTCTCATGGCATCAACAATATAAGCATTTTAATATGTTAAGAACTCATCCAAAATATATTTGATAAAGTTAAAAATCTTTAAGTAGATAATGGGTAAATTTTTATTATATATAGAATAGATTTTGTTTCTCTGAAGGTATAGGTTAAGCATGTCAGACAATCCTTGGAAGAAAAAGAATTATTAATACTGAGTTACTTGGATTACGGTCTTCTTTTAAATCATAGAATGTAATCAGAAGACATAACGCTCTACTTCTATGCCCAAATCAACAAGCTTAATAAAATGAATCCCCTTAGAAAGCATGAGACACAGAGTCCATTCTCTGTAACAAAAAATAGCGATTTTCACACTACTTGCTTAAGAAAATGTCTCGCCTAACCTTCTGGAGGGAGGTTTTAGACAACTAATTATGAACCAAATTTCATTATTTATCATGCATCCAAAGCATGAGTTACTGAATTTGATGCCCCCAGAATATTCTAAAAAACTGTTACCAAATATTTAAACCAGAAAGAGCAAACAACAAAAATATCCCAGAAGCATGGTCTAGCACAAAATTGCAGAAACAGACAATTCTGACTAAATGTGAATAGTTTATTTTTACTTAGTTGGGACTAACCAATTAATTTTTTTATAATCTAAAACATTTCTTCTGGACTATTTGTTTAGAATGAAAGAATATAAGAGGTTATATTTGTAGTGATAATTTTAAAATTCAATTACTTTCATTTTCACTGAATACTTTCACAAATCTCCAGAAAGTCCAGGAAAGTCAACTACTCAGAAAATCAAAACACTGCAATGACAGTGGGGAATAAAAGTGACATTAATCAATACCTATGATGGTCAAATACCTACCTGTATGGAGGAAAAAAGCATTCTTTAGAAATGACTCCAACTCTAGTAAATTCACCAAACTCTCAGACAGGAAGGATCAAAAAAGAGTCAAATATAGACAGCTAATAATACCTGTCAGGCTAGAAGCAGCGGTATTGTTGAGAGACAGAGGAAAGATATGAGTGCAGTTAGCAAGCCAGTCAATCTGCCCACCAAGCTGAGAACCTCTTTTAGCTTCCCCAGGGCTCATTCCTTTGTTCTCACTGAGTAAGCCCAGGGGAACGTACAATTAGCTGTGGCTGACTGGAACAAGAGAAGGAAGAGGAAAGCCACTGGCCAGCAGTCTCGAGATTCTTGAAATTTAAAAGACACAGAGACTAGCAGTGGTAGTCTGACTCAAAAGGCCAGGATTTCACCAAAACAGAAGCAGGGAAAGTTGCCCTACAGAGATAGTAAAACACAGGAGTCTATGCTATTGCTAGATGAGAAATATGAGGAAGTCCCGCTTCCTGATTTAATTTCAATCCATACAAAACTGGGCTACACCTAGTTTCCTGTCCTTGGATGTTTGTGGAATTCTCTGTTATGTTGTGAAAATAAATTGTGATGATTTTAACCATTTCTCTCAACAAAAGAATTGTTACTAGTACAGAAGATAAATAGACATTTAGAAAAGTTTTGGGGCCATGGAGTGAGAAAACTGAAAACTAGGCTTAACATTTTAGCCTTTACCATTACCAATTAGGTTATGGTGAACCAATGAAGTTTTTTTTTTTTTTCCCAGAGACACAAATATTAATTTGTCGCTGCAGGTTTCTGGTTTTTAAAACAAGTTAAAAGTCGTCAACATGTCTTTAGAATGTAATAATGTACACTTGGCTCTGTTGTAAGAGCTTTATACACACATCAAAATATTTAATCCTCCCAAGAACTGTGAGTTGGGTTACAATACTAACCCTATTTCACCACATGACGGAACAAAAAACAGACAACTAGAAAACAGGAAACTCATCTCACAACCACCAAACTGACCAACCTACTGAACTAATACCCATACACTCTCCCATCCTTCCTATTTCAGGGACTTGTAATCATTTAAGAAAATAAAAGAACAAATCAGAGTGGGCAAAGATATTTGCATTGTATGTATTTGACAAAGACTCATTCATAAATAACAAAGAATTCTTACATATCCATTTAAAAATGACACTGTAAGGGAAAGAATTTTAAGTACAGATTCAATTTCTTTAGCAGGTATCAGAATTTTCAGATGTTTTCTTTTTGTGTTAGTTGTGTAAATGATATTTTTTCAAAGAATTTACCCATTTCATTTAAACTTTCAAATTTATAGGTACAAGGTTATTCATAATATTTTCTTTTAGGATTTTTAATGTCTGTAGGGTCTCTGGGGTGGGGCTCTTCTTCATTCCTGGTACTAGTGATTTATAATCTTTCTTCTTCATCTTGCTAGAAGTTTATCAAATTGTATTAATCTTTTTACAAACACCAATTTTTGGTTTTGTTGATATTCTTCTAGTGTACATTTGCTTCAATTCAACTGAATTTTTGCTCTTCATTATTTCTTTCCTTGTACGTTGAATTTATTACTTTTTAAAAATAGTTTCTTGAGTGAAAGTTTTGATGACTGATTTTCAGCCTTTATTCTTTTTTAAAAAAATACATAAAAGCGTATTCAGGCCTACCTATTTTCTTCTAAGTAGAAATTTTTATGTGTGTACTTTCATTATCATTACTTTCCAAATATTTTTTATTTTAATTGTAATTTCTTTCATCCATAAAATTGATTTCTGCTAGTCAACAATTTTTAAAATTAATTATTAATTCTAGTTTAATTCTATTGTCATTAGAGAATAGTTTATATGATTTCGATCCCCTAAAATTCACTGAGATAAATTACAACTCAACAAATGATCAGTTTTTGTATATATTCTTTATGTGTTCATTAAAAATGGTTATTTTGTATTTTTTATTTTGATTTTCTTATATGTTGCAGTTCTCAATTATTATCTTTATTTATGTTTTCTTGAACCTATTATAATTACTTAAAATTCCATTACCTGCATCTCCCATAGTCTGTTTCAATTGTTTTTTTATATCTCAGTTTTGGTCATTTGGATCTTGTTTCCTGAAGTGCCTGGTGATTTCTGATTGAATAGTAGACACTGTATATGAAAATCTGTAGTGGTTCTAATGCTATTTTTCTCTAGGGTAGATTAATTTTTCTTCTGGGAGGTAGACAATTAACTTGAAAATCACTGTGCCCCATTTAAGGGACCACATTTAGACCTTTCCAGGCTGGTCTTCATCTGAATTTCCCTTACTTCCAAGGGATAGCCTTTAGGGTCTCAAATAGAAGCCTGAAGTGTTTACAGGTCCCCTCCAATCAGACTGACCTTGAATTCTAAGGTCTGTCTCTCCAGTACAGGACTGAAATCTTTGACTGGATTTTTAAGCCTCCTACCTGCTACTTTCAGCTTGACTTACGAGATTTTTGCTCCATGCTTCAGATGACTAGAGTTGGCAAACATCTCACAGGATCACTGTATGTATAAGTTCAGGCACACTGGTTTGCAGTTCTTTCTCTCGATTAAGTCCTGGTTTCACTGGCAGTTCCAAGTTCCAAGTTGTTTCACTAGCTTGGAGACACTACACCTCTATACTCTCTGTTTAGCCTCTATAATGAAGTGAACAAATGCCCTTAGGCTAAAAGCCAAGATGAACGTAGGGCACACTTCATAAATCATCCTCTGCAGGACTGTGACCACTGAAGTTCTCATGTCTTGGTTGTTCTCTTATGCCTTAAGTTGGTTGCTTTATGCATTTTACACATCCTTTATCGTTGTTCTTGGCAGAAAAGTTTCTCTAATAAAAGCTATCCTGTTTTCACTGAAAGCAAATATTACTCATTCCTCACTCTATGATCATCTTTTTAGAAGCAAATTAACCCTTCTAACTTGATTCTCTGTTCCTACCCCTCCTTTCCATGTTTTCTCTATACTGTACCCAATTAATCATTTTAAAATATAATCAGATTATACTACTCTATTCCTTTTTTAAAAAAAATGCAAAAAAGGAAACCTCAAGTAGCTCCCCATTGCACTGAGAATGATATCCAAACTCTTAATCATGACTGTATCTTCTAGTCTACACTTTGCTTCCTCAGCTTAATATTTGCACGGCACATTTCTTCCCATAATTCACATCCTGACTCAAATATTATTGCCTTACAGATCCTTCCCTATGACTTCTACCACTCCTATCACTTTCTAACTTCTGAGATACTACATATATACTTGTTTGTTGAATTACTAAAATGTGATGGATGTAAACATTGTTCTTTGCCATCTTCTTCAACACTGCCACTGTATCCTCAGCATTTACAAGTTTCTGGCACACAGTATGCACTCAGTATGTACTTGTTAAGTAAGTGAATAAAATTAAAGGAGATAAATATCTTACTCATAGCTAGGCACTGGAGCCACCTAAGAAATGACATAAAAATGGAATATTTAAAAAAGATTTGTATGAACTTAGTATTTAAAATAGATATAGTGTTAAACAAATGGGCAAAATCAGAGTATTTTTGGTTTCTCCTGGGACATTGTTTTATTTTCAAAACTTCTTAAGTATTTCTGACATTCTTCCAGATTTGGGGTCATTATAATAAAGAACCAGGGATAGGAAATGTCAAGTGGTGGTTATAACGGGAAATAAATTTGTGAGTCAATAACAGAAAATGATCATATAAATGGCCTCTTTGCAATCTTATATCTTACTGTAAAGTTCGAGAGTTTGGTAACTCTGCGTAGCTATCATTAATAGCCCCTCTGCCTCTGCCTCTTTCAGTAGAACAGTTAGCTAACCTGCCCCTGGGACACGGCAGTGACAACACCAGATTCTGAGCAAGGGAAAAAGTAAACAAGAAGAGGCAAACAAGACTAGGCAGGATTAGGGACATATATCATATGAATGCATTAAGGATTACATTCATAGTTCTGACATGGTATAGGTGCTCAATAAAAACTGATCAGATGGAGAGACGCATGGATATACGAATGGTTGATACGACTAGTACATTCAGAAATTGGCCTACTATCTTAAATTCAATAAGAGATGAAATGTAAAGGGTAAGCAACCACAGACTAGGAAAGCCAGACCTAGCCCAAACAGTAACTATTCTTAAGAAGAAATAAAACAGACACATACCCACACATAAGACATACAGGAAGAGAGGAAAAACTTAAGAGCTCATACTTTGAGGCTGAAAAATAAAACTAAAGAAAAAAAAGGATTTCTCGAGCTTGAAATCAGTTGGAATACTAAGAAAATCCAACAGAGATACCTTCAAAATAATAGTAATTTAATATGCAATTAGGGGAGTTTCTGGCAGAGGTTATATATTACGCTTATATGTAATCAGCCCAACAGCAGATGGGAAAGACAGGCAAGTTCAAAAGAAAATGAAGTATTACTGTTGAGATAAAGTTATTTTTCTAAGACTAATTCTAGTCTGAAACCCAAAAAAAATTGATGTACAGAAATCCTATGTCCCAGAACCCCTGCATACTGTAGAAAGACCAAATGCAAATATACCTGAGATGGAACAATTATAGGCATGACCTTCCATTCAAATATTTTATTCCATCGTTAGGTTATGGTTAAGCTCTAGAAAATAGGCTCAACTAGTCACAGACAAAGCAAATAAAGGTAAAAGTCTGTATTTCATACATCTTGGTTTACAGTGACTCTATATCAGATCTCCCATGGTGGGAAGTTTCCACAAAATGAATATGTATTTTACAGTGGTACTAGGACACAGATACTCCTAATTCAATCAACTCAACTAAAGTTACAGAATGTTTCTGTGCTAAATTAGTCATTGCTCTAAAGTGCATCTTGTCTTCCTCTGTTTAATATGTCATCCACATAATCCTAAAAGTGAAATTGGAGTGAATCTGGCTTTTTATATTGCATTAAAAAATGTAGCCCTGTTTTGATCCCAAGTGTACTGAATTACACGTTGTTTGGCCAGTAAGTTTGGTGCTTTGATTCTGGGATGTTTTCATAAGTGTCAAGGCTTGATGAGACCACTATATACACTACTAGTCACTCCAGACTGTAGCTCAAAGGACCAGTAAACCAGCCATCTGAAGTATTTGTTTAATCTTTCAATCCTGACACTCGGTAGGTGTGCTTTACTGAGTAGATTAAGTACTTTCTCTTCCCTCCACAATGAATAAAAACAGGAGCAATCTTTGCCTGAAGATTTTTAGCAGAATAAACAGGCAAATCATAGATCTCTTTTTTCCACTAAGTGGAATCTGTTTGAGGTCTGGTCAAAACAAAAACATAAATGCTGGATTTAGAACATGAGTGTTCTGTCGTGTTTTAATACTGAACACTGTTTTTTTACAAAGTAAATATTAGCTTTCTCCGCTGGGCAGCATCTTGCTGTGCATGGCCTAATCCCAAGAGTCTCACTAAGAAAGGTGGTGAGCTAGGGTTTGCATTTCTTGGGTCCACCCAGGTCCAAATGTGACATTTCTAATGTTTGTTAATGTTTTGATTACCTTTTGTATTTTGATGGGTGCAGCTTCTATAAATATATGCTCTTCTCTATTGAAAGAATTTAGGACATACTTGTCATGTTAATCTCTCCTGCTTTGTATTTGGACGTAAGAAAAAATGTTATGTAGCACCTGGGTACTTTCTATTTTCATAGACTTGAGTCATTTAAATTATAGCTAGTCTTTTCATGTTAACCTGCAAAAACCAGGATATTAAACCATACGGAAAACTGATACAAACTCAACTAAGATGCAAAGGAGAATTCAAACTGTACATTTTTAAACCTGTAGACCAGACAATTAGAAAGTAAATAAATGAATAAATTCAATATTTCAAGAAAATGAAGGCCAAAGGACGAAGACAATAATTGTGACAAAAACCCATTTCATACAATAAAGACCAAGATAAAACATCTATGAGAAAAGAAGTTTTTAATTAAAAAATATGGTTACAATTGACTTAAGAGTGAAGATATTTATTGGCCTAAGAAATATGTGAGGCAGAAGAAAACCGATCCAATCCGAAAAAGTTAGAACATAATGAAGCAGAAAGGTAACTGTGGTTCAGACAAGAGCCTGAAGAGCCTTTATATACATTATATTTCATTGATATTTATTATATTACAAATAAAAACTAGAAACTTTAAAATATTAAGTAATTTAAAAATAAAACCACTATGTGTTAATGTAAATGACATTTTATGAAAAATTATGCTTTTTAAATAAAAATATTAATGAGAAAAGTGGCTATGTTTTTACATTTTTCCCTAATGTATGGCTTAACTAAACGGAACTAGGTATCTGCTTCTACAGTCAACCTGTTACAATGTGGTGTCATAATTTAAACACATGAAGAAAATCTAGCCGCGCAAAGATACATAGTTAGAAAAAGAAATCTTTTAGTACCCTTTTCAGGTAACTCTGGATATTCTCCTTTGGTTCTACATCAAAACTCAATAAGTAACCATTTCTTAAAAGTTAATTTCAACATGAAATCTACAACTACCTAGTGAACTTTGCATACTGTGTTACACTAAATCTATTGGTCTGTTGCACTTGGAATGTATTTTTTTACTCATGCATGATTTTAGAATACCATGCAACTGTCATTTGGAAAATGTGAGTTACTGTTGGGTCTACCACATTTCACTAAACAATTAAAAAATACATCTGTTAACATCAATGTTACCAGAAAAGTCTTTAACTTCTGGGAAGCTATCAAGCTTAAGATGGTGAATAGAAGCTTTCAAAACCTCTAATCTTTACACAAAAGCTTTAATTTTACTATTGGCCACAAATACTGTCAACTGTATTCCTTGGAGTAATTGACTCCCTTTGTTCATTTGTATTTAAGAATGTCTACCAGATACCCGGCCAAGACAGAGGCATAGGTAGACACACTGTGCCTCTTCGCACAACCAAAATTAAGAACACCAAAAATTTAGAAACAAAAAACACCCAGAACTGATAGAAAATTGAACTGTATAGAAGTTCAACAACTATTCATCCAAAACCAAGAAGAGGGGCAAAGTTGGCAGCCGGCAGAGAGGGGTCACAGCAGGAAAAAGCAGCAGCCGGCAGACCCCAGGGGTAGAGTGTCAACGAGCAGACCCAGTGAGGTGCGTGAAGCAGCTGGCTGACCATGATCACACATTTGCACACAGATAAACCAGACAGAAACAGGCAGAGAGACAGACTGTGCAAGCCAGGGCCCCAACATCAGGAAATAAAGCCTAAAAGCACCTATTGAGAAAACTTGTGGGGTTTGACCTGCTGGGAGAGTCTCTCAGCCTCACAAAAGAGTTCGATGGAGAGACCCACAGGGTCCTACAATGTACACAAGCCCACCCACTGGGGAACCAGCACCAGAAGGGCCTAATTTGCTTATGGGAAGCAGCCAAAGGGACTGAAATATGAGACTGGAGCAAGAGCCACTGTTCCCTCTCTGACCCCACCCCCGCAAAATGGCTCAACGGAATAACAGATCAAAGCCCCAGAGCCAATACTTTTAAGTGACCAAGAGAGAGCAAACCTATCAGATGCACAGTTCAAAGCACTGGTGATCAGGATGCTCACAGAACTGGTTGATTTGGGCTGCAAATTAGATGAAAAAATGAAGGCTACACTAAGTGAAATACAGGAAAGTGCACAGGAAACCAATAGTAATGGAAAGGAAACTGGGACTCAAATCAAGGGAGTGGACCAGAAGGAAGAAAGAAATGACCAAACAGAAAAGAATGAAGAAACAAGAATTCAAAAAAATGAGGAAAGGCTTAGGAACCTCCAGGACATCTTTAAACACTCCAACATATGAATTATAGGGGTACCAGAAGGGGAAGAGAAAGAGCAAGTGGAAAACTTATTTGAACAAATAATAAAGGAGAACTTCTCCAAGCTGGCAAAGGAAATAGACTTCCAGGAAGTCCAGGAAGCTCAGAGAGTCCCAAGGAAGTTGGACCCAAGAAGGAACACACCAAGGCACATCATCATTACATTAGCCAGGATAAAAATGAAGGAGAGAATCCTAGAAGCAGCAAGAGATAAGGAGACAGTTACCTACAAAGGAGTTCCCATCAGACTGTCAGCAGATTTCTCAAAAGAGAAAGGGGCTAGAAAGAAGTATTCCAAGTCATGAAAGGCAAGGACCTACATCCAAGATTGCTCTATCCAGCAAAGCTTTCATTTAGAATGGAAGGGCAGATAAAGTGCTTTCAGATAAGGACAAGTTCAAGGAGTTCATCCTCACCAAGCCCTTATTATATAAAATGTTAAAGGGACTTATCTAAGAAAAAGAAGATAAAAAAATGTGAACAGTAAAAAGATAGCAAACTCACAGTTATTTACAACCACATCTAAAACAAAAGCAAACTAAGCAAACAACTAGAACAGGAACAGAACCACAGAAATGGAGATCACATGGAGGGTTAGCAACAGGGGAGTGGGAGGAGGAGAAGGGGAGGAAAGGTACAGAGAATAAGTAGCATAAATGGTAGGTAGAAAATAGACAGGGGGAGGGTAAAAACAGTATGGGAAATGTAGAAGCTAAAGAACTTATGACACATGGACATGAACTAAAGGGGGTAAGGTAGGTGGGAGGGGATGTGCTAGGTGGAGGGAAATGAAAGGGGGAAATGGGATAACTGTAATAGCATAATCAATAAAATATATTTAAAAAAATGTCTACCAAATGTCTAAAAGAACTATAGTTTCTACATTTTTCTTTCAAATAAAAACAGTATTATATGGCAAAAATGGCCAGTTCAGTTTAAAATGCAAATAACCGCATGAACTTTCCTTGATACAACTATCATGTTTCAATATGCTGCAGAAATGCTTTTTTGCACACTTCCCATTTTATCACTCAGGATATAAAAGAGATAGGTACTCAAAGGTTAAATTTAATAAAATTAATAATGTTTACTGAACCATCATGGATATTCTTGACTGAAAGTGGCTTTTTCTTTTTTAAAACTGAGCTGATGGTGGGGAAGAATTCAATGATTACTAGTATAGCTTGTGCCTTAATTTGGGCTAAGCACAAGCAATTTTACCCACCATTGCTTCTGCATTAGCAGTGCAAATGCGAACACACTGCAAAAAGCAAATGACATTTTGCTGTTATATGAAAATAGTTTTGACATTATGGACCCCCAGGGTTCTACAGGACACTGAGAGCCACTGGTTTAGGTAGTTCAAAAATATAGAAAATTCAAAGAATAGGAAATATTTCATTGTTCTTCTAAGTAGTGACAAGCTTCATCCCTTCTGGCTGTTCATAAGATCAAAGTGAAGATTCAAGAGCATTCTAAAATAACTACATGCAATAGAAAAGGAAACTAGCCTCTGACAGATGTTAAATTTAGGCAAGTGCTTAATTTCAACAAAGAAAAGAAAACAAATATTTTATGTAGCAAAGAGCTCAAAATGTTCTCACGGGCCGAGACTGCTTAGGATTACTCACATTGCATACCATTAGTTACATCTTACCTTAGCTCTAGAGGAACTGACATTTTCCATATTTTCAATGCTGCAGATACAATTCTGTGAAACCTTCCGGCAAGCCACTCTGATATAGTCCCAGAAGCTACGAGGACTTTCATAACCAAACCAGGTTACTTGACCTTCAGGAGACAAATTGCAATACACAATAAAAGAAAACTAAACTAGCAAATTAGAAATACAATGCTAATAAAACTCTGAAAAATAAAAGCCAGTGTGTTGTGCTATAATGGAAAGAGCACTGATCTCAATACATCACAAATCTTAAACCTAGACCTGGTCTACCTTTACCTGGTTATGTTACTTTGGATAATACATTTAATCAATCCAAATCACAGTTTTCTTAACAAGAAATCCAACTAAGTGAAGTAAAAATGGTCTATACACTAAGAAATCTCTTGCAGTTTAATACCCTATTATTCTAACATAGTCTTTTATGTATCACCCAGATAATTCTCCTGATGGCTCTAGTTAAGCATTAATTAAATGTCACCAGCTATACTCTAAAGCTTTCTCTACTCGAAAAAACAGAAAAATAAATGAATAAATAAAAACATAACCTTTTTTCTCTTCTTCATACGGCTACTTTAAGGAAATGAAATAATGTGTGCAGTCTATCCTGTAAGTAAATATAATCAGTTAGATTCCTACATTCACTAACCATTCATAATCTTCTACCCACCCACTCTCACCCATAAAGTCATAAAGCTCCCCTGTAACTGTCCTTCACCCGCTTTCTTCTGGTCACCAACCCAGGAGAAGTCCTTCAGGAACTTACCATTCTAACCTTTCAGATTTGAGTAATTATATATCTGTTGATGAAGAAATGTTCTCTTCTGTGTATTGCATTTAGTATTAATATTTCTATGCAGGACTTTGAGTAGTAGATCCATGGGAACTATTTTGTACTCAGTATTTTTAAGTGGGATGAGAGACATCTTAATACTTTCTTCAACTGATCTTACCTAGGGAAGTTGCTTAATCTTTTTAAAAAATTCATTTTATTCATTTTTAGAGAAAGGGGAAAGGAGAGAGAGAGAGAGCAACATCAACATGTGGTTGCCTCTCACACTTCCCCTACAGGGGACCTTGACCACAACCCAGGCATGTGCCCTGACTGGGAATAAAACCAGCGACCCTTTGGTTCACAGGCCAACACTCAATCCACTGAACCACACCAGTCAGGGCAGAAATTGTTTCATCTTAATGTAAATATTAGCTTTTATATTTTTAAAGCTGTGCTTATGTCTGCAATTAATTACTTTTATCTCAAACCTTCCCTTCCCAGGAATGGCTTCTCTCTAAGCAACATCAAAAAGTGTTCTTGTCAGCAAGTACATTTTAGGACCTGTATCTGATACAATATTTGAATAACTTCCAACCATGGCATGCCATAAAAATACCTGGGCTTCGTTTTGAAAATACTTATGCCTGGGCCCCACAAAAAAATAAATCATCAGAATCTTTATGGGAGGACTCAGGCATTGGTATTTTTAAAAAGATCCACCCTGGCCAGTGTGGCTCAGTGGATTGAGCGATGGCCTGTGGACCCAAAGGTCACCAGTTCGATTCCCGGTCAGGGCACATGCCTCGGTTGCACACCCAGTGCCCAGGTGGGGGAGTGTGAGAGGCAACCTATCTATGTGTCTCTTGCACATTGATGTTTCTCTCCCTTTCTTTCTTCCTCCTTTGCCCTCTCTCTAAAAAATTAGATAAAATCTTAAAAAATAAAATTTCTAAAAATTATAATAAAAAGATCCCTCTGGTATTTCTAATAATATACTTATGGTTAATCAACCGATAGAAAGCCTAAACACAGTGATGGGTAACTCCAATCATCATTCAGGACATTTTAAAGGCCTCCTGTTCTTGTTAAGCCATGTGAGTCAGTCCCTTACTTATCCTTATAATTACTTGTTCACTTGATTGTCTCACATATTAGGTGGTAAATATGCTAAGGCAAGGATTGTATCTTATTTGCCTTTAAATCAATCTCCAGCACTTGACACAGTACTTGGCTCATAGTGGGCATTCAATAAATATTTATTAGACAAATCAACTGATAAAGCAACACAAAATAGATAATTTTAATTGCAATGTGTATGAAAATCTGAATTTTAAAAATCTAATTAGCATCTTTTTATAGTAATAGTTCAATGACAATCTGAATTTAAGATGTCTCCATGAATTCAAGGTATCAAGATGTCTCCATGCTAGATTACAAATATTTTTAACAAATATATTTACATATATGTATATATACACACATATATATATGAGCATCTACAAATCATTACTCAAATATATAATTCAAAGGTCTCTTTAAAAACCCAATATTATCACCAACAAACAGAAATATATAGGAACATTGTATGTGTAATCTCCCTTCTTCTTCTCGATCTCTCCCCAATGCTGTCCTCAGCTTCCTCTTTTCTTTAGTTAAAGTTCCTGGAACAGCATCTCAATATACTTTGTCTTTAGGGCAATTTTCATGTCATCAATTTGCTAGCCATTTGGAGAGGGGCAGATGTCTAGTGGTTACGAATAGGGGCTTTTGAGTCAGATCACTTTCCAGCTGTGCAATCTTGAGCAAATGACTTCACTCTGTAAGTCTTTCTTCTGTTAATTAACAGTAACTGGAGTATCTCCATTAGAACGCTGGCAGACTAGCTAGAGAGTGTGCAGCAATTACTATACAGTCTAGTACATATATTAACAACTAATACTGTTACTGTTACTGTTAATCACACAAACAGTTAAGGGACCCAAGTTCCCTTTGCACCACAAAGTGGAAATGAGATAAAAAGTTAAGTTTTTTCCCATTACTTGCTTAGAACCCAGAAAACCCTTTAAAATTTACTCCCCAATCTAACCTTGTCCCATATCAGTCATTCTCTACTTACCTTCCTAAAATGTGTCAAGTCTCAAGCAATTTTCTTTACCTACTATTGATTGGAATCACTCTACTTTTAAAAAGAGAGGTATAGCTGCCAGACCTGCCTCAAGAAAAGGAGTACCAAACACTGGCAGGGATCTTGGGAAAGGGAGAACCACAGTTTCTCTGGTGACTTGACTTTAACCTCATGAGTTTGACACGGCTGAGGAAAAACAGGAAAGTAGAGCTGTCAGAAACAAAAGAATATAACAAAGTTCCATTTTGGAGGAGAGGAAATAAAGATAAAGAAAAACTAAAAATCTAGAATTAGGTTAAACAGAGAAGGAAAGGGCACTAAATTCTTAGGACTGTAGCTATGGATAGGATATGCGAACTACAAGACTTTTACCCAAGAGATAATGACAAGATTTCCCAGAGTACAAACTAAGAAACTAAACAATTAATAGAATGGTGTATTATCATAACTTGCAGGGTTTCAGCAGTATCTTCATAGTACTATACTCAATAAACTAGATGTGAAGAGGACTTGGCTTGATTCTTCCTCCTCTCTTCTTCCATGTGTACTGTTTCCAGTAAAATGCTCAAATCAAGACACTAAATTGTTGTTCACATTCAGAAGATCAGTTTTGATTAACAGAAGGTGGATTCCTCCCTTATTAGAATCTCTAAATGTTCTCATGTAAATTGTCTGTATATCCTAGAATTTTATTTAAATAATTAAGTAATTTCTGCATCTATTGGAATTAAAAATAATAGAAGGGTTCAATTGGTTATTTGAAATATTACTTGAACAAATATTAACTGCTAGCAAAATATGTACTTAATTTGCAACCAGCATTCGACGAGAAAATTTAAAAAAAAAAACCCACTACCAGCTGATCATGCCTTTAAAAACGACCACTAGGGGACTTCCGCCAAGATGGAGGTATAGGTGGATGTGCCGTGCCTTCTCACACAACCAAGTTTAGGGACAACTAAATATTAGCACCAGAGAACACAACCAGAACACGGAAAATTGAACTTTTCGGAAGTCCGTTAACAACAAATTCTTCAGCCCGACCGGTAAGGGGCGAAACCTGCGTCTCGTGAGGAGTTGCACGGGAGGGCTCCGGTCGGACGGACCCAGGCGCGGAGTCCAGACGTGCGAATCCAGACACACGGGTTACAGGCCCAGGGTTGGACCTAGTGAGCGACTGAGCGACCCACCGGGTGAGCGACTGCTGAGGAGACAGTGGGGAGGCGGTGCGGCGTGTTGACTGCGGTTGCCTGTCTGCGGGTGAGCGGACGGGTGAGGGAGTGGGCGGTTAGACCAGCCGCGGCGGGTAAAGGGCGCCGCCATTTCCCCGCCCTGACCACGCCCCCACATACAGTGTCACAACCCAGCGACCTGGGAGTCCAAGGCGCCGCTTCTCACATTTAAAGGGCCAGAACAGACCAAAAATGTCGCAGGAAGACCTCAAAGCCCCAGAGATAAATCTAAGCGACGAAGAAATAGCAAAACTCTCAGACGCACAGTTTAAAACACTGGTCATCAGGATCCTAACAGATCTGGTTGACTATAGCCACAAATTAGAGAAACATATGAAGGCTAAACTAAGGGAAATTAATGGAATTCCACAGGAAACCCATAGAGATGAAAAGGAAACTGGGACTCAAATCAATGGAGTGGACCAGAAGAAAGCGAATAATGGCCAAACAGAAAAGAGTCAAGGAGCAAGAATTCAAAGAAATGAGGAGAGTCTTAGGAACCTCCAGGACATCTTTAAACGCTCCAATATCCGAATTATAGGGGTACCAGAAGGGGGAAAGACACAACCACCAGTGGAAAAATTATTTGAACAAATAATAAAAGAAAATTTCCCCAATCTGGCAAAGGAAATAGACTTCCAAGAAATCCAAGAAGCTCAGAGAGTACCAAAAAAGTTGGACTCAAGAAGAAACACACCAAGGCATATCATAATTACATTAGCCAAAATTAAAATGAAGGAGAGAATCCTAGAAGCAGCAAGAGCTAAGGGGACAATCACCTACAAAGGAGTCCCCATCAGACTGTCAGCAGATTTCTCAAAAGAGACCTTACAGGCAAAAAGGGGCTGGAAAGAAATATTCCAAGTCATGAAATCTAAAGACCTACAACCAAGATTGCTCTATCCAGCAAAACTTTCATTTAGAATGGAAGGACAGATAAGGTGCTTCTCAGATAAGATCAAATTCAAGGAGTTCATCATCACCAAGCCCTTATTATATGAAATGTTAAAGGGACTTATCTAAGAAAAAGAAGTTAAAGAAACATGAACAGTGAAAGAACAACAAGCTCACAGTTATTAACAACCACACCTAAAACGAAAGCAAACTAAAAGAACAGCTAGATCAGGAGTGGAAACATAGAAATGAAGATCTCAAGGAGGGTTAGCAACAAGGGGGTGGGAGGAGGAGATGGGGGGAGAAGGTACAGAAAATAAGTAGCATAGACAGTAGATAGAAAATAGATGGGGGGGCAAGAATAGCATGGGAAATATAGAACCTAAAGGACTTGAGACACATGGACATAAACTAAAGGGGGGTAATGGTGGGGATGGGGGGGCAGGGGGGAGGGGAATGAAGGGGGGAATAGAACAACTGTAACAGCATAATCAATTTAAAAAAATAAATTTAATAAAAAAAAATAAAGGACACAGGGACAAAAACTAAGGCGGGGGGGGAATGGGAGGGAGGTGGGGAGCAATGGGGGGGTGGGCTGGGTTGGGAGTATAAGACAAAACTGTACTTGAACAATAATTAAATAAATCGAATAAAATAAAATAAAAAATAAAAAATAAAAATAAAAACGACCACTAAAGTAATGAATAATCACTTTCAAGATATTCTCATTTCCTTTAGAAATAGCCACAAAAGCAAATCACATTAGAAGAAACTGACTAATTTGTATCTTAAAGAAATTTTGTTCCAGAGAAGAAATATGCTGACATTAACAATTCTCTTTTTAAAGCTCTGAGGAGTATAAATGTATAATATGCTTTCAAATACACACACACACATGTATATATTAAAAAATTCTTAGAAGTTGACTTTTTACCAATGACAGACAACCTTTTGAAACTTATTCCCATTCCATCAATCTAACTCTAATTCATTTTAGGCACAAAAGAGTTGCTAGACCAAAAGGTGATCTGCAACTAAGAGCTATGTGATTATCTTTCCCACTAAACTGCCTGAAAATTTTCAGCACTGAAAATAACATGTGATTTTGGGGATCTAATATTATTCTAAACTTACTCTTCTGTATTATTTAAGTTAAACATCTATTAACCTCATGCAATATGTTTGTGTTTTGCTCATATCTCAATTTTTTGGGTAGAATGAAATCTTCTATCTAAGAACAAGAACTAAAATTTCTAGAGTGGTTCTCTACTAAGCAGTGGTTAATGATACATAATCTTTTGATAATATAATATAAAATATAAATAAATCTGTTAAGTGACTTCCTTTCTCCACCCTTTATTAGTAGTTAACTATGTAAACAGCAAATGAAAAACAGGTTTCACAAGCTGAAGTTCTTTTAGCATTACGATACATCGCCTAGATGACAATATCAAAGACGACTGCCTTGGAGCCCCTATTCATCTAGACAAGCACTGTATTTTGCTGTGCATAATGTACACAGACAAGTGGGTGCTCATCACACACAGTGAAAAGTGGTAATAAAAACGGCCACATCAAATGTTAATAAATCACTTGAATATCACTGCAAATGTTTTCAGATACTTAAAGAAAATTGATTATTTGTGGATTTATTGCTGACAATATATTAATATTTAGATGTTTAACTTTCCACTATAAATTTTACAACAGTCCTAGGTTTCTTTCTGCTAACTTATAAAATCAATTTGGTATTTTCCACTACCTTTTACTAAACAGAGAAAACTCCCATTTCTATGAGGTTAGAATCTCTTCTTGAAAAAAATAATATTATTAGTTGAGGTTCATATTTATTAAACCACTCGGCTCTGAGGGTAAAATTATGACCTTGAATAATATTCTAAATAAAATATCATTACTGTTATAAAAATAACAAGTTTAGATACTTTAAAAATAACTTTACACTTTAAACTGAATCTTAAGAAGTCAAAATCTAGATTAGATCATTGTACTTATACTGCTATTTCTGTACGTCACTTATAAGATACTTCAAAGAAATTATTTAGCAAATATGAATCACAATTACTAATCTATAAAATATAATTATTATCCCTTATTACAACAATTAATTTCTTGTTCATTGGTAATAAGTTTATCACAAATATCTAAAGTATGTATCTATACAATAAAAATGAATCAATTATTAATTAATCTTCCAAAACCAAAATGTAAGATAAACTAGTTCACCTAAAACTCTGAAAACTGAATGTGACTTAATAGATTTATTTATCCCAGTAATTTGACCATCTTTACAACTAGGATACAAAAGTTTTATTGTTTTCTTCCACCAGTGTTTTTAATATAAGGTTTAGAATACTGGCAGATTGAATTAGAGTACCAAAGACTGAAATCCATAGAGAAAGGTAAATATAAGTTTGTAGACCTGAAGAAATCAAGCATATTTATTTCAGTACAGATTAAGGGTATACATAGGGAACATAAAAGAAATTGTTCAAAATGATTATTTGTGGGAATTATGGTTGGGGAAATGAAAAGACATTTTTCTTCTACTTTCTATCCTTTGTCTTACTGTTTTCTTTTAAAATGATGACATTTCTTTTCTAATTAAAACAAAATTAATGCCTAGGTCATAAGTGCAGAGGTCTAGCAGTGGTTTGCATATAGCAGAAACTCAATTAAAAAATTTTGAATAAGTGAATAAAAGTATGCATTTTATCTGGGAGAAAAGGAATATATTCTCACTAATGGTTCAAGAATGGCAAGACAGTTATTGTTGACAGTGCCTGTGTATGTTTTACTAAGTTATTTTTGAAAATTCATACCACTTTCCTGAGCCCCTGGTTTGCATGTCATTCAAATATTATTACACAGCACTTACAAAATTGAGGCGGGAAGCAATAAATCATATATCACCAAGCATTCTAATAAAATATAAATAACACAGATATAGTTGATTAATAAAATAGTGCTCAAAACAGTGGAGCTTAATGGGAATATGGAGGCGGTCACATGGAGAGGAAGGAGAGTAAATGGGTTATTTTATTTTGTGATTACAAAAAAATTTATATAAAAATTAACATAAACATACTTGTGCATTCTAAATTAACAAAAACAAAACCAGAAAGCGTTATGAAACCCATGCAATGTACTAAAAAAGATCACTTAACTGATACAGCCCTCCCCAGTAAGTCAATTCCATGCTCCCTTGCAGCTCAATGGCGGGAGATATCACCAGCACAGAGCACCTTGAAGAGGTATTTGGAGATGAGCCAGCCATCTGCCACTTTGGGAAATCTCTTTAAAAAAATAAACAACAATAACAACATACAAATATTTAAGAAACCTGCCATCAAGTTTATCGTTGCAAACTGAATAGCCCAAATTAGATGGCTGCACATAATTCTGACACAGTAAACACTAAACGCAGGTAAGATGAGTATGACTGTACACTAAGCACACTGGTCTCTTGTAGCCTATCTATTGGAGAGACCAGGGTTATGTAAGTGGCAGACATAAGTGAGAAGAAATTGTTCTCTGATTACTTCTACCCCCATCATTCTTTCCCAAGTATAATAAACTGGTGATGACAGAATGCAAACTAAACAAAAGCCTGACTGAATTGGCCACATTTGCACCTCAGAATTTACAAGTTTGGTTAGGAAAATTACTGAACTACATATGCCTCAAAGTTTTTAACTTTAAAAAGAAAAAGCTTTTTTCACTCTTAATTTTTCTAAAAGTTATAAACAAATTCATTTTGAAAAGCAATTCTCTCTCTCTCTTTTTTGTTTGGCCGAAGAAGAGTTAAAATTTGTATGGTTCTGCATTATGAGAACAGCACTTAGATATCTGGTAAAATGTTCTTCGGTTTAACCAACACTGGCTAAATGATTAATCTATGCAAAATACTATTTTATTTCATAAAGCAGCTTCCAAATTATTGCTTAACAATCACCATCTGCAAAAGTACTATAAATTCTTACTATGTTGCTTGAAAATTCCTCACATAATTATACAGGAATATTCCAAAGCCAAATTTCTAATGTCACATTCCCATCAAATATTTTCTTCTCTCATAACCAAATGATGAAATCTTCAATAGGATATAGCCCCACACCTTTCCACATAATTAGACCCTGTATGAAACCAAACAAAAACCAAACACAGTGAGGAATGTTGTATGAAAATGAAAGGAAGTAGATATATACAGTGGTGCTAGTGACTACATCTCCGTCTCTACTATTCATTCTCAGTGTTCCCACCTCCACTAGTAACATCTTAAACAAATAATTCAAGTTGGAAGTATCTCCAAAAGGATCTATAAGTTGATATGCTAGTTGAGCCCACATTAGAACATAATGTTCTTGCTACAGCTACAACAAACAAAAATTTCTCAGCACTGAAATGTAAATAAGAACAGAATGCTCTCACTGCAGATATTAGAATACCAACTTTTAATGTTTAAACTACATTTACTCCACACTCTCTGCCCTGAAAATAAAGTCATGTATCTTATTTGTAAGATACAAATTAAAGTCATTTTACAAAGTAAAGTCACTTACTTTATCAAAAAGTTATCGAAGTAAAAATGATTTCCAGGAAAACCTTAAAGGAATTTTACTTCAAAAAAATATATCAAATGAGATACATCATATCCAGATTCATGTCATGATTTAATCAATCCCCCATGTAAAGTGGGAAATAATTATTGAATCTATTATAAAACTCAATTTATAAATTAGGTGTTTTTTAAGCTGTTAGTATGTTGGCCTTTATGCCCTAGGTATGCATATTATTTTGATCTTGGCTGTAAAACACCGTGTGAAAATTTTAAAATGTAAAACACTTTCACTTATTTGTAGGCACTAATTGCTTTAGTCATAATTTAATAACTCACTGTAGGTCAGAAGCATCCAGACCAAATAACAACCCAATAAATTCCAAATTACCTGCAGTCAAATTTGAACACCTCTTTTATTTTGTGGAGGAGAAATGACAGGCACAGGGAAAACCTGTCTAGAGCCAGCACACTTCCACCCCTGCAGGCTTGTGCTGACGCACTCCTTTGGCTACACAGACAAGATCTGGCAGGGGAAGAAGATCAGCCGTTGGCTTTCCTGGTTGGCTATGAGTTTTCACTAGCAGCCTCACAAATAATAAAAATGAGGAGACAGTAAATGTGTAGTGCAACTGGAGTAAATATTTGTCATATAAAATTTAAATTCTTAGCATAGTTGCTCTCATATATATACATACACACACACACACACATATATCTGAACAATAAAACTCACATTATTTCAAAGTGGTCCAAGGAATGCTTGTCTACAGAAAAGAGCCTCAACTGAAATAAAACCTTCATTTTGAATACATAATACTAAATATTTATTGTATGTTTAACTTATTTTTGTAATTTAAAAAGAGCAACTGAAGTAGGTAAAACCTTTGTTTTAAAATATATGTTAAATACTTATTTTTTATAATTTAATTTTATTATTTTAAAATTGAATTTATTGGGGTGACATTGGTTAAGTGTACAATTCTATGATACACATCCATACATTGCGCTGTTGTGCCCACTGCCCAAAGTCAAATCATTTTTTGTCAACCTATATTTAAACTTCTTTATCCTTTGTTATCCTCCACCCCCTCTACTAGGCAGCATGGGGTCCGGCCCTGTGTTGCCATGTACATACATGTAATACAAAGATTTGTATGGAAGGAAACAGATTTTTATTAACAGGAAACCCAATCTGAGAGAACTGGAAACATTCAAGACAACCTCATTTGCAAAGCACTGTAAATCAGCCACCCCAGAAAGATTAAAAGTCCAAAACTAAACCCAGAAGTTCCCCATTATTGTTCATCTGTCCTTTTGAGCTTAAGCTGGCCACACAAATAGGTCTCCATCTTCTCTGGGGTATGCATTCGTGGGTTTCAGAGTTTCTAAGTCTCACAGCAGCTCTCCCTGTGAGGGTCTGGGATGCACTGCTAGATCACTCCATGATCTAGCCATGCAATGGCTAGATCTGGCCATGCAATGGAAGGTCCATTCACAAGGAACTTCCCAGCTCTTGCCTCCTGTGTGCAGTTTTCAGTCTCCATGTGATGCTCTCCAGGTGAGAGAGAGCACTGGGTTGTGGCACCCCAGAGGCTGCAGTCCAGTGAGACACACATCCCAGCGTGGAACCCTGCCTCTGGCAGAGCTGGCTTCCAACTCTGTGGAATCTACGCCCTGAGGGGTCCCAAAGTCTTCCGTCCCACAGGCAGATCAGCAGTGATGGGGGAACCACCAGCACCAGCCTCCTGCTGAAGGAACTTACAGGCAGCGAGGAGTCCTGTACCCCCAGCTGTACTGGAGCCATCATGGACAGTCCTGCTCTTGTATGAACCAAGGGCAGGCAGCAGCTGCTGTGCCTTCTTGTCTGGGGAAGGGGCATGGGCCATGAGCAGGCAGCAGTTGCTGTAGCCTCCCATTTTGGTGAAGTGCGGGCCCTATTGCCTGAACACTCTCTTCCCTTCTTGATGCTTGCTGCACTCTAGGCTGGCCCTGGAGAGCTCAGCGTGGGTCCCCGGAAACATTCCAAGGGCCACTCAGTCCTCAAAGCCCAGGCCCTAGGAACTCTAGCCCCTCCAGAAAAGAGTTAACAATCCAAGAAAGTGTGGCTCCCCATGCTCTCCTTATACAGGCTCCTCCAGAATTCCCTGCATGGCCAGGGCAACGTATACTGGTTTGGAAGCTGTAGCCCATCTGCTGCCCAGGTTCCATCCCTGGTGCCTCCCAAACCCTCCCCAATTTCCAGGAGGTTTTCCCTGTTCTACCCCCTTCCATTTGGTAACTACCATATTGTTGTCCATCTTTACAAATTTTTGTTTGTTCATTTGTTGCTTTCAGTTTTATATTCCACATATCAGTGAATCATATGGTTCTTTACTTTTTCTCTTATTTTGTTTAGCATGATATTCACAAGATCCATTCATGTTTTTACAAATGGCAGTATTTCATCTTTTCTTATGGGTGAGAAGTATTCCATAGTATATATGTACCACTTCTTTATCCAGTACTTTATCAAAGGACACTTCAGTTGTTCTCATGTCTTAGCCTCCATCAATATTGCTACAATGAACTTTGGGGTACATATAGATTTGCAAATAAAGGCTTTCAAATATTTTGTGTAGATACTTAGAAGAGGGGTAGCTGGGTCCTATGCTAATTTATTCTTAATTTTTTGAGGAGCCTCCATATTCTTTTTCATAGTAGTTGTACCACTTTACATTCCCACCAGAGGTGAATGGTTTCTTTTTTTCCAGAAACCTGCCAACACTTATTACTTGTCTTGTTGATAATAGCTATTCTAATAGGTATGAGGTAGTATTTCATTGTATTTTGATTTGCATTTCCTTAATAGCTAGTAAAATTAAGCACCTTTTCATATCTGCTGCCACTTGTATATCTTCTTGGGAGAAGGTCCTCTGCCATTTTTTAATTGGATTATTTGTTTGATGTAAAGTTGTAGGAGCTCTTTATACATTTTGGATACTAACCTCTTCTCAGAGCTGTCATTTGCAAATATCGTCTCCCATTCAATCGGTTGCCTTTTTGTTTTGTTGCTGGTTTCTTTTGCTGTGCAGAAGCTTTTTAATCTGACATAGTCCCAATCATTTATTTTTGCCTTTACTTCCTTTACCTTTGGGGTCAAATTCATGACATCCTCTCCAAGACCAAGATCCTTAAGTTTATTACCTGTGTTTTCATATAAGTACCATATTTTTTGGACCATAAGATGCACCTAGGTTTTAGAGGAGGAAAATAGGAAAAAATATTTGAAGAAAAAAATGTGGTAAAATATTTAATAACATAAATAACATAATAATTCACCAATGTAAATGTAAAGAGAACTCAACAGCAGCATTAACAACCATTATTCCTCCCAAATTTGGGGGGGAAATGCATCCTATAATCTGAAAAATACAGTAATTTATTGTCTCAGGTCTTATACTTAAGTCTTTGATCCATTTTGAGTTAATTTTTATGCTTGGGGACAAACAGTAGTCTAGCCCCAATTCTTTTGCATCTGGCTTTCCAATTTTCCCAGCACTATTCACTGAAAGAGGCTTTCTTTTCTCCATTGTATGTTTTGGTTCTTCTATCAAAAGTTATTTGCCTGTGTACAAATTGGTTTGTTTCTGGGCTCGATCCTGTGCCATTGGTCTGTGAGTCTGTTTCTCTAATGATAGCATGCTTTTTGGATTAATTTTCACTTTGTAGTATAACTTGAAGTCGGGGAATGTGATTGCCTCATTCTTTTTTCTTGGGATTGCTTTGTTTATTCAATGTGTTTTGTGTTCCATATAAATCTGATGAATTTTGTTCTTTTTTAAAAATGCCCTCAGGATTTCATGGACAAAGCCAAAGAGGGTCAGTTCAAGGGTGGGAGGCAGGAATGGGGTAGGGAAGGGGGCCATTGTGGCTCAGTAGATTGAACATCGGCCTGTGAACCAAAAGGTGGCTGGTTCAGTTCTCAGTCAGGACACATAGCTTGGGTTGCCGACCAGGTCCCCAGTTGGGGATGTGCAAGAGGCAGCATGTCAATGTTTCTCTTGCACACTGATGTTTCTCTACTTCTCTTTCTCCTTCCCTTCCCCTCTCTCTAAAAATAAATAAATAAATCTCCAAAAATAAATATACTTATTATATATAAAATTCTTATATATTTAAAATATATGTTAAGAGAAAGTGAAACAGTATTTTACCATTGAATAGCTTAGAAAAACAGCTGCAAGAAGACCAAATAAAACATTTTGTTTAAGAACAAAATTCATTCCATTGCACCACTGTAACTATATCAATAGTAATATGAGGTGTTATTTTGTTAGTTTCTGAAATTTCAGTTAAAGATGAACCTACTCAGTCAGAGATGGATATTCAATGAAAGAATGCTTAATCATACTGAAGATGCAATATAGAAGTATATAATTTTCAAAAACTTAAAAATCTAAAAATGGAACTGCCTTTTGACCCAGTGATGCCACTGCTGGGAGTAAACCCTAGGAACCCCAAATTACCAATTCAAAAGAACCTATGCACCTCTATGTTCATAGTAGCACTATTTATAAGAGCCAAGGGCTGGAAACAGACAAGTGCCCATCAGTAAATGAGTGGAGAAGAAAACTGGTACATTTATACAATAGAGTACTATGCGTAGAAAGAAGAAAGGAATTCCTACCTTTGCAACAGCATGGACAGAACTAGAGAATATATGCTAAGTGAAATAAGCCAGTTGGTGAAAGACAAGTACCATATGATCTCACCTATGAGAGGAATCTAATGAACAAAATAAACAAAACAGGACCACAGGCATGGAAACATGGAACAGACTGAAAGTGACCACAGGGGAGGGGGAAGGGGGATAATGATAGAAAGAAGAAGACACTAGACAAAGCACATGTATGAATGACCCACAAACATGGACAACAGTGTGGGATCTGACTGTGGAGGCAGGGGTTTGGGATGGGTGGAGAAGGGCAAAGGGGGGAAAACTGGGACAACTGTAGTAGAATAACAATTAAAAAGATTTAATAAAAGAAAAGAAAAAAATAATTGAAAATAAATTCAACTTTATCATCTTTTTATTAATTTAGAAATTGGTCCACATATAGAAAAGATTAGTGATGACTGCTTTAAACAATTGAATTAGCCTCAGTGATGTTTGATTATAAGTCTAATCTTGCAAATATGATATTCATTCCTTTATCTTTTCATGTTAACCCTGTTCCAACTTTATATTCATTTTGGTATCTTTGATGACTTAACTACATTATCATGACTGACAAAATTTGGTGTCAACAACTATGCAGAAGATGAAATTTTTGCGTTTGCTATAATGAGTCTATTTTTCTCTGTGTATATATTTTTCTAATAAAGTTACAGGTAGATGACTTTATTTTTAACTGATCCAAGATGGATCCTAGATAGA
This sequence comes from Artibeus jamaicensis, assembly GCF_021234435.1. Classification (NCBI taxonomy): domain Eukaryota; kingdom Metazoa; phylum Chordata; class Mammalia; order Chiroptera; family Phyllostomidae; genus Artibeus; species Artibeus jamaicensis. The sequence goes on along the minus strand of NW_026521972.1, from coordinate 6,028,847 downwards.
TTAGTTTGTATGCTGATGGCCATTTGTAGGACAAGTAAGAAAACTGACTATAAATTTTCAGCTAGTAATTAAGAATTTTCACAAGTTTTGTTTTAAGTTGGTAATACCAGATGTAATTACTCTATTTTGTCATTGACAATATTAATGAAAGTTCTTATTTGAAATTTTGATTCTTCAACTATGTATTTAGAGAAAACTCATTCAGTGAAGCATTATTTACAACTGCAATATGCACTATAATTCAGCTAACAATGCAACAATACTATCTTCTTTTCCATGTGGTCACTTTTCACTTCTTAATAGGTTCTAAAGCTAAAATTAGAATATTAGGTTACATAAGCAAGCAACTTACTGGAATTAGAAAGAAGTAACTAGGAACTGAAATTATGATGAACTGAAGACTGTGCAATCATATTTATGTTCTATAAAATAAAATATTTACTTCCTCTACATTAGCAATATTTGAGTACTAAAAGTGATCAAAACTGTTGCTGAAATTAGATAACAAAAATTAATAAGAAAGCAACTTCCATTACTAAGAAAAAAACAAAATATGACTTGATTGCAAGAACTCTAAGTTGTTCTATGCTAATTTATAAAAACTGTAAGGTCAAACTGGAAATGTTCCATTATTTTTCTGGCAGAAATTCAAAGGGCTGCAAACAGATAAATAAACACAAACATTAAGTGCCATCAGAGAGCATCAATTCCTGCTAAACCCCAAAATTTGGATTGCCTGGTATTATCATAAATTTCATGAACTCTCTCACATACTTAAAAAGGATATTAAAATAATCTTAGGCAATTTTAACAACAGTAGATAATATTTAATTTTTTATAATATTTTCTTTATATGGTACTCCTGGTCAGAAACCAAATCTAAGTTTTTAATTTTTTGTTCTGAAGGAGTTTTAAAAGTTAAGTTCATATAAAAATCTTGAAAAAATGCTCCAGGTATAACAAAGTTTAAAACATTAATAAATCTCTCAGTCTAAATACTTCAGTTTGGAGATTAAAATTACTTCTTGAACATTTTGGTTTGATTATAAAATGTAGGAGACCGTTCTACGTGGCACGGGCCCAGCTCCCACTCGGAGATGCACAGGACCCATGCCCATGGCTAGGTTCTCCCATGAGGAATCAGGCCTGCAATGTGCCTAGGCTGCTTTGAGTCTTGCTTTTGCTAAAAACTCTGTCACCTGGATTTGTGGCCAACATTTCCTGCAAAATAACTTCCTAAAATCCATGCTAAACTTTCCAAGGAAGGGAGTAACTGGTCCGACCACTTTTGCCCTTTTCATTTGCAAATATCCCTCTTCTGGGATGTCATTAGCGGCATTGGCTCCTTCATTTCCTGTAAAAGGTAACCACCTAAAGTGAACCTGTGCACAGTAAATGAGGAACATCATGTAAAGTGCCTGAGTGGGTCACAGCAAGGGCCATGGCTTTTGCTCCCCTTGAGAGAAAAGCCACGCCCACCCTTTTCCTCCACAGGCCTCAGTAGTCTGTGTGAATGTTTCTCCCCCATCCACAATGTCATGGACCCCACAAGCCAGGGTCTGCATCAGTAAAACATAAAGCTTATTTTAGTCTTTGCTTCTGTCTGTATCTCCTAATACATAAGTACGAATAGTTGAGATATTTTTCTTTCTTTCATCTAGAAATGCCCACAGCAAATACAGTAATTAAAAGTACTACGACAATCACAGAGCTCCAAATAGAATCAAATAACCAAGTATTTAAAAACTGTATTTTAGAAATTTAGATACTCAAAATTACATAAAACATTACAAAACTAAGAAAAATATTTCAGATATTTCAAAACAGAAATCATAAAGTTTCACGTAAAAGTGATAAGCATAAAATAAAATAGTAAACTATTAATAGTGATCATATAAGGAGACTAATAACAGGGAGAAGAAAGTCATTACTGACGAAAACAGGGTATACAAAAGCTAGTTTCATGTGATGTAAATACTTTTTTTCTATTTGAGGGTAACAAAGAAAACTCACTACAAAAGAAACAGGCAAAAGCCATAATCAGGAAATTAGGAAAAGGAGATTAATAGCCAGGAAAATATATTAATCTCATTTGCAAATAAATACAAATTAAAGTAACAAAATATTTTATATATTTCATATTATAGACAGCCAATGAGGACATTTTCCTATTAAATTAGAATAAAACTATTAATAATACAGTACAATGAGGACATAAAAAATAATAATCACATACATTATTGTTACAACCTTTCTGGTATACAATATAGCCACATGTATTAAATAAAATACAGTACATATATCAAGATGTATATACCCTTGATTTCGGTAATTAGAATTCTGAGAATTCATTAACTACTGCTAGTAGGAAATAATTTTGAAGAACTTTTGAAGAAAATTTGGTAAAGATAAACAAATGTTCAGAGATCTATAACAGCATTTTTATAAAAAATAAAATTTGGGGAAAAATAAACAGGACATTACTTATGAGTACATAATATTCATATAATGGAGTATTATATACTTGTTAAAAATGAAATGGAAGTATACTAGAGAATAGAAAACATATGTCCAAGGAAAAACTTACACATAAATGTCCACAAGAGCATTATTTATGGGAGAAAAAAATAGGAACAATCTAAATGTCTATAATGTCATTAATGAATACACAAAATGTGGTGTAGCCTTATGATGGAATATTATTCAGCCATAAAAGTCAATGAAGTATTGACACATGGTGCAAATGGCTGAACCTTGAAAACATTATGCTAAGTGAAAGAAGCCACGCAAAGGTCTACATATTTTATGTTTTTGTTTACATGAAATGTCCAGAATAAATAAATCCACAAGTACCAAAAGTAGATTACTAGTTTCCAGGGAATGGAGAAAGAGAAAAAAAGAAAGTGATTGCTTAATGAGTACTGAGTTTCTTTTTAGGGTGATGAAAATGTCCTGGAACTAAACAATAACAATAGATGCACAACACTGTCATTTTTATGAGGATTATGGAAAAGTTGGAAGACAGTGATTGGTAGCTCAAGAAGACAAAAAGTTTACATACAGAAAGAGGCTAAGTTAAGGAATTGTAATAGAGCTATATTTTTTCTTTCCTGCCTTCCTTCTATCTTCAAAAAGTAACATGGTAGATCATTAATATGGATATAAGCAAAAGTCACATAGTTTATCTATATTACTATTATGGGAAAAAATCTTAAAATAATAAAAGAGGTTTTTCAAAAGTCATCAGAAAAACAAGGAATGATGAGGGCAACAAGCTAAGGAATAAATGAAGTATAGGAATATTACTTCAATTGTAAAAGGTATATAAAGATTATGGAAATTTGAGTGCTACTTAAATTTTTCCAGTTACTGACCTTTTCCACTATACTTGGTTTAGTGACTAGGGCTTTCTGTTTTTAAAATCTACATATGTATTTACTACTTAACCTTAAACTTGCTATATTCTAAATAGGTTAATTTTACTCCCTATGCAATTTAAAGGCACTGAACTAAATTTACCATGCTACATATAGCCTTGGATGTTTTAAAACTTTTTGAATATTATGATTTTTGGAGATATAAAATCTGTTGAAGCTTTCCTAAACTTCCAAGTATAACTTAAAAGGATGTTTCTCAGAGTGGTGGCCTTGCCCATTGTCTAAAAACGAAACTCTGGTAACCTTCAGAGCTGCTTTCTTATCTATTGTATCATGTTTTGGCCTGAGTATATGGCTTTTTATTTGGTGAGTTGTGTTCATGAGTTACTACAGAAACAATAAAAGTCTCATTTTGTGTGCAAATGAAGAATCAAAAGCTGGAAAACCTTCAAAAATTAACAAAGAAAATTCAACAGCCAAATAGGCAGGTTTATCGTTACCCATTGTTTTTCAAAGTATTTACACTTCACTTCAAAAGGTAGCTCCCAGGGAGATTAACTGTTATCATCTGAATCAGGAAGAGCTTTGAGGTTCAAGCCAGTGTTCCTGAGAAATGCTCAGGTATACTAGTTCAAGTGGACTGGAGAAATTTTAAAATGTGAAGTCACAGGCATCCTAACTCATTTTAAGAGTCTAAATCCAGATACTCTCACGGAAAAAAAACTCAGATTATTATTGTTGCATCAGGAATTCTATTTTCCAACACTCACTCACTAAGTGCCTACCATATCCCAGGCACTATTCTAGAGATTTGAGATCTATCAATGAACAAAACAGACAAAGATCTTTGTTGTGGTTAAGGTTACATGTTAGTGGAGGTACAGAAAGACAATAAACAATCATCATAATTAGTAAATCACAAAGTATGTTAGAAGTTAAGACAACAGATAGTAGAACAGGGAGAAGAGGTCAGGTGTGCCTGGGTTGAAAAAAGAGAGGTGAATTATAACTGAAAATATGGTAGACAGGTTTAGGCTTCAATGAGTAGTTTTGAAACAGATGGGGGAGTTAACCACTCAAATATCTAGAAGTGTATTTTAGACCAAGAGAACAGCCAGTGTAACTCAGACAGTGAACAGCCAGTAGAATGGTAAACTATGGCAGGAGTGTGCCTGGTACAGTCAAGAAGAAGCAAAAGACCAACCATGCTAAAGCACAGGAATTTAAAAACAACAACAAAAGGACTCACTTCACACAAGTATAACTGGAAAATGTTCAGAATCAAGGCAAAACCTAACTTGAATGTCAGTCAGCAAGCCCAAGATTAGTAAGTATAATTAGTACATGAATTCACAGGAAATTTGATGTAGTATCTCCTTACACTTGATCATTTTTCTTCAGTCAGTGGCGTATTACTAATTGATAGTCTATAGTCTTTTATGATACTACATACTACTTATTTATTACTGAACCTTAAACTTACTATATTATAAATAGGTTAATTTTATCCCCTATGCAAGATGAAGAAAAGAAACTGACCTGTTGGGCAATCGAAAAATATAAAATTTGTGTCACTGGAATCAGAGAAGAAGTAGAAGAGACTGGTGCAGAAAATACAACTGAAGAGACAATAGCTATAATTTCCTGGGGAAGACATATATTTACAGAAATTTGCCAGAGATGAGAAAAATTAATGGAGAGTACAAATCCAGTAACATAGTAGAATGAGAAAAATAACTTGTAGGAAAACCATATTAAGAACTGACTGGGTGGAAAGGAACAAAAAGGAAACATAATAAAGAATGAGGCTGAACTGGAAATTTAAATGGCTAACAAAATAACAGCTTCAATGGGTAATAATCAGGAGTAACCTCATGTTCAAATATAAAAGAACCTTCTATCTACAAGAATTAAAATGTAATTATAAGCCAAGGCTAGAGGATAGAAATGGGTGAATCTATGCAAAGAGAGAGATATAGAAAAAACTTAAAAATATATATAACACATTATATAGTATATTACATTAATATTAATGTATCATATAGTAATAAATTTTACATAGTATATGTTTATTCAAAGGAACAATGAAGGACAAAAAGAAAATAAGAGGGAATCCAAGATGGTAGTGGAGTAAGTGGAAGCTACACTAACCTCCTCCCAGGACCAAACTGGAATTACAAACAAATATACAAAAATCATCCTGAATAGCCAACTGAACACTAGCCGGAGATAAGCATTATAACCAAGGACTTATGGAAGAATCAACTGCACCATATCGAGACTGGTAGGAAGTACAGAGGTGCTAGAGGGCTAGCTGTGCTCCCACGGGCGGCAGCTGAAATTCCAGAGGGATATTTCAGAGGTGGGGAGGGCTCTTTCTGAAAAGTGTGGAATCTAAACCCAAAGCTGGACTCTCCAGCCTAGAGTACCAGAACTGGGAAAAGAACCCAAATGACATCTGTCTGTAAAAAGCAGAAGGATTTCTGTCCATCAGGGAGAGATAGCTGAAGACACAGAGAGTCTCTTAAAGGGCTAACATACACCCTAGCTGGTGTGGCTCAGTGGTTGAGCACCAGCCTGAGAATCAAAAGGTCACTGGTTCAACTCCCAGTCAGGGCACATGCCTGGATTGCAGGCCAGTTACCAGCAGGGGACACATGAGAGGCAACCATATACTGATGTTTCTTTCCCTCTCTCCTTTCCTTCCCCTCTAAAGATAAATACATAAAAAATCTTTTAAAAAATGGCTAACATACAAAATTTTGTTTGCCTTCAGCAGAGGGAGGGCAGAGCAGATTAGAGCCACATGAGAATCTGAGGTTGGTGGCTCTGGGAAGAGAACTGAAATGTCAATTGCCAGGATCCCTGTGCTCAGCCATACTGCAAAAGACATAGCACTCTTGGGCAGAGCACTCTCCACCATATGGTATCAGCCTGAGGGGTGGCAATGCCTCCCCCCACAGAAATACCTCTCTCCCTACCTGTGGGAGCTTGAACAGGGCTGCTGAGGAGTACAGTTGGAGCCTATTTCAATGATTAAGCCTAAAAGAATACCTGTAGGCAGAGGTGAATCTCTGGGAGATATGAGACTTTAGCTGACCCTTCCCCAGGCCTGGTACTGGGAAAAGCCAGCATTGGTGCACAGTTTGGTTCTTTCTGCATATACCGAGGCCCAGCGGAGAGGGAGCCACAAGCTGTGGAATGCTAATAGCTCCAAATAGGTTGACCAGGGCTAGTCACAGGCAGCATCTGACATGGGTCTGTACCAGTCTTTGCAGATTTATCTAATACATATTTTTAAAAATCCACAAAGATGTAAAAAAAAAAAAGAAGAAGACAAAGAAACAGGACCAAAATGAAAGAACAAGAAAATTCTCCAGAAGAACTAGAAAAAATAGAGGCAAGCAATTTATCAGATAGAGAATTTAGAGTAATGATTCTAAAGATGCTCTACAGCATGAAAAAGGACATATAAACCACAAAAAAGGACTGCTCAGAAATACAGAATGCAATATTTGAAGTAAATAATACACTGGAAGGAACAAACAGGTTAGAGAAAGCAGAGCATCAAATCAGCAACTCGGAAGACAAGATACACACACAAAAAAAACACCCAAGCAGAGCAGAAAAAAAAATTTTTTAAATGAGGAGAGTTTAAGAAATCTCTGGGACAACATCTAGCTTAACAACATCTGCATAATGGGGATACTAGAAGGAAAGGAAAGTAAGCAAGGGATTGAGAACATATTTGAAGAACTAATGACCAAAACTTCCCTAACCTGGTGAAGGAAAAAGACACACAAGTCCAGGAAGCTCAGAGAGTCCCAACAAGTTGGACCCAAAGAGGCCCACAGAAAGACACACCATAATTAAAATGGCAATGCTGAAAAACAATGGGAGAATCCTGAAAGCCACAGTAGAAAAGCAGTTAGTGACCTACAAGGGGGGTCCCCTTAGACTCCCATTTGATTTCTCAACAAAAACATTGCAGGCCAGAAGGGATTGGCATGAAATGTTCAAGGTTATGACAGCAAGGACCTTCAACCAAGACTACTTTACCTAGCAAGGCTATCATTTAAAAATGAAGAAAAAAGGAGCTCCCCTGACAAGAAAAAGCTAAAGGAGTTTATAACACCAAACCAGTATTAAAACAAATGTTAAAGAGCTTGCTTTAAGAAGAAGCAAAAGCCCTGACTGGTGTGGCTCAGTGGTTTAGCACCAGCCTGAAAACCAAAGAGTCACTGGTTCAATTGCCAGCCAGGACACCTTACCTGTGGGCCCGTTCCCCAGTAGGAATGTATGAGAGGCAACCACACACTGATGTTTCTCTCCCTCTCTTTCTCCCTCCTTTCCCCCTTTCTAAATAAATAAATACATAAATAAAATGTTTTTAAAAAGATGAATAAAAAAGAAGAAATAAAAACAGAGGAAAATGGTTAAAAATAAAATGGCAATAAATACATATCTATTAATAATGACTTTACATGTAAATAGCTTAAATGCTACACCAAAAGACACAGGGTAGCTGAATAGATAAGAAAACAAGACCTATATACACTGTCTATAAGAGACCCACTTCAGAATGAAAGATACACCCAGACTAAAAGTAAAGGGATGGAAAAACATATTTCATGCAAATCAAAAAGAAAAAAGCTGTGATAGCATTAGTTATGTCTAAGAAAATAGACTTTAAAACCAAGGCTATAAGAAGATACAAAGAAGGACACTATGTAATGATAAAGATAAAATCCAACAAGAGGATACAACCCTGGTAAACATTTATGTACCCGATACAATAGCAATAAATATATAAAGCAAGTCTTGGTGGACATGAAGGAAGAAATAGACAGAAATACACTCCTAGTAGGGGATTTTAACACCCCACTGACACTAATTGATCGATTTTCCAGACAGAAAGTCAACAAGGAGACAATGACCTTAAATGACATACTAGGATCAAATGGATTTAATTGATATCTCCAGAACATTTCATTGCAAAGCAAAAGAGTAACATTCTTTTCAAGCATACGGAATGTTTTCTAGGATGGATCACATGTAAGGACACAAAACAAGTCTCAAAAATTTGAAGAAGACTGAAATCATATCAAGCATCTTCTCTGACCACAATGCTATGAAACTAGAAATCAACCACAAGAAGAACACTGAAAAACATGCAAAAACATGGTAGCTGAATAGCATGTTATTAAACAATGAATGGAGTCCTGGTTGGTGTGGCTCAGTGGATCGAGGATAGCCTGTGAACAAAAGAGTTGCCAGTTCGATTCCCAGTCAAGCCACATGCCTGGGTTGTGAGCCAGGTCCCCAGTAGGGGGAGCATGAGAGGCAACCACACACTAATGTTTCTCTCCTTCTCTTTTTTCCTCCCTTCCTCTCTCTCTAAAAATAAATAAATGAAAACTTTTTAAAAATGAAGGGGTCAACAATGAGGTCAAAGAGAAATCAAGAGAAACCTCAAAACAAATGAAAATGAAAACACAATACAAAATCTGTGTAACACAAAGAAAGCAATCCTAAGAGGGAAATTCATAAAATTACAGGCCTATATCAAGAAACAAGAAAAAAAACTCATAAACAATCAAACTTAATACTTAAAGGAACCTGAACAACAAAAAAGCCAAGTGAGTAAAAGGAAAGAAATAATCAAGATCAGAGCAGATATAAATCAAATAGTGTTTGAAAAAAACAACACAAAAGATCAACGAGTCCAAGAACTGGTCCTTTGAAAAAATAAACCCAGATTCATGAGCCTTTAACCAGACTCAGTAAGGAAAAAAGAAAGGACCAAAAAAAAAATACTATCAGGAGGGAAAGAGGAGAAAAGGCAACTGACACCCAGGAAATACAAAGGTTTGTAAGAAAATTTTACAAACAACTATATGCCAACATACTGGACAACCTGGACAAAATAGATAAATTCCTTGAAACATACAATCTTCCAAAACTAAATCAAAAAGAATCAGAGAAACTGAATAGACAGATTACTCCTATTGAAATTGAAACAGGAATCCAAAACTCCCAACAAACAAAATCTCTGGACCAGATGGCTTCACAGGTGAACTTTATGAAATATACTGAGAAGAACTAACATCCCTCCTTCTCACTACTCCAAAAAGTCAAGAGGAGGAAAGACTCCCAAGTTCATTGGACAAGACCATCATTATCCTAAGTTTCAAAACCTGATAAAGACACTACAAAGAAAGAAAATTATAGGCCAATATCCCTGATTAACATAGTTGCTAAAGCCCTCGACAAAACATGAGCAAACTGAATATAGCAATACATCAAAAAGATCATACACCATGATCAAGTGGGATTTATTCTAGGAATGCATGATTGGTACAACATTTGCAAATCAATAAATGTGATACACCACATAAACAAATGAGGAATAAAAACCACACAATCATATCAACAGATGCAGAAAAAGCATTTGATAAAACCACCATCCATTTATGACAAAAACTCTCAGCAATGTGGAAGTAAAGGGAACATACTAAACACAATAAAGGCCACATATGACAAACCCACTGCCAGCATCATACTGAACTGGCAAAAACTACTAGCATTCGCCTTAAGACCAGAAATAAGACAGGGATGTCCACTTTCACATTTATTATTCAGCATAGTACTGGAAGTCCTAGCCAGAGCAATCTCACAAGAAGAAATAAAAGGCATTCGAACTGGAAAAGAAGTAAAACTGTTATTACTTGCAGATGAGATGATACTGTACATAGAAAACCCCAAATATTCCACCAAGAAACAACTAGAGCATATAAATGATTTCGGCTAGGTAGCAGGATGCATATTAATGTCCAGAAAACAGATGCATTTTTTGTATGTCAATAATCAACTGTGAGAAAGCAAAATTAAGAAAACAATTCCATTCACAATTGCTTAAAAAAATAAAATACCTAGGAATAAACCTAATTAAGGATGTAAAAGACCTGTTCTTAGAAAACTGTAAGACTGAAGAGACAAACTGAAGACGAGACAAATAAGTGGAAGCACTTACCATGTTCATGGATAGAAACAATTAACACCATTCAAATGTCCATACTACCCAAAGCAATCTATAAATTCAATATAATTCATACCAAGATACCAATGATGTATTTCACAAAACTAGAACATTTCAAGAATTTATATGGAACCACAAAAGGCCCCTAATAGTAACAGAGTTCTTTAGAAAGAACAACAAAGGTAGGGGAATTGTGTTACCTAATGTGAAACTATACTATAAGGCTGTAGTAATCAAACCAGCATGGTACTGGCATAAAAACAGACAAATAGATCAATGGAACAGAACAGAGAGTTCAGAAATAAACCCACACCTTTATAATAAATTAGTAATTTGTAGAAGAAACAAGAAGATACAATGGGAAAATTGCACGGATACATACAGAAATCTGGCTACCTTCAACATGTTTTCCTTTTATTTCTCAAAGGTTTAATTATGATGTGTCATGACATGGCTTTTTTGGGATTTATGTACTATTCACTCAGTTCTTGAATCTGGATGTTTATATCTCTTGCCAAATTTGGGGAGTTTTAAGCCATTATTTCTTTTTTTTATTTTCACCAAGGACATGCTTATTGATTTTAGAGGGAGGGGAAGGGAAGAAGAGAGACAGGGAGCAAAACACAGATGTAAGAGAGAAATAGCAATCAGTTGCCTCTCATATACATGCTGGTCAGGAACCAATCCCACAAATTAGGCATGTGCCCTGACTAGTATTACCTGCGACCTCTCAGTTTACAGGACAATGCTCCCACCAACTAACCCGCACCAGCTAGGGTGAGCCATCATTTCTTTTGGTATATTTTCAGTCCCTTCCTTTTTCTCCTCTTCAAGGTCTCTGATGACTGAAGTGTTCGATCTTTTGTTATAGCCCTACAGGTCCCTGAAGTTCTGCTAATTCTTTTTTATTTTTTAGTCTATATTCTGGTTTTAGATTATTTTTAGTCTCTTATTTAGATTAGGAAATTTCTATTTTTCTGTTTTCCAGTTCTGATTCTTTCTTTTCTTGCCTCCATTTTTCTGTTGGGCCCATCTACTGAGCTTTTTATTTTGGCTTTGTATTTTTCAGTATCAAAATTTCCATTTGCTTTCTCTTGACACCTTCTATTTGTTGAGGTTTTTTATTTTTTTCATTTGTTTCAAGCATGTCTTAATTGCTTGTTAAAGCATTTTTATGACTGATTTTTTTATTGTGTCACTAATTCTAACTCTTCCATCATTTCAGTGTTGATACTACTGTCTTTTGTTATGCAATTTGAGATCTACCTAGTTTGGGTATGACAAGTGAAATTTGCTTGAAAAATCTCTTTGTGTTCATACTCTGAGACTCAGGATCTTATTTAAATTTTCTGTTTTAACTGTCTCTCTGTAACTCTGTTCCATAGGGAAAGGTGATGTGAGAGGTACTACCTTGTTACTGCCAACTGGAAGCAGAAGTCCCAGTTACCCAGCTGTCCTCCAATGACACTTGAGGGGGATTTCTCCTTACCACCAGGAGGAGGTAGGAGTCTAGCCTTCCCAAATGGTCTCCACTGACAATGCACTGAGGGTGGCCTCATTACCGCTGGGCGATAGTGAAAAACATAACTCTCCAATAGGCCTCTTCTGACACAACCTCAGTGTAGCAGGGAAGTGGCGCCTCATTACTGCTGGGTGGAGATAAAGGTCCAGACACCCCACTGACACATTGTGTGGGTAGGTGGGAGAGAAGGCTCATAACCAACCAGGAGGGAAAAAGCCCTACCTCTCTGCTTGGCCTTCCCTGATACCCCTCTGATGGTAGCATGAGGACACACTGTTGCAGTCTCATCAGGAATGGAATTCTAGGTTCTCAATTTAGCCTTTTCTGGTCTTAGTTTTGTTGTATTTGTATTCTTTTCTATTGTATTTGACTAAATTAGAAAAGATACTCTCAAAAAATTTCAGTCTTTGTTAGGCTGTTCTACTCCCAGCCCTTTGGCTAGAGAAGAGGTCCTTGTGGAGCTTTTGTGTGTGTATGTATGTGGTATTCCTGTACAAATCTGCAGTCTACTGGCTTTTCCAGTACCCAGTTTTAGATATTTAAGGCAACCAAAAGATCCAAAGAATCCCCTATCATATCATTCCTAAAGTCCTAAGGTCCACAGATAATCGATCTTTTTCTACCTTTCAGAGTCTCCTTATGCTTGTTTTATATATAATGTCCAACAGTTTTGATTATACTTAGTGGGATAAATAGGGAAAAGTATGTCCACTTCATCTTCTTGGAAACAGAAATACTCCTAAATTTCATTTTTACAATCACCTTCTCCATCTCTAAAGAGTAAATGATAAAGGAAATAATACTGCATTTATTCCCATTAAACTTGAGCTCAGGCAACTCATTTAGAGAACCTAAAATATAACATAAACAACAGTTCAATTTGTAACAGCTCTGGGATTTTACTTGGCCTTAATTTCAATAATCAAAAGAGTAAAGTGGATCAAATGTCAATGTGGTCTTAAATTCTGACTAATGCAGAAGTTAACTTATTTGAAGGACTTTCTCAGCTCTATGTACCAGATTTTAAGAGCAATATTAACATATCAGTGATAAACCAGGAAAATGACTAAGGTTATGGTGGTTTCAGAAGATTGAAGGCACAAGGGATACCTTACTTGGAAGAAAGAAAAAGGGAACTGAAGAGGAAAAGGTTATATAATAACAGTTTTTTAATATTTATTAGGCCCGCGATTGAAAAAATGGCAGAAAGCACAGTCAAATAGTTTGGTTACACAGAATTTTCTAACAGTCTGGAGTGCAGGAAAATGTGGGCTACATCACTATACTAAGTTCCCAAATATCCGAAACATTAAAACAAAGACTGCAAATCTACTAGTTAGAGATAGTGGACTGCTTCAGTAGGAGAGAGACTAGAATTGTGATTTTTAAATCTATTATCTATTCAGGTTTTACCCAAGGTGGTGCTGTTCAGTTCTGGAAAGGAGGCAGGTCAACTGCTACTGAGCAGCAAAATACCTGATTTCCTCATCTTGCCTCAAGAAGACATCCCACTCACATATCTAGCACTTATTTTGGCTTTTAGTAGAAGTGGAGTTGGGTACAGAGAAGGATAATGCTTCAAAATAAAAGTTCAAAAAAATGAAACCATGTCTTGGCTGGTGTGGTTCAGTGGATTGAATTCCCACCTGTGAATCAAAGTTGCCAGGTTGATTCCCAGTCAGGGCACATGCGTGTGGGCCAAGTCCCCAGTAGGGGGCATGCAAGTGGCAACCACATACTAAAGCGTCTCTCCCTCTCTTTCAACCTCCTTTCCCCCTCTCTCTAAAAATAAATAATTTTTTTAAAAAATTAAAAGAAATGAAACCAGACCACTTTCTTACACCATATGCAAGAATAAGCTCAAAATGGATTAAAGATTTAAATGTAAGATTTAAAACCATAAGACTCCTAGAAGAAAACATAGGCAGTAAAATAGACATTTCTCTTAGTATTTTTTTCTCTGATATATCTTCTCAGGCAAGGGAAACAAAAGAAAAAATAAATAGATGGGATTGCATCAAACTAAAGTTTTTCCATAGTAAGGGAAACCATCAACAAAACAGTCACCTTACTGAAGGCATGAAGATATCTACCAATGATACATTCCACAAGGAGTTAATATTCAAAATATATAAAGAATTCATACAACTCAACACTAGAAAAACAAACTCAATTAAAAAGTGGTCAGCCTGGCTGGTATAGCTCAGTGGATTGAACGCAGGCCTGTGAACCAGAGGATCACAAGTTCGATTCCCAGTAAGGGCACATGCCTGGGTTGCAGGCCAGTTCCCAGCAGGAGATGCACAAGAGGCAACCATACATTGATATTTCTCTCCTTCCCTTCCCCTCTAAACATAAATAAAAAATCTTTTTTAAAAAGTGGTCAGAACAGACACTTCTCCAAAGACATCCAGATAGCCAACAGACATATGAACTGTTGCTCAACATCAATAATCTTCAGCAAAATGCCAATCAAAACCAGAAGATACTACCTTACATCCATCAGAATGGCTCTCGTTCATAAATCCACAAGCAACATGTATTGGGAAGGATGTGGAGAAAAGTGCAATGTTAGTGGGAATGCACACTGGTGTAACCACTGTGGAAAACACACATAGAGGTTCCTCAAAAAATTTAAAAATTGAATTGCCTTATGACTCAAAGATTCCACTTCTAGGAATATACCAAAAAAAACCCCAAAATACTACTTTGTAAGAATAAATGTATTCCCTTGTTTACTGCAGCATTATTCAGAAAAGCCAAGATATGGAAGCAACCCAAGTGCGAATTAGAAGACGAGTAGATAAAAAGGCTGTGGTACATACACACAATGGAACAGTATGCAGCCATGAAATGTTATCTTTTGTAACAGCATAGATAGACCTAAAGGGTATTATGCTGCTGAAATAAGTCTGTCAGAGAAAGACAAATACCATTTGATTTAGCTTACATGTGGAATCTAAAATAAAATAGAAACAGACTCATACAGGGAATAGACTGATGGTGTCCAAACTGAAGGAAATTGGCAAGGGCAGGCTGGGTGAAAAAGATAAAGGGATTAAGAAGTACAAATTGTAGTTATGAAAGAGTTACAGAGATGTAAATTACAGCACTGAAAATAGTCAATAACATTGTAATAACTATGTATGGAGGGGCCAGGTGGGTACTTGAAATATCAGGGGACCACTCTGTAAAGTACAGGATTGTCTAACCACTATGCTGTACATCTGAAACTAATACAGAATGTTAAATGTAAATTGTGATTGAAAAATTTAAAAAAAAGTCAATAAACTGATGACCTGAACTAGTGTCTCTCTCAATTCTATACTCTGTGATTAATTCTTAGTTCTCAGCTATATTCCAGAAAATTAGGAACATCACCATATTGAGGGATTACTGCAACAAGATTACTGTATATGATTTTTAAAAGCCTTCTTTTTTTCAATAATGGGGCTTTTAGGGTGAAGCAGGTAACTGTTTCAGCTCTCCACTTTACCTGTGTCAGCACAGCCTGTATTCGGCCTAGGTTTTATCTTTCTCTGGGAAAAATTATTAATTAAACTAAATGCCCCTTTCAAAAATAAAAAGAATCTGAATTAAAGTAAATCTTACAAACCCATGAAGTTATGCATTTTAAATTTGTAAATGGAAAAACTAGTTGTTATATATCAATAACTACATTTTAAGTGAAAACAGTACACTATCTTCTCCAAAAGTAATCATTGTAACTTCTCTAAAAGAGCAATTTGCTACATATTCAAATACTAAAAAATAGAAAATTATATAGGGAAGTCTCTACACACTTGAATCTTTAAAATACCTTATATTGAAATTTACAGATCATTTCATGGTTCCTATCTATATTAATAACGTTGACCATAATAGTTAATCTATAGGAAATGTTTTTAAAAGGTTTTGAATTATTAACTTACCTAGCTTAAAAAATTAACACACATATCACCATATCATCTTTCTTACTGTCTTAGTTATGCTGGTGGAATTCTTATCCATAAATCAACTAGAGATTTTATTTTCAAAGTAGTTGTTCATTGGCTTCTTGGAAGTAACATTCATCACTAGAAGTAATGCTAAAGGTCTATGATCTAGATTTGGTTGAGGCATGACTCAGAAGATGGCAGGCAGGTGTGCAGAGGGGTCCGTTTAGTGGTAGAGAGTCTACCCCATCACTCACTCAGATAACAAGACCTGTTTTCTGTTGATACTTTATGTATTTTGTGAGTGAATCATACATTAAAGCAAATTATCACAGGAATTGAGATCTGATTTAAAAAACTTGTGAGCATTAGAAACATCAAGTTCTACTGTATTACATATGATTTTTTAGTCACTATTATTTACAAATTATAAATAAAATGTAAAAATACGATCACCATGCAATATAAAAATAGCTCAAAATACTCTCATATACTTTGCTTTTATAAAAACTTTTAAAAATAAAAGATAACATATTAATGGCAGAAAATTTAAGAAATACAAACCAGCAAACATAAGAAAAAAGCATTTTAAAATGCAAAATAACCAACTTCTAACAGAAAAGCATTCATGATTATACATATCCTACTTTAAACTGCAAAGGGCTGACTGAATTCAGATTTTATTTCCCCATGTAATTAAATTCAACCCTGTTTTAATAAGCTGACAAGATTGTTAAACTGTGACTTAATAACACATAGTAGAACTTGTTGTTTTCAGCATCAAAAAGCATGAAATAGAATTAACCTTCAGATTAAATTTGAGATTCTCACAAATTGTATTAAGAAAACAGATGACTGCTTTGAAACTATACCATTAAGATTGTAAAGATAATAAAAACTTAAGTGAAAATATCTAATAATCAAGTTTCCTTAAAGACTAGATTACAAAATTAATGTGATAAATTATTATTGAGATATTCTATATTCTATACGATGTCTTGATAATATCAGCTATTTTTAGATATATATTTTTAATTTAAAAATATTTTATAATACTGAAAGAATATAGCTTCCATCATCCTTTTTCAGTTTTGAGATTTATGTTTCTTATGTAAATGTATTTACTGGTTTGAGAAAACCAAACTGGGGCATCTCTTTTCCATACCTCTTTTTTAACCTATTTTCTACTAAAAATTTTTCTAAGATACAAAAGATTAATGAAGTAAGGAGTAAGCAAAAATTTAATGCCTAGATGCTTCTTTTTGAATTGATTAAAATACCATCTACTAACCTCTAGAAATGGGCTACCTTTTATTTTAGCCTTTAATTTTAATTACTTATAGAAAGTGACTCTGGTCCTTGCATGTGGCAATTACTACACTCATTATTTTTATATTAAACACTCAAAATGTTGATTTATATTAAGAGCAGACAAAATAAACTTTAATACCAAAAGACTAAAAAGCATAAAAAAGGTCACTTTATAATGATTAGTTTCAATTTATCAGGAATGTGGTCTCAAAAACAAAGAAAATATTAACAGATCTATAAAAGCAAAATAGGGAAATCCACAATTTCAGAAGGAGATTTTAAAATGCTACTGTGTTGGTAATTGATACAAGCAGATTTTTAAAAACTAGTAAGGCTGTATAAGGTTGAAAGAACATGATTTGTGAATAACCTAATTTTTAGATAATTATAATTTACCAAACCTGAAGTATCTTAGAATATTTAAAAAACTGCATAAGTAATTTTAAGGATATTTTATTGATTATGCCATTACAGTTGTCCCATTCTCCCCCTTCACTCCCCTCCACCCTGCACACCCCCTCCAACCCACATTCCCCTTTAGTTCATGTCCATGTGTCATAAGTTCTTTAGCTTCTACATTTCCCACACTACTCTTGGCCCTCCCCCTATTTTCTCCCCACCGTCTACGCCACTTATTCTCTGTACCTTCTCCTCCACTCTCCTCCTCTCATTCCCCTGTTGCTAATCTTCCATGTGATTTCCATTTATGTGGCTCCGTTCCTGATCTAGCTGTCCTCTTAGTTTGCTTTTGTTTTAGGTTTGGTTGTTAATAGCTGTGAGTTTGTTGTCATTTTACTGTTCGTATTTTTTTAAAGATTTTATTTATTTGTTTTTAGAGAGAGGGGAAGGGAAGGAGAAATACAGGGAGAGAAACATCAGTGTATGGTTGCCTCTCAGAGGCCTCCTCCTGGGGACCAGGCCTGCAACCCAAGCATGTGCCCTAGACTGAGAATCAAACCAGCAACCCTTTGGTTTGCAGGCCCGTGCTCAATCCACTGAGCTACACCAGGGCTACTGTTTGTATTTTTTATCTTTTTCACAGATAAGTCCTTTTAACATTTCATATAATATGGGTTTGGTGATGATGAACTCCTTGAACTTGATCTTATCTGGGAAGCACTTTATCTGCCCTTCTATTCTAAATGAAAGCTTTGCTGGATAGAGTAATCTTAGATGGAGGTTCCTTGCCTTTAATGATTTAGAATACTTCTTTCCAGCCCCTTCTTGCTTGCAAGATTTCTTTTCAGAACTCAGCTGATAGTTATGGGAACTCCTTTGTAGGCAACTGTCTCCCTTTCTCTTGCTACTTTTACGATCCTCTCATTATTAATCTTGGGTAATATAATTATGATGTGCCTTGGTGTGTGCTTCCTTGGGCCCACCTTTCTGGGGACTCTCTGAGCTTCCTGGACTTCCTGGAAGTCTATTTCCTCTGCCAGAGTGGGGAAGTTCCCCATTATTTTTTCAGACAAAATAGGGTGTGTTCAGGGTGGTATGGCTGTAGACTCCTTCATTATTTTTTTCAAGTAAGTTTTCAATTTCTTGTTCTTCCTCTTCTCCTTCTGGCACCTGTATGACTTGGATGTTGGAAAGTTTAAACTTTTCCCAGAGGTTCCTAAGCCTCTCATTTTTTAAAATTCTTGTTTCTTCATTCTATTCCACTTGAATGTTTATTTCTTCCTTCTGCTCCAAATCATTGATTTGAGTCCAAGTTTCCTTCCCTTTACTGTTGGTTGCCTGCATATCTTTCTTTATTTCACTTTAGATAGCCTTGACTTCTTCCTGTATTTTGCAACTGTACCCAATCATTTCTGTGAGCATTCTGATTACCAGTGTTTTGAACTCTGCATCTGATAAGTTGTCTATCTCATCACGTAATTCTTTTTCTGAAGCTTTGATCTGTTTTTTTCATTTGGGCCATATTTCTTTGTCTTGGCACACCCGTTACCTTTCAGGGGTAGAGCCTTAGGTGAACCCACTTCACTGCTGGTGGTGCTGTATCTGGGGGAGAGAACAATGCCTCTTGCTTGGCTCTCACCCACTCTCTGTTACTTCCCCCGCTACCCAAAAGCAAATTGGGCCCATCTGGTGCTGATTCCTGGGTGGGTGGGTTTGCGTACATTCTACAACCCTGTGGGTGTCTCTCCAGTGAACTCTCCTGTGAAGCTGGGAGTTTCTCCCACTGATGCAACCCCCACAGGTTTTTTTCAACCAGAGGTTTTGAGCCTTTATTTCTCCATACTGGAACCCTGGATTGTATTGTCTGTCTCACTACACAGCTGCATCTCCCAGTTTATCCACATAGGAATGTGGGACCACCTGGTCCTCTGGCCACCACCTTGTCACATATCCTCTCTGCACTGGCTACCCATCTCTACTGCTCCCACCAGTCTGGATGGATGTTTCTTCTTTAACTCCTTGGTTGTCCGACTTCCATATAGTTTGATTTTGGGCAGTTCTGGTTGTTTTTGTTTTTAAATTTGTTGTTGTCCTTTTGATTGTTGAGGAAGCAAAGCGTATTTACCTATACCTCCATTTTGGCTGGAAGTTTTGAGAATAATGAATAAGTAAATTTTTAAATGAGTAAAAAAAAATACCTATAAAGAAAATTTTAAAGCCCAAGAGTATCTACCAGAAAATTCTGCTAAACTTCTAGTAACAGATAATTCTTATACAAACTCATCAAAAATAAAGAGGAATCACTGCTTAACTCATTTTATGCATAGTCTTGATATCAAAACCCAACCAAGACGGTATGAAAAAAGAAATTATAAGCCATTCTCATTCATGAACAAATGTGTATTCAGTAACTATCCCAACTTCATTATGAAATCACATAGGAAAAGGGAACCACATACGGGAACCAGAGGACAAGGGGAAGGAAACAACCATTCTCCAAATGAGGAGAATGGTTACCCTACGGGGAGGAATGAGGTTGTGACTACACGAGAGTATCTTAGAGTGGAGGTAAGGGAGAGTGGGAGATTGGGAGTTTAAAATTGTTGTATGCACCCAGGCTGGTGTGGTTCAATGGATTGAGTGCTGGCATGAGAATCAAAGGGCCACTGGTTCGACTCCCAGTCTAGGGCACGTGCCTGGGTTGCAGGCCAGGTCCCCAGTACAGGGTGTATGAGAGGCAACCAAACATTGATGCTTCCCTCCCTCTTTTTCCCTCCCTTCCACTCTCTAAAAATAAATAAAGAAAATATTTTTAAAATAAAATTATTGTATTTCTGTACATTATATATATTCCACAACAAAAAAAGAACAAAACAACATTTAAAAGTAATTTTTAGAATAGCAAATTTATGGAAATTATACATTCTATTAATATCTGGAGTTGGTACTGGAGAGCTAATAGGCTAAGGACATTATTTAACCCTTTTCTTATAAATTCTTATACTGACTTATTGCATATATGTTCTTTTCCTAGTGAAAAATATCTAGTGGATCAGAGTTTACTATGACTGTAAATAAGTGTTTCAAAGTATATACTCTGTATTTTCAATCCATCTGGAAATAAGTATAAATTTGAGAATAGAGATTCTTTTCCAGGAACATAGACCAAAATATCATGCATTCTAAAATCAGCTTTATGTTTCTCATGACCCTAGCATGGCTGCTATCTAAATCACACCAGATGTACAGTTCTAAAATTTCAAGCTTATTAAATAGACAGCTGTTGGGACAATAAATAATACATTAGTGCTATTACCTTTTAGCCGGTGACTTAGAATCTGTTCCAAAATAGCTGCAAAATTGTTAAATTCAGGAGAAGAATCATCAATGGTCTCAAAGCAGGACCGATCAATCAGAGTCTTTACAGAAAACCTATGAGAAAAAGGAGATTGTTTTCTTTGAATAGAATTGATTCATTCACCTAAGCAGAAAAAAATGGGAAGAAAGCAATTTAGGGAAGTATTACAGAAATACTTTATAAAATTACATATTTTGAAAACTCCCTTTATTCAAATTCACTCTGTAAGTAGAAGCTTTTACAAAAATACTGGGCTCTTCACTTATATATTTACTATATTTTGACTACACTAAGACTTAGGAATAGCATGGTGTCCTCAACACAACTAAAATCAGAATTAAAAAAATAATCTAAATTAACCCAAAACTAATGGAACACAGAGAACACAGTCCTGAGAGGGAAATTCATGGTAATACAGTCTACCTAAAGAAGACAGAAAAATCTCAAACAAACAATCCCACCCTGCATTTAAATGAAGTAGAGGAACAACAACAAATAAAGCCCAGAGCAAGTAGAAGGAAGAAAATAATCAAGATCATAGCAGAATTAAATGACAGAGAGACTTGAAAAACAATCCAAAGAATCCAGGAGCTACTTCTTTGAAAAGATAAACAAAACTGATAAACCTTTAAGCAGACTCATAAACAAAAAAAGAGAAAGGACCTAAATAAACAAAATCAGAAGCAAAAGAGAAGTAACAACCAATACCACAGAAATACAAAGAATTGTAAGAAATTACTAGGAACAATTATATGCCAATAATATGGACAAGCTAGGTGAAATGGACAAATTTATGGAAACATATAATCTCACAAAACTGAATCAAGAAGAAGCAGAAAGCCTGAACAGACCAATAACAACTAGTGAAATTGAAGCAGTAATCAAAAAACTCTCAGCACACAAAAGCCCTGGACTGGATGTCTTCACAGTAGAATTTTACCAACATTTAAAGAAGATCTAACACCTATCCTTCTCAAACTATTCCAAGAAATTCCAAAAGAAAGAAGACTCCCAAACTCTTTTTATGAGGTCAGTACTATCCTAATTCCAAAACCATGTAATAACACACACAAAAAAGAAAATTATAGGCCAATATCTATGATGAACATAAATGCTAAAATCCTCAAAAAAAGATTGGCAGTCCAGATCCAGCAATACATTAAACAGATCATACACCACAATCAAGTGGGATTTATCCCAGAAACACAAGGATGACATAACATTCACAAATCAATAAATGTAATATATCATATAAATGAGAGACAAAAGTCATGTGATCATATCAATAGATGCTGAAAAAGAATCTGACAAATTCCAGCACCATTTATCATAAAAATGCTCAGCAAAGTGGGAACAGAGATAGCATAGCTCAACATAATAAAGGCCATATACAAGAAACCCTCTGTCAACAACATACTCAATGAGCAAAAACTAAAAGTGTTTCCCTTAAGATAAGGAAGAAGATGTGGTGCCCACTTTCACCATTCTTATTCAACATAGTATGGGAAGTTCAAGACACAGTGATTAGACAAGAAAAAGAAATAAAAGGCAACCAAATTGAAAAGGAGGAAGTAAAACTGTC
Organism: Artibeus jamaicensis; assembly: GCF_021234435.1. NCBI lineage: Eukaryota > Metazoa > Chordata > Mammalia > Chiroptera > Phyllostomidae > Artibeus > Artibeus jamaicensis. The sequence continues at coordinate 6,006,324 of NW_026521972.1, read as the reverse complement.
ATTATTTGTATACAACATGACAGTGTACATAGAAAACCCTAGTCTCCACCAAAATACTACTCAACCTAATAAGTGAATTTGGCAAAGTAGTGGGATACGAAGTCAATATTCAGAAATTGATGGCATTTTTATATACCAACAATGAACTATCACTATCAGAAACAGACACTAGAAAAAAAATCCCATGTACTACAGGAACAAGAAAAACAAGACATAAATTTAACCAAGGACATAAAAGACTTGTACTTGGAAAACTACAGAACACTGAAGAAAGAAATTGAGGAAGATACAAATAAATGTAAGTATATACCATGTTCATGGATTGGAAGAATTAACATTATTAAAATGTTCGTACTACTCAAAGCAACTTATAGATTCAACATAATTCCTTTAAAAATACCATTTTCATTCCTGTGAAATGGTGTATTTCACAGATCTAGAACAAAGATTCCAAAAATTTATATGCAACCAAAAAAAAAACCCTGAATAACTTCAGCAATCCTGAGAAAGAAGAACAAAGTTAGAGGGATCACAATACCTGATATTAAACAATACTACAAGGCCACTGTAATCAAGACAGTATGGTACAGCCCTAAGAAGAGACACATAGATCAGTGGAACAGAATAGAGAGCCCAGGGGAAAAAAATCCAAGTCTCTATGGTCAATTAATAGTCAACAAAGGGGGCAGGAACATACAGTGGAGTAAAAATAGTCTCTTCAATAAATGGTGTTAGGAGAACTAGACTGGTACATGCAAAAAAAAAAAAGAAAGAAAGAAACTAGACCACCAACTTATTTCTTACATCAGAATAGAGACAAAAAGGATAAAAAAAATTAACTGTAAGTCACAATATCATAAAAGTCCTAGAAGAAAACATAGGTAGTAAAATTTCAGACATCCCAAAGAGCAATATTTTTGCTGGTATATGTCCTAGAACAAGGGAAATAGGAAATAAATGAACAAATGGGACTATGTCAATTTTAAACTTTCCACATGGCTAAAGAAACCACCACCAAAATGAAAATGGAACTGATTCTATGGGAGAACACAGCTGCCAATGATACACTGGGCAAGGGCTTAATCTCCAAAATATATAAATAACTCATATGACTCAATACCAAGACAAACAACACAACTGAAAAATGGGCAAAGGGCCTAAATAGACACTTCTCTAAGGAGGACATACAGATGGCCCATAAACATATGAAAAAATTCTCAGCATTACTTGCCATCATAAAAATGCAAATTAAAACTACAATGAGACATCATCCGACACCTGTCAGAATGGCCACCATTAACAAATCAACAAGTGCTGGCAAGAATGAGAAAAGGGAACCCTAGTGCACTGTTTCTGGGAATGCAGCCACTGTGGAAAACAGTATGGAATTTCCTCCAAAAAATAAAAATGAAACTGCCTTTTGATCCAGTGATTCCATTGCTGGAAATATGCCCTAAGAATCCTGAATCACCAATTCAAAAGAGCCTATGCAACCCTATGTTCACAGCAGCAGAATTTACAATAGTCAGGTGTTGGAAACAGCCCAAGTGCCCACCAGTAAATGAGTGGATCAAAAGACTATGGTAAATTTATACAGTGAAATACTATGCAGGCAAAAGAAAGAAGGAAGCCCTACCTTTTGCAAAAGCATGAATGGAACTGGAAACCATTATGCTAAGTAAAATAAGCCAGGCAGTGAGAGACAAATATTATACAGCCTTACTTAAAACTGGAATCTAATGAACAAAATAAACTAATGAGAAAAATAGAACCAGAGGCAGGAAAACATGGAACAGACTGATAACTGTATGACAGGAGTGTAGAGAGGGGTAATACTGGACAGAAGGGGAAGAGACTAGTCAAAGGACATGTATAAATGACTCATGGACACAGACAACAGAGAGAGGATTGACTGAGATCAAGAGGGATCAGTTGGGTGGAGGGGGGCAAAAGGGAAAAATTGGGACAACTATAATAAAATAAATAATAACAATGTAAAAAAATTTTAAATTAAAAAATCTAAACCTGGTTGTGCCAAAATAAGAATTACTAATTACAGTCACTCAGAGGACCTACCATTTATGCCTAATTGTAGTGCAGGACAAAAACAATTATGCACAGTGATAAATGTGCCAGATTAAAAAAATGACCGAAACTATTAATTTCAAAAATTTCAAAGGCCATAGTACTACTCGTAAGAAATTTGAGTGTCAGGCCAAAATGCTTTAAAGAGCTTGGGAGCACAAAATTTAATAAAATTGGGTATCAGTATTGTATAAGTCCCAAGTTTTTATGAGCTATAAATAGGAAACTTAAAAGTCTGTAAAGTATGTTATATTCTTCCCTCTTATCAGACTGTCCTATTTCTTTCTGTCTGCCAAAAGTCAACACATTTTCCAAGAGTCAAGTTAAATGCCATCTCTTCAATGAAGGATTATCCTCCTACATATTCCTAGCTCACACTAGAATTTTGTTTGTATTTCCCATTAGAGACAATACTATTTGTCTTACTGCTGCTATTTGTGTTATTTTATCATATTAAAATATAAATTCCTTCAGGGTAAACACATATCTTCTGCATGTTTATAGCTCCCTCAGCACATAGATTAATGCCTTGAACATTGTACCCACTGGTACTTGTTGATTTATTTGAAAGCCCTATTTTGAAAGAAAGTGAAAGAAACACTTACATGCCAACACAAAAAAGTTTATGATTTTTAACATATATACACTTGTGTAATCACCGTCAAAATCAAGATACAGACATCTGACATCCCAGGCCATCCCTTTACAGTCATACCCCACAATGAGTGACAGATGAGTGCCTAAGTAAAAACAATGAAGGGAGCACAGTGAAAAGAATAACTACAAGAGTTGTTAAATAATTATAATATAAACTGTGAGGGAGACAAAGGAATATAAACTGTTTCTTAGGTTTCAGGTTTACGGGTGATGTCACTTAATCAAGACATAAAATATAGGAGACAAGTACAAAGGGAAATATTAGAGATTTATTTATATGCATATCTATTAGAAATTACATACATCACAAATTAAACTGAGAAAAATTTTATTGTTTTACCTTTTTTAATTGTTGTTCAGTTACAGCTGCTCCTACTCCCCTACCAATTTCTCTCCCCTGCCCTGTCCAACCCTCGCTCCCAAAGACAATCCCCTCCCCACTGTCTTTGTCCATGGGTCCCTTGTACATATCCCTACTTTCCCTTGTTATCCTGTACCCCTCTCCCCTCTGCTCCCTGTCAGCTTCTTCTTTATTTCCATGTCTGGTTATATTTTGCTCATTTGTTATGTTGATTATCTGCCACTTACAGGTGAGATCTTATTTCACTTAGTGTAATACTCTCCAGTTTCAACCACACTGTCATGAAGGGTAAGAGCTTCTTCTTTCTTTCTGTTGTGTAGTATACCATTGTATAAATGTACAGTTTTTTATCCACTCATTAGCACTTGGCTATTATAAATAACTCTGTTAAGAATATAGGGGTGCATAGGTTCTTTTGGATTGGTGTTTCGGGATTCTTAGGGTATATTCCCAGCAGTGGAATTGCTGAGTCAAAAGGCAATTCCATTTTTAGTTTTCTGAGAAAATTCCACACTGGCTGCACCAGTCTTCATTCCCACCAACAGAGTATTAGGGTTCCTTTTTCTTTACATCCTTGCAGGCATTTGTTGTTTGTTGATTCATTATAGCCATTCTGATTGGTGCAGAGTGATATCTAATTGTGGTTTTAATTTGCATCTTTGATGGCTAGTGATGTTGAGCATCCTTTCATATGACTATTGGCCCTCTGTATGTCCTCCATGGAGAAGTGTCTGTTCAAGTCCTTTACCCATTTTTAAATTGGATTGTTTATCTTCCTGGTGTGGAGTTGTGTGAGTTCTTTATATATTTTGGAGATGAAACCCTTGTCCAAGTTATTACTAGAAAATATGCTTTCCCATGTTTGGTTCCCTTTTCATTTTGCTGATGATTTCTTTAGCTGTGCAGAAGCTTTTCAATTTGATGTAGTCCTATTTGTTTATTCTTTCCTTTATATCTCTTGCCCTAGGGGGACATATCAGTGGAGATATTGCTGAGTGGGATATAAACTGAGAAAAACTTTAAATTTAGGCAGTTCTCAATTTGCACAGAAAGGCAAGAACATAAAAATAACTATGCAAGATGAAAGCATGGAGAGTGTTCTTAATAATTAGTGGAAATAATTATAATAGTTTTGTGGCCTTGACCAATTTTTGTCAAAACCTTAATAACACTCTCATTGCCAGTTACAACGAAAAAATGGAAAAATAACAAAACATTTATTTAATCCCTTGTAATTTAAAACATTAGAAACATTGAAAAGTTTCTCCTTTGTAAAAAATTTATCAAGTTGTATGAACACTATGCTGTACACCTGAAACAAATACAAAATAAAATATAAAAAAATGGATGGAGGCGTGGGTAGACACCTACCTCGCACAACCAAAAGAAGGACAACAACAATTTAAAAACAAAAAACAACCAGAACTGACAGAAAATTAAATTGTATGGAAGTCCAACAACCAAGGAGTTAAAGAAGACACATTCATCCAGACCAACAGGAGGGACAGAGAGGACTTGCAGCAAGGCAGTGGCTGGTGGACCCAGTGAGGCAGCAAATTGAGGAGCAGAGCAGAGCAGGGCAGGCAAGGCTGTGGATGGCCAGCAAGGCAGCAGTTGGTGGAGCAGGCCATCCCACATTAGTGTGGGGATAAACCAGGAGGAACTGGAGAGTGAAACAGATCGCGCAACCCAGGGCCCCAGCATGAGGAAACAAAGTCTCAAAATACTGATTGAACCCCTGCGGGTATTGAGGTGGCAGTGGAAGAGACTCCCAGCCGCATAGGAGAGTTCATTGGAGTTCATACCCATAGAGTCCTAGAATGTACACAAGCCCACCCACCCAGTAGTCAGCACCAGAAGGGCCCAATTTGCTTGGGGGAAGCAGTGGAAGTGACTGAAATCCAGCAGAGAGTGGAGCAAGTGCCATTGTTCCCTCTCAGACCCCCTCCTCCATATACAGCATCACAATGCAGCCACGTGGGTTGCCCCGCCCTGGTGAACACCTAAGGCTCCTCCCCTCACCACAGAACAGGTGCATCAAGACAAAAAAAAAATGGCCCAAATGAAAGAAGAGATCAAAGCTCTAGAAGAAAAAAACTAAGTGACAAAGATAACCAACCTATGAGATGCACAGTTTGAAACACTGGTAATCAGGATGCTCAGAGAATTGGTTGAATTTGGTCACAAATTAGATGAAAAAATGAAGGCTACACTAAGTGAAATAAAGGGAAATGTATAGGGAACCAATAGTGATGGGAATGAAACTGGGACTCAAATCAACAGTGTGGACCAGAAGGCAGAAAGAAACATTCAACCAGAACAGAATGAAGAAACAAGAATTCAAAAAAAAAAAAATGAGGAGATGCTGAGGAACTTCCAAGATATCTTTAAACGTTCCAACATCTGAATCGTAAGGGTACCAGAAGGAGAAGAATAAGAGCAACAAGTGGAAAACTTATTTGAAAAAAATAATGAAGGAGAACTTCCCCAATCTGGCAAAGAAAATAGACTTCCAAGAAGTCCAGAAAGCCCAGAGTCTCCCAAAGAAATTGGACCCAAAGAAGAACACACCAAGGCACATCATAATTACGTTACCCAAGATTAAAAATAAGGAGAGAATCTTAGACGCAGAAAGAGAAAAGGAGACAGTTACCTACAAAAGAGTTCCCATAAGACTATCAGCTGATTTCTCAAAAAAGACCTTACAGGCAAGAAGGAGGCTAGAAAGAAGTATTCCAGGTCATGAAAGGCAAGGACCTACACCCAACATGACTCTATCCAGCAAAGCTTTCATTTAGAACAGAAGGACAGATAAAGTGCTTCTCAGGTAAAGCCAAGTTAAAGGAGTTCATCCTCGCCAAGCCCTTATTATATGAAATGTTAAAGAAACTTATCTAGGAAAAAGAAGATAAAAATACGAACAGTAAAATGACAGCAAACTCACAGTTATTAACAACCACACCTAAAACAAAAACAAAAGCAAACTAAGCAAACAACTAGAACAGGAACAGAACCACAGAAATGGAGATCACATGGAGGGTTATCAACAGGGTAGTGGGAGGGGGAGGGAGAAAAGATACAGAGAATAAGTCACATAGATGGTAGGTAGAAAATAGACAGGGGGAGGGTAAGAATAGTATAGGAAATGTGGAAGCCAAAGAACTTATATGTATGACCCATGGACATGAACTAAAGGAGGGGAAGGTGGGTAGGAGGGGGTGTACAGGGTGGAAGGGAATAAAGGAGAAGAAATGGGACAACTGTAATAGCATAATCAATAAAATTTTATATATATATATATATATATATATATATATATATATATATATATGTAGTCTGAACAGCACTTGTCTTATTCTCACTGTATAATCAACTATGGAATGAGCATATTTTCTATGCCATGGTAAATTGTCCTATTCTCCTATTCCCTTCTAAGTTTAAATCAGTTTCCAACAGTTTATCCACTGCACTTTCAAGGATGTGAAAATTTCTGAGAGGACCTATAAAGTTAAGTGCTTGGCCACCATTCCTTCATCTGGGATATCTTCATCCTCTCATCACAATCACTGTACTCATTTCATCAGACATTTCCCTTTAATAAGTTCCTCTGGTTGCATCTCAGGTCTCTTGAACAGAAGCAGTGTCAACATTCCTACAATCAACTATTTCATTGACAACTCTGTGTCTGATTCAAATTTCACTTCTAGCATTATCATTTTCCATCTTTTTGCCATATTTTCATCTCCATTGGTCAATTCACTCTCAATAATTCATTTCCATAAAACCCAACATGTTGGTTTATCACCAAAAGACAGGAAGACAACACAGTACAGGCTTTGATTTCTATGCATGAACTAATAACAAGTACATAGTGACCAATCTTAGACAGACTTTAAAAGAAGTGATGTAGCTGGTCACTGATCATGACCCATATTTGTTATTTACATAGTGAGCCACAGACTAAAGAGCTAGCAGCAAAATTTTATTTTATACAATTATTCACAGTTAACATACAATAGTACTCTAATTGGGATCACATTATTGTGAGGCTGGTATTAGTTAATTGTAACTGAAATTAATGCATATTTGAACTGTGCAAAGTGAGGACTGACATTACAAACAAAATAAGCTGATTACATATTAGCATAGGTAATATATTTTAATAAAACCTGTATTTTCCGAAATAACAGAAAATTTGCAAGAATGGCACTGTTTTACATCTTTGTAAATATCTTTATTGTAATTAGAAGATACTTAAATTCTCATATCTGCTTCTGCACTCAGTCTATTCCAATATTATAGACCATTTAGTCTCTGAAAAACTCCAACATATACTTGGTAAAGAATGGGAACCAAAAAGCAATCAATTGTCTTGGAATTGCTTTAAAAAATAATTTTGACCTTTCAGACCTCTGAAAAGATCTGGGTCCAAGAGCCCACTTTGAAAACCACTATCCTAAAGCATTCTTTGTATGTAATGAAATCACTTTCATCTTATACCAATAAAATTATAGTAATTATATGTCCTTAAAAAATTTAATAAAATAGTTACCCAAATAATTTTCAGTCTTCTTTGGTTCTGATGAATAACCTTAACTGAGAAAGGCTGAGATAATACCATTCAGTTAAACATTAATCTATCTACAACAACAACTGGAATTCAATGAAGGAAGCTATTATGTGAAAGAGACAAAAGAACATACAGGAAGTAACACTTAATAAGTAAATTTTTAATAAGAATAAATAAGTATAATGTTCTTATTTGGTAAGAGTATAAATTGGGAAGTGTTCCTAAAACAAATAAACAAAAACCCCAGTCTTCATCTCCACACCCAGCTTGCCAGGTAGAATGGAATAGGAAGGCTGACTCTGCAATCACATTCGAGATAGGAGTAACCTGCTTTAAAAAATTATAGCATCTAAGATATTAACACACATAGGTAAAACAAACTGAAAATTATATTTAAAAAAATAAAAAATTTCAAAGTACTTATTTCATCAAAAGAGCTAGGTTAGAATTCAACCACCTGTAACAGCCTGATAAATTTTTAGGCACTACTATTGTTCAGGAACGATACAAAATTACCTAACAAATCTACTTTGTAAAACGTAATGGGAAAAAGAAGCCATGGGATGTAACATATATTTTTGCAGCATCCAGAGCCATATACATATCAATTAGTAGTCAAAAAATAGGAGTCTTCTTATTATGTTATCAGTACTTTATACTCCTATAGAAGACAATCTGCATGAGAAAAAACAAAGATGGCGAGTCTCAGAGTACTAAATTACTTTTAACTCAACATCTCCCTAAAAACTAAAATAAAAGCAAAGTCCAAATATCACAAAGCATGTCATTACACACAATTTCTGTTCTTTCCAAGTATAAACATTTTATTTATTTATTTATTTATTTATTTATTTATTTATTTATTTATTTATTTATTTATTTATAGGGAGAGAGGAAGGGAGGGAGAGAGGAAGGGAAACATCAATGTGAAAGGGACAGCCATGGGTTACATCTCACACACCCTCAACTGAGGACCTGACCTGCAATCCGGGCATGTAGCCTGACTGGGAATCAAACTAGCAACCTTTGGTTTGCAGGAAGATGCCCAACCCACTGAGCCACACCAGTCATGGCCAAAAGTAAAGATATTTTAAGGGTAAAAGAGCAGTTTAAATAATTTATAATATATCAAAATTAATAATGAAGAAAACAAGTATTTCCCAGCTTTGTTTCATCAGTTATACCCTTCTCTTCTCCTGCCAACACAAATCTAAATTTCAGAAGGTCAATTAGATCCTTAAGTCCGTGTTTTACTTCTAGCTAGCCAAGTCTTCCCTTCCCACTCAGCACTTCCCTAGAATCATGTAACTAGTACCACAATGCCAGAATAAGGAGCATATTTTCCTCTATAACATAGCAACTACCTAATATGTGCTATAAAAACCAAATCTGTAAAACAAATTTTAACATCTAAAAAATATCACACAGATGCTAAGCTATTTCCTGATAATGACAATGCCAATATTAGTCATCTATTTCTTAAAAAGGACTGATTTTCAAATAATAAAATGACAATTTGATGAATGTCTAAAAGAGCCACATTAAGTGAATAGGTTTTACTAGAAAAATTTTTAAATTACATTAGAAGTTCTTATAATTAAGTGGTTTTTATTTTTAAATATTTTTAAGTTTTCAATCACAGTTCATATACAAAATTGTATTAGCTAGAGGTATACAACCCAGTGATTAGAGATTCATATAAATTATAAAATGATCACCCCAATAAATCTAGTACCCAACTGATACCATACATAGCTATTATTATTTACTATATTCCCTATGCTGTACTTCACATCCCCATGACTATTCTGTAACTACCAACTTGTACTTCTTAATCAACTCAACTTTTTCACCCATCCTCCAAACCTCCCTCCCATCTGGCAACTGTCAAAATATTCTCTGTGTTTATGAGACTGTTTGTGGTCAGCCTGTTCATTTGTTTTTTAGATTCCACATATAAGTGAAATCATAGGGCATTTGTCTTTCTCTGTCTGACTTACATCATCAGTACAGTATCATCTAGGCCTATCCATGCTGTTGCAGATGGCAATAATTCATTTTTTTATGGCTGAGTCACACTACGTTGTATATGTGTACCACTTCTTCTTTATCCATTCATCTTCTGATGTACACTTAAGGTTGCTTCTATATCTTGGCTATTGTTAATAATGGGTTGATAAACACATGGATGCATATGTAATTCTGATTTAGTGTTTTGGAGTTTTTTGTATAAATACCCAGATGTGGAATTGCTGGGTCCTTCTTTGTCTTGTTATAGCCTTTGTTTTAAAGTCTATTTTGTCTGGTATTAAGTACTGCTACCCCAGCTTTGTTTGTTTGTTTCTATTTTCATGAAATATCTTTTTCCATCCCTTTACTTTCAGTCTCTGCATGTCTTTTCGTCTGAAGCAAGTCTCTTGGAAATTGCGTATGTAAGGGTCTTATTTTGTTATCCATTCAGCTACCTATGTCTTTTGAATGGATCACTTAACCCATCTGCATTAAAGTAATTGCTGACACATGCTTTTATTGACATTTTATTATTTGTATTTTTTATCTTTTTTCTTTTTCTTAAAGAAGACCTTTTAACACTTTTTTTGTAATACAGGTTTGATGATGATAAACACCTTTAGCTTTTTTCATGAGTGAGGAGCTCTTTGCAGTCCTTTGATTCTAAATGATAGCTTTGGTAGGTAGAATAATCTTGGTTGCAGTCCCTTCATTTTTGTCACTTTGAATATTTTATGCCACTCCCTTCCAGCCTGCAAAGTTTCTGTTGAAAAATCAGCTAACAGTTTTATGGGAGCTACCCAGTAGGTAACTAACTGCTTTCCTCCTGCAACTTTTAAGGAATGTTCTGTCTTTAACCTTTGAAATTTTAATTATGATGTGTCTTAGTATGGGCTTCTTTGGGTTCATCTTGTTTGGGACTCTGAACTCTCTGAACTTGAATGTCTATTTCCTTCACCAGGTTAGGAAAGTGTCCCATCATTATTTTTTCAAATAGGTTTTCAACTGCATGTTCTCTCTTATTCCAGCACCCTCAAGATGCAAATGTTACCACAATTAATGTTTTCACCAAGGTCCCTTAAACTATCCTAATTTTTTTCTGTTTACTGTACTTACTGGCTGTTCTATACTTCCTTATTTTTTAAATTGCTTATTTGATCCTTGCTTCATTTACTCTACTGTTGATTCCCTGTAATCCATTCTTCATTTCTGACTAGTTCTGTTTATGTCTTATATCTTCATTTTTGTTTCCTCTTTGTTGAAGTTCTCAGTAAGTTCATCTACTCCTCTACCAAAGTTCATTGAGAATCCTAATAACCAATATTTTGAACTCTGCATTAGGTAGATTGTTGCTCTCTATTTTATTTAGCTCTTTTTCCGGAGTTCTGTTCTGCTCTTTCCCTTGGGATGTGTCTTTTTGTCTTCTCATTTTGGCTGCTTCCCTGTGTTTATTTCTATGTATTAAGTAGAGCTGTTATGTCTCCCAGGCTTGGTAGAGTGGTCTTATATAGTAGGTTCCTGTAGGGCTCAGTGGGGAGCCTTCTGGTCACACAAGCTGGGTGGTACAGGTGTACCCTGTCGAACCTTCCTGTTGCAGTCGAGCCTTCATAGCTGTCAGCACATCGATGAGAGGTATTGACCTCAAGGATGATTGACTGCAAGGACTGGACTCAACTACAGCAGAGGAGCTATTGTATAAGGGCTGATCCCACAGAGCAGAACTTGGGCTCTGGTGTGTGATGAGTCCTCTCCTTGAGGGTATTGCTCATGGAGGTGGTTGGGTGGTTCTCCGGTATGGTGTAAAGCTGCCAACTGGGTGCACTGGCTCTGGGGTCTCTTGAGAGGTACAGGCCAAGGTTAGCCACTGCCTATGTCCTACCTAGGGTCACTTGGTATGAATTACAGAGCCATCTTCAAATAGCTGCTACTTGTGCTGGGCTTGGAGTGCCTAGAAGAGGCCAAGCTGCAAACTGATGCTGGCTGCCACTATGCCAGGTCTAGGGCCACTTAGCCAGAGGTACAGGGCATGCTAAGGCCAGATGCTGCTTGTTTTGGTTTGTTAACCTTTGAGGAAAGTCTGTAGCATGAGCCAAGGCAGGCGGTCACATGAAAAAGCCACTGGAAATGGTCTGGACTCACAAGTTGGGATGAGCAGGGCCTCAGGGAATCACCAGGGTGGGGTAAATGGTATTAAGAGATTCATATGTGGTACCTACCTGCGGCTCTGTTGGCGGAGGGCTCAGCAAAAAAACAATGGCCTCTGCCAGCACTTCTGCCTGGAAGGAATTTGCCCCTCCAACACCACCCCAAAGCTGGATAATTCAGTTCCTCCTCCTATGGTCCCAGTGCCTTTGGAGCTGCTGCCCCAGTGCTGGAGCTCAGAGCCAGTGAGTTTGAGTAGGTGTGTACATGGGCTCTTTAAGGCAAATGACTGCAACTCCAGAAGTGTGGGGGCCACTTTCCTCACAAGTCCCCCCAGCTGCCACAGATGAGAGTAAACATGACTGAGACATGATGTGATCTGCTTGGGGAGGAGAGGTGGCCACTTTCCCAGAGGAAAAAGGCCGTGAGCAGTGGCCAGTTTCTCAGGGGAAAAAGGCATTGAGCCCCCTCCTCGAGGGCCTTTTATTGGGTTGTAATACACAGGAATACAGGGCGACAAGGATCAAACAGTAGATAACATTTCAAAGAAATCTGAGGGCTTAGTATGAGTCAGAGTCTATCAGAAACAGAGTTTTAAGGTTTCCCGCTTGAACCCTTAACATATGAATGAAAGCACTCTTAGCAGAGCAGATTTCACAGGTTTATCAGGAAGTCTTTGTGATGCCAGATTTTTTCCCCAGGACATGCTCTAGCAAGGCAAAAAGCTGTACCCCTCCCCATCAGGTATTCAGGCTTAAGGGGATTAGAGCCAGGAAGCACTTCTCCCAGAGGACATGGGGACTCAGGCTTTGTGAAAGCTGAGGGGGGGCAGAGTTCATTGCTCCCTCTTTGTTGAAGCCCCCCTAGTCCTTCCATGAAGGTCTCCCAAGTGCTTGTGTCTGGCCTAAGTTGCCCCTACTCTGAGGGGTCTTGCCCATCACTGACTTCTGACCAAGCTTTGGGGGCAGGAAGAAGAAACTGAGGCAGCGTTTGCTACCAGAGACAAGCTTTGTCTCCTGTGGCTAGCATTCCAGAGGTCATTGCTAGCCCTTAGCCACAGGGAGTCGAATTACAATTCCTAGAACCAGGCAGAGCTGTCCAGAACACAGAAGTGCTCTATCTCACTCAGTCACAATTCCTGCTGGTTTTCAGAGCCAGAAACTATAAGGACTTCACTTCCTGGATTAAAACCCTGTGCTTGGGACCTGACGTGGGTCTGGGACCCCTCAATCCTTGGGGAGACCTCTTCGGTGTAAATATCCCTCCCAATTTTTAACCACCAAACATCGGTGTAGGAGCAGCCCCTTCCAAGTTTCTGCCCATCCTACCAATCTGGATATGGCCTCTTCTTTATATCCTTAGTTATAAGATGTATGTTTAGTTAGATTTCAAGCAGTTTTGTATCCTGTTTGTTCCATAGTTTAATTGTAAATTTGATATGATTGTGGGAGTATGCAAGTACCACATTTACCTACTCTGCCATCTTGACCAGAAGCCTTAAGAGCAGTTTTTAAAATGCCTCTGTCTTAAAAAATTCTCTCCCACCTTCAATATCCAAAGGAAATTTTGTTTAGTTTAGAAATAAGGAGGAATGCTTATGATTAAAACCTTCAAACCTAAGAAAGCATGAACTACCTTTGCCCCTTTGGCAACATACCAAGAAAATGAGATGGTTACCAAAATTTATAACATAATTGTAACTATAAATTCAAAAACAAAAAAGGAGATCAAAAATAAAATTATTACTTTGTTAAATTTTTATACTTTTAATTGAAAACTAAAAGTGGAAATTCACATGTATATAGGAATGCAATGGATTTTGGTACATTGATTTTGTATTCTGCAACTTTACTATATTTATTTGTTGTTTCTAATAGCTTTTTGGTAGAGTCTTTAGGTTTTCTATATAAAGAATCATGTCATCTCCAAAAAGTGAAAATTTTACTTCTTCATTCCCAATCTGGATGCCTTTTATTTTTTTCTCTTCACCTGATTGTTTTGGCTAGGACTTCCAGAACTATGTTCAATAATAGTGTTGAAAATGGGTATCCTTATCTTGTCCCTGATCTTAAAGGAAAAGCTCTTAGTTTTTCATCATTGAGAATGATACTAGCTGAGTGTTTGTTGTATATGACCTTTACTGTGTTGACATACTTTCCTTCCACACCTATTCTATTGAGTGTTTTAATCATAAATGAATGTTGTATCTTGTCAAACAGTTTTGCTGCAACTATTGATATATGATTTTTATCCTTTGTTTTGTGAACATGGTGTATCACATTTGTCAGTTTTCATATGTTGAACCATGTTTGTGGCCCTGTAATGAACCCCACTTAACAGTAATATACTATCTTTTTAATATATTGTTGTATTCAATTTGCTATTATTTTGTTTAGGATTTTTGCATATTGATCTGTAATTTTCTTTATGTATGTAACCTTGTCTGTCGGGTTTTGGTATTAGGATAATGTTGGCCTCATAAAATGAGTTAGGAAATATTACTCTTCTTCAATTTTTTTGGAAGAATTTGAGAAGAGTAAGTATTAAATCTTCTTTGAATGTCAGGTACTATTCACTAGGAAAGCCCTCTGGTCCTGGACTTTTACTATTTGGGAGGATCTGATGACTATTTCTGTTTGAATTTTCCAGTTCTTCATGATTTAGCTTATGTATATAATCTCTAAGAACTTGGCCATTTCTTCTAAGTTATCAATTTTGGTGGTGTATAGCTTTTCATAGTATTCCTATTAGTATACATTCCCTTTCTTTCTAGAACATCATCATCGCACTTAACATCTAGCACAGAAAAAGGCAGAAATTTCAAGTGCCTGCAAGTAAGTTGATTTTTTAAAGAAGCATATTATTATATAGTGACCATGGTTTATTAACACTGGAAATGCTAAGAAAATAAAGGTTCTCTGTTTCTGGTTCTGTGGCTCAAATACAAACACACGCACATGCACACGTGCATGTTCACACACATACAAACACACAAACTAGATCCAGGTGACCTGTCATGAACACTCAAGACAGCACAGTATAAGAGGAAAAGTATAGGTTTTAAAACCAGATGTATTTGGGTTTGAATTCTGGTAATGTTAGCCTGAACTATTAAATAAATAATTTAAATAAAAATTATTTTAATTAGAATTTTCATTTTTAGTCATAGAAATTCAATCTACTATTTTTCCTCCAAAAAGCATGTTCTCTATGTATTATATAAGTTAAATAAGTGTATTTTCATGTTACACACAGATGTCTCTTGGTTTATAATTTAAATTATAAATTTTAATTATAATTAAAATTAAATTGTATTGTTAATATTAATTTTGAGACTATATTTGGTTTTATAATTGTAAATACTAGAAGAAATTTTTTAATTTCAAAATCAAATGTTAAATTTGATTAACATTTACAAGTCAGTAAATAATTTATGTGAAAATGGGAGCAAAATGTAGCTAGGAATAGGCAAAATATATTACTATGATTATCTATATATGTTATAGAGGATGGCTACAAATATAAAACTAAATTTCTAACAGCTACATGATAAAAAAAGAAGTTGTCATTTATACATTCATTTGGGCCCAGTAAATATAAATAAAGCAGTTGCTGAAATAATTATTGACTTTAAAATGAGATGTATTTCTCATAATAAGATGTATTTCACAATAGAAGACACTTTTTGATGTAATAAGCAATGCTCTTGACAACAACTTCAAAAAGACACTCTGTGATTGCTTCTTCTGATAACCGTCAGTTTAGGTAGATGGAATCTGACCAATGCACAGTTGGCAAAAGCACTGGGGACAGGAGAGGTGAAGCAATGCAGTCTACATACCCAGTCTACATACTCTGATGGTTTGGACTGACCCAGACATGTATTTTATAAGCATATAAGACCAAATACAAGAGTGGATAAGTTCCACACATTCCTCCTTGAATATCATATCTCTCAACTCAGCTTCTGACATTTATCTATTAGGTGGGAGTTCTAATTATAGAAAGTGTGTGGAGGACAGCTATTCTCTGTTGTCAGTTGAATATGAACCCAGCTTATCTCTTCCCCAATTTAGAGGAATAGATAATGACCTCCTGTGAATGCTGAGAAACCTACCTAGGATCTGTAGATGAAAAGATGAACACCTATTATTAGAACTCTTAAGGATCCTTAGACATATTGAACCTGCTCCAAAGCAACATAATGAATGTTGATTAAAGTACCAACCCAAAGTTCTATCTATTACATTGAGCATCACAGAGTTTTATCCAAAAATGTAAGTTACTGTAGCAAAGGTATGAAATCTTATGAGGTGCACTAAAGCAAATGAGTCACTGAATTTAAAGTTATTTAGAAGATTATATCACCAATAATATTCAGTAACATTTCACATATCTGCATTTCACCCACCAACCTCAAGCACAGGGACAGACTTTTCTTCTCATTATTCAGCAACCAGGACGTTATGAAGTTCAGAGTGCTAAAGCTCGCATGCTTAACTCAGGCCTCTGCGTGCCTTTTTCTTTTTAACACATGATAAATTTACTCATATGCTTCCCTAGTTTACAACCAATGAAAATGAGCAAGTCGGGATGGGAAGCACAATGAAAAGAGCTGTTAGATATAGGAAGAGTTGTAAGAAGTAACAGCTAACTTAATAGGAAGAAACTCAAATGCAAAAGCAGATGAATTCCAAACACAATTTTGGGGGATCATGTAGCAAAAAGCTCTCTGTACCTCAAGAGTCTCCGTCCAAGGGCAGCCACTGCACAAGACATATTCACAGAAACAGATCCAAAGTAAGGTTATCAACAAGGATATTACCCTACCCAGTCTTCTTAAAGAGGGTAAGGAAGTACGTAATCCTTTTCTCAAAGAAATTCAACCAGAATGTTTAAAATATTATTGTTTACTGTAGTTTATATTTGAAAACCTAAACTGGAAGTTTCAGTTATACAGAAGACTGCACTCCACAGTAACTGCCAAGTAAAATTCTATAGTTGATGGGAGAATTTTAAGTCTTAACCCAAACATTAGCTACATGAAAAATATGACCACCTCAATCTCTGGCTATGCTGGGAAAATGAGGTGTTACTGTTATTTAAAATAACATTCCAACTATAAAATATAAACTTGACCACTAGAAAACTAAGAACAATTGTTTTATTTTTAAAATCATCATTTGTGTCCACTCTGCTTAGCTCATAACACTATCTCCTTAAATTGCTCATTAGTCCTCTAGCCACAAGACAGAAAATTATGACTTTATGTCAGGAGTTTCTCTTAAAGTATTAATTAAAGAGCTTAACAAATTTTATTTTTAAATATGTTTATGCACACATATTTAAGCATAAACATTTTAATACTTTCCTCATAAAACAATGTTAAGCCACAGAAAGAGAATTTTGATTTTAATTCTTTGTCAAAAGAACTAAAAAAACCCAGAGTATGTAAGCTATTCAATAACCTCTGAAGCTTAAAAATGACAGAAAAAAATTAATAATACCTGATTTTCTATGGATCAAGAATGGAGGTTTTTTAAAATGCCTGAAGAGACTTAAAAATTTAATTTTTTCAAAGTTCTGAATGGTAGAGAACATGCAGGGGAAATACTACTTGGTATACAGAACCAAAGTCAGTCTATGAATATTTTAGAATTGAGCGTGGAATAATTAGAGGCCTCAAATAACCTATTTTCTCTCCACTACAATCTGAAAAATATGATAAAACTATATTTATTTGTGAGATAAGTATCACCCAAGTGTTTTTGTCTATAATATATAAATTTTTGCTGAAAAAACCTCATTAATTACATAGAGGATCACAATGAACCAAAATTCAACTAAATTCAATTCCATCCAATTCCTGAGTATCCTATCTAACCAAACAACCTAATTCCAAAGTTTAAAGTATAGCAATATTGTTCTTTTTTTTTCTTCACTATCCTATATACCAGCAATGAACAAGTGGAATTTAAGGTGAAAAAACACATACTATTTACATTTCCATGCCCCAAAACGAAATATTCATGAAATATTCCAGGTATAGCTCACTTGATGGGGTATGGTAGAGGCTGGGCCTTTGGACAGCAGGACCCACTGCCTTCATGCCAATCCACAGTTTGTGCCCCCCACCCCAGGGCCCACCTGCCTGTTGTGGCTGTACCACCAGACCATGCCTGGCTCTTGTTCCTGCCTTTGAGGTTCTCCTGCCCATGGTATCCCCAGCAGTGCCTGGGGGTGCCAAGCTGCAGCCACTGCTCAGGTGGTTCCAAGAATGTGACCTTCACTAGCCACAGCAATCAGACAAGAAAAAGGATAAAAGGAATCCAAATTGACAACAAAGTAAAACTCATTATATGCAGATGACAGGATACTATACAGACAGAACCCTAAAGATACTATCAGAACCAAAATACTATCAGAACTGTCAACCAATAGTTATTGGAACCAATTCGACACCAACAGGAATCCCCAGTTTGGGGTGCAGTGAAGAAGCAAACTTTCTTCAATGCAAACAGCTCAACTGTGATACCACAGGCCTGTGAGAAGTGCACAGCTGTAGAACAGCTCTGTGAGGAGGCCCTGGGGCTAAGAAGCATGGAGTGAGGCCTCTTGTCAGCTAGACAGTTCTGTTCTAGTCATGTCTGCTATACAGAGACAGTGTTTCAGCTCCAGCCCCAGGACAGGAAACACAGTCTTCTGTCCTTGGTAGAAAAGGAAAGTGAGTTCTAGCAATATTGTTCTTGTGTAAGATGTTTTTAAACCTAAAGAACTGTGTGATTATATAATAAAATGTAAAACCTAAAGTGAGAATATGCCTAAATTGTTTAAGGAGTAAGGAAAAGCATTACAGTGTATGCATTAATAGATACACTAGAATGATAGCATGTGGGGGGATGTTTTATTTTTGTAAACTGTTCAGTTTTTCTAGACCATCATTATAAAATTACAATGTGAAATGTTTTTTATTTACAGACAAAAATGCAATGCTTTATCTATCTACCATTAAACACATGTCTACCATTACCCTGCTCATATTTAGAGAAATTCAAAACCAAATATGAACACATTCTGCTTGAAGACTATTTATTATCAGTTTTAGGGTCATTGTTGAAGGTTAGCAATGATCTAGTCCAAGGTTATTTTACAGATGAAAAACTGGAAAATGAGAAGGTTTCATGGCTTGTTAAAGGACATACAATTATTTAAAGAAAAGTTAACTTAGAACTCAATTATATTTCCACTAAACCAACTTGCCAATTTCAATTTCAAACCCTCGTTCTGGCTGATGTGGCTCAGTTAGATTGAGCACCAGTGTGCAAACCAAAAGGTCACTTGTTCAATTCTCAGTCAGAGCACATGCATGGATGGCGAGCCAGGACCCCAGTTGGGGGGGTATGTGAGAGGTAATGATCAATGTTTCTCTCCCTTTCTTTCTCCCTCACTTCCCCTCTCTGTAAAAATAAATAAATAAAATCTTTTTTTTAAAAAGAAAAACTTTAAAAAGTAAAAAAAAAAGTATCAAGCCTTCTGATTTGACATGTAAAATTTTAAAAATGAACTCATTAAAAGAGAGATGGATGAAATACTCAGGGTTCAGTAACTCTAAAAGGGAGAGAAAAGCAACAGAAACAAAAAAAAATTCTGATTAGGTCATTTTGCTGAATTTGAGGTGGGGCTACTTAAAACAGCCAAATGGCCCACAGTGACTTTTTTCCAAAAAGGAAAAACCTTTTAGACCAAGCCTTTCAAATAGATCCCATTACTACACATGGATGATAATTTATGTGCACCATCAACTGGTTGGCCATAAAGAACAGTATAGTAATATTATCCACATAAATAAACACACAAGTTGAAATCTAAGCCAGAAATTGAAATTTGTTTTAGATAAAATACTAAAATTATGTGTAACTAAAGTCAGCACTTATATTCATTTCACGGTAGAAAAGAATTATGCAAATAATAACACAGCTAGCCCAGAAAGCTGTCCACACAAACTGTTGCGAAGTGACTGAAATTTCTTACACATAACTTAAAGTGTAATATAAATAAGGTTGATATACAAGCCCTTTTCTTCTCCAACTGCCTTTGAAGAGAGAGCAAATGAACATTAAATGACCTAACATTAGTCATGACAAAAATGGAGAAGCAAAAGGAATAGTACCAACCACTGAATTTATTCATTCAATAACTATTTAACGAGTGTCTGATGCTACAGTAGGAAGAATTAAAAAAAAAAAGACTCAGCAAAAAGCAGACAAGTTTGCTACCCTGTGAAGTTTAACTCTGATGAAGAAATACATTATCCCAAGAAGCACTTTACATGTTGGAGCCTGCCTGAGACCATCTTACTTAAAAAAACTAATTATTTTTAATATCTGTAAAATAAATGTAAGAAAACTGTTCTATTTACCTAACTTAAAAATATTTTCCTAGGCTAAAAATTAATACAGTCAATTTCCTTAAAAGGCTGCATCCTGGATAGTTCAAATGGTAAACTGAGCAGATTTCATACAATTTTTCTGTTTACAACCCAAGTGCCACAACAGTCAGTGAGGCACGTCTCTCTGCTAGAAAGGCGAACATCTGTAATTGTCCAAGTTCAACAAAAAGTCACTCAGAGTTATTGAATATACATCCTAGTACCATTATCTGTATTCTGCTTAAGATGCAGAACTCATTTTTACACAAGGAAAAGCAATACAGATATAATTTTTTTGCAAAGGAGGAAAAGGTTTCATCATTCTCTGATTCTTAGAGGATTATTGATGGCTGATAATGAGGGGTTTGATTGAATAAAGTACAGTAAATATAAAACAACTTAATTGTTCAAAGAATTCCTAAGAAATAGATGCTTAGGACTTCAATTTTTTTAATACTCAGGAATAAGACTTAAAGAAAATATATCGGCCCTGGCTGGTGTGGCTCAGTGGACTGAGTGCTGGACTGTGAACCAAAGGCTTGCCGGTTCAATTCCCAGTTAGGGTACATGCCTGGATTGAGGGCCAGATCTCCAGCGTGGGGCAGAAGAGAGGCAACCACACATTGATGTTTCTCTCCCTCTCTTCCCCTCTTTCTAAAAATAAATAAAATATTTTTTAAAAGAAAATATATTAGCATATTTTTAAAGTTATGGACAGTAATTATTCCTTTTATAGGCAGTAATTCCTTTCATAGACAGTAGTTATTCCTTTTATGATTCTATATTTTGTAAAGGAATACTTCATTTGTAATTAGAAAACCGTTAAGAAAAGGCAGACCTGGTTATAACCCAATGAAACACAGACTAGGCATCCTTCACAGTCTCACTCTTGATAACAACTGCAGAAACAGCACTAGCATTGCAATTTAAAGTGGAGAGGAAACACGTACACACAAACATACACACGGGTGGCATGTAGTAGGCACTCCATATCTGTGGCATGAATGTCTGAATATACATGTAAATATGCCAAGAACATAACGCAGTCTGGTTTTGAGGCAACACAGTAAATAATCACAGTAATGACTACTTTACCTAAAGCTGGCTGCCAGCTAAACATGCACTAAATAAAAGAACCCTTCCACCCTGCCCACCTATTTAACTCCGGCTCCAGAATGTACATTCAAAACAAATCCTTCCCCAGCCCCGCCCCAAGCCGTAACCTGGGCTGCTCACAGCTCTGGGACTGCCAGAAACTCGGGGCCTCGGCTGTACCCACACCCCGGCCCCTCCGGGGGCTCTTGGGCCCGCGGACACGCCCGGTGTGACAGAGGCTAGGGCGCGGGGCTACAGCCGGGTGTCTCGGGAACGCCGGGGTCTCGCGCGCTCGCCGGAAGCCCTCATCCTCCAGCGCCCGCAGCCCTCTTTCTTCACCCCGAGCGACCGCCCCGCCGTACCTGCACACCGTTATCAGGTTCCTCCTCTCCACCGCAGCATTGCGGGCGCTCAGGCTCTTCTTGCCGCCGCTGCCGCCACCACCCCCGCCGCGGCTCCCGCTCCTGCCCCCCAGGTTCCGAGAGGCCATGGCAGGCTGACCCCCCTGCGCCCCTTTTGTTCCCTGCGACCCCGTCCGCTCTCCCCACCCCTGCTTCCCGGGCTCTCACTCGGTACGCGACCGTGGAGTGGCGAGGACGGAGGAGGGGTGCAAGACAGCGGGGTACTCGCACAGGGAACTGACAATTCACGCTTCGCACCGAGCTCTACACACACACACACACACACACACACACACCCTCCCTCCCTCTCTCTCACCACACTCACGCGCACACACGCACGTACCACCCCCTCGCCCGCGCGCGCCGGGCTGTGCGTGCTGCTCCGCATCTAGCGTTCCGCTATTCCCGCGGGACCAGGGCTGCCGGCGCGCTCACGTGCCCGCCTACCCGGTAAGCCCAACCAACCGCACTATGCTGCCTAGAGCACCCTAGCCGGGGCGGCTGCACTGAGACCGCTGGCCTTGCGCGCGCAGCCCCGCCCCCCTGCACCTATCAGGCCAAAGCCAATCCACCTGGAGCCAATAGTGGAACTCAGGGGGCGGGGCCTGTCGCTCCCAGCTTTAAAGCAACGTGCTAGAGCTCCACCCTGGCGCGTGGGCAGCTGTCAAGAAGCCGGGCTGGTGCTCACCACCTCCTTGGTGCTGACAGCACTAAAGCAGAGTAACTGCGCGGCTGCTCGCGCGGGGATTGTGGGACTTGGGGCCCCGAAGCGACCCGAGCTGATTTCTGACTCTTACCTGGAGCCTAGATTTAACGGCTGGGATCTACGGCTTTAAACGGCTGATCGTTGTCCTGGAAACCGACTCCCACATTCTGTGCCATCCCTAGCTTCTGCGCCAGGAATGCAGCAGCGCCGTCTCTCGTTCCGGCCCCAGGGCCTGACTCCCAGGAAGGGAGTAGGGTTCTGTCTAAATGCTTTCCTTGGACCGGTAAATAGTGACAAATAGCCCAAGTAGCGAAATTGCCGTAGAATATCCCTCTCGGGGAGTCTGGGGCTAGAATTCTTGAACCTCCAGGCTATGTCACTCCTACCCTATTCTCCCGCACTGCCTGAAGCCTGGACTGACTGCCCGTGTAAGAACCAGCGCGGGAGAGTGTACGGTCATCTCTCCGCGAGTTGGGCGCCCATCCCAGGGTTGGGCGCTTGCGGGGGAGGTAAGCCTAAGAGCAATTTGGCCTTCTGCCAGCGGCCCCCTAAGAGAGGCTGGAAGTGCTATTCTCATCATGCGTGTTCAGAACCTAGTGCCCACTTTTCCAGAGCTTCTCCATACCCCCGGCCTTACTAGCGAGGAGGTCCTACCTTTGGACCCCGCGTTCTCTGGCACCCACCTAAATCGGCCTGTTCACCTCACTTTGCATCAGTGTGCCCAGATTTCAGAGTGAAATCCTTTTTTATTATTATCCCTGTGGGGCCTACCTAACACGGAGCTGCGCATAGAACAGGTCCGCAATGAATCCTTATTAAATTTAACTTGAAATCACTTTTGGCATTATTTTACTGAGGTTTTGGTTTTGTTGGCTCCAAAATCCAGAGAACTTCCACGTTCGGTTTTGCAGTTTCTGTCAAAGAATGTAGTTTAGTGTATCCATCTCCATGCTTCATGTTTGTTAGGCAAAGTACTACAGCAGGTAGTTAGAGATTCTATGTTGAATGCTTTTAAATACAGAATTTTATATATTAACATTGTAGATTATTAATTCCCGAGGTTGTAAAATTTTTTAATCTCTATTTAAAATCATCAGAGCAAAGACGGGGCTTTTTCAGCTATTAAGTTAAATCACAATAGAATAAAAGTTTGTGGAAGAAAAAATGTGTTAACTAATTTACTACAATACAAATTCACACATTAAAATTATAAAAAGTAATTTAGACAGACTTTAAATTTTATCTTTCACAATTAAAGCAGGAGTGTCTTCTAGGTCAGTGAACTTATTCCCAAACATAGAGACTAGTAAGAAGGATCACCCTTCTAGGAGTTCCAACTTAATTTGCCTGTTCTTGCTACCCCAAACATGTGAATTTAGATGTAGCCATCAGGAAACAGATGCACTGGCTGTGCAGGCAGTCTGAGCAAAAGACTTACAGTGGCAATGATAAATACTTCTCACATGGAAACTGTTGTTCTTTTAACAGATTAAAACTGCATAGGGAGAAGAGTAGAAAGCCAAGAATTATCAAGAAAATTCCTAGGCACCCAGGCTTTGTCCTGGGGGAGGGAAAGAACACGCAAATCTGAAACACATACCAAGAAGACAAAACTGAATGATCATGTCAGATACAAACAAGTGAGTGTCATTATTCTCAAAATTAGGTTTCTGGCCTCAAGTACATATTCATGCTACAGGTACTACGAATTTACATTTTTGACTGAAGACTAAGTAAGTTTCATTTAGATATAAAGTAATAATGTTATTTTTCAAATCTACTTTTAGAGGGACTCAGTTGACACTGGTAGTTGTTAAACAAGATTTCACCTTAAAATGTGCCCTTTGTTTTGTAGGTACAGCTTGTCATTAAACTGCCACATGGGGGCCTTATGTGATAAAGCTTATTTCTTAATAATCCCGAGGAATATGGCCTGGGTCACATTCTTTCTTTAGATTACGATTCTGGGGATAAGTAATCAATTATATCCAGTACAAAGTATAATACTGCTATAGAACCACATGAGTTTTCACACTACTTATTGAACTTCTTTTGGAACCTATTGCAATTCTTCATCTTATTTAACCAAGCATATGCACGAAACTTATTCAGAGATGTAAAAATGGCTCACAGTAAAAATGATGAAAACTATAGATGCCCAGTTTATAAGAATTCTGTAGAACTGAATGGGAAAACCATATTCATTTACCATTTTCCCAACCTCCTGTTTCTCCTCATCAGAAAAGACAAAATTACAACCATAACATATAAAATGTCCTCAAACCTAAAATGCTATAAACCAGAGATATTACCAAACCATCGCTTATTTTAATCTCAGAAAACGTGGGGTTTCTAAGTATGCCCAAACCCAGCAGCCATATAGAAAGGTTGATAAGTGTTTGTTTGTTTGTTTTCAGATGAGGCTACTTTATTCAATGGCTGATCCATGTAATTGCCAAGGCCACTATGTACAGGTAAGAGAGGGGGAGCTCTATTTCTTGCTCTCTTCCTCCTTGAACAGAGTTTTGATCATTTCCTCCTTCTTGGCCTGGAGTCTCTCTTCCCGGCGCTTGCGAGCTTCCTTGGTCTTAGACCTGCTGGCCTCAGCCTGGTCAGCCAGGAGCTTCTTGCGAGCCTTGTCCACCTTCCACTTGTGGATGTGTTCCATGAGACTCCGCTTGTTTTTAAACACATTCCCCTTCACTTTCAGGTACAGGCTGTGGTACACGTGGCAGTTGATCTTCTTCGATTCACGGTATCTCCTGAGCAGCCGGTGTAGGATTCAGGCATTTGAGCATTGGCAGTACCCTTCCGCTTACCTATGCCCATATGCCTGCCCTTCCTGTGGGCCAAGGTGTTTTTCTGGCATCGAGCCCGGGAGTGGACAGTCACAGGCTTCCGGATGATCAGCCCATCTTTGATCAGCTTCCGAATCTGCTGACGGGAGTTGGCATTGGCGATTTCATTGGTCTCATTGGGGTCCAACCAGACCTTCTTCTTGCCACAGCGGAGGATGCTGGAGGGCAAGCCTCTTCTGAAGCCTGAGCCTACTCATGGCTGCTGCCGCAGCGGCGAAAGGAAGCGGTTGATAAGTTTTTAAAACTGGTGGAATGAACCCACTCGGAGGGAAAGGTTAGTAAAAGATGAGAGAGAGAGAGAAAATCATCAGAAGTGAGAATGTAGAAAAGCAATGGGATTCAAGGCACAAATGGGTACCTTTGGTTAAAGGTACCAATTCTCAAATGTAATGAGAGAATGGTGGGAGTATGGGTTCAGATGTAAGTAGTTTTGATTTTCTTTGTTGTTAGAAAGACAGGAGGTTCCCATCTGATAGCTTCTGCTTTATCTGGAAAATAAAAGACAATGTCACTGGCTGAAAGTTTTAAATAGTTCTTCTTATAGTGAATAGCAGAATGCATTGATTAATAAAAGTTGGGACTCCTGCTCAATGTTTGAGAACCCATTTAAGATTGGTAATGATGAATTTACAAGACACATTCACTCTATTGTGTGTCTTTCTTCAACGTTGTTAGTGTCTTAGCTCAGACTGCCATAGAAAAAGAAAAAAGAAAGAAACATAGTCCGAATGGCTTTAACAACAGAGATTTAATTTTTCATCGTTCTAGAGGCTGGGAAGTCCAAGATCAAGGCACCAGCTGATTTGAAATCTGCTGAGTACTCCCTTTCTGGCTGCTAGGTGGCCACTATCTTCCTGTGTGCTCACATGACCTCTTCTTTTGTGTACAGAGGACATGGTAGGGAGACGGAGAGAGAGAACAAGCTTGCTGGTATCTCTTACTTAGAAGGTCATTAATTCTATCATTAGGGACTACCTCCATGATGTCATCTAACCCTAATTATCTCGCAAAGGTTTTCATATCCAAATACCATCACCGTAGGGGGAAAAGGCTCCATGTATGAATTTGGGGGAACACAAGCATTGGGTCTGGACCCCCTGCATCTGGGGGGTCCAGAACAGTTAGACTAGACTGCTGGCATGCAGATATTAAGGAAGATGTTGATTTCATGCAGGACTGAAATTTTACGGAAGGTAAAAGGAAAATCTCTAAATACAGGGAAGTTTGGGATATGAACACGAGTGTGATTCTGATGTAATTCATGGTTGGGATAGAGAAGAAGGGTCAAAGGACTGGATGATGTGGAGATGAGTGATTGTGGTCAGGGAGTGGTATACTTGAATGAGCAATTTTGGAATGAGAGAAGTTATGAGTGATGCTAAAATCCAAGGTTTGTAATCATGGTAATGTGTGGCGGTGAAGGGGTATGCCTGGTAATAAAAGGAGGTAAAAAATTCAGAGGTCAGAGTGTTGAACAGACATTTATGTTGTTATGAAGTCACCTGGAATTATGGCAGGATTTATAATACACAATAGTTGCTGTGTTATCTTCAGTAATTCAGAAGGAGTAAGTGGGAGATTAGTAAATGACAATACTGTCAAATACTTTAAACCTCAGGGACTGAGAGAAAATTTTGTTGGTTTGCTTGCTTTTTACAAGAGGGTGGAGAAATAATGGTCTAGACGTGACAATAGAAACCAGGAGAACACTACTTCTCTGGCCTTGAGGTATGAAAGGGATGCAAATATTTAAAAACAAAATAGAAACGTCCGTTTGAAAACAAAGGAAGTGAGCCATCGGGGTGATCCAGGTTTCCTTTGAGGAAAGAGGGTGGAGTGACCACTCAGAAGTGGAGACTACAAAGTAATATTGGTCACAGGGCAATAGTTCCAGAGGGCATCATGGAAGGAGGTGGCAGACAGGGTCAAGGGCAAGGAAGTACAAAACATGTTGGTACAATAGGGTATGGTTGGTAAGGCTGACATCACAGGTTATTTGTGAGACAACTTGTTCTTTGTAAAGAGGCTTACTCTTTGGGTAAAAACTGATTGAAACAAGGTGGATTTTGTCTTAGTTTCTTTAAGGAGAACAATATCGGCACTTAGTTCAGAGGGCCTTTTCTTTTCTGTTTTTTTCTTTATCTTCGAGAGGGATGTTAACAAATCCAAAAATTACAGATACCAGATACTGCATGGAATAATATCATCAGTTAATCTTCAGAGCCATTCTCTGAAATAATAACTGCTGTATTCTGCCATTTACAAATAAGGAAACAGAGAATTGAGTTAAGTAACTTACAGAAAGTCACACAGTAAGTAAATGGCAGAGCCAAGGTTAAAATCTTGATCTATTAGGTACAACATAGATCAATTAGATCCATTCTTTTTCCTAACATGTTTTACTGTTTTTTGAGAAAGTAACTGTAGGTGAATGAAACACAATTTCTCTGCTTTGCATACAAATCAAGAAATGTTCCATAGAATGACCAATTATATCACTTGTGGAATGCAGAGTCTCTGAGAGAGTTGAGAGGCTTCCATAATGCTTTGTAAAAAATGTGGGTTGAGTTTCACCTTTGGAGTTAGCAAGACAATCACCCAATCAGCTTAGAGAGGGCAGCAGTCCTTTCATTCTCCTCCTTTCTCTTACTCTTCTCTTTAGATTAGGACTTCAGCCTCATATTGTACCATACTGAATTATTTTACATCAAAGGTGTTGTCAGCATATTCCAGCATATTAATTTTGTTTTCTACCCACTCCTCTCCTCTTCCGTGTTTCTGTCATATATCATCAACGTTTTTTCTGTCACCTTAAAGACAATAAAAATTCTACAACAAAATAACAAAATAATGTTTCATAATGTAATTGTGTTATAACTTACTTGGTCATTCCTGCAATGTTGAACTTTTAGTGTGTTATTATATTATTATAAACAATATTAGCATTGCAATATCACCATATCCATGATTACTGCTTTAAGAGAGGTCATTGTATACATTTATGATAAGAAAATATGTTTTGAGTCAAATAGATACAAATTAAATTTTTCTTTAGGGATGTTTTATCAATTTATATTTCTATTAAAAGTACGTAAGTACATTTTTCTACATCCTTGCTCACTTGGAACTACCATTGTTTTTGCTGTTCTCCATATAAGCAAAGAGCAATATTATATATTTATTTTATTACTTATTGGTCGCTTATATTTTATCTTTGGGCTTTACATACCCATGTCCTTTGTCCATATTTTCCAAAAGAGAATAAGTCATTTTTATAGTGACTTGTTTTCATATTGGTCTATTGTATGTAAGGCAAATACTCTTTGTGTCCAATTTGTTTGGGACTCTCTGCACTTCCTGGACTTATGTGTCTGGTCCCTTCACCAGGTCAGGGAAGTTTTCAGTCACTATTTCTTCAAATGGATTTTCAATCCCTTGCTCACTCTCGTCTCCTTCTGGTATTGCCATGAAGTGGATGTCATTACACCTCATGTTGTCTAAAATGTTTTTTAAGCTCTCCTCATTTTTTAAAACTGTTTTCTTCTTTTTGCTACTCTGCCTGGGTGTTTTCTTCTACCTTGTTTTCCACTCATTCAATCCTCTGCTTCATCTAACCCACTGTTTATTTCTCCCTGTGTATCATTTAGTTCAAATACTGCATTCTTTATTTCTTACTGATACTTTTTTGTGGTTTCTATGTCTTTTTTCATGCTGTTGAGTATCCTTATAATAATTGCTCTAAAGTCTCTATCTGATAAATTGCTTCCATTTCATCTAGTTATTCTTCTGGAGAATTCTCTTATTCTTTCATTTGGGGGTCTGTTTCTTTGTCTTCCCATTTTGGCTACTTCTTTGGACTTTCCACCTTAGTTGTTAAACTAATTGTTGATATGGTATCAAGCTGTTCTCAGCAGCTCAGCTTAATCACCAGGAGGTAAGGCAGAGTAATTCCTGCGGGCAAAGCTATTGCTTCCCCTCTGGCTAGTGCTATTTGTGGGAGTGGTCTGCTTGAGAAAGATGGCTTCTACAGTGTGGGAAATCACTCAGCACAGGGATCCTGGCAGTTGTTCCTTCAGTTCTCTCGTCAGAGCCACCAAACCCAGTCTCTCCCCAAGTGTCTCTAGTCCACTCTGCCCCCCCTCTGCCAAAGCAAAGGGTAAGTGGCTACAAATGAAATTTTGTGTGTTGGCCCTTTAACAGGCTCTCTGCGTCTCTAGCTGTCTCTCCATAGTAGACCAAAATCCTACTGCTTTTCACAACTGAATGTTATCTGGGTTCTCTTCTGGCTCTGGTGCTGTAGGCTGGGGAGCCCAGCTTGGGATTTAGACCCCACACTTCTCAGGGGGAACCCCCTGGCCACTGAAATATCCCTCCAGAACTTCAGCTGCCACCTGTGGGAGCCCAACCAGCCCTCTCCTACCTCCCCTGCACTCCCTGCCATTCTCGTAGTGAAGGGGTTTCTTCTGTCTGTCCTTGGTTATAAGGCTTCTCTCCAGCTAGTGTTCAGTTGGTTATTCAGGATAATTTCTCCACAATTTAGTTGTAATTCCAAATTGGTCCTGGGAGGATATCAGTATAGCTTCCACTTACTCTTCCACCACTTGGATCTCTCATAATTCTTTTAATCATCAAGTAGTGCTAGTGTTTCCTAATTATCATCTTTCAGAATGTTCTTATGTAATTTTACAATGTCTATTCTTCTAAACATTACAATCATTTTGACACATTCTCCTCTCCCCCCCAAAAAAAGTCTATAGAGATTTTGATTAGAATTGCCTTTAATTTATAGATTCAGTAAAAAGAATTAACACATTTGAGATATTTGCAATGTTCTAAAATCATTATATGTCTTTTACCCATATTTTTAGGACCATAAGACACACCTAGGTTTTAGAGGAAAATAGGGGAAAAAAATTGAAGCAAAAATGTGCTTCAATAATTAAATATGAAAATATTTAATAACATAAAAACATAATATTTCACCAATGTAATGGTAAACAGAACTCAACAGCAGCATTAACAGTCATTATTCCTCCCAAATTTGGTGGGTAGAGGGGAGTGCATCATATAGTCTGAAAAATACAGTATTTCCCCCAATGTCTGTGTGTATATGTGTGTGTAATTAAAGCTTTTTTTAAAAAATAAGGAATTATTTTATTGCTATTGTTACCATGTCCCTCCCTAGATTAGACAAATTATTTCTTTTTTAAATTTAAACTTTATTTTTTAATTATAGTTTACACTCAGTCTTATTTTGTATTAGATTCAGGTGTATGGCATAGTGGTCAGACAAGCACAGATTTTACAAACTGTTCTGCCCAATGTGTCCAGCGCCCACCTGGCTCCATGCACAGTTATTACAATGTTATTGATTATATTTCCTATGCTGAACTTTACATCCCTGTTACTAATTTATTTTGTAACTACCAATTTGTGCTTTTTAATCCCTTCACCTTTTTCATCCAGTCAGTCCCCCAACCCCCCTCCTCTCTGGCAACCACGAGTCTGTTCTCTATATTTACAAGTCTGCTTCTATTTCATTTGTTCTTTTATTTTGTTCTTTAGATTCCACGTATAAGTGAAATCATATGGTATTTGTTCTTGTCTGACTTATTTCACCAAGCATAATAGTCTTCAGGCCCATTCATACTTAGATAAGTTCCTTTTTTAAAGAAATTATTGTTGTCCAGTTACAGTTGTTAAAGCTTCACTGGGTATCAGATGTGGCTGGGCAGTAGGTGGGGCGACTCAGGGCATTCTGAGTGGTGGGGCGTTTGTGGTGCTGGGCTTGAAAATTATGCTCTCTCCTCACCTTTGTTTTTATTTCACTTGGTGGAGTTTTATAGTTTTTGTCATAAAGTTCAAGATTCTTCCATCATATTTTTAACTAGTTGTAATTTTGACATGAAAAACTATTCAGTTTTGCATAATTATGTTCCTAAGTATATTCATTGTTTTTAATAGGTTTTCAGTTGATTCTCTTAGTTTTATGGGTAAACAGTTATATCATTTGAGTTTATTTATGTAGCAGTCATGATATAAAGAGGCACTTGGTAAATACTCAATAATCATTAGTTATAATTATTATGATTCTTCTTGTTATTCATATTAGTAGGTTATCAGAAAGACTAAGCTTTCCATGATAAACTAAGTAGGTTTACATTTTCAGATTTTGGCAAAATGATTCTAAATTTCACCTGTAAGTATAAACACACAAAAATGACCAAGGCCATTTGGGAACAATAACAAAAGAAGTCCTGCTTTATCAGATATTAAAATATATTGTGTATTAAAGCATATTTATGGCAAGATACCAGCTTAAGAACAGAAAGATTAATAGTGAGGTTAGTGGAGTTATACACAAATCTTTTTAACATAAAGAATTTATTTTTATAGGAGGGGGAGGGAGAATAAGGAAGAGAAAAAAATGTATTTTTATAGCTAAAATGTGTGCATACCAATTCTACAAAGAAATATTTTATAAGTTACCTTGGCATCTCATAAACAATAGTCATCTTGGGAATGTTTTGGTAAAGGTTAAACTATCAGTTAAAATGGGTTACTCATAAACACTTAAAATTTTTACTTTTCAGTTACAGTTGACACATATTAGTTTCAGGTGTACAACATAGTAACTAAAAATTTATATACCTTACAAAGTAATCCCCTTGGTAAATCCAGTACCCATGTGACACATCGTTGTAATATTATTGACTATGTTGCCTGTGCTGTCCTTTACATCCCTGTGACTGTTCTTATAACTGGCAATTACTTCTTACTCACTTTTACCTTTTTCACCCACACAAACTTCTAAATAGGATTTTGAGTTATGCTGTCAAGAATGTAAAAAAATATTGCTTTGATTCTTCCTATTGATATATTAAATGAGACTTGTTTCTCTTAAAATGATTTTCAAGAAAATTCTGCCTGACAGATTCATAAAGTCAAGAGAATTAAAACACATTTTAGCACCAGTTTATGTCCACAGCTGAGTTTTGTTTATGCAAGCTTAAATATATCAAAGTGACAAGGATAATAATGATAGCTCCCTGAGTTTTCAGGGTCAGTTTAGTCATATATCTTAGTATGTTTATTTGAAGGACTATCAGAGTCATTTGGATTCATAATAGTATTTAATATCCTCTGCTTGCTTGATGCTCATTTGAACCAAATTTTCTAAATGTTTTAGTAATTTTTTACTATTTGAAGTTAGCTTTCCACCCCCCAAACAAAAAATATAATTTTAATATGATGAAAGGGAAAAAATGTGATTGATATTTAGGCACTAAAGCTTAGAACATTTCCTAATTTATAGCATTTTCAAGTTCATGCATGACTTTGCATTACAAAGCATCATATCAAATAAAGATATGCTTCAAGGTAAAATTCGCATTGGGTAAGAAGAGAGTTGCAATTGAAAATAAAATGTGTTAAAAGTCAGCCAGCATAGGTATTTATAATAATTACTTTTAGTTTTGCCTTTTTTTAATTATGTGTTTGTTTGTTTTTCCTTCTCTGCCTCACTGTAAATTCACTAAGGAAGGAGCTCTAGCTTCTCCACTTCTGTAATCCCCAAAAGCCTCTGCTCAGAGTAGGGATTTAGTATATATTAGTTAAATTAACAAGTGAATGAAGTTGGCCTGTGTGTTTACTCCACCGAGAGTTAACAAGAGGCTAGAAATGAAGAAGGCAAAAATAGAGTTACTCTAAAATAGCCTGCTCCCTGCCTCCGATCT
Source organism: Artibeus jamaicensis (assembly GCF_021234435.1). NCBI lineage: Eukaryota > Metazoa > Chordata > Mammalia > Chiroptera > Phyllostomidae > Artibeus > Artibeus jamaicensis. Next base: position 5,973,275 of record NW_026521972.1, on the reverse strand, counting down.
CCATCCCCTCCTGTTCCAATTTAGTATCGCCACTAGAGTGACATTTCCAAATCTGCTACGAAAACAGATCTGACCATGACACTTTCCTGACCACAACCTTTCGGTGTCTCTCAACTCCCTAAACAGTGCAAGTCCAAACTCTTGCAAATAAGGTCTTCCGAGTTCTGGCTTCTGTTACCCTTTTCAGCCTTCTCTCTTGCACCAGTCTTACCTGACCAGGTTCCATATATCTAGATGTTGCTATCTTAGGACTTTAAAGACATTATTTTTCTTCATACTTTTATATTTGTATAATAAAAGCCAACTCATTAGTTGCTCACCATATGCTAGGCTATTTTCACATATTATTTCATTTAATATTCACAAACTGTATAAAAGACTGCTTGATCTCCATTGTACAGATGTGGACGTTGAGACCTAGTAGAGTAAAATATAAATTCTTTGCATCTGTATGCACATTGTTTAGCAAAGATATTAAGTTTTTGTTTTTTATGTCTGCTTTAAACATTTTTCCTGGTCTGGTTTGCCTTTTAATTATTTTTACCAACAGAAGTTTTATATCTTTATGTTGTCAGATCTGTCAAACCTTTCTTTAGTGATTTTTTACTATTCTAAATTTAGAAAATGCTCTCTTAGGCAGCTTGCTACATAGCTAATATTCTCTTCTAATTTGGCTGTGTCCTTTTCTGTTTATTTTAATGCATATGTCCAGAATTACCTTGGTAGGTGGTTTAAAATTTTATAAAAAATCTAAATAGATCAATTGTCACATAAAGAGTCAATTGCTTAAATATAATTTATTGAAAAATCCCTTTTTTCACCACCACTTGTGATGCTTCTTTTACTACTTGTTATTTTCTACTATATAACCAAATTTATTTGGGACTTAACTGTTCTGTTCTTTTAATCGAATCATCCAATTTTGTGCTATGACCACGTTCCTTTAATTATACTAGGAAATGTTAATACTGCCTTAATATTTTGTCATTAGGTTTGAACATCTTCTATCAGTAGATTTTAGTATGTAAGTTTTGTGCCTAAAACTGAGGGGCATGTGTGCATCTTTTATAACTAAAACATCTTTTATAGAACTTTTATGTTCTATAAATAAACACATTTCAAAGACGTACAGTATAGTGTCAGCATTATTTTTTAGGTCAAGTATACTGACTAAGCATTATTTCTTAGGTCAATGTTTAACACAGATTGCTATAGTACATCCATAAACTGTAAGGTATCTGGGAGACAAGTTACTCATTGACAATCTGATTGTAGAAATTCAGCTATAATGACAGTATCATTTATTACGCGAATGGTGACTTATCATTATTTCTTCTCTTTAAAACTGTTTTTTTTCCTTGAGAAATGGCCTACTCTTGGCTAAAGTTTTCCTTCTTACTATACCCCGTGTTTAGGACAGTGATAATTTTCACTGAATATTGTAGTTGTAAAAACATTGTCTTCCATCAACTCATTAGTGAAAATTATGGGCTTAAGTGATGTCAGAATGCTAAGAAAAAAAAAGAACTTAATACATATTCTTAATATATATTCATTCATGCCTTCCCATTCTATATCTTTTTGCATTTGCCCAATTATCCCCATTTCCCCAGACACTTCCTTTGCTCTCTTTACAAAGGAAATAATCATATAAATTTGGAAACCTTTTAGATGTAGGAAAAAATATTTTGAAAGAATAGGTTTTTATTTTCCTTTTAAAATATCTAGCTTAATTTATAACCTGGAATGGATTGCCTTATCAGAGCAAATAAGGTAAATTTTAGTGAAGTTTAATTGTAAGATTGAGATTGTTAGAGTACAATTTTCTCACTATTACGTTGGTTAAGAACTCCTTTATACATTTCTTATGAACTCTGCCATGAACCTTGCATTGTGGTCAAAGGACCCCAGGAAGCACACTCTGAGAAAACTGACACCTAGTCTCCTAAGGTTTAATTTTCCAGGATTTTATTTCTTATCTGTTTTTTTCTAAACTGTAGAACTTCTTCATGAAGCCACTCAAGTAGGATAATGGTGTTCCTTCATGATCCTAGATCCTAGAATCAACGTACAAGATAGTCCCTTAGTTTAAACTGAAGAAAACATTGAGGAATACACGAAACTGTCCAAGCCAGACATGTAGACTAAAGTTCAATGCCATCACTCCCAGGATGATAGCAATTATTAAAAATTTCTGCCCCCCACACTCTACCCATAGAGACTGTAACAATACTTTTACGGATTTAATTGCCAACGTCCCCATGTCCCAAAAATACCTTGAATGCTTTGTCACCGAGAAGCTAGCTCTGAAAACCTCTCATCAAATCATTCAAAAATACTCCAGGTCATTGTTTTTAACAGGCCTAATTTAACTCTTAAGAAACTGTTGAAAATGTATAACAATTACTGGTTGGGTTGGCTTGAAGTCTTCGTGAAGTTGAATTCTTTTCCTGGCACATTGATGAAGACCAATAAAGGCCACATTTTAAGTTCTCTTCCAAGAACAAAACAATGCACCTCAAATACTTATACTCTAAAACTCTAATAGAGCTGCATTTTGCATTAACTTATGTGATTTATTTAATAGAAAAAAATGTGAAAATATAGGCTCTCAAAAAACATGCCCTTAAGTATACTATCTGTCTGAAAAATCTCAGTTCTGCTTTTTGAACATTCAATGTTCTGAACCTGGGGTTAATGATATGAGTTCTAGAACTAACATTTCTGTATGGAATCCTGGATTCAACTTTCTGTTCTGCTACTCACTGACTGTGTGCTATTATGTAACCTTTGGATGTCACTGAATTGTAGTTTCCTCTTCTGTAAGATGAATATAATGGTGGTCCTCCTTGTGTCAGGACTAAGTGAGAAAACATCTTCTTTAGAGCTCAATAAATATGAGTCATTATTTTTCTTTTCTTTCCTCAAATGCATTAGAAGCTCCATTAAGGGCAAGGACTAAATTATGTCTTTTTATATCTTGAGTGCTCAATGAAACGGCTCAGTAAATATTTGTAAAACATGGTTGTTATAATATTCTTAGATCTGAGCCAACCACCTGCAGCATGCCATAAAAATCTTTTTAAATAATATATTTCCTGTGGAGCAGGAGCAGAGAACTCCTTCCAATACCAGTCACAAATCTTAATCATATGAGAGTCTCCAAAAAAAATTCCCAGATTAGGTAATATCTTTCTCTTTAATAAAGATGATTTCCTAATCAAAACTAAGTGTGGTTAATTTATGCCTTTGTAAAATTTTCACATACAGAAAGTCATAAATCAAAAATGGTTCCTTTGTGAAATCCCATGTCCTGATTCTTTAATTTGTTACATGTGCACAAAAGCAAAAATCAAAATCTGTGTAGATCAAAGAATTTCAGACATGCTCTAAGCATCAAAAAATATGAAAACATTATTTTCTTCCTAGTCTCAAAAGATGGGAATCTTTCGGAGAATGTCAAATGAAAGTAGTAAAGTTGTTTGCCAGATAAGACCTCGTAATGTTATTCTAAAAATGTGAAATAGGATGAAAAAAGAAGAGTGCTCAGCCCTGGCTGGTGTAGCTCAGTGGGTTGAGTGTAGACCTGCAAACCAAAGGGTCACCAGTTCGATTCCCACTCAGGGCACATGAGTGGGTTGCAGGCCAGGTCCCCAGTAGGGGAAGCATGAGAGGCAACCAGACACTGCTGTTTCTCTCCCTCTCTTTCTCCCTTCCCTTCTCTTTAAAAATAAATAAGTAAAACCTTTTAAAAAAAAAAAGAGAGAGTGCCCAATAGGATATAATGAAGAAAAAGCCAAGGGGATGAGCAATGGTATTAATTTAACCATTCCTTTCAGTAAATATTTACTAAATGACTACCATGCTTCTTTTGCTGGAAACAGAACAAAACAGATATGGGCTGCCTTTATAGAACTCATATCTCATTGGGAAAGACACATTTTGTAATGAGCAAAAACTGTAATTGTCATGTGAGGTAAACAAATCAGGATGTACTGGGAACATTTCCCTGAGGAAGTGACTTTTAAACTACGCCCAAAGAATGAATCCATGTTAGCCAGGTGTGATGTGTGTGTGTGTGTGTGTGAGAAAATGCATGCTGGGAAATTGGGAAGGATGAGGGAGGGTAGAGAAAGGCTGTATCAGGAGGGCAGGCAGCAGGAACACAGTGAAGGGCAAAGTTCCTAGTTGCTGACAGAGGTCAGTGAAGCTGTATCATGAAGGAGCAGGGAGAGAAGTAGCCGAAGGCTAGAGAGGTGAGCAAAAGGAAGATCATGGAATTGATCTTCCTTTGGAAGGAAGGTACAATCCTTTGGAATTGTACCTGAAAGCAAGGTTAAGCCATTGCAAATCTTATCTGGGGATGTGGCGTGATTATAGATACATGTTTACAACTTACTCTGGTTGCTGTGTGGGGAGTGAATTAGAAGGGGGATGGAATGGATGTGGAAAAACTAGTTAGGAAGCTCTGATAGTAGGCCAAGTAAGAAAGGATATAGTGATTTAGACAAGGCTTTGTCACTGTTGAGAAAAAGATAGATTCTGATTGGACAGGGAAAATAAGGCAGGAGGGGTTTCAGATGACTCCTTGCACCCCCAGGTTTCTGACATAAAGGAAATGCTGGTTCTGTGTGCTTAGATGTGCGTGCCGAAAGAGAAGCCAATCTGGGAGCAAGATCAGAAGTTCAGAGCTCAATGTGCGATGTGTTGAGCCACCCAGGTGGCAATTCCCACAGCATGATCTTTAGAATTTACTGTCTGTAATGGTAACAAAGAAGATAGAGAATGAAAAAGCTTTGCTATAGAATACTAAGGAGACTCACCTTTGCCATTTGATGAAATGGTAGCATAGACAATACGCCTGGCTTGGATGAGCAGTATTTGATTGTAATGCATAGGAATCAGTAAAATAAGAGGAGCAGAGCTAGAAATGCTAGAAGAATATTAACTGCAAACTAAATGCCAGTTTCTAAAACAGAACACTGCAGTATGACTTGCCAATTAGAAGGAACATAACCACAAGGCCATGGTGTGCTATGTCATGCAAAAGAGACAATATAGGCAAATAGTTGTCAGAGTTACAGAATACCTCACTGGGGAAAGGAAAACCAACTACAGATAAGAAAGGGAAATCATCAGTGTCTCATGAAAAGGTCACACAATAAAAGTTTTGCAACATTGTTTTACATTACCGGGTTAGCACCATTCCCTCATTTTCTATGTGTTAATATCATTTAAGGTATTTTACTTTATTTTAAGATTTTATTTATCTATTTTTAGAGAGAGGGGAAGGGAGAAAGAGAGAGAGACATCAGTGTGTGGCTGCCTCTCATGTGGCCCCCAACTAGGGACCTGGCCCACAACCTAGGCATGTGCCCTGACTGGGAATCAAACTGGCGACCCTTTGGTTAGCAGCCTGCACTCAATTCACAGAGCTACACCAGCCAGGGCTCATTTAAGGTATTTTAAGAAATAATGTTATTAATTAACAATGCAATTTGTAACGAGCAATACTGATTTCGCCCTTTTTAAAAGTATCGCACAATAAAATAAACTTTGGGCTTCAGTTGGCCAACTTTAGAATCCTAGATAATTGGACTGCAGATACTAGTAGGGTGAATAGAACGCGCAGTAGAATCTATTGCCCTTCTTCTGGGTTCTGAAGAATGGCAGTTGAAACAGCCTAGTCTGACTGCCTAGTCTGACTGATCAAGAGCAAAAGTAAAATAAGATGAGAGAAACTTTACACAAAGGTGAACTCAAACAGCTGGAGAGTATGATTGCACCTGTCCCCCTAACAAATATCCCACACTAGCCAATCTGAAATCCCCACCATTAGAATCCCCTCTGGATATGATAGAAGAGCAAACTCACTGTGAAAAAACCTATAGCGTTAACTTGATCTTCTTTCTAACTGATTGTGTGGCCTTGGTCAAGTTCCTTAGCATTTTAGAGACTTGGTATAATGAAGGAGCAATATAAAATGTCCTTTAAATACCCTTACAAGCCTGAACATCCATGAATCTAGAAAGAAACACTGGAGTGTGAGAATTACCCAACAGAAAAGCTATTTCACAGAAATAATTTTATAAGTATTAATACTCAGGGATTTCCAAGATCTTAATTGCACCATTCAAAATTTTCCTTTCCTTTATTCTGTCTTGGCACAAATTAAAATTCTAATTTTTCTCCCACTAGCACACCCAGTCTCTTTCCTTTGCTGTATTCCCCATAGCACTTTCTAGCTCTTAACATACTAAGTCACTTATTGTTTGTGCTTTTGTCTATCTTTCTACCCCTGCCACCAAATATGAGTCCTACCTGGGCAGGGAGTTTCATTCATTTTGTTCATGGGTGTATGCCAAGTATTTGGAATAGCACATAACATATAGTGAGTACTCAATTAATATTGTTGAGTGGATGAATGAGTGAATTCCTAATTCAAATTTAAAATGAAACATTCCCAACTTCAGTAACAATTTTGAAAGCAAATTAACCAACTATACATTAGTCCAGTGGTCCCCAATCTTTTTGGCACCAGGGACTGGTTTCATGGAAGGAGAGCAGAGCTTAGGTGAGCTTTGCTCATGGCCAGGTGGTCGGGGCCCCCTGAATTAGTCTGTTAGCACAGTGTTCCTTTCATATGGAAGTATATTTCAAGTAGATTAGCCTTATGAAGTGATACAAACCTTTTTAAAAAAATAGTGTGTGAACATTGGCTTAGTGAACTTATTTGACCTTATTCCCAGGAGAGAGTTCATTTGACATCAGGAAAGTTCAAAGTTAATGATTCATAGAGCAATTAAAGAACTAAAAAGGGAGTGGCTTTTTTATGAACTCTGCGATTTCAAAACCAGGTAGGGTAATATTATTATGTTAGGAATTCCTCGGAGTTGATGTCAGAGGGTGAGAGTTTTGGCTAGAAAGAGAGTGATAAGTAGATACACACTAGGATTGATCCAACCAAGTTAAGTACTGAACTTCACAGGAATTTCCCTTTAGGAAGAATCTTCAGAACAAATTTACTGAACACACAAGAAAACTGGACTCATCACTTTTTAACCATATTTCATTTTGAACTGAAACCTCTCAAATAAGTCTATTAATAGACTCTCAGTAGTCTATTAATAACAATAATAAAAAGAACAATAGAAGTAAAGTTTCCAGACTTACACATGCAGGTAGTAAGCTAACTGCTCATCATTTACTGTCTCATTTTACAAATGAAGAATTTTAGTTGTGCTGAGAATAAAGAAATTCTTCAACATCAAATGACCAGAATTTAAATTTAATCTGTTTAATGCTGAAGCCTGTGTTCTTCATTGCAATGCTAGCTTGTCTCTTGTTTCTAAAACTTTAATGTATCAATAAAAGGCATAATGTGATACTATCAAGAACATTCAAAACATATTTTTTGTGCATTCCAAAAACCAATACAAAAAAATTTCAAACTACTTATTTCCTGGCAGGTCTCCTTGAAATTGATTCAGAGCTCCCTTTTGTATTTACTTTGAAAATGATAATGCTCATTTTAAATGTAAAATGTCAATTTTGCTTGTCAAAAACAAAACCCTCTCCCTGTATACTAAAATTACAGTAATTTTCTTCCCGAAAACGCACATACAACTTGAGGAACAGAGTGCTTATTCATCCTTATGTTGTCAGCATCTATCAGAGTGCCTGCCACACAGTCAGTGCTCAGTAGAAATGTTAAGTAAAGAAGAATCACAAAAGAAATAATTGCTCTGGCTAAGGACATCTTTATTTGAACGGATATGCTTCAAAATGTCAAGCAACGCTGCTAATCAGAATTTCTATATGTCCATTTCACAGATGGAAATTGTGTGCCTATTATCTAGGCCCCACTTTGTGACGGTCACTAGCAGCACAGCCTAAAAAAAAGAGAGGCAAGATGTCTATCTAGCCTCAGAGAAATCTGATCTTCAGGGGAACAACAACTAAGTCATTAATTGGTCTTTTCTCTTCATTATCTTCCTCAGGTAGTGAAATAAAATGGCTTAAAGGAAAAGGATCTCCAGGTCTTTGATCTTCTGCATGATTCTTTGAGGTTGATATGGAAGCAGCAATTAGACAAAAATGCACCCAAGTTACACAGAAATTGATGGCAAAACCAAAGCTAGAATAGTTATTTTAGCCTACCATATATTTTGTATTGCTTAGAGATGATCTCTGTTTTAACCTCTGTCTGTCTTAGAAGCATGCTATAGAAATTTTCAGGAATATGAGAATTTTCTAAGAAATGCAGAATTTTAGGGGTTCTAAATGTTACTTATTTTAGTCAGTTAATGTTGGTCTTCACTAGATGTGGTGGTTCTACATTAAACAGCAAATCCCACTAGGAGATGAATAAGTGTAACTAGGACCCTGACTCTCTTATCCCCATTTCCATGCCTTATAAAAATTTTTATTTTTTCATTGTAAAAATAATACACTGTTAACATAGGATATCTGTAAAATAAAAAAGTTTAAAGAAAAAAATGGCCCTGGCTGGTGTAGCTCAGTGGATTGAGCGCGGGCCTGCGAACCACACGATCGCGGTTTGATTCCCAATCAGGGCACATGCCTGGGTTGCAGGCTGGTTCCCGGCAGGGGACTCACGAGAGGCAACCGTATATTGATATTTCTCTACTTCTCTCCTTCCCTTCCTCTCTAAAAATAAATAAATAAATAAAATCTAAGAAAAAAATGTTCTAACTTTTATCACTAAAAAACCATTCTTGTCTATCTAATGAATTTCCAGTCAATCTTTCAAACCAACCTGTGTCGTAATGAAGAATTTGTCCCATCTTTGTCCAGGATTCCAGGCATGGAGCTCCTACAGTAAGGGCGTCCAAACTTTTGGCATCTCTGGGCCACAGTGGAAGAAGAAGACTTGTCTTGGGCCACACATTAAATACATTCTGACATGTAATCACAAAAAAAAAAAAATCTCATGATGTTTTAAGGAAATTTGTGATTTTGTATTGGACTGTGTTCGTAGCCATCCTAGGCCTCATGGTGGTTAGGCACCCGTGTGAAGGCCTTGGAATTTCCTGAGTGACGTCTTTTTTATGCCAATGAGGTGACTCATGGTGGGCCTGTAAGATGGGGCTGAGGATCAGAAAGTCCAACTACAGGATTACAGGGTTGAAATTTTGGGCCAGTCCTAACTCTGGGGAGGTTTTAGGGCTGGAGATTGAGTTCGTTCACATGGCCCATGACGGATCAATCATGCTTATATAATAAAACCTCAATGAAACCCTTGGACTCTGAAGCTCAGTAGAGCTTCGCGGTGGGCGAGCACATCAATATGCAGGGAGAGCGATATGCACTGATTTTTGGAGAGGGCATACATGCCCGGCATCCACCCCATACCTTATCTTATGTGTATCCTCTATGATAAAACTGTAAGCATAAGTATAAAAACACATTCTTCACAATTTGATATATTTCTTTCTAGTATTACAGCAATTCATTTGCTTTAATAGTTCATGGTATGCTGTCACAGTTTCCCCTCCTCTCTTCCTCGAATATTGACATAGGCATTTGACGTGGACTCCAGCCAGCAGGGTCCATATGTTGTGGCTGTGACCAACAAGTTCACATGGACTACAGAAGTCCTGTGGAGAAAAAAGGACGGCGCGGCCACTCTGAGTGAGAGAGGGCCTTGACCCCTGCCTGGACAAGCTTTTATTGTTTTTCTGGGTACATTACATCAAGGATGGTCCTCATTTACTATGCACAGGTTTGCTTTAGGTGGTTCTCTTGTACAGATGACAGAGGAAAGAATGTTGCTAACTGCGTCAAAAAAAAGGATGTTTCAGATCCCAAGGATGTTTCTTACTTCAAAGAAGAGGTGGTTGAACTGGTTACATTCCATACTCGGGAGGTTTAGCACAGACTTGAGGAATTTACTTTAAAGATATGCAATAAACATTTTCTGCCTCAATTCAGGGTGAGAGAGTTTTAGCAAAAAGCAAACCTCATAGCAGCCTAGGTACAATGCAGGCCTGGTTCCCCATGACAAAACCGATCTGTGGGCTCAATTACTGTGTGCTGACTCACTCACCCCGTTTTCTGAATCAGGGGCTACATTTGCCACTGCCACACAGATAGGTTCCCTATAGATATTGTTCAATATTACTAGAAAGTCTTTCTAAGCACATTTTATATTGTACTTTCCTTAAGTGGATGTATCATAATTTTCTCAGCCATTCATATGTGATTAAGTATTTAGATCATGTCTCATTTTTTACTGTTATCAAATAAAGCAACAATGAACATTTTTCTGATTTTTTTCTCAATACTTTGGATTATATCTTAAAGACAGATTTTCTAAAATTGAATTGAGACAAACATATTTAAGGTACATGTTGCCACAATGTTTCCTTATTCATTTTAATAATTTCCACTTCCTAACTATTTTACTTCACATTTAAAAATAACCATAGGATATGTTTATTGATTTTATTTTTTAATATATTTTACTGATTATTGCTATCACAGTTGTCCCATTTCCCCCACTTTACTCCCCTCCACCCTGCACACCCCCTCCCACCTGCATTCCTTCCTCCCCTTTAGTTCATGTTCATGGGTTGTATATATAAGTTCTTTGGCTTCTACATTTTCTATACCATTCTTAACCTCCTCCTGTCTATTTTCTACCTACCATTTATGCTACTTATTCTCTGTACCTTATCTCCCTCTCTTCCCCTCCCACTCCCACTCCCCCACTAATAAACCTCCAAGTGATCTCCATTTCTGTGATTCTGTTCCCACTCTAGTTGTTTGCTTTTTTTTTTGTTTTTTTTTTTGTTTTAGGTGTGGTTGTTAATAATTGTAGGTTGCTCTCATTTTACTGTTTATATTTTTGATCTTCTTTTTCTTAGATAAGTTCCTTTAACATTTCACATAATAAGGACTGGGTGATGATGAACTCCTTTAACTTGACTTTATCTGGGAAGCACTTTGTCTGCCCTTCCATTCTAAACGAAAGCTTTGCTGGATAGAGAAATCTTGGATGTAGTTCCTTGCCTTTCATGACTTGGAATACTTCTTTCCAGCCCCTTCTTGTCTGTAAGGTCTCTTTTGAGAAATCAGCTAATAGTCTAATGGGAAGAAACTCCTTTGTAGGTAACTCTCTTCTTTTCTCTTGCTGCTTTTAAGATTCTCTCCTTATCTTTAATATATGCTAATGTAATTGTGATATACCTCGGTGTGTTCCTCCTTGAATCCAACTTCTTTGGGACTCTCTGAGCTTTCTGGACTTCCTGAAAGTCTATTTCCTTTGCCAGATTGCAAAAGTTCTTCTTCATTATTTGTTCAAATAAGTTTTCACTGTCTTTGTCTTCCTCTTCTCCTTCTGGTACCCCTATGATTTGGATGTTGGAATGTTTAAGGATGTCCTGGAGGTTCCTAAACTCTCTTCATTTTTTTTGAATTCTTGTTTCTTCATTCTGTTCTGGTTGAATGTTATTTGTTCCTTCTGCTCCAAACCTTTGATTTGAGTCCATTTTCCTTCCTGTTACTGTGGATTCCCTGTAGATTTTCCTTTATTTCACGTGATGTGACCTTTATTGCTACCTGGGTCTTTTTTATGCTGTTGAATTACCCAGTGAGTTTCTGGAGCACCTTGATAACCATTGTTTTGAACTGTGCATCTGTTAAGTTGGCTATATCTTCATTGCTTAGTTGTATTTTCTCTGGAGCTCTGATTGCTTCTTTCATTCAGGCCGTTTTTTTGTTGTTTTTTTTTTTGTCTTGATGGGCTTGTTCTGTAGTAAGGGGTGGAGCCTTAGGCGTTCACCAGGGTGGGGCAACCTACAGCTTCACTGTGATGCTGTATGTGGGGAAGGGGTCACTTGCTCTGCTCTCTGATTTTCAGTCACTCCCCCCACTTCCCACAGTTAAATTGGGCCCTTCTGGTGCTGATTCCCAGGTGGGTGGGCTTGTGTACATTCTAGAGCCCATGAACTCTCCTTTGAGGCTGCGCGGTTCTCCCACTGCTACTTCAACCCCCACAGGTGTTTTCAGTCAGAAACTTTGAGGCTTTATTTCCTTGCACTGGGGCCCTGGGTTGCGCCATCTGTCTCGCTCCTCTGTTGTTCCTCCTGGTTTATCTGCCTGTGACTGTGGGACCACCCAGCCTGCCAACTGCTGCCTTGCCACAAGCTCTACTCCGCCCCTCCTACCGGTCTGGATAAATGTTTCTTTAACTCTTTCGTTGTCAGACCTCCATACATTTCAATTTTTTGTCAGTTCTGGTTGTTTTTTTGTTTTTAAATGTTGTTGTCTTTCTTTTGATTGTGCGAGGAGAAACAGCGTTTCTACCTATGCCTCCATCTTGGCCAGAAGTTCAGTTTTGTTAATTTACTCATTCGAAAGTATCTGAATGTCTTCTGAATATAAGGGACTCATCCTAGGCCCCTGCTCAAGTATACAGAGTTTAGTCGACTGCAGCAGGATTCAAGTGTGAGGTACTAGCAGTGTTTACTGATTCTAAAGTAAGAGAAAGGGGGAATGAGAGAAACATCATTGTGAGAGAGAAATTTCCACTGGTCGCCTCCTGTCGGCACCCTGACTGGGGATTGAACCCTCAGCCTTTCTGTGTGTGAGACGATGCTTCCATCAAATGAGCCACCCTGCCAGGGCTTTGCTTTGCTATTGTGAATACTTGATAGTCTCATTTTTCAAAGTGTCTCTGCTGTTTTAATTCATATTTCTTTGTTATTATTGTGAACATTTCACTACATTCTCCTTTGTTTACCAGTGTACTATTGCCTTTCTTGTGTCCTTTATTTTCATCTTTGAAAATTTTGTATCCATTTAAATGAGCTCTATAAGTATTAAGAATATTAACTCATTGTGCTATTTGCAATAAATAGCTATTTGGTTACTCATTGCCTTTAAATTTGAATTTATTCAAGATAATTTTTATGTTCTTTTTAGCTTTATTTAAAACAATTATTTTTATTATTTCTATATCATTGTATCTTTTCAATGACCATCATTAACCCTTTCTAGTATTTAAAATCAAAATTCAGCTGAGTAAATTTGAAGATTTAATCAGCTATATTGATTCGTGAACTAGGCAGCATTCCATCCAGCAGCTAGAAGGGCCTTCTGAGGGGTTGTTCAAAATGAAAGGATTTTATAGGAAGAAGGTAGGGCAAGTGAGCTACTAGGGGAGGGGCAGGGGGAGAGGGTATTATTTTGGACCCAGGACATCTTGTATTCGGGGGAATAGAAGGGAAAGGTCTGTATTATATACAAGGGGAGACCCCCCCCAAAACTTGGAATGATCTTCTGGAAGGTTGGCACCTTGTAGAACAGGCTTCCCCCACTAGGTGAGTGTTCTAGGAACCTACCTGTATCGGTGTACTAGCTGGTATTATTGTGAGAGGCTGTGTTTGGCTTCAGTCAATTTTCTTCGAAGACTCTTCGAACATGTTTGCGCATTTCATGATGGGTGATTTACAAGTGCACCTGCTCACACTGAGCTGCGTTCAGCAGTTTTTGACCCAAAACGACATGATTTCTGTGACCCACCCTCTCTACTCACCTGATCTCACCCCAAGCAACTTTTTTGTGTTTCCTCAGATGAAAAAAGTCCTCAAAGGGAACCATGTTGCTGATGTGGAAGAAGTGAAACAAAAAATGTCAGAAACACGAAAAGGCTTCAAAATTGACAAGTTCAAAAACTGTTTAGAGCAGTGGGAAAAAATATCTCAGTAAGGTGTATTGCATCAAATGAAGAGTACTTTGAAGGTGACTGAAGTTTAAACATTTAATAATAAATACATAATTCTTTATAAATAAATTCTGGGTTTTTTTTTGTCCCCCCTCGTAGACTGCCTTTTCTTTCTATGGTAGATGGAGAGGGCCTATGTGTCCGGTTACTGGTGCTTAACCAGATTAAGATTATAGTTGAATAAGATTGGTTCTGTGAGAGGTTGAAACTGCAGTTAGATCAGGTATTGAGTCTAGGTTTGGAATCATGGGCTTTTAGGACAAGTGACACCATTTGGGGACTTTTTTTTTCCCCTTTGACACCAGTCATTACACTTTTGTTAAGTTCTTCATTTTCATTTCTGCTGTAATATTCCATTAATCATCTTTATCAGGATTTTTGAGTAAAAATACTATTTACTCAATATCAAACACTTTTCAATTCTTGCCTGATTTACTTTTCACAGAATTCCTAGGTGGATTCTACATTGTGTCTATTTTAATGAAGAAGTAATAAAATTTTGAAAGGCTGAGTAAACTGTTCAAAGCCACTCAGCTAAAAGATGAAGTTGGAATTCAAACCCTCCTAAGCCCTATTTTATTCTCATCTTTTTCTTGATTTAACTCCTACATCCTCTCTCCCATTAATTCTGTAATTCATGTAAAAAATCTTCTTGTGCTATTATGTTAGGTTTATTTTAATAGAGGACAATGACTTACTCAGAAGGATGATTCTGTAGAGATGTTTCTAGGGTGATAGAGGGTATAAAACTTTCAAAGCACCCTAATAATAACGTAGGCAGCTACCCTACTAGTCTGACTTCTGTAAAGTTGTAAAGTTGTCTCTAATACCAGACTCTTGACACTTAATATTTTTGACAAGCATTTATTAAATCTTTATTTTTGTAAGTTTCTGTATTGCTAAAATATAAAAATAAATTTCTAACCATAAAAATATTAATGATAAATACCAAATGAGAAGTACAGATAATGAGCAGTAGGACTGGGGGGGTTAGAAATCACTTCTGACTGGTGTAGACAGATGGGTTCACAGAGGAATAAAATTCAGGCTTTTATATGCCATTGATTTATCCATGGCTAAGTCACTTAATTTTAAATTAAGTCCATTATCATCATCTGATTATCATTTCAATGTTGCAGTGTTGGCTAAATGATGTTAAAAGAAATAACCTACTTGGAGATGATTAGACTATTAGAGTTACGTTGGGAGTCAGGTGGGTTTTTTTAAGTGCACATGTGAGTAGAAGCAATCCGATATAATCCAACGTAAGTTTAGGTGCAGTCACTCAATGTTCCTTGTCATCAAGATAGTCACATGTCCTATACAAATAAAAACTGATTATACCTAAATGGGTGGCAAGTCTGTAGATCCTTTATTGTTATTGCCACAAGTAATTTGTCTTGCTCTTTGGACTGGAAATCTCTGGTATATTCTTCCTTTGATTCAGGTCAATTAAGTTCATCAAGGTAAACTTGCATTCCTTCTCTCAGAGTGAACCTTTAATTGAACCTTTAATTCAGACTCAGATTGGCTAAAGAGAGGAGCTAGGAGAGATAGGGGAAATGAATTATTGGAGTAATCAGGGAAAGAAACACACGGAATTTATAACAGAAGAGGCATGGGAAGATCCTGCTAAAGATTTAAAAATCCCCTGTTGGGAACCCCTCTGCCTGGTTTCAGGAGTTGTAACTGCCCCCCCCCCATTGATAAGGCTGAGTGAGCGACCTCTGGCTGTGAGCCACTAAGGAGACAAAGCTTATTTCTGGAAGCAATGCTGCTTCTGCTTCATCCTCCACCCCCAACGCTTGCTTGGTTAGTCTATGACGGGTAAGACCCCTCAGAGGGGAAGGCAACCTAAGCCAGACACGATCACTTGGGAGGCCATCATGGAAGGACTCGGGGAGGAGGCTGCAGCAAAGAGGGAGTGATGGACCCTCACCCCCTGGCTATTCTGACATAGCCTGAGTCCCCATTTCCATCTGGGAGAAGCGCTTCCTGGCTCTAATCCACTTAAGCCTAAACACCTATGACTGGGAAGGTGGTGCAGCTCTTTGCTGGCTAGAGCAGATTCTGGGGTGATCAGGCCTAAGAAAGAATATGTAAAGTCCTGTGAAACCTGCTTTGTTTAGAATGCTCTCGTTTAAATGATAAGCGTCCAAGCAAGAAGTTTGTTCCTCAAAGTTTTATGGCTCTTTAGCTATCTGACCCTGACTGAGAATAAGCCCTCGAAGTTCTTTGAATGCTATCCATTGTTTGCTCCTTACCTGTAATCTTGTGCAAAATGAACCCAATAAAAGCCCATTGAGGAAAAGGCTCTTGGTCCGTCTCCTGTGAGAGATTGACCACCTTTCCTCCCCAAGCAGATCATGTCTTGGCAGTTTCATTTTCATCTGTGGCGGACGGGGGGACTTGTGGGCAAAGTTGCCCCCACAGGAGAAGAAGGCAAAATAGGTGAAAAACATAATAGACAAGCTGTAAAAACAGACAAGCTGTAAGAGTGGCTTGAGAAATAATAAAGAGTTGAGGGAGACAGGATATGAATATTTATTTGCATATAGAGCCTGCATTTTTATGATATATTTTTATTTATTTTGTACCATATTCTAAACTGTACTTTTTCACTTATAGTTGACCTTCAATATTATTTTGTATCAGTTCCAGATATACAGTATAGTGGTTAGACAGTAATATACTTTACAAAGTGTTCCCCCAAATATTTTTAGTACATACCTGATGCCATACATAGTTATTACAATAAATATTATTGACTAGATTCCCTGTGATGTACTTTAGATCCCTGTGACTATTCCATAACTACCATTTTGTATTTCTTAATCCATTTGTCTTTTTCACCCTAATCCCCCCACCCCTCTGGCAACCATCAGTCTGTTCCATGCATATGGTACATTTTTAGTCAATGCTTATTGATTGACAAAAACACATGTAATGGATTTTCTACTGATGGCAGAATTTAAAAATCTGAAAATTCCACATTAAGGATATATAACCATTTACTAACAACATAGTTACCACAGTTAAAAAGGGAGACAGTGGAATTAAGGCCCATGAGTGCACCGTTCACTAGGCTGCCAGACCAAGAGAACGAGTGACACCGTGGGCCTTCCACATCCAATATCTACCAGTTCATCTCACTGGCAGGAACTCACTGTTTGTGGAGCTTGCATGGCAGATGCCCTTTACACTTAAGATTGAGTTGTTTGATAGATCTTTGCATATTAGGTTTGCTTCAGGTAGGATAGAAAGGTGTGTTTCAGAAAAAGGTTATTTGGGTGTCAAATAGGTTCAAAAAAATATTGCAGCTAGATTGACAATAGCATTTATACAGTTTCTATCACTGGAAAAGCACTTTGCTAACTTACATAAACAAATAAGCACAACATGATTTCAGTCTATCTGGGACAGTGAAACTGCTACAACTAAAATAATCTACAATCTCTCTGAAGGTAAAATATAATGTTTATCTACTCTAAAATTCAGTACAATATTTAGTATATGGCAAGCACTTAGTAAATGTTTGTGGAATAAATATTGACTGAACTGAAACCCAGATTTATGGAGAAATAGCGCAATAAGTCTGAATAATCAAAAATATTTAACTAGTATAAAAAATAAGAACAATGCTCTATCTTAAAATAAAAAAACCTTTGTATAATTTTATACTGGGCTATACTTTCCTGACTTAACCTGCTCATTTTTTCCATTCATTTCCTTCACACTTACTTATTGAGTATTTACTGTGTGCCAGACACTGTTTCTAGGTTGTCTGAGCAAAATACCATGAAATTTGAATAACAACCTGAAAAATAAATGAGCAAATGAGTTATACCATACAGCTAACTTAAGGAGAGAGAGTTTCAAGCAGAGGAAATGTGAAGCGCAAGTGCCCTAAGCTTGTATGTTCGAGGAGCAGAAGGCCGATGAGACTGAACAGAATTAATGAGAAAAGGGTAATAGGACATGAGGTCAGAGTTAACAGGGGCCAGATCATGTCAGGACTTGGGAAAAACTTGGATGTTACTCTCAATGGGTAGGAGGAATGGTTGGATAGTGACAGAATTTGACATGACTGACTCTTAGCCATAGACCTAGAGAGGGGAGGGTGGAGAGAGACTGTTAAAGAAGGGTCAAGGTAGGAGCAGAGAAACCTGTGTTGATGCTATTTCAATATTCATGGTGACAGATGCTGGGAGAAGTGGCAATGAATGTGTGAAATGGTTTTGTATTTGTCCATTCTTTAATTATTATTTAGGCACTGGCTTTTTCCCTGTGTTACGCTGTTGAATGTAACAGAGAATATATGTATCTAGATCCATGAGGGCTGACGAAGGCCAGTGAAGGAGGTGGCCTTCTTCAGCCCTCCTTCGAAATAGAGGTGTTGTCACTAATACATAGCAGCTGTTGATTGTTTAGAGTGTTTCAGGCAGCGTACAGGTCTTCTTTTGTGAAGGTTTCAGGTGTACTTTATTTCTTCAGACATGCCATATTTTAATGGGTACATAGTACTTTCACTTGGCATGAATTATGAGTTAGTTTTGAGACAATTAATTATTATACCAGGTGGCATGACGACTGATCTCTCCACTCCTTTGGGGTGACTCTGCCAGCAGGGGCAGGTCCCATCCGATCCTAATGTGTGTTGCTGTATATACCCATGCAGCCACACAGAAAGTGGTTCCACTAGCTGATACAGCATTGCCATATTTGTCATGGAAATTGGGTGTTCATTTCTGGTTGATCTGCCTTGCTGTTATTTGCTGAATGCTTCGAATGAGTGTGGTTTTGGCCAATGGGAACATCGTGAAGCTGAAGACAGACCTGCAGCAACCGCAGCTGCTGGTTTGTTGGAACTTCATGTCAGTTACTGTTGCAGAGAACCCTTAAAAAATGTAAAAGTCTTTTAAATACACAAATCACTTAATCTTGCAATAGCAGTATAAGGTAGAGTGAGTCCTCACTTGACATTGTTGATAGGCTCTATGACTTTAAATAAAATGATATGTAACAAAACCAGTTTTACTACAAACTAATTGATATAAATAAGAGTTAAGTTTCTAGGGCATCTCATCAATGTTACAACTAAATGATGAACAAAATGACATTATCCAAGAAGCTGCTGTACCATTATTACCACCTCTTTATCAAAGAGATAACTGGGGAACAAAAAAGTTAAGTAACTTGTTCAAACTTACACAACAAAACAACGGAAATGGTGCTTGAATCTAAGTTTTGCTGACTCAGAAGTCCAGATTGTGTAGGAAAGTCAGGTACTGAAGACAACAATTGTAAATTAATTTAAAGATTTACATGTGGAAAGGCACTGAATGAGGAAAAAAGAAGGGCGAATCATCTGAGGGGTGAATTGGGCTGAAATGGAACAAGTATATATGTATGTTTTGGTTGAAGGGAGAGAGTATAAAGAAGGGAGTTGGATGAAGATGATCAGAGTGAGGTAATGTGTTACAGTCCTTAAAAGCTAAGTGGACACTCTTAGATCGGACGCAGTTGGTAGTAGGGAGCATTGCAGGCTTTGAAAGATGGTGTCATAAGGGGCAAACATGTCATGGGTGTTGAAAAGGCACTGTAGTAGTGTACCACTGTAATACATGCTGTAGGGTAGGCTAACAGTTAAGAGTATGGTTATGAGAGTTGGATGGCTTTCAGGTTCTGGGTCAGCTGATTACCTGTGACTTTGGGCAAAAAAATGTAAACCACACCTTCTTGCACTTTAAAATGTGTGTAAGGATAATAGTATCTACTTCATGGTGTTCTTGTGAGGATTGAATAAGTTAATCTCTTTTAAATGCTTGGGACAGTATCCGGTAGATGGTCAGTGCTTAGTAAATGTTTGTTATTATTCTCACAGATACGTATAGGATAGACTGCACAGGGATGTGAGTCCTGGGCATTGGGAGAGTACAGACAAGTTCATGAAAGGACTGCATGTTGGTGGAGGATTGGAAGATGCAGAATTAAGGGGAAGCCCACTTTAAAAAGGAAAAATATTGGGTTGGCCAAACAATCCATTACATTTTTTTTTGTATGATGGCTTTAGTAGTGTTTAGTTGTCTTGAACTTCATTTGAAACAATTTTGTTAGATTATATTGTGACAGCTGTTATATTAGTGTGCATTTAAAATAACTTATCAAAATTGGTAAATTTTTGTGTAGCCATTTAAATTTTGAAAATGGATGAAAACAATGCAACATTTTGGGTGTATTCTGTATGCTTTATTATCTCAAGAAAGGTAAAAACGAAACAAACACCAAAAAAGATTTGTGCAGTGTATTAAGAAGGTGCTATGACTGAATGATGGTGTCAAAAGTGGTTTACGAAGTTTCTTGGGACTATTGACATTTTAGCCAAGTAATTCTCTGCTGTGGGACTGCCTTATACATTGGAAAATGTTTAGCAGCACCCCTGGCCTCTACCCACTAGAAGCCAATAGTGGGAGACAGCCAACATACTCAAAATATCCAAATCAATAAAGTTATTGGTGAATATTTTTTAAAGTGTCTTTTTAAAAAAGATTTTATTTATCTATATTTAGAGAGAGGGAAAGGGAGGGAGAGAAAGAGAGGGAACCAAACATCAGTATGTGGTTGCCTCTCACATACCCTTTACTGGGGACCTACCTGCCCAGTAACCCAAGCATGTGTCCTTTGGTTCACAGGCCAGCACTCAATCCACTGAACCACATCAACCAGAGAAAAATGTCTTTTATTTTATGAAAAGACTGTAAGTGACTTTTTGGACAACACAGTTGCTGCCTGAATGAAAGTATGGGAGTGAAGACTTGGAAAGGGCTGCTTGGATTTCCCTGAGGAACTGAAAATGCAGCTATTACCATTTTCCCGGAAGTGGCTGTCAGTAATGGGAGACAGGAGTCCGTCTTTAAAGGCCAAGGACTATGGCTTGGAAACAGCTAGAACTGTCTACTATTTTAGGTCTATCATATTTTATATCTATATTTTCATGGAGCAAAGAAACTACAAAATATATAATAGAAAAACAGAGCTTCATGGAAAACTATGGACAAGTCTGATCCTATAATATATATGTGCTTGACAAATTTTCAATTGAAACTCATCCTGTAGGCGTAGTATAATCATCATAATATTATATTTTAAAATATCCTTCATTGTTTTAAGGAGGAGTTAAGGTAGTTTACGAGTATATATAAAATGTAACAAGATCGTGAACTAAAGGTGGGACAATGTAAAACAAAAGTGGAAACAGAGCAGAGGCATAAATCAGATTAAAGATTCTTGTAACGAAAAGGAAAATTTAAACATTTGCATCAGGTGGGTCACTGGGTTAGCTAGCGTTAAGCCTTTACGCAGTGAACCAATGCTGCACACATGTATGTCCGATTAGAACATAGAGAAAATCAGTGGCCTGTTAAAGTCTACTTAACAGTTTGTAAAGAAAGAAACCTGATTGCATGGCTAAAAAAAAAAAAAATCAAGTCAAGGAAAATTTGGAATTAAAGTGGAAAGAAAATTACGGCTTTGAAGTATGACTTAAAGAAAGCACGAAAAATATTCACTCTATATGCGGGAAAAATATTCACACTATGCAGTAAAAAAATAAAAGGAACTTCTTTTAAACTTTTGCAGTGTCCTGAGAGGCAAGAGGCGTAAGGCAGAGAATGCACACTAAAGGTCACTAAAACATGTTTCCTCTACATTTATAAGAAGTATGAAAACTTTGGCGTGAGTTAATACTACTTTATGAATTCGATTTGTGAAGATTACATTTACTTTTCAACAACTTGAGGAAGATAGTAGACAAGAAAAATAGTAAAATAGTAGCAGTAAATATGGAATTAAATTATACCTAAAGTAATATGCTAAAATGGACAATACTTTAATAATCCAAATTAGAATGTAGAAGTTTTGAAATGCTTTGGGAAAACCAAGGGCATTGATTTGATGGCTAAAATTTAAAAATATTACATGCTTTTAAGTACTATTTCTTAAAATGTCCGTTTTAAGGACATTTCAATATAAATATTGTTTTTAATTCCTATTTATTTTCTTCCCTTTATCTTTAAGTAAAAATTGGAGGAACAGATAACCTCCGAAACTAATATACTGAAGAAAGACTTGCTGAAAAACTATACATGACCCCTTTTAAGGTGCCGCTAGGAAGAGAAATTTAACCTTTTTTAGCTACAAAATGGGCGAGGTCAAGATTGTTTTATATTAACTGTTACACGGGATGTCGAAGAAAGTCTCCCTTGTCTACTCGAGACCCAGGGAGCCAAGTATACAGCCATTGTATATATTATATTGATATATATTTCTATCAAAATGGATACTTTTATGGACGAGTAGAGACATAACTCTGTAAATGGAAGAGCTCCCGATGATTCAGCTGGCAAGTATTTCTCTACTTGCCCTTTTGCCGATGGGCTACGGCGGTAGCAAGGGCACCCCTCCTGGAAATTCAACCTGTTTTGTAACGAGTTGGGCAATCAACATTCAATCGAGCGAGGAATTCTGATTGGCTGCGCAAAAGAGCCGCAGGAAAGCGCTGCGCTCAGAGCTCATTCCTTTAGCGACTGGGAGCCGAGGCGCACCGCTGTTCGGAGCCCCGCCTAACTCTCGAGAGCCGGGACTTCTGCTAGCATCCGCGGAAGCTTTCCCGGTAAGATCTGCCTCTTTACTAACAAAATTCACGTGTTGGTGTCCTGCGGAGGAAAGCCCGAGGTAGGTAGGCTAATGCGAAGTTGTTACCGGATGGGGAGCGTTCTCAGGAAGGTTAGGGAAGTTTCTTGAGTTTGCTCCCTCTGGGAGGTGGGGGGTGCGGGGTGCGGTTTCGGGGTGGATGGAAGGGGAGATTCCAACTAGAGAAGCCTCAGGGATCAAGTTGGGGTGAGACCTAGACGCACTTGGGGAGTGCGCCCCCAGCCCGAAGTTTCTGGCGCTGGATTACTTAGTCTCGAGTGCGAGTGCGGAGAGTGCGAGTGTGGGGAACTACGGCCCTGAGCGGGAGGTGCGTGGGCGGAGGAAGCCCAGTCCACGGGCGGGCGGGGTAACGGGGAGGAAGAGCCTTCTAGGCAAAGCCCTCGACCTCTGTTCTCGTGCTGTCTGGTGGTCTCTTGAGGAGGCAGCCTCTGCGGCTGGGAGCATCAGCGGGGAGCGCACCGCCCTACCGCTGGTCGGGCTGCGCTCCGAGGGCTCAGTCTCACCTGGGCCCCCTGCGATCACACCTTTGGTTCATCGTCTGTGGTGACTCTCCTCAGGTCGCGATGGATCTTGAAGAAGGTGGCGGTGGAGAAGCAGGGGGAAAATTCTTGAAAACGGACCAAAAAAGGTAGCCAGTTTGTTTCACTTTCATACTTCACATTGCCTGAGAGATTTGGGCAACATCCTTTTCAGCTTTACAAGCCGTGTTGATCGTCCTCCTCCTTGCTGCTTGCGCTCTGCTCTGTGGTCCAGTCTCTTGCTTCTGGTAATACAGACGCAAACTTTGTATTGTTGGTGGTGTGGCAGATGGCACCATGGGCCAAAATAACATGTAGGCGTGGATGTCTTTAAAAAGGCAACGAATATCCGACATTTGTAGAAGAACTTGTGGAAAGAGACTAGTACCAAAAAAAGCTGTTAGCACGATGTGAAATTATCCCAATGTCTATAGATTTGGTAATGTAACCATTCAGGGAGTGGTGATATTATATATAATAATATATATATAATATATATAATATATTTATATATCATATATAGAGAGAGAGTTAAATTTGAATTGGAAATTTTCATAGGAACTCATATGGTTTTTTAATAGTTCGATTTCTGACCAGGGAAAGACACAGTAGCAACGAGCACACTGAATACCAGATCTTGGTTTCTAAATACCATTCCTCACCAGAAAGACTGAACCCTGTGGAGAAATGGCTAATTCCAGGCAGGTCTGGGCAGGTGAAAAGGGGCCTGGGGTATATCGTGCCATGTCTGAACAAGGAAGTGAAGTGAAGTTATCAAAGGACACAGGAATTTGCTTGAAGGGATTTCCACTGACCACAGATAGGACAGTATGAGAAAAAAAAAGAGTAATGACCAAACTGATTGTAAAATACTGAATATAATCCATGAATCCTCAATAAAATTCTGAGAGGAAGAGAAAAACTGAAAGGGTGAGGCGGAGAAAAAAAATAAAGGAACATTTGTACAGAAAAATGCCATTTACCATTTTTGAACCTGCATTGTTACAAGTGATTCAGGCAGCGCTTGTTAATGGAAAAGCTGTATCTAAGAATTATCTAAAATTCTCACTAACTGGAGAAAGAAAACTGCTTTTCCAGTGGGGAGATTCTGCAGTTAGTATTTGAACCCAGTGATCAGACCTGACAGCACTCATGGTGGAATACACTGTGTTAGTGACAAGACGCCACCTGAGAAGCGTGTTAGCAAAAGCATTTAGTGTGGATCTAACTAAGCTTCTAGACTAATGTTGTCCAATAGAAATATAATGTGAGTCACATTTGTGACCATTTCTAGTAGCAACATTAAGACAAGTAAAAGGAAACAGGCAAAATTAATCTTGAAAGTGTATTTTAAGGAACCCAGTATATCCAAAACATTTTCATTCCTACCTGTAATCAGAATGATTAATCAGATGCTTTACATTCTCTTTTTCATACACCAATGCCCTCATAACTGTAGGGGTGTGTTCTAAGAGCCCTGGTGGATACCTGAAGCCAAGGATAGTTCCGAATGCTACATATAGTAGACCCTTGAACAGCACATGTTTGAACTACACAGGTGTACTTATGCTCACTAGTTTTTTCAATTGACCCACAGGCCCAACCTGTATTGTTCAAGGATCGTCTGACAATTGGGAGCCCCATTGTGCAGAGGGCTGACTAAAGTTATATACAGGCAGTCAGCTTCCTTAACCCTCCTGGGTTTTTTAAGGGTCAACTGCACTATATTTTTTCCTATGTATACATACCTGTGTTAAAGTTTAATGTATATGTTAGGCACAGTAAGAAATTAACAATAATAACTAAAAATAGAACAGTTGTAACAATATTCTATAATAAGAGCTATCTGAGTGGCTTTGGAACCATTAATAAAGTAAGGGTTACTTAAATACCAGCACTACGCTCTCCTGACAGTAGACCTGATAGACAGCTGCTAAGTACCTAAGAGGCAGGTAGCTGTACAGCGTGGGGACTGTGGTCAGAGGGACAATTCATGACTCCAGGGGGTGGGTGCTAAACTTCATCACTCTACCCAAAGTGGTGTACAATTTAAAACATAAATTGCTTGTTTCTGGAATTTTCCATTTACTACTTTTGGACCACAGTTGACCACAGGTAACTGAAACCATGGAAAGAGGAACTACAGATATGGGGTAACTACCAAGTTTTCAAACCTGCTGTATATTTATACTTATCACATATCTTTATTTGAATTCAGTGTGAAACAGACATATCCAAGATGTGGAACATTGTATAAGACATCTGTTCTTTTTCCTACAAAAAGTCAACAGGGTGAGGGTAAGGAGTGGAAGGACTTCTAGATTTAAAAAGAGACTAAAGAGACATAACTACCAAAAATAATGTGTGGACCTCTATTACATCAGAGTTGAAAAAAGAAAAAACCTATAGAAAACTTGCTCTCTTTTTAGATGCGATAATTGTAGGAAAGCATCAGCAATGATATTTGCAACTTTAAAATGGTTCAGCAAAATATATTATATTTCAGTGTATATTTCAGTCGCAAACAGAAGAAAATATGGTAAAATGTTAGTAATTGTCAAATCTAGGTGAATGTGTTATTATTACCATTTCAATTTTTCTGCTTATTTAAAATTTTTAGAATAAATTTTTTTCCTGTAAACAAAAAGACTTCACAGAGTAGAAAGTAGATCATTTCCTTTTGTTTTCAACCTAAAAAAAAACCCTCTAGGTACTTTAAAGAAATTAGGAGGCAGATGGTGATATTGGGGTAAGAAATACTAAGAGTTTGTGGCAGGAAGTGGTAAAAAAATTGGTTCAGACCTGCGCATGACTTCATTTTAGCCGTCCTTCTTATTATGGCCCACAGACTTGTTTCAAACCAGAGATTTTTTTTCAGTTATGGATTTCTCATTGTGCTCATCATCGTTGATATTAATCTGTTCTTAATAAACCTGTACATTCTCCCCCCCCCAGTTTTATTGAGATATAATTGACATACAGTCCTGTGGAAGGTATAAAGCATAATGGTTTGACTTCCAGTTCAGTGAAAGGGTTACCACAATAATTTGAGTTAACATCCATCTCATACAGATACAATGAAAAGAAAAAGCAAAACATATTTTTTCCTTTCAACAAGAGCTTTTAGGATCTACTCTCTAAACAACTTTCCTGTGTGCCATAGAGCATCGTCAACTATAGCCATCATGGTGTGCATTACTGAACCCCTTGTACTTTAGCTTATAGCTGGAAGTTGGTGCCTTCAGACTGCCTTCCTTAACTCCACTCCCCACCCCCCACCCAGCAACCACAAATCTGATCTCTTTTTCTATGAGTTTGCGGGGTTTTTTAAAATTTTTTTTAAAGATTTGTATTTATTTTTAGAGAGAGGAAAAGGGAAGGAGAAAAAGAGAGAGGGAAACATAATGTGAGAGAGAAACACTGATTGGTTGCCTCTGGCGCATGCCCCAGCCAGGATGAACCTGACATTTCACTGACTGGGAATTGAACCAGCAACATTTCACTTTGCAGGATGGTACCCAGCCAACTGAGCCACACTGGTTAGGGCTGAGTTTTTTTTTTTTAAACTATGTATTCCGATTCGTAATTGTAAGGAAGCACATGCTTTGTTTATAGGTATGATGGCTGGATGACTGTACCACTTGGAATATCTGTATTTATAAAGATTCTTAATTAAAATGAAGTCTGATGAGTGACTTTCCTGCGGTCAGCTCTGTGTTTCAAGCTGACGGGGGAAGGGAATCATCAAGCAGGGTTGAGAGTCCTTCAAGAAGTGCACATCCTCACAGTGCAAAGACTCAGAAGGCCCAGGTTGCACCAAATATCTGGTGTTGAGCGGATAGACTTTTCAGTTAAATCTTGCCTTTGTTCTAAGCTGTGTGACCCTGGACAAGCCAGTTAGCTTCTGTCACCTGCAGTTTTCTTACCTCTAAAAAGACAAAAATGTGCCTGCTTTACAGAGATTAAAATTAAATAACTTTGGATGGTGAGTGCTCAATGCAATATACAGATCATGTGTTATAGAATTGTATGCTTGAAACCTATATAATTATATTAACTAATGTCACCCCAGTACATTTAATACAATTAAAAAGTATTACATGAGGTCATGCATGGGAAGTGTTTACTTAGCCAGAGACTCAGGAACATTATAATGTTTCCAAAGTAGCAGCAGTTTTAGAGAAGGAAAAAGGAAATAAAAAGCTTGGAGCTAAAATTCGATTATGTGTGGCTGTTTTTTTCCTCTCATTCTGGTTCCAGGGTTACTGAAACCTGGCCTTTACTCAGAGTAGGGTGGGACTATGTTCGAAGAGTTGTTTGTATATTTGATGTGTTTATGTCTGTCTAACATCACTCCAAAGCCAAATATGGGGTAAACTCTGGGTTTTTTCTTTAGAAGTCTCTTCAACTCTTTGACCTTGCTTAGTGTAAAGAACAATGACAAGGCAGAATTTACTTTTTAAACTTGAAAACCTGTGTGAAAATGAAGTGGCCCTTCTCTGAAATAGTCTTTCTTTTGTACATTTGAAGATGGAGATGCAGAGGAGGGTAATAAATGATTGGGTTTTCTTCATGACCTAGGTGGCAGTTACATAGAGTGGAAAACGGGTTACAGTTAGATTCATTTGAATCCAGTCTCAGAATAATAGTTGACTTTCTTACTATGCTGGAGGGCAGCTGTTTTTGCAGTTTACAGACTGTCTTCCTTGGCTTTGACTGCAGCATTTCTAGGTTGCATTTATTGCCATAAGGGTCTAGTTAGGGCTTCAAACATTATTTCAGAATTAGATTTGCTCATAGTGATTTAATTACTTTTCTTCCTAGGTTGGTTTATGCCCAGTATCTGATCGCCACTACCCTCCCCTAGTACAGGGAATGATCTGGGTAGTATATATCTTGTCTACTTCTAGAATTACTTAGTTGATAAGGATATTAGTTCGGGAGAGGATGAAAAATTAGAGTAAAAACAGGAAGCTCTCTTTTCTAGTATTTTTTTCTAATTGCAAAAGTAGTGTGTCTGTGTGTGTGTTCATCATAGAAAATTAGGAAATATACAGGCATAAGGAAAAAAATATTTTGATAAAAATCTCAACCCCCAGTGATAACCACACATAGATTTCCAAGATACATGTAAACATGTTTAAACTTCATAAATTAGATCATATATAGTAACCTGGTTTTTTTAATTGAGTAATATATTGTAGGCATGTTATAAGTTCCATGTTAGCTTGGTAATTTAAAATTTATATCTTTTTTTATTGTAATTCTATTTCTATGTTTTGCAGTAAAAAAAATGAGAAGAAAGAAAAGAAACCAACTGTCAGTGTATTTACAATGGTGAGTTTTGAGTTTATTTACTATACAGAATACTTAGGAAACTAACTCCTCCTTACCTGGAGAAGATATATTTCACTTCATACAATTATTTCTTGGAGCATATATTAATGAAGAGGTAAACTGTATTGGTTTGATTTAGCTTACTTTCAGGGAAGTGCTGATGTTAACTTGCCATGCGAATTGAGCCTCAGTAGCCATTCTTCCTGCGTTAGATTTCAGTATCCTCCTGATTCGTTAAGTCTCCAGGGATCTATGGCAAGCACCTCTCCCATAAATAACAGATCTCCCAGCAACCAGGTTGAGACCAGCCAGGTGGGGTATGGTTCACATAGGACACGAGGTTCCCTGTTTTCAATGACTCTGACATGGCAGTTTTAAATCAAACTCCCAGGTACTTATATAATAGTTTACAATGAGCTGTTTTAATATTGTGACTTCGTACATGTAATATCCTTTGTGCTGAGTAACTGATAAGTCTAGAATTTGAAAACCTTCATATAATTCTTGATCTCATTTTCTGTTGGCACAGTGGTTCTCTTTAATTAGTTGGCAATAAGAGATGTGCTTTATAAACATGGCTGATCGATGGTCTCTCTCCATTTGAATTGAACCGAAACTCATTTTGAAACCAAAACATTTCTGTCTTTTGTAGTGTTTATTATTTGCAGCTTAATTTTTATTTATTTATTTTTAGAGAGAGGGGAAGGGAGGGAGAAAGAGAGGGGGGAAAACATCCATCCATTGCCTTTCTCATGCCCCCAACCAGGGGCCTGGCCTGCAACCCAGGCATGAGACTTGACCGGGAATCAACAGACGACCTTTAGGTTTGTGGGATGATGCCCAACCCACTGAGCTATACCAGTCAGGGCCTTGTAGCTTAAATTTTAAAGGAAATCTTATATTTTACAAAATTTAACAGACCTAATATGCTGAGGTAACACTATCAGTACAATTCAAGCCACAAAAGAATAAATATCTGAAATTACAATGTGAGATAATAACACACATGTAGCTCTGTATGCCATGTATTGTTCTAAGTATCTTATATATGCCTCATATTTTTCCTTATAGAGATGGATACTATTGGGTTGGCCAAAAAGTTTGCTTAGTTTTTCTCATAAAATAAAAGATACATTTTTTTGTTTTCACCAATAACTCTCTTGATTTGCATATTTTGAGTATGTCAGTTATCTCCCACATGGTAGAATGTCGATTGTTCTTAATTAATATCTTGATTTGATTGCTATCAACTCTACTGGTCTACACGACCATGGACCATCATCCAGCAAGAAATCTCCAACATGAAACTTCACAAACCACTTTTGAAATGTTTGATCAGTCACAGTGCCTTCTCCATATACTACACCAATCTTTTTCTGCATTTCAGTTGTGCTTTTACCCTTCATATAAAGCATAATGTGCTGAAAATGTTGCTTATTTTGTTCCATCTTCAATATTAAAAATGGCTACACAAAAATTCACCAATTTTGATAAGTTTTTTTAAATACATGCTGATATGGCAGCTGTTACAATACAATCTAATGAAATTGTTTCGCGTGAAGTTAGAGATAGCCAAGCACTACTAGAGCTAGAGCTATCTTATGGAAAAAAGCTAAACGAACTTTTTGGCCAACCCAATATTGCTCTGAGATAAATACTGTTGTTATTCTAATTTTGTGGATGAAGAAACTGAGGCCAGACATATAAACTTGCTTAAGAATACACAGGTGGGCCAGGATTCAGAGCTGGGAAGTTCACAGTCTAAATCACAGTGCTCAGAACGGCATAGAAAGAATATATTCTAGGCCTTTCTTGACAGAGTACTATAGTACTGTTGTGTCTTAAGAGTTGACATAGGAAACTATGAACTGGTAGGTAAAAGCTAAAACGTGAGGACACATTAAGAAAATTTAACAATAAAATGCCGATGTTACTAGATGGCTTAATTCATGACAGTGTCCAGCTAAGGCAAAAACTCATGTGTGTTGGTGGTTTCCAAGAACCCAGGTTTGAGGATTCAGTAGAGGAACCCCCAGGACCGAGTGTGGTTAAGGTGTGTTACAGCAGAAGGGTACAAAGCAGAATTGGCCGTGGGAAAAGGCACGAAGAGGGACATTCAGGAGAAACCAGGCGCAGGTTCCCCAAGTCCTCTCCCAGTGGAGTCACACATTATTTCCCAGGTGATGAGTTGTCGAAACTCATGTAATAGGTTGTCTATCAGAGAAACTCTGAGGCTGGGTGTGCAAGGTTTTTACTGGGGCTGATCCTGTAGGCCCAGCACGTACCCAAATTCCAGACTTGCAGAAGGAAGGCAAGTTTTCAGGATAAACCACATTGCGCAAATAGTTCTGGCTGCTTTGTCAGCTAGGATGGCCATCACCCTCCCCAAATCCAGGTTCTAGAGGTCAGCCTTGTATGCAGGCCTTTCTAAACGTAGCCCTCTGAGGCTGGCACTATTTACTGTTTTCTGCATACCATCCCTGTTCCCTTATTTCTACTATGAGACTTCTTAGCAATCTTGAGAAAATGATAAAAAAGATAAGGAATAGATTAAATTTTTTCCACTAGCCTTTATTTTATTTATAGAAGGCCTTGTTTCAACACACAGAAATGTATAAGTAGAAAACAATTGAAAGCTGGTGAAGAAGTTTCAACACTTACAAAAACGTATAAGTAGAAAACAATTGAAAGCTGGTGAAGAAATGAGGACCAATGGAAAAAAGGGCAGGAAAAATGCAAGTGATGCTGCAATTCCTATACAAAGCACTCCTGAAAGATTGTACATACTTGCCAGGGTCAGGCTGTGGACTCAACTCTCAGTTTTCTACTTTATGTATCTTGTTGAAACATTAGTTTTTTTTCCAGATAACTAATAGCTAGCAATGTTACCTGCTTCCTCTCTGCCAGGCATTTGTTAAGCACTCCGTGTATTTTTTTTAAACTTAACATTCACAGTAACTTGCTGATGTGTAGGCACTTGGGTTGTCCTTATGATCCAGATGATGAAAAGGACTCAGAAAAGGTAAGCAGTTCATTCCAAGTCACCAAATCACAAAAATAAGGGAGCAAGTCAAGAATTTTGTTCAGATCTGTGTAGTCTAGAGCCAGGGCTTTTAACAGCTTGAATTATTTATGATAGTTTATGACTAGGTAAGCTTTTATCTGCCTGGAATTGAAGAGTCCTTTGTCAAAGGTTAGCTTCTCGTCACCCGGTCATTTCTGAGTCATTGAAGACCACCTGGTTCACTGCGTCCCTTTTCACCCCTGGTGCCCCTGTTACTTTGTGTGGCCTTTATGGTGTTAGGGATAACCACTCCTTAACCTTCACAGCTGCAATAATCTTTCCCCCTCCTTCACCCCAGCCATCCACTCATATACCCACAAACTGGCTTTTGTTTTTTGAAACCTCTATCTGCAAAGTGACCAGTTGGAGCAGCCAGCCTGAATTAGGCAGCCAACTCTTCTCTTTTCAGTCTTCTCACTGTCCTCTCTGGATCGTTATGCCTCAGCCCCTTTCTGTCTTCTTTCTCTTTCTAGTGCTGCTTAAAGTAATGACCATCTCTCTTGCTATTCACTTGCCCAGGCTAGAAACTTCCTTTTACCTGTCACTAGTCATACACAGCCAAGGCAAAATCAGCCATCAGCATCCTTGCTTCCTGAATCCCTACATCTGACTGGTGCTGGGGAAAATACCTCACAGCAGGGTGCCACCAGCACAGACTGGGTACTATTCTTCTGTTCTTTTCACTATGTCAAAGCTCTGCTCTTCCAAATTCCCACTTCTTCCTCTCTCACCCTCAACACCTCTCATTCTTGGTAGATAACCTCATCTTTTATTATACAAACAAAATGGAAGCCACCTGACAAGTTTTTCAGCTCTTCTCTTCCAGTCTACAGACATACCTACCTGTACCTGGGTGAGTCCCCTCTTCCTTCCCTTTTATTATAACAGAGGCAGCATCTGGTCCTGAAAACTCACTACTCACTTGTACTTTGGCTCCCATATAATCTGCCTTCTCAAGAACCTATTTGTTATCATTTCTTTTTTGTATCTTCAATATTTCCCCCTGAACCAGGTCTTTCTGTTGACATTTACGCATCGGGTATCTTTAATTTTATTAGTGTCCTTCTTAGTGGATTTTAATCATCATTCCCCTCTAACTTGCTTCCCACACAAGAGTTGCCTTGGTTTTCTGTTTCAGTTTCACCTCGCAGTCACTTCTTTTTTTTCTTAAGTTTATTTTTTTAATCCCCATCTAAGGATATATTTACTGATTTTGGAAAGGAAGGGAGAGAGAGAGAGAAACATTGATGTAAGAGATAAACGTCCATTGGTTACCACCTATACCTGCCCTGACCTGGGATTGAACGTGCAGCCTTTTGGTGCATGGATGCTGCTCCAACCAACTGAGCCACCGGGCCAGGGCCAGTCACTTCTTAGCATATTATAATTTGGCTTTGTCTCTACCATTCACCAAATTTAGTGGACACGTTTTGATTCTATCCTGACCAGTAAGCACTTGACACTCTCCACCATAATCTTTCTTCTGTTTGCTTCCGTAATGCTGCAGTCTGTTGTTTTCCTCTCAGCTCCGCGATGTTTTCTTGTGTCACCTTTGCCTGTGAAGTTCAAGGTCCTCAACCCCTTCTTCCAGGAGTCAGTGATGCTGTTGGCATTTCTCTAGTTTCATATAGCTGTTTCCTAATTGTTTTCATGCAAAACTCCTGCACAACTATAGTATCTTCTGTCTGGTTTTAGTGGTATCCTACTGATTTCTAGTTACTTTTTAAAAAATATATTTTATTGATTATGCCATTACAGTTGTCCCATTTTCCCCCTTCATTCCCCTTCACCCTGCATACCCCCTCCCCCACCATTTCCCCCCCTTTAGTTCATGTCCATGTGTCACAGGCTCTTTAGATTCTACATTTCCCACACTATTCTTGCCCTCCCCCCTGTCTATTTTCTACCTACCGTCCATGCTACTTTGGTTTCTAGTTACTTTTGTTCCTTCATGGAGAATACTGGCATTGATTACCTCTGCCTCATTTACCTGTTCTCTCATTATTCTTTTATTTTTAGTAACCTTATTAATGACTCCTTGCCTCAACATTCTTTGACTTCTTCAGTTCCAACAGTCTTCACCCCTACTTTATCTTGGTTAAGTTACATTTGTGGTCAAGAACCATGGACTTATCATCTGGGTGGACTCCCATCTCTGAAGCTCTAAACCCAAATGGGCATCTTCACCCTTAATTTCTGATTCCTTCTAGCCTAGCCATTCCTCTTTACTATCCTTTTTCTCTTTGACGTCGTGCATTCATTTCCAAGAGCTGCTGTAACAAAATACCACTAACTTAGTGACTTAAAACAACACAGATTTATAACCTTACAACTCTGGGGCCAGACGACTCACTGGGCTAAAGTCAAGGCACCAGCAGAGCTGAATTCCTGCTGCAGGCTCTAAGAGAGAACCTGTTCCCTTCCCTTTTTTAGCTTCCAGAGGCTGCCTGCATTTCAAAACTCATGGCCCCTTCCTTGCATCACTCTAACTTCTTCTTACTTAAGTCTTCATTCATTTCTCCTGCTCCTGACTTTGGTCCCCTTGGCTACCTCTTATAAGGACCCCTGTGATTGCATTAGGCCCACCTGGGTAATCCAGGATAATCTCCCCAATTTAAAATCCTAACATATGGAAAGTCCCTTTTACTGTGTAAAGGGAAACATATTTGCAGGTTCCTGGGATAAGGGTGTGGACATATTAGGGAGGAGCAGGGCATTATTCTGCATACCACACCTGGTCAAGACTTTGATTGATTGATTGATTTTTTTACTGATGAGAGAGTTAGAGGTTTGTCGTTCCTTTCACTCATGGGTTGATTCTTGTATGTGCCCTGACTGGGGATCCCGCAACCTTGGCATATCAGGATGACACTATAACCAATTGAGCTATCCACCTCGAGGTTTATTTGCTCTCGTCATTGTTCTCTTAGCTGCTAGTTCTCCTCCATTGCTGCTCTTCTAAAAACCGTTTTATCCATAGTCGCCACATCAAATCAGCTCAATTCTGTCCTTAAAACTCTCTAGCTCCTTTCCCTTACACTTAGATGGGAAGTGTGGAGTAGACCCCAAACTCCTTCCCGTAGCTATAAAAGGCCCTCCGTCTCACCTGTCTCTCTCATCTCTGACTGCGCTTCACACTCTTCTCCTTCACTCTGCTCTTACCACAGTGGTAATTCTGTTTGGTCCTTGAGATACACCAAGCGTACATTCATCCCAAGACAAAGCTTTGCATTTGCTCTTCCCGTCTGGAATGCTTCATCTCCAGATTGTCGCACGCCTGACTAATTTATAGCCTTCCTGTCGCTGTGGTCTCAGCTCAGATAATGCCTTCTCGGAGAGGTGTTCCTGATTAGCCAGTCTAAGCCAGCTGACCCTGCCTGTCACTGTGGCCCGGGCTCCATGATGGCAGAGGTTTTGTATGTTTTGTTCATTGATATACTCCAAGTACGTAGAACAGTGCCTGGAACTTTAGTAGGTACTTGGATATTTTACCGTTTGTATGAGGTGAGGTATCTTGTCTTATTCACTATTGTTGCCAGTACCTACAACAGACATGATCCTTAGTAGGTGCTTAATAAATATCTTTTGGATGTTAAATGAATGAGTGAGTGAAGGAATGGATTTACCCTCTGCAACCAGACGCCATGGTGAGGTCATATTCGCCATCTAGGCTGCTGACTATTGTCTAAACCACTCTCCTGCCAGCACTTTCTATCCCCCCCCAGGAAGCCCAACCCTGTCTTTCAGTGTTGATGAACCTTTCTTACGTATGGTTCTGCTTCGCCCCCTCTCTCTTCACAGGCAGCACCTATTTACTTTCCATTTTCTTGTATTTAAAGGGCTCCAATTATAATTAATTTATACCTCCATCTTACATTTCACCTGATATGCTACACTTTTTTTTTTGTTAAGCTGCTCCTTCATTGTAAGCTCCTGCAAAGTCTTATTAATTTTTACATTTCTAAAACCAATAACAATATTTACTTATATACAGTATGTTAGTATGTTAAATGTTTAATTAAAGCTTCTTTTATTAAGTCTTATTTTTATCCTCAGAACAACTGTGAGGCTTACTGTGTATATGCATGAACTCTCTTAACTTTGTCCCAAATTTTTAAAATTCTTGGAAACTTATTTGTGTCTTTGTCCTTGTTTTTTATGTGTAGATACTGAGGCTGAAGGTTGTTGAGATTGTTTTTCCTCCAAAGTCCCCTCCCTTGTGAGTGACAGAGCCAGGACATTCCACTGAGGCTCTGTCCTCCTCAGCACTGTGCTGCCACCTTCCTCAGATCCTCGCTCCACTCTTTTTAAATCCTCACCTGAGGATATGTTTATTGATTTTAGAAAGAGAGCAAGGAGGAGAGAGAGAGAAAAAAGAGAGAGAGAGAGATGTTGCTGTGAGAGAGAAACGTCCATTGGTTGCCTCTCATATGTGCCCCGACCAGGGATCAAACCCGCAACCTTTCAGAGTCCCAGCTGAGCTCCAGCCAACTGAGCCACCTGGCCAGGGGTCCTCCACCCAACTGACGTTCCAGAAACCAATCTTGCCTCAAGCTACAAGTAAATAGGACATTCTGAACTCTCTTAACTTTGTCCCAAATTTTTAAAATTCTTGGAAACTTGCTTGCGTCTTTGTTCATTCCTGACTTATTACCTTCTTGCTTGGGATGAAGAGATACATACCTTTGCCTGTTGGAGAACCCTCCTTCCTTCACCAAGTTTTATTATGGAAATTTCCCAACATATACAAAAGCAGAATCGTAAAATTGACTTATACATACCCATTATCTATACCTAATAATTGTTAACATTTTGCTGTATGTTTCACCTGAATTTATAGATTTCATGATGTTTCATATGTAACTACCTGAGTTTATACCTCTTTAAAATTTCCTATAAAACATTTTCTTGTAAAACATAACACAGTGATCATATTTAACAAAATAAACGTAACTCTTTAAAGTTATGTCATGCTCAGTTCATAGGCAAGTTTTTCTAATTATATCCCTCCAAAAGTCTTACAATTGATTTGTTCAAAACAGGATCCAGTCAGTGATGACATTTGGGTACTGTCTCCTGAGCGTAGGCAGTTTTCTCCTCTTTTTAAATGCCATCAGTGTGTAGAGAAGACTGTACCCATTGTCCTGTACAGGCTGTCTCACCTTCTGGACTGTTTTCATTGCTTCCTTATGGCATCATTTAACTTGTTCTTCCATGCCTTGCATCTGTTACATCCCGACAGTTAGTTCTAAAGATTTTAAGACATTCATGGGAAATGTTTTGGTTAAGAAAATTGCACTGGGGTGCTATTTACTTCATGTCTCATCACATCTAAAAACATCAAATGTCAGGGAATTCTGCTTTTTTATGGTGTTAAGCTTGGTCACTTAGTTTAGATGATGACAGATTGGATCCCTCCATTGTAGAAGTAGCTCTACCTCCTTGCAACCATGAGGGAATTTGACGGATGATGGGATGTGGGGAGCTTCATCCAGCAGAGCTCCCCTGGGCTGCCACAGATGAGAATAATTCTACCAAGACATGATCTGCTTGGGGAGGAATGGTGACCAGTCTCTCAGAGGAGAAGGACCAGAAACCTGTTCCTCAGTGGGCTTTTATTGGGTTTAACTTGCATAGGAATACAGGGCATATATATGTAAAGCTCATCAATCATTGTCAGGCAGTAATTGTCAAACAATAGATAATATTCCAAGAACTCTGAGGACTTATTCTGAGTCAGGGTCAGATAGAGTGACATCAAAGGACCATAAAACTTGGAAAACAAACTCATTTTATGCTTGGACCCTTATAATTTGAATTGAGGGCATTCTTAACAAAGCAGTTTCACAGGATTTTATGCATTCTTTCTTTGGCCTGACTGCCCCTGGAAACCGCATTCCAGCACAGGGCCACACCCGCCTTCAGCATTGTTTCAGGTGGGGCATTAAAATCAGGTGGGGGATGCGGGCAGCCAAGAGATTAGGAGACTCTTTACATACAGAATGAGGACTCAGGCTATGACAAAGCCAAGGGGTGAGGGTCCATCACCCCCTTTTTCTATAGTCCCTAAGTCCTTCCTTGAGGGCCCCTTCATGACCATGGCTATCTTAGGTTGTCCCTTCCTTGAGGAATCTGACCCCTCATTGGCTAAATAGTCATCTATCTGGGGCCAAGCAGTGTGAAGTAAAGGGCTGGGCAGAGGCTGTGCCCCTGACTCGAGGATAAGTTTTGTCTCCTTAGTGGCTCATGGTCCCAAGGTCTTTTTACTCAGCCTTAGCCATGGGGGGGTTACAGCTTCTGAAACCAGGCAGGGCAGTTCCCAACACTGGGATATCTCATTTCATGTAACAGTTTTAGAGTTTACTGATGATCCCTTGCCTCAGGTTTTTGAAACAATTGTTTCCTTTATTCTCTAGAACATTGCTTCATCTCAGTTTCCCTCTTGTATTTTCACCAATCATGTCTTTGGATGATTTACCTATAAATATAGTAACAATGAAATAGCCCTGGACGTTGTAAATCCCTTTAGTAACCATCCTCTCTCCCCTTCCTCTTCCCCCAAGATCATCAAAAGGACATTCAGCATGCTGTCTCTATTTATTTACAAATTATTCTTTGTATGTGTGTGTGTGTGTGTGTGTGTGTGTGTGTGTGTGTGTGTGTGGGAGAAGGGGAGAGAGAGAGATGAGAGAGAGACATTGAGACGCATCGATTGGCTGCTCTCAGTATGTGAGCCTCCTGGGGATGGAACCTGCAGTGTAGGCCCGTCCTCTGCCTGGGAGTTGAACCCCCAACCTCCTGGCTTGTGGGATGATGCTCCAACCAACTGAGCCATACCCGCCCGGGCTACAAATTATTCTTAATCCTGCTCAGTCTTCATCTGCTCCCGTATGATAGTATCTACTCCCATGTCTTCTGTTACATACACTTAGGAGTGTCACAAAACTACATCTCAGTCTCTGAATTCTCTCTGCCATACTTGCTGGGTAAAACTCCCAGGATGGGCAGTCAAACGGGACTAAAGGAGGTTTCTCTGCCCTCCTTTCCCCAACATCCTGCCTCTTCTCATTTGCCCTAACTCAGTGAAGGGTGCTTCTTGGGCAGCTTTTTCTTGCTGCTTTTACCCTCAGACCTCAAGCTTGGGAGACCACAGTGCTCTCTTAGCAGATTGTTGTCGGCCCTGCTCTGCTTGCTGTTCTTTCCAGCTGGAATGCCTGCCTTCTTGCTTCTAAACCCTTGCCGAACTTTCAAAGCTGGAACAAAGCAGCTTTTCCACAAAGGAGGGAATGACCATTTGCTCAGTTCTGTACGCTATGCTGTTAAATCATGTGGAACATATATTGTGTTTACTTTTTCTTTGCCTTCCTCCTTCTGTTTAACACTGAAGGCAAGAGTTCTGTCTTTGCCCTTTACCTCTGGCTTTTATCCATCTCATGGAGTAGGCATTTTCTGGGCCTGCTTGTGTTTATTCTGGTCAATGATTAGCCTTGGAGTTAAAATGTCTTGTGGGGTGTTGATGAAAGAAATCCTTACATGACAGCTCTCTTTTCTCGGCCTCTATTGAGGAATTTTATGTTTTATCCACTTTAATGAAGTATCTGAGAGAAGATAAATGGTCTCTGTCCATCTCTTCCTTCGTGTGTCTGAGTGTGTGTGTGTGTGTGTGTGTGTGTGTGTGTTAGAGGCAGGTGAGCGCTCAGTCAAGACAAATTAATGATAAAATGTAGCTGGGGGTTCAATGAAATATGAAAAAGTGCCCCAAACAATTTCTCATAAAGGTCATAATTTGTAAAGTGGACAGTGTTTCTAAATTATGTAAGTATATGTCATTAACCCAAACTGAACCTTACTTGGTTACATCTTAAGAGCAAGAAAAATTTTGAATGTGAATACCTAAGTATATATTTGATTTTCTTACTCTAGACTCCAATTTTTACTTATTTTGAGTTACTTATTTACTGAGTTACTTATAACTCAGCTTCACTTTTCCTTCTCTACATGATGGACCTTCAAAAACTATTCTGTTGATTTCTCCACCTGTCACCTCAACACTTACTCCCACTCCTTGCTTCCGTAAGTTCCTTTTGAACTAACTTGATTGGTTTCTCTCTCTTTGTGGAGTGTAGGTTAGTTCTAAAATTTTGCTTTCTTCTGCCGTGCCTCTTGTTTTGATCTTAATCTTCCTTTTGGTTTATGTGACCTGCCCAGACCTCTGACTTTTTACCCAGTTTCCTCCTTAAAGATCTGCTGACTGTAACTGCATCTTCGGTCCACACAACCACCCCTGTAAACACCCACAGCTGGAGCTGGCTTCATCCTGTTTCTGTTTTGTTTTCTTTCATTTGGTTTTTCAGTCCTTACCTAGTTCCTTAAATTGTACAGGCGAAATAGCCATTGTTCCCTGAGTGGGCCTTTCCAACAGCCCAAGCCAGTTGCCCTCATTAGATCCAGAGAAGTATTTTCTTCTTGGGACTGGCCTACAGTGAAAGAGATTGTGCGGGTCTGGACTGTCAGTCGTTAAGGCCCAGTTCTGTATTCTCAAGAGATCTATTTTTTTGATAAGTGTGTATCTTTTTCTTTGTTTTACTTTTTTAAATTCTCACCTGAGCATATGTTTCTTGATTTTAGAGAGAGAGGGGAAAGGGGAGGGAGGGAGGGAGGAACATTGACATGAGAGAGAAACATCCACGTTGCCTCCCATATGGGCCCTGACCAGGGACCAAACCCACAGTGTCTTGGTTTACGGGATGACGTTCCAACCAACTGAGACACCTAGCCAGAGCAACAAGCACGCATCTTAATTCATTATTTTCCTCCTCACTATTGAGGCCGAATTACATTAAAATAATTTTACATTTATGCTGATGCTATTATGCAGCTGATCTGTGACCTGAGCCAATTTCTTAGAGCAACAAAGTATGTTTGCTCAGTGGGGTCCTCAGAGAGACCTTTGGCAATCAAGATTTTTCTTGACTAAAACATCTTGAAGTGAAAAGTGGCTTCTATTCTTGGAAATCAGAGCAACAGATACTATACTTCTATTTCTGTACCATTAAAGACTTTTACAGTTTCTCAGGGGAATATTCCATTCCTCTCGTCAAACTTAATGCAGAAGAAAAGTAGACATGATGAATTCAATATGAACAAGACATGATGAATTCAATAAGAAGAATCGGGCACCCATTTTTAATTAGGTTATTGCCGTAGTTTGGCTTGGACCAGCATGGTAACAGTAGTAATCTGAAAAATGGTTGGATTTGGGGTATATATGGAAGATAATGCAAACCATCCTTGAAACTGTGCTAATTGTTCCTGTTCTCTTCCTTTCTCTCTCTCTCTCTCTCTCTTTTTTTAGTTTCGCTATTCAAATTGGCTTGATAGGCTGTACATGGTGCTGGGAACCGTAGCCGCCATCATCCATGGAGCTGGGCTCCCCCTCACCATGCTGATCTTCGGAGACATGACGGATAGCTTTGCAAATGCAGAAAAGTTCAAAAACATTACTTTTGCCAACATAACCAATCAAAGTAAGTATTGCTGGTGGTACCGATTTTAGTGAAAGCCTGAAGAAAAATCAATCACTTAGAGTGATATTGCTAAATATGCGCTAGTGTGTTTAGTGTGTGGAGGGGTCTGAGCTATAGTTCACATTTTTAATAAGTTTGATAAGATAATATTGACGAGCATTAGAATGTACAATGGAAGTGCTGGCAGAGATATGTTGAAAAAGAGAGAGCTCTATGAAGTCAGAAATATCCCAGGACATTTCAGAAAGAGGTATAGCAACCTAATCTGGACCTTGAATGGTATTTAGGAACCAGTGGAACTCTCTGCCGTATTGGACATGGGTGTAAGAGACAGGAGTCCAGGATGTTTCTGGAGTTTCTAGCCTGATAAACTGGACGCAGTTAACCATCAAGTAAGATGCACAAGGGGGAAGGTAGGGTAGGTGGGTAGCTAATATCAGAAGTTTAATTTTGGACATGTCACAAGTTGGGCTCTTTGGAAACAGATGCCGACATGGAGAAATGGGGCCAAGGGAAGGGGTGCGTGTGCTTGTGCACACGTCTGTATTTAGGGTGGGAGAAATAATAGCTTGTTTGTACGCTAATGAAAAGGATCCTAAGAGAGGAGAAGGTAATGTTTTGAGAGAGTGGGAAGAGATTTGCTTGCTTCAGTGTTCTCCATGAGAGAATGGGGTTGAATGCTCAAGAAGAAATACTCGCTTTAGGTAGGCGCATGGGTTGTTCATCTACAATGACAGGTAGGAAGACGGAGAGTATTTGCACCAGTGCCCAAAAGTGGGTAGAAGGGGAGGTGAGAATTTGTGAATGC
Source organism: Artibeus jamaicensis (assembly GCF_021234435.1). Lineage (NCBI taxonomy): Eukaryota > Metazoa > Chordata > Mammalia > Chiroptera > Phyllostomidae > Artibeus > Artibeus jamaicensis. Next base: position 5,931,559 of record NW_026521972.1, on the reverse strand, counting down.
TGCCCTTTGACTACTTTACTTTGCTGAGTCCAGTAGGAAGCAAGACATTTGGCTGATGAAGAAGGGAGGTCTAATGCCGTCCTCCAGGAGAATGGGAAAGCAAACGGGCTGTCAGAACATTTTGGGTGTCAACCTATACACACCTCACTCCTGATTGAGGACGGGCTGGCTCCTGAGTTTCCGTGTCAACTTTGCTTGAGGATGTATTGATTTAAACTAAGCTCCCCAAAGACTTAAAACCTGGAGTGTACTCATGTGGTAAAAATGTTTAAAATGCCTGTTTGAAAATACACCTGTGAATACAGTGATACCATATAGCTTTCACAATGGCCCTTCAGCCTTTGTCTGTGATGGATGCCATGAATCCTCTCCCCAGAAAGAAGCACATAAATATTCATAACAGTTTGGGGTGTTTATACCTTTCATACCTGTCTGTGGATCCTAAGGCCCCCTTCTTTGTGATCATGAGGAGCATATTATTTACCCTAAGGCAAGACTACTTCAATACTGTGAATGCAGGTAATGAGTTAAGCCAAAAAATTTCATTGTATGTTTGAGCTGTGTAAAATCCTTCCTGATGTTTAAAGGGACCTGCCAAAAGAGTTCTGCCACCTTTGAATTGGCACCTTTCTTTTATGCCATTCACCAAAGGGGAGGATAGCATCAAAGGTTTCGATGCTGGTCCTAGAGAGGAGGGCAGATGAATTCTCTGATGCTTCTGGAGGGAGAACCAGCCTACTGAACTGCCAAGGCTCCAGACCCTCTCAGACCTTTTTTCTTCTTCACCTTCCCCAGGTGGAACGTCATCATGTTTCCATGAGGGTAGTTTAGGTACCAGAGCCTTCTTGTTGGACAAGAAGTATTCCTTCCTTAAGGAGATTTGGATTTACTAAGGCTCTTGAAAGCCTGAGAGTGTTAAGCTAACCATGGGGTTTAACGAGACTGCCCTGAACTCTTTGAGAGCAGACCCTTGCCTCTGTGCACTAGACCCCTCCTTAGCACTGCCTTCTCCCCCTGGTTGTCGGACACCAGCCTTTGTCTTCCTCTTCTTTGCCGTGGACCTGATTTTGTGATACCCGACTCCCGCTCTCTCCACCTTGTTGCCAGTGTTTGCCTTTGCCTTAAAATCTCCCATGACTTGGGCCTAGGGATGAGTTTGTGTGAACAAAGACTGACCATTGCCGAACTTCCGTAGGATTCTCATCTTTCTTAGGAGACTGTCCAATATCTTGGAAATGAGCCAAGATGAAGGTGGTTGTGATTTCAGACATTTTGTGTTGAAGGTGACAGGTTGGATGCAAGTATAGATGACATTCAGGCAGTTAAAGAAATGAGAGTGAATCTGGGTGTAAAAATTAGGACTAGAGACTTGGCAAAATTTGCTTTGAAGGGATACTAAATCTCCTGGGATGAGATACACAGAAAAGTAGGAAGAATTGGGGAGCCTTGAGGAAAAGCTCAGTTAACAATGACTGAGGCCAACATCCACTGAGCATTAAACTCAGGCTGAGCACTGTGCTCAGTGCTTTACGCGTATTAACGCCTTTATTCCTTTTGTGCACGTGAGGATGGCAACAGTATCTACACTTTAAGGATGAGGAAATTGGGTTCAGATGGTCGAGTAAGTTTAAGTTGCCTGAGGTCACAGAGTTAGCAGTTAGTTAGCATTTGAATCAACTCAGGCAGGCCCCAAGTCTACACACTGAAGAAATGGAGGATCCCAGAAAGGATAGTCTGACGATAACATGCTAATCCAGAAACTGAAGGACCTGGGGAAATTTGCCGAGTCTCGTAGTGGTTAGCAGTCAGAGACCTTCTTTGTATAGGTTCTTGGTTATTTTTTTCACCCTGGTGATTCAGGTTATGGCCTTTCTCTTCCTCCATAACTGTATTATGGTTGTTTCTCTTCAGCCTCCTACTAGACTGTGGGCGGAGGAGGGGAGAAAATGAGACACCCAAATTTTAATAGGAGTCAATAATTCAGATTAAAAGGGATACAGTAACAATAATATAACTTATTTTTATGTTTATTATTATAATTTCTTCCCTCGCTGGCCTAAAACTGCTATGAGGAACAAGAAAACTATTTGTAAAATGTCAGTTCTCAAAAATAGCAACTATATTTTGCTAGTTAAACTATGAGCACGTAGATCAAGTGCAGCTTTTGAATGTGTATATTAAGACTTTGGTGTTGTAAACAGAGAAGACACTGCCATCCGTGTCCTCAAGGCCAGCATTATGAGTAGGCTCCAAACTAGAACGCTAGCTAATATTTCAGCTGTCAGTACATACTTTCTAAAAATGTCCACGTTGGACGTTTTGTTTTTACTTGGTCAAGGCTTTCCTCTGCAGCTGACCATTCATTAAAAAAAAAAAATCGTGGCGATTTCTGGAAAATTCAGTACCAAATAATGGCAATATACTCGCGCTTCCAAGTGTATTTTTTTACTGTGGCAGTTTATTTTTTTAATTTGAGTTAAAACTTAAAACTATGACTGATTTTTCTAGAATTAGTATCATATAGGTTTTGTTTTGTTTTTGTTTTTTTGGTTGCTCTTGAGGGAATGCCTTTTCAGCTAAAAATAAATTAGTCACGGAGGCTCACCAGGTAAAATAGCAGGTAGGGAATCACCCCTGGCTGAAAGCGAGAGGGGGAGTGGTCACTGGGAGTGTGCTCTCCTGCCCCGGGGCAGTGTCCAGCTCACTCCTCACCAGCCCAGCACACGTACCTGCTACACTGCACACTGTACCCGGCTACAGCCTGCACCTAGGGCCAGCTTCACATCTTGGCTCCACCACTCTAAATTTCCTGACTCAGCGCTCACTCTTACCCACCTGTACGCAATGCTCCACATGCTGTCCCACTGAGCATTAAAAAATACAGGGCACATTCTGTAGTATGGAATCAATACAGACTCCTTCCCTTGGCCTGTGTGGCCCACAGGATCTGCCCCCGATTCCTGTCAATCTCATTGTTTAACACCTACTCAGTGCAGACCGCCCCCACTCCCTTCTTCCTCCTTGCCACGGAGAACCTGCTTGAAGAACCTGCTTGCCTCTCTCGAATCAGTCCTTTCTCCTTCAGAATGACTTTTTGTTCCCAACCTACCCCAAAGTCACTGTAGCCTGGTGCTTGATTTACCCACTAAGAGTTATTACTCTTATCTTTTTACTATCATCTTGTTAATTTATTGGTTTGCATGTTTATTACAGCTTCTCAAATGGGTAGAAACGCATAAGGGAGAAAAAAATTTCCTGGGAAAAACTATTTTAGGTAGTTCAGCAGTGGTACCGTTTCATAGGAGGTTTGGAGCCTGAAAGTCAAAAATCCAATGAGATGAGAAAAACATTAGGTTTTACCCCCTCTGTTCAGAACAATTCCTAGGACAAAGTCACTGTGGAAGATGGTTTGAAACCCACCTTTATAATAAATCTCTTGCTACTGATTAGAAAATCACAAATGTATCCATGTCACATTCCATTTCTACCATTCTTAGGTGTTCAGGAGTTAAAACTCCTAGACATAAGGAAGTATTTGGGTCAGATAAAAATGTAATGTAAAGTGATCCGTAAACGATGTGGAGTCTTTAGTCAGTGTGATGGGCACTGTTTAGTTGTAGGTTTCTTTGAAGTCTTGCTTGGATTTAGAAAAGACTTTTCTTACCAGGTAGCAAGAGAGTGGTCTACTGTATCCTTTTTTAGTCTTAAAATTTGTGAGACACATATATGCAAAAGAGGAGAGTGGTTGGAATATTTTGATATATGGTACACATGTATGGTGGCTCTGTAAAAGCACCTGTGAGACTTTGGGACAGACTAGGTGGCAGTGGAGAGAGCAGGCTGTGCACTGAGGATGCAAAGAAGCCAAGACAGTCACTTCTCTCAGAACTCACACCAGGGGGAGTCCGGGGAGGAGCCAGATACAAGCCATCCTACTTCCATTCTAGTACTGACTTGGTACATTGAATCCTGTGTCAATTATGATGGAATTCTGTGATAAGGTTAGTCCCTTTGCTAGAGGTAAGCCATTTGAGAGGAGGTAATATTGAACCTCCTATTTGTGGAAGGAGGAGTCTTTTTCCAGAAGAAAAACCATAAAGGTGCTCCAGGTAGAGAGAGCAGAATGAATTAAGGCTTGGAGGAAGAAAGCTGTTAGCAGCTCTGTTGCATCTTTTCTCAGTATGTGGAAAATATTGTATTTTAGTCTAAAAGGGTGGAGTTTACAAAGAGGTCAAAGACACCTGTATTCTGAAAACTGTAAGACATTGAAGAAAATGCAAATAAATAGAAGGATCTAATTTGCTCATGGATCGAAAGAATTAATATTGTTTAAATGACCTTACTACCGAAAGAAATACACAGATTCAATGCAATTCCTGTTAATCACAGTAGCTCAAGTCTCGGTCTCTGCCGGTTTTAGTTAATCTTATACTTTACTGGCAGGTAAGTCATCCGAGACTCAAACCACTGGCTGCTGGTTTTTACACATCATACCCGTGAGGCCTGAATTATCTTTCCAGCTACATACTCACCTCTTCTGATCCTCACCCTCACCACGCAACCCGCACCCCGGCTGAATTGGCTCACTCATTCTTCAGACTTGCCGTGGACTTTTGCTCCTGTGGTTCTCTTTGCCGGAAGTTTTTCTCCCCTTCCCCACACCTGTCAGAATCAGACTCATCGGAACTAGGCCCTCTCACGTCAGTTACATTCTAACGTAACATTTTAGATGATTACAAGATTAAGTGTGTGTCTCTCCAGTGATCCATCAATCTTGAGTATGATAGTATTTACCACATATTCATATATATGTATATAAGTACACTTAATACAGCATTGCTTGTAACAGTAAAATATTGGAAACAACTAAAATGGATGTAATTTTGAAAAAATACAGATGCACATATAAAAAGACACATCCCGACATGGAAAATTGGCCACTAAATATGGGCTGTAATTTTATTTTTAAAAATAGGCATGTATGTATGTATTTGTATACATGTATACAGAAAAGAAAAAATGAAACAGACACAGCACAGTATTGAACAGTGGTTACTGTGGGTGTTGGTGGAGCAGGGGTGTTAAAAGTTTCAGTGTGCCCTGTCTAACAATGTTAATACTGACTAATGCTACATTAGCATTGATTACCTTATTCTTTGTACTGTATGTTTTTTTAAAAAACTGGAGAAATGAATGCAGTGTTGGATTTTAAATACTGTGCTTTGATGTCAGGTCTGCACTAATGTTTATTTGTCAGGACAGAGACCCTAGAAAAGACTTTTCTCTGTCTTCTCTGAGTGATACTTCATTAAGTATTTTAATTCAAGGAGACCAGTAGTCCTGCTTCTCAGTACATGTGGGTTTCTTTTTGCAAATCAACTTCATTGAAGTTAGTGGTGGGGGGGTGGGCTGGTTGCACGTGGCCACAGCGAAGGATTCGAATGGATGCTGTAATGTTTACACACAATTGAAACGGAAGCCGTTTGAGCTCTTTGTGTGTACATTGTTCAGTGACACAAATTTGGTTCATTTTTAGATGCTTATTTTTAGTGGAGAACAAAGAGACATAATGGTACATGTCTGTTTTGCTTTTGTTTTGGGCGGTCTAGGTATGTTCAACGGCTCAGACGTCTTCATCAAGCTGGAGGAAGACATGACCAAGTAATCGACATTTTCCTAACTGTTGTCAGCTTTTCTGTCTCTAGACTGATGGTGGCAATCTTTAAAATCTTGCATATAATAGAGATTTAAAATTTGGAAGGGAACAATACCATTGTTAGTTTTCTAGGAGAATATGATGCAGAAGTTTTTTAAGAAAATAATTTGCCATGTAAGATGTACTTAAGTCAGGGTTAAGCCTCGATTCGATTTATGTGTGTGTTGGTAAATCTAGAATATCATATATAGGGAAATTAGGTTTCAAAGTGGCCTTTTATAATGTGGAATTAATTAAGAATCACATTTTCAATGGCTTTGTTATTATTAGTTTGCTTCCTGGATGTGTTCAGTGATGATACAATAATGAGATCAATCAACAGGATTTTTTTTAACACAGCATGTAATTTTAAACAATGAAACAAAACATCCCAGAATAAATATTAGTCACTGAAACCTTAACTCACCCCAGGGAAGCTTTCGTTAATGACTTACACGTTTTGAACTTTGTACCCAAGACCAAAGGTATGAGTTGGTGAATCAGAAGATAATGATTCCATGTTTTCTTATAAGTGATCTGGTAGATTTGAAAGAGAATGGAGACGCTTGATCATTTTCTGAAAGATGAGAAGCAAGTGCTTCCTATGATATTCATAGGAAAAGGCTTTTTTTAATATTGCAGAGGATAAAATTGTCCTCTAACCACCTTATAAATGCTTAAACATAAATATATTTTAAGTAAATGTAAACTGATGGTTAAAAATATATCAGCTGATTCTCAAAGCATGAGTTCTACTTGTTAAATAGGATTTCTTTGTAGCTATGTCTTGCTAGATTATTAACACTTGGATAATAATTAAACATTGAGTTATGTATTAAGTACAATTTAATATTGAATTACATCTTCCTTGGTAAACATTGTAAATTACAAGGTGTAGGTCTGGGGCGATGTCTTTACCAGGATTCCTGCTGAGTTGAATACTAAGGTGGGAGCAGTAAGATCAGAGACTATCTGATTATTACATAGCCAATTTTTAAAGCCTTTGTGTGGTTTATACAACATTTTTATTTGAAGAGAGCAAATAATGAATAAAATGGGAACATCGATACATTATATTTCATTTTAGGATAGTTGTCTTTAACTTAAAAATTAATTGCTTAGTAAAACCCAAGAGGGTTAAATTGCATTCTTAAACAGGAAAACTCAGAGCAAGGAAACAGAAATTCAACATTTCTGGGTGATCAAGGGTCTGATTTTAGAAGATGCTCAGGTTTTTTATTGTTAGAATTCAAACTGGCAGGACTGGTCTTTGATTCATTAAGCATTTTAGGATAACTCATGATGGCCAGTTGAGCAGATAATATAAAATACTTTTAGTTTCACGTGTCTCTTGGCATCGCAGTTCTGTTAGATCAATAGCAAAAAGGCCAGGGGACCACTTCTGTCTCTTGGTTCCACTTTCTGGCAAGTCTGTCCCTTCTTTGCATTTGCCAATGTGCAGAAAATACCTCCTGGTGCTCATCAAGCAGACAGGACAACAGTGGCCAAGCTTGCCTGATGCTGTGATGTCTTTCCCAACAACTGGCGTCCTCTGAGTGCTTACTGTGTGCCGGGCACTGACTGGCCCAAGTGTATTATGTGCGTTACTGCATTGCTATTCTATCTCCATTTTACCAGTTAGAATACCGAGACTTAGAAAGGTTAAGCAGCTTGCCTATGAGTACACAACAGGTAATTGGGCCAAAGCAGAAAGCACACTGTTAACCCTCCCACACTACACCAGCACAGACACAGTTAAATGTGTACCATCACTTCTGCTCGTAACAGCCCCTTATTTTTTGTTAAGGATGGCAAGATAGCCAGATAGCCGAAAAAGCAAAAATGAGTGGTCTGTTTGGGAAAGATGCATTAGCTAAGAAACAGAGCATGTGCTGAATTTTTGTTGTTTTTCAGGTATGCCTGGTATTACTCTGCAATTGGTGCTGGTGTGCTTGTTGCTGCTTACATTCAGGTTTCATTCTGGTGCTTGGCAGCTGGAAGACAAATACATAAAATCAGAAGACAGTTTTTTCATGCTATAATGCGACAGGAGATAGGCTGGTTTGACATGCATGATTCTGGGGAGCTTAACACTCGGCTTGTAGAGTAAGTACCTAGTTTTATGTTGAACTCAGATGTGGTTCTTATTCTTGGTAATCCTTGCTCAAGGGCATACCTTTTTGTAAAATTGATTTTAGAGTGGGAGGAAAGGAAGCAGGGGGAGGGAGGGAAAGGGAGGAGGGAGAGAGAGAGAAAAACAAATGTTGATTGGTTGCCTCCCATATGTGACCCTGACCTGGGATCAGACCTGGCCAGGGTGGTTCTTATTCTTATGAAGATGAAGAGATGGTAAGAGATCTGTTACAGCTTAATACATCACTTGGAAGTAATTAGGAGACTAAATTCCTTCTGAGCAGTGACCATGTCTTATACATCTTTTTGTTCCCGTTACATGAGGCAGGACATGAGGGGACCTGCATGAGTAGCACTAAATGACCAAAAATAAATAAATAAATAAACCCCATCTGAGGGTGTGGAATAGAGCAAATGTGAGACTTTCTGGCGGTATAGCTGGGCAAGATCCTAGATATAAACTAATTTACCCTATACTCAGACAAACAAACAAACACAAAAAAACCAACTGGATTGAGGAAAAAAGTGGTGTGTTCATAGTTCTGACATTTATCTCTAACATTATCTGTTCTTTTAGTGATGTCTCCAAAATTAATGATGGAATTGGTGACAAAATTGGAATGTTCTTTCAGTTAACGGCAACATTTTTCACCGGCTTTATAGTGGGATTCACACGTGGTTGGAAGCTAACCCTTGTGATTTTGGCCATCAGTCCTGTGCTTGGCCTGTCCGCTGCCCTCTGGGCAAAGGTAGGTAAAGCCTGTGAACCCAGACTCTCAGCTCTTCCCACCCAACCCCACCTGTGGAAGGCTGCCTTTACCAAATGGTGATGCTGACTCTGCGCTTGGTACTTGTTTCTAAATCTTCTGTTCAGATTCAGGGGGAGCAAGCAGATGCCACTTCACTGAGTTCTGCCCTTGCCAGGACTCTGTGCTGTCCTGGCCAAGGGCTTATTTGGGAATGAAATGAAAAAGAAAGGAATAGCTCTCAGATCTCATCCCCTGCCTTTTTTTATTTTTTAAAGATTTTATTTATTTAATTTTAGAGAGAGGGGAAGGGAAGGAAAAAGAGAGGGAGAGAAACATCAATGTGTGGTTGCCTCTCACATGCCCCTAGTGGGGACCTGGCCGGCAACCCAGGCATATGCTCCAACTGGGAATCGAACCCATGACCTTTTGCTTCACAGGCTGGTACTTAACCCACTGAGTCACAGCAGCCAGGGCTTATCCTCTGCCTTCTTAAAAAAGGCATGCTCAACTCTTAAAGAGCTGTGTTCTCTAGTTGACAATTCCATATACACAGAGCAAACAGATTCAAGTTCAGTGAACGACACATTTGTCCCATTCAATTAACCTTATTACTGGTTTTGGTATTTTTGGTTTTGGAGATTTTGCTTAATTCATAAATCATTGTTACAGTTTTGTCATCATTGTAAATGGTTCTGTATTTATATATATTAAATCCATTGGCATGAAAGTAATTTTTAAAAATACTTCCTAGTCCCAGTTACATGTAAATCCTAAACCTGCAGTTCTCTCTCCCAATCGCAAAGGCAGAGTAAAACTTACTCTCTCTTAAGGCTGGGTGTGGTATTCCCTTTAACTTACTGACGTAAGAGTGGGCTGTGGTGGAGAGATTGGCCTCGTATGTAATTTCCGTTGGATACAACACAACGTAAAAAAGGTACTACAAATTCTTGTGGCGAAAGGATATCAAATAAAGGAGAGCCAGTCAAAGCCAAGGCTAACATGAAATTAATCAGGCTGTAAATATTAAGAAGTTGTAGAATTTTACTTTGTAGGGTGGCTATTTTGTTATTGCAAACAGTAACTGCCATTTATTGAGCATCTACTATGTCAGGCAAATACATGAGTTATCTTTCTAAGTATAGCTATTAGGTCATTTTACAGAAGAAGAAACTGAAGTTTTGAGGTGTCTGTTAATTTATTGCTCAGAGTAACACAGGGTTTAAATGGTGTTTTTGGTGGTTAAGTCACAGCTCTTGTTTCATTCGGCCAAAACGTTTGCAAAAACTTTCTGTGTTAATCAATTTTTCTATTTATTAGAATATTAAGTAAGTCAGGTGGCCAACTCTGATACCAGTATTTGTTGATAAACTATTTAAAATGTATGATGTCCATTTCAGATAAGTTAGGAAAACAGTAAATTAATCTTTTGTTAATTAGTTATGCCTTGCTTCAGGTACTATTCATGTAATAAAAGGAGCCCTGGGTTTATTACTGGAGATATAAGCTTAAGTCCTCACTCTGCTATAAACTTTGATATGATTTCAATCAAATTTCTTAAATGTACTGGTTGTCAGCCATTTCAGAAGAAATGTGGTCCCATGTGGGAAGTTTCTGTGCCCCTGTGAGCCTGAGGCTCTCCTACCCAACCCAGAGGCGCCAGGGCAAGATGGCAGAATGGAAGGGCACGCAGTCCCAGCAAGCCCTCTGGTCCAGAAAGCCTTTTACACGTGTGCTGGTGGCTCTCTTGCCACCTCCCAGAGACTGGAGCAGCTAGAGGTCACAGGAAGGAGAAAGCACGGTCTCTGCCCCCAGAAAGACATCCCCAGTGGCTGACCTTGAGAAACCACTGCTACTTTCTTAGGTAGCCGAAGCAGAGGCCAGTAGGAACCCCAGCAGCTCCAGGTAACTGCTCCGACCAAAATAGTACCACAATGCCTCCGAATATTAAACTGCCACTAGAACCACAGCTCACAAAAGGAGGCTAAAACTAATACAAAATAATGTTGAATGTGAACTGTAATTGAAAGTTCTTTTAAAAAAAAAAGTAGGCCAAAAATTGCATGCTAAACCCAAAGAGAGTAACTGCTTGCTAAAGTAAAGGTTTAAATAGGACTCAGAGTCTCCTAACATAATAGACAAAATGTCCAGGATCCAATAAGAAAGCTACCTGTCACATCAAGAACCAAGAAAACCACAACTTCAATGGGGGGGGACCGAATTAGCTGACACCAATATTGGTATAAATCAGATGTGAGAATGATTTGACACAAATTTTAAAATAGCTATCATAAAAATGCTTCACTAAGCCATTACAAGTTCTCTTGAAGCAAAAGAAAATATAGAAACTATTAGCAATGAAATAGTCATAAAAAGAGAACAAAATGAAATTAGAGAACTGAAGGCTACAACAGCAGAAATAAAAGTCGCAGTGGATGACTCTGTCTCATGAGTGGAGATGAGAGGATAGGATCAGCATATCTGGAGATGGAACAATAGAATTCGTCCGTTCTGACATGTGGAGAGAATGCAAAGACTCAGGGACCTGTGGGACAATAACAAAAGATCCAGAAGACAGTAGTATTTGTTGCCATTGAATCCCAAAAGAGGAGGAGAAAGAGAGTGGAGTCTTGGCTGGAAGTGTGGACCCAACACCACCAGGCTGTCCCTGGACAATGGAACGTTGAAACAAAGTGGCACGTGGTTATGCGGAGGACCACCCACCAGTACAATGGAAACAACTCTTTGTTTTTGAGTTTTTATTTTTTTAATTTAATTTAATTTTTTACCTGTTTAATGTGTATATATTTATATTTTCTATACGTTATATGTTTTATACCTCATCCTGTTGCTTATTTTATTTATCTTTCCTTTTCATTGAATTTATTGGGGTAACGCTGGTTAACAAAATCATACAGTTTTGAAGCACGCAGTTCCACGGCACATCATCTGTGCACTGTATTGTGTGTTCACTGCCCCAAGTCAAGTCTCCTATCACCGTTCATGCCCCTAGACCCTCCTCTTCTTGATACACTTGATGACCTAGAGGAATCTCCAGGTTATTCTTGAGTGTAAAAAAAGCCAATCCGAAAAGGTGACCCATCATGTGCTTCCATTTATATAACATTCTTGGAATGACAGAATTACAGACAGAGAACAAACACATCAGAGGTTTCCTGAGGTTGAAGTGCCAGGGAGGGGAGGAGAGCGAAGGGGTAGGGCACGAGGCAGCTGTGGTTGTAGAAACTAGCATAAGGGCTCCTCGTGGTGAAATTGTTCTGTGTCGTGACTACAGGTACACGACTCTACACAGGTCATAACATTGCGTAGATCTAAATACACACACCTGTGCATATAAAACTGGTAAATGTGAGTAACATTGATGAATTTTATCAGTGTTAAGTTCCTAGTTGGGAGAGTGTTCTGAAATGGTCCCGGTATTTCTCTTGGGAACACTACATGAAGGGTGTATGGGATCTCATTGACTTGTTTCTTACCGCATGGGAATCAACAGTTATATGTATATAAAAAAATGTACAAATTATCTCAAATCTAAAACCTACATTGAGAAGTGGAAAAATGGAACTAAGATGAAGGTCAAACTCTCCAAGTGGTAAAAAAATTGCTTCTGAATATATTAGTTTGAAATTGTTTATGAAATGGTATAATACTGTTAATGAGTATTATATTATGAATTGCTGGTGTGTAATCTTTTAATTTTATTATTATTTCTTAAGAAGCAAGTCCTAGAATGACGTACAGGGTGAGCAAAAGTAGGCCCACAGTTGCAAGTAGATGAAATACAAGGTTTATTCTTGTATTATTTTTTTATTTTAAAAATTATTTTATTGTCCAATTACAGTTGTCTGTTATTCTTGTATTATTATTAATTATTGTACTATCTGCCTTCTTCTCTAAACCTAATTTTGCCCACTCTGTATGGTATATTACCTTTTATGTTTTAATTTTTTTCTTTATTTTTACTGTTGGCACTATTGCAGACAGATGCCTCATTTCCCCCCACTTTACGCAGCCCCACCCAGCCCCTGCCGTCCTCCCCCCGGCCATCGCCACACTGCTGTCTGTGTGTGTGAGTCACGGGTGTACGGTCCTTGGCTGATGCCTTTACCTTGTGTCACCTAGTCCTCCCCCCCTCCTTCCCCTCTGACAGCTGTCAGTCTGTTCCATGTGTCTGTGCCTCTGTTTCTACTTATTTTGTTCTTAGCTGGTGTGTAATTTTTAGTTAGGTTGACTACTTAAGCATTCCGGGTGTATAAATAATAACCTTAGTTCTTTGCCCATTCCAATTGATTCCATTTTTGTAACAGGCCCTCTGGGACCTCAGTTCACATGTCTTTGGCTGATTTCAGAGAGAGAAGCACTCCAGTGGCTGTTCATTCAGGTGCCAAAGTCATAGGGAGCTAGGCTTGAACCCTGGATATTTCATTTATTTATAAAATGTTGTAACCTCTTCATCCTTCCATTTCCTCACATGTAAAGTGGGGAAAATAGTACCTACTTCACTGTGCAGTCGAGAAGAATAAATGAGATCCTGTGTATATAAAGTACCCAGTACTGTTTTGTTCTACAGAGTAAATGCTCAGGAACCAAACAGAAGGATCAAAGAACATTCATGAAACAAAGCCCTCCCTGGTGGCTGCATGTGTTGTTTTGCTCAGAAGAGCCAGCTTCCCCTGGCCTGCAAAACTTTCTTGAAGTTCCGTCACCACACAGTGCTTTTGGTTCTCAGCATTCTGCTGGCCTCCACGCGGGCACTTCTGACCCAGAGTGCTATTAGCAGTTGCTCTGTTTCCTTGATCTAGTAATGCCTCCTTCTCCTGCATTTGTTTATAACTATAGTACATGCCTTCTTTTGTGTAGAAGATCACCCCACATTCCTAGTACAAAGCATTTAGTGAGAAAATAAAAAAATTTTTAAATATTTTATTTATTTATTTTTTGAGAGAGGGGAAGGGAAGGAGAAAGAGTGGGAGAGAAATATCAATGTATGGTTGCCTCTCATGCGTCCCCTGCTGGGAACTGGCCTGCAACCCAGGCATGTGCCCTGACTGGGAATCGAACTGCGATACTCTGCTTCGCAGGCCTGTTCTCAATCCACTGAGCTACACCAGCCAGAACCTGAGAAAATAAAAATTTTAATTGAATTTATTATATATGAGCTCGGTGGATTACAGAGTGAATATGTATGTACTAAAAATTAGAACATCGTGACCAAACACAAGTAAAAGATTTTGTTTTATGCGTATATTCACATATTCAAGCAGCATGTGCATGTATTTATTTTTACAAGTGGTAAAGTTAACCTGTTAGTAATTTACATGATCTGAAATTGCATTTTTGAACAGGTACTCTCTACGTTTACTAACAAAGAACTCTGTGCATATGCAAAAGCTGGAGCAGTAGCAGAGGAGGTCTTAGGGGCCATTCGAACTGTGATCGCATTTGGAGGACAGAAGAAAGAGCTGGAAAGGTTTGAATCTCCTTTTTTAAGTTGAGAGAAATGTTAAACTCTGTGTCATCTTGCCTGCCCTTCGGGTTGACAGTGTTGATTATAAGGGTTTTCTCAAATATATGTGTGTCTTGAAATAGCTTCACCCATGTTACAGCATACCTAATATTCCAGAGAAGTAGTAGTTCTAGTTGTGCTCCTTTTTTGGTTAATGTTGTGTACTTGTTTTTTAACCATTTTCAATTGTTGAATTACAGTTTACATTCAATAATGTTATTCTGTATTCGTTTCAGGTGTACAGCAAGGTGGTTAGACAATTGTATACTTTACAAGGTGCCCCCTGCCCACCCTCCCCCCAGCTCCTGCCGCTGATATTTCAAGTAAACAGCTGGCCCCACATGTAGTTATTACAGTATTACTGACTTTATTCTCTATGCTGTAATTTACATCCCTTTGACTGTCCTGTAACTACCGATTGGTACTTCTTAATCTCTTCACCTTGTTCATCCAGCCCCCAACACCCGCCCCCGCCACTGATCAGACAACCAACCATCCACTCTCTGTATCTATGAGTCTTTTCTTCTATTTGCTAATTCAAAGCATTTTCTAGTCTCATAGGTAGGTAGTGACATAAAATAGTTTCTTAGGGCTGAAACGTATTTTATATCCCTGATGATAATTTTTTTCCACAAAGTAAATTGTTATTCATTTATTTGATGTAATTGACGTAGACCATCCTTGATTCTCTAAGGATGAGTGAGTATTTAGTGTAAGATCTATGGGGACAGTTTAATCTGTGGTTCACCTCCCCTACTGCCCAGCCCCTGGTCAGTAGTTATGCTCCATGATTTGGAAGACAAAAATATAACTAAAAAGCCCATTTGCACAAAAGCTCAGCATATTTTTACTGTGTTGTTCAATGATTTTCTTGCAACTGGTCCCTTTTAATAGATTTCTTACAGTACAAAATGGTAATTTATTGAAATTTATAGTATTAGAGTCATTGATTTCTGAGCAGCAGCAGAATTTACTTAAAATAATGTCTGATATAGTATTTTCAGTTAGGAATATATATATTGAAAATATGAAAAACTAAACTGTATTGATTGGAAGATTGTAATTGTTTGGTAAAGCCAGAAAGAAAATCCAGTAAAGTCTGTGAGTCAGAAGAACAATCCCCCTGAGGAGATGAGGGGCAGTGGGTTCCGAGTGGGACAGGCCTCCGGGGTCTGTGGTCCCAGCAATGGTCTGTTTCCTGACCTCAGCGGTGGTTACATGGCCCTTCACTATATCATTATTCTGTAAACTGTGCAGATGTGTTTGGAGTACTCTCGTTCACGTGATACATTTTACCCCACAGAGATGCCCTCTGAGAATTATTTGTGACGATGATGTGCACTAGTCCGAAGGAAAGACCTATCTTGATTTTTTTGCTAAGGTTTCTGCTTTTCCCTTCAAATATGTCTGATTACTAACCTGAGCCATCTTCCTTAGTGACCAGGCAAACATCCAGTCAGATAGAGCCTCTCCTCTTCTCGAGCTTAAATTCTCATGGGGCAAAGGAAGGGTACAGACAACCACAAAAAACAAAATGCCTAATGTACCAGTTGGGGTAAATGTTATTGGGAAATAAAATACCTTTTAGAGTCATAGAGGTTTGTATGCAGAGAGATTATTCAGAAAGTCCTTTCTGGTTAGTTGATGCTTCAGCAGATGCAGAATGAAGTTTTGAACTTGGGATTCTTTCCAGTTTTCCTCAGTGGAAAGGTGGACCAGAAAAACGATGTGTCCACCAGCAAAGGGAGACAAGCAGATTTCACCTGCTTCAACCTGGCGTCTGAGCTGGGGAAAGCATCTCCCTACAGAAGTCAGCATCTCAGGCCCACACCTCCTGGGCATTAACGCTCTGAATTTATAGTCTTCTGCAGGCCAAGGAAACAAAGAGTAAGGATAATAAAATAAAATAAATAAAAGCTATAATGGTTGGAACATAAGAAGCAAAATTTTTATTATATGCATGGAAATCCTGTAGACTCTGTGGGCTAACAATGTCAAATAAGTTCTGAGCACCCGATTCCGATTCAGAAAAAAAGGCTTTCTGTGAGGCAGCAGTGGACAGTTACAGGATACAGAGTATACATAGTATTCTGTCTATGTGTGTATTGTGACAGATGCACATTTTTCTGTCCCAGTTCGTCTTCTTCGGCATTGACACAAAGCCTACAAGCATTGCCTTCTTAAAATGGCTATGGGTCTGGATGGAAATCGATTCCTCCAGGCAGGATGTGGGTTTACACTGTTCCCTGGGGGCACCACTAACCCGAGACCCCCGTACATTACATTCTTTGTCTACACTTCTAATATGAATTCACACTTCAGACCTGCATGATACTGCCTAGTGGTTCAAATGCCCAGGGGAGGTGTTTTTCTACCTGCCTTTACCTTTTGCCAAGGTTAAGACACCCAGATTTTCCTGCTGCCACTGCCCATGTGGCATAAATATGATGCTTTTGAAAGATATTATTATTAGCAACAAAACTATAATAAGAGATGGGAGGTAACCTGGATAGAAGGGAAGGGCATGGTGAGACTCAAGTCCAATATTCAGAACTTAGATGAATCTGATCATTTTAGTTTACTAAAAGTAAAAGGAATTAAGATACTTTTAAAAGGTTTTATTTATTTTTTAGAGAGAAGAGAAGGGAGGGAGAAAGAGGAGAGAAACATCAGTGTGTGGTTGCCCCTCATGCTTTCCCTACTGGGGATCTGGCCTGCAACTCAGGCATGTGCCCCGACTGGGAATCAAACTGGCAAACTTTTGGTTTGCAGGTTGACACTGAATCCACTGAGCCACACCAGCCAGGGCAAGATATTTTTTAAATGGAGTGCTTTCATTAGTAGTACAGAAAGATTTTTTTTCCTAGCAAAGATAGTGATCAACTTTTTATTATAAGAATAAGCACATGGGCCTGTGTGACTGTACTCAAAGACTCATTCTGTGTGTGGAAACATTTTCTCAGAGAATAATAGTTACTGGGATGTATCTTTGAAAGGAAAGCCTCCTCTGGAAAATAGGAAATTTGTTTTGCCTGGAGGTTAACAGGCAATTTGGGACAACAACCTGATGGCCTAAGGTTCTTTCCAGCTTGGCCATTTTTTGAAAGTTCATTCATTCAACTAATGTAGTCAGCATCTACCACATGCCAGGCGCTGTTCGAGGCTCTGGATTTTCAGTGAAATGCAAATAGATGATATTTGCCCTCATGCGATCCTTAGTCAAAGTAGTGAGGTAGAAAAAAAAGGGACAGGAGGAAAGTAAGAAGGAATATAAGAAAGAAATCAAAAAGTGAATTAACTATAGATCTATAAGACGTGCTGTGGAAGAATCAAAGAGTGTGCTGATGAAGGGGAGGAAGGCAAATGTATTTTAACTGTGTTGGTCTGGAAGGCATCTCAGGAGGTTTCATCCAGGCTGAGACCTGAGGGATGAGAAATGGCCTTCCGGGCTGGGGGAAGGATACAAGGGTCTCCCGGATTTCCTGAGATGCCAGTGACTCTGGTGTTTTCTAGGAAACGTAAGGCTTGTATGACTGGAGTTCAGCTGAGTGAAGGGGATGGAGGTGAAGACGCGGGGCCGTAATATGGGGAATTGCAGGCTATGGTGAGGAGTTGGGATTTTATTCCAAGGCCATAGGGAACGGGTTGAGAGTCCTAAATAAGGGAATGACTCTCCATATTGTGTTTAAGATTATTTCTCTGTCTGTAAGTGGTTTGGCGAATAGGTGAGAGCAGTTAAAGTGTAGAGACAGGTAGTCCAGGTGAGAGGGCTTATAGTGGCCTGATCGAGACTGCTGGCAGGAGGGGTGACAAGTACATAGAGTTGGGTTATAATTTGGAAGTGGAATTGGTAAAACTATTCTGAGACCAAATATAACCCTTCGATTTTCTTTCCAGTTCCTTCTTTCCTTTCCCTTCTCTGCTTCAAAGTAGACAAGTAACTAAGGCCTCAGTCTTTCTCTTCAGATTAGCAGGTGCAGGAGGAAACTGGCTCTCTTAAATGAAAACTAACCAGAATTTAAAATGAGTTTAATTCATAGTAGAAGATTGTTTTATTTTCCTTAATTAAAAAAAAGTTTTTCTCTTTGTGTCTTACAGGTGTTTACCTATTAGTATTGATTTCTTTTTGCTAAATTAAAATTGTTCCTTGCTCTTGTAAATGGCTGTTGCATCACTGATAAATATTTTTATAATATTTAAGAAGGATAATGTTTTCTAAATATCAGTGTTTTTGTGATGTGACTTTAGTCCATTTTAGGAACTCCTACTTTAATTACCATTTTATCAATTCCATGATTTTAGTGGTTGGATGATAGTAGTAGTTGATTTTGTATTGTGATATTTTTATTAAAATGCTAATCAAAAAGTAAAAGTATTGTTTATGTCTCCTCCCTCCTTATCCCTTCCTTTCTCCCTTTATCTTTTCTGGCATCTAAATGATTTTCTTCCTTATTGTTGCTTCTTCCTGTGCAAATGTTTCCTCTGGCTGAATGCAACAACAGCTTATCAGTGAAACGGGTTCTGCGTTAGTCTCGGTAAGCAAGAACTGAAATAAAGGAGGTAAACAGGGTGTGAGTCACAGCTGTTCAAGTTACTGTGTAATCGTGTAATTTGTGCCTCATAGCACTTCTCACCTTGGGTCAGCTCATGAAGTGGAAGATACACAAACACGCACTTGTGTGTTTGTGTGTGTGTGTGTGTGTACCTATATATATCAACCACTGAAACACGTTTCTTAAAGATAATTGTTTTTGTTCAAAGATTATAACTGGCAAGGTAGAAGTGGATATTTCTGGGAGAAGAAACTGATACTATGTTACTATTTTATCACTATAAATTTCTGTTTGAATTCGGTCTTTAGTGAATGTGGGGGTCATGCAGATTTCATTGGCACACTTTCATAACTGATAAAGTAGCTAATTTAAAAAGTCCTGAAGGCAAGAAAGAATGCATGCTCAGACAATATTTATATAGTCATGTCTTTGTGGATTGAAGACCTCAAGTCTGAATTCTCTGTGGAACTGAGTTCTTTTATTTCAACAGTTGTGAACTCCTTTCTCTAAGGCCGTGTTCTGAGTTCTGCAGGGAGCTGTGAGTAACAGGATAAAGACAGATGTAAAGCTTAATTATAATCTGGTCTATTTTCCTAATATTCAATAATATTACCTTGAGTCTATATTTCCAGAGATCCTCCTCCTTTAAAATTGGGCCCCATTATTGTATCTCCACGTCTCTCTTCTTGAGCTTAATAGTCTGCCGTGTTCCTTTCACATGAAGATAAAGTTACAGACACCACCTCCTTTATCCTTACCATCGGAAATTAACTGTTCTCCGAGAGTTTAAAAAGTGCTGGAACTAACATTTGGGAGTGAGCTTAAGTCATTAGAACTGGAGAGAAAAGAAAACCTGTCCGGGGACTCCAACATGTTTTTGGTTTTCCTTTGCACACTTGCTTTTGCCCTCCTTTGTGTAATTTGAAGTGCTGTGGAATACTTCTTACGTTGACGCAAACTGGGTAGCTTATCTTAATTCCATAGGTTTATTTTAAAAATCACTGACTTGAAATATGCTCAGTGTCCTGTATTTTCTGTGAGAAATTTTGATGGGTATTCTCCAAGTTTGGGTAACAGAGTAGATATTGTTGTGCTGGAAACATGTTCTAGCTGTGCTACGACTTATTTTCCCAGTCCATGAGGCAGCCTCATGGCCTCGGGCAGCCCAGCCCGCTGGCCAGGGCCCTTTCCTCCATGGGGGCAGCCGTGACAGCACCGTGTCGGGGGGCTCTGACAGAGGGAAGAGGGTATGGGCAATGTGTAGAAAGACTAAGGAAGGGACACTGGTGCATAATAAAGCATTATTGTATATTTTTAAGCCCCATAATTCTTTCAGGTCAGTGATTTTTTTTTGAAAATGAACATTTATGGAAATAAGATAAACTATACAGTTTATTTAAATATTAAATGTATCATTACATCGCAATCCATAGCTCTCAGAATGCTCCTACACATGAGTCAATCAAACTGAAAAATGTCTGGGGGCTTTTCTAGAAATAAAGGACAAAGATTTATTCAAAGCTCTTAAGAGTGTGCAAACTAGAAACACAGCTAGGCAAAAACCCAGAAGCGTTCCAAAGAGGAAAGAAAAGTTAAGAGTTCTTAGACTACAAGTCACATCCTTGAGAAGAATCAATCATGCCTTCTGAGATTGGTCCAGAGCAGTTATCAGTCAGATGTCAGGTGGTCTGGCTGCCGGATGCCTTATGGTGTGGAGGACAGGCACTAGGAGTCTAGTCCTGAGTTCTTTAGGGGACAGTCAGGGGGTTAGCTACAGGTAAATAAATGTCTGGGCATTGAGAAAAGACTGGAAAGTTCAAAAGTTTGTTTCTCTGCTAGTTAAAGCAAGAATAGAAGCCTTTCTTCCTGCCTCAGCTTTCTTGATTTGAGTAATTTAGCAGCTTGACTGCAGTGACTCCATTTTCGTTCTCCACTTTCTTCCTCACTTGTATTCTTTGCATTGGTCCTTCCAGTGGTCCCAGAGGGATGCAGGGTGGGGTGCAGATTGTCTCCAAAGCTTCTGTAATGTTCAGAGACTTAAAGGACTGACTTACGTTGAACATTTTATAGCACTCTATCTTCATTTTATTAATAAATTTAAAAAGCATGCAAAATTTAAAGGAAAAACACAGTGTTCGTAGCATCTCTTTTGTGTATGAAACCATGCTGGTTCTAAATGTTTGTTAAATTTTACTCTACTTGTTTTGCTATTGCTAAGGCCAGAGAAGAGGCTTTTAGAAGGCCTTCCCACAAGTCACTTCACCTCTGTGAGTCTCCATTTCCTTCCCCACAAGAAGGGATTAAATAGTACTGACATCGTAGGGTCAGTGTATGACGAGAGGAGAAAACGTGTATGAAACACGTCCAGAGGGCTGGGCACATTCTAAGTCCTCAGTGAGCATCGTGCTGTATTGATCAATTTATATGATTTGTAAGTATATGTGATCACTTTTGTTACTCCTCCTAGGTACAACAGAAATTTAGAAGAAGCTAAAAGAATTGGCATAAGGAAGGCTATTACGGCCAACATTTCTATGGGAGCTGCTTTCCTGATCATGTATGCATCATATGCTCTGGCGTTCTGGTATGGGACCACCTTGGTCCTGTCAGGAGAATATTCTATTGGACAAGTGCTCACTGTAAGTGGTGATGTATTAAGAAAAGATTCACTATTGAAACTCCAGTGAAATCGCAGTGTGGTGTTGGCTTGACTGTTGGAGAATACATTTTGAAGGGTGATTGAATAACACAAAGAGGCATGCACTATTAGGTTAATAAGTGAAAAGGAAATTAGATGTATTTAGCAATCAGTTTTGTCTTTTTGGAAACTCCCCTTTGCATAGTCCATCATGTGGCTTAAATAATAAACCATGACCACCCTCTATAGCATGAACTTTTCATTGGCTGAGATTATTTCATTGTGACAGACACTGTGCTAAACACTTTACTTTTATTTTTTGCTTTGCTGTTCATAACTCCAAATGGCAAAATACACTTTAACTTCTTTTGGAAATCTTTTTAATGATAGCTAGTATACCTCACCAATTTATGGAAGTACAAAGTGTTACTCTCTCTATAAGAACGTGCTGTTTGGAGGTGCTCTCCCTTACGGATCTTTGCACAAGTGTTAAAGGCTTGCCATTTGATGCTATTCTTTTATAGTTAAAGACAGTGAAAGAATTCACTGACCAAGCTCTATCCCTGTCTTTTTTAAAAAAATCCTTACCTGAGGATATGTCTGTTGATTTTTAGAGAGAGAGGGACAGAAACTTGAGTCAGTTGGTTGCCTCCTGTACATGCCCCGACCAGGGATTCCACAACCTGGGATATGCCCTGACTAGGGAATCAAACCTGAAGTCTTTTGGGGTATGGGACGATGCTCCAGGCAACCGAGCCACCTAGTCAGGGCTCAGTCTGCATCTCGATCTAATAAAGTACATATTGTTAGAAGGGTCACTCGGTTCCTTTTTCCTAGGCCAAGCGTAAGTATATTCAGTTAATGACAGACCAAATTTTGTTGAGTCCCTTAAAACAGTTTCCTCTGTCTGGAAACAGACTGGTAATGTGGATGTGATAATTATGTCTCTTGTTTTTTCAGACTGTTGTCTCAGCCAAAATATATGTGGCTATTCAGTTGAGAATAGTTTTAACCAAAAAGCTTTTATTAGGATAGTGATACTGTGGATGAACCTAGGTTGTGATAAAAGAAGTATTCTGTTTCATTTTGATGTAGACAAGCAGTTTGAAATCCAGCATTCACTGAACTCAGATCTGCCTTACAAACTTGAAGCATCAGAACAGCAAGTATGATCACAGGATTTGATATGAGGCCAATTTGGTTCAAATTCTAACTGTACAACTTTTAGCTGTACAATTTTGGGCAGCCATTCCAGATTTTTCAAGCCTTCATACCTCTTTTGCCAAATGGAGATGACAGTACTGTTGTAAGGACTGACTGATAAAATGAGTAGGGAATCACTTAGCAAAATTCTTTCTGTGTGAATTATTGGGGACTCTAATTACTGTGCGATTTTGAAAGAAATGAATAGTGACATTAGTTCACTTTAACCCTGATGAGAAACAAAGTCAGGTCTTTATCAGTAAGAAACTTATTTGGGCAAAATGAAAAAAAAACAACCTGTTCATCAGACCTCAAAGAACACAGTTTAGCAGAGGAAAACAAAAGACAACTTGATAAAGAATAATGCCATAGGTCTGTGTGTTTTATAATTTACAAAGTATTTGTATATAGTGTTTATGTATAATACAAAGTACTTATATATAAATATACCTTTTTGTAGCTCAGTGGATTGAGCACGGGCCTGCGAGCCAGAGTATCGCGGTTCAATTCCCAGTCAGGGCACACGCTTGGGTTGCAGGCCAGTTCCCAGCCAGGGCCAGCCCCCAGCAAGGGCCAGTTCCCAGCAGGGGGCGCACAAGAAGCAACCATACATTGATATTTCTCTCCCTCTCTCCTTTCCTTCCCTTCTAAAGATAAATAAATACAAAATCTAAAAAAAAAATAAATAAAATTATAAATATACCTTTTATTATATATAGTAAATACATATTATATATACACATAATATTACTATTTTGATATTAGCACATTACTATATTAATAGTTAGTGTTAGTATAATATATTGATATGTTAATATACACAAATAAATATATATATTGTAAAAGGTTGCCAGGTATGGAGAACAGACTCTTGCCTATTTTTTTGCAAATGAGGAAATTGAAGCCCAGAAACTCGAGAAGAATGGCCTGAAGACACATAGCCAGTTAGTGCTTAATCAGGGTTCAGACCTGGCTGTTCTGTGTCTCCTACTAGGGCGACGCAGAGAATTTTCACTATTCTCTGCTGAGGATCTAAACCAAATTCTTGGCCATCCAAAAAATATTAAAACAGTCTATTATAGTGTCCTGGTCCTATAGAACTTACACCGTTATTTCACTGAGAAAGTAAGATTAATTTTTCATTCTAAATTAAAAAGTACTTACACTTTAAAAAACATTTTTCATGCCCAGTTTCTATATTTATATTGCCTTGCCGTTTTCATTTTTCTTTTTTTATTTTTAATTGATTATGCTGTTACAGTTGTCCTATTCCCCCCTTCATTCCCCTCCACCCTACCCCCCCATCCCCACCATTACCCCCCTTTAGTTTATGACCATGTGTCTCAAGTCCTTTAGATTCTATATTTCCCATGCTATTCTTGCCCCCCCATCTATTTTCTATCTACTGTCTATGCTACTTATTTTCTGTACCTTCTCCCCCCTTCTCCTCCTCCCACTCCCCTGTTGCTAACCCTCCTTGAGATCTTCATTTCTATGTTTCCACTCCTGATCTAGCTGTCCTTTTAGTTTGCTTTCGTTTTAGGTGTGGTTGTTAATAACTGTGAGTTTGTTGTCCTTTCACTGTTCATGTTTCTTTAACTTCATTTTCTTCGATAAGTCCCTTTAACATTTCATATAATAAGGGCTTGGTGATGATGAACTCCTTGAATTTGATCTTATCTGAGAAGCACCTTATCTGTCCTTCCATTCTAAATGAAAGTTTTGCTGGATAGATCAGTCTTGGTTGTAGGTCTTTGGATTTCATGACTTGGAATACCTCTTTCCAGCCCCTTCTTGCCTGTAAGGTCTCTTTTGAGAAATCTGCTGACAGTCTGATGGGGACTCCTTTGTAGGTGACTGTCCCCTTAGCTCTTGCTGCTTCTAGGATTCTCTCCTTCATTTTAATTTTGGCTAATGTAATTATGATGTGCCTTGGTGTGTTCCTTCTTGGGTCCAACTTCTTTGGTACTCTCTGAGCTTCCTGGATTTCCTGGAAGTCTATTTCCTTTGCCAGATTGGGGAAATTTTCCTTTATTATTTGTTCAAATAAGTTTTCCACTGGTGGCTATGCCTTTCCCCCTTTTGGTACCCCTATAATTCGAATGTTGGAGCGTTTAAAGATGTCCTGGAGGTTCCTAAGACTCTCCTCATTTCTTTGAATTCTTGCTTCCTGACTCTTTTCTGTTTGGCCATTATTTGCTTTCTTCTGGTCCACTCCATTGATTTGAGTCCCAGTTTCCTTTTCATCGCTATTGGTTTCCTGTGCAATTTCATTCATTTCAATTAGTTTCGCCTTCATATGTTTCTCTAATTTGTGGCTATAATCAACCAGTTCTGTGAGGATCCTGATGACCAGTGTTTTAAACTGTGCGTCTGAGAGTTTTGCGATTTCTTCATTGCTTAGATCTATGGGCTCTGGGGCTTTGAGATCTTGTGACATTTTTGGTCTGTTCTGGCCCTTTAAGTGTGAGAAGCGGTGCCTTGGACTCCCAGGTCGCTGGGTTGTGACGCTATATGTGGGGGCGTGGTCAGAGCGGGGAAATGGTGGCGCCCTCTACTGCCGCTTGC
This sequence comes from Artibeus jamaicensis, assembly GCF_021234435.1. Taxonomy (NCBI): domain Eukaryota; kingdom Metazoa; phylum Chordata; class Mammalia; order Chiroptera; family Phyllostomidae; genus Artibeus; species Artibeus jamaicensis. The sequence continues at coordinate 5,906,496 of NW_026521972.1, read as the reverse complement.
CGCGGGGACGCCGCCCCGGTCCAACCGCCCACTCCCTCGCCTGTCCACTCGCGCACAGTCAACACGCAGCACCGCTTCCCCGCTGTCTCCTCTGCAGTCGCTCACCTGGTAGCTTGCTCGGTCGCTCACTAGGTCCAACCCTGCGCCTGGATTCTGCGCCTGAGTCAGTCTGACCGAGTCCTCCTGTGCAACCCCTCACCAGCCGCTGGTTTTGCCCCTTACCGGTCAGGCTGAAGAATTTGTTGTTAACGGACTTCCGAAAAGTTCAATTTTCTGTGTTCTGGCTGTGTTTTCTGTTGCTAATATTTAGTTGTCCCTAAACTTGGTTGTGTGAGAAGGCATGGCACATCCACCTATACCTCCATCTTGGCGGAAGTTCCGCCTTGCCGTTTTAAAATTTAATCAGTTGCATAAAAAAATATTAAAAGATTGTATTAAACAGTACTTGAATAACTTGATGGTTTTCCTTCATATTCCTCAGGTCTTCTTTTCTGTACTAGTTGGGACTTTTAGTATTGGACAGACATCTCCAAGCATTGAAGCATTTGCAAATGCAAGAGGAGCAGCTTATGAAGTCTTCAGGATAATTGATCATGTAAGTCTGGGCTGGCTGTTTATACAGCTGCTTAAAAATTTTGCTACTTAAAAGTAGATTTCTCTATCACTTGTTCCAGCTTTCCACAAATGTCACTAAAAGTAGTTGTTGTAACCTAGTAATCTTCTGATACTTTATTCTGTTTAGAAGCCAAGCATTGACAGCTATTCGAACAAGGGACACAAACCAGATAATATTAAGGGAAATTTGGAATTCAAAAATGTCCACTTCAGTTACCCATCTCGAAAAGAAGTTAAGGTACAGTGATAAATGATTAACCAATTATTCAGCAATGCATTGGATAAAGAGTTTCTGATACTTTCCTTTAGAGATGGTAAAATAATAGGGATAGTTAAACCTCCTTTTAAATTCAACTGTCAGTTCATCCCACTTCCTGTGTATTGCTTTTAAGTTTATTTCTCATTCATTCTGGTAGATCTTGAAGGGCCTCAACCTTCAGGTCCAGAGTGGGCAGACGGTGGCCCTGGTTGGGAACAGCGGCTGTGGGAAAAGCACGACAATCCAGCTGATGCAGAGGCTCTACGACCTCACCGAAGGCGTGGTGAGATGGCACTTGCCGAGCTAGTTGCTGCAGCAATCATTAGTACCATAGCAGATCATGCACTGCAACTCTGCCATGTGCGAAATTCACACTTACTTTTCATTTCAGATCAGTATCGATGGACAGGACATTAGGACCATAAACGTAAGGTATCTGCGGGAAATTACCGGTGTGGTGAGTCAGGAACCTGTGTTGTTTGCCACCACAATTGCCGAAAACATTCGCTATGGCCGGGAAGATGTCACCATGGATGAGATTAAGAAAGCTGTCAAGGAAGCCAACGCCTATGACTTCATCATGAAACTGCCTAATGTAAGTCTTTCTTGGTCTTTGTCATGCTACAGGGTCAAAGAATGGAATGCTGACCTAATGCAAAATGAGTTAAGAGACTATAATCTGGAGGAAACACCTAGGAAGGGAAAGCAAGGTGACTTCAGATATTACAACTCTAGCAGCATCAGCTAGTATTAGGCATATTTCTAAAAGTTAGGATTGGTAATTGCTAAGTTGTAAGAAACTGGATTGTATTGCCTGTGAGGCTAGCACCTTAAAAATGGGGGCTGAGATAACTTGCTCTTTTGTTTAGTCCTCCCAAGCTTTCTGTGTTGTAGAAATTTGACACCCTGGTTGGAGAGAGAGGGGCCCAGCTGAGCGGTGGGCAGAAACAGAGGATCGCCATCGCTCGTGCCCTGGTTCGCAGCCCCAAGATCCTCCTGCTGGACGAGGCCACGTCGGCCTTGGACACGGAGAGTGAAGCAGTGGTGCAGGCGGCCCTGGATAAGGTCTGTGAGCCCCGCTTCAGTCCAACCTGATGTATAAGCATAAGAACATTTCATCCTAAGTTATTCTTAGTATCATTTTCATTATGTTTTTCATTCTCACCCGAGGACATTTTTTCATTGCTTTTAAGAGAGAGAGGAAGGGGGGGAGAGAGAGAAAGAGAGACATCAATGTGAGAGAGAAGCGTCAGTTGGTTGCCTACTCGAGTGCTCCCCAATCTAGAATTGAACCATCAACCTGGGTGTGTGCACTACTGGGAATTAAACCTGTGATGTTTTGGTCCATGGCCAACACTCCAACCAACTGAGCCACACCAGCCAGGGTTATTCTTCATATTATTTTTTTAAAGGAAATTTCTACTCACTTTTAAAGTGATCTCTTCCACTATCAAAATAAAATCATCAGGCTTTTCTGTCTGTTTATTTAATTTCTTTATTTTTTTAAGGAGAAATGAATAAACTTGCATTGAAAGCTACTTACCAATTTTTAAAATTAAACAACGAGGAATACAGACTTACAGGAAAACTGGTCTTCATTGTAATCTTGAAAAGATAGCTTTAGAGATAACCCTGTTACTGAGGTTTTGTGAGTTTTCACTTTTGTTAACAAGAGGAAAACATAATCTGAAGGTTCACATTTAACTTCCAATATGTCGAATGCCTGATGATGCTGTGGGAAACGAGAAACCCCTTATGTGCAGGAGAGGGGCAGAGAGCTGATGATACTGGAAACCTACCTGAGCCATGAAATGTCCTTGATTATCAACAGGGTTTGATCTTCCTGCGGTTCTTGAGTCCACGTGACTCATTCTCCAAATCTGATTTGAGTGCTTGTTATCTCAGAGCGGATAGGCGCGGTGTGCTGCACCGGTCTCTGGCGTATCACAATGACCAGGCTCTCTGAGGACAAGGAATGCGGAGCCCTTTTAACCCGAAAGTGCTCTGAGTTGAGGTGTCACAGTAGAATTCAAAGATGAACTCATATTTGTTCCAACTCTTCCTCTCTCTAATAATAAAACATACTGCATGTTCCTTTAAACATCCTGCCATTGTGCTTAATAGATTGTGGAGGGAGGAAAAAGCAGGTTATAAAAATTTTGTGGTCCAAAATTATGGTTTTTTTCCTCCTTCACTATGCTTATCTGTAATTTCACATCTGTGTTTTCTTATTATTCTACAATAGAACTATGTTAAATTATAAATAAAAACTATTTTAAAAGGTTGCTTTTTAAATACTTTTTGTTAAAATGTAAATCTGGGGGAGGAATTCACATGCCTCCCCCGTTTTCTTAAAAACTTCCAAAGAATTGAGCCATTTTCTTCTCTACTTTCTGGTTGCTACCACCTACTTTTTCTACATGTATTTTTATTCCCCCTCATGGTTTTCCTACTTCTCCTTCTCACATTGATCCTGATACCTTTCTTTTTGTCACTTTGTTTTGAGAATTTTATTGCTAGATCCTGGTGAGAAATACAGAATAACAAAGATTCTAAGCACTGGGAAAGTTACAAAGCCTAAATAAATCTCAGGCAAGTTCTGGTTACCTGGCTGTGTCTCGTATTAAAATAAAAGTGAGAATGGCATTTGAAAATGTTTACAGAGCTCTTCCGTGTTTCTGTACGGCTCCCACCAAGTCTGAGTGCCATTGATTTAGTGCTTCCTGTCTGTGTCCCAGTGCTTCATGTGCATCGTTTTATTTAGTCATCACAGTTGCTCTAAAAAATTGAGTACCGTTATCCCCATTTTGTGCATACATAGAGTGAGCCTCACAGGTGAAAAGATTTGGAAAACATCCTGGAATTCATAAATAGCAGAACTGTGAGCTCAAATCCACGTGACACTGAAGTCGACCCTGCTGCTGCCTACTTACCGTCCACCTCGATCATCCAAATATTCTGTGAAATAGCGCACTGTGATTCCAAGGCCTGGTCCCTAGCTGCGCCTGCAGGGGTCTCTGTCTCCTCTGTTTGGCCAGTGACTGGGCTCTAGTATTACAGTATTACAGTATTTAGGCTGATAGAGGTTAACTGAAACACTTAGAGGTGTACATAATATGCGACTATCATATTTGTAACCATCTTTGTTATTAAAAAATATCATTTAAACTGTTACCAATTGCCTATACATTTGTTCAAGCCAGAGGGCTACCTTACATTAGCTTGGATGGTTTTACAATGTCCAAGGCAGTATTAGTTGAATGAATGAATTTTTTCATAAAATTGTTCTTGCATTCAAAAGTAATATTTTTGTCTGTTTAGGCCAGAAGAGGCCGGACCACCATTGTGATAGCTCATCGGCTGTCTACAATCCGTAATGCTGATGTCATCGCTGGTTTCGATGATGGAGTCATTGTGGAGAAAGGAACCCATGAGGAACTCATGAAAGAAAAGGGCGTTTACTTCAAACTTGTCACAATGCAGGTATTGTCTAACTCTAAAATTCTCCTCAAGTGTCTCAGGAATATGCTGATTTTGCTGTGTTGGGTGCTGTAAATAAATGTTAATAGACTTGATTATCATGAGATGTGGAGAAAAAAAGAACTTGAGGGATTCAGGGTTAGACCAGTGTTTTAGGACTTTTATTTTCTCTTTAAAGGAGGGAAAATAAAGAAGGATAATGAGAGAAAGTTACAGGAAAGTTTAAACATGTACTGTCATGGCCACTAATGGCTGTTGAGCAAAACTGGCTAATCTGAATCGAGTGTTTGTAAGTAAAAAACGCATATGAGATTCTGAAGACTCAGTACATGAAAAGAATGCAAAATATCTCAGTACATTTTTGCATCAATTACATGTGCTAATATCTTGGATACATTAGGTTCGATAAAATATATAATTGAAATTGATTTTACTTCCATCACACTTTTTAATGTGGCTGCTGAGACGATTAAAAACGACAGCCGTGGCTCACAGTATGGCTTGTGCCCTGTGTGGCTGTGGACAGTGCCGGCCCACAGCCGACACGGGTGAGCCCCAGACACCCAAAACAGGGCGGCCTAATCCGCCACGTGGAGTAGGCGCCATGTTATTTCAGCATGTTTAGTGAGAATCCTTCTTATTGAGTGGTTTTGATTTTTAAATACATCACAAAAAAGAAATAGCAGTTTAACTTTCTCTTTTCCTGTATATCTACTCAGATTATTATTTTCCTTGATATCTGATATCCAGCGATTCTTTGTCATTGGTTCATGGACCCTAACCAGCCTATGCATATATCTTGTTTATTTTAGACAAAGGGAAATGAAATCAAATTAGAAAATGCAGCTGGTGACTCCAAAAGTGAGACGGATGCCTCAGAGGTGTCTCCAAGAGATTCGGGATCCAGTCTGATAAGAAGAAGGTCAAGTCGCAGGAATATCCATGCAACACAAGGCCAAGAGGAAAAGCTTAGTGAAAAAAAGGACCTGGTACGGTGGAGGATTTGGGGCTGGGGCTGGGGAGGAGCGGGAACCAGAAAGGGTCTTCCAGAACCTCCTTACTCTACCCCCCAGTGTGTTCCCCAAACCAGAATACCAACATTGTAAGCTCGAGTGAGAGTTTATCAGTGATAATGTATAGGTCAAGAACTTTAGAATTAAAGTTTATAATGTAAAGAAACAAATTGTCAATGGGCTTTCAAATATAAATATTTCTATTCTTCAATCCCTACTTGCAGATATTGTAGTGTTTTAAATGTTACATGTTTGTGGAAAGGTCATTTATTTCTTTAAAAATAGAGCAGTGATTTAACAAAGTTTGTCATCGCTTTTTTAAAGCTGAAGAGCCATCATTAGATATGGAAACAAGAATTAAATATATTCATTAAAATTTTTGTGCATATGGAAGAACTGTTCATCATTAAACCAATTAAGAATCAGTTTTCTTTCTAACTAGGCTGTTGTAATTTTTTATGTTTTCTAGGCTGAAAATATACCTCCAGTTGGCTTTTGGAGGATTATGAAGCTGAATGCATCTGAATGGCCTTATTTCGTGGTGGGTATAATTTGTGCCATTATAAATGGAGGCCTGCAACCAGCATTTTCAGTAATATTTTCAAGGATCGTAGGGGTAAGTGTTTATGTTTACCTGTGAGTCCTGGCTGAAGAATGAACTGCTTGTGTTTCTAGCAGTATACAAAAGCTACAAAAGATATGTACCTCCATATGAAACTGTGCAGCTTGAAGACGTAAGGATAGAAGTCTGGTTCGAGATCGCAAATCTCATCTTCTGAATCTCCCTTTGTCCTGGCAGTAGGTTTCTACCAGGGCCCAGGGTAGATTCTAACAGATCCGTGAAGTAGTCTCTGAAACTGACTAGGTGACTGTCCCCTACCTGCCATCACTGGGCTCTGAGTAAACCTCACAAACTGTCCTATCACTATTCAGAGAGTTCCTCGTGGGTTTGTCAGACTGGCTGAGGAGGCAGCTGTTCTCTGGCACACACGCTCGTCAGGACGTGAGCAGGCCCTGCTTGCTGCCTCTGTAAGGCGTCCATCCCACTCGTGAAGGTGCAAACAAATGGAGCAGCTTCCAAAAGATCGAGATGGTCCTACATCAGTTGCACCTGCTCTTGTTGATGGCATTTTCAACAATGAAGTTACAGTCCAGGCAGGAATGCTTTCTGTTTAGTGACAGAGAGTTAAACCTCAGGCTGAGGATCCCTTGGTCTAACTTCTAGAAACACGGTGGAAGCAGAAGTTGATCACTACATAAAACTTAGGCCAAACACTAACTTCAGATTGTGTCAAAAAACCACTGTAAATAGTCAGGTCTGTCCATGTCTGGCTAACGTAGTTCAGGCTGACATTCATACGTTTAATGTATTTATTCAAGAAATATTTTTTTGGTGCAACCGATGTAGGACCATCTCGATCTTCCTGTCCTAGGGGCAGGAAGAGTAGCAAGAAGGAGGTGGTACCCGACTGCATGGAGCATATGTTCTAGGCTGGGGTTAGTCAAACTTCTATAAAGGATAAGACAGTAAATGTTTTAGGCTTTCTAGACCATATGGCCTCTGTGGCAGATACTCACTTTTGCCACTGTAGTGCCAAAAATAGGTTACACTTTACATAAACCTTTGGCTGGTGGCCCATACTTTGCCAGTTCTTCTGAAATTTGTCTTGCGGGCAGAGAGGTGGACAGTGGCATCATTAGAAACAATGGAATTAGATTAGTTAGGGAAGGATTTAGCTGTGTATAAAAAACCTGAACTTAAGGATTTTTTTTGTTTTTGTCATTTCTTACATAATGGTAGGTCTAAAAACAAGCAGTGCAGGACTGACACAGTATCTCCTAAAATATTAGGGGGCCACCAGCCATCTGCCTCGTTGAAGGTTTGTGACACCGAGTGTAAGGTTGTGAGCTCTGAGTGAGACTGCTTGGGTTTGTATCCTTGGATCATCACATGCCTGGCTGAGTCACCTTGAACAAATTAATTAACCTCTCTGTGCTTCAGTTTTCCTGTGTGTGAAATAGTGATGATAACACAACAAACCTCAGGAGGTGATTGCAGGGATAAAAGGAATAGTGTACATGAATTTGCTCAGAGTAATGCCTGGCACAGAGTGAGCATGCATTGATTGGTAGCTACCATTTTTGTTGGAATGACTAATCAAGAAAAATTTTTTCTAAAAAGTTTTTTTCCCTTTACAAAAGATAGAGTTGCCTGGGTTGGTTAGGAATATGGCTCTGTTACAACACTGACTTGGGCCTGTTGTTTAGGGCCATGTTCATGTTCTTTCTCTGTGGGGTGGTTACTCTCTGTGCTCCCAGCGCCCTGAACACCCATATAGCTCTTCTGACCATCTCTGGAAATGTCTCCAAGTGTAGTGCAGGGTCAGCTGGCTATACTTCTCTCTGGCTTTCTAATTGGCCATCCTACAAAGTGGCTGGGTCAAGGAAACACCTTTCTTTTTTTGCGCTGATGGAATGACTGCCTCTCTGGTTCACCAAGTCACATCAGCAGATTTGTCTCCAGACACCTCAAGACAATTTGAAATGTCTAAATTATGAAACAGTGAATTGCCATACAAGGTAGTTTTCCACCAGAGGGGGAAGAAAGTGTTCATTTGTTCTCAGTTCTCCTTTCCATAGTAGTTGTGGTGCTATTGCTCCAAGAGAAAGTGTGAGCAGAAGAGCGATGGGTGGATTTGGGGGTGACAGACTCACTGTTGGCATCTAAGGAAGGGAATGTATGTCCACCTTCAAGTTTGGGGTTGAGGAGGGCAACCCCAACCTCCACTACACAGAGGCTCGCTTGACCGCCTAGACACCGTGCTAGATGGGAAACGCGTCTGACCCCACGTGACTCCTCCAGTGATTGATTGGAAAGCGCTTTCATTGTTTTCTTAACAGGTATTTACCAAATACGATGACGATCTGGAAACAATACGAAACCAGAGTGACTTGTTCTCACTGTTGTTTCTGGTCCTTGGAATTACTTCTTTCATTACATTTTTTCTTCAGGTAAATGTTTACATTTTCACTTGATTGATTTTGAGAAATTCATCATTATTCACTGGTTGGAATTTGCAAACATCTATGTAATTTGCTTTTTAGTAGAATTGCTCCTGTATTAACTGGGCTCTTAGTAGCCAAGTCTTTTGGGGTATTTTTTTAAAAGATGTTTTGCCTCCTCTGGCTCCCTGGCTTACGTTCTTCTCTTCACTCTTAACCTCCTGCCGGCTGAAATATTAACAAAACCAGAGAGAACAGAACTAAGGAATTAAATGCTCTAAGAGATTAGTATGGTAAGGCACTATGGGTTTCGGTGTTAGACCTAGGTAGAGTAGAAGTCAAACCAGTTTTTTCATTTCATATGTTAAGGCAAATAAGTAATTTAAATGGTCTCAGTCTAATTTCCTCATCTGTAATATAGGGGTTAACTGCCTCTATGTGATTAAAAGAAATAATGTGACTAAGTTTCCAGGCCTGTGGGAGGTAGTTGCAAACACTTATTCACTTAGTCAGTGGGTAAAGTATTAGCCACATGCGATTTTTTAAAAAATATTTTAATTGTTTTTCAAGTACAGTTTTCTGTCTTTTACAGTTTTTTTTTAATGACAGAATTCTGAATAGGTCTCTTTATTTAATATGTTATAAGCATCTATTAATATATACATATTTAATTTCTGTTAAGATGACATTCTAGGTGTTTTTTAAAGATATTTTTTTTAAGAAGAAGGGAAGGGAAGGAGAAAGAGAGGGAGAAAAACGTCAGTGTGTGGTTGCCTCTCTTGCTCCCCTCTGGGAACCTGGCCAGCAACCCAGGCATGTGCCCCAACTGGGAATCAAACCAGCGACCCCTCAGTTCACAGGCTGCCATTCAATCCACTGAGCCACACCGGCCAGGGCTATTTATTAGTATTTTTAATAGAACATTTTTCGAGGCATTGTATAGGAGGCACAAAAGAAAAATACTGAAGTTTTTCATTACAAAGTGCTTCGAGTCTCGTTGGGGAATTTGGCCATACTGTAAAATAGATGTGACCCTCTAACTGTACCCAAGATTTCCCTGCCAATCTTAATGCCGTGGGTGTTGGGAAAAGGTAAAGATTGCTGAGGGTGAAGTTGGTTAAAGAATTTGGAGGGAGGTAGGCTTGGAGCTGGTCCCTCAAACTCGAGAGATTGGGATTGGCGAAGCCACGGCAGTTAAAGCAGTACCATGGTGACACGTGGGAGACTAGAGCCTGGCTTGCCTGGCGAGTGAAGAATGAAGGCTCTGGATGCTGAGGCCCTGGAAGTGTAGGTTTGGCACTGACCCTGATGTTAGAACATCCAGCCCCTCATTTAGAAACATAAGGAGGGCGCTTAGTAGGCGATGAGTTCTCAGGCTCTGGGTTCCCACTCTGGTAAGGATTCTCAGAGACCCAGATTCTGATTTCAACTGTGCCACCTTAGAACCGTGGCCTCCGGCTACTTAGTCACCTCTTCAAATCTCCGTTTCTTCTGTAAAGTGGTGCTTATAGGGTTTGCCATGAGGACTTAATGAGCTAACATAGGTGTAGTGTCAGAGGAAGCACTTAACAACAGCTGGCTCTTCATCGTTATATTGCCTCCTGTATAAGAACAGCCACTTCCCTGTAGTGGGCAAGGTATCTCACATTTCATTCAGCCTAATAGCAGAGACCTTAACCTGGTCATTTCCAAGTAAATGTAACCATTTTAGTAATTTCGGGCTTAAACTCAAATAGTCTCATCCTCCCCGTCCTCCTCCCTGGGTTGGCATGTGAGAGCAGAGGGTGGCGGCAGCATCGCAGCGCAGCGTGGAGGGCAGCGGTCCGCGTCATGCTGGCAGCCGGAGGGGTGCCGTGTCCCCATCTGCCTTCACTTTCATGGCCCCACTTGGCTGTTCCCTTTATCAGGTCCACGTAGAAGAACTGGTTCTTTCCTCACTTGTGCTCTTGGCATCTGTTTCTTTCCTCTCTCTCCATAATGTCCACCGTGCTATTCGGGAGCACGGTGGAGACGCGGTTGCCTTCCTCTACTTCTCTGATTCTGCAGAAAACTCGGGCTGTTAGGGGGCCCCTGCTGTCCTGATGCACCATCGAGACATTTCCACTCTGTTCGCACCTGTGCCGTTGTGTGGCAGGTGTCCTCTGTGACCTGCCACTTCCCAGCACTCCAGAAAGAGAGGGACCACTGCTTCCTTTAGTCCTGTACCCCCAAACTCACCGGGGTGAGCGTTCTGTTGCCCTTTCCCCCTAGAAGGAGCCCAACACAGGCGCTCAACCACAGCTGCTTCTGTTCCTGCCGGTCACTTTCTTCCTTCCTCCAGACTCAGAAGGTCGTATCCTTGCTGGATGGAGAAGAGTAGCACAGAAAATTCTCAGTGAGCGTCCTTTCCCAACCTATTTTTCTCCTAGGTTTGGCTTTTTGTAAACTTAGAAACTAGGAATTTCATTTTGATAGGTTTGTTTTCTGCATCTTCTTTGACTGGCATGACCGTATATTCCTATTTTCCCAGATTACACCTCAGGCCCTTGTATAAATTATTAATAGTACCTCTTTTTACTTTCAAAAGTGTCCTGGTTTGCATGATACATTATATAGCCACCCTGTTTAGAGTGCTCCCTGCCTTGGGAACAATTCCAGCTTCCTGTGACAGACCCTGGTTCACTGGGGAAATAAGTAGGGGTGGCCTGCCAGCTGGCTGGGAAGTGGCAGTGTCAACTTTAAAACTGGGCCCCCCTGGCTATGCCACCACAGTATACGGTCACTGACTGTATACTAGAAATCAAGCTTCTAGACCTCCAGAAATGGCCTCTAGAAATCAGGTTTTCTGACTTTGTCTAGTGTCCTCTTTAGCAATGACATCAGGACCCCCTCCTTTTGTGTAATCAGCGCCTTGGTCTCTGACAAGTCCCCTTCCTTACAGTATGTTCTCACTCTTCACAGGGTTACACATTTGGCAAAGCTGGAGAGATCCTCACCAAGCGGCTTCGATACATGGTTTTCAGATCCATGCTGAGACAGGTACTTCTATTGAGGACTGTGCCCCGGGATGGGGCAGAACTCCTGGGTCCCCTCCTGGGCCCTGTGGACTTGGGAAGTGGGAGCATCATCAGGTTGCTCAGAGAAGCTCCTGCGTTGCCCTTCTGGCTCTCATCTTGCAGATAAGGGTGCCTGCTGCCCAGGTGCAGGCTCAGAGGCCCAACAGTCTGTCCTCTGTGGGTGGGCACAGCATGGCTGCGAGACAGTCTCCAGAGCAGATTCACCTCCAGCCTTTGTCTCAGCCTCTGTAGGTGGAGTAGGCGCCAGTGATCCTCAGTGCCCCTCATCCTCCTCCTCTCTTCCTTCTTTCCCCTGGGAAACCCAGGATGCCTGTGTTTCTTCCCACCAAGAGATGCCCTCTGGTCCCTTTCCGCAATCAAAATTCATCGCCACAGCCCATGTCTTCACTGCCCATTTTCTTTGCTGGGGCTAGACGGATGGACTAACTCAAGCTGCAGTGTAACTAGCTGATAATGACTTAATCTAATGATGCTCACATTTTAGACCTTCAAAACCCTCATGTACAGATGTGATGTTTTCCTGGGGAAAGGGGTCGGGAGATTCAGGGAGTGTAACCCAAAGTGGCCCAGTTCAAACAGGAAAGTTTCTTTAACAACATGAAAATTTGGTGACTTTGTAATTTAGTTTTCCACTAATCCCCTGCTAGTGAGTAAAATGATGCTCCGAAGGATGCTCCAGACATGCACTTGAGCCCTTGCTGAGAAGCATCAGTTTGTAGTGTCAGGATTGTTGAATGACATTGACAGTTTCCCCACTGTCTTTGGTTCCTCAGTCCTTTTCCACTCCTATCACTCAGTGCCACTTTAAAAGAAGACATGGTTATCAGAATTGCTAGTTCATGACTGACAGAGCAGGGCTGAATCTAGCGAGTACTGTTTGGGGCACTGTTTGATGGAAGGCGCTGTCCTAGGACTCAGTCAAATTTTGATAGCTGAGGTTCCTCTTAGGCTCGCTGCTGACCTTGGTCCGGGGCCAAATGCCGCACCGTCCAGCAGCCCCCAGGCCGGCTCCTAGGTCCATTACATTTTGGAAGCTGAGCTGATGGTTTCGTAATGTCCTTTCCATAAAAAGTCCAGTCATGCTAGATTTAAGTGCCTTCTGCTTACCAGGCATTATACTAAGTATTATAAGTCATTCAAACCTGAATGGACGCTGTCATCAGGAAAGTTATATTACCGTGGGAGAGGCACTCAGGGGCTTCACAGTTTTAAAGAACAAGTTGATGCATACTATAATAAGTTACAATGCTGTCTTGTTTTTCTTTTTAAAAAAATTTTTATTGTATTTTTTCCATTACCACTTAGTCCCCATATATTCCCTGCATCCATAATCACCACACTGTTGTCCATGTCCATGAGTCCTTTTTCCTTTTTGCTCAATCCCTCCACCTGTAATGTCCCCCCCTCCTTAGCTGTCATCTGCTCTTTGTCTGAGTCTGTCTCTATTTTACTTGTTGGTTCAGTGTGTTTATTAGGTTCTGCATATAAGTGAAATCATATGGTATTTGTCTTTCTCTGATTAATTTATGCTTATTTCTCTGACTAATTATGCTTATTTCACTCAGCACAATGTTTTCTCCAGGTCCATCCATACTGTCCCAAAGGGTAAAATGTTCCTCTTTTTTGTAGCTGAGTAGTATTCCATTGTGTAAATGTCCCACTCATCTACTGACGGGCACTTGGGCTCCTTCCATATCTTGGCGACTATAAATGATGCTGCAATGAATACAGGGGTGTTTATGTTCTTTCATATTCGTGTTTTGGGTTCCTTCAGTTATGTTACCAGGAGTGGGATCTCTGGGTCAAAAGGCAGATCCATTTTTAATTTAATGCTATTTTTTCTTAATTATTTTTGGGGAAAATGACAGATGCTGCTTTAATGCAAATCGCCAGCTCAGATAACTTTTTAGGATCATAGTTATTTTTGTAATGGATATAAACTTATATCTCAACCATACAATCTTTTCAATATTTCTATATTTAAAAACAAGTGTTTTTATAAAGAAAATCCTATTTTATTTTGATTATGAAATTATAATCTAGATTTCTTTCATTGATTTTTTTTAAACCAAATTTATTTATTCTGCTCCGAGCTACAGTTATCTAACTGCTGTTCAGCTTCTCTATTTGGATGTCTAATAAACATTGCCCACTGAACATCTCCCACACTGAGCTTCAGACTCTCCTCTCCTCGCAGGGTTAATTCCCTGTGTAGTTTGCCCCACATAGTAAATGGGAGCTCCATGCCACCATTTGTTCAGGCTGAATAGTCCTGAACTTTAGGGTCCTTCTTGACTCCTTTCTTTTTGTTTAATATTACAAGAGCCTCCTAATTGGTCTCACTGCCTCCATCCTTATCTTAACCCAGTAGATTCATCTCCCAAGAGCCAGAGTCATTCTCCAAAAATGTAAATCAGGTCACAGCCTCTGCGCCAAGCCTGCCGAAAGCTACCCATATCCTTCAGGCTAAAAATCTGCAACCTTTACAGTTGCCTGTAAAGTCACATGGTGTGGCTCCCATTACCTTTCACCTCTATCACCCACAGTTCACCCATTTTTCAATACATGGTTAGTATTTGCACAGACTTTCTGAATAAGGCCATGAGATGGAAGGAGTGGGAGAGATAAACGAGAAAGGAAATCTGTCTAGAGGAAGAGGCAAGTTTGCAAATTCATGTGTTACAAAGATGCTTTTAAGGCTAATGGTAGCGCCGAAGGCATCCTTGCTAGTACACGAACAGATCAAGTATGCCTTTGCCACAGGGCCTTTGCACATGCTATTTCTACCTTCTCTCACATATTCTCATTCTTTTCATTCAGATATCTTATGAAATGTCCCCTTAGAGAGGCCTTCTCTGTTACCTCCCTAGTCTAGAAAAATAGCACCTTTCCTCACTTTTTTCCTTCTTAACCAGCTCTATTTTTCTTTTTCTAATCCTCACCTGAGCATGTATTTATTGATTTTAAAGAGAGAGAAGGAGGAGGAGGGAGGGAGAGAAGGAGAGAAACACCAATGTGAAAGAGAAACATCGATCTATTGCCTCTCATACATGCCCTGATTGGGGGTTAAACCTGCAATATTTTGATGTATAGGATGGTGCTCCAACCAACTGAGCAACCTGGCCAGGGCTCTATTTTTCTTCATACCATTATTACCTCCTGGCATCGTATATATTTAGTTATTTGTGGCTTTCATCTCTAAAATCCAGGGGTTTTTTGGTTGTTATTGTATAGATTGAACACTTAAAAATCATGTTTGGAACAAAGTAGAGAATCAAAAAAATTTGACAAATGTATGCGTTTGTCTTTAGATCCCTTTTCTTCTCTACTGAGTGTCAAATTCTGAGTGCTAAGTGCAGGAGCTATAAATGATAAACAAAACTGATCCTGTCATTGTTCTTCAGAGCTAAGAGCCTTATAAATAGGACTGTAAGGTAATGAAATTGTTTTCCATGCCACAGGATATGAGCTGGTTTGATGACCCTAAAAATACCACTGGAGCTTTGACAACCAGGCTTGCCAATGACGCTGCTCAAGTTAAAGGGGTAGGTGCCTCCTTTCTCTGGTGTGTGTCTTAATTGGACATTTTGAATCTCAGCATGAAACTAATGATCTTGTTACAGGTGTTAGTTCCCGTCATATTTAACAAAATGTTAAATAAACAGTTAACCTACACGGTATGTCATGTGCCTTATACCAAAAATGTTAATCTATTTAAATGTCATATACTGTTTAATGTATAGAAGACTTCCACGTTTTCTTTTGTTATTTGTATCTTGTTTATGCTATTAATGACACAGGCAGAAAGATAACTATTTAGCAGAGGAAGTGTTTATCAGCATATCATGCAGGATCAGTCTGTTTTAACGTTCAGTTAACAAAATTTTAATTGCCTCTAGAAAAAGGAATGTGCGTAGTTGCTGTAAGAAAGTTCAGGGGCACTACGGTTAAGGGGGCAGGGGAGAAAACCTTTAAACAAATGTTGGAAGAAATGAATGTGAAGCACATTAAAAAATTAAAGCAAAGGTAAAAGAAACAACATTAACAGGCTAAAAAGCTTAAATTTTGCTGCTACAGGGCCCAGAGTAAATAATGTCCCCTTTTTAATACAAAATCTTTTATTATGAAATCCTAAGCATGTAATTCTGTAACATAACGATATCACATTCAAACACACCATATGGCATTTTAGATGAAGTGTTCAAATTAAAACTGTAAATTATTACACCCATATTACTATACTACCAACCACACTCAAGCAGGTGTTACTTCTGTTGGACCCCGAATATGAGTCTCTTTAACTGATGTAACTAGAAAGTGTTGAACCAGCACATGTTTGATCTATGGGTGAATCGACAATTTCTTCTACAGCTGCTACTGCTTACACAAAAATGCACAAGATGATGACAGATTTGAAAGAGTACTTGATCTCTGCTGCCTTTCTCTCCCTTGAACCTTAGCAATCTTTAGCTTTTAACTCTTTCTGTAAGGCAGTATTATAATAACATTTCTTTTACCTAATATGTGGGGCTTCTGCAAGAATGAATTAAATTATAAATATATGGGGCTTCTCTAAGAATAAACTAGCATACTGCGAGTTATAAAATTACAATATAAAGCTTAGGCATTGTTTTCATACAGATTTCTTTGCTTAAAGCAAACAAATCAATAAAAACTGAGGTTTAGATCAAATTGTAAAACCTAGCAGAGCACAATGTGCACCACTTGAAATACCTTTGAACTTCTGAAGTGGACAGCCTTGACCTTATGGAGTGTACATTGCATGTCAGAGCATCATTAAGTGCTTTGGGGGGAAAATGGCATCAGGATAGGGGGGCAGGAACCTGCTGGTTGTCAGGAAAGGAAAACCTCAGTGATATGTTGATATACACAAGAGGCCTGAAGGAAGGAAAAGTGCCAGCCCTGTAGGTGTCTGGAGAGGAGTATTCTAAACACAAGGATCAGCAAGTGCAAAGGCCCTGAGGCTGGAGCATTTCCACCACAGAAGGAGGGTAATGTGGCAGCAATAGAGTGAGCGAAAGGAAGAGTCATAAGAGTTGAAGTCAGCAATATATGGAATTCGATGGGAAACCACTATAGAGTTTTAAGTACTGGAGGGACATGATCTGAGACTTGTAAAGGCTGCTGTGTGAAGAGGCTGAAGGGGACCTGGGTGGAGGCAGGGAGTCCACTGCAGCAGTCCAGGGGAGGGATGATAGCGTTTTAGAATGGGGTGTCCATAGTAAAGGTGATACAGAATAAGTAGATTCTGGATACATGTTGAAGGCCCAGCCAAAAAAATTGGTTGCTTGGTTGGGATATGAAATAGAGGGGATTTAAGAATGACTCCAAAATTTTCGACCTGCACAATCGAAAAAAAAAAAACGCATGCATATGTACACATACATATGTCGGTATCTGTCTGTTCCACAGTGGGAAGTAGTGCAATTAACTTTTTGCGTATAAAACTACCTGAGACAAGTAGCACTGTCACCAGTCATTGCCACCCAAGGCAGGGCTAACTCAGGTTTGTGTATACGTAATTAGTGATGATGCTTACTGAGGTTAGGTTGCTTTTCATATTTTACTTCACCCTTAGTGGTGCATTTTCTCAAATATATCTTTGAGTGAGTAGCTTGATTCTGCTAAACACAAATCAGAAGGAAATCTATCTCAATATTTGCCTATGAAATGGTGGGCTGGTAAATTTTATTTATTTTGGTCTTACCACCAGACTCCTGCAGAGAGTAAAAGCAAAGGAGAGCCATACAGAAATCAAAAGCAACTCCGTATTTTTAAGATCTTTGAGAGGGTGAGAAGGTGGTGGAGGGAAAGATTAAGTTAAATGTTTCTAACTTCAGAAGGCGGTCCAGGACATACACTTTCATTCAGTAAGCACAAATGTTTTAAAATTGGGTTTCAAGCAATATGGTGGTGTTTCAAGGAGGAAATAGACAGCAGGAGAGGGAGAACAGGGAAAGGGGACCAGAAAAATGAGCAGGAGAGGAAGCGAGATGGAAATACCTCCGAGTGCAGTGGGGAGGTTTGAGGGGTGTTGTGCGTTTCAGTGGGAAAGTGTTTCTGTCTTCCTTCACACCTGGGCTGTGGTGTTTAGAGTGTTACCTCCTCTCAGCCCTACTTTTTAAAATTAAATTAAATTAACCAGGGGCTTAATCTCTCCCCACCCCAACTAATGGTTCTAGATCTTTTAGTTCATCTTTCATGTACATAAAAGAACTTGTCATCTTTAATCCATTTTACTCATTTCTATGGCCTTGACTAACATCCAAGGCTAATATTTATGTGTGTGAAAGGTTATGTACCCATATGATGCATCTGCCCTGAACTTGGGGAATGTTCTTTTCTTTTTAAAGTATGTTTTATTAATTATGCTGTTACAGTTGTCCCAGTTTTTTCCTCTTCGCTCCCCTCTGCCCAGTACCTCCCTTCCCTCCAGCAGTCCCCGCCCCTTAGTTCATGTCCATGGGTCGTACATGTAAGTTCTTTGGCTCCTCCATTTCTTATACTGTTCTTAACTTCCCCCTGTCTATTTTGTATCTACCAATTATACTCTTTAACTCCTGTACCTTTCTCCCAATTCTCCCCCTTCCCCTCCCCACTGATAACCCTCTCTATGATCTCCATATATATGATTCTGATTCTGTTCTGGTTGTTTGCTTAGTTTGTTTTGTTTTTGTTTTTTTAGATTCAGTTGATAGTTGTGAGTGTGTTGTCATTTTTATGTTCATAGTTTTTATCTTCTTTAAATAAATCCCTTTAACATTTCATATAATAAGGACTTGGTGATGATGACCTCCTTTAGCTTTACCTTGTCTGGGAAGCATTTTATCTGCCCTTCCATTCTAAATGATAGAATCATTACTCTATCCAGCTTTACTGGATAGAGTAAATCTAAGTTGTAGGTCCTTGCTTTTCATGACTTTGAATACTTCTTGTCAGCTCCTTCTGATAATTTGATGGAAACTCTTATATAGGTAACTCTCTGCTTTTCTCTTGCTGCTTTTAAGATTCTCTCTTTATCTTCAACCTTTGGCATTTTAATTGTGATGTGCTTGGTGTGGTCTTCTTTGGGTCTAACTTGCTTGGGACTCTGTGCTTCCTGGATTTGTGTGTCTGTTTCCTTCACCATATTAGGAAAGTTTTCTTTCATTATTTTTTAAAATAAGTTGCCAATTTCTTGCTCTTGCTCTTTTCTTCTGGCATCCGATGATTCATATGTTGGCAAGTGTGGAGATGTTCCAGAGTCTTCTTATTCTCTCCTCGTTTTTTTTGAATTCTTATTTCTTTTTTTCTGGCTGACTGTTTATTTCTTCTTTATATTTCAACTCATTGCTTTGAACCCTGGCTTCCTTCCCTTCAGTGTTGGTTCCCTGTGGATTTTTAAAATTTCACTTAGTGTAGCCTTCATTACTTCCCTTACGCTTTTACAGTACTCAATGAGATATCTAAGCATCTTTATCACTAGTATTTTAAACTCTGCATCTGATAGGTTGGCTCTCCCCGTTTTGCTTAGTTCTGTTACTGGGGTTTTGTTCTATTCTTTCATTTGAGCCATATTTCTTTGTCTCCTCAATTTGGCATCCTCCCTGTGTTTGTTTCTGTGTGTTAGGTGGAGCTGCTTTGACTCCCTGTCTTGGTGCGCCTGTTATATTGTATGGGGTGGAGCCTTAGGTAACCGCCAGGGCAGGGGCATCTGCTGTACTGTTTTGTGGCTTTGTATTGAGGCAGGGGTCAGAGAAGGGGCAGTGCTGCTGCCTGACTGCTGGAGGCTTGTTTGGCACTCACCTGGCTTCCAATCACTTCTGGTAACCCTCTAGCTGTTGCTCTTCTGGTAATTCCCAGAGTTGGTGGGCTTGCATACATTCTAGGACCCTGTTGACCCTTTTTAAATGGACTCTCCTGAGAGACCAGCAGTTTATTCCACTGCCCAACCCCCATTGGTTTTTATAGCCAGGATTATGAGGCTTTATTTTCCTGGCACTGGAACTCCGGGGTGTGCGTTCTGGCCTGGGGCTCACTCCCCAGGTATCCCTAATGTGGGACCTCCTGTTCTGCCATCCACCACTGCTGCTGCTCACCGCCACCACACCACTTCCTCTCTGCACTGGCTCCTGAGCTCTACTCCTCCTACCCGTCTGGATAAATACATCTTCTTTAAATCCTTGGTTGTCAGACTTCCATATAGTTTTCTTTTCTGGCAGTTCTGACTGTTTTTTGTTTTGAGATTAGTTGTAATCCTTTTCATGGTTATGCAAGGAGGTGAAGCATATCTGTCTATGCTTCCATCTTGACCAGAAGTCTTGAGGGATGTTCTGAGTGCTTCTCTCCATTGCTATGGGAAATGAGTTTTGATAGGACTTGCAGATACTGAGACCAGGAGCAATCTGCATCTTCCCTGTGCTGCAGACTCTCTCCAGGTTGTAACTCAACTTTCAATTGAAAATGTGCAAATACAGATAGCTAGCTGCCTCTGAAGGCCAGTACAGTGTTTGACTTATGCCAAATTTCGCTAAGTGCCTTTTCGATAGATGCTCAGTGACTCCCTAAATAAAAATAAATGCTCTGTTATCTATGCTTCCTATTTCAGCCCTGGTGCAGTTCTTTGGGACAGAATTTAATGTAAAGAGGCTACTGGTAGTTGCAACACCCTTTCTCCTAGTTATTGGTCTGTTGTATGTATCACATAAGTGTGGGATGAGTTTAGAGGGTTGATATTGGGGAAGGGAGTGTTGTAAAAGAGTCTATCCTAGAATGCAGAGCTGAGAGAAGCTTAGTTATTAATCAGTGTACCTGCTCATTTCAGGAATTGGGAGACAGTTGTCCAAAGTCACAGAGATGGCAGCGACCTCCCTAATCTTTACCTGAGACCAGCCCCACTCAAGGAAATTTGGAGAGTAGAAGAGAACCTGGGTCATTTCCAGACAAAACAGATCTGAGGGCCAGAGGAAGAGTTTGGAGTGGCTTGTGGGCACAGAGTATTTCTGGGGTATAGGAAGGGAAGTGGTGCACTAGCTGGACTTTATCATTTGACTTTGGTTTTAGAGTTGGAAATCATTGCATGCTGCGGAAAGTCATGCTCCAGGCTCCCTCTGGCATTGACACTGAATGTTCTGATGCCTGCTCACTCTCCTTCATTCAGTTCCATACCTGTCAGCTCTCCGTATTTTTTCCAAATCAAATGCAGGTTAAATTAAGCACAATAAGATCTCAAAGATGCCAAGATATATTTGAATATCCTTAATGATAAATATTAGGCTTAAATTATAAGTAGTTCTACATCTAACATTGGAAATTTCCATCATTCCCAGTTTACTATTTGTCAGACTCTTTTATCTTATTAATTTTCAGAGCTCACTTTAGTGATCATGGTTTGATTAATGAATATTTTCTTGGTATTAAAAAATCAGAAGAGATAGAAACGTGCGATTGATTTCTGCATCATTGACCTTGTACTCTCAGTATTTATTCTGAAGTCATGAAAATCTTCATTTTCTAAACGAAATAAACCAACAAGTAAACATTTATTTTTGTCTTATTATGAGAAGATACGTAATAGATTTTCACGAAGCTGAACTGTCACGATCCTAAAGAAAATGGAAATGTAGATTTTAAAGATAATGTAAAAGTGTCTGTGTAATTTGTTTTGTTTGTTTTGTTTGTTTTGCAGGCAACGGGCTCTAGACTCGCTTTGATTGCCCAGAATGTAGCGAATCTTGGGACAGCCATCATTATATCTTTAATCTACGGCTGGCAGCTAACACTTTTACTCTTTGCCATTGTGCCCATCATTGCAGTAGCAGGACTTGTCCAAGTGAAGATGTTGTCTGGAAATGCACTAAAAGACAAGAAAGAGCTAGAAGGTTCTGGGAAGGTGAGTCAAACTAACTCACTTGCTAACCTAAGTGGAGTAAAATGTTCTAATTAGTGTTGTTCTGTTACTGTAACTCACTACTGCTTAGAAGCTCAAAGAATGTTTTTAAAACTATTCCTCAAAGCAATCTTACTAATCAGTAACAAAAAAATCTGATCAAAAATGGGCAGAGGACATGAAAAAAAAATTTTTCTCAAGAGAGGACATACAGATGGCCAATAGACGTATTAAAAGATGCTGCTCAACATCATCAGAGAAATGCAACTTGAAACCATAGCATGAGTTACCACCTTGCACCTGTCAGCCTCATGCACTGCTAGTGGGAATGTAGGGTGGTACAGCCACTACAGAAAACAGTATGGAGGGTTCTCAACAGATTAAAAACAGAACTACCATATGACCCAGTAATTTCTCCTGGGTATTTATCTGAAGTAGTCCAATACACCAATTCAGAAAGATATATGCATCTCTATGTTCATTGCAGCATTTTTGCAATAGCCAAGATATGGAAGCAACCCAAGTGTTCATGTAAATAGACAAATGGATTCAGAAGAGGTGGTACATATATTTAATGGAATATTACTTGGCCATAAAAAAGAAATCTTTCCATTTGTGGCAGCATGGATGGACTAGAAGATATTATGCTAAGTGAAATGTCAGACAAATACCATGTGATCTCATATGTGGAATTGAAAAAACAAAATAAATGAACAAACATAATGGAAACAAAGTCAAATACAGAGAACAAACAAGTTGATGGTTGCTAGAAGGGAAGGAGATGGGGCAATGGGTGAAAAAGGTTAAATATTAAGAAGTGCAAGTTGCCAGTTATGAAAACAGTCACAGGGCTGTAAAGTACGGCCTAGGGAACATAGCTGACAAACTGGACAAACTGTGTATGGTGGCAGGTAAGTACTAGAAGTATCAGGGTGATCACTTACTAAGTTATATAAATGTCTAATCATTGTGTTATGCACCTGAAACTAGCATAATGCATGTCAACTGGAATTGAACAAAATTTTTTAAATGTTTAATGATTAGATGATAGAAACTCTCTGGAGAACAAATTGGTAGTATATGCCATGTTTCTTAAAGTTAGTTTATTCTCTTTGACCTAGGAATTTCACTTCAAAGAACTTCTCCTAAGATAATAATTCAACATTGGTAAATGTTTTTGTACAAGGATGATTCTCACAGCATTATTTTTTATCAAAAAAACCTGAAAACCTTGTTCATTAATAAAGAAATGCTTAAGTGGCTGGGACATTAAGTGGCCCATTACACATCCCATTATTAATGTGTATTTAATGACCTTAAAAAGTACTTTTGATATTTGTTAAGGTAAAAAATAATTATATAAATCCAAATATGGAATTGTATCTTAATTTTGTTAAATATGTATATGTTCAGGAAAACAGCATGTAAGCTAATATGTCAAATACTCTAGTACATAACTTTGTATTACTTTTTGTACCTTTTTAATGTTTTCCAAATATTAGTTGTCATGAATGATATTATAAAGAGAAAAATGTAAATGTCACATTTAAAAATATAAAAAACTATAAATTCAAATTGTGTGACCATCATAGAAAAATAGCACTGCAATAGATATGAAATACCGCGTCCGCAGGTTGATGTTGCCACTGGAAAGCTGCGTGGCTTTAGGTAAGTGCTTTTATCTGTTGAAGCTGTAGTTTCTCTTTCTGTAAAGAGGAGATTGGATTTGAATTAACTGATCTTCCTTCCAGATCTAAAACTCGATTCAATAAATTACTTAGTATTTTTTTCATAGCGAAGTTCATAGGTCATAGTAAGTTACTAATATTAATTTATTAATGCACAGTATTTAGCTCTTTTATGGAACTCAAACTAATTGCCATTGTTTGTGCCTCTTCGTGACTGAGTGCTCTGTGTTGCAGATCGCTACTGAAGCAATTGAAAACTTCCGGACCGTTGTCTCCTTGACTCGGGAGCAGAAGTTTGAACAGATGTATGCACAGGGTTTGCAGGTACCGTACAGGTAATAACCACTGCAGAGCGGGAGGGGAGTGGGAGTTTTCCAGTCACCAGATTGGTTTTCCCAGAAGGTAAGGGAAATACTAAGTGGAGATACTACTAGAAGGGAACCATCAGGCAAGTACTTGTAATTATCCAGGAGAGGAATGACAAGACCTAAAACAGGGGCATCTCTGAGGTAGAACCTGTACGAAGAGATGACTGATGGGAAGGGGTGGGAGAGAGGATAGATATGAAGAATGACTCTGCTGCCAAGTCTGGATAGTGACGCTGTTATTTGCTCTTGTTGGAAATTAGTTCTTTGTGGAATATGAAATTTGGGTATTGGTGGACCGGAGGGGTGGTACTTCTTGCAGTATGCTTCCTCTCCCTCTCTTTGCCTGTCCCCGGAGGAAGCCTTCCACCCTTCCTGTACTGAACTCACCTAGTGGGAGCTCTAAACAGTGATCTGAGCATAAGCCCAACCTCCGAGTCTCAGTTTCTTTTATGATAAAAGATGAGTTTTCAATGGGTTATCAATGGGTTTTCAAACTTTTTTATGAGAGTAGAGCCTTTTTTTCTGGGGAAAAAAATTCCATTTGGAATCCCAATGAATGAAGTAGATAGTAACGGAGTTGATCTTCTCAAAGCAATAGTAAAAGGCCCAGAGGGCTGCTCCCTCATCAGCCTGCTCTTCCCTTCACGTTGCCGACTTCCACACGGTTCAGAAAATCTGTGAGTGTTAACTCCTTCGTGAAACCTTCTCTAGCTTTCCCAAACATTATTCATAAGGTACTTCCGTTGCGTCTACTCGAATCCAACTTGACTCCTGGGCCCCTGAGGCCAAGAACATGCCTCATTCCTCTGTGTTGCCCAGTGTGGTCCCTGCAGCTTGTAGGTATTGGACAAATGTGTGTTGAGTGGGCATTTCCCGTACAGTACATATGCTGTATGTCCCAGAGTGGGAGGAGAGGGAAAGGGACTTCCATTTATGAATCCTTTACAGGCTCTTCATGTTTTCCTTGGCTTTTTTTCACTGCCTCCATACTTTGAAGTGTGGTTCATCCTGCATTAAAGATAAAAGACACTGAGGCTCAGAGGTGAGGAGGCAGTTTCCTAAACTCTCACAGTGGTACAGTGAGGACCGAACTAAACCCATTTTTGTCTGCCATGACTCCATGCACCACCACTAATTGATCAAAGGTTATGTTTTAAGGGCTGAGAAAAGAAAGCCAAGTAAGTTGCAAAATGTCTTCTTTTCAGAAACTCTTTGAGGAAAGCACAGATCTTTGGAATCACATTTTCCTTCAGCCAGGCAATGATGTTTTTTTCCTATGCTGCCTGTTTCCGGTTTGGTGCCTACTTGGTGGCAAATAACTTCATGGAGTTTGAGGATGTTCTCCTGTAAGTATCGGGTTAATATTTACACTTAAACTCTAGAAATAAAACAGGGGAACATGCTAAATGCCTGCATGGGAAGCCTGTACTGTGAAGCTTCAAGAAGAGATTTCAGTGATTCACAATGTGTCAGCTTGCCTCTGAGTCTGCGTGTAATGGCATTGAAGCTCTCTTCATTTGGGAACTCAGTGACTCGCTCACCCCAGTGCTGACTCACACTTGACCTTTCAGGTCTGTGGCTAGTTGGGGTGTTGATTCAGTAAAAGGTTTCCAGAAGGCCTTGGCATTTGGAAAGAAGCCTAAGTCTGATCCAGGTACCTGGCTCCTTCTAAGGGACTCTACACAGGGCACCTGTGGAGGAGCTCTGAGATCTGCAAGCCCTGGCAGAGTCCAGGATAAATTTGGTCTCTTTGACAAAAGAAGAGAAGCTAGAAGGTTAGAGCTGGAGAATTTCAGAAATGACAGAGGCAAGCTAGACTAGGATTCTTGCCACATCCCTGTGAGTGCGGACAAGACCTGACCTTCAGTACACTTCCAAATTAGTCGGATACACAGTTGGGGATTGAAAGTGTGTGTGATCTTTCTGAGTGTCTAGATTTAGTGCTGGGTAAGGGTCTGCCCTTTGATACGTACCATCACTAGTAGTAATATGGTTTCACATTTAAGCCACACTCATCTGAGCCTGGCAGTGTAATGTGTTAGTATAGTATTGTCATCTTCTTTGGACTTGGACATGAGGATGCATTAGCTTTCTCAGGACAACCTCAACAGATTGAAAATTCCACTCAATATCTATTTCTGACAAATACAGGTTCTATGTCTAACCATGACCAAAAGATCAAGACTGGGCATCATTGGCACTGGGGCTTTGATTAGATAACTATTTGATATGGTGTTTTCCTCCACAGGAAAGTACTGAACTAAGTAAACTTGCTGACAGTTGGGTGTTTAGATTCAGAAAATCTGTTGTCCAAGTAAAGGAAAGAGGAGACCTGTCTAATCAGAGATCAGACTGTTTTGAAAGATGCCCCAGGTCTCAATGAGAACAAGCCCAAGATTAACCATCTGTGTGATTCATTTAGAGCTTTTTAAAAAAGACTCCATGTGCTACATTTACAAAGGCATAGAGTCTGGACTCTGGTGAAGAGGAAGCCGTGGACTCGCACGCAGTATTATCTGTGAGGGTTCCCACGTTTTAGGTCAGTTCCAGACACACTATTTAAAAAGGTGTGTGGATAAATGCGTCCAGAGGAAAGCAGCTGGAATGCTGAGGATGAAAGGAGTTTTCATAGAAGCCAATCGTCTACGTCGTACCTGTGACGTAGCAGGAATCCCAGTCTCGCTTCCCTTGGTCATTTCTGAAATTCTCCAGCTCTTACCTTCTGCTGTTCTGACTGTTCACAATATCCCAATATTTGAAGAGCTGTCTTAAGCAAAAGGAATTATTTCTTCAGTCTGAAGATATTTTTATTATTTTTAAATTTTAATTGTTGTTTAAGTACAATTTTCTGTCTTTTACTCCCAGCCTACCTCCCCAGCCCTCCTCATCTCCTTCCCATTTTTACCCCCACCCATAGTTTTTGTCCATGCGTCCTTTATACTTGTTCCTATAAACCCTTCCCCTTTTCCCCTGAAATTCCCTCCCCTCTCCCCTCTGGTCCCTGTCAGCCGGTTCTCTATTTCAGTGTCATCTGAAGAAATTTTTAACAGTAGACTCAATCAAATTTGCTACTTCCTAAAATAGAGGAGAGAAGCCAGTTTAGGGGAAGTGCCTGAGCATAAACACTGGGAACTGGACCTGATTTCCTGTGAAGTCTGCTGTGGTTCCCATGTCATAGATTAAGAAGGTTGATGCATCTGGGTCTGTAAGGAACTCCTTACCAAACAGCTCATAGGTTTTCTAAGACTTTGATGTAATTCCACCGTCACAGCCTGTATCCATTACTCATTCACACAAATGCTGCTTAACAACCAGCCACTATAGTAGCATACAGTGATAAACATTATTTTCACCCACAAGTCGGTGGATCAACCGGGCAGCTGGATAAGTATCATGAAGCTCAGTTAGGCTCACGCATGTGTCTGCAGTGACCCATGAGCTGGGACCCACACAGCTCCCCTCCATCTGTGCCTTGTCCTCCAGCAGGCTAGCTGGGCTTATGGTAGTGGCTGAGTTCAGAAGGAGGGGGATGGGGGGGGAGAGAGTCATTCAAGGCCCCCTGAGTCAGACTCGGAATTGGGAACAGTCACTTCCGGCATATCCTGTTGATCAAAGCAAGTCACAAGCCCAGTCCAGATTCAGAGGGTAGGAAAACAAATTCTACTTCTTAAATGGAGGAGCTGCAAAGTCACATTGCAAGAAGGTGAAGATACAGAAAGAGATGAAAAATGGGGTCCTTTTACAGTCAATCTGGTACACTTTCATGAATTTATAAAGCAAAGTGATTTTCAGCTTCTGTATTGTAATCGTTGGATGCAGTGCTCTCTGGCTGGAAGTGCCAGCTTCTAAGCATTGAGGTTAACATTCTTTACACATGGCTTGTCGCTGTTTTTTTTTGTAGGGTGTTCTCAGCTATTGTCTTCGGTGCCATGGCATTGGGGCAGATGAGTTCAATGGCTCCCGATTATGCCAAAGCCAGAGTGTCGGCAGCCCATATCATCATGATCTTGGAGAAAACCCCTGTGATCGACAGCTATAGCACAGAAGGCCAGAAGCTGGTGAGTAGTAGCGTGTCTTGATCATATGACCTGCTCCTAACTGATGAATGTGAAAGTATAACATCTGTGCTTCTTAAAACTGGCTGACGATAAAATGAAACTTCCTGGATCATGGAATCATTTTAACAAGTGTTAATAATATGTATTAACACCCAGTACTTTTTATATGACAAAGTTACAGGGAGATAGGAATATTGCCCACTTTATAAGCAAATCCTGTCATTGGGTTTTTAAAAATCCTTATTGTATCTTTTCCATTACCTTTTAGTCCCCTTTATACACCCTTCCTCCTGCAGTCACCACACTGTTGTCCGTGTCCATGAGTCCTTTTTCCTTTTTCGCTCAGTCCCTCCACCCCCTAAACTCACCCACCCACTAGCTATCATTCTGCTGTCCATATATGAGTCTGTTCTCATTTCCTTAGTTCAGTTTGTTGATTAGATTCCACATATGGGTGAACATATATGGGATTCTCCTTTCTCTGACTGGTTTATTTCACTTAGCATAGTGTTCCCCATGTCCATCCATACTGTTGCAAAGGGAAATTTTTTTCTTTTTTACAGCTGAGTAGAATTCCATTGTGTAGATGTCCCATAGTTGTTTTATCTACTCATCTATTTTATATAGATTATTCCTAGGGAATATGTAGATTATCCCTGGGGAACAGATTGAGTTATCACATTTGTATTATATTTATAATACAAGCTATAAAAACATTGACTCTGAGATTTTTATATATTAAATTCTAGCGGTTACAAATGAAAGCCAATTACAATATAAGTTCACTATCTTTGACACCTGGCACCATAGAGTGTTAGCTATTAATATGTTTCCAGGATTACTGCAATGAAATTTATTGATGTTGTTCTGATTTTAGAAAACGTTAGAAGGGAATGTGACATTTAACGAAGTCGCATTCAACTACCCGATGCGGCCAGACGTGTCCGTGCTTCAGGGGCTGAGCCTGGAGGTGAAGAAGGGCCAGACGCTGGCCCTGGTGGGCAGCAGCGGCTGCGGGAAGAGCACGGTGGTCCAGCTCCTCGAGCGGTTCTACGACCCCCTGGCCGGATCAGTGGTGAGCACCCTTTCTTATTCAGCTCACTCGAAGTTTCTCATCATCTTGAAGCCTGAATGTTTAATTCTTCACTATGAACCTTTACACAACAGTCCCACATAAGTTCTGACATCCCAGGTCTCCAAGCTGTGTCATCTGCTTCAGGCAACACCTCCAGCCTCTCTCTAGACACTGCCCCTCTCCCTTCCCTTAGTTGGGTTTCTGCTTACATAAGAAGACCCAGCAAAAAAATTTAAGTGGCCATGAAGATAGAGGAGGGGTATGGGAGGGACAATGTGGGAGCTAAGGTTGGGGGTGGGCATGTTTCAAGGAGAGGCAGGTAGTCAGCAATGACAAAGGCTGTGGAGGGTCAGATGACGACTAAAAAGCGTGATAGGCTTTGGCCATGAACGGGCTCCTGCTGGCGCTCCAAGGGGTCCTCCGTGAAGAGGTGGTGACAGAAAGCAGTTGAGCGTGGCTACGGTGTGGTTAGCAGGGGAAACCGAGGGATTGTTGGCTCTCAGACACGAGTCATGGTTCTCGATGGACATTTATTAGGCAGCGTGTTACATGTTGAGCTCCAATGAGTGATAGCACAGGGTGTCTGCCCTCACCGAGGAGATGCGGATTATACTTGGATGAGATGGATTAAAGAAGATGATAAGTTTGAGTCGCTTCTTAAGGGATAAGTAGAGCTGGTTGCATAAGGGTGTGGGGGTAAGCAGTCAGTCAAGATGCCCTTTGATGCAAGAGATCGTGTAACAAAATACAGATCACGTGGTCTGTGTTCGATAAGTGATTTGTTCCCGGTGTCCATGTCGGCCAGTTTGGCTGAAACAATGGACTTAACCCAGGATCAAGGTTCCCACACTGGTGTGATCGTGACCCATCTAGGAAGGTCAAACACCCTGTCATGGCCTCACGGCCGCACTCCTGGTCTCTCTACTGGAAAAAGCACTCGATAACAGAGTTGAGTTGAAAACAATGATGGTAAACAGTAGAATAATTAAGCAAGAAGAAAAGAAATTATTAATAAGGATTCTACACATCAGAAACAGAAGGGGAGCACAGTTGAAAACATGGACCATGTCAGTGATGTTTCAGTGGAAGAAACAAGCTGCTCTAGGTATTTCAAGTAGATAAGTGGCTCATCAAGGGAACGAGGTGCTTGCGAAGTCTTTGGGAGATTGGGAAAAGTACAATAGGAAAAAAAATCATGGGAAGAGTGAAAGTAAAAAGTGAAACAAAGCAAATGCTCTAAGACAGTCAAGTCACAGCACTGCAGCCAGGATGCTGTGGCCAGGAAGCTGCAGAAAAGTAGGCCGGTGTCATAGCTGCTGCCAGCTTGAAGGTCCAAGGTCAGAGCGTGGCTTTTGCAAAACCTCCCGGCTGCTGGAACCCGTGTGTTGGCTTAACTGCTGCTGAAGAGAACTGGCCTCTGCTTTCCAGGTTTTGCAGTGGGCATCTCACTGGTAGCACCTAAGTTACTTCCAGGACCAGAACAAAGTCTGGGAAACAATTTCTAGCCTTCTAGTCCCTTGTTTATGGAAGGGAGACACAGCATAGTATGGCAGCGGGTGCTGAGTACGTAGAACAGTAACCATCTCGAGAAAACATGGATAGTGCAGTGAAAACAAAGCATTCTCATCTGTTGTGGGAATCCTGTTGTCGGCTCCTGGGCATCTGCATTAGAACTACTGCCAAGTGGTGCACAGCAGCCAGACTTAGTGCCAGTGTCACCAATAAACACTAGTAAATGTGCCGAGTTTTGTTTATGAATATCAGTTAGTAGCCATTAATAATTCAGTAGGTTGCTAGTAATTGCTTCTTATTACCTTGTAAAAATGAGTATGTGGATTTAAACATCATTTGATCAGAAGAAAATTTTTTAAAAAAGGACTTGACCCCTAAGGTCAGGAAATCTTCATGACCATCAGTGGGCACTGAATTGTTTTTTGGGAACATTAACCTGAGCCTTGGTCCTCAAACTGGCGTGTATCAGAAAGGCCTAGAGACCTGAAGAACACAGCTATTCTGGCTCATTGAAGTAGAGCAGGGCTTAGCCTTTTAATTTTTACAATCTTCCCAGGTGACTCTGAAGCCAATTACAGTTTGAGGACCACTGAACTGATACATTTGAAAGGTTTGGGGTAAATTATGGGAGGGTTGAAAAACCAAGCTAAGGAATTAGACGGAGGGGGAGTTTCAAGTTTCGAGGAGTGTGACACAATGTTATGGACTCTGCTTAAAAGAATGCAAAGGTATATACAAAATTACTTTTTACAAAAAAGTAAAGATTTGCCTGGAATGAAAATATCACAACCAAATATTGAAAACTTAAAGATTCCCATTCCTGTCTGCTTTAGGCAAGTTATTGAAAATGCAGTACTTAGCTGGCAAACTTCCCCACTACAGCCGGGCCTTCCTCTCACCCAGAACACTGTTCAACACCCAGCCTTTACCTGCAGTTGCAGCTTAAGTCCATTAGCTTCACTGTTAAATTGCCTCTGGTTTGAGTCTTTCCCTGTCCTTCGCTTTCTTCTCTCTCCGGTGCATCCCACAAACCACCGTCAGAGTCCTCTGTCCCTCTGAGGACACAGCTAGACACCTGTTGTCATTGTCTGGGCATGACGCAGTGGCTGCCTGAGCTAAGATGGGGACAGTCATCTTTTGAGGCTGGACAGGAACTGTCTTTCAACTATGAGACACTTGTGTGACTAAACCCCAACCTGTACATCCAATCCAGCTCCCCCAGTAACTAACTGACTTTGTACAAGTTACATAATTTTGCTCATTTCCTAGTCTGTAAAATGTGGATTAAAATCACACCCACACCCCCCCCCACAAGAGTTGTCGTGAAGATTAACAAGAGAATTCATGAGACCTGCTTATCACAGGAGCCATGGTACAGTCAGTGGTCAGTATTTTATCCATAATAGTATTTCAGAGTGAATACATATAAGTAGAATAGTACATATGAAATGAAAGCAAGCAGTGGCTTTAACAATCTAGAGTAGAGATAGCTAGTCATTTTAATTAGGCCTTACATTGTTATTACCACCGTGTTTAATTCCTTAATTACGTTATGTAGGCTGTATCTTTTGAATGGTACTCGCTGATTCCTTGGGCCAGAGCGCCTTGGTCCTTCCTCAGACCACCACCAAGGCCTCGGCCAAAGAAGCTCCGCCTGCATCTGTTCTACATTTGGGTTTCTAAACACGTCTCCCTCGAAAAAGGATTCTTCAGCTCACACGGATTTTTAATACTTCGCACCTCTGGTGCACCGTGCAGGGACGAGGAAGCACAGAGTGTTAACGTGCTCAGTGCAGTGGGGAAGCTCATTTAAACTTCCTGGGATCGTTCGAATTTGATTATGATAGTTAGGCAGTGTCTGTTTTCCTGCCAGGGGCACACACCTGGAAAAAAAATTTTTAAAACACGTAACTACTCCTCCTTTCCTCAAATTTCTATTCTTCAAGTACAGTGTTTCCTTCAACAAGATCTGCTGTTTCGCCACGTTTGCATGGTTTTCCCTGCTCCTCTCCACCTTCACTTAGTACTGTAAAGAAGCCTGGGGCATAGATGCTTGGAACGGTTTCCATGGAAACCCTGCTTGCTATCAGTAAGGTCGTGGCTGTGTTTTCCATTTGCATCTGCAAGCTTCACAAACAGAAGCTGCCTTCCTGCAGCAGACATTGAAACCTACCCCTGGCCAGCTGTCTCCCAGGGGTACCCAGACAGGCACACAGGGTACAGCACATCTGCATGGCTCAGGATATGCTCATCACCACTATCAGAAAAGCTTGAGGCTGAGTCACTCACTTCTTTTTTAAAGGGGATGCACAGTGCTCTCACTTGAATGACTGAATTCTCTTGCACAGTAGATATTTTGAGCAGACATTTCCACATCAGAGAGTAAGGACTTTTATCAGCAAGGCTGTAAGGAGCACCACCCCGGGCTTTTCTGCAGCATACTTTGGGGAGCCAAGTGACTAGAGAAAGGCCATCCTCCCCTCTCCTGCTCCTCTGGCTCAACATGGTAGATGTCTGTCCATCAACCACTTCTCCATCATCGGGAGCTCCAAGCACAGCACAGAGAGGTACACATTGCTGGCAGTCCTTGACGTGCGTACTCTGCCCAGCAACTGTGCTAACTGGGGTCCGTTCATGATCTTGTTTGGTCCTGAATTCTGTGAGTTCAGGAATTACCACAGTTCTCATTTTACCCATAAGGAAACTCTCGAGAAACCGTTATCACCTCCCAACATTAGCATCTGCTTAGAGTCTAGCAGTAGCCCCCCCCCCACACTCACTTCTGTGCCATTTAACTTCTGCACCCCATTCCTCAAGACCCTGATCCTAATAAATGCAGATCAGATTGGAAACCTGACCTGCAAACCCATTATGTGGTCATAGTGGTTATTTATTTCCAATCTAATGTCAGCTACTTTTCCTTATGAAAAACTGATACATAAGAATAAGGATGCCAGGAAGCATTCCAGAAATATAATGCATCGTGTTAGTTTCCTGTGGCTGCTGTAGCAAGTTTCAGCAAATTGAGTGGTGTAAAAAAAGCAACACAGATTTATTACCTTACAGATTCTGAAGGTCAGGTATCCAAAATGGATCTCACTGGGCTAAAATCAAGGGGTCGGCAGGGCTGAGTTTCTTCTGGAGGCTCCAAGGGAGAATCTGTTCTCTGACGTTTTCTAGCTCCAGGCCCCTTCCTCCTCGTTCGAAGCCAGCAGTGACTGGTTGAGTCCTCCTCCTATTGTGCTACTCTGATCCTCGTTGTCCCGCCTCCTTCTTGCACAGTTAGGGACCCTTATGGTTACATTGGGCCCACCTGGAAAATCCAAGATAATCTCTGTTTTGAGATCAGCTGATGAGAAACATTGAGAAACACACAATTCCCATTGCCGTGTGACACAACACAGGTTTCATGCATTAGAACAAGGGTATCTTGGGTGCGTGTTTGAGGGGGGGCATTATTTTACACACCACATGCCTATATCAAAAGCTAGTATTCAAACAGAAGAGACATGATAGTCCCTCAGAATGATAACTTTACTTAATTCTCCTTGATAATAATAAAAAAAAAGCCCTAACAACAAAAATGTAGTCTTGCAGTTATTTGGCAGTTTTAATGTGTGAAGTAATGATACTAATTTTGCTAAATTCAGAATGTGCTTGTCCTGAAGTTGACCTGTGAACTCCTGATTTCAGCTCATCGACAATAAAGAAATAAAGCACCTGAACGTCCAGTGGCTCCGAGCCCAGCTCGGCATCGTGTCGCAGGAGCCCATCCTGTTCGACTGCAGCATCGCCGAGAACATCGCCTACGGAGACAACAGCCGGGTCGTGACCCAGGAGGAGATTGAACAGGCCGCCAAGGAGGCCAACATCCACCGCTTCATCGAGACACTGCCTAACGTGAGTCTCCCTCCGAAGTAGGGGTCCAGGGGCCTGTGGCAGCCTCCCTGACCCAGAGTTTGATGTCCGAAGGGCTGGTTTACCAAAGGGGAAGAAAAACCAGTAACCAGGACACACACACACACACACACACACACACACACACACACCTCTTTATACAGACTTGTGGACACACTTCCTGTCCCCATTCGATGTTGTGTACACTGGATCACATGACTGACTTTCCCTGTGAACGAGCCTGATCTAACAGCGCTTACGTCTGAGAGGCCCTTCCCTTCAAGTCTGAGTTGCAGGGTCCACAGAAGCAGGCGTGACCCTCCCTTCTGGGTTCTCTCCCAACCTCCCTTCTGCCTCCTCACAGCTCTGCCCCAAACCTCCCCGTGGAGCCAGGCCAGGCTGTAGGGCCCATGCCAGAAAGAAGGCTCCCTGAGGGGGGCCGAGCCACTGAGGTGGCGGTGATGTTGTGTACTCTGACTGTTGCACGTTTCACGGGCCCCACGCTCTGCTTGATGGGGTTGGTCACTGAGACCTCCCCTGGGCTGTTGTCGAACGGCCAGCCTCTGAATTCCTCCTAAAAAGCAAGATAAACAGAACTGCTCACCCTCTCTTAAGCCCCTGAAGTCCTGTATTTCAAGTGCATTTTGACATAACTCATCTACCCCTCCCCTCCCCGGTCATGTTCGAAAGTACTCCCCAAAAGATAAAGCTCAGTGTCCCCAAAGCGGCAGGGAAGGCAGTATCCTCATAGGGCTAATGTGGACAAGAAATATGTGAAAAATAAAAAGCAGTTTTCAGCTTTCAAAATTACATATCAAGATATAATTTCTTAACATCTGTTGAAATCATTGAAACACTGGAGATAGTTTTATAAAAACAGCCACCAAAGGCTAGCATCCCAAGAATTGCTTCCTTTTCTCTTTATAATAATGCAGAAGGTGCCACCTGCTGGTTGTATATAAAAGAAGTTTCATTTATTTTCTTAGGCAAAGCCCCTTCAAATCAAATTTCCCTCCTCCTGACAATCTCTGTCCCACACATAATGAAACCAGAACCCCGGAGGGCACCAACATTGCAACACTATGCTTCCTCATAAACATGTTGACTTGTTTATACTAATATATAGCTTTTAAGACACAAGTGGTCTGTTTTCAAGAAGACAGGTCAAAGCTGCCATTAGAGGTGTGTCTGTTTGTTTAATTCCCTGTGAACCCATTCTTAAATTCTGGACCTAAACTTTTGTTGCAGGTATGGAAGCAGTTATTCATTTTTTGTAAGCAAACTCTAGAATCTGAGTTCCACTTTTCATAATTACTAAACTCTTATTTACAGAAATATAAAACCAAAGTGGGAGACAAAGGAACTCAGCTCTCTGGTGGCCAAAAGCAGCGCATCGCGATAGCGCGTGCCCTCGTCAGACAGCCTCGGATTTTGCTTCTGGATGAAGCCACGTCAGCTCTGGATACCGAAAGTGAAAAGGTGAGGGTTTCCATCAGACATATTCACACCTGAATCAGTCGTACTTAATATACAGCGTATGCTTCCATCTTCCACAGTAGAGAACAAAACTCAGCCACCTGTGTTGATTGTTACTTACGTCACCCTTCAGTGGGCTTTGAACACTTTCTGCAGTTGTTATTAAAGAGAACTGAGATAAAATAAGGCAAATTAGTCTCACAGCATTTATGCTTCAAAAAACAGCCCTGGATTACTTTGTATTGTCCTAAGAAGCTGCATTCGAGAGACCAATGTCCATGTCCACTGGCAGCAGTTCCCCAGCAGCTGTGTGAGCTCCTGGGAGGACGCCGTGCTGTTCCAAGCCGACAGGGCCTTAAGATAAAATGAATAATCATTTCCAGTTTGAGAAAAAGTTGGTTATTCAGGCATTAGAAAGACAAACTCATTCTGAGATGTTTCCTATCTTAAATATACCAAATGCAAGGAAGCTGTCTTTGTGCTCAGCCTTCCCAAATTTGCTGGCGAGCTGGCCCCAGAGGGCTGCTTTGAGGGATACTGTGTGGCCAGGCACACCAGTAAATGTTTTTTAATGATGGGGTGGGCTGTGTTTATTTTCATATCTTTGAGACTAGGTAATTCATGCCTCAGAACCAATTCAAACTAGCATTCAGTTATCTTGATATGCCAAATCCCTTGCTTTGTAAAATCTGTTATATTTCACTGGTATCATTGTGAAAGGAGGACCTATTGTTAGATAAATTAATTTTGAAGATTATTATGGAAAAGGAACTTAAGGGAGAGGACTATTTTTATCAGAATTAATTTACATGAGTATTGAATAGGTTGTCCAAGAAGCCCTGGACAAAGCCAGAGAAGGCCGCACCTGCATCGTGATCGCCCACCGCCTGTCCACCATCCAGAACGCAGACCGGATCGTGGTGTTTAAGAACGGCAGGGTCAGGGAGCAGGGCACCCACCAACAGCTGATTGCGCAGAAGGGCATCTACTTTTCCATGGTCAATGTCCAGTCTGGAGCCAAGCGCTAGTAAACTGTGACCAGATAAGCTGTTAAACATTCTCCAGTGTTTGTGTTAAAATACAGCGTTTAATTAAAGTTAAAAAGGGAACACTTACTGGAAAAACTATGTATAGTTACTTATTTAAAGTTCATTCCATCAAGTTCTTCAAAGAATTTATAATTAAAGAAGTTAGAAGAAACATTATCAAATGGAATAAATATTTTTAATTGTATTAGAAGTTTATATAATAGTTCAAAGTAGATTTTGGTAATAAGATCTGTAACTTTTATTTTTATTTGCCTATTTAAACTGTAACTGACTGCCTTGCTAAAAGTAGTACAGAAGAAGCAACAAGTGCTGAATGTTTGCATAAAGTGCCTATAATAAAACTAAGCTTCTATATGACTGGAATCATCGTGTCTTAAATACCTGTAAATATATTGCCTCCCAGTTGGAATATTGAAGATCCTACCTGCATTTTTTAAAAAGACTCCTTTTAAAACTCCCATTAATTTTTGTGGGATTAGTTAAATAGTGTAAGTGATTCCAATGTCTTTTCACATTGGGCCTTAAAGAACCATCTGCCTTCATTCTTGGAACTTATCCTGCTGATTCTTGCATTTCCACATTCTGATGGCTCTCAAATTGACCACAGAGATCAATACAAGATTTGGGGGGTCAGGGTGGGTCATAGGATGCACAACTGTGGTGTGTATATGCTGATGTACATTAAATATTTTGCATTGCTCTTATAAGGGATTCTTACAGGGTTGATTGATTTATTTACTTTTTTATTTTTAATCTTCACTCAAAAATATGTTTATTGATTTTAGAGAGGGAGGGGAGGAGGGAGAGAGAGAGAGAGACATTGATGTGAGAGAGCAACACCAGTCAGTTGCCTCCTGCACATGCCTTGCAAAGGGAGCTAACCCACAGTGCTTTGGTGCACAGGACAACACTCCAACCAACTGAACCTCAGTCAGGGCTCTTACAGGATTTTACTATTTTTATACTTTAAAAATTATAATTATTCTTCTGTTTCAATATTGAACCACTTTGACCAGTAATTAATTTTTTGATGGCAGATGTGTAAATGTTGCATAGGTTTAAATACAGCATCATGCAAATATGATGAAAAAAGAAAACATCACAAAGAATGATACTCTGACTACAGAATAGAAAGCCAGAAAACACTATGAACAAAATTGAAGGGCAGAAGCTGGGAGCAACACTTGCCATATTATAAACAGTTGATAATCCTTAAAAACATGAAGAATTTTAAAAGGAAAAATGCCATCGTCTCCAAGGAAACATGGACAAAGAATATGGTCAGGTAACGCCCCAAAAAGAAACGCATGACCAAAAATGTGCACAATCTCAGAGAAATTTGTATTAAAACAGCATACTCTTTTGGAAGTAGCGTCAATCTCATGAGGGAATAAGACATCCCCTGTTTTGCCCTCAACAACAATAACTGGGCATCCGTCCACAGACAAAAGTGCCTTTTTGGGAACTGTGGGATCCAGCACTGTCCACTGAGGGATCTGAGAGGAGTCCTGCCCACCAGGTGTCAGGTAATGGGCATACAGACCTCAGTCCTGGCTGTGAGTCCTTCAGTGACCAGTGACCGGGAAACTACCTTCAGCCCATGTTGGTCTAGCTCCAGGAGCCCCTGGCATTCACTGTCTTAGAGGATCACCCATGAAGGAGAGTGTAAAAATCCGGGTTTCACAAGAGAAGTTTCCACATATCACTGGAGCTTGGGAGAGGGTGAAAGGAACAGTTTGACTTGCCTGTTCCTCCCCTAAGGCAACACAGCCATCTCAGCGGGCAGTTTCTCTCACAGGGAAGTGAGTGTGTAAGTGAGCACCTGGCCTTCCCATCTGCTAAAGAAGTGCATTTTTCTCTGACCCCATCTAGAATACCAAATTGTGAGCTGGATGACTGGGGGGCAGGGCAGGAAAAGACTGGGAGAGTGGCAGATAGGACTCCCAGCGGGCATTAAAGGTATGCCGAGCCTACTAACTACATTGTGGGCTCTATCAGGAAGCCTGCCCACAGGCTGCTGAGAACACCCCCAGGGCCCAGTGCGCCTCACCCGCATGCACCCCTGACCCTGTGCTGGATCTCTGTGTGCGCCCCCACTGGTGGTGAAGGAGAGAAATGAAGAACAGAAGCCCAGGGCATTCATCACCACTCAACCTGCCTCGCTAGAAATGCTAAACGGAGTTCTGCAAGCAGAAATAAGAGGGAGCTAATGACTAACATTAAAACACGGAAATAAACAACTGGTAAAGCTAAGTATGTCGCCAAATTCGGAATGTTCTAATACTGTAATTTGATGGTGTATTAATCACTTTAGTATAAAGTTTAAAGAACAAGAGTATTAAAAATAAGTATTACTGTAATTAATTCGCAATATAAAAAGGGTAAGTTGTGACATTAAAAACAAAAGGGGAGTGTAAAAGGTTAGGGTTTTTATACAAAATTGATGTTACCAGTGTAAAATAGACTGCTATGCCTGTAAAATGTTTTACGTAGGCCTTGGGTAACCACCAAGCAAAATTCTACAGTAGATTCACAAAATAAAAAGAAGGGAATCAAAGTGTCCCACTACAGAAAAATGTCAATTCATGAAAGAAGACAGTAAGAGAGGAGTGAAGGAACAAGAGAAGTACCAAACAGAGAACAGTGGATAAGATGGCAGGAGTAGGTCCTTACCTCTCAACACTTACTATAAATATAAGTTGATTAAATGCGGGAAAGATAACGAAGAGAGACCCATCTGTGTGCTGCCCACAGGAGACTCGCTTCAGCCTTCAGGACTCACACGGAGCCAAAGTCAAGGGAAGGACGGAGGCGTTGCGAGCAGACACCAGAAGAGAGCAAGGGCAGTGATACTTCATCAGACAAAACAGACCTCGAGTCAGAAATGGTTAACGACACAAAAAAGATCGTTATATAGTTATAAATAAAATTACACATACTCTACCAAGACTGAACATGAAAAAATATGAAACTTGAACACACCAGTAATGAGTAAGGAGAATGAATCAGCCATCAAAAACCCCCTAAGAAGGAAAAGCCCCGGAACAGATTGTTTCACTGGTGAATTCTGCCAAACATTTAATGAAGGGTTACTTAATGCCAAGCCTTCTCACACTCCTCAAAAAAACTGAAAAGGAGAGCACACTTCCAGAGTCATTTTGAGAGGCCAATATTGTCCCGATACCCAAGAAAACTATGTAGAGCAATATGTCTGATGAATGTAAGTTTAAAAACTCTCAACAAAACACTAGCAAACTGAATTCAATAGCACATTGTGAGTAACATACACTATGATCGAGGGGGGATTTATCCCTGGGTTATAAGGGTGGTTCCACGTAGGCAAGTCAACAAATGTGATACACCATGTTAATAGAAGGAAAGTTAAAAGTCACATGATTGTCTCAATAGATACAGAAAAAGTACTTGACAAAAATACGATGTCCTTTCAAGAAGGATGGGTATAGAAGTTGGGTACAAAGGGAACATGCTTCAGCACAATGAAGGCCACAAAGTCCACCCACAGCTAACACCACACTCAGTGGTGAAAGGTTGAAAGCTTTCCTTCTAAGATCAGGAACAAGACAAGAGTCTAGTCTCTGCTATCACCTCTCGTTCAGCATGGTACTGGAAGTCCTAGCTGGGGCAATCAGGCGAGAAAAAGAAGTGAAAGGAAGGAAGGAAGGAAGTAGTAAATCAGAAGGAAGAAGTAAAATTGTCTTTGCAGGTGCTACGATCATGTGCGCATGCGCGACTTCCTGTCCTGCTCATTGCGCTTAGCCTGGTGCTCTCCGGGTTCATCCATGTCCTCACGAATGGAGGGATTTTCTTCCTGTTTATGGCCACGTATTATTCTAGTGTGTGTGTGCGTGCGTGTGTCACATTTTCTTTATGCATTCATCTGTCAGTAGATGCAGGTTGTTTGCATGTCTTGGCTTGGGTGAGTAATGCTGCAGTGAACACAGTATTGCTAATTTAGTTTCCTTTGGATATACACCTAGAATGGGGATTGCTATATGATACAGGAGTTCTGTTTTTTAAATTTTCTTAGGAACCTCTATTCTGTTTTCCATCATGTTAAGCCACCAAATGTATGGTAATTTGTTAGAGTGTAAGCCTCAAATCAGGGAAGCTAAACAAAATTCTTTTCCTTTTTGTTCAGTGTGAAGGTGACGAGGCTCTGAGTTGGGCCGGTTAGGCCAGAGAAGAGCAGGTGGTGGTGAGAAACATCCATAGCTTAGATGTGAAAGGTGGAAGGATGACACCAGGTGGCTAGGGAACTGCTGTGACGTTGACGGAGATGAACTGTCTTAGGAGGAACATGGTTTGTTCATATGGCCGAAGGCGGCATTGTAATAGAAGGTGTTTGAAAGTGTGGCCTCAGGCATGAACCAAGCACGGATAGGGTCCCAGTGTGCGCTGTTTGCTTGAGTTCAACTACCTTCTGTTTTTCTAGTTCTGTCCTAGGATTATCCAGCCATTTCCAACTCTGAACAATGATGGCCCTTCTCCTTCAGTCACCAGAACTAACTTGTGAATTTAGGCCAAAATGTGTTTCAATCTGTTCTTTACACACAAAGCAGCCATTTGTTCAGGTTTCAATAATGTCTTTTTTTATTCATTTTTCTTACATCTCTGTTTCAGGTGCCTGCTCCCATTTGTGAACCATTTGAGGAAAGGCCAGTTTTTGTATCACTGTGTTCTTGTGTTTGGCAAAGTCCTTAGCATATAGCAAAGGTTCAGTTAGTGTTTATGCTTTTTGCCAAGGTTTTGATCTAGTACATACCTCCCTCTGGATCAATTTTGTTTTATTACCATTTAGCATGTGAAAAGTCCTTTGTTAGTAGAAGATACATTAAAATGATTCTTGTGTAAGGCCATATAATTTTACATACCCATCATTACCATATGACCTGTGACCCAGCATGATCTACCCAACAGAATAAAAGAGAAGGCCTTACGGGAATTGCATCCATAATTTTGTAAAAGAAAAAAAATGGTCCTTAAGAAACTGGAGTAGTCTGGTAAGAGTACTTTACACATGTCTTGTCTTGGGTTTGCTTTTGTACTGTGGCTATGACATCATCGTTTGGGAAGGTTGGGTGAAGGGTACAGAGGCCTCCACGATTTTTGCTACTTCCTGTGAGTCTATAGTGTCTCACAACAAAAAGTTAAGAAAAAGGGTTAAACTTGGCTGACATGTTTGCTTCTCTTAAAGTGATCGTTTGGGCTGAAATCTGACCAATGAGGAGTTCCCCAGGAGGTGGCGGGAGTGGGGAAGACAGGCCGTGATACGGGAAGGGAGGCTAGCATTTCAGGTGGAAGAAACAGGCTGTTCGCAGAGCATTTGAAATACGGAGTACGGAGAGGAGGAAGTTGCAGTTGGAGCGGGCTGAGCAAGGCGGGGGGGCATGGGACACCTGGTGGGCGAAG
Source organism: Artibeus jamaicensis (assembly GCF_021234435.1). NCBI lineage: Eukaryota > Metazoa > Chordata > Mammalia > Chiroptera > Phyllostomidae > Artibeus > Artibeus jamaicensis. The sequence continues at coordinate 5,864,628 of NW_026521972.1, read as the reverse complement.
TACAGATGTTTGCTTTCCTCTGGGAGCCCTGCCTGACAAAATGGAGTTTGGGAGAGTTTTTACCTGAGGACCAGATCCTGACCTATGATGACTCCTTTCTCTCAGATCCCAGATGCCATGTTATAGGAACCCCAGGATACGTGGGGAAGACCATGTGATTTGACTCAACCGAGCCCCCATCTCACAACCAGCATCCAGGGCCAGTTACGTTAGTGGGTATCTCAGACAACCAGCCCTCAGATGGCTGCCTTCTGGGCAATACCTCATGAGGTGAGAATCACGTGGCTGAGTCCAGTGGATCCACAGAACTGTACATATCCTAAAAACCATTGCTTTAAGCCAGGTGATAACTTGAACAAGTAATAACCCTTCTTAGTCCCATACCTTATAAAGGAATTTCACCTAACTTAGCTCACTTGATCTTTAAAGGTATCCCTTCTAGCTATAATAGCTTGTTGGGCACCTGGTTCATCATGTACCCCAACATGTCTATTAATTCCTGGCGTATTGAGTGTCCTCAATAAAAATATTTGTTAAATGAAAAAAAAGAGATCTGTTGCCCTTTAAAAAAAAAAAAAAAAGATTAAACAGGGACTTCCGCCAAGATGGAGGCATAGGTGGAGATGCCATGCTTTCTCACACAACCAAGTTTAGAGACAAAATATTAGCAATAGAAAACACAGCCAGAACACAGAAAATTGAACTTTTCGGAAGTCTGATAACAACGAATACTTCAGCCTGACCAGTAAGAGGGGCGAAGCCAGCAGCTGGCGAAGCGGGGTTGCACATGAAAACTTGGTCAGATGGACTCAGGCGCGCAGATCCCAGGTGTGGGGTTGCAACAGGCGGACCCAGTGAGCAACCCAGTGAGTGACCAGAGGACCCAGAGAGGGCGCAGGACGGTGGGTTAACTGTGGTCGCCCATTCCTGTGCAGATAGACCAGCGAGGGAGTGGGCAGTGAGATGGGACTGAGCAGGCCCCTGCATCAGGAGGCAACAGAGGGGGCTGCCATTTCCCTGCTCTGACCCCGCCTCCACACACAGCGTCACAACCCAGCGACCTGAGCAGCCCCGCCCTGGTGAACACGTAAGGCTCCGCTCTCATACTTAACCTGCGCAAACAGACCAAAAATGGCTCAGGAAGATCTCAAAGCCTCAGAGCCCATAACTCTAAGCGACCAAGACATAGCCAAACTTTCAGATGCACAGTTCAAAACACTGGTGATCAGGATGCTCACAGAACTGGTTGATTTTAGTCACAAATTAGAGGAACATATGAAGGCTAAACTAATTGAAATGAAGGGAATTGCACAGGAAACCAATATTGATGGAAAGGAAATTGGGACTCAAATCAAGGGAGTGAACCAGAAAGAAGGAAAAAATGATCAAACAGGAAAATATGAAGAAACAAGAATTCAAAAAAATAAGGAGAGGCTTAGGAACCTCCAGGACATCTTTAAACGCTCCAACATCTGAATTATAGGGGTACCAGAAGGGGGAAAGGAACAGCCACAAGTGGAAAACTTATTTGAACAAATAATAAAGGAGAATTTCCCCAGTCTGGCAAAGGAAATAGACTTCCAGGAAATCCAGGAAGCTCAGAGAGTCCCAAAGAAGTTGGACCCAAGAAGGAACACACCAAGGCACATCATAATTACATTAGCCAAAATTAAAATGAAGGAGAGAATCCTAGAAGCAGCAAGAGATAAGGGGACAGTCACCTACAAAGGAGTTCCCATCAGACTGTCAGCTGATTTCTCAAAAGAGACCTTACAGGCAAGAAGGAGCTGGAAAGAAGTATTCCAAGTCATGAAATCCAAAGACCTACAACCAAGATTACTCTATCCAGCAAAACTTTCGTTTAGAATGGAAGGGCAGATAAAGTGCTTCTCAGATAAGATCAAATTCAAGAAGTTCATCATCACCAAGCCCTTATTATATGAAATGTTAAAGGGACTTATCTAAGGAAAAGAAGATAAAAAAGATGAACAGTGAAAGGACATCAAACTCAGTTATTAACAACCACACCTAAAACAAAAGCAAACTAAAAGGACAGCTAGATCAGGAGCAGAAACATAGAAATGAAGATCTCAAGGAGGGTTAGCAACAGGGGAGTGGGAGGAGGAGAAGGGGGGAGAAGTTACAGAAAATAAGTAGCATAGACAGTAGATAGAAAACAGATGGGGGGCAAGAATAGCATGGGAAATATAGAATCTAAAGGACTTGAGACACATGGTCATAAACTAAAGGGGGGGAATGGGGAGGTGGGGGATGCAGGGTGGAGAGGAATGAAGGGGGGAATAGAACAACTGTAATGGCATAATCAATAAAATAAAAATTAAAAAAAAGATTAAACAAAAGATGGTCAGGGAGTAACTTCTGCAACTGTTGTCCTTTGTTCCACTTGGAACTTGTAACAGCAAGGTGAAAAACCTCTGCCCTTGGTTCTGGAAACATCAAAGTATCAAAGAGAAAAGCAGGAATGCTTACAGATATGTGCAAGAGGCAAAGCCACATGATGAAATCTTTTCATCCACATTCTTTCAAAAGTGTCAGTTTGGGTCATAAGGAAAGGTGACCTTTGAGTTAGGAAGTGAATGTTTTCCCTTTTTCCCCTGGGCAGTCACACTGAATGGTACTTAGGGACTGCCTCCCGATGCGTAAAGCAGCACTCAGGTGTACCAGTCAGAAACGCCTGGGTTTCTTCTTTGGCTTTGGGTTTCGTTAACACGTATGAGTCGTTGGGCAAGTTACTTATTTTCTTTAAGTCTTTATTTCCTCATTGGCAGTTCAGGGATTTCAATAGCCACCTCTTTGGTTTACTCAAGTACTAAATATTATAAAAAAGGTTTTAGAACACTTCCCAATACACCAAATATAAGCAAAAAATGTCGATTGCCTTTACTTCATATTCTTCATGCTCTTGTAGGTTACCAATACTCTTGCATAAAGAGGAAGATTTATTTTGTGTTTACTCATTTAACAATTATCTGAAGTGCCTACTGGACTACATACTAGGAGCATGATGATGAGACAAGAAGCTCACAGTTTAAGAGGCAGGAAATATGTTTAATAATGTGAGCCAAGAGTCTACTTGTCAGTTGATCAGTAGAGAAAGGACATGGATGTGGAGAGCAGCATAGAAAAGTCTGGAAGCCTGGAGTCGGAAGTGACTCAGGGTGGAGGTCCAAGTTTCATGTCGGCTGTGGGAGAATTGGGTGGTGGCTGCCACAGAAATGAGTCTAAGAGGTCAAGTAGGACCTGGGTCTGAAAGGCCTGGGGTACCAGAATAGACCTATGTTTATTCTTGCAATAGGTTAGCAGAAATAGTGAGAGTGTCAAGACATACCTTACTTCAGAATGTACACATTCTTAGAAGCATACATGTGCAGTGAGGTTTTATAAAATAAAGTACGTTTACATTTTTTATATTTGTTATTAAGATAAAAATATAACCCTTTTACAGACCCCATAAGTAAAGGAAGAAAAGGACAGTTTAGAAACTTGCCTTTCAACTCCTGAGCATATAGGAGTAACCTTCAAGAGAGTTTCAGAGGCTGTATCATTTCAACCGTGAGAGACAGTCCCCATATTCTAGCATCTTAGGCAGGAAATCACACTTCCTATTTGGGGATGAGGGGAAAAGGTAAGGGAAGGGGGGAGGGTTTTTCTCTTTTAGTCAAAAGACAGAAAAAACTAAACATTATCAAGGGTACGGTTCTCATTTTGTTTCTATAATCAAACCAGTTTGTAGGTGAGGCTTTCTATTCTAGCAGAATTTGAATGTGACACATTTTTTTTTTTAAATTTCCAAAAGCATTCCTTTTGGATAGTCTCCCTACTGCCACAGAGTTTGCACGGGTGGCTCAGACAGGATCTCTCCACGGATTTCCTACATTGCTTTAAGAGAGGGGCTGAGACTACCTACCTTATTTGAAAAAAATCATATGGCCACAATATTGTACCGCCCTAGACAAAAAATAGTATAAAATTCTTTGGGGTCAGGGAGCCTGGGTCTGGAACATGTGCACATAGAGAAAACCTGAAAAGGCCCTGACTAGTGTGGCTTAGTCAGTTGGGTGTTGCTCTGCAAAGTGTAGAGTCATGAGTTTGATTCCAGTCAGGGCACATGGCTGGGTTGGGGGTTTGGTCCCCAGCTGGGCACATACAAAAAGACAACCTATCTATGTTTCTCTTCCACATTGTTGTTTCTTTCCTTCTCTTTCTCCCTTCCTTCCCATCTTTCTAAAAATAAATAAATAAATACTTAAAAAAACTGAAAGAGAAATATGCCAAAATGGTCATGGTTGGTTAGAAATGAAAAAAAAAAGTATAGGTTTTCTCTATGAAAACAAATACTTAAAAGGGTGCTTAAGAGCGTTGAAGGCTAAATAGACAGATGAAAAGATGCTCAAAGTCACTAATCGTTAGAAAAGTGCAAATGAAGACCACAATGAGATATCTCACACCTGTCAGAATGGCTATCATCAATAAATCAATAAACAGCCCTGGCTGGCATACCTCAGTGGATTGAGCACAGGCCTGCAAACCAAAGCGTCGCCAGTTTGATTCCCTGTCTAGGACACATGCCTGGGTTGCAGGTCAGGTTCCCAGTGGGGAGCACGTGAGAGGCAACCACACATTGATGTTTATCTCCTCCTCTTTCTCCTTCCCTTCCCAATATATTTATATATAATCAATAAACAAGCGTTGGCAAGGATGTGGCAAAAAGGGAACTCTAGTGCACTGTTGGTAGGAATGCTAATTGGTACAGCACTGTGGGAAAGAATATAGAGATTCCTAAAAAAATTAAAATGAGAACTATCTTATAACCTAGCAGTTCCACTCCTGGGTATTTATACAAACAAATCCAAAACACTAATTCAAGAAGATACATGTATCCCTATGTTTATTGAAGCATTATTTACAAAAGTCAGGATATAGAAGCAATCTCAGTGTTCATCAGTAGGCAGTCGGATGAAGAAGAGGGGTACACATACCCAATGGAATACTACTGAGCCAGAAAGAAGAATAAAATATTATCATTTGCAAAAACATGCATAGACCTAGTGACTATTATGCTAAGTGAAATAAACCAGACAGAGAAAGACAAATTCTGTGTGATTTCACTTATATGTAGAATATAAAACAGCGAACTAAGCAAGCAGACAAACTTTGTCTATGAGTCTGTTTCAGAGCACAGACTGATGGTTGCTCGATAGGAAAGAGGTTGGAGGGCTGGATGACAGGGGAAGGGATTAAGAAGTTCAGATTGGAAGTTCCAAAGTAGTCACAGCACAGGGAACAGAGACAGTGCTATTGCAGACCATGTACGGTGTCAGGTGGGGTACCTGGGTGGTCACTTTGTAAATTATAAAAGTGTCCAACCACTATGCTGTCCACCCAAAACCAATACAATATTGAGTGTCAACTGTAATTGAAAAAAATTAAAAGAAAAATGCAGCATAGAGAATATAGTCAGTAATATTGTAATAAAATATCATGTTGAAGGCTCAATACAAAATACTGGATGCTTCACAAAACTTAGCACTCATGAATTAGTCTTTTGCATATACTTCCATTCTAAAATCAAATATTTTGTGCAGCTAAATTTTCATTCTGGGTTCTTGTTGGCTACTAATAGGTAAAATTAAATTACAAGTACATTTTAAGTTCTCAAAATTTGCATTTACACCAGAAAGGCTAGTTCAACCCACCAGTTTACATACCAGCACTGCACATCAAGGCTAAGGTCCTATGTTAGCGACAAACTCCCATATGCTCTCTTCACATTTATATTTCATAGATTTTTACTTATATCAGTATAGCTCAAAAACTGATGCACAGATGATTACAAACCCAAGTTAATTTTGCTTTAGTAGATTCCTAAACATTTCACAGCACCCATTAAAGTGGTTGAGAAGCCCCTAGGATGCCCCAAGTTTAGGACTAAGAAATAGTGCTATGAGTAATTGAGAACTAACACCAAATGCATACCTGATGTTACTCTTCTTTTCTGTTATATTACCTATAGACACTTTGGTATGGCGTTAGCAAATATTTCAATCTGTAGCAAAATACTATATTTTGAAAAGTTATGATTTTAGGATAGCCTTAAGGTGAAGGGATTAAGGAAGCACAAACTGGCAGTTACAAAATAGTCACAGACACATAGTAAAGCCTGGGGACATAGTAATATTGCAATGACTGTGTTAGGGTGAGAGTTGGGGTACTGGAAATATTGAGGGGAACACTATGTAAAGGATTTCAGTATATGATTGTCTAACTACTAAACTATACAACTGAAACGATGAAAAATAAAATAAGAAAGAAAGGAGTGTTCTTTGCAATCAAACAAAGCTGAAAATTGCATAAAACTAATATTTCAATTTGAAAGAAAAACACTTAAGAGTAAGTCAACATAAATGACCTAAAGCAAGGTGAACCTAGCTCATGCTTATTCACTTAATCTCTGACCTTGGCCCCCTATCTACCCAACAGTTCCCATTATCCTCACAGGACACAAAAATCCCATTAGGCAATGTGACCTTTGAACTCTCAGTGCGTCATTCCTCTACGCTGGAGGAAATGATATGGCATGGGGATCGACAGCAAACTCTTCCCGCTGGTTCTTTAAATGTGGTCCTGGCACCTTTGCAAGCCCACCTTGGTTTAAAAGGATATAAGAAAGACATCATCGGAAAAGAGAGTGACTGCCTTACTCTCTTCGTGACTGCCTTACAAAGGTGATAGAGCCAAATTACATAGACGAATTTTATAAAGGTGAATACAAATATATATGAAATTTACATCTATGATTTGTTTAGGGGAAAAGAGGTCCTCTTCAAAGGTAGAGAGGGATTTTTGTTTTGTTTTTCAAGCAGTGAGAAGCATTTGAAAAATAGTTTTGGGAGAAAAGCTTAAGAGATTACATGATTTGAAAGAAATAAAGACAAGAGAATTCAAGATTTAGAAATTCTGAGGAGATGGAAGATTTAGATTGAAAAGCATTTGTAGAGGAAATTTGGAAACAGAATGTAGGTGTGGCCATGCACAAATATAGTAGTAGAAGATAGCATCTAACCATCTATGTTCAGAGGTAAAAAGTTGGAGACTCGTTAGCCACAAACACAGTATAATGGGGAAAAAACCACAGAGCATATCAGCATCAAGGTAAAGCTCAAATGGAGACAGAACCAAGTCCAGTAAACTGTCTTCAGGGAAAACTGACATATTTTTCATTTTCACCAATTACTTTATTGATTTATATATTTTGAGCATGTTGGCTAAGTCCATCATGGTAGGACGTTGATTGTTCTCAGTTAATGTCTCAATTTGATGGCTATCAATTTCAGCTGGTCCACCTGACCATGGAGCATTGTCCAGTCAGAAATCTCTCAGACCACTTTTGACATGTTCAATCAGTCACAGCATCGTCTCCATACACTGCACAAATCTTTTCTTGTGTGTTTCACAAAAAAAAATGTGTTTTAGTTGCATTTTTACCTTTATGGAAATAAAAATGCATAATATGCTGAAAATGTTGCATATTTTCTTCCATCTTCAATATTAAAATGGCTCCACAAATATTCACCAATTTTGATAAGTGTTTTTAAATGGACGCTGGTATGACAGGTGTCACAATACGATCTAACAAACTTGTTTCAAATGAAGTTAAAGACAACTAAGCACTAGTAGAGCCATCTTATTGGGAAAAAAAATGAACTTTTTGGCCAACCCAATATATAGTCAAGGGCCATTTAATTTCATGGTGAGACCAGTCAGAGGTGTTCGTGTTTTTCTTTAGCTACCTGGTTTAGCTCCGCTACACGGTGGAGGCTTGCAGGAGCTGAACATTTTAAATTAGCCAGGGTTGTGTTTTTACCAAGTAAGCCTGATAAAGAGAGGGCAAGGGGGGTACAGATATTTACAAGGTGGGTTATGGAGGAAGAGAGCACATCAAGTGAAGAACAGATAAAGGGGGTAAGATCCATGGATTGGGGATGGATGTGTTCAACCATCTGACACATCTGAACCATCTCCTCTGTCCCTGCTTCCTGCCCTGTTTAAAGTGGTGGCTGAGAACATTGCCTGCAGTAGAATTCAGCTCTGTGCCTTACAAGATTTCTATGCTGTTCCACTTTAATATTTAATTTTGTTTATCCCTATCCAAAACACGTCAATTACTGTAGTTTCATAATAAAAAGGCTTGATGTCCAGTGAGACAAATCTCCAAATAATTCTTAAAAATTAAGACGAAATAAATTTTTGGAAAAAAATGGAGAAAATTCATCATCAACCAAAGGAAACATGAAAGAGTGTTTTTCCTGTGAAAGCAAAATGAGCCAAGGTAGTGGCTCTGACATGTAGGAAAAAATAAATGGCAAGAAAATGATAAATACAGAGATAACTCTAAAGGAATATCAACTCTATAAAGTGATAATAGTATTATAACAGCCATAAATAGAGAAAATTAGAGCACTGTGCATGTCAAGAATAATATTTAAGTCAGGTGGATAAATGATGTTTGAGGGTTTTAAAATCCTTGCATTGCCCTAGAAGAGAAAAAAGTAACAATGATTAGTCAAAGGCACATGTCATGATCTCTAGAAAGGAATAAACAATTACACAGATAGTAAAAGAATATATACTTAATAAGCTAAGAGAGAGGAAACCTAAATCATAAAAAATATTCCATTGAGGCAAAAAAGGCAAAAGTTAAGATTATAGAGGAAAGATAGCACTGATGGAAGAAATAGAAAAAGTAAGATGACACAGTAGTGGAAGGGCATTTACTCTATGCCAGTGAGAACAAAGAAGTAACTCTGTATCCCAACACAAAGAGAGTGCTAAGCTTTCTCACAGCCCAAATGCCATCAGGAATTCCAGTGGGGCTTGAATATTGTGTTTGAATGAAGGAACAGCCCAGTGGGATGCACCATGTAGACTTATTACATTGTTTTCAAATGGATATAAAAAGAGCCTTTGGATTTGTCTCTAACACGGGAAACACAAACACAAGCATGTATGTAGGCATGGCTCCTCTCCCTCCACCTGACCAGACTGTCTTCCTCTGCCCTCACACGCAGAATGCACAAGCACTTCTTTGAGGGACATCTCCGTGAATTGACTTAGACAGACAGGCAGGCAAGCATGTCCTATGTCTGGGTGCTTTTTGTTTGCTTTTGTTTTGGCTCAGGTGCTTCCGACTTCCTCAAGTATCTGCCTTTCTACCCCCCAGGACTTCTTTTATAGAAACTGTAGAGGCTGTCATCTCCTCAAAGGCCCTGAGTTTGATCATGTCCTCCAGTCACCACCAAGCCTTCTTTCAAACTAAACAATTGCAATTTGCTTCATTCCTGGAGTATCTTTAGTCCCTAGTGATCTGACCACCTGTTCAGCGCCTGAAGAGGAGGAATTCTGGGTGATCAAAGAAGAGAAACCTCATGGCTCTGGTGGACCAGGTAAGGAGAAAAACACTTTGAGGAAAAATACTTAAGTAAATTCATTTCTATCGCATGGTTCCAGAACAGGCTATAGTTTCAATTAATTGCCAGCATACTCCTATTCTTGAGGTCAAGTTCTGCCTAGCTCAAGGTTAACAGGCAGCGTGGACGGAGAAACGTGGAACATTTGAGAGAGTGGCAGAGTTGCTGGCTCCTATTCCAGTCTTTCCTCATCAGCCTTTTCTGATCTTTTAACTATCATTCTAGTTACCATTTATTAGGTGCCTCCTATGTGCTGGGGCACTTTACACACATTGCATCTAATCCTAACAACACCCCTGTTTTTCAGAGACTCAACCAAGAATTAAATAAACTGCCCAAAGCCAGACAGCTAGCGAATGGCAGAGGTGAGATCTGTGCCAGAGTCTGCCCCACAACACCTGTTCTTACACCACACTCTGTTTTACGGTTCTCTGGAAACACAGGAAAGCCTTCGGGTGACTTCTGTGTTAGTCAGACACAGCAGGAGCAAGGACCTGCAAGCAATCCTGTTACCTGATGAGGATGGAAAGCCATATTTGTTGAGCACCTACTATGTTTTGGGCACAGTTCTCGTTTTTGAGGGGTTTGTTTTAAACTTCTTAATTCATTTATTCCTCACAGTAACCTAATACATATGAGGAAACTGAGGCCTTTGAAAGTGAGCAGAGTGTCCAAGGTCACTTATTAACTTATTAATATAGTCACTAAGATGTGAAGGTCTGAGTTTGAATCCCACTGGCTTCAAAGCCTCGATAACTTATTGCTCCATATTTTAGACCCTTTTTTTTGGCGGAGGGCAGAGAAATTAATCAGAAGAGACAAGAAAACCATACAGGGGACTCAAGTGGGCTCTAGGTGTAGAGACACCTAGAATACAGGGAAAAGTCCAAGATCAGAGCAGGAAAGCAATGGGGGTGGGGGGCACTGGAGACTGGCCCCCTGGTCTGGCTGATGCAGCCTCAGGCAGGACTTAACCTCTGGGCATCAGTTTCTTCCTGGAAAAAAAAAAAAAAGAAGAAGAAAAGAAAATGCGTGTTTTGAATCAGAGTATCTCTAAAGTCCCTTCCAATTCTGAAGTTCTAAGTATTGAGAGGGCACCAACAAAGTTCCTCTTCTCCAACGAGCTCAACGTGGTGCTTCAGAGTGAGCCCCGCGGTTGCGTTCAGTGCCCGCAGGACCAGACCTGGGGATGTAGAGATGGGAAGAGAGTCTAGTGCTCTCTCTGGGTCCTTGGTCCCCTACGGTTGTCGAGCCTCTTGGAAGTGTCCCGCTTGGGTTTGACAGAAAACTGAGCGCCGAGAGTGAGTCACTTTGGGGGGTTCTGGTGGCTGACAGGCGCGGCTCCCCGAGCACCCTGCGGCACCAGACTGATTGCCGGCCACAGCTGGCGCGCGCTGGGCGGTGTCTGGCGGCCCGCCCGGGTGGGCGGTGGCCGCACGGGCGCCCCCGGCAGCGAGGGGGCGCGCTGGGCCCCTCGCCCGCGCCTGGCCCGTGGAGCCAGCGCGGCGGGCGGCGGGAGCTGCGCCTGCGGGCCGGGGCCCTAGCCCCGCGACAGCGGGAAGGCGTCGCTGGGTCCCTACGCGCTGGGGGCGGGGGCGAAGTTGCTGGAGCAAAGTCCAGGCACCTGGTCGCAGCGCCCGAGCGCCCGGCAGCTGGGCCAGAGACGCACGAGGTCCGAGGTGAGGGAGGCCCCGGCGCCCCGGGAACCCCTGGACGGTGGGCGTGGGTCCAAGACGGCGGGACCTCCACCTGGCGGCCCGCGGGCCCCGCGACTCCTGTGTCCGACTAGGATCCGTCGGGCGGGCGCTGCAAGGAGGCTGGTTGTCCTCCTGGAGCTGGGGCGGGTGCACTTGGACCTGAAGCTGTGCTTTCTCCCCAGGCTGTGATGGATCCTGAGGCCGGGAGGAACGGAACAGTCCGGCGCCCCTGGAGAGCAGAAGGTGACTTTGAACTGAGCGGCAGCAGGTACTTCACCAGCAGCCACGGCTTTTCTGTTACGCGCGAATCAGCGGGGCTAAATTCGGCCTTGGGAAGAAGTTGAGAAAATCTGTTTGATGCCTTTGGCCTTTGTTTTGGAGGTGCTTTGGAGGGTCTTGTCTGAGGTTCTGACCTCTCTCAAGGAATGTCACTTGGGCTCCTTTTGCAACAGGCTCGGGAAGAAGAGGCTGTCTTTAAAAAAGCGTCCGCTTCCCTTTGTGCAGGGTCGTTGGGTGAATATCAACAGTGTATAATCTTCCTTGTATTATATAACTCTAAACTTTTACAAACAACTTTCAAAAACATCATCTTATTTTTCATGCTTATAGACAACTGCTGCTGATGGTTGTGCTTTTAGAACAAGGGCAGTGAAGCAAAATCTCCCTTCTCCCCCTCCTTGTTCCTCTTCCTCCTAGTCTTACCCCTCCCCCTCCTCCCAGCCCGAGGCGGTTCCGTATTTCCTGGCTGGGGTCGGGAGGTGGGGAGGGGGGCCTTGGGCAGCCTCATTCTTCCGTAACCTACGCTTCCAAATCAGTTTTTGTTCCAATACAAGGGGGAACGCTCAACGCTTCCTTTGCTTAAGCGTCTTTCTCCCGCCAAGGCTCTTTGGTTCCCCTGGGACCTTAGTAAGTGCACTTCACAGGCCTTAGTAGGAGCAGAAGCGACCAGTCGATAGTGTGTTGTTTTCGTTTCCTCTTTTGCTGTGGGAATCATTTTCGCCTTTAGCCTCAAATAGTTCACGGGGCTGGTACGGCCTCTGAGTTCACACCAGGCCATCCCGAACTAACTGACCTGTGTCATGGAGTAATGACCCAGAGGGACGAATTTATCAAGTTCTGCAGTGTGTCTTCAAGCTGCAAGGAGCCTGATTAGCCAACTGAAACACGCCTATCTTGTGTTTAAACTGAAGCATTATTCTAGTCTGTTAACTCCTTACAGTAATATTGCTCGGTCACTTCTGGATACCTTGCCACTCATTCAGAGAAAATTTAACTTGCCACCTAGAATTGGAAACAGATAGATGGTGGTATTTCTACCAGGAAGACGTGGTATTCATCAGCTGGCAATTTAGTCTGGGGTTGACTGTGACTCTATAAATAGATGGCATTTTCACATGGAAGGCTATTTGTGCATTGCCCTGGCTGAGCATTTGATGAGTGCACAGAGGAGCTACCCCTGCACGACCACAACAAAATGCAGTGACACTCCAGACCTTGAGAAGTCCTCAGAGGTGGAGCTCCAACCTTGTGTTGGAAAGAGGACAGCAGGTCAGAAGAGACATGGAGAAAGTTAGGAATACAGCGAGACTGAAGGATTATAAAATTAAATATAATGAGGCTAATTTTTATGAAAAGCAGACCAAAGCGTGTACAATCAGAGGACAGTGAGCTCACCTTGGTTATGTGGGGCACATTGAAACTTAGTTCTATGCTCATTCCACTCATGCTGCCGTTGCCTGTGGCACATTCTTTTAAATATATTTAGTGGCAGATGCCTGTCCTTTGACTTTAGAAAATGTCCTAAATAATTTGGTATCAAGTTTTATGGGTTAATTTTATTACTTACTTGGAAATTTAAGGTAAATAAATGCATTTTAGGTTTAAAAAATCTCTGTCCTCATGGAATCTACATGTTTGTATGGTAGGCAGGTGTTGATAATACACATGTTGGATTAGTCTACTACAGCAAGTGCTAGAAGATACTGAATGCTATGGACAGACATTAATCAAGGCTAAGAAAACCAGGGTGCAGTGAGGAAGGAGTTTGCAATTTTAAATAGGGTGGTCAAGGCAGGTGTTATTTAGAAAGCAGTATTTGAACATAGATTTGAAAGAAGTGAGAGGAGAGAGCAGTGTGGGTGCATTCCTGGCAATGGGCATCTGAGAATGCGAAGACCCTGCAATAGGAGACTGCACGGTGTGTGCACAGAACAGCAGAGGCCAGGGCAGCTGGGGCAGCGGAAACAGAGGTGCAAGTGGGAAATGTGGTCAGAGAGGGAATGAGGAAACAGACTGTGTACGGCCTTAGAGGCCAGTGTAGGATTTTGGATTTTACACTTGAGAAACATGAGAGCCATTGTAGGCTTTTGAGCAGAGGAGCAGCAGAATGTGTCTTCAGTTTTTAAATGATCGCTCTGGTTATTGAGGTGAGGACAGACTAAGGTGGGCATAAGTGGAAGTAGAGAGACTAGGCAAGCATTCTCCTGGGCTCATGGGATAGCGATGGAAGTGGAGAGCACTGGTCGAATTCTAGATGTATTTTGCATACACAGCAAACAAGATTTCCTGATACCACTCCCCACAACCCTTCAGAAGAGTGACCTTTACTATTCTTAGGTTTATTTTTTTAGTCAAAGAAAAACTTACAGCAGTGCCCCTTTATCCACAGGGAATGTGTTCCATGACCTGCCAGCAGAGGCCTGAAACCTCAGATAATGCTAAACCTTATATATGTAATGTTTTTCTTAAACATACATATCTATGATAAAGCGTAATTTATAAATTAAGTACTGTAAGAGAATAACAATAATAACTAATAATCAAATAGAACAATTATAACCATATACTTGAGTAAAAGTTATACAGGGTGGGATGAAAGTAGGTTTACAGTTGTTTGTATGGAAAATAATAAAATAATCAATAATATAAGAAAATAATAAAATAATCAATAATAATATAAGAATAAATAATAAAATAATAAATAATAATATAAGAATAATATAAGTACTTAAGACTGTAAATCTACTTTTACCCCCACTGTATAAATGATATCTCTCTTTCTGTCAAAATATCTTATTGTACCGTATTCACCTTTTCTCTTCTCATGATGATGTGAGGTGATAAAACACCCACTTCAGTCAAAAACTTCCACCTTTTCACTTAAAGGAAGCACTTTATGGCTCCTCTCTGGCATGTCCAAATTGCCAACATCACTACTCTTGCACATTGGAGCTATTATTAAGTAAAATGAGGAGTTACTCACGCACAAGTACTGTGATACCATGACAGTCGATTTGATACTGAGATGGCTACTGAGTGACTGAAGGGTGGGTGATGTATACAGGGTCTGGCAGGAGTAATGCCACTCAGTGAGGTCGGGAGGGCACGTGAATGTCTCGCAGGAGCAATTTGAACGTATCATCTAAAATGTCATAGGGTGTGGTTGAGTGTGATATTGTTATGTTACGGAATTACACGCCTGTGACTTTGTAATAGAAGATTTTTATGTCACAAGGTGGGGGCGTTATTTGTGCCGGACCCCATACAGCACAGATACACGGGGTGATTCACATCTAGGGCGGGATGCAGCAGGACAGCACAATACTCAGAATGGCACCCAATTTAAAACGTATGAATTGCTTATTTCTGGAATTTTCCATTTAATGTTTTCAGTGCACAGTTGACTGTGAGTAACTGAAACGGCGTAAGCAAAACCGTGGGTGGGAAAGGGCGGCCACTGGGACTGAGTTGGCAGACTTTGCTGACTTGTTCACCTTCCTTCTGGGTGCCGGCTGTCTGCGAGGCAGGTGACTGTTTCTTGTTTACCCAGACATTCCTGTAGCACCTTGGACAGTTACCTTCGTTACTAAGTGATTGCTTTGAAGTATTTGCTCAACTGGGTAATTTTGACAGTTTATGGACTTCACTGTTTAATATTGGAAACATTATAATAGCTGAATAGGATAACTACTTAAATTTATATTCAATTGACTGGAAAACATTTGGTAACAGTTTTAAATTCAAACAGTTCTATATTTTTTTCAACAGCCAAGACAGAAAAAAAATGAAGAATGTGAATTTGACTGGACCATTAACATTGGTAAGCTGTGAAATAAAATGCGATAGTTCTTTCCTTCATTCAAATTTGGTGTCTTTAATCGGCAGTGATAGAGCCAGTACTTCACGACTGTCCGCAGGTGAGAACAGGTTTTCCTGCTGCACCCGCGCTGGCTTCGGCTGGCTCATTGGAGCCATGGCTCACGTTCCCGAGTTGGGTGATAGAACAGGTGGAAAGAGGCTGGCTGTGAAACAGAGCACTGCTACCTGGTTCACAGCGTCACTGAAAACTAGACTTGTGGCTGGTGTAGCTCAGTGGATTGAGCACAGGTTGCTAACCAAAGGGTCACAGGTTCGATTCCCAGTCAGGGCACATGCCTGGATTGCAGGCCTGGTCCCTAGTGGAGGCCATGTGAGAGGCAACCACACATTGACATTTCTCTCCCTCTCTTTCTCCCTCCCTTCCCCTCTCTGTAAAAATAAATAAATAATCTTTAAAAAATAAAATATTTTTAAAAAGAAAATTGGACTTGTGTTTGTAGCACCCAATGAACCCAATTCAGAAAAAAAAAAATCTGTTTGTTTCACAAACCCCCACAAATGTAGCTTGAAATAAGCTTTCATGTAGCGTGATCGTTAACTATAGAAATTTTAAAATAATTAAGAAATCTGTGTTCACATTTGGCATCCAAGATGTAACATAGAGTAACAGGCATTTAGATTCTGGGTGACAGAAGGCGCAGTGACTTTCGGCTCCACAACACAAGCTAACGTGGGTGTTTCAATCGTAGTGTCTCAGGTGGCCCAAGACAATGTTTGCCCACTTTTGATAAATGTGTGTTTCAAACTATGTGAGCCATGATCTGATGGCAAAGAAGTGGACATGAAGCCCATGTCAGCGGAAGCCTCTGGCTTAATAAAGAAGTGGGCAAAAAGGCACCGAGACACCCAGGTCTGGAGCAGCCTTGCAGATTTCTCCCAGCGCCGCCGAGCCCCTATTCATTCTCTTCTCCCTCATCCTCATGATGTTTTGGGAACAGTGTTTTTTCCCTTTCAATTTAGTGGTTTAGAGAATGAATTGTAAAAGTAGATCTGGCTTTAACCCACAGGTTTGCCTCCTACAGAAAATAAAATACCCTATACAAAGTAGGAACGTGGAAAATTTCTTCTGAATTTAAAAGTTAAAATTTAAATTAAGTTTAGATGTAATCTCTTTCAGACTCTGAATAGATAATAATTTTCGTCCTGAAAAAGATTCAGGACCAAATCTAGGTTTACTTAAGATGTTGCTATGAAACTTAATGTATTTTCAAATTTAAGCTTGAAGACAAAAATTTTTATGCAGTAATTTGAAAAGCATTTAAAACATTCTTCAATTTCATGTAAATGTTCAAAAAGGAGAACATTATGGGGTGACCTCAGCCTTGTTTGTAATTGTAGCCAGTGGCCCCAAGTGCTCCATCCTCCTTTCCCAACAGCCACTGAATCGAACCTTGGGGACACGGGTCCCTTTTGTGGCTATTTTAGGAACTTTTCTCCATTTACTCTTGACTTTACCTCCTCCCCTTGTTTTGTTCCAAGTTCCACCTGGCCTCTGACCCTTTGTTGGCACTCTCAGTTGCCCTGTGTGTTAGATGATGGAATTGGTTTGCCTTCTCTTACTGAATTTCTGGAACTCTCTGAAAACAGCTTGCTCATGTCCCCCACCCCCCCCCCCCCCCCCCCCCGCCATGTGTGTCTGACTCAGTGTTAGCTCTCTCAAGGACCTCATTCTGTGAAGTCCAACTCACCAACTGTTCTCCCAGTGACTGTTGCTTGTCCCCAAAAGGGGCTGGGTGATGTGAGGAAAATGGGTAGAGGAAAAAGAATTAAAAAAGGGGACAGATGCAAGGGACAGAAGGGAAGGTATAGAAATGGAAAGATAAGACAGTGAAAATGTAGTCTGAAAGGCAAAAGAAGAAAAAAGCACAAAGAGAGAGCCATAGAATGATTGATCAAAAACAAGGGAAAAAAGTGACAAACTAGAGAGGACTACATAGACAATGAGGAAAAAGTCTTTGGAACATTACGGCACTGATCAGCTGCTTAGTACTTGGCTGTTGTGCACTCTACTGGGACAACAGGTATCACTTTTCTAAGTGATAGTACGAAGTACATTGTCCATGAATAGTACTAAGACCAAGATCCTTGGCGTAGCCCATGGCCTTTCTTCTTCTCTCTCATGGAGTCTCCCACTCTTTGTGTAAAGAGAGTGGGATCTTCAGGAATCCCACCCCATAGAGCTGGCTACCTGAGCGCTTCATGCACTTTCTAGTCACCTTGCGGTTCTAAATCTAAACATCGCCTATTTCCTCTGCATTCCCAGTTCTTCTTCAGCTAACCCCCCTTATCCTTCATGATCCTGTAATGAGCATCATCTCTATGAGCAAGACTTTTCTAAAGTACACAGATGGGCACTCCATAGTGTTTGCTGCTTTTCACTACTGGGCTGTCCATCGATAGCTAACTTAAACCTCTTAAAGGGATCTTACCCTCAAAACTCAGAGGGTCTACTTCCCCCCTATTTGTAATTCGCCCCCTGAAATATTCTGAATGACATTTTAAAGGATGTGGTGTGTATGTGTGTACTCTTAGCTCTTCTTAATTCACTACCTCAGGAGTTCTGGAAGTAGAACTAAACCTTTATTCTTTCTGCTTATACTGCAATCATTCAACCAAATAAGATATTGATTAAACAGAGTCAGATTGATTTCTTCACAGAACACAAAATAAATAGAATCGTAAAATTAATCTGTCACTGATTTGGATTGAAAGTCTCCTTTTTCCTCATTACATTTGTTTGCAACTACTACAAATGTACTGACCTTAAATAAAAATCCAAAGAACATGTAACTGTGGAAGAGAGAAATTCTGTCCCATAAGGTAAGATAAGTATTATTTTCTTTTTTTCCAGTTTCGATACTCTGACTGGCAGGATAAATTATTTATGTCCTTGGGCACAGTGATGGCCATAGCTCATGGGTCAGGCCTGCCACTCATGATGATAGTCTTTGGAGAAATGACAGACAAATTTGTTAATACTGCAGGAAACTTCTCCTTCCCAGGTAAGCATTTCTCTCCTTTTTTTTTTTTTTTAACACATAGTACTCCTTTAACTAGGTGAAGGATTGGAAATTGATGTTGCTATTTGCCATGTACTCGTTTAACAATTTAGACATCTAGGTGACTTTAGATATCACAGAAATTGCAAAAGCTCAGAAAATTCTGCAAACATTTAGATTTCAAGAAATAGTTGCATGCCGTTTGAAAGAATAAGGAAAGATACAGAAAGCTTTGCCTCTAAATGAAGAAGGGAAGTCACTGTATTTGAGGACAGTAGCAGAGCATATCTGCACAGCATCCATCCCATTAGTGATTGCTGGTGAATGTTAGGATATGCCAGAGAGCATGGCTGTACTTGTTAGCTGTGCTCAGTTTATGGAGCTGTTTCTGCCTTTCTCGGTTCTCTCCCCCTCCCTTTTTGTTAAAATTATAGCCATTTTCTGTGTCTAATCTTTGCATCAACCACTGGAACTTGATAGACCACTTCACTAAAGAGGGAGCAGATTTAACACGAGAATGATGTGGTTTGAAACACACCGAAACGACTCTAATTACTGAAGCCAGAGGAGTCCTATAAGCTAATGTTACCTAAAGAGGGGCTGTACCAACAGCACTGGAGTGAGGTTCCAGTGGACATAGTTATTTTCACATTAGCCCAACTCTAATTAGAAAGGAAGAGTTCCATGCTTTGAACCAAGCCTGAGACTTAGTTCCTCCCAAGAGACCTTGTGGGCACCAGACTGGAGAAGGCCGAATGGAGCTTTATTGGTTAACAGACAGTGGAATATAAGGAAAAATACCAATAAAGGAAAGGTAGCTGTCCTAGCAAAGATACCTGAGAAAAAGTGCACCCTGTCATTTAGATAACACTCAGTAAGAGTTCTCAGTGTTCACCGACTGAGCCTCACGTATTTGGTTAGCACTGTAGGACTTAAGTGTAATTACTTAAGAAAATTTGATTGCTTGACCTATATAAATGGACCTACTTACATAAATATTGATAAACATTTGTGCCTTTTAGAAAGTTAAAGCATGCTTCAAATTAAAAGAAAGGCTCCTACAATACTAGTTTATTTATTTATTCTCAAATCCCGTTGTCTCTGAGAAGAACCCTTAAAACTAATCTTTTATTGTATTCGTATCTGCCAGGTCCTATTTTGCTTAACCCTCATAAGAATCATCCTGCACAATAGGTAATACCATCCTCTGTGACCTATGAGGAAACGGAGGCTTAGAGATGATCCATAACTTGTCCAAAGTTACATAGCTGGTGAGCTTTAGGACAGAATCAAATCAGGTCTCGTGCCATTCAAACCATGCGCATCATGACCATATAAATATATTAGATTGCCCATGTAAATAATTTTGCTTTCTATTTAAAAACAAGTGTGCTTGGGAAAGTTAAATGGATGACTTATGTTCAACCAGTGACCAAAATTTTAACATAAATACTATAAAGGTAAAATTGGAGTAACATAGGATAGTTTTAAAAGTCTTCAAGCAAATGAGGGGTAGGAATTTTCTATTTGTTTCCTTTCTACTTTTTAGAAACTCTATAGGTCTATTATGCATTGATTTATATGTATAAAGCAGGTTGATGCCTATATTCAGATGCATCAATCAAAAACTGATTTCAATTCAGGATTTAAAAACATCAGATTAACAGATGAATGGATAAACGACATATTACGTATCATACAATGGAATAATATTCAGCCTTAAAGAGGAAGGGAATCCTGACACCTGCTACATCATGAATGAACCTTGAGGACATGATGCTAAGTGAAATAAGCCAGGTACAGAAAGACACATACTGTACAACTCTACTTATATGAGGTCCACAGAGTAGTCAAATTCATAGAGACAGAAAGTGGAACCATAGTGGTGGGTTATTGGGCACTGTGGGGGAGGAGGAAATGGGGAGCTGTTGTTTAACACATAGAGTTTCAGTTTTGAAACACGAAAAAACTCTGGAGATTGATTGTACAACAATAGGAATATTAACACTACTGAACTGCACACTTACCGATGGTTAAGATGGTAAATTTTATGTGATGTATATTTTATCACAACTAAACTTAAAAAAAATCACTTATCACAGATAAATTAGCATTTGTGCCAATTTTACTAGTCTTGGTTTTAGAATACCAGAATAATTCTACAACTTTCTTATTTGGAACAGTTTGCTTGTTTTTTACTTGTTTCTAATTACGCAACTGAATGGCTTTGAAGCTGGATGTGGCAGACAGGTGTCATGTGCTGTGCCCAGGTCCAAACTCAAGGTCTCTCTGGGGAAATGTCACAAGCAAGTCACTTACAGACCTATGATTGCTGGAGTACTAAACTCACCAGAGTTGCCAACTTATTTTCTGTAGCCTCCAAATGATATGACCCTTGGTCTCTGATAGTCACGTTTGTTGTTGGCTGTCTTGGAGGATTTGGAAGGTGAAGTCCCTTCTATGTTATTAATTTACAATGTCTACTCTTTTGCAGTTTATAAAAGTAATATTTTTATGCCTCTTTGGAGAAAATGAAACCTTTAAATTTCATACTCACTCTCAATCCAGAGAGATCATTGTCATGTTTAGAGTTGCAGAGCGTAGCAGCAGTCATAGAAGCTGAGGGAAGACAGAGGACTTAGCTGTACTTAGCTGAGCTAGCCCATCTCGTAGAGGTAGTCTTTATTTAGAGTCCACTCTTTAGAACTGTTGGATTCTTGGACAGCTAAATGAGAAGGGATGTTAGAAGAAAAAATGGTTTAAATTACAAGAGGGTATGACAATGATTTATTGTGAATAAAACCCGTCCTTGTCAACAGAGCAAGGCCACTTTGTGACAAGGTTGTACCCTCACAATGACTCAGTTGTGCGGAAACTATGTATAATACATTCTGCATCCAAAGCCGTAAGGGCAGAGCCCCAAGAAACAGTTTTTCTGCAGAGTATCAAGAACTTGATATATTTTATGCCAAGTGTCTGTGACTGTAATGATCCAGGATATTCTGCAGGGAAATTGGTAAACACTGTGTGTCCTTGCTTGTCTTAGGATTGAGAGGAAAAGGCATTTTGAGCCCCCTATTACCTTATTTAACTGCCCACGCTGCCTAAGCCCCCCTGACATACACCACCTTACTGTTTTGTGTTGAGTATTTCTATATGACAAAAGAAATTTTAGACAGGATTGAGAAAGACAGAGATTGATTTACTTTGAGACTCAAAAGTGACAGTCCAACCTCCCTGTGTAATGTCTCCTTAAATAATCCTTAAAATATACCGTTATTGTTCATGCCCTTCACCCACCAGCTGTATGACCTTGGGCAAGTCACTTAACCTCCATAATTCTTACCATTCTCATCTTTGACAGGTAATCATAGAGTTACTGACAGAATTAAATGATATGATTTGCATAAAGTATTAAGTGAGATGATTTAAGTAAAGTGTCTGGAACATAGTAAATCACCAATAAATATTGGGGAAAACTAGCTGTGAGAACTTGGAAATGATACAAATACTATAAAATTCTGTTTAATAATCTTTAAATGTGATGCATTCTCTGGGAGCTCTTTGAAGTGAATAGGCAGCTTCAAGGGTTCCCCGTTGCCTTGGGTGCCCCCCATGCCTACGGAAGGAGTTCCGGCAGGTGAGGGTGGGAGTTCTCCATCTTGGCACATTAGAATGAAGCCGGAGCATTTTTAGAAATATGCCTAGATTCAGTCAAAGGTTCTGATTAGTGGTGTTGGGTGCAGCCTGGGCATCTGTGCTTTTTCAGGCTCCCCAAGTGATCCTAACAGGTGGATAGCATTAAGATCCCCCAAACCAGATAACTCTCTGGAGATTGTTGATAAGGCTGGAGCAGAAGTAGCATCTGAGAAGAGCAGTATTATGCCCTTTCCAGATCTCGAATCCCATGAATGGTCTAGATGTAGAACACCAGCCATATTTACAGATGTGACCATATTTACAGATCTGGAATTCCAGGTCTAGAGTTCCAGCAACACATTGGTCTCGCTTTTGTCCCCAAGCAGCAGAAATTCTTGGTTTCCAGGGGGTTCTGAAGCTGCCGAGGTTACTAACCCAAAACTAGGTTGCCATTCTTGGCCTGGGCCTTTTAGAAAGAAGCAGATCAAATTTGGAATACCCGTTCTATTTCCTAGAAGGAAAGATCAATCTGAAATATAATATCCTCACTAAGAGGTCGACTTCCACCAAGATGGAGGCATAGGTGGAAACACGGCACCTTCTCACACAACCAAGTTTAAAAACAATGAAGTTTTAGCAACAAAAATGCAGCCAAACCAAAGAAAATTGAACTATACGGAAGTCTGACAACAACGAACCCTTTAGCCAAACTGGTAAGAGGGGCAGAGCCAGAAGCAGAGCGGGGTCGGGCAGGGAAGATCTACCGAACTGACCCAGGCTAGTGACCCAGGTGCTGTAGTGACCCAGGTGCACAGGCCGCCGTAGGTGGTGGACTCACTGAGGGCTGACTGTGGTCACACACTGGTGTGCAGATAAACCGGCGAAGGAGCGAGCAGTTGAGACAGAACTCACAGACCCCAGCAGTGGGAAGCAGCAGAGGGGACCTCTTTGTCCCTCTCTGACCCTGCCCCCACATACAGCGTCACAAACCAGCGACCAGGGTGGCCCCGCCCTGGTGAACACCTGAGGCTCTGCTCCTCATACATAACAGGCACAAACAGATCAAAACATTATGGCTCAAGAAGAACAGCTCAAAGCCCCAGAGCCCATAACTCTAAGCGACCAAGACATAGCCAAACTTTCAGATGCAC
This sequence comes from Artibeus jamaicensis, assembly GCF_021234435.1. NCBI lineage: Eukaryota > Metazoa > Chordata > Mammalia > Chiroptera > Phyllostomidae > Artibeus > Artibeus jamaicensis. Next base: position 5,841,496 of record NW_026521972.1, on the reverse strand, counting down.
AGTTCAAAACACTGGTGATCAGGATGCTCATAGAACTGGTTGATTTCAGTCACAAATTAGAGGAATATATGAAGGCTAAACTAATTGAAATGAAGGGAAATGCAGGAAACCAATAGTAATGGAAAGGAAATTGGGACTCAAATCAAGGGAGTAGACCAGAAGGAAGAAAAAAATGACCAAACAGAAAAGAATGAAGAAACAAGAATTCAAAAAAATGAGGAGAGGCTTAGGAACCTCCAGGACATCTTTAAATATTCCAACATCTGAATTATAGGGGTACCAGAAGGGGAAGAGGAACAGCCATGAGTGGAACACTTATTTGAACAAATAATAAAGGAGAACTTCCACAATCTGGCAAAGGAAATAGACTTCCAGGAAATCCAGGAAGCTCAGAGTCCCAAAGAAGTTGGACCCAAGAAGGAACACACCAAGGCACATCATCATTATATTAGCCAAGATTCAAATGAAGGAGAGAATCCTAAAAGCAGCAAGAGATAAGGGCACAGTCACCTACAAAGGAGTTCCCATCAGACTGTCAGTGGATTTCTCAAAAGAGACCTTACAGGCAAGAAGGGGCTGGAAAGAAGTATTCCAAGTCATGAAATCCAAAGACCTACAACCAAGACTGATCTATCCAGCAAAGCTTTCATTTAGAATGGAAGGACAGATGTAGTGCTTCTCAGATAAGATCAAATTCAAGAAGTTCATCATCACCAAGCCCTCATTATATGAAATGTTAAAGAACTTATCTAAGAAAAAGAAGATAAAAAAAGATGAACAGTGAAAGGACAGCAAACTCACAGTTATTAACAACTACACCTAAAACAAAAGCAAACTAAGAGGACAGCTAGATCAAGAGCGAAACATAGAAATGAAGATCACATGGAGGGTTAGCAACAGGGGAGTGGGAAGAGGAGAAGGGGGGAGAAGGTACAGAGAATAAGTAGCATGATGGTAGGTAAAAAATGGACAGGGGGGAGGGCAAGAATAGTATGGGAAATATAGAATCTAAAGAACTTGAGACATGTGGTCATAAACTAAAGAGGGGAATGGTGGGGGGGGTTGTGCAGGGTGGAGGGGAATGAAGGGGGGAATAGAACAACTGTAATGGCATAATCAATAAAATATATTTAAAAAATATCCTCACTAAGAGAATTTAAAAGTCTGAGGTAGTTATACGAGGAGAGTGAATCTGATTTAATTAAGATTTCACCTGATTTCTAAGTTCAAGGAGAAAACTAGCCCTGTGCACATAAACCTTGTGGTTTCCCAAGGTTTTGAACAATGATTTTTATAAATACCACAGCTTTAGGATAGCTTGTCTGCCTCTAATTCCAAACAATTCCAAATTGACACATCCAGGTGCATATTTAAGAACTCAGGAAGGAAATGAACACACAGAACTCAACTGATAAAAATTGAAAGTAAAATAGTGCTTGGTTCCTCAAGGATCTGATAGCTGATAAAAAGCTAAATTAATAAACACTTTCCCTTGAGCATCAGTAGAAATCACAATCCTCGGGGGATTGGCAATGGATAAATGCTTAGCAATTTATCCTCATAGTAGTTTAAGTTTTTAATCAATTTCAACCTTATCTTCCTTGGGAAGAGGAGAAGGAACTCAGCACAGGAAAATTTGACCTCTGGGTTATTTACATAAGATAAAGGAAGAAAGATAAACTGCTTTCTCTCCCAGCATCACAGTGAATGGGAAATACCTACCCGTCTGTGGTTCGTTTTTTCACCAATACCTCAGTGATATTTTATCCTATTACTTTGTAAATGTAGTCAACATGGACTGTTTCCTTATTTTTTCACTTTGTGTTTTTAAAAAGCTGAAAGTAAGTGATTACCACATGAATCAATCAGTACAGTATAGTGTTAGGAGCTGAACAGTACAATGTGAAGACTTTCAGGCTTTTGCTGGCTGTGTGACTGGTAAGTTACGTTATCTCACTGTGCCTCAGTTTCCTTATCTGTAAAAGCGGGGGTTTCTATAACGGCCCTATCTCATAGGGTTGTTGTGAAAATTAAATGAATGAATACATGCATTGTAAAGTGTTCAGAACAGAGCCTGGCATATAATAAATACTCAGTAAATGCTAGTTATAGTGAGAACCAGGAAAAGCACACTGACATTTTTATTAAATCACCATATTTTGCGGACTATAAGACGCACCCCACCCACCCACCCCCAATTTGGGAGGAATAATGATTGTCGATGCTGCTGTTGAGTTCTGTTTACATTTATATTGGTGAAATAATATTTATTAAATATTTTACCACAAATTTTGCTTTAAAATTTTTTTCCTATTTTTCTCGAAACCCTGGGTGCATCTTATAAGGTCTGAAAAATACAGTAGTTCAAATTAATAGATAACTATATTTCCTTCCAATTGATACTGCTTTAAAAGCACTTGATACAGTTTTGCTAGTAAACAAGACCTGGAATTCAGGATGATTACTAATTGCCAGTGACCCACTGACTTGCATCTGAACAACTCAATTACCTTCCCTGTCTTTAATTTTTCTTCCTTTCTATTATGTAGGTCATAAGGAAACATGTAAAGGAAAACACACAGATATTAAAATAAAATCTACAGAAGCAAGTATCAGCCTAGTGCTTTGAGCCACTAAGAAGAAAAGTGCCCCTTAAGTCCTGTGTTTTCTATTCGGATAATTCCTTTTTTCCTCCTCTGCTTTATGTATATCCTCATTACCGCCTTAGGAAGCTGCTTGGCTGACTGACAGGATGGGAGAGGACCCGGAGAGGGAGTATCTCCCTGCCTCTGGACCCTAGGTGTCCTGCACCTAAACCCATTGGGTTCTTTACTTGAGTACAGAGAAAAGAGTGCACTTGAATCTGAAAAGAAGAGAGAAAAGAGAAAAGATTTTTAAAACCTAGTAATGTCTATTAATAGTTCAAACTTTCAAAAATGTCTTATTTTTGTTTTGTTTTGTTTTTATTTAGTGAATTTTTCATTGTCAATGTTAAATCCAGGCAGAATTCTGGAAGAAGAAATGACTAGGTAATTAGCTAATATATATGTACTTTTTACCTTTTGTTATACTCTTTAACCTATTGTTACCATGTATCCCATCTCCAACCCCACCATCTGGAGTAAGTTGCATCCATCATGGCCCTTTACTAACAAATACTGCAGTGTGGTTCTTAAGAATAGGATGTTCTCTTCAAACCACAGTACTGTTATCAACTTCAGTAAATTTAACATTGTATAGTATTCTGATCTAATCTACCACTGTATTCCAATTTTGTCAGCTGACCTAATAAAATCATTAATGGCATTTCTCTTCTACTTTAGCCTTCTTAATGGAAATTTCAAAAGCCTGTAACATATGTTTGTATGTTTACTTATCAATTAACACTGCCAATACAAATGAGTACTATTCCTGTGTTATGGCAGGCCTGAAAGGCTTCTGTATAGAGGAGGTTTGTAAAATTTATATTAAAAATATGTTTGAAAATACTGAAACTGATTTTATTATTACTATTATTTTTTCCAACACCTCTTCCCCATCTCATTCTCAGCAGTGACCTGCCTCACAATTAATTGGATTATTTCTTTTTAAAAAATATATTTGATTGATAATGCTATTGTGGTTGTCCTAATTTTCTTTCTTTGCTCCACTCCACCCAGGACCCCTCACTCCCTTAGGCAATCCCTCCACCATTTTCTTGTCCATGGGTCATGCATATAAATTGTTTGGCTACTCCATTTTCTATACTGTAGTTTACATCCCCATGGCTATTCTGTAACCACCTGTTTGTACTTATTAATCTCTCACCTCTTCCCCCATTCCCCCAAACTCCACTCCCACCTGTCAACCATCAAAACATTCTCAGTATCCATGACTCTGTCTCTGTTTTCTTTGCTTACTTTGTTTTCTAGATTCAATTGCTGAAAGATATGTATTTTTTGCCATTTGGTTATTCATAGTTTTGATCTTCTTCCTCTTCATCAAGCCCCTTTTAACATTTCATGTAATGATGGTTTGGTGATGATGAACCCCTTTAGTTTTTCTTCTCTGGGAAGCTCTTTATCTGCCCTTTGATTCTATGTGATAGCTTTGTTGGGTAGACTAATCTTGGCTGCTTTTCATGACTTTAAATCTTGCCAGTCCCTTCTAGCCTGTAAAGTTTCTTTTGAGAAATCAGCTGATAGTCTTATGGGGATGCCCCTTTTGGTAACTAACTTTTTTACCCTGTTGGTAAGCTACTTCTAAGATTTTCTCTTTATTTTTAATCTTTGGTGTTTTAATTATGATGTGTGTCGGAGTGAGCTGCTTTGCATCTATCTGGCTTGGGACTCTCTGTGCTTCCTGGACTTGCATTTCTATTTCCTTCACCAGATTAGGGAAATTTTTTTCATTATTTTTTCAAATAGATTTCCGGTTTCTTGCACCTTCTCTTCTTCTTTTGGCATCCCGTGTGATGGGAATGTTGGACCTCTTGAAGTTGCCCCAGAGACTGCTTATACTTTCCTAATTTTTTAAAATTCTTTTTGCTTCTTGTTGCTCTGATTGGTTGTTTTCTTCTTCCTTACCCCTCAAATCATTGATTTCATTGTCAGCTTCCTTCACTTTGCTATTGTTTCTCTGTAAATTGTTCTTTTATTTCAATTACGGTGTTCTTTGTTTCCTACTGGATCTTTTTTATGCTGCTGAGGTCCTCACTAAGGTCCTTGAGCATCCTTGTAACCAGTGTTTTGAATTCTGCATCTGATAGATTGCTTATCTCCATTTTGTTCAGTTCTTTTTCTGGAGTTTTGATCTGTTCTTTCATTTGGGCCATGTTTCTTTGTTTCCTCATTTTGGCAGCCTCTCTGTATTTGTTTCTATGTATTAGGTAGAGCTGCTATGACTTCCTGTCTTGGTAGTGGGGCCTAATGTAGCAGGTTCCTATAGGGTCCAGTGGCACAGCCTCCTCTATCACCCAAGCTGGGTACTCAAAATGTGCCCATTGTGTGGACTGAGTACACCTCCTCTTATACTTGAGCCTTTGTTGCTCTTGGCAGGTCAATGGTAAGGATTTATCCGGGCCAGTCGACTGTAAGGACTGGCTGTGACCACTGACCACCAACCTCCACCCTCCATGGAGGATCAGCTGTGCAGGGGCAGGGTGGTGGCGCTCCGCCGTGGTCTGTAGCTGTCCACTAGGTGTGTAGACTCTGGGTTTCCTAGGTGGTGCAGGCCAGGGTCAGCCCCCAGCTGTGTTTTGCTTGGGGCCACCCTACCTGAACAATAAAACAATCAGAGATGGCTGCTACTTGTGCTGGACTTAGAGATTCCCAGGTGAATACAAGTTGTGAATCTAGGCTGGCTACTGCTAGTGCCAGGCCTGGGACTCACTGAGGCCAGCTGTTGCTTGTTTGATAGGATTTATGAAGTTGTGAAGCATGAGCCAAGACCAGTCATTCCTATGGAAAAGCAGCTTGTGTGGGTCTGTAAGTTGGGTGGGGTAGAATCTCTGGGGATCTCTAAGGCATGCCAAACAGTGTTAGCCAGACCGATGGAGTCTCAGATATGGCACAAGCTTGCTGGCCCCATTGGGGGAGGGTCAGGAAAAGGGACAATGGCCTCTGCTCACATCGATGCCAGATATTTTAGTTTCCCCCGGTGCCTTTCAAGCTGCTGCCTTGGTGCTAGAGCTCAGAGGAAGTGAGTCTGAGTAGGTGAGTCTATGTGTGTGTTCTTTAAGAAGAACTGCTTGGGCCGCCAGAAGTTTTTTTCCAATGATTCAGTCCCCACTGGTTTTTGCAGCCAGAAGTTGTGGAGCTAATCTTCTGGCAATGGAACCCTGGGCTTGGCGACCTGCTGTGGGTTTGGGACTCCTTGCTCCTGAGATATCCCTCCCAAATTTTTATCCACCATACATGGGTGTGGGACCAGCCCATTCCACACCTTCACCCCTCCTACCAGTCCTCCAACCACAACAATTCCATAGTTATCAGACTTCCATTCAACTTGATTTCTGACAGTTCTGAGAGTTGCTTATTCTATATTTTGCTTGTAAATTTGATGTGGTTGTGTGAAGAGGTAAGCCATGTCTGCCTATGCTGCCATCTTGACCAGAAGTCTGAATTTATTATTTACAAAGATACTCACTTTCCTCTAATTTAATTGAATCCTCACTCCAAATTAGTTTGAATTCATAAAATTTTAGCATACTACTTAAATTTTTTTTTCAAATTCTGCTAAATAGGAAGAGGGCTTTTTTGTTCCTTATATAAACAATATGAGACTTAACTAAAACATTTAACATGCTCAACCTGTTTATTCCTATATTTGCAATATGTTGAATAGTATAAACTTTCAAACAAGATGTATAAGTCTAGAGTATTATGAAAGAAGAATCAAATTGTGTCTATAAATTGTCAGTATCAGTTTTATTTTATTTTTTATAATAAACTTTTTAATTTTTTTAAAGATTTTATTTATTTATCTTTAGAGGGGAAGGGAAGGAGAGTGGGAGAGAAACATCAATGTGTGGTTGCCTCTCATGTGGCCCCCACTGGGGGACTTGGCCTGCAACCCAGGCATGTGCCCTGACTGGGAATCAAACCTTGACCCTTTGGTTCGCAGGCCCGTGCTTAATCCACTGAGCTACACCAGCCAGGGCAGTATCAGTTTTAAAATGATTCATTAGCATTACTATTTTTTGCAGTTAGCCACAAAAATTTATCTGGTTTCTTTGACCCAATTCAAGTAAATCAATTTGCAATCATCTTCTCATAACTTAAGAAAAGAGAAAAGAATTTAATGTATATTTGTTATACTGTTTTACACAATATCTGTGGTCAGTTCAGTAAATTTATTTATTCCCAATTCTGAAGATTATTCCTGAAAGAGGTGAATGAAGGACAGTATATAAAAGAACCTTTCTATTTATTTTCCAGATATGCATATTATTACTCAGGATTAGGTGCTGGAGTTCTCGTTGCTGCCTATATACAAGTTTCATTTTGGACTTTGGCAGCTGGCCGACAGATTAGGAAAATTAGGAAAGAGTTTTTTCATGCTGTTCTCCGACAAGAAATAGGCTGGTTTGATGTCAGTGACACCACGGAACTCAACACACGGCTAACAGAGTAAGTGTATTGTTAATGTTACACTTGGGTAAAGAGGTTGTCCACTGTGTGAAAATTTGTTGTGGGGGGATTTTAAATGAAAAAGTTACTAGCTGAAGTGTTTAATGGCATTGAGAATAGATGATCTGACAGCCATTTCTAGCACTTGTTACAGCCTGTGCCACAGTGTATCTTCTCATGTGTTACTTTCTCTCCTCAGTTATAGAGTAGGTTTATTTGCAGCCTGAGCTCACATCTTACACACGTGTTTGCCTCTCATGGAGCTTACCACAGGGCCCAACAGATGCTATGTACTCAGTGAAGATGGTTGAATGAATTCACAAAGAGGCTTGTCTTAGTAATCACTGACTCTTTGCTTATTCATCAATTTGAGGGCCTGTTATATGCCAAGCACTGGTCTAGTTGCTTGTGATATGCCAATCACCAAGACAAAGACCTTTGTCATCTCGTTGCTTAAGCACATTCCAGCAGTGGGAGATGATAGATTTTTTTCTTACTAGAGTGTCTGGCAAGTGTGTAATGAGCAAGTGAAGTCAAAAAGGAGGGAAGGTGGAGACATTTAGGACCTGGTCAGCCTCAGTCGGAACTTCACTCTGAGTGAAATAGGCAGGGATGGCACTTTTTTTCTTCTGAGGAGGAGCCTGTCCAGACTTCCATTTTCAAAGTGTCGCCTTGGCTGCTGTACTGAGAATAGAGTAGACTGAGAACAGGACCAACAGCAGAAGCAAGGAGCACTTCCCTGTTATGGCTGTAACACCCTTCTAGCTTCTGCTTTTCAACAAATTGAGTTGTGCTCAAAATGGTAATGCTCCTCTAATAGGGCTAACAAATTTAATGGAATCAACTTCAATGGTATTAGCAACCATTTTTTCTTTTGTACAGTATTTACATGGGGAAAATACCATTCCAGAGGCTAAGACTCTGAAAGAGGCTTGCAGTGCATGAAGAAGTCTTACCTGTCTATGTGTTTGTCTGCTTCACCTTTCCAACCAACGACCTCCTGCCTGTAACCACTTAGGTGTGATCTTTTTTAGTGACATCTCCAAAATCAGTGAAGGAATTGGTGACAAGGTTGGAATGTTCTTTCAAGCAGTAGCCACGTTTTTTGCAGGATTCATAGTGGGGTTCATCCGAGGATGGAAGCTCACCCTTGTGATAATGGCCATCAGCCCTATCCTGGGACTCTCTGCAGCCGTTTGGGCCAAGGTGTGTGACACGGGCGTTTTCATGGGTGCTGACACACACACACACACAGAGTTGTTTTTAAGATGCAGGATTCTGGTACTTAGAATCGTGCAGATCGGAGGTAAATGTCGAGCAAAACCGCATTCAGAAGCACATTTTAGTATGGTACTCTAATAGAGAAATTTACTTTAATTGTGATTCAAAATATCACAGGTGTTACCTGAATTACACATTTTTTACACTGCTTTTATTTCTTTGGGTAAATCTTCTCGCATAATAGTTTAAGGTAAATATATGGTTATGTCTTTATTTAAGGAAACACGCAATTTTAAAATATGTCATTTCTCCCAACTGTTGTGCAAATATAAAAAATTTAAGTACAGTTCAGGTTTATTCTATTTATTTTTAACTGTTTCCATGTCAGTTAAGTGGCGCTCTGCCAATTTTGCCTGAAAGTAAGATACACATAACCAGTTCTACTTCAGCCACCACTGCAGAGTTGAGAGATTTTACTGGCAGTTTTGCTCACTCTGGTGTTGATGATTTACTGAACAAACTACTTGTATCTCTTCTGTTTTGATTCTTCCTCTTGCAGTATTTTGTTTAACCATCTTAGTATGCAGTAGAATGCCCATGAGTAGATCTGGGAATATTTTTTCACAGTAATTCAAAATTGCGACACAGTGAGGGGAAGGGTGGTCGATCCTTTCAAAGCAGGAAGATTTTATTTGTGTTTATTTTGCAATCAACCGAGAAAAAAGCATAGTAGATGTGGAGCTTGAAGTGTTCCCAGAAACGCTATTTAGAGAATCGCACGTGGATTTCCTCTTCCTGTCTCACACTCCACATACTCCGCTCCTGGGAGCACATGGCGAGGGTGGATCAGGTCTAGCTTGTGTGGAGGCGGAAGAAGCCACTGGAGCTGGTGCACCCAGGGCCTTTGCTTCAGGTCTTCGGTGTTTGGTACAGGATTGGTTGGGTGGGAAAAAGTGACTAAGGGTGGAGCAGACTGCCTTTTAACTTTTCTCCCGGTGCAAAATCACGAATGTTTCTTTTCTGTCCAGATACTCTCAGCGTTCAGTGACAAAGAACTAGCCGCATATGCGAAAGCAGGCGCTGTAGCTGAGGAGGCTCTGGGGGCCATCCGGACCGTGATAGCTTTTGGGGGCCAGAATAAAGAGCTGGAAAGGTCAGAAAGGTTCTTTGTCCTCTGGTTCAAAGAACCCACGTTTATGTTTTGTTTTTATGTTTCGTTGCTCATTGTTTCGTGGTATGTGCTCATCACTTTCCTTTTCCTAATATTAAAACTCTCCCACAAAACACAGACGCCATCACTGATGGTTAGAGTTTAATGTCACTCTGAAACAGGGCTCTGACCCTCTTGTGTTCCATGGGCTCCTTCGGCAGTCTCCCTCTTTTGAATAATGAATGATTTCAAATGCATAAAACAAAATACATAGGATAACAAAGGGCACCAATGGTATTGAAGTCCAGTTATTATAATGTGTTTAAAACTGTGGCATCGTAAGTATATGTCTCTCTTGTTGACATATTAAGTAGTAAGAGCTAATTATGGTTCTCATAGCTACTGTAGTTCCAAAATAGGGTATGGGTAAAAGATATTTCACGATATTTGTAGTGATTATAATGTGATATAGAAGTGATTTGGTATTTCTATTGGCAACAAAGTCACAGTCACTGCTAATTCTACAGTGGTTCGTTGCCTGCATTGATAATAAAAGGAAATGCTACATTTCAGTTAGTGATAATAAAGATGTAATTTTTTTCCCATTCAAGTTCCCAGGTCAAGTACCTCTGCTCTAAAGGAACTTGTTACATATAAAACCTAAATATCAGAACAAAGGCCACTGCTGAAGGGTACTCCCGCCACTTTATTCAAATGTCTGCAACCAGCTCTCTCTAAATAATAACATCCCCTGATATAGTCAAAGTATAATTCTGTGTAAAGTATTTTCTTTTGCTGTTCTGTGGGATTCCTGATACCCACGCTTCTGAAATAGAAGTCTTGGACATTCTCCAGCATTAAATAAAAGCCAAGGTTTCCCAGGTTCCTCCATGTCATTTTTCATTTTTCCACCCTTAAGCCCTCTCTGAAACCACCGCGTTCCTGGTTCTCTAATCTCTCCCTTTTTCTCTCTTACTGCTGCTTCGTGTACACAATAGCCCACACAGGCCACACTAACTCTCAGTTGGACCTCAGGATGTGAGTGTAATCAGTGCTGCTCCATTAGCTGCAGCAAGCAAGCCGCCTAAGCGAAGGTAATTACAGCATGTCCACCGCTGTCACTGGAGCCGTGTCACTGTCCTGCCACACTGGGGCCAGTGTAAATATGCCTGCACTGCCTGGAGGCCAGCCCAGGACTAACCCCCGGGCTGGGCCCGGCCTGCTCCCCATCTCCCGGGGGACGCAGCTCCGCCCAGTGAGGGCAGTGCTGGCCCCAGGAAAGGACGCTGGAAAGTTGGGTGCTTCAAGTAATTAAAAAGACAGACACTTTTTGGTGGCAGCATGTGTTCTGTACAAAGTAATAAATTCTCAACATCTCATTTGGTTAACTAAAAAAATATGTTTTTTTTTTTGTTAGAAGCAGAAACATTCTATTTTATGTGATATTTTCCCCAAAGACTCATTGTATATCCATTGGTGCTTCCCCCCCCCAACCCGGATTTAGGGAGCCAAAAGTAAAAGTTACATACTCTCTGTGTCTAGCAGGAAGAGGTAGATTTAACTTAAATTGACGTAAAAAAATTGCAGTTTAACAGAACCATTCTAGACATTTGTACCTTAGTATCAAATCCTAGAAGCCAGTAATATGAATCTTAATTACTATTCAAAAATATGATAATACAATGAGCAATATCTGGAAAGAGGTTAGGTAAACTCAAGAGTGATAGTGGTAATAGTAGTGGGAATAAAAATCGTCAGGGCTGGGCAACTATACCAGCACTATACTAACTGCTTTCTTTAAGTACCTGTCATTCTCACAGTTGTCTTGCAAGGTGGGTGTTATTACATTTTACAGATGATCAAACTAAATTCTAGAAAAATTGAGTAAGAACCCATATCCCGCAAATAAGGACCACTTCATAACCTTGTACTGTGGCTTGACAGTTCAGGGTGCATTGATAAAAAAAACAACAACAAAAAATAAAGGCCTACGTTGAAGAACATGTAAAATTCCTGTTCCTCACTCCCTGGGGCAATAGAGGGAGGATTTTCTTTTCTCTACAGAGTTGTGTTAGGAATCTAACTATTTTAGGAGTCCTGGAAAGTATTTACATTTTGCTGTGATTCTTGGTTGGCTTGGTTTCGCTCCTTCCACCTTAACCTTGATATGTGATGCTGACTGTGAAGGTGATAATGAAGCTCTTCCATATCCCAGCTATGAGAACATTGTTTGGATGGGTGAGGACCAAAGGAGATGGGTCCAGGCCAGTAAAGAGCAGGGACAGATAGGTTCTATGTAGCCCCATCTGTCTGGTCCTGAGTTGATTCACTTTCTAGGAAGCTGGGTCTCCCCCAAGGATTTCTTAACTTTGATGGTTTTGTTTTTCAAACCTCCAACTATACAGGAGGTAAATATGGCTCAAACTATGGATTGTTTACTTATTATGATGTTTTCCCCTCATTTTCTGGTAGGTATCAGAAACATCTAGAAAATGCCAAAAAGATTGGAATTAAAAAAGCTATCTCGGCAAACATTTCCATGGGCATTGCCTTCCTGCTGATCTATGCGTCATACGCGTTGGCGTTCTGGTACGGGTCCACTTTAGTCATATCAAAAGAATACACCCTGGGAAATGCAATGACAGTAAGTAGTTTTCCCAGTGTGTGTGAGCAATCTGAAAACACTGTTTATCCGCATACCTTTTCTCTATTTTCATATTCCTCCTTTCTGAAGGATGGGCCATGATTATAGGCTCTTTTCTTTTGGTGGATCTTTGCTCTGTCCTGTGGGCTGAGTTGGCTTCGAGAATACACAAGGTGTAATTATGGGTGGAGGCAAGAGAATAGCATGCAGGAAGGCCGATTAAAAAACATATACAGGACTTCCGCCAAGATGGAGGTTTAGGTGGATGTGCCGTGCCTCCTCACACAACCAAGTTTTGGGACAACTAAATATTAGCATCAGAAAACACAACCAGAACACGGAAAACTGAACTTTTCGGAAGTCCGCTAACAACAAATTCTTCAGCCCGACCGGTAAGGGGCGAAACCGGCGTCGGGTGAGGAGTTACAAAGGAGGGCTCGGTCAGACCCGGGCCCGGAATCCAGACGCGCGAATCCAGTTGCACGGGTTCCAAACCCAGGATTGGACCTAGTGAGCGACCGAGCAACCCACCGGGTGAGCGACTACAGAGGAGACAGTGGGGAGGCGGTGGCAGCGAGTTGACTGTGGTTGCCTAATTGCGCGCAAGTGAGGGAGTGAGCGGTTGGACCGGCGGCGGCGAAAGACGGCGCCGCCATTTCCCCGCTCTGACCACGCCCCCACATACAGCGTCACAACTCAGCGACCTGGGAGTCCAAGGCGCTGCTTCTCCCACTTAAAGGGCCAGAACAGACCAAAAATGTCGCAGGGAGAACTCAAAGCCCCAGAGATAAATCTAAGTGACGAAGAAATAGCAAAACTCTCAGACGCACAGTTTAAAACACTGGTCATCAGCTTCCTCATAGATCTGGTGGATTATAGCCACAAATTAGAGAAACATATGAAGGCTAAATTAAGGGAAATGAATGGAATTCCACAGGAAACCCATAGAGATGAAAAGGAAACTGGGACTCAAATCAATGGAGTGGACCAGAAGAAACCAAATAATGGCCAAACAGAAAAGAGTCAAGGAGCAAGAATTCAAAGAAATGAGGAGAGTCTTAGGAACCTCCAGGACATCTTTAAACGCTCCAATATCCGAATTATAGGGGTACCAGAAGGGGGAAAGACACAACCACCAGTGGAAAAACTATTTGAACAAATAATAAAAGAAAATTTCCCCAATCTGGCAAAGGAAATAGACTTCCAAGAAATCCAAGAAGCCCAGAGAGTACCAAAAAAGTTGGACTCAAGAAGAAACACACCAAGGCATATCATAATTACATTAGCCAAAATTAAAATGAAGGAAAGAATCCTGGAAGCAGCAAGAGCTAAGGGGACAATCACCTACAAAGGAGTCCCCATCAGGCTGTCAGCAGATTTCTCAAAAGAGACCTTACAGGCAAGAAGGGGCTGGAAAGAAATATTCCAAGTCATGAAATCTAAAGACCTACAACCAAGATTGCTCTACCCAGCAAAACTTTCATTTAGAACGGAAGGACAGATAAGGTGCTTCTCAGATAAGACCAAATTCAAGGAGTTCATCATCACCAAGCCCTTATTATATGAAATGTTAAAGGGACTTATCTAAGAAAAAGAAGTTAAAGAAACATGAACAGTGAAAGGACAACAAACTCACAGTTATTAACAACCACACCTAAAACGAAAGCAAACTAAAAGGACAGCTAGATCAGGAGTGGAAACATAGAAATGAAGATCTCAAGGAGGGTTAGCAACAGGGGAGTGGGAGGAGGAGATGGGGGGAGAAGGTACAGAAAACAAGTAGCATAGACAGTAGATAGAAAATAGATGGGGGGGGGCAAGAATAGTATGGGAAATATAGAACCTAAAGGACTTGAGACACATGGACATAAACTAAAGGGGGGTAATGGTGGGGTTGGGGGGCAGGGTGGAGGGGAATGAAGGGGGGAATAGAACAACTGTAACAGCATAATCAATTCAAAAAATAAATAAATTTAAAAAAAAACATATACAACATATAGAGGACTTCCACCAAGATGGAGGCGTAGGTGGAAGCACTGTACCTTCTCTCACAACGAAGTTTAAAAACAACAAAGTTTTAGCAACAAAAACACAGCCAAACCACAGAAAATTGAACTATGTGGAAGTCTGACAACAACAAACCCTTCAGCCAAACCGGTAAGAGGGGCAGAGCCAGCATCAGAGTGAGGTCGGGCAGGAAAGATACACCAGACTGACCCAGGCGCGTGACCCAGGCGCGTGACCCAGGCGCGTGACCCAGGCGTGCCAGCAGCCGTGGGCGGATCCCAGGTGTGGAGTAGCAGTGGGCGGACCCACTGAGGGCTGACCTCGGTAACACATTTGCCCACAGATAATCAGTGAAGGAGCGAGTGGTGAGACTGAGATGGACCTTGCAGGCCCCAGGACAGGAAGCAGCAGAGGGGACCACTATTGTCCCTCTCTGACCCTGCCCCCACATACAGCGTCACAACCCAGCAACCTGAGCCGCCCCACCTTGGTGAACACGTAAGGCTCCGCTCCTCATACCTAACAGGCTCAAACAGAGCAAAACATTATGGCTCAAGAAGAACAGCTCAAAGCCCCAGAGCAATAACTCTAAGTGTTGAAGAAATAGCCAAACTTTCAGATGTACAGTTCAAAACACTGGTGATCAGGATGCTCACAGAACTGGTTGATTTCAGTCACAAATTAGAGGAACATATGAAGGCTAAACTAATTGAAATGAAGGGAAACACACAAGAGACCAATAGTGATGGAAAGGAAACTGGGACTCAAATCAAGGGAGTGGACCAGAAGGAAGAAAAAAATGACCAAACGGAAAAGAATGAAGAAACAAGAATTCAAAAAAATGAGAAGAGGCTTAGGAACCTCCAGGACATCTTTAAACACTCCAACATCCGAATTATAGGGGTACCAGAAGGGAAAGAGGAACAGCCACAAGTGGAAAATTTATTTGAACAAATAATTAAGGGGAACTTCCCCAATCTGGCAAAGGAAATAGACTTCCAGAAAATCCAGGAAGCTCAGAGAGTCCCAAAGAAGTTGGACCCAAGAAGGAACACACCAAGGCACATCATCATTATATTAGCCAAGATTAAAATGAAGGAGAGAATCCTAGAAGCAGCAAGAACTAATGGGACAGTCACCTACAAAGGCGTTCCCATCAGATTGTCAGTGGATTTCTCAAAAGAGACCTTACAGGCAAGAAGGGGCTGGAAAGAAGTATCCCAAATCATGAAATCCAAAGACCTACAACCAAGATTGATCTATCCAGCAAAGCTTTCATTTAGAATGGAAGGGCACATATAGTGCTTCTCAGATAAGATCAAATTCAAGGAGTTCATCATCACCAAGCCCTCATTATATGAAATGTTAAAGGGACTTATCTAAGAAAAAGAAGATAAAAAAGATGAACAGTGAAAGGACAGCAAACTCACAGTTATTAACAACCACACCTAAAACAAAAGCAAACTAAAAGGACAGCTAAATCAGGAGCAGAACCATAGAAATGAAGATCACAGGGAGGGTTAGCAACAGGGGAGTGGGAGAAGGAGAAGGGGGAGAAGTTACAGAAAATAAGTAGCATAGATGGTAGGTAGAAAATAGATAGGGGGGAGAGCAAGAATAGTATGGGAAATATAGAATCTAAAGAACTTGAGACACGTGGTCATAAACTAAAGGGGGGTAATGGTGGGGACGGGGGGTAGGGTGGAGGGGAATGAAGGGGGAAATAGAACAACTGTAATGGTATAATCAATAAAATATATTAAAAAATATACAACATATAAAAGGAAATAAAAATGGAATAAACTTATGAACGAACAAATATGGATTAGAACCATCCTCATTCTGCCTTTGATTTTTACTATATGAGAAAGTGAACATTATCATAGGTAGGTCATATAGTGAGGGATAGGTCAAGTTTACGTAATCTAAAACACAAGCTATCCAAAATATAAGGTGAAAAGTTAGTTTAGTTCATTTTTCTTAAAATGAAAATAGCTTTGCTTTAAGATTATAAAAACAATACATACTTGTTACAAAATGACTAGGATACAGAATTTTAAAAATTAGGAATTAGTTAGAATTATGTATAATCCAATAATTCATATATATTTAATGATAACTTTTGTATATCTCCTAGTTCATTTTCTATATGTAAATGTACATTTTTTCTTTCAAAACTGGGATGGTATTATGGATATCATTTTGTTACTTTTTTTATAAACTAGAAATACTTTGTGATGGCCTTTTCATGTCGGTGACAATCAGAACAGCATGTGACTGTTCAAATAGCGATCTTCGATCTTTTAAAACCTGAACTTCCTATTTTTCTAAGCAAAAGACACTGAGCAGAGTGAGGCCCTTTGCTGGTGACGCAGGGCCATTATAAAGATTAATCACTGCAAACGGTTTCCTGGAGCCCTGTCTTCAGGCCCCACTGAGCTGTTGAGGCCTGTTGGGCTGGAAGAACTTCCAGAAATTGCTGTACCTTTCTTTTTTCTCATTTTGGTTTTCTCTCTGATTGTTGGCTTAGAAGCTCTCCGCTTTTCTTCAGTTTCTTGCTTTCTAAATTTTATAAAGAAGGGAGACTGAATCCCGACTTGGCTGTGCACCTTCGGTGATGAGCGTGTGCTCTCTGGCCCTGTCTCCTCCTTTGCGGCCTGTGGGCAGCAGCAGCTCCACAGTTGGGCTGGAGAGTGCTCTCTCTCCATGGTGCAGGGGCCCAGCAACACCCTGTGCACGGGGGCTCCAGTGCATTGATTTCTTAACATCTATTTTGATACAGGCTTTTTTGCTTTCTTACTGGTCCTTATCTGCATTGCAGACAGTGGAGAGATAGTGAGGGGTATCTGAGTTCCGGTTATGGGTAGTATTGTTACTGTATTCTGGGAAAAGCCAAATTCTATGTAAAAGTTTCACCATGCCCAGAGAGGCAGGAGTAATTTCTCTTCCTTTGTTTTCCTCAGTTGAATTATGCTAATAATTTGTATTCCTGAGGCTATATCCTTGGCTTTTCTGTATCAATTTATTTTCCTAGTAGAAAAATATAAAGGAAAAGGTGTTAAGTTTTGTGTGGTATAGTACAGAATAATCATGTAAAGGAATTATTAATCATTGTATACAGGTGTAATTTAGTGTTTTATAATATGTGGACTAATTCTTATATTTAAAATCTTATTAAAATATGTATGTAAAATGGTGCTTTTTAAGAAAAATTCCATGGGGCCAATATCTACCATGTTTCATCTTGAGCATCCCATATATTCTATATATAGTTAGAAAATTTTCAGAATAATAATACTGATGGAACATGCTTCCCTCTGGTTGCATTAGCATCAGAATAGCATCCCAGAAATAGGGTTGAAAAATCTTTCTGACTTTGAGTTCAGAAGAAGAGCAATAGATAGTTTGGCAAGCTAGGCAGATATTTTTGAGGTTGAAGAAAACCATTTGTGCAATGAAATACTATAGTAATGTTCTGAAATTCTTTTGCTAAAAAAAATGAAGAGGTTAAATTTGAACTCAATCCTTTGTATAGTGTGTGCTTCCAACAAATTGTATCTGAGATAGTGGACCCAACACAGGACTGTTAACTTTTCCTATTGTTCTTTTGCTCAGGTCTTTTTTTCAATTCTGATTGGAGCTTTCAGCGTTGGACAGGCTGCCCCGTGTGTTGATGCTTTTGCCAATGCAAGGGGAGCTGCATATGTGATCTTTGCCATTATAGATAATGTGAGTTATTGATTATTTTGATGCTGAGAAATTCCTTGAGGTTTGTGTAATTAAATCTGGCTTTAGTTTAAATGTCAAGTGAAAATGAATTATGTAGAGTTAACAACCTTTCCTTGGTAATGAATGAAATAAAAAAACCTCATTAATATTTCTAAAAAGTTTATCTTTAAGTAATATAATAATCCTGACCTCATTCTGGAAAAGTACATCTGTACTTGTGTTATGATTAGAGTTCAGAGCAAAGATGTTTTTCTTCCTAGTTTTTTCCCTTCTCTCTTTCATTTTGTAGCCAGAATGAGAATATTATGATTTCTATACAGGATGAGTGGGTGGAAAAATTATTGGTGGGACCAAAATTGACAGTATGTTTTGCTAGGTTGCCCTATAAAGAAAATGAACTCCATATGTTTGATATAATTTTGAATCAACTATGTTGAATAAGTTGTACTGACTGTAGTGGAATAAAGAAAATAATTTTGACATATTAAAATATGTCACTGTTTATGCACTAACTCCATAGAAGGTAACTGAAATTTGATCATTTAATTCAAGTGATTCCTCCTTCATTGATCTAAGTCATGGAAAAGTACTCAGCTTCCAAATTCATTGCAAGTTTATGTTGTCCCTCAATAACTTGGCTGCAACCAATTCTTCAGTCCATCTTCTCAACCCAATCCATTACATTTATTGTTTAGAAAAAGCTAATTTTCACCAAATGATGAAACACCTGGCTGTATCAATTATATTGCTTTGTTAATGCAGTTGTATAAACGTGCATTATCTGACCATTTAGAAAATTTATAAGGATATGCCAAAATCTTAAACTGAAATATTGTGGGAAATAAAATGAACATATCCCATATGTTCTTTTAATGAAATGCCTGTTTTCTAAGAATAAACATTTTCTTAAACACACACACAAACACACACACACACACAATCTTTACCTTGGGTTTTATTTTGTGAGGGAGATTGTACCATTCCAGGCCTTATTTTTGGGATGTGCTGAATCATATTCCTTAGAAAATGCAATTGTTTATTCTGTTATAGAATAGTCATTGAATTTTGTTTTATTTAGAATCCTAAAATTGACAGTTTTTCAGAGAGAGGACACAAACCAGACAACATCAAAGGGAATCTGGAGTTCAATGATGTTCATTTTTCTTACCCAGCTCGTGCTAATGTCAAGGTACTGTAAATAGTATTTATAGGAATTCCCAAAACAGACTGATTATTTAATCATCTTAAGTGACCCAAAGACTCTAATATTCTGATATTTGTGTGGTTTTTCCTTTTGGGGTTATATTCCTTTATTTGATAGTGTTTTTAATGAAGAAGTTGGAAGTCGTATTATTACACTGTTCCTTCTTTTCCTGTAAGGCTGTTGCTTCACCCTATAAAAATCACACCAGCAAATCCAGTATACTGCAAAGTTAAGGTGGTACGTTCACCATCTGACACTATAATACTTAACAAACTTTTCTCCACTTCCCATTTCTGGTGGGAAGATCACTCAGGATTTCGACCCAAATCCAGGGGCAGATGTAAGCAAGTTATAATACACAGTGAGGCAAAAGTAAGTTTGCAATTAGGAGTGTACAAAACAGAGTTTATTCTTGTATTAGTATTTATTAAGTGTTGTATTATTTTCCATATGAACAACTGTAAACCTACTTTTGCCCCACATTGTATTATATAAGGCTTATAATAACAATGTGATCTTTCAATTATATAATTTCTATAGCTAAATTTTATGACAGATAATATCAGGAATCCTGAATATTATAACTATAGCCTAGCCTAAAAATCATAAGGTGTTAGAAAAAGGTGCATATTGTGTTTTATCTGCAATCGTTAGAAAGTTAAGGTTATTTTCTTCCAGTAGCACTGTCAATAGTTTATTTTTCCACTGGTATTACCAAAAGTTGCTATTTTAAATCTTCTATCCACCACTAATTTAAGACAACTATGCTAGATTAAATTGTTTCATACTACTTTATTTGGGGGGGAGAAGTTGTCCATTTTCAATTGTCAATAGATTTTATGTATTTCTCATGTTTCTTCCCACACAGTAGTTCATCTAGTTCTGTAGAACTTGGTGTCATCTTCATGAGCCAGTCACCTTCATAACAAGTTTTGTTAGGTCCTGGATTTTTTGCAAGAACCTCATTAATTTCAGTTACCTCTGTTAGAGGACAATCGTGTTCACTAGCAGCTTCCACACTTTCCAAAGCACCAGACCTATCTAGTTCGTTCAATTTTGCCCCAACTTCAGGCAGACTACAGTAAACAGCTCCCAACACTTCTGTGCAGAATTGCTGATTCCCACTATTCTGATACCATTTTCGGTTGCTATACATTTGAGTCACTCCCTGAGAGCAGATGGGGGCCAGGGCGCAGTCTCTTGACCAAGCCCACCCTCAGGCCCCGGGGCCGAGGTCTGCAGGCTCTGGGCTGCTCCTAGTGCCATGCGAGCAGGAGGCATGTGGTGGCCTGGTGGTGGCAGCCCAGCTCCTCAGCCACACTGGGCCCTTGGGGGTAGAGCCTACTTGGTAGTTTTTCACATTCGAAATTGAGTCAAATGACTCTCCTTTTAGAATTTTGTTGTGAAGTGTTCTTTTTCTCCATTTCCTCACAGATCTTGAAGGGCCTCAACCTTCAGGTCCAGAGTGGGCAGACGGTGGCCCTGGTTGGGAACAGCGGCTGTGGGAAAAGCACAACGGTCCAGCTGATACAGAGGCTCTACGACCCTGATGAGGGTATGGTAAGTGGGAAGAACCAAGTCCTCCACACTGGGAAGCTAGGTACCACTTAGTCCGTTGGAACTGTGTTTTAGTAACAAATTTGCGTGTGAATGCAATTTTGGTCAAAGGGCTATGGAATGGCAATGATTCTGGATAATGCATTCAAATTTGGGGGCTGCTTTAGAGTATTCAAGATCGTAAGAGCCAAAGCTATACAACACTCCTTTCTGTTACAACTAAGCTCTTCATAATCCACTAAATCACCAGAAACTGTCATCCAAACACTGAGAAAATTATTTTTAAGGAGTTATTGGGTTTGGCCAAAAATATTTTATATCGCTGTTGTTGACAATTTGGTAATCAGGATTACAAGAAATCTTAGGACAGTAATTCAGCTCATCAAAGACAGTTGAGTTTTCTTAAACGTTGGAGTATCTAAAGGGGAAAGTGGAATAGTCTCATAAGAATTTTGGGAACATGGGGGACAGTAATAGCCTAGGGTTTATGGGTATATTTTTTCTTTGCCTCTTAAAAATTGTATTATAAATTCAAACCTACAGAAAAGTTGCAACTAGGGAACTCACTATAGCCTTCACCCATATTTACTAACTGCTTATATTTTGACCCATTGACTTTATCATCCTCTCTCTCTTTGCATGGAAAATGAAACTCACATATATGCATGTACACATTCATATTTTTTTTTCTGAACCTTTGAAAGTAAGGTAAGGGCATCATTTCCCTTAACCCTTACATACTTCAGAATACATTTTATAAGAAGGACATTCGTTTAATATAACCATAAAACAATGATCAAAAGCAGTAGTTTAATGCTAATATAACACTAACCCACAATGTATATATTAAAATTTTACCAACTTTAATACATTGGGTTTATGTGCTATGAAAGTATATTATTATGGAAACAGATAATTGCAAGTTATAAACAATATATTAGAAAGGCATTGAAATAGAGATTATAGGAATTAATACAAAGTTTTTCTAGAATACATACATTACTTATTTATTTAATAAAATTAATATACATTCCTAGAAATATCTGATATTACTAAGAATGAATGCAGGCCCATCATCATTTACTAAAGCAAACTAAGTTGTTTCAAGTATAAACATTTTTCTTTATTTTTTGAAAAAGAACCTAGCAAAATACTAACCATTGAGGATAAGCATTTGAAAATATTTTATTTTAAAAATTATTCCTGGAGTATTACATATATTTTTAGAAAATATACATGTCAGGCCCTGGCTGGTATAGCTCAGTGGATTGAGCATGGGCCTGCAAACCAAAAGATCATGGTTTGATTCCCCGTCAGGGCACATGCCTGGGTTGCAGGCCAGTTCCCTGCAGGGGATGCACCAGAAGCAACCATACATTGATATTTCTCTCCTTCTCTCCTTTCCTTCCCTTCTAAAGATAGAAAGATAGAAAGATAGAAGGATGAAAGAAAGAAAGAAAGAAAGAAAGAAAGAAAGAAAGAAAGAAAGAAAGAAAGAAAGAAAGAAAGAAAGAAAGAAAAAATATACATGTCAGCAAGGGGAAAAAAGTCCTCAGAAATTTGGTAACTCAGAGGTGTTCATGGTTCGCATCATGATATAACAGTTTTCTACCACTAAAACTATGGACGAAATGCCCTGTAGTATAGTCAGTTAATTCAATTTTTTCTTAAATCTTTCTCCAATATAAGTCAGTAAAACTGTAATAAAGAAAAGCAGTAAATTGGGATAAGTGATTAATGATATCTATGGGAAAGCTATCGTATTTAGTATTTGAGAAATTACAATTGACCTTTGACAACAAGGTTTGAACTCTGCAGGTTCATTTACAAGCAGATAATTTTCAATGAGCACTGTAAATGTATTTTCTCTTCCTTATACTTTTCCTAATAACTATTTTATCTGGCTTAGTTTATTATAAGAATACAGTATATAACACACATGACATACAAAACATGATTAATCAACTGTTTGTGTGATGGATAGGGCTTCTGGTTGGTGGGAGGCGATTAGTATTTACGGTTTGGGGGAGTCAGAAATTATTGGTGGATTTCCAACTGCATGGCAGATCAGTTCCCCTAACCCCCACATTGTTCAGAGGTCTGTTCTAATGAGAATCTAAAGTAGGATGTGAACATGAAAATTTTTCTGTATTCAGTACAAATTTGTAAAAAGTTTCAAAAAGTGGTCATCCTCATGTATAAATATATTCAAATTTAAACAAATATAAGCTACCACCTCATACATATTGTTTCCCCAAACATTGTTCCCCTAAACAAATATAAGCTACCACCTCATACATATTAATTGTTTCCCCATATTAATTAGGGGAAACAGATTAAAATGATAAAACCCAGAGCTAGTAAATTATAATGGAGCAAATACATCTACATATTCCTGCTGACATTATTAAAATCTTTCTAGAGGCTTGTTTCTTCAACCTGTATCCAGCAAATCACAAACACAGTGTATGCCCAACATACACTACTAATTGTAAAGGTAAGCACTTGTTAATAAAGAAGAGAAAATAAACCAGTCTGGTAATTCTCTGCTTCTCCAGTGATCGCCCTTCCATATTCCTGGAAGGAAATCAAATATCCATGAGGTGGCAAATACTAAGGTAAATTTTGGTGTATTAAATACATATATTTAAACACCACAAGGCCATCAAAATACTATGTAGACTAGGTAGCAAAGTGGACATTTTTATTCAAATGTATAATGTGAAGAAAAAATAATATGTCAAAAATATATAAAACAAATCAGTTATGTAGAATTATCCATCCATAAAAAACTATATGTATATAAAGTGATAAATATCTAAAAAAGCATATACTTTTTATTTCTATTTTTGCGCTTTGCTCTTTATTTCCCATTCTCATTCCTAACCACTGAAATAAGTTCAATATTGTCTAAGATATTTTCATAACACATGAAAGTCTTGACGCTTTAGCTCTCAGATGGTTTAAAGTGTTTGATGAAAATGCTCAATGTTTCTTTCAGATTAACATCGATGGGCAGGACATTAGGACCTTTAATGTAAGGTATCTGAGGGAAATAATTGGAGTAGTGAGTCAGGAGCCGGTGCTCTTTTCCACCACAATTGCTGAAAACATTCGTTATGGCCGTGGAAATGTCACCATGGATGAGATAAAGAAAGCTGTCAAAGAAGCCAACGCCTATGACTTTATCATGAAGTTACCTCAGGTAAAGGTTTTGTTGATGTAGTTGCCCTCAAAATTAGAGTTTCCTCTCACGTGACTGAGTTCTTCAAAGGTTAAGCTAATAATGTTTGCGATACAAGGGTGTCCAACTTTGCTAGGTAAGTCCCTTGAATTACTCAGTTGGAGGTTTAAGGACGATGGCCTGGTACATAAATCATGTAAAATTTTACACAGAGTGTATTAGTAGTTTTTTAACATTCAGTATTCATTTATTTTGTTACAGTTGACTCATTGCAATAGTCATAATGAAGCTTCATGTTGTCTTCATGAATTTTTAGACTCCATAGCCTTTTCTGTTTAAAATACTTCAACAGCTCTCCCATGCTTTCTGTGTTGTAGAAATTTGACACCCTGGTTGGAGAGAGAGGGGCCCAGCTGAGCGGTGGGCAGAAACAGAGGATCGCCATCGCTCGCGCCCTGGTTCGCAGCCCCAAGATCCTCCTGCTGGACGAGGCCACGTCGGCCTTGGACACGGAGAGTGAAGCTGAGGTGCAGGCAGCTTTGGATAAGGTCAGTAGACACAATACACCTAAGGACCACCAGACTGAAACTTCATGAAGATTCTTGCCAATGCTTTGTGAGTGCAGGCTGAAAAACATGAGAGCCAATGAAGCTCTCTCCATGGGCTTTATTTATTTCTCCGCTCTGTCAGGTCAGATTGCAGAGGTGGCTGTTTCATTAACTGGCTTGCTTTGACTAAGATGAAGAGAGCTGAAAGCCAGAGCTATGCAACGAGTGACATCCTTATTCTTTCCTTGCAGATAGGTCATGACTTTAATCCAAAGTAGTTGTGTAAAAATCTACCAAAAAATCTGGTTATCTAGGCACCGTCTCACTGCAAAACAGTCAAAATAGTTGCCTTATTTTGTAGGTAGTGACATCAACTTTATTCATAAGGGCAAATGGATGATTTCCTGGAAATGAAGTTCTACTTGTGTTTTCCTAAGCTTATAAAAAATAAGCAACATATTTTAAGGATGCTGAGCTCATGTTCCTGGCTCATGTATTCTAAATCTTCCACTATCATCTTTAAGCTGAAACTTCACAAGAAGAACCTTTTCTTAGGCCCTGGCTCCATGGCTCAGTTGGTTGGAACATCATTCCATGCACTGAAAGGCTGCCAGTTCGATTCCTGGTCAGGACACATGCCTAGGTTGTGGGTTCGATTTGTGATTGGGGTGCATGCAGGAGGGAACCAACCAATGTTTCTCTCTCTCTCCTTCTCTCTTGAAAAGACAATGGACATATTCTCGGGTGAAGATGAAAAAGAAAGAACCTTATCTTAGGGCACTTCAGGCATCAGTGCTGATGTCGTCTGTGATAACAAGAAGTGTAAAAACCAGAGTCAGATGACACTGTCTAAATGAGTTTCAAACACCTAAACATTGTAAATATATTTGATTTGAGATAGTTCAGAGATAAAATGCTCAAATATCAGGTTCTATCCAGATTACTTCCTACAATTTTATTTTATTTTTTAAATATATTTTATTGATTTTTAAAAATATATTTGTATGCTATTACAGTTGTCCCCAATTTGCCCCTTTGCCCCTTTTCACCTGATATCGCCATTCCTTCTAGCAGTCCCGCCCCTTAGTTCATGTCCATGGGTCATGTATATAAGTTCTTTGCGTACTGCATTACCTGTTCTGTTCTTGACATCCTCCTATTTTGTATCTACCAATTTGTGCTTCTTAATCCCTGCACCTTTTCCCCTATGTCTCCACTTCCCTCTCCCAGCTGATAACCCTCCAAATAATCTCCATATCTATGATTCTGTTCCTGTTCTGCTTGTTTGCTTAGTTTGTTTTTTATATTGATTTGTTGATATTGTCAATTTCTTACCATTTTAATGTTGATAGTTTTGATTTTCTTCTTTTTCTTATATAATTCCCTTTAACATTTCATATAATAATGACTCGGTGATGATGAACTCCTTTAGTTTTACCTTGTCTGGGAAGCAGTTTATCTGCTCTTCAATTCTAAATGATGGCTTTGCTGGATACAGTAATCTAGGTTGTAGGTCCTTGCTTTTCATCTCTTTGAATACTTCTTGCCAGTTTCTTATAGCCTGCAAAGTTTCTTTTGAGAAATCAGCTGATAGCCTTATGGGAACTCCTTTGTAGGTGATTGTCTCCTTTTCTCTTGCTGCTTTTAAGATTCTCTCCTTATCTTTAACCTTTTCTCTTGCTGCTTTTAAGATTCTCTCTTTATCTTTAACCTTTAGCATTTTAATTATAATATGTCTTGGTTTGGTCCTCTTTGTGTCCATCTTGTTTGGGACTCTGTCCTTCTGGACTTTGATGTCTATTCCTTTCACC
This sequence comes from Artibeus jamaicensis, assembly GCF_021234435.1. NCBI lineage: Eukaryota > Metazoa > Chordata > Mammalia > Chiroptera > Phyllostomidae > Artibeus > Artibeus jamaicensis. The sequence goes on along the minus strand of NW_026521972.1, from coordinate 5,815,332 downwards.
AAATTAGAGAAGTTTTCTTTCATTACTTTTTCAAATCAGTTTTCAATTTCTTGTTCCTCCTTTTCTCCTTCTGGCACCACATGATTCAGATGCTGGTATGTTTAAAGGTAGCCCAGAGGTTCCGCAGCCTATCCTTGTTTTTTTTGTGTGTTTTTTTAAATTCTTTTTATTTCTTGCTGTTCTGATTGAATGCTTTTTCCTTCCTTATGGTCCAAATCATTGATATGGTTCTCAGCTTTATCCCCTCTACTGTTGGTTCCCTGTAGATTTTTCTTTATTTCACTTAATACAACCTTCATTTCTGCATGGGTCTGCAGGTTTTAATTCATATTTGGATAAGTTACACCACTCGATTTTAGCAATTTGTGTTCTGTAAGATTATAGCCCACTCCTCAGTCAATAACCTTTTGTGTATCAACTTTAAAAATAGTTGATGAAGCCCTGGCTGGTGTGGCTCAGTGGATTGAATACCTGCCTGCTTTGATACTTTGAACCAAAGTATCACTGGTTTGATTCTCAGTCAGGGCACATGCCTGGATTTCGCAGGCCAGGTCCCCAAATAAAGGTTACGCAAGAGGTAACCACACATCAATGTTTCTCTGCCTTTCTTTTTCCTCCCCCTCTCTCTAAAAATAAATAAATACAATGTAAAATAAAAAAATAGCTGATGACTCACTCATAATTTTTTAACCCCTCCCAAGAAAAGCCATTATCAACTTAGAGTGGTAGTTAAAAGCACAGGCTTTGGTTCTAGGCAAGCTGAGGTTGGAGTTCTGGCTTTATTCTCTCTTAGCTGCATGACCTTGAGCAAACTGACCTCTCTAACCCTAAGATACTACAGAAGTGATTGGGGAGGGAAGAGAAATAATGTCGTGGGATAATTGAAAAGATGAAATGAAATACCACATGTAAAGTTACTAGCACATGCCTCATGCATGGGAAACCCTTGATTTTGTTAGCTGCTGTTATGTTGATTACCATGACCATGATTGTTATTAACTTTAATCAATTAATAAATTGGTTACCTGTCACTGTGTAACAAACCATTCCAAATTCAGGTGTAAACTAGTAAATCTGTGGATTGGCTGGGTGGAGCTGCTATTTCCACTGGTGCATTATGGCTGCATTTTCCTGGAGGGTCAATAAAATGGCTCAGGATGGATTCCCTCACATCCTGGTTATCGGCAGTTCCACTCATGTGGCTTCTCATGGTCATACTTGTACTCATACAATGGGCTTACCTGGTTTCCTCACACAGAAGTCTCAGGCCGGGAGCCCCAGGGGCAGAAGCTATACGATATCTAGAGGCTTAGACTCCAGAACTCACACAATATCACCTCATTACATTCTTTTGTTTGTTTGTTTTTTTTTAATTTTATTTAGTTATTTTTCAAGTACAGTTTTTTTGTCTATTTCTCCCATCCCAGCCTCCCCCACCCCTTGCTCCCCACCTCCCTCCCATTGCCACCCCCCTTAGTTCTCATCCCTGTGTCCTTCCTATTTGTTCCTCCAAATCCCTCCCCCTTTTTCCCCTTAACTTCCCTTCCCTCTCCCCTCTGGTCACTGTCCCCTTGTTCTCTATTTCAGTGTCTTTGTTTTTCTTTTTTTTTCTGCTTGCTTGTTTGTTTTGTTGTTTAGCTTCCTGTTAAAGGTGAGATCATATGGTATTCGTCTTTCAGTACCTGGCCTATTTCACTCAGCATAATGCTTTCCAGTTCCATCCATGTTGTTGCAAAAGATAGTAGCTCCTTCTTTCTCTCTGCTGCATAGAATTCCATTGTGTATATGTACCACAATTTTTTGATCCATTCATTTACTGATGGGCACCTAGGTTGCTTCCAACTCTTGGCTATTGTAAATTGTGCTGCTATGAACATTGTGGTGCATAGGTTCTTTGATATTGGTGTTTTAGGATTCTTAGGATATAATCCTATGCAAATTAAAACCACAATGAGATACCACTTTACACAGGATGACTATCATAAACAAAGCAACAAACAACAAATGTTGGAGAGGGTGTGGAGAAAAGGGGTCCTTAGTTCACTGTTGGTGGGATTGCAGACTGGTACAACCATTATGGAAAACAGTATGGAATTTTCTCAGAAAAATAAAAATCGACCTGCCTTTTGACTCATTACATTCTTTTGGTCACAGCAAGTCACAAGGCTAGCCCAGATTCAAGGAGCGAGGAAATATATCCCACCTCTTGATGGGTGAAGTATAAAGAATCTGTGACCATATTTAATCCTCCATAGCACACCCCCTGCCATAATTACTTACATTTCTCTCCCACATGCAACATAAACTGACCTCTTTCCATGACCCTCAAAATTTTCATACATTTTGACATCGGGCTCAAGGTGTGACATGAGTTTACACCAGGCTCAAAAGTTTAGTTTCTGAAAATCCATATGTGGTCCAGATAAGGATGAAGTTTTTCATGTTAAGCTCATTTTGATCCAGAGACCTATAGACTAAAGAGACAAATTATACCTGACACATATGCTCAACATATAATGGGAATGCAGGGACAGGATAATGACAGGCACTCCTTTTCAGAAACATGGGACGCATGTAGCACTTAGTGGTCCCTAACAAGTCTGAAACGCATTTGGGTACATATTTGCAATTATCCCGCTTCTCCAGGGCAGGAGAATATTCCTTGATTAAAGCCAATTTTACCCCTAATAGTAGGTTCCCTAGTCCATTATTCTTGGTTTGGGGTCTCCATCCTGTGGATCCTCCTTCTAAGAGACCTTTTCTTTTGTAAAAGAAATGACCTGCATCTGTAGCTGAGTAGTTTTCTCAGCATGCTTTCTGCCCATAGAAATTTTGGACCCAGAAGCCTGTTAACATTTTTAGTCTTATCAATCTCCTTTAGTCCAATCTGATGGGCCCTTTTAAAGACTGAGTGTTCTTAGAATATGACTATGGTATACGCAAGCCCCTGAAGCTACACCCATGTTTTTTTTTCTAGACAAACCTCTCTCTGTTTTGGGATGCATGTGAAACTGGTCTGAGAAAAATCCTTACTTATGAGTCATAGAAGCCCTTTTATCAAGCTGAGACTTTCTACTACACTCTGCCTTGAATCTTTTAGAAATTTTAACCAAAAAAAAAAAATCTTATATCCACACCCTGAATTGATCTTTGAACCCGTTTCACTGATGACTAATACTTTGTTTTACCCAGCAAGTACTCTGGATCTTCTGTGTGGTCTCTGAATTCTCCTCGAAAATCAGATAGCTCCTTCTTTAGCTCGTCATTTTCTTCTCATACCTTGTATCCAGCCAGTGGAATGTAATTGGCACTTTCAGCATTCTGTCTAAAGATCTCTGGAATCTCTTTAGTTAAATGTACAAGTTCATGAGAGGAAATATTTCTCTTACAAGGTACTGCTGGATACATTTTTCTAATTATCCCAAGGTTACATAATTAACACAAGCCACCCTCTTTCCAGCCTCCAATAGTCATTTCCTTACTTTCCTTACTTTTCTCTGCTAACAATATCATCAACTCCCTTCAGACACTGCCTACCACTCAGATCACAATCACAAAGCCAATGGCACGTGTTTTAGATTTTTGTTACAGTAGCATCCCAATCTAATACCAGCTTTCCTATCCATTTCTTTAAGTCAGACTTAGTGGGTTGGCTGGTATGGTGCCTCTGCTGCTTTTTTGCCTCATCTCACTCAGGCTGCTACTTCCAGCTCAGGGTCAGCTGGGCTGGAATGTTCAAGGTGGCCTCAAGCGTGTGCCCAGCCAATGACAGCTGTCACTTGAAGCAGCTGGGTTCTCCTCCATGAGGCTTCTCACCCTCCAGTAGACCAGACCAGCTTCCTTTCACTGTGGGTTCAAGGTAGTGTTCACAGATGGCAAACACACAGGCTCTAAGGCCCCTTGAAGCCTCGGCTCCAGAAATTAAATAAGCATCAATTCCTTCACATGCTTCTCTGGTCAAAGCAAGGCACAAGGACTGCCCAGATTTCAGGAGGTGGGGAGATTGACTCTACCTTTGGATGGGAGTAGCTGCAAAGTGTTCATTGCCGTGTTCAATCTACCATGTTGCTGTGAACAGTTTATAATCTACCTGACTCTATAATTTGCAGGATAATTAAACTGATGTATTTTGCAGACAATAAACCGTATCTTTGAAAGGGAAATCCTTATTACTGCCCCCCCCCAATGATTATAGTGAGTCAATTGGCCAGTCATTCTCAGTTACAAACCAACTTTCTTTTAACATTGGAAAGTTGAATTTTGTAATTTATTGTGTTTTCTCTGAAGTATAAAGACATGTCACTGTTATATCTATCATTATCCCTTTCTAATGATTACCTATCCTGGAAAAATAGTATTTTCCTTCTGTGGATCCTTTACATATCAATCAGTGCCTCTCATGTGACACCAACTTACCATAGTGAGCTATTTATTTATATGATCCAGAAAGAACAAGCCCCTTAAGAGGCAAAATTAACAAATTGTTCATATTTGTGTCTTTAAAACACTTAGTGCAGTGCCTTGCACTTAGTAGAGCCTAAATAAATACTATCATGGTCCAGCTCATTGAGATCATTCGTGTTTGCAGTAAAAAAGAAAAATTAATGACCACTTTAGCCTTTGACTAAGTAGATAGCAGCTGCTTGTCAAAAAATAAGTTTTTAAATATCAGATCTTAAAGAATACAAAAGCAGATTTGATATTTTGGTTTTTCAAGTAAATCAATAACCACAACGTTTCGTGCCTGCTTGCATTCTCTTGCTCATAGCGTCACCAGACAGGAGCAGTAAGAAAAGAACCAACGGTTAGCCTCCATGGTGATTTTATGAAATGACTCCAAAAGGTTCCATTTCATGCTTTTTTCCCCCAGATGTTCCAGAAAGGCTAATGGATTAGTAGCCCCTTTGTTTGGGCCTGCCTTTCATCCTTACACATCCCAAACTAATACAGGGTCCAAATTCTTAATAGTGGGTGCCTTTGAATCTAGGGTGTTTATTTGCCAATGTGTTGTCATCACTGGGGGTGTCTGAGAAGCCAGGGGAAAAAAATCTCTTTGTGTCAAATCTCTAGTCTAGCCAGAAATTTTTGGTCAGGGGTGACAGTCACTAACTTAAATTCACAAATATATACTTTGAGTCTTCGGCATTACCAGTCACTCACGAAGCTGATTCTAATCTGTTTGGGTTTTTCGTTTTTGTTTTTTGGGGGGGGTTGGTATTGATATTGCATCAACCTTTGATCATAGTGATAACATAGCCTCTGTTAGAAGTTTATTAATCTCTGTTAGTATCATGAATGTATTTAGAATGATCGTGCTTTTCTCCATATGTCTTCAGGCCATGCCGTGCAACTGCCACATCAGTAAAGACTTATGGATGCTTCTTTGGCACCTGTATACTAAAAATCAAGGGTAGTCTTAAAAACGTCCAATAGACCTGTGCTCCAGTCTTCCCATTTATGGCTTAGCTCTTTTATATTTATTTAAACGCAGTTGATTCATCTAGTTATTTTAGACCAAGGACTGAAGTTGAAGGATCACACTATATTGTCCCCAGTGGCTACACAAGTGGCTCAATGCCACTTATTATGCAGTCCATCTTTTCCCTATTGATAGGTGATGCCAGATTTATCATATACTAGTTCTTAATTGTTTCATATCGCTTTCTGGACTCCATTTGGTTCTGTGGGTCAAATTGCCTATTCATGTGACAGCTTCCCCCAGACTTTACTATTTTAGTTGTTGTTGCATTTTATATTTTAATTTAGAGATATTCCCCTCTCATCAAAAATTTTCAGAATTTTTATGGCTGCTTTTTTTTAAAAAATATTTTTTAATTTATTTTTTGAGAGAGGGGAAGGAAAGGAGAAAGAGTAGGAGAGAAATATCAATGTATGGTTGCCTCTCATGTGTCCCCTGCTGGGAACTGGCCTGCAACCCAGGCATGTGCCCTGACTGGGAATCGAACCGCGATACTCTGGTTCACAGGCCCGCGCCCAATCCACTGAGCTACGCCAACCAGGGCTATGGCTGCTTTTTAAAAAAATTTGAGATATAATTCATCTACCATGACATTCACCCTCTTAATATGTACAATTCATTGGTTTTTAGTATATTCACAAGCTTGGCAACCATCACCACCATCTAATTGCAGACTATTTTTATCATCCCTAAAGGATACCTTGTACCCAGTAGCAGTCACTCGCCACTCCACAGGGACTCTTGTCCCAGCCCCTGGCAACCACTAAGCTGCTTTTTGTCTCCATAGACTTGCCTATTCCGGACATTTCATGTCAGTGGAATCATACGGTGTGTGGTCTTTTTGACTGGCCTTTTCCATGTGGCATCGTGTTTTCTGTGTCATCCACGTGGAAACATGCATCAGGGTATCATTCCTTCTTATGGTGCAATAATGTCCCATTGTGTGGATATAGACATTTTGTTTATCCTTTGAACAACCGATGACCATTTTGAATTGTCCCACTTTTTCGCCTCTTATGAATCTAGCCTCTTATTTTTAACCTGTATTTTTAACTACTTAGCTGAATTAAGCTATACTCTAATGACCAACCTAACCCGGTTTTATTGCCTCAGAATAGAAATGGTCATGCCTGTCAGAATGGCTACCATCAATAAGTCAACAAACAACAAGTGCTGGTGAGGATGTGGAGAAAAGGGAACCCTCTGGCATTGTTGGTGGGAATGCAGACTGGTGCAGCCACTGTGGAAAGCAGTATGGAGACACCTGAAAAAGTTAAATATGGAACTGCCTTATGGCCCTGCAATTCCACTTCTGGGAATTTATCCAAAGAAACCCAAAACACTGATTCAAAAGAATAGATGCACTCCTGTGTTCATCGTGGTGTTATTTACAATCCCCAAGATTTGGAGGCAGCCCAAGTGCCCATCAGTAGATGAGTAGATAAAAAGGCTGTGGTACATTTACACAATGGAATACTTCTTGGCTGTAAAAAAGTAGGAAATATTTTCCTTTGCAACAGCATGGGGAGACCTGGAACATTATGCCAATTGAGATAAGGCTGTCAGAGAAAGAGAAATACCAAATGGTTTCACTCAGCTGTGGGATCTAATGAACAAAATTATCTAGCAAACAAAATAGAAACTGACTCAGAGACACAGAGAACAGACTGACAGCTGTCAGATGGTGGGGGGTTGGGAGGCTGGGTGAGAAGGGCAAAGGGGTGAAGCAAAACAAACAAACAAAAACCTCATTGAAAAGAAAATAAAGTCCTGTAGGAAAAAAAAGAAACTATTAGCCTAATGAGCATCAAGAAGAGTAACCATTATTAATGACATAGCAAAAATAATTTGATGAGCATTTTCCAGGGTTTATTTATATATTTTTGTTTCATACATTACTTTATTGTTGTTCACTTACAGTTGTCTGCACTTTCTCCTCCCCCACTCCCCCCCCCCGCCCCATTTGAACCCACCTCCCTTCCCTGCTTCTACCCTCCCCCTTGGTTTTGTCCATGTGTCCTTTATAGTGGTTCCTGAAAACCCTTCTCCCCACTGTCCCCTCCCCCTTCCCCTCTGGCTATTGCTAGATTGTTCTTAATTTCCACGTCTCTGGTTAAATTTTGTTTGCTTTTTTCTTTTGTCGATTATGTACCAGTTAAAGGTGAGATCATATGGTATTTGTCCCTCACCATCTTTTTTTTTCTTTCCACTTTCCAGGGTTTACATGCCCATGAATAAACCCACCAAGTCAGCATGCCAGTTCACTGAACTACTTAGAGGGATGATTTGTAGATTTTAGCATGTATACAAAAATCACTTGGGGTACTCATTAAAATCAGACTTACTAGCTTCACTTCAGAGGTTGTGATTCAGATAGACTTGGAAGGACATTTTTGAACCGTTCAGACCTCAAGGCACATTGTCACCTAGACTGCTGCGTGCAGTGCACCAGAATCACAGGTAAAATCAGGCCCTTCCAAAGCAGCCCCACAGAAGTGCTCTGGAGAAGGCTGCAGGCGCCAATAAGTCCCCTAACGTGTTTTTGCTCAAGTCCCTAGTGTGCCGTATCACAGGACCAGCGCTCCTGGGGCGAGTATGACCACACTTGAGAAGGGTCCAATTTTTTTCCTGTTTCTTAAGTAAAGACGGACACTACTCATGCCTCCGAGTTTACTCCTCCTCACGCTGAAGGGACTGGCCTCCCGTCTGACCCAGAGCTCAAGTGGCACTTTGACCTTTTATACATGAATGATGCCTTTGTGCCCTAATCACATGGGGAGGGAAAGCTACTGCCTCAGCAACCGCAGACCAGTCTGCCAAGTGCTTAATTGTGCATGTTAAAGGACGGTGTCTGGACATTGTAAACCTGCTGCCCTGCACGTTTGTCCTTTTCCCCTTCAGGCCAGAGAAGGCCGGACCACCATAGTGATCGCACACCGGCTGTCCACAATCCGCAACGCGGACGTCATCGCTGGGTTTGAGGACGGAGTCATCGTGGAGCAGGGAAGCCACAGTGAACTGATGAAGAAGGAAGGGCTGTACTTCAAGCTTGTTAACATGCAGGTACCTGCTTCCCAGGAAGTGTTTCCACTGTTTGCTCCTCCATATAATGTTCTTTTCATGATTGAAGTATCATACAACTAATGTCATACTGAGGATTAAGTAGTATTCAGGAAGATACCTAAAAGTATGCATTTGAGACTTTAATTCAGAATTCAGTGAAATAGTCCTGAAGGAGAAAAAGGTGAGAGAGGAGGAAAATAAAAGAAGATGCCCAAACCATTTTGAACTTATTCTTTAGGACAGAGACACCCTTTTGTTTCTAAGCAGGGAGAACACAGCTTTTCCATTAGGTGGGCTGTTCAGTCTCAATTGTTTCTTTGAGCTGTACCTCAATTTTCTCAGATTGTAAATGTAAGGCATTCTTATTGCTTAAAATCCAAGCACTTAAAAAAAATTCAGTCATGAGTATTTTAGAAATTTGAAAGTCTCCCATAACCCAAACTTCTGCTGACAGCTATCCGGTCTTTATTTTTCATCTTGGCAACCTGAAAGAGCTAACGAGTAACTCCATATTTCCTCAGTTATTCATGAAATGGAGTCTGCTTTCACATGTCCATTGGCCATTTGTACTTTTTTCCTCTGTGAGATAAACTTTTTTTGTAATAGACTGTTTTGTGGTTGGGTTGTTTAGAATATTCTTATTGATTTATACAAGCACCTTGCACATAAAAGGAAATGTGCTTCTCTCCCACACATATTGAAAATATTTTTCCTACTTTGTTCTTTGAATTTCACTTTATTGTTTGTTTAGCTGCCATAAAATTTTTTAATTGTATGTAATTAAACTATTTTTTTCTTCCATGTCTTCAGGATCTGGCGTTGTTCTTAAAAAGGATATTCACCCATATTTCTTTTGAACACTTTTTTGTTACACTTTTTACAGTTAAATATCTGAGCCAGCTGAAGTACATTCAGGTGTAAGAAATGAGGGCTATTGGTTTTAAATATACTTGTGATCACCTGGTGACAAGGGCCATCTTGGCTTTGTAGCTCGGTGACTTCAACACCCACTAAATGAGGACTTCAGGGAAAGCACAGGAAAAAAAATATCACAGGGGGGATAGTGTTCATTTGGTCCTAGGAAGAGGCTAAAATCAGAATGCGCTTAATGGAAGGGCTGTCCTTGATGGCGTGGGCAAGATTATGAAAGAAGGAATAGGTACCAGGAGGCATTCATGAGAGATGGCCTGGTGTGAATTACCATGAACTAAATTGGGGGAGAGCCAGGCTTGAGTAGGTGGTGGACTGCTGAGGAAGACTTCTGAGCTGCGGTACGATGTGAGCAGAGCTACCCTTTAGGAAAACACATTTGATAGTGTGGGAGTGGGTGGGAGTGAGGAGGCAAGGATCAGTTACAAGACTAAGTCTTGAGTCTAGGTTGGGTTTTGTTTGGGAGATGGTGTAAAATGGTACCAGTTGTAAAGCAAGTACAGGGGTCTGCCAAGCAGGGCACACCTTTGTATGTGGTTCAAGGCACATGGGCAATATTCTGTTGGGTGTTGAAAACATAAGTGGAAAGCTAGGATCGGATAATGTGCAGAGACCAAAAGAGACAGGTTACTGACATGCAGTAAGGCACTAGTCATCGGATTGGGTTGGAGATGGAACCTGAGGGGGAGGAGCAAGAACAAGTCAGCACCACAGGGGCTGAGGTCCTGGACGAACCCTTAAGATGTGCACTCAGACACAAAGGCAGCAAACAGGGAACCAGACTCAAGACTCTTAGCAAGGCTGGCTTGATAGTTTCTTTCCTAGCATTAAGCTACATAGAGGTCCTTAAATTATCCCTCCCTACCCCCTTAGGGAGAGAATTAATTCAAAAACCTGCAATGAGATTGAGCCTGCAGGTCACCTGAGATGAGGTGTGACCCTGAGCAGGACTGTGAGGAAGAAAGGCTGATGGTGCTCAGTCAGTCAAGGAAAGCAGTTTAATTGCCTTGTGTGAGGGAGTGGCCAGCTTTTTCTTGTCTGTAGCTTTAAGAGAGCCCTTGGTGATGTTTCTCTTTATTGTTCTTCCCTTTCCTGGTGGTCACGCCTTGTTCTCTGGATTCGTACACATTGAGGAAATTCCTACATTCCTGCTGAATCACAAAAAATTGCCTTGTATTTCTTAGAAAGTATTTTTATACTCCAATTTTCACATTGATCAGATTGAATATAACCTTTCTGTCCCTTTCAACCTTTTTTACTTCCACGTGTTGGTACACTTCTCTACAGTTTTGCAGCTGATCTTGAGTGTGATGCTGGTATGAAATCTAACAGCCTTGACACATGTAATAGTGAAAGTGGCTTTATGGTTCTAAACTTGGAGGTTGTACAGGTCTGTGCACAGGTGCCAACACGCACACATGCACACACGTGAACATTTTGTTCTTCTCTCAGACATCAGGAAACCAGATCCAGTCCGACAAACTTGAAGTTGAACTAAATGATGGAAAGGCTGCCACGGGTATGGCCCCAAATGGCTGGAAATCTCAAATACTTAGGAATTCTACTAAAAAAAGCCTGAGGAATTCACGGAGGTACCAGAATGGCCTTGAGGAGGAAACCAATGAGCTTGTGAGTTGTTTTCACTTAAATCTTTTATTGTATAGTTTTTCTGTTGAACTTCTTAGCCTTGCAGGTATGTTGCAGGCATAGGCAATTCCTACTGTGAGCTACACTGTTCTTGAAAAAAAAAGGAAATTTCAGATGTTAAATGTATTTGACAATGAATTGAAATCGATTCCAATTAAAAATGAATTTCCAATGGGAAAAAGTACATCCAAAAACTTAGCCTTTGAGTTTAAATGTTTATTATCAAAATGAGATATCCCATTCATCTTTGAGATACAGAGATAAATACAGGTATACCTCAGAGATGTTGCAGCTTTGGCTGTAGGCCACTGTAATAAAGTGGGTAGTAATCTTTCAGGAAGGGTCTTGCCTTCAATTTGTAGAAAAAAAACAAAACAAAACAGAACACCTGGGATGTGCAATAAAATCAAGTGTGCCCGTAAGGCTGGTCCACTGTAAGAGGTGCTGATAGTTGTATACTCTATTAGGTAGGCTCACGTGTGATTACCTATACTAGGTAACCCAGAATAACACCAGTTTAAGCAAATTAAGAGTCACCTCCTTTTCACATAAAAAGAAATCTTAGACCCTGGCCGTGGTGGCTCAGTGGGTTGGAGCATCATCCGGTGACTGAGTCCTGTGGGTTTGGTTCCGGTCAGGGCACAGACCTCGGTTGTGGGTTTGATCCCTCGTCTGCACATGTGCAGGAAGCAGCCGAGCCCTAACTTCTCTCCCACTTCGATGCTTCCCTCTTTCTCTTCCTTCTTCTCTCCCTTCCTCTACCTCTGAAAGCAATGCAGGAATTTCCTTAGGTGAGGATTAAAGAAGCAAAATGTTAGAGGTGAGAAACCCAGGGCCAGAATGGCGTCTCCACAGCCTAAAAGGAGGTTCAGGCTCCTTTCGTCTTTCTCTCTCTCTTATCCTTGCGTGTGGCTTCCATCCTCAGTGATATAAAGTGGCTCCTGAAGCTTCAGCCATCACACCCCTGTTCCAAGCAGCAAGAAAAACAAAGGTTTTCTAGAAGTTCCACACGGTACTTTTACTTACACGTCATTGGCGGTAACCACGGCCATACCTAAGTGCACTTCTTGGGAGGGTAGAAAATGGAATCAATTTGCTGTGTGCGTTGCCACTCTGAATTGGGCTGGATTTTTCTTACTAAGGAAAAGGGGAGCATGGCTGGAAATAACAAAATTTTGCATTTTTTAAAAAGATTTTTTTTTTACTTCAAGAAATGGTTTGAGAATTCACTTGGATGTTATTTATTGATAAAGGGTGAGTCTGTTTTTTACTCTGGTGTTGGTTGACTTGAAGAAACTGAGCCTACTGAGCGTTCATTGCATCTGGTCACCTCTGCCCACCTCCGCCTGGTTATTCTGTGTTATTTACTACAGAAATTACGAGAGCCCTCTAGAGGTCTTCATCTTGGGGAATTGATGGAGAGAATAACAATTGTACTTTTGTGGAGCTGAATTATCACAAGTAGGATAAGTAAACACTTTCCCCCTTTTTGGCATGGAAGTAGTCACTTTCAGTTTCTCATTTATCTTGAGAGTCACGCTGCTAGGCCTGTAGAGTCTGCAGGGCTAGACAAGCACTTCTCTCGGAGAAAGGCACAGGGGGGAGCGAAAATGCCCCTGGTCAGCAAGGCTTGCACAAGTGCCATCATAGGGGGATAAACAGTGTGTCCAAGGGAAGGGAGAAATTGGGTCCGATTGGAGGGACCTGTGAAGACCTGCTTGTGTTGAGTAGCAGCCTGAGAAAACGGCTCATTAGTCAGGCTGGAGACAAGGACATAAAGATAATGTTAACTGGGGAGAAAAACAAAGCACTATAATGAGAAAATGGGTGGCTTGCAAAAAGAGGGCTGGGTGGAACTTGCTCCTATGTTCTGTGTTTCGACAGGACCTATTTAAGTGACCATAAGCTGTGACATTCCATAGGCAGCTTTTGTATCTAGTTTAATGTTAAATTAGCTGCATAGTCGGAATATTTTCCTTTATATGACCTGTATACTTCAAGCTTGACCAGACATTAACTTCGACATTTACTGAGAATCTGGTGTGTGCCAGGCACAGGGCTAGTTTTGGGGGATATGAAGATGTTGTCTTCACCTTTAAAAAGTTCACATATTAGAAAAGAAGATGTGCAAACAACAACAAACAAAAGCAAGCTGAGCTATGAGGAGAGAAGTCTGCACAGGGGACCGTGGTGAGAGAAAAGGGGTATGATGATTTTGGGTTGGTTGGGTTGGGCACATGTCATAGAGAAGGCAGCACTGGGCTGGGTTCTGCAGGGGGGGGGGGGGTGCAGACCAGGCCCATGCTCGCAGGTTCATGCTGGTATCCCACATTTGTGTGGACCTTTATCCTTCTCTTCACGGGCATGGTCTCATTGGACGCTAACGCCATCCCTGACTTGACTCGGGCCTTGAATTCCAGGGCTTTTTGTGCCCAGACCCTGCTTCCGCTCACTGGCCTGAGGCTGGATAGAACGAGACCAATCACACCATGAAGGTTGCTTCTTGGGTGAACAACTCATACTCAGCTTATGCTGCGTTATCAGAGAACATTGTCAACCTTTTCAGTGCACTGTTCTACTCTCGGGCACATAGTTTGCTGTAGGTGGTCTGCGCCTAGTTTGCATGTTCCTTGAGGGCGATGCCCTGTCTTTTCTACATCTATGAACTGTGGTAGCTGTTGTGGTATCACCAGTCTCTCCTGGTGTGTTCTAGGATGAAACTGTTCCACCGGTATCCTTCCTGAAGATCCTGAAGCTGAACAGAACGGAATGGCCCTACTTTGTGGTGGGCACGGTATGTGCCATTGCCAACGGGGCGCTCCAGCCAGCATTTTCAGTCATATTCTCAGAGATCATGGCGGTGAGTTTGAAAACGTTGCTTAATAGCTTGAATTAAATCACTTCATTACATCAGTTCTCATGCCACCCTCACCAATGGGTCTATTTGGGATTAAAACAGTGTCAAATTCAACCGAGCCCAAGTTTTTAATTCCCTTTTGAGGAAAAATGTGACACCAAAGAAAAAGTATGAACCATTCCAAGTTATGATATCAATGAAATTATAAACTGTAAAATCAATGAAGGAGGCATACTGATGAGCTCTCGTCAAACTGGTATCAGGTGATGGTCTGTACCCCTTGTGGAGAGGAGATGCTCATTGTACTGGGAGGCTGGGAACTGGTGCAGGAGGGAAAAGGTCCAGCCATAGTGGGTACAGGCCAGGCTCTGGGCACAGACTGGCCTCACCACTTAATAGCTGACCAAACTTGGGCAAGATGTGGTCCTTCTGTGTACCTCAGATTCTTCATCCATAAAACAAATTGACCACACAGGATAGCTGAGGATGAGAAGAGATTATATAGGTAACTATATGGGAAGCTTTTAAGTATCTGCCTCTCAGTAAGTATTCAAAAAGGTATAGCCATCACGTCACTATTTTAGCAGTCCTTCCAATGCTTGGGGAGTGTAAGACTGAGAAGGGAAACTCACGCTATCCCACTGTTAAATTCAATGAGAGGGTGGTATTTATAGGAAGTTGTCAGGAGTATCTAAGGCTCCATAAAATCAATATGGATATTGTATAACCTTAGTTAACCAATAACATTTTCGGGGAGACTTTTTTGTTAACAATGAATTATTATCCATCGTGTTGAGTTCATTATACTTATAACATAGGACATTGGTCTACACTGAAGACCTCAAGCCAAGAAATAAAGAAATTAGAAAGGACCCTCCAGATGTTTTTAAATTAAAAATAGTGCAGCCCCCAACTGCCTTGCACCTCGAGAGCTGTGTGGACCATCTCTGTATCTTGGGTATCTCCTGTGTGCCAAACACTGCGCCGGGCACGGGAGATACAGCAGGAAACAAAGTAAACCAGGTCCTCTCTCATATAATTTACTACACATGCAGAACAAAACACATCCTGTGTCAAAGGAGGACCAGTGTTTTGAAAGCAGAATCTGGCGATGGCAGCAGTCGGGGTAAAGGGCTGGGACTGGGGGCAGGAAAGAGCTCAGGCTGAGGCGACAGCCAGTGCAGAGGAAGAGGGACAGACACCAAAACCACAACCACGCACAGTCCACGTGCAGTGCTGCCAGCCGTGTTAATAACCACATAGTCCTCAAATCCATGGAGACGCAAAGGAGAATAGGGGCCCCAGAGGGCTGGGGGACGGGCATGGGGAGTTACTGCTAATGGGTGCAGAGTTTGCATTGGGGATGATAATAGTGAAGGTTGCACCACTGAATTGTATACTTAAAAATGGTTAAAACAGCATATTGTATGTAATGCATAGTTTACCCCAGTAAAAATAGCCCACATATTTCAAAGCTTACTTTTTAAAATGTGATGCCCCAGCCACTGTTTATGGGAGGAATCAACAAGGATCCTGTAAACCAAGTGGTGTTTTAAATGTGCTTTTGTAGATTTTTGGACCAGGGGACGATGAACTCAAGCAACAGAGGTGCAACATGATCTCACTACTGTTTTTGGGCCTGGGGATTGCTTCTTTTTTTACTTTCTTCCTTCAGGTAGGTACCTATGATTTGGTCCTTCTCATAGAGTCTAGATTCAGTTAGAGGATGGAGACTAATGATCTGTTAATTAGATTTTAACTCTTTATTAATGTGGATTGATTAATTACCAATTAATCAAGACCTAATGGGGTTTCCACATCTTAGACATGATTGGCACGGGGCTTTTATACAGGACAGGCCCTAACCAGCAAACTCGTCCAGAGCATCTTACCCAGACCCGCCCTCCTCCCCATGAGCTGAAATGATCCCTGCTCGGGCTTTTGGTACTATTTTGCCTCAAGGATTAGGAACACGCTGAAAGTTGTTACTAGACAGCAGTATTGTTCTCACTGAGATGTTGTCCTTGAAAGTTTTGAGAAGGAAACCTATGTAGAATGGTTCAGAAGCAAAAACTGGATATTTTTAAGGTTTTTCATCTCAATTACATACTAATGACATAGCAGTACATGAATTTTTAAGTTAGGACTTTTTAAAAAAGATTTGGAGAAAGAGAGGGAGAGAAATGTCAACGTGTGGTTGCATCTCACGTGGCCCCACTGGGGACCTGGCCCACAACCCAGGCATGTGCCCTGACTGGGAATCAAACCAGGGACCCTTTGGTTTGCAGGCTGCTGCTCAATCCACTGAGCCACAACCAGCCAGGGCTAAGTCAGGACTTTTAATTAGTGTTTGTTCACAGCCTGTGTTAATTGAATCATTGAGTAATATATAAGTATTGTAAAAATCAGTGGGAACACACCCACTTGTGTCAGAATACTACAGTTTTGTTTTGTTTTGTTTTTCTCTCAACCAGGGCTTCACCTTTGGGAAAGCTGGCGAGATCCTCACCACCAGGCTCCGGTCAATGGCTTTTAAAGCGATGCTGAGACAGGTGGGTGTATGCGCTGGAGAGTGCGTTCTGTTCCCCTTCATTATAAGCCTCTTTGTCCTTATTTCATGTTGTCCCCACCCCCGGTTGTTCGTGCAAGGATTGGTCCTTCAATGCCCAGAGACCTCTCAGGGTTTTCATAGGAGTACAATTTAGGTAGCTTTTTCGGCTTATTTTGCAACTATCTCTATCCATGTGGAAGTCGTCATTTCAAGGACCTGTATCCCTTCTCTGGATTCCACACAAGCCCTGGCGAGTCATTTGAGACTGCAGGGTGCCTTTAAGCAAAGGAAAAAGAGGTTGGTACGACTCGTACCGCAGTCAACCATGCTAACTTAGGTTTCCCCAAACGTTGAGGGGTGATTGTTTCTAACTTGCCTGAGGTCTGTTTTCACATTTCCACTCGTAAATTCACTAAATTGTTGCCCGCTGTGTCCCAGACAGCGAGCTGGCAGCTGGTTCTATATGCATTGTCTGCCCACTGGGGAGACTCAGAGTCTAGTGCAGGACATGTGGGAAAATGTGTAAAGGCGATTCTCTATTTTTATAGAGAAGCCTCAGGAGAGGGCCAGGATATTGTTCATCCAGCTGACCGGAACTGATTACTTTCCTGCTTGTAAAAGGGCGCAAAGCATGAATCATATTTTAGCAATTCTGGGTTTACAGACCTTTTTTTTTTCAGTACCTTTTAAACTGTTGCTATGTAGGGAAAATTATTTCATACGAAACTAAAAGATGCTGTGGATGAGTAGCTTATGATTAAAATCGTTTCTAAGATACACTCTTTTATTTGTGTTTAAAAAAACAAAACAATAACACAGTGAGAAACCAGGGCTGATTTTCGCATGCTCAGAATTCACAAGAGAGCCATGCCCAGCATGGCTCAGCCCCTCTGCCTTCGTAAGAGACCCCTCTGTGGCAGAAGGAAGTGCCCGTGGTGCTAGCCGTGGGCCCTGGGTGACAGAACACCGCATGCACATGCCACCAGGTGAAGCTGGCAGGGAGCGCGGCTGCAGCCTGGACAAGTCTTCCACACACACCTGCCCCATCAGAGGTGCTATCCCTGCACAGCAGCAGAGTGGCCTTGGGGCTTAGGTCTTGGGGGGCTCTGCGGGGGGTGCCCAGGGCAGGGACCAGGGCTCTCTGCTGCGTGTCAGGCCCCTCTGAACGCCAACACCCAAGTTAAGTGTGGATCCCTTCTCAGCATTGAGGGTTTTCAAGGTTTCATCGGGTTTTCTTTGCTTGTTTGAATCTTGAACTAATTCAAAGGTATGTTTTGTGCCGTAGGACATGAGCTGGTTTGATGATCACAGAAACAGTACTGGTGCACTTTCCACGAGACTCGCCACCGACGCCTCCCAAGTACAAGGAGTACGTAGGCTGCGCTCTAATACCATTTCCTTTAATATGGTTTTGAATAAACGCGTGGCATAGCTGCATCTGTTAAGTTGCTTTCAGCTAGAAATAACAGAAAACTCAAACTGGCCTAAATAAGAAAGAGCAAGGCTAGACTTCAGGGTTGATCGATCCACTGGCTCAAAACTATCGTGAAGGACCCAGGTCCCCTTCGTGTGGGGGCCTCTGAGTGGCTTTCCATCCTCAGTGCTGGCTCCATCCTGTGGCTCTGTCCCTTGCGGGGTGC
Source organism: Artibeus jamaicensis (assembly GCF_021234435.1). Taxonomy (NCBI): domain Eukaryota; kingdom Metazoa; phylum Chordata; class Mammalia; order Chiroptera; family Phyllostomidae; genus Artibeus; species Artibeus jamaicensis. The sequence goes on along the minus strand of NW_026521972.1, from coordinate 5,797,165 downwards.
TGCGCATGGTAACCAGAGCTACAAGCTAATTTCCCACCCAGGGAAAGAGCACCCACCTGTACCTCAACCACCAAACGAGCAGCCTTCCCTTTGATCTGATTCAGGCTAATTTGGGTCATATGCTGGACCCTGAACCAATAACTCTGTCTGGGAAATACCATGCCCCCTTTCTGGCCTGGGTCCCACCCCTGGAGCTGAGGCCTGTCACTGTGAAGCTCACCATGATCACACAGCCCAAGCAACTTCAGTGTCGTCTGCACCAGCCCTGTTTTCTGAGTGGTACACACCATAATTCATGTTTCTGTACGCTTTATCGTGGCCTCTCAGGACATGTCCGCTTTGCAACAGGTGGGCTCTTAAGTGTGTAGACTTCTCTCTTACATACTTAAAGCAAATATTCTTTAAAATGGCCGGGGCACACAGGGGTTACTTTCCTGTGTAAATGGGGCCTTCACGAAAAAGTACGTGTGCCTCGCAGCCTACTCCCCAAGATGAGTAGCTGATTATCGGCTCTGTAGTCCTGAATTCACATGGGCAGGAGAGAAATGAGAGCTGAAAGGCATGAGTGAAGAAGGACCTGTGGGCCTCAGGAGTGATGCATGGGCGTCCTGGCCTCACTGTGACAAAGGGGGCGCATGTTGGCACAGGCATCCAGCCCCCGTCGACATTCCGACCAGGAGGCCTGAGACTGCGGCTCATGGATTTGCACCTGAAAACATAACTGCCTCTCTCTTGCTCTTCCAGGCCACTGGGACCAGGCTGGCTTTAATTGCACAGAATACAGCCAACCTGGGGACTGGCATTGTCATATCATTCATATACGGTTGGCAATTAACTCTTCTGCTGTTATCGGTTGTCCCCATTATTGCTGTGTCAGGAATTGTGGAAATGAAGATGTTGGCCGGAAATGCCAAAAGAGATAAGAAGGAACTGGAAACAGCTGGAAAGGTAGGTCAAATAAAGCTTCCGCTTCCGGTTTTTGGCGTATGTTTTCTTTGTTAGCATAAGAATTATTTTTTGATATGTTTTATTTAAATTATCACAACCTACACGCTTCAGTAACTAAATGCTTGTGCTCACTAAAACTAATTGTCAACACTGTACATTAAATAGTCTGCATGAAGAAGGCGTAGAATTTCAACATGAAGTAACGGAAAGATTTTTGCCTATCGAAAACCCTTAACGTGTGGTCATTATGGAAAATTTCTGAATTTCCAGAGTTCATTTTACCTTTTACTTCATATCCTGATGCCATTTTTAGGACAGATGTCACCTCTGTTTTACAGCTGAGGCGTCCTTAAAACAGAATCTAAGTGAATTGTGCGAGGGAGGGGATTTGCTGGTACTTAGAGACAATTCCTTTCTTCTTGGCTGTGCTCCCTGTAGCTGAGCTGGGAAGCCACCAGATGGCAGTAAGGCTTTGATTTTCGGTTCTCACTACCGCAGCAATGGGGGAACACTGGGTCTTCGTTTTGTGCCAATTATTGTTCTAAGTATGTATTTATGTGCATCAACTCATCATATCCTCACAGTAAATCCATGGGGCGGGTACTCATTTTACCCCAGTTTCACAGACACGAAACCCGAGGACCAAACAAGTTGAAGGCATGGCTCCGTTTCAAATCCAGATCTGATGTCAGAAGTCTTGATTCCACAGCCCCTTTACATGTGTTTTAAATGTGTCCAGATCTACATACAAACATTTTAGGTATATGGTCATGCATGGAAGTATTCAAATGTAGATTACTGCCGGAATATTTTTACTCTTATTTATGCGAATATTATTCTTTCTTTAAACATTAGGAGGTAAAGCAGTTTGTGAATGTAAATTGTGATAGTTTCTACACCACAAAGCCTGTTCACAAACATGAACTGCAAGGCCTTTGCTATGGTTATTGAGGTGGGGCCGACAGGATCTCCACCTCACAGGGAAGAAGGCGCCCAGAAGTCCAGTGACTCGCTTCAGATGTGTGGCACGTACGGGGTGAGATTAGAGTTCTGCTCCAGCACATTTCCCCCAAACCCGTTACATCCAGGGAAATCCTTGCCCCTTCTCTCTTGTCCGGCATCAGCTGAGTTCAAAGCAGTGTTAGTAGTCTCTTCCGCTGGTTTCCATCAAAATCCTTCCTTCTCACGTTCCTCCTGCCTCCTTTCCTGGGGGTGGATCTCTAGAACTGTGCGTGGTCCCCAAACTTAAGAAGCCCTGGGTGTCCAAAGTTCTCGAGGATCCTCTTGGCCGCTCGCTCTCTGTGGGTACTTTTGGGCATCATTTCCTTGACTGCTGTTTGTCACAACTGACTGCTGGAAGGACACCCTGTTCGCGTTTTATCTCCTTTCTCCTCCTGATCCCAGCTCCCGTTCACATTTCATAGGGGCGAATTGTCAGTATGTAGAGTGAAGATAAATTTTTCTTAGGCTAGGAACATGAAAGAAAACACCTGGAATCTAGTTAAGATATAGAGGGGTTATGATAAGTGGCTAATAACACTTAAAGTGGCCAGAATTTTGGCAGGGGCAGGGCAGTTAGAATTGAGCACTATGGCAAACAAAACCCAGTGCCTTGGGTTATTAGTCTTGACCCTGCAACTCACAGAGGGTGATACTGGAAAAGGTTCCCCCACTTGTCTGGTCCTCACTTTGTACTTTCGTGAAATGAGAAATTATACCAGATAATGTCCCAAGTTCCTTTCACCTAGTAAGTATTCTATCATTCTAGGGATCAAAAAGAATGAGTAACTTACACTGACCAGTCTAAAATTTGTTTTAGCAGCTACTTTAACCTAATACAATAGTTTTTAAAGAAATATGAAAGATTGGAAATTATTAATGTTAATTGTCAGCAATTTAACTGCAGTTTAATTTTGTTTATTTAGCCAACTTAAAAAAATCTATTTGTAGAGAGAGAGTAAGAGAGGGAGAAAGAGAGGGAGCAAAACATCGACCAGTTGCCCTTCCACGTCCCCGGCGTCGTGGGACCAGGCCTGCAACCCGGGCACCCGCCCAACTGGGAACTGACTCAGCAACCTTCGTGTTTGTGGGACGGTGCCCATCCCACTGAGCCGCACCAGTCAGGGCACTTAGCCAGCTCTTCATTAGCATAGAATAGGGTTAGAAAGTGGTCTTGGAAAACTCCCACATCCCTGTTTTGTTTTTTAAAATGAAAAGTTCTCATTTATCTGGGTGCAGATTATTCATGATTAAAGTACAGTAGGGTTTGGGATAGCACAGTGTCCTGCATTGTTTTTTGAAGAAGGGCTTGGCAATGAGGGTGTTGACTGCTGGGTTGGGAGGACGGAGAAGAAGGGTGAATAGCAACCCTCCCCACTCAGATTACTGACTCTGCAGAATTGACCCCCGAGCAGATAATCCAGAGCCAGAAAATCAAGTGTTTCGTGTAACCAGTCATTAACAACTTGTTCCTTCCTGTGTTGACAAAGCGGGAAGATAAGAATGGCTCAATGGGTTAAGAACTTGGACTTGGCCTCAGGTAAACGATAGGGATTGTCTGGCATTTAACTCCTCTGTGCATCAGTTCCTCATCTGTGAAAACAGGAATAACAATACTTACCTCACAGGGTTATTGTGAAACTAAACAAGATCATGTCAGCAAATGAAGTAATAATACCTGGCATGCAGGGAAAGCTTAATAAGTATTCTCTACTCTGGCTACTATTACTGTTAGATTTTTCATTTATAATAAAGATGAAAAAGGTTATTCAGCTTGAAGTGTCAAATATCTTGCTTTCATCTGGTTACAGAAGCTGAGAACTGAGATAAAAGTTGTAAACTTGCTAAAACAAAAACCTAAAATTAAAATCTTAGGTTCCTTGTGCTAATGGTTTCGATGACAACAGAATCTGTCCTTGAGACTAAACAGCTGTCACAGACAATCACCACTAATGAGGAGTCCTTTGGCCGTCAAAGTCGGAAACCGCTCCGGCTGGTTTGGGCAGCAGGGGTAAGGGCTCAGAGGTACAGCGAACTCCCACGGTTTAGGTGACTGGAAAGTCACCAGCAGCTGCTCTTTTAGAGCCATTAGCTCTGTTGTCTTTGAGGCTCTCTACACATTTTTTTCCGTTCCTCACCTGCCGTATATTCAAAGGAGCTTCCCACGCATCCCTGGTGGTGACCTTGGCCTCCAAATCCATGGGTCTCCTCACTTCACCGTTGCCCCCAATCCTGGAAACAGTCTGATTGGCCTGCATTAGTCACATGTCCGTCCCTGCTTCAGCTGGATTTCAGGCAGGGTTGTGTGGTTTATAATTTGGATCTTCTTTCCAATTATGCGTAAACAGTTCCTCTATGTAGGGGTATGCTCATGGAGGGAATGATTGACACCTCTAGTGGCCCTTAGAAATCAATCACTTAGCCTGATTCTCTAGGACTCTCCCCTGTGAGGAAAGCAGAACCTCAAAAGGCGTGTGACTAAAGCCAGTCAAGGAACTGCCTGGTAGCACGTCCGGGAAGAGAATCTGGTTGCCGGTGCCCAGGCCACCATTCTTGCCCTGAACTTGTCAGGCTCCCTGGGAATACAGAATCTTGCCCACTATATTTGGCCCAGCCAGGGGTACTTTTGAGATTGTCAGTTTTGTCATAGAGCTCATCTCAGGGAACACACTATTATGCCTTTGCTCCCAAAATTGCAGGAATTTAAAACCTTTCGTGATTCTTTTGACAGTGTCCTAAGATTTATATTTTTCATTCTTTCAGAAGTAAAAGCCCCATTTCTAATCAAGGTCTGTTCTACATTACAGATTGCAACAGAGGCAATAGAAAACATTAGGACAGTTGTGTCCTTGACCCAGGAAAGAAAATTTGAATCAATGTATGTGGAGAAATTGTATGGACCTTACAGGTAATGAGCATATGATCGGTACAAAGAACACAGCGCTTTCCTGAGGTTGAGTTATTGTCCGCAAAGATAATAGAAACTCTGCTCCTCTGAATAATGTGACGATAAGGATGACATTTTAAAATAATTATCTCACTGAGCCCTGGCTGGCGTAGCTCAGTGGATTGAGCGCGGGCCTGCAAACCAGAGTATTGAGGTTCGATTCCCAGTCAGGGCACATGCCTGGGTTGCAGGCCAGTTCCCAGCAGGGGACTCACAAGGGGCAACCACACATTGATGTTTCTCTCCCACTCTTTCTCCTTCCCTTCCCCTCTCTCGAAAAATAAATAAATAAAATATTTTTTTTTAAAAAAATAATAATAATTATCTCACTGAAAATAGATAGCTTTCTGATGCAAGTGGGCCAGAGGATCGAATTTTTATATCTTCTGCAAAAACGATGCACTGGGGCTCCAAGAACTGGATGGCGCGGAGGACTGTGCTTCCGTTCGCTCACCGGTGCAGGCGAGATCAACCGCTTATCCTGGTGACGCAGAGTCAGCGTTCTTTTAGGGAATTGTCCAAACCCTTTCTTTGGATTGTGTAGACTGAACTAAAGAAGAGACTTGCTATTTCATTAACTAAAGTACAATAGTCTCCCTGATCCACAGCATTGCCTTCCTTAGTCTCAGTAACCCAGCCAACCATAGTTGAAATGTGACATGGAACATTCCAGAAATCATTCAGAAGTTTCATTTGATTTTGTTTTGAAGTATAGTTGACTTATAATACTACATCAGTTTCAGGTATAAACATAGCGACTTGGTGAAATGATAGCCACAAGTCTAGTTACCTCTGTCACCAAAGTTATTACAGTATTACTGACACTGTGTTACATGCTGTGTGTTGTGTCCCCAAGACTGGTTTACTTTACAACCGCGCATCCGGCCCCTTGAGGCCCTGTCAGCTCTTTCACGCAGCTCCCTTCCCTGCTCCAGGTCCCTCTGGCAGCCAGCGTTTTGTTCATGTATTTATGAGTCTGTTCCTATTTTGTTTTTTATATTCCACCTGGAAGTGAAATCGTATGAGATTGTCTTTCTCTGACTTATTTCACCTAGCATAATACCCTCCAGTTCTACGCACGCTGTTGCAAATGTCAAGATTTCATTTTTTATAGCAAAGGAGTATCCCACCGTGTGTGTGTGCACGTGTGTGCTAGTGTATCACATCTTCTTTATGGGCTCATCTAACAGTGGACACTTAGGCTGCTTCCATATTTTGGCTACTGTAAATAATGCTTTAATGACCATAGGGGTACATATGTCCTTTTGAATTACTGTTTTCATTTTCTTCAGATAAATACCCAGAAGTGGAATTGCTGGGTCACTTGGTAGCTCTATTTTTAATTTTTTGAGGAACCTCCATACTTTTTTTTCCACGGGGGCTGCACCAGTTTATAGTCCGGCCAGCAGCACCCGAGGGTTCCTTTTTCTCCACATCGTCACCAGCACTTGCTATTTTTTGTCTTCTGTTGATACCCATTGTGACTTGTGTGAGGCGGTATCTCATTGCGGTTTTGGTTTGCATGTCCCTGATGAGTAATGACGTTAAGAGTCTTTTCATGTACCTGTTGCCCATCTGTCTGTCTTCTTTGGGAAAATGTCTATTTTTGCCAGGTCCTCTGCCTGTTTTTCTAACAGCTTTGTTTGTTTCTCTGGTCTTTAGTTGTACAAGTTCTTTATATATTTGGATATTAAGCACGTATTGGATAAATCATTTATGAATTTCTTCTCCCTTTTCATTTTGTTGGTGGTTTCCTCTGCTCTGCAAAAGCTTTTTCGTTTGATGTAGTGCCAATAGTTTATTTTTGCTTTTGTTGTCCTCGCCTGAGGAGACATATCCAAAAAAATGTTACTAAGACTGATGTCAATAGCTTATTTCCAATGTTTTCTCCTAGGATTTTTATGAATTCAGGTCTTATATTCAAGTCTTTAATCCATTTTGAGGTTATTTTTAGACATGGTGTAAGACAGTGGTCCATTTTCATTCTTTCACATATTCAGTTTTGTCAACATTATTTGTGAAGATTCTGTCATTTCCCCTTGGTGTACTCTTGCCTCCTTTGTTGTAGATTGACTGAATATGTGTCATTTCTTTTTGTATTCTCTACTCCATTGATCTATGTGTCTGTTTATGTGCCAGTACCATACTGTTTTGGTTATTATGGCATTGTAATATAGTTTGAAATCAGGGGCTGTGATACTTCCAACTTTGTTCTCAATGTTGCTTTGGCTATTCAGGGTTTTTGGTTGTTCCATACAAATTTTAGGATTATTTGTTCTAGATTATTTATACAAAAATGTCATTGGTGGCTTTTTTTTAGAATTTATTTATTTTTAGAGAGAAGGGAAGGGAGGGAGAAAGAGAGGGAGAGAAACATCAGTGTTCCTCTCAATGTGGTTTCCATCAATGTGGTTACCTCTTGTGTGCCCCCTAGTGGGGACCTGGCCTGAAACCCAGGCATGTGCCCTGACTGGGAATCAAACTGGTGACTCTTTGGTTCTCAGGCCTGTACTCAATCCACTGAGCCGGGGCTATAAGCCTACTTTTGTCACATCCTGTATTTAGGTGTTTCTGTGTTGGGTACACAAATATTTACAGATATTATACCCTCTTGTTGAATTGACTCCATTACCATTGTGTAATGCTCTTCTTTTTAAAGGTTTTATTTTTCTTCTTCTGATGTAAGTACTGCTACCCCAGCTTTCTTTCACTTCCATTTGCACAGAAAATCTTTTTCCATCCCTTTACTTTTGGTCTGTCTGTTTTTATTGGTTAATGACGTTCTTCTCTGTACCTTTTGTCCTCTGTTTATCTCTTCCCTTGTGGTTTCATGATTTTCTTTAGTGCTGTGATTAGATTCCTGTCTCTTTTTCTTTTGTGTATTTACCGTAAGTTTTTCTTTGTGCTTATGGGGAGGTTCATATATCACATTCTATGTATACAACATAGATGTATGTATACAACAGTGTGTTTTGGTAGTAACTTAAATTTAAACGCACTCTAATACTCTACATTTTTACTCTTCCCCCCACATTTTTATATTTATGACATATTTTATATCTTAGTATTTTATTTATCTCTTAACTAATTGTATTTTTAGGTACATTTTATGACTTTCATCTTTTATCCTTCATACTTGTGATTGACACACTACCTTTATTATTCAGTTAGTTTTTCTGGTGTGGTCTTTACTTTTGCATGTTTTCTTATTATTAATTAATGTCTTTTCTATTTTGTTTAGAGAAGTCCTTTTAGCATTGCTGGCTTACTGGTCACAAACTCCTTTAATTTTTGCCTACCTGGGAAACTTTTGTCTTTCCTGCAGTTCTGCATAAAAACCTTGCTGGGCTGAGAATCCTTGGTTGGTCATTTTTTATCCTTTCAGCGCTTTGAATGTATTGGGCTATTTCCTTTTGACTTGAAACATTTCTGCTGAAAAATCTGCCGATAACCTTCAGGGGTTTCTTTTGTATGCAGTGTGTTGTTTTTCTCTTGCTGCTTTTAAGATCCTCTATTTTTAACTTTTACTACTTCATTTATAATGTGCCTCTGTGTCTATCTCTTTGGGTTCATCTTATTTTTAACTCTAGGGGACTCGTGACTTTTTCCTTCCCCAAATGAGGGAAGTTTTCAGCTATTATTTCCTCGTAGAATTTTTTCTGGCCTTCTCTCTTTTCTTCTGGAATCCGCCTATCATGCGAATATTATTCTGTTTGATGTCATCCCAGAGACCCTTAGTGACTTTCACTTTTTAAAAATATTTTTAAATTTTGCTGTTCAGTGTAGGTGTTTCTCATTGCTTTGTCTTCCAGCTCACTCATTCACGCTTCTATTTCATTCATTCTACGGTCAACACCTCCCTCCCTAGTATATTCTTCAATTTATAAATAGGCCTTTTTCGCCGGAAGACTGCAGTTGTACTTCATTCTGCTATTTGTGCAGTGCCCTGGGGGTAGCAACCTGCCAAGAACTGTCTTTTGGATTTTTACAGTCCTGTAGAACTCATTTATGCCAGCCTCAGGCTACCAGAATCAAGCATCAAGGAGTACCCCCTGTGGGCACCGAGCATACCCTCTGGCTTTGGAAGGTCGCTGCGGTGTGCAGGGAGAGGTGCTCTCTGGCTGGTTTCAGCAAGGCTGTGGGAAAATGTCCTGACTGCCCACAGCCATGGGCCAGGGCAATGCAGCCAGTGAGGACTTTGTGTGCATGCAGGCTTTCGGCTGGTGGCGGGAGAATGCTGCAACTGCTGGCCTGCAGGGCAGGGTGATTTTTGCAATGGCTGACACCTGCGGATTTTAGCTAAGGGTCAGGAGAATACGGAAGGTTCCAAATCACCTGTCCCTCCAGGGAGTGGGGAAGTGTTCCAAAATGAGTCACGCTATTACCTGGTTTCAGCAAGGCAGAGGGATAGTAGTACCCTGACCACTCACCCACTGAGTGAGCAGGTTAGGCAAGAGTGCAGTAATGGCGTGCGCCAGCTCCTCTGCTTCTGGGCAGCTTTCGACTAGCTGGAGCGTCAGTGGTTTTAGGTTCACAAATGAGTATCTTTCCCATATAATCTGGTTGCTTTATTAACTGATGTTTTTGTGTTGTCGTTTTGTTCCTGGTGGGTCTTGGGTTAAGTATGACCACACATGAGTCCTTTAAGGGGGGAGCCTCATTTGCCCATAGCACTGTGGGTCCCTCAGGTGTTAACATCAGCCCCATTGGTTTTCTAAGTCAGCAGTTGTGGGACTTGTCTTTTCAGTGCAGCCCCCCGGGAGTTAGGCTGCCACATGTCAAGCTCGTGATCCTCCCAGAGAAGCATGTGTCTGGTGAGATTGCTTCCTGCTGTGTGTCACCCCATCAGGGAGGGGTTTTGTGATCCTTTTATCCTTTGTCGTGGAAAAGAACAGTTGCATCATTCGGCAGATATGTTCTCCTGCTCCGTAGGTGGTCTTTTCATTTTGTTGATGATTTCCTTTGCTGCGCAAACACTTTTTAGGTTAATGTAGTTCTAGTTTACTTTTTTCTTTTGTTCTTCATGCCCAAGGAGACATATCCCCCAAAATTCTACTCAGTGTATTGTCGAAGAGTTTACTGCCTATGTCTTCTTCTAGGAGTTGTCTGGTTCTGAGTCTCACATTTAAGTCTTTAATGCAGTTGGAGTTTGTTCTTGTCTATGTTGTAAGAAAGTGGCCGTAACTTTTAAACCGAGCTCTGTTCTCACCTGAGACATGACTCGCGCCTTTCCCAGCATGTCTATGCTGTGTACCCGACCCACCTTCAGTCTCTTGGTAGCTGTCGTGGTTGGCAGATAGACCGCCATGGTGTCGCAGTGCTAGTGCTCAAGTCACACTTGCCTTACTTAGCCATGGCTCTGGGGTGCGAGAGTGGTGGTGCTGGCAATTCAGGTGTGCCAAAGAGAAGCTGGGAAGCGCTTCCTCTGGGTGAACAGGTGAAAGTTCTTGATTTAGCAAGGCATTTTACCATCTTACATCATTACAAGAAGGGGGAATACAGTACTATAAGATATACTAAGAGAGAGACAACATTCACATACCTTTTATTACAGTATATTGTTACAATTGGTTTACTTTATGATTAGCTATTATTGTTAATCTCTTACTGTGCTCCATTTATAAGTTAACTTTATCATAGGTGTGCATGTATGTATATATAGGAAAAAACATAGTATATGTAGGGCTTGGCACTGTCCCTGGTCCCAGGCATCCACTGGGAGCCTTGCAGTGTGTCCCCTGCGGATAGGGAGGGGTTACTGTGTTCCTCTTGATCTCTGGATGAGGACCAGATCCCACCTGCCCTGACCACAAAGACACACATCTGATTCCACTCGTTCACACTTGAGCAATCTCAGAAACTGCCCGTGGCACTACCTGCCACTTGTTTCCAACCAGGGCCTTTTTTTAATAAGTGAATATATTTTATTGATTAGGCTATTAGAGTTGTCCCTTTTCTTCCCCTTAGCACCCTTCCACCCAGCACCCCCCACTCCCTCAGGCAATCCCCACACCATTGTTCACGTCCATGGGTCACGTGCACAAGTTCTTTGGCTACTCCATCCCCTGTGCTGTACGTTACATCTCCATGGTTATAGATGAATATATTTTAACACTAACAAAATCGAATACCACTTAGATTACAGCTGTGTAGCCTAGAATAGTTTGAACACTTAGATTTGAAAAGGGCTAGTTGAAATTCCCAATTTATTTAATCTCCTTTTTTATGTATATTTCATGTAGCTACATTTTTCTGTCCATTTGCTCTTTGACATATAAATATATATGTGCCATTATCTATGACCTTATGGTTTATTTTAAACTTCAAGGGAATTAAGGAATAATAGAAAGCTGGAGCTAATTTCTAATTTGGTTATAATTTAAAGATGTACCAGCAAATTTGTCAGTAATATTAAGCATTGTAACAGCATGCTCATGGCACATAACTACGTCACCCAAATCAGTAATACTTTAAATGCTCCCTTTTGGCAAATGCCTGGTTTCTCATCTAAAAGTTAATCATTGTTCTTTTAGAGGACTTACACGAAAGTAGCTCCACCGAGCCTGGGACCTAATTAGAAATGGCACTAAATCTGTATCGGGGCTGGTGGGGTCTGTCTGGTTCAAGATGAATGTCGGATGTGTTTCTATCTAAACCCCTGTGACCATGCCTTTCCAAATCTGAAACGTGAATGTTGACAAAAGAGATGGTTTACTAGTCACAGAGCACAGGAGAATAATATTAAGGAAATCACATTCAGACAGTCCAAGCTTCAGTCAGGACTTTGACACCCTCAATGTATTTCACACAGTATTCACATTTACCTCACAGGAGTTGAATGTCTGGATCACCAGCTATTAACGTGTACAAACAGCACGTATCATCTGAGCAGCCACTAGGAGTTGGCTCCTATGCTAGACATTTACATTCTTCATTGCGTTCTCAAAACAATTCTGCACCGTATTGCTTATCCCCATTGTACCAATCAGAAAACTGACATGGAGAAAGGTTACTGTGATGTAACTGGTGGCAGAATTTAAACCCAGGTCAAGGACGTTTTGAAGCTGTGCCTCCCCCCCCCCACCACAACACGGTGCTATGGGTGCTTGAAGAGATGGTGATGAATACCCCGGTTTGCTTTGCAGGAACTCTGTGCGGAAGGCACACATCTATGGAATCACTTTTAGCATTTCACAAGCATTTATGTATTTTTCCTATGCTGGTTGTTTTCGATTCGGCGCCTATCTCATCGTGAATGGACATATGCTCTTCAGAGATGTTATTCTGTAAGTAACTCTAAAGATATTAAGATTATTCTATAATAAAGTTTCAATAGGTCTATACAAAAGTTTAGAGTAGAGGGGGAGTCCTCTGTTGTTCTAGGATGAGGTAGGAGAGTTGAATCAACTACAGACATCTGATCTGGTTAATTCTCCAAGGACAGACAGTTCAACCACTGGAGTGGGCAAAAAACTAAGCAAGCTCACGAAAATCATCATAAACCAGAATTTTAGTAATGCATGGAAGTCCAGGCAGAAGGATAGCAAAATATCTTATTGTATAATGTAGGCAGGAAGAAATCACTAATTACACAGTTGCCAGTGACCACAGACTCCAAACACAGAGGGTTAAATAGCTCGCTCTTTAATGGCAACCAAAGATGGCCTGGTCAATGGAATGGGAATGCGCGCCTGAAGTTTGGCAAAGGCTCTGTCCGTCTCCTCACCAGACTTGGGGGGACCCAGCCAACATTTGCCTCTTAGCCTCTCTCTGATTTCTTGGGTTTCCAAGACTAACCAGTGGTTTTCCGAACTGATGCATTCCTCTTTTCAAAATATGCTAAACACATTCAATTAGGTTTCATTTCAGTCTTGCCAAAGGGAAGCCATTCTTTTTAAGATCACTTGGCCTATTTCTGCTCTGATAGGATGATTCTAAAGCAGTAGCAAACAACCTGTTTTTGTTCTTCAAACAAGGTCAAAACAAGTAAAGTGAAAGTGTCTAAAAGCTGTTCTTTTATTTTCATCCAAAAATTTTAAAACCATTAAAAAAAGTATATAATCAATCAGGGTCCCAGCAGGAAACAAATGCCACTGCAGATGGGCTGAGGAGAGTTTGCTAAAGGGTCTGTTGACAGAGGTGCCACAGTGTGAAGGGGAGCGGTCCCCAGGGGAGCTGTTAGCTCCTCATCAGTTCCCGGGCTTGTGAATGCTGGTACCCTAAGCCTCAAGGGCCAGAGGAGGGAAAGGTTTTCAGAACCCAGTGTAGGGGCCTTCTGCCCTCTTTGTGGGGAAGGACACCAGTAACCCAACAATCCCACAAGACGGAAACCAACCAAATTCCCCGGCCTCACTCTCCCCCGGCCCTCCCATCCCCGGCTGTCCCTGTCACTGCCAAGCCCCAGCCGAGGATGCCAGGGGACAGGCAGCCTGCTGAAGAGGTCCCTGAGGGCTCGGCCTTCTACAGCCTGGGGCGTCCCAGACCAGACCTGTGTGGAGAGCAGGCCGTGGCTTTGGAAGATCAAGTGGAAATATACGGCTCGGCTCTGGGGTTTACAACTTGGAGTGTTTTTATTGTCTAGAAAATTCATCCTGCTTTTTTGCTGTTTTGTTTTTATCATTAAACCGTTACATCACGGATACCTGGAAGACAGTTTTTGAATCTTTCATGCTAAAGCTGGATTACGGGGCGTACAGGGAAGCCAGGGGACTACACATGAGTTCATCACTATGTTAAAATTTAATTTCTGGGAACCAACCATACCAGGAATTTAAGGGACAGCCTTAATAGACCCATATTTAAAACATACCTTAATATCTTAGATTTAGAAGCTTAGTAGAGGAAAAAATGTAAGTTCTCCATTATGACTAGATAGAAATGCTCTCCGCCCCCCGCCACCCCAGCTCCAGGGGGCTTCTGGACCCCATTTCCGACCCCAGCTTTGTGGAGGCGTCGACCCTCTGAATCTGTGACCCTTCCTAAAAGTTCTTCTAATTCATATCTGTTCTTTAAAGACACGGTTTAATTGGAAAATGGCCCTTTAGCTTAGGACAGTTGTTTTCTGGGGTAGTGTCAGTAATTACTTTAAGTATAAGAGAAAGGCTCTTCCTGGTAGAGGCTTGTTCTCCTGGTAGAAACTCTTTCACCACAGTGAGCATTGTTGCGTTGTGTGGGAGTGGAGAACCCACACATCGGAGGTCGGGGCTGCAGATTCAACAGGAAACGTCATTGATTTTCTGGCGCTGGTCAAGGGCCTGAATAAACACAGTGCACCTCAGTTCCTTCAACTCTAAAACGGGTGTAACGAGTTACTATAATTACTTGAGATCGCAAATCAGATTGTCATAAGCCACCTCTAGAAAGAGAACAACTGTGGAAAGTTATATTATCTCTAGGAAACTGGAGGTGCCTGTGGGAAAAAAGAACCCTTCCCGGTTAGTGGAATTTTATGGGAATGTGTGCGAGACGGGCGAGAAGGGGTGGGGTGGGGGCGTGATTAGGGGAGCGAAAAATGTCGGTACTGGTTAAACAGTATGTTTTTGAACTTTTAAACACCGTGGAGCTATATAATTATACCGCAGGCTAATTTTTAAACTCCTCTCCTTCCGGTCTAGGGTGTTTTCAGCGATTGTGTTTGGTGCCGTGGCCCTAGGACACGCTAGCTCCTTTGCTCCAGACTATGCCAAGGCCAAGCTGTCTGCAGCCCACTTATTCATGCTGTTTGAAAGACAGCCTCTGATCGACAGCTACAGTGAAGAAGGCCTGAGGCCTGTGAGTCCTCTGTCTGCTGCCTTATGAGCGCTTGGTTAATTTTTTCCTAAAGGTTTGCTGTCTGCTAGGTTGCAATTAATGGATAAATTTGTAGTGATTGTACTGATGTTTATCTCTGTGATATTTACAGAGCTAATATTTGGCCAACTTTCCTGGCGTTTTAAAATTTCATAGGGGATTTCAAGGATTCTGAAGTTTAGACCATCAAAAGTAAAGAGCCAAAAATCCAGATGTATTAGAACTGGATAACTTTTGTGAAAACTGTTAGTCATTTCTGCACGAAGGTAATATGCATATAATTCTGTATGTAAATGATTAGCAATTTGGCTTTAATCACATCTTGTAATGACTAAATTACAGTTGGCAAGAAGACTGCTTTATTCACTGTGAGTAATGAAGCCTGTACTTCGTTTCCAGAGGTAACTCAGACTTAGATCTGAGGGTTCTTTGCCTGACCCCAGCTGCTACATTTAATGCACAAGGAGCAGTGTGGTACAGATGGGGACCTACCCTTCCTGGGACCTCACCAGGTGTTTCTCGTTCTGGGGAAATTGCTGGGTCCAGTGGGTGAGATGAAGAGAGTGAGAGAAAGGGGCTGCCAGGGCTTGAGACAAGGGCTGTCCCAGAGACTGCAGGGGGACACCGCCCCGATCCCCGCGCCTCTGAACCTTTAGTCACTGGGGTGGCTCCAGCCTCCAAGTCATCATCTGAGAAAGCTACATATTTGTCTTAAGTGAACCAGAAATGGACTTCGGATAACAACTCTCCGTAATATGACTACCTGCCTGTACCCTTGTCTCCCATCTTCATTTTATATAACAATTTTCTGTTGATGTGAATAGATCAATAGAAATGATCTGGTACTAGCATTTTTACCAAGTATGAATTTTATGTTTTCCCACTACAGTCTTTGGTAAAGGTTCCTTGAAATAATACTCTTCATTGCAATAATTACCAGACCAATTACAATAGCAACATTTTGGACACTTTTTTAGGATAAGTTTGAGGGGAATGTGACCTTTAACGAAGTCGTGTTCAACTACCCGACGCGGCCAGACGTGCCCGTGCTTCAGGGGCTGAGCCTGGAGGTGAAGAAGGGCCAGACGCTGGCCCTGGTGGGCAGCAGCGGCTGCGGGAAGAGCACGGTGGTCCAGCTCCTCGAGCGGTTCTACGACCCCCTGGCTGGATCCGTGGTGAGCACCCTTTCTTAAATTACTAACCTGATTTGAGGCGCTATTTCAAGTAGCTAAACCAATATTCCCACAATGGAAAAAACTGGACAAATAAAGACCCACAATTCTATTTAATACAATGACCACATTCTGTGAACCCTAAACAGACAAACATACGAGGACAGCCAGATAGAACATCTGCAGTTTAGTGTAGTCCAGAAAATGCTGGATGTGATGTTGACCTCTGCCTGCCCCTGGGCCTTTCGGGGCAGCCTCATCCTCCTAAGTAAATCCCCGGTTCTGGCTTATAAAGGTCAGCGCAAACTCCTGCCAGAATTCCGAGCAGGCTTGCAGGCCAGGCCAGTGCCTGCTCATTCTCTCCCCCCACCTTCTGCTTTGCCATCTCTCTCTAACCCTGAACTCCAGGCTCGCTGACTTCAGTCCTCACCCTCAGCCCTTTCATATTTGGCTGTCATCATGGACTTCCTGGTCGGTAGCCCCCAGCTCTCTTCCTGAAGTGGAGACGGGGCTCTGATAACTCCTCTTCCATCACCTTGGCGTGGCAGCCACTGACCTAATCCTGAGAAGCCACCTCCATTGAGACAGTTGCCAAAGTGTTAAACCTTGCTTAGTTGTTTCTTTTCTGGAAAGTCTTATGCTTCCACCATTACAATTACTCCGTAGTTACTCTAGGCAAACCAGCTCAGCACTCTGTAGGCTGTGCTAATCCAGGGTGGAAATTTCATTATTGAGCGGTCACGACTAACCCGACCTGTGTCTGTCCCTTCACTGGTGACCGTGAACCTGCAGGAAGCTGCATTCTCACGCACTGCATCATAAGGCTCCTCCAGAAGCATCATGCCTCCTGTGTGTGATGCTTCCAACAAAACCACTGGAACTACCTCCGACAAAACCGTTCTTCCAGACACTGCCCTGCGTGCTTGCTCCCTGTGCTTTCTTAAACCTTTGTCCTTAGTGCTGTCAAACAGAGAAAAGTATAAGTACAGGGGGGAGAGGAGTAGGGCGGGCGGTAAGCAGGTGTCAGAATCTGCTTTTTGGTCTGTCATGCCTGCAGGAGGGGAACAAAGTCAAGTTGGAGGGTTGGATTCGTTCAGGGGACAGCAGCGATGAGCAGAACGTCTAATTTCAGGCTTCTTTGAGTCAGGGGAGGTTGGTTACACTGGCCTGGAGGAGGGCGGGTATGGGCAGAGGGAAGAATGTGAAAACACAGGACCAGCTGTGCTACCCTATGATCGGTTAGCCCAAGAAAGGGATGGCGTAATTATCATAAAAACCATTTGGTCCCTGAGTGGTATGGCTCCGTGGGTTGGGCGTCATCCTGCAAACTGAAAGGTTGCAGGTTTGATTCCAGGTCAGGGTATGTGCCTGGTTTGTGGATGTGCAAGAGGCAACCAATTGAAGTTTCTCTTCCTCCCTTCCTCTCTCTCAAAAAAAATCTTTTTGAAACATTTTGTTGGCTAGGTTGGCCTCCCACAGTGTAAGTGTGTAGAGGCTGTGAGACTTGGTATTTCCCAAACTGCTGATGCCCACATGCCAAAAAATCCTGCAAATGGTGAATCTAGTAACTTACTGCTTAGTTCTTTTTTTTTTCTTCTTTTCAAGCCCTTCTCAGAGCTTGTGGACTTTGTTTTTCAGCTCCTAGATGATCAAGAAGCGAAGAACCTCAACATCCCGTGGCTCCGAGCCCAGCTCGGCATCGTGTCCCAGGAGCCCGTCCTGTTCGACTGCAGCATCGCCGAGAACATCGCCTACGGGGACAACAGCCGGGTCGTGTCACGAGACGAAATCGTGCACGCTGCCCAAGTGGCCAACATACACCCTTTCATCGAGACCTTGCCCCACGTAAGTTATCTGTTAACTCCTTTAGGATGAAATCAGAATCAAGTCTACACAGTTTCCCTCCCCCAAACAGTTCCCGCAGTCATACTCCAACAGGCTGGTAACGGATGTGTCTATTTACTAGCTCTCTGGCCTTGACCTTGTCCAAGGTCAGAGACACCGTCTCCTTACGTCGTGTCTTCCTCATACAAATGTGGCTGGAAGCAAGCGAGGTGATAGGAAGTGAATGCACCGTATCTCGGGTGCACCCTGAGGAGTGGGGGCTGCATTCAGACCGCAGCCAGGTTTGGGGTTCCCCCAGGATACTCCCCTTTTTTAATTGAACACTTCATCGTGAGGTCATTAGAGATTCACGTGGAGTTGTAAGGAATAAAGAGAGCTTATGTACACTTTACCTGGTTTCCTCCGGTGACACGAACATCAGTACAATCCACTGTCTGATTCAGATTTTCCCAGCTTTACTTGTACACATTTGGGTATTTAGTCCTGTGCACTTTTATTGTGTGTGTAGATTCGTGTGTCCACTATCACAGTCATGATACAGAACATTTCTATCACCGCAGGGATCCCTCTCGTTGGCCTTTTATAGCCACGCCCCCTCCTTCCCGCCCTCACTCCCCGCCCCTCCGGCAGCCACTGACTGTTCTCCATTGCTGTGGTTTCCTACTTTAAGAATGTTATGTAAACATACAGTGTCTGACCTTTTGAAATTAGCTTTTCTCACTCAGCCTACTTCCCCGAAGTTGTATCTTTAGTGTGTTCCTGTTTGTTGTGGGGTGGTGTTTAGTGGTGTGAATGGACCTCGTTTAAGCACCAGTTCCGACCCCAGTTTGGGACGGTGAAGAATAAGCTGCTGTAAGTATTTGCACATCAGTTTTATTGTGAACCTAAGGCTTTATTTCTCTGGGGGAAACACCCAGGAGTGCAGTTGTTGGGCCGCACGGTAGCTGCATGTTTAATTTGATGGGAAACTGCTGAACTGTTTTCCACAGTGGCTGTGCCGTGTTACACTCCTACCCGCAATGTGTGATAGTTTCTCTCTCTCTTTGCCAGCACTTGCTGTCACTGTATTTTCTTTACCATTCTGATAGGCAGATAGTGGTATCTCATTGTGGTTTTTATTTGCATTTCCCAATGGCAAATGATATTGAACATCTTTTTATATTCTTAGTTGCCATCTATATTTACCTTTTGGTGAGATGTCTCTTCATGTCCTTCACCCATTTTCTAATATGATTGTTTTTCTACTGTTCAGTTTTGAAAGATTTTTATATATTCTAGTTTCTAGTGCTCTGTCAGATACGCAGTTTGCAAATGTTTTCTCCCAATCTGTTGTTTTTTTCATCCTTTTAACTGGATGTTTTGCAGAGCCAAAGTTTTTAACTTCGATGAGGTGCGATTCGTTAGCTCTTCCTTTTACAGACTGTGTTTTTGGTGTCAAGTTCAATTCTCTGTCTAGCCCCTGGCCCTAAAGATTTTCTGTGCCTTGATTTCCCCAAAGAGTTATGGATTTACATTTCACATTTACATGCTGCGTTGAGTTAATTTTGGTATAAGGTTTTGTTTCTTTAATGGTTCACTTTGGAGAATCACTAAATGCACTCTCCAGGTTCCATGGTCCCCGACAGTCCCTGACAGTCCCTATCACCTCGTTAGAGCTGCTCTGACAGTAGCCGAAGTGCAGAGATGTCACTGTGGCTTTGACAGATAGCTAAGGTAAAAGAGTTCAGTGAAAAAATTTCAGCAGCTGGTAAACAAGAGCAGTCCTGGAAGGGTGACCTGAGAGCCCTGCACTGAGGAACGGGGTCATTCATCCTGTGGCAGGCGTCGACTAGCACCTGAGGGCCCCCGGGACTGAACTGAAACACAGCTGACTTGTTTCTATGGTTACAGTCTATGATTCGAAATCACATTCCCAAATACGAGTAAACCCTCCATGTGGGTTGGCCGTACCAGCCCTGAACACAGTGACACCGACTTCGAGTACTGGGTATGACTGAAAAGTGTTAAAGCTTCATTCAGCTTTTATTTAACTGACATTGGCCTTTAGGACATTAATTCGCAGGATGTATACCGAATTCAGTTCACTACAAACTGAACCCACTCAGTTTGCATGTTTGTTTATTCCATGTTTTGGCTTAGAATACTCGCAGTATCAAGCTTCCCAACTCCCCTACCAGGACATCTTTAATTTCTCTCCTCTCCCACTGTCCCTCCACGACTTCCGTTTTCCTCTGTGATCTTTCACAGCATGTCCCATTTACTACTCACTTGTTACTTACTTGACCTTATATGGACAACTATGTGGCTGTTGTGGAAACTTTTTATTGATTCCAAAGATTTTTTTCCTTATAAGTAGCACTGTCATATGACAAGAAGTAAAAGTGTATTCAGTATATAACTAGTAACTTTTCTGGATTAATTTCATTCATGACTACCTTGCAGAAATACGACACCAGAGTGGGAGATAAGGGGACTCAGCTCTCGGGAGGTCAAAAGCAGAGGATTGCCATCGCCCGCGCCCTCATCAGACGTCCTCGAATCCTACTGCTGGATGAGGCCACGTCAGCGCTGGACACTGAAAGTGAAAAAGTATGGCCTCCCACCCCATGCGACACTTAATTTGTGAAACAAATTTTTTTGTGCCCTTGGGCATGACAAACATATGTAAGCACAGAAAAAAAAATAGAAATGTAGACAGTGGTTATTTAAAAGTACAATATTTTCTTAATCCTCTCAGTATTTTTCAGTTTTTCTAAAATGATCATATATTACTTTTATAAAAACACAATAAAAGTATTCAAAAGAAAAAGCTGCATAAGTCATTTTTAGCACATTAACTCTAATAAAAAAAACTGGAAAATAAAATACTTACTAAAAAGGGAAGTAGGGGAAATTCGTGACTAGTTAGATATTTTAAATACTTGAAGATTATTTACAGTGTGAGAATTTATAATGAAAAGAACATGCCCTGGCTGGTGTAGCTCAGTGGATTGAGTGCGGGCCTGTGAACCAGACAATCGTGGTTCGATTCCCAGTCAGGGCACATACTGGGGTTGCAGGCCAGTTCCCAGCAGGGGACACATGAAAGGCAACCATACATTGATGTTTCTCTCCCTCTCTCCTTCCCTTCCCCTCTAAAGATAAATAAATAAAATCTTAAAAAAAAAAAAGAACATAACTATAAAGCCAAATTATATAAATACATGTGCATAAAAACAAAGATTAAAGAGATTAGAAATGAAAAAATTTTTGCTTGGATGGCAAAATTATTAAATTTCCTTTAGTGCTAAAACCCACTTTGTTTCCGGAAGTCAGTCTTCTATTCTGCTTTATTGCTAGGTTGTCCAAGAAGCCCTGGACAAAGCCAGAGAAGGCCGCACCTGCATCGTGATCGCCCACCGCCTGTCCACCATCCAGAACGCAGACCGGATCGTGGTGTTTCAGAACGGCAGGGTCAGGGAGCAGGGCACCCACCAACAGCTGCTTGCACAGAAGGGCATCTACTTTTCCATGGTCAATGTCCAGGCTGGGACACAGAACTTATGAACTTTTGTTACAGTATAGCTTATAAATAAATGAAAATCATTCTGCAACTTTTGCTGACTTTCGTAAAAAAAAGTTTCTAAGTCATTGTAATATATAGGTACACCCAATTTGGGTGTGATGTTACAGCACTGAAAATTCCGGAGTTACAAGTCATCATGACACATTTCTTGATGAAATATGGAACAGCCTGGCTCTTCCTGGGTTATCAGAAACATACAGGGGAAAAACCCCCATGAAGTTCAGGTGTACAAAGATGTGAAATTAACAGAACCCACAGACATAAGGAAAATTCTTACGGTCCTGAATAGTTGGGTAGATGACAGATGTTTTGGGAACAATTTCCCCAAATTAAGAAAATATAAATTGTTCAAAAGTCTACTGTCTCCTACGGTAAGTTTCCAAATTATTCTACTGGGGCACTGAGATCTTTTAAAGTGAATGTATCCCCAGCTTTATGACAGTCCAAGAGAAAATGAAAATTCTCTTAGGGTGACTCTACAGGCACACACTCATTCCATAAAGCAAAGAGAGACGTATCGTTAAGTATTTCTTTGAAAGCAATGTTTAAAACTCATGAATAATCACCACACATACTATCTGTTAGTATAATTTGTAACACTGGAAATAATAAAGTGCTATTTCTATAGCAACTGCATTACTTCTTACAAATAATTCTAATATTCCCAGAATGTGAATCCATTTCTCCTTATAAGAAAGAAATATATTTAGACAAAAGAGCAAAAAAGAAATATGCTGGGCAACCCTTGGAAACTAACCACACTGAAATGTTTCTTCCATAGTTTACTGAAGCAGTAACAATTTTCACTGCTGTGGCAAGTTGTTTAGGTCAGTAAAGCATTCAAACCAAGTTCTCCTACCTGTAATAAACCATGTACTGTATTACCAAAGATGTTTCAAATGTGGCTGTGTGTCTCGGGAGACAATTTCTGATTAACCAAGAGAAGAATGGGGCAAGGGGTAAACCAGGACAGTGACATGAACAGAATCCAACCTACTCTTGTGTAACTGTTCCCAAACTTACCCCATGAGAATCATGGGGCACCTGCCCCTTAAAATTCTGACTCAGTAGGTCTTGGGTTGAGGCCCAAGACCTCTGTCAAAAGCATTGCGGGTGGCTTTTAACTTTAGGCAATGTGGGGATAAAGCATGAGTAAAAAGAGGCTTCTCTTCTAGAGGTGTTCTGTTTCAGAAATACCCAAGTCTTTAGATATTACTTAGAAACAACCAACCCAATGATTGTAAAGTACCTGGGAATGTAGCCTACGAAACTGTACTAGTGAGGAAGAGGGTCCATACTTCAGACACCAAATGCCATGGAAGCCAACTCGGAAGGTTTTTTACAAAGAAATAATATGGTCTTGTCAAATTCAGAACATATAAAAATGTAAGAACAAAAAGAACATCCAACCAGTATACTAGATATAATCTTTACGTGATAGAGTACTACAGAAATGGGAGCTCCCACTCAGTCAGGTCCTCTCCTGTGCCCGCTCGTATACAAAGGTATTTACAAAATGACTTGAGAAAAGATGAGACTTTCCCCCGACCCCTTAAGTCTGGACTGCTCTTGTAACTTGTTTTAACCAACAGGACGCAAAAGTTGTGACATCATGGGACTTCAGAGCCCAGGCCTCCAATGGCCCTGCAACTTCTACCTTTCCCTCTTAGACCACTCCCAGTGCCAAGTACAAAGGTCCCAGTTAAAATAGTGAACAGTCAGGCAGCACGAGGAGCAGGAGTCCCAGCCACCAAGTCCCCAGACAGTGGGTGAAGCCCTCTCAGCCTTACGGGCTGAAGTCCAGCAGCCTGAGGTGGCAGCGGCATAAGCATCGTGGGCAAGACCAGCAGAAACTCCAAATGGCACAATCGACTGGCACAGTCATGGAAATAATAAATTTTTGGGAGACAGTAAGTTGGGCGCGATGATTTATTACACAACAATATGCAACAGATCAGAAAGTATAAAGTCAGACAGGAACGAATCAGCCAAACAAAACAAGAAGCTACATGATTTTAAGTTTTATTTTCTGAGGGTAGAAACTACAAAATTGAACTGAGGAAAAAAAGCGTAATCCTGAGAACATGATTCCACATTTAATCCTTTTAAAGTCATTAATCCTGACATCTAGTTTTATATATAAGTGCTTTAATTTTATATTCACAAAACTAATTACAATAACATACTAAAATAAATTGTGTTAGGATTTTTTTATGTGTCAGAGGGTGTAAATCTTCCTACAATTTAATTCTTCCATCTGTCCAAGAGAAACTGCTTCTGTCACGTCACCGTTCAAGTGCAGTGGACTTTCCCCAACACAGTGAGCGTCGTGTCCCTGTGGTGACTGCGAAAGACATTGATTCCAGGGAAATGAGCACCCAAGTCATGTATTCCGTACCCTTTGGCAACTAGAAAATGTTAAAGTGCTTGAAAGATAGACTCTACAACAGCAGTTTCCAACCCGGTGCGCAGCAACAGCTTTTAAAACATGCAATACCTGACTATTTATTTAGTCAGGGGCACTGGCCTCTTTTCCCTCAGGCCACCAAGTAAGAAAATGACAACAGCCAACACAACAATAACCATCTGGTGCGAATGAAGCAAAATCATACCTGTTATTTTGTCAGACTGGCAAAAATACATTCTTTTGGTGTGCCACAGAATTTTAGTAATTCATTTGTGTGTGCCACAAAATGAAAAAGGTTGAAAATCACTGCTCTACAATGATGTTCAGGGAGAGAATTTATAATCTATACAGGTACCTATAAAAATATTTAAAAGTTAAAGTTAAGACTTGCATTGTTAAAACTTGTAGATTTGCATTGTTGAGGATTACCTTAAACTTTGCATAGTTCTATATTCACTCTATAAAAATTTGCATTGCTGCTGCATCAGAGGAAGCTAAAAAAATGATATTTCTTCTTTCTGTGTCAGAATAAATTTAGAGGACATGATTCTTCTAATTTCTACATTTCCTTCAAGTCAACATTCCTCCCTATCTTACTTCACCAGCCCACTCCCAGGACCCAGTTTAAATGATCTATTTTGGTCAGTGCTTCATGAATAACCAGTCTCTAAAGATGAGCAGAGGTCATCAGCTGCATCATATCACTGAACGCACGGAAAACCTGCTGAACCAGCTTTTCTGCATCCGTCTCCGGACATGACTTCCAGGCTGAACAGGCCACAACGAACCTGTGAAGCACAGATAATAAATGATTAAATGCTACGCAAAAATCACAGCACAAAAAGGCTCCCAACAATATGACCTCTATTCTGTCTGGTTGTTAATATATGAAGTATGAATTCTTGCTGACATTAAATGCAACCTGACACAACAGAAAATAAAACCATATGTATACATGATGCGAGGAACATCTAATTTACTACATGACTAGAGACTCACACAAAAACTAGCCAGGGCTCAAGAGTGCTCTGGAGAAGGTCTTACTGCACTAAAACAAACCTACTTCTTTTTAAGAAAAAACAAAACAAAAACAAAACACCTTCCTGAATGTGTTCTAAGTAGAATGAGGTGGAACATGAATTCTTGTCATGGTTTGCAATGAAACTGGAACTATTTTTAAAGAAAAATACAGCACTTGAAGAAAGTAAAAAAGTAATAAAACAGAGGAGAAAAAAAGCTCTTTCTAGGAAAGCCAGAAAGAAACTCTCTTGGGCCCACCTTCCACCTACTCCCTCTAGGTCAAAGGTGGCAAACACAAGGCCCGAGGGCCGAAGGCCGAATCCGGCCCTCTGCCTTGTTTTATCCGGCCCGGCACCTTGTTTCTACCCGGCGGCAGCGCTGAGCTCCTCGCCCCTCGCCCCTAGATAAGGAGTAGTCACACTTATACAGTCCTAAAATTACATTTGGCCCTGTGAAGGCAAATGAGAGGCTGCCGCAGCTCCCAGTGAAAGTGAGTTTGACGCCCCTGCTCTAATTCCGCCTGATGAAGAAATCCCTCATCCGGCAGGTGGTAAAAGTGGCCCCAGAAGCTAAAGGAAATAGGAAAGAAGCCGGGCTTTCTGTGGGCTCAGAGTAGAAATCAGGCTACTGACTCTTTTGGAACTAGCCTTCTCCTTTCCAGACATTCAAATTTTTTACTAGCAAAACATGCATGAAGCTCAAGTTAAAATGAAAATGTTGTGTAATGAAGTGTGGACAACCATGCGATTTTCTCATCACTAAAAAGGGCAGTACTGACATGTATTGTACTTCAGGGAAGCGGAGTGCAATGAAAACGTGCTCTGGCCCAGTATACAACAATGAAGCTAATGTCTGAGTGGATGATATTTGCTAAAGAACTCAGGAACCTACAGGAAGTCCTTCCTGCCTTGTTTCTACCTAGTGATTTCATGTAACTTGCCATTTTCCAGCTACACTGCACATAATTCTCAAATACTTAGCAACATCTAAGTATATTCCTTTGCACAGACCAACATTCCTATTTAAGCTGAATTTTTTAAAAATCAGTTATCTTTCTAAATTAAAGAAATAAGTATCTTCACAAAAGAATGTACACAGATGCCAGTAACAAAAAAAGTTCTTTGTCATCACTAAAAAACTCAAGGTATATTATTTTTTCCTATAAATTGTAAAGAATGCCTTATAATGCTTAGAGTTGGCAATGATGTGATGAAATAAGGATGGATTTCACTGTTTGTAGTAATGAAAAACTGGGAACTCTAGGTAGGAGGTTGGATAAATTATGAAAATCCTTAAGACTAGACATTACCCAACCGTTAAGTATCTCAAAGCATATCTTTAATGGCATTGGGAATAGCTTAAAATGATATTAAGAATAAAGAACACAAAAATATTTATAATATGATCTAAAGTTTTCAATATTTTACAAAATTTTTATAATGAGCATGTAATATTTAAAATAAAATGCTATTTAATAAAATAAACCAATTTTCTTTAAGTTATATAATTTTCACATTTAACAACCAATTAAAAAAATCCCTTCCAGACCGCACCCATGCGCTCCACTTAAAACCACGCTGGGCGTGTTCACCGTGACGACTTGGAGGAACACCTCGAGTCCTGACCTCTGCCCAGACTCCATCCTCCAGGTCCAACTGCCTCCATTCCAATGTCCTCTCTTATATAATTATAGTGAATTCCTGCATTAGCTCAAAGTCAACATGTCCAAAACAAAAGTTTTTTAAATCCTCACCTGAGGATATATTTACTGATTTTAGAGAGAGATGAAAGGGCGGGGGGAGGGAGAAAGAGAAACATCAATGGACATGTCCCTACTGGGGATCAAACCCGCAACCTCTTGGCGTACATGACAATGCTCCAACGAAATGAGCCATCTGACCAGGACAAAACAAAATTTTTTATTCTACCCTAACATGTTCCTAAACCTGTTCCTCCCTTCATTTTTTCCACCCCATGAAATGCCACCATCAGCATCAGCAATCTGTGATTAAGTGCTCCCGGCTCCACCTCCAAACTGTGTTCTCGAATCCCTGCACTCCTCTCCACCTTCATATCACAACCGCACTGTGCCACTCACTTGTGCTTCCTGACTTCCCTCATCTCATTCTTTCCCACATCACTGTCTACCTAACCCGTATTCCATATAGCAGCCTGTGGTTTTCTCATATGTAAATACCACATGTAACATTCATGCTCAAACCTGGTAAAATGCCTCCCATTTTTCTTAGGAGAAAATCCAAAGTTCTTACCATGTTACCGGGCCCTACACCAACGGGCTGCCCCAACCAAATCTGTATTCTCCAGCAGTATCGCTAAAGCTTTCCAGTTGATCCTAATGTGCACTCAGGGTTACGAATGCTGCCTATAGGATTTAGCTCTTGCACCTCTCTTCCCCTGCTGCTGCTGCTTCTACCACTCTCCCACTCAACTACTAACTTATAGCAATGCTGCCTGTCTTTTCCTTATAAATGGCCAAGCTTGTCCCTACCCCAGGACTTGTACACTTACATGCAACAATGTCACATGAAAATATTACTGAGTACACCGTATTTGCAAGGCATGTTACAGAGCTGGGGATATAACAGCAAACAAATCTTGTGGGTTTATATTCTAGGATGGGAGAGAATAACATTTATAATGTACACACACATACTGGGTGGTTTTAAGTGTTAAATGCAGCGGGTATGTGTGGGGCAGGGGGAAGTGCTTTCAATATTTTACATCGTCAGGGCAGGCCTCTCAGGTGACTGCAAATCTCTGTATAAAGTGAGGGAGTGATTCTTGCATATTATTACAAGGAAGGGGAGTACTAGAACTGAGGAAATTGTGACGGTAAATGCCTTGAGAAGGAAGCTTGTTTGGTGTGTTTGAGGTTCAGGAAGGCCAGTGTGGGTGGAGTAATAGCAGGATAGTTGTAGGATATAGATATGAGGTCAAATGTAGGGTCTCACACGAGGATCTAAATTTTGCTGTGAGTAAAACAAGAAGCCCTTGGAGGGTTTTGAGTAGAAGAACGATATGACTAGAGTTACATTTTAAAAAGGACCATTGGGGCTGCTGGGTAGACAGAATGACCTGGAGGGAAGGGAAAGTGGAAATGAGAAGACCACAGAGGGACCTGTTGCAATAACCGAAGTGGGAGAAGAGAGTGGCTCAGCTCGGTGACAGCACTGGAGGTAGAAAGCAGTGATCAGATTCCGGAGAGCTGTTTCCTTGACTGTTCACATGATTAAGTCCTTCTCGTCCTTAACCTCTCAGTTTCCTTATCACCTCGAACAATGTCCCTGATCACACTAGAGGGTGGGCCAAAAGTAGGTTTACATTGTGTATAAAATAATACAGTAATTAATACATAATAACACAAGAATAAACTCTTGTGTTCTGTGTGCTTGCAACTGTGAACCTGCTTTTGCCCCACCCTCCATACATAGCAGGGTTCCACGTCCCTGCCAGTTGGTATCTCTCACATCAACTTGCGGACGTCCCAGCATTCATCACTATTTGACGTTATCCTGCTTATTCAGTTGCCTTTGTCCCTCTTTCCCAAGTAGAAAATAAAATCTACACAAGAGGGGAACTTGTCTGTCTTGTGTCTTGAGCACCTTGGCACACTACAAGTTTTTACTAAATATTTTCTGAATGACAGAATGAAAATTCTGACCCAGGATCATGAAAAATGTATTTTTCAAAAAGTCAGATAATCAAGGTGTATCTGGCAAAAACTCTTATCATTGCATGCAATATGGAATCTACTACTTGTCAGGGAATATGTTAGAATGCTTACTTATTACCTGTATATGGTGATAATTTTAGACTTCTGACACTTTATTCTGATCAATAAGATCCATATGTAACCTTTATCATTCAACCTTTAATTTGTAGATTAATGTACACAAACTGTGAAAATACATAATCCAAGGACTTATAGATCAAATTCAAGTGTAACAGACTATCACATTTGATATGGAAGCAGCTGGTAACATTTTGAAAAAATAACACCAACTATAAACTCTTTAAAAAAGGAAAAGTATAAAAATACAGTATAAACTGAAATATGTCATACATATCGTCATTCCAGATCTTCCTGTTCCATCTGAAGTGCCATCTCAGGTGACTGCAAATCTCTGCTCACTTATTTGCATGCTGACTGCAGCCACAGTATTTTTATAAAGCTGGCCATTCTTTGAAAGGTCCTTGTGACGAAACTACCAGGCTGTGTGAACGAGAACCTTCAAGCTTTTCTACCAGCTCTAGATGACCTGATTTTCCATCTCTCTTTCCCCTACCAGGTTTTAATATTTTCTTTCTTACTTTTTCCGTAAACTTAACTCAAACCCCAAACAACCCAAATGAAATGCATCTAAATGGGTAAAACTTATTTTTTAATATAAATTAATCTATCTAGCCTCTTGTCTTGATCTCATTACTACTGCCTATGGCTACTATTTACAGGCTGTCAAATTTTTTCCGAACTTACCAAAACTACCCTGCATAGAACAAAGATGTTTATATGTGTACAGACTTTTGAGGATGACGATGATATGATCACTAAGTCAAACAAATGGTATTCTGTACAAAACACCTCAATGACTGGTTCAAAAGCAGGACAGAGAAACAGTTACACACTAAATGCCTAAGTGGTAAAAATAAGTACCCATTAGCAAGTGACAGATGACAATACAATCAGAATCCCAGTGTAGGAAGACATTCAAACAAGAGCGACAGCATCCTTACCCTAGAACACAAGAAACAAGGCGTGGCCTCACCTGTCGTCTCTGATATTGTAGAAGAAGCCATAGCCATTGTGGACCATGGGAACCACCGCTCCCCGGACTCTTAAATAACCAAGCAGACTTGTTGAGAGAACAAAGTTGCCACCTCCTCCACTGCGTGACACAAAGAAAAGACGTTATGTGAGGCCTAAAAGAAGTTACCATTGTTTCTGAAGAGCTTTCAACATTCAGGAGAAAAGAAACGAATCGGTCACGTTACCAAACACTACACTTCCTTACCTTCTGAAGAAGAGCGGGTCCGTGAAGAGCTCTGGAACAGGGAGGCCTGCCTCCTTTGCTATGAGCGACAGACCTAAAAGATGACGATCAAATCCTGCAATGGAATTCCACAGCTGAAGTCAGGGAAACTTTTCAGCATGAAAAAATTTTTTTCTTTCATGAAATTGAAAGGAATAATTACAATATAAGTACCTTTTCCAGTTGAACAATCTTTCATCATTTTATCATGTTTTGCAAAAGCTTGTAACATCTTTTCCTGCCGCTCAAGAAGCTGTGTTAAAAATTAAGAGACACTTCAATAACAAACTGTACAGAAAGCAAACAAATAAAAAACCTGAGTTCAGAGTAATTAGGATTTGGGTAATTTGGGAAAGAAAAAGTTTTCTAGGAAGATCTTGAGACACAGGCTTCTGTGTGTTTTCCTCGCTCCCTCCACTGCTTTTTCTGTCCCATACGCCCTGCATCTTGATTATCTTTCTCTTCAAATAGAACAACAAGAACTTGTGGGAGGCAATGAAATGACATTATGAAGCATAAAGAAAGAAGTGACTCTGATTTCAAACTAAAGAACAGTTACAGAAAAATAATGATGATGCAGCTCTATAAAATTAAAATAAATTAATATATACAACGTCTATCAAAAGTAAAGAAACAAATGTAATGCCAAAACAGCAGTGGAAAGGAACTACCATGTTGTCTAAAGGCTTCCAAAAGACAGGTATAAAACAAACATATAAAGCTGTTCTGGTTCTAATATATGAAAACGAGAATCTGTGATTTCGAAAATGTTCAACCACATTAGGAAAAGCTTCCTTTTCGACTTCTAATCAAGATGGAGGCACAGATAGATAAACTGTGCCTCCTTGCACAACAAAAAGTAAGACAACGACAAATTTAACAATAGAAAACAACCAAAACTCACAGAAAACCGAACTGTATGGAAGTCCAAAGAGTTAAGGAAGAAACATTCATCAGAGGGGTGAAAATGGGCAGCTGGGGTGTAAAGGATGCAAGGCAAGGTGGCAGCTGGCAGATGTGTGAGGATAAACCAGGAGGAACAACTGGGGAGCCAGAAAGACTGTACGACCCAAGGTTCCGTCATGGGGAAATAAAGCCTCAAAACCTGACTGAAAAAACCTGTGGCAGTTGCAGTGGCAGGAGAAACTCCCAGCCTCCCAGGACAGTTCCTTAGAGAGACACACAGGGTCCTAGAATGTACACAAACCCACCCACCCAGGAATCAGCACCAGAAGGGCCCAATTTGCTTGTGGGTAGCAAGGGAAGTGAGCTGAGTAAGTGGCATTGTTCCTTCTTGGACCCCTCCCCCACATATAGCACCACAAACCAGAAGGAAGAAATTCACCCAGAACAGAAAGAAGAAACAAGAATTCAAAAAAATGAGGCGAGGCTTAGGAATCTCCAGGACAACTCCAAACATTCCAACATCCAAATCATAGGAGTGACAGAAGGAGAAGAGGAAGAGCAAGAAACTTAAAACTTATTTGAAAAAATAATGAAGGAGAACTTCCCCAATCTGGCAAAGGAAATAGACTTCCAGGAAGTCCAGGAAGCTCATAGAGTCCCAAAGAAGTTGGACCCAAGGAAGCACATACCAAGGCACACTGTAATTACATTACCGGAGATTAAAGATAAGAAGAAAATCTTAAAAGCAGCAAATAAAAAGGAGATAATTACCTACAAAGGAGCTCCCATAAGACTATCAACTGCTTTGTCTAAAAAAAACCTTGCAGGTGAGAAGGAGCTGTAAAGTATTCAAAGTCATGAAAGGCAAGGACCTGAATCCAAGATTACTCTTTTCAGGAAAACTATCATTTAGAATAGAAGGGCAAATAAAGTGCTTTCCAGATAAGTTCAAGTTAAAGAAGTTCATCATCACCAAGCCCTTACTATATGAAATATTAAAGGGACTTATCCATGAAAAAGAGAATGATAAAAAATATGAAGAGTAAAATGACAACAAACTCACAACTATCAACAAGCAAACCTAAAATAAAAACAAAAACAAACTAAGCAAACAACTAGAACAGGAACAGATTCACAGAAATAGAGATCACATGGAGGATTATCAGTGGGGAGGGGGAGAACAGGGGAAAAGGTACAGGGGATAAGAAGCATAAATGATAGGTACAAAATAGACAGGGTGATGTTAAGAATAGTATAAGAAATGTAGAAGCCAAAGAACTTATATGTATGACCCATGGACATGTACTAAGGTAGGGGAATGCAGGTGGGAAGGGGGTACAGGGTGGAGGGGAAATGGGTCAACTGTAATAGCATAATCAATAAAATATATTTTAAAAAATAAAAATAAAAATGTACCACCCTTAAACAAACAAACAAACAAACAAACAAACAAGCTTCCTTTTAAGGTGGCTCAGTCTATGGAGCCCATACCTTCCCCCGTCCCCTTCCTCTCAGTGTGTTTTTCTTTCTCTTGCGCACCAAAGGGATCTCCTTTTGTCTCTGTAATTTCCTCCCTGAGCCTGCACAGCTCTGCTGCCCCATTTTGTCTACAGGTCACTTCTCCTACTTCTATGACTTTCTAAATAAACTTTCTATTAAAGTTTTAGTCTTGGCTCTGAATTCTTTCTTAGCCAGAACTCAAGTGCTGAGGTTGTTGAACCAAGGTCAGGTCTGACTCCACCAATCCAACACCTGGTGCCCTTTTCACTGCCAACAGGGGGTTAATCAGGTCCAGATAACAACAGGCTGAAGATCTTTTAAGATAAGGTGGTCAAAGAAAGGCCTTTGAGGAGTTAACTCTGAATTATAAAGAGGCCCATCTTGAAAATGCAAGTAGGGTAAGAAGGGAGGGGGGAAATTTTGTCTACTCAGCATCTGAATTCTTTTCCTGTGTTTCAGGACATCCCACTCTGTGAGCCTTGGTAGGAGGCAGCCTTCTCCAAAGTGCATTCACTCACTTTCACAGCCTTCTTTGCAGTTAGGATTTGGGCACATAACCTGGGCTTGAACAAATGGGGTAATCTGCTCAAGGCAGTGAGTCAGAAACTGGTGACACCAAGGACCTGAGCCGAGAATTTCTTTCAGTATCAGTGACTGGTAGCAACGTCAAAAACAAGAAAAAGAAAAGGAAAAAGAAGGAGGAGTTGGGGAGGGAAGAGGGAAAGAGGCACGGAGGGAAGAGGAGGGAGGGAAGAGGAGGGAGGGGAGGAGGAAAAGAGAAGCTTCCTTTCTGAGGCCTTGGGAGTGTCTGAATTTTACTGGTGTTATTCCAAAGGTCGATCAATAGCAGTGAAATGTGCAAAGTATTGAAGATGCTTTGCCTAGAGAATGACACTAATGGGCTTCTTCCCTTTCCTATTCTTTCCGAGCACACGCTTCACTGGCAAATGAACAAACAAATGTTTTTGAAAACTTCGTAAAAAAGTGTCTGAAAGTATTTTACTGATTCATGGGAACTGAGATAAAGCTAGGTTGTTTAAGGGCCAGAGTTCTTTTAGAACAAAGAAAATCCATTAATTTTTTTCTTCTCAAATACTCACACTGGCGGACGGATCCTGCATGGACTGGCACCACCTGACTGCTTCCACTGTGCATGACCGCACGGTTTCTGTACGGCCGTGATAGAAGTATCTCGTCATAGCTGTTTCATAGCAACAACCAGGGCTACAAGAAAAAAATGAAAATAAGAGAATGCATTATAATTTAAAAAATACTCTAATATTGCTACCAGGAGAGTTTACCCAATAAGGCTCACTTTGGTCAGAGACTAAGTTCTATAATGTAGACTACAGTCAGACTTTCAACAACAAAGATGCTATTTTCAACATCGAAGAACAAGAAGCTCCATATGGAATGTTTCAAAGACTCGGTTGCCATCAGGTGACATACACTGGAGTCTGTGGTAGGTGGTCTCTATAATGTTGGCCCCAGTGATCCTTGCCTCTTGCTACTTAGGCCCTTTACTCTGAATGTGGGATGGACTTAAGTGACTTACTTCTAATGAAAGCACATGACAAGTGGTGCCATGAAACTTCTGAAATGAGGTACAAAGAGAGCTCCCTCCTGCTCTCATTCTCATTCCCCTGCTCTGAGGAGAAGCCAGCTGCCATGCTGGGAGTTGCCCTATAAGGAGGCCCAGGTGGCAAGAAACTGAGGGAAGCCTCTGGCAACGGCTTAGGAAGAACTAAACCCTACTGGTAACAGTGAGTGAGCGTGGGTGCAGATCCGCTCTGAGCAGTGCCTTCAGAGGAGAACCCTGAGCTGGCCGACACCCCAGCTGCAGCCTTGCTGCAGACCAAGTCAGAGGCCACCAGCTAAGCTGCAGCTGGGTTCCTGACCAACAGAAAATGTGAGAGGATAAGTGTTTGTTGTTTTAAGCCTCTGAGCTTTGGGGTGATTTGTTATACAGCAATAGATAAAACAGAATCCCTGCCCTTGAACACCTTCATTTAGAAGGTGAACGAACGCAGAATTAAGTAAAAGCATGACTTAAGAAGCTCCCCAGAGTGATGACCATTTTTCTGGGTTGGAGAATGATATAAAAATTTTAGATAAAAGGCTCTCTTACTTCCCTGGTGGTTAGAATTTAGAAGTAAAGAGATCAAACGGAGAGAGAGCGAAATGTTGGAATGTTGTTAAAAGGGCCCAGAGTTACTGAGTCTCTTCTGTCCTGTGTTTGTTTCTATGAGGCTGTCTCCCTGACAAGAAAGATTATCCTTTCAAAATATGAAGGAGCAAGTATAAAGATTTAAAGCACGACTAAAATAACATTCTTTTAAAAGCAGATTCCAACAACAGCAGTATGAATGAATGACACAACATCACCAGTCTGCAACCTCTAACGAAACAGCGGACTGCGGTAACCGGCATCGATGGCTACGGAGAAAAACCATTAGGGGACCACTCGGAGGGACGCTTCATAATGGATGTCGGCTGAAACTGAACGCTCGGCCAGAACAATGAAAGAGAAGAATCAATAACACTGACTATTTGATTTATTGTTGTAAAAAATCACTGATTATTTTTGAGTCTCTAGATTTAATTACCAGTTTATAGAAAACAGGGGATACAGAGCAATATATTTGACTTTTTTTTTTTACTTAAAAGGCAAATGCATAAAACAATAAACTGGTATTGGCGGGCACGCAGTGCACAAAGATAGGACATATGACGATAACACAAGGAAAGCGGGTGGGGCAGAGAAGCACGGAAGCGGAGTGTGTGTAAGCTATTAAAACTGAGCTGGCATCATTCACACGGGGCTGTTATAAGTTTAAGATGTTAACTGTAATCTCCAAGGTAATCACACAGAAAATAGCTAAAGAATATAGAAAAAGAAGGCAGTCAAAATCGTACACTGCAAAAAATCAATTAAATATACAAAGGCGGTGATGGTGAAACTGAGGAATAAAAACATGTCACACCTACAAAAACATAGCTGTATGGCAGAAACAAATCCCTGGTCAATAATTATTTACAATGTCGATACACTGACCTCTTCAATCAAAGACAGAGATTGGCAGAATGGATTAGAATATCTATAGGCTGTCCAGAAGAGGTTCACTTTAGATAAATAGAAGAGATGGAAAGTAAAAGGATGAAAAGAGGTATGAAAATAGTAAGCAAAGGACTTGGAGTGACTGTCTTGTTATCAGAAAAACATATTTTAAGTCAAAGGGTTAAAAGAGGTGAATACTAAAGAATATATAAGGTTTAATTCATCAAGATATAAATTATAAAAAATACATGCACAAAACAACAGAGCCCTAAACTATAAGAAGCAAACACTGACAACTGCCCTATGACAATAGTTGGAGACTTCAATACCCAATACCAACTTTCGATAATGAACAGGATACATGAACAGAAGATCAACAAGGAAACAGAGGACTCGACGGTACAAATAACTAGACCTAACCGATACATACAGAGCATGGCACTCGGTAACAGCAGAATAAAAATCCTTCTCAAGTGCACATAATAGACTATAAATTAGGCCATGTAAGTCTCAATAAATTATAAAAGATTGAAATCATACAAAGTATCTTCTTCAATGACAATGGAATGAAGCCAGAAAATCAATTAAAGAAGGAAAACTGAAAAATCACAAATGTGTAGAAATTAACAATACAGATTTTAAACCAATCGGTCAGAGAGAGATCACAAGGTAAATTAGAAAATACCTTGAGATCAATGAAAAAGAAAAAACATACTGAAATTTATCGGATCAAGCAAAAATAGTGTTCAGAGGAAAATTTGTAGCTGTAAACACTTATGTTAAAAAGAAAAAGACCTCAAATCTATAAACTAACTGCACACCTTAAGGAATCAGGAAAGAAAGAGCAAACTAGATCCTAAGATAGCAAACGCAAGAAACTAACAGAGTGAAGATAAAATACAGATGTTAAAAAAAATAGAAAGTTAACTAAACCAAAAATTGGTTCTTTAAAAAGATCAACAAAATTGACAAACCTTAGTTACACGACTAAAAAAAAAAGGGAGAAGACTGCAGTTACTAAAATTAGCTATGAAAGAGAGCATTACTGCTGACTTTATATTAATACAAGGGATTATAAGTTAACATTATGAACAACAGCATATTAAAAAATTGGATAACCTAGATGAAATGAACATATTCTGAGAAACCCACAAACTATCAAATATGACTCAAGAAAAAAGAGAAATGTGACTGGACCTCGAACAAGTAAGAAGAATCAGTAATCAAAAACCTCTCAATAAAGAAAAGTTATGGACCAGATGGCTTCATTAATGAATTCTAACACTTAAAATATTGACATCAATTCTTCTCAAACTCTCTCCACTCCATAAAAAGCAAACAAAAAAACAACTGAAGAAGAGGGAACACTTCTTAACTCATAACAAGGCCAGCATTACTCTGATACAAACACCAGCCAAAGATACTACGAGAGGACATTATAAACCAAGATTTCTTATAAATATAGATTTGAAAATCCTCTACATTAGCAAACTCAATTCAGCAGCATATTAAAAGGATGATACAGCATCACTAAGTGAGGTTTACCCGAGGAATGCAAGAGTGGTTCAACAAATGAAAATCAATCAATGTAATATACCGCATTAACAGAATGAAAGAAAAGATCTACACGATAATCTCCACTGATACTGGAAAAGCATTTGACAATATCCAACAGTGTTCCATAACAAAAACACTCAATGAAATACAAAGAGAAGGGAACTTCCACAACATAACAAAGGGCCCATATGAAATGCCTACAGCCAACCTCACAGTAAATGGTGAAAGACTGAAAACTTTCCACTAAGATGAACAGGAAAGGATGCCTGCTTTTGCCACTTGTAGTCAACATGGAACTGGCTGCTATAGCCAGAAGGGAAAAAAGGCATCCGAATTGGAAAGGGAAACTATCTCTATTCACAGATACCTAATCTTCTATTTAGAAAACCCTAAAGAGTCAACACACACACACACACACACACACACACACACACACACACACACACAGCTGTTAGAAATAATAAACAAATTTCACAAAGTTTCAAGATACAAAATGAACACAAAAAATCAAGTTACATTTTTATGCATTAGTAATTAGTGACTTGGAAAAAAATTTTAAACCCCAATAACTTCACAACTCCATTTACGATAGCATCAAAAAGAATGAAATACTCAGGACTAAATTTAATCAAAGAGGTGGAAAGACTTGTACAGTGACAAGTACAAAACATTGCTAAATTTTAAAAAACAAAAAATAAATGGAAAGAGACCCCACATTCATGGAATGGAAGACTTGACATTGTTAAGATAACGATACTACCCAAAACAGTCCCAGATTCAATGTAATCTCTATCAAAATCCTAGCGACATTTTTGCAAAAATGGAAAAACCCATCCTAAAATTCTAACAGAATTCAAAAAGACCCAGAAGAGTCAAAACAATTTTGAAGACAAAACAAAGGTGAAGGACTCATGCTTCCAGATTTCAAAACTTATCCAACTGAAATAAACCAGACACAAAAGAACAAATTTCATACAATTCCACTTACAGGAAATATCTAGAATAGGCAAATTCATAGAGACAAAAAGCAGATTAGAGGCTGGCAGGGTGTGGGGCCGGAGGGGGAATGGGAAGTTATTGCTTAAAGTTATTGCAGATTCTGTTTGGGGTGATGAGAATTTTGAGAAATTTATAGTGGTGACGATGGCACAACACTGAATGTAGTTAATGCTGCTGGATTACACACTTAAAAATGGTTAAAATGGCAAGCTGTGTTTTATACTTATTTTACCATAATAAAAAAGGTAACTGCTCAAGGCAAAAATAGTAACGTACATTGTGTGGTTTATAACATATGTAGAAGTATGATGTACAACAACAGCACAAAGAACGGGAGGAGTGAAATAAAAGCATTTTGTTTTAAGGTTCTTACATTATGCATGAAGTGGGAAATACTTGGTTGGCCAAAAAGTTCATTTAGTTTTTTTCTGTATAGGGACTCTAGTAGTGCCTAGTTGTCTTTAACTTCATTGGAAACAATTTTGTTACAATGTATTGCAACAGGTATCATATCAGCATGCGTGAAAAGCAACATCAAAATTGGAAAATTTTTGTGCAGCCACTTTAATATTGAAGATGGAAGAAGATATGCAACATTTTTGGCATATTATGTTTTATTCCAAGAGAGGTAAAAATGCAACTCAAACTCAAAGATTTGTGCTATGTAGGGAGAAGGTGCTGTGACTGATCGAATGTGTCAAAAGTGGTTTGCAAAGTTTCTTGGTACTACTGACGTTTTAGCCAAATAATTCTTTGCTGTGGGGCTGTCTCAGGCATTAGAGGATGTTTAGCAGCATCCATGGCCTCTAAGTGCTAGAAGCCAATAGCAGAAGACAGCTGACATACTCAAAATGTCCAAATCAATAAAGTTATTGGTGAAAATGAAAATATGTCTTTTATTTTATGGAAAAAACTAAATGGACTTTCTGGCCAACCGTATAGTATATGAAGGTAGACTGCGATAAATTAAAGATGTATTTTGTAAATCCTAGGGCAACTACTGAAAAAAAAAAACAGTAGAAAAGACTATGAAGACAACATGGAAAAATTTTTAAAAATACACTCTATGAATGGAAAAGAAGATAAAGAAGAAACAGATGGGATAAAGACAAAATATACAGCAAGATGGTAAACATAAACTGAACCTTACTGATAATTAAATGTAAATTATTTAAACATCCCATTTAAAACAGATATTCTCAGACTGGATTTAAAAAAGTAAGATCAAGGAGCTTCTACTTCTGCTTAGGATATAGAAAGTTGCAACATACCACCTCTTCTATTCTAAAAATGAGTAAAGACTGAGATCATCTACAAAATCACACCTTTTCATGAACCCATCAGAAAACAGACTGCATGAAAACCAAATGATCTGAATTCCAAAAAATGGCAAAACCCCCCTCACAAGTATTAAAGTAATCAAAAACAAGGTAAGACTATGAAACATCACAGATGGAAATCTGTTACTCTTTGCAATTATTATTGATGGAAGTACAAATTCAGACATGGTGTCACTTGGAAAAAAGTAGGAAAAAACACTGGGAGTTAGAATGAATCGTTATGGTCAAGATGTACCCTTGGAGTTCAAGAGTCTGCAGGCAGAAAATGAATGGCTCTCACCGCCCATGAAGTCTGTAATAGGCCAGCTGAAGACCAAGCTGAATAAACGTATCGGGGTGAAGCGCCTTCTTCTTGGTTAGCTTTTTGCCAAAAGGTGTGAAGGGATGAGCCACAACCTGCAGATCAGACGACTAACGACAGCAAAAAAAATTAAATTCGAACAGTGACAATCACCTAAGGAGAATATCCCAAAGATAACCAGATTATATTTGTGATTAAAGTAACCACTGAACATAATTAAAGGTATTAAAGCTGTAATTTAAGTGTTTCATGCTGTCATATTAGATGCTAGGCAAGTTTTTATATAGAGCAGTTAAAAGGGAAAGCATCACTAAGAGAAAAGTGAAAAATCTACCTGCTTGACAAACTGGGCCTTGGCTTGGCTGATGTCATTTAATACTTTCTCATCCACAGTGAAAACAAGCTCCTCGGGCAGGGGTATAGCCCGTGCTTTTTCTGAACCCTGAACAAAGGGACGAAATAAGAATATTATATCTATAAAATACGAGGAGAAAACGGATGAAATATTTGTTCTAACATACCTTCCATCTCCCTTCATTCTCGAGAACCTTCTCATCAACATAATTGCTGATGTTTACCATAACCATTGCATCATAAGGAGCGTGCTAAAACAAAAATACATGATGTTTTGAATACTTTACAACACAAAGTTTACGTCAAGTAAAAACTTAACCCAGTGTTTCATTTTCACTTTCTCTCCATTCTTAACACATGATAAAGTGCAGAATTCTCAAATGCCCCTACTGCCTAATGAGAAAGACATGGGTATTATACAACATAGTGATTGCTACATTTTAGTCTCTGAGAAAGAACAAATATGTATAGTTGGAAGCACTTAATTAGGTCTTGAGGTAATGGGGAGGGTGTGAAGTAAACGTGAACCATCTAAAGAAAACACTTGCCATTTGTATTGGAAGTCAAAGCAGGGGTATGTGTGCAATGTCAAGATGTTCTAGAACTGTGTGTGAGGGCACTGTGTCAAAGCCAATGGGGATGGTGGACTCTCTGAGGGCTAAATTGAGGGTGGGTGTGAGAGACATAGGCCCACTAGATGCATATTAAAACCTAATAGTTTTGTGAACATATATACAACAGTATTCAGAAGAGGCAGAATTCTCAATGTTTAAGGAATGCAGGAAAGAGGCACTGAATTAGGAGGTGCTATAGGTTTGAAAGCTATATTTAGAGGAATGAGTTGCAGCCAGTGAATTTTTCCATCACTTATTTCAAAGGTCAAACTTTTTGACTTACTTTCTCCATGTTCTTTCAGTGCCAATCACATCAGATTGGTTTTTTTCTCTGTGTTACTGCTGCCCCTTTACATCAAACACAGTCAGCGTCACAAACTGAATGCGACACTGCTGGCCTCGGGGAGGAAGAACGGAGGCTTAAAATGCAAACCCAGCCCATCTGGGCCCAGTCTCAGAAGGAGTAGTCAGGTGTCTAAATGATCACTGTAGCCCTACACAGCTCTGCGGCCCCCATCTGGCCTGATGGAGCCTGGAAGCACAGTGCACTGCTGTGGAACAGGTAGTGGCCAAAATACCAGGACAGGCTCAGGAGGGCGGGCAGTAGCAGGTGCAGGAGCAGCTGGTCCCACCTGTCAGCAACAGCTCACATAACAAAACAGTGACAGGCAAACCACCTTTCTCATGGCATCTTGCAACTGTGTAGTGCTTTATAGCTTTCCAAAAAATTTTCAGAGACATCACATCACTGTTTCATTTAAGACAATAGTATTAATCGCTAACTCTTCTACTGGAACCAGTGAGAAAGAGCAAGACTGATGGATATAAATTTCTTCAATTCATAATTCTACCCATCCATTTCCTGATGGAAAACTAATAATCAATTTCAAAAGAAGGGAAAGAAAATATAAAAAATTCAAATGCTTTCCTAATGCTGTATTTGTTCACATAAGTTTGACAATTTTTATTGCACTTTTATTTTATATGAAGGCCATATGTGCACCATACTATTTAAAAATGTGGACTTTGGTTCTGAGTCCAAAGCCCACCACGTTAGCTGTGCAATTGTGAGAAAGTTACTTAATTCTTTGAGTAAATTGCCTCACCTGTTAGTGGGTGTAATAATATCAATACCTATTCTCATACAGCTGCTGTGAAAAATGACTTTAATAATGCTTATAAAGTGCTTACTATAGAACCTGGTCCCCAGCAACAATTAGTCACTGTTGTTATATTAACAACTAATGTACATTACATGCTTCTTACGTGCCTTCCACAAAGGCTATGTGGAGAAACCCAGAATTTTAAATCCCAGGAGGGAAATGTGATTAATTAGTATAATCACATTCAAGAAGTACACATTCAAGCACCAATGGAAGAGAACAACATGGCTTTGAATTAAGAACAGCTTTACTTTACAGTATATATAGTAATGATGCTTTCATAGATTAAATTGCATTTTCTTAGCATCTTAGGTCACAAGGGAGAGCTACACAGAATTTTAAAAGCAGATTATCACGTGGAGAAAAGCAGACTTTAGACACATATGGGCGTTGATGCACACGTATAAAACGTCCTGCATGTCCTGCAGGAAAGCATCTTAGCTGTGTTGGCATGTACACTGATCATGGGACCAATACTCTTTATTCAAAGGCAGAAAAATCACTGTTATTTTCATGCAGAATTTGAGCAAACAACAGAAAGCTAGTGGTATCAGTAAAAATCATAGTGCAAGGTTTTTTTGTGAAGGAAGGATTGGGAATGAGGGAGAAAAGCAAGATGATGCATCTTCTTAACGATGAGAGCAACTCAGCCCCATGTAACAGCGCACTGAGTAACACCCAGTCTGAACAATTTAACATGCGGTGACACAGAACAGGTGAGAACAGGTAAAAACTGGAAAAGTGTAACTGCAAACTGCCTAGATACAAACGCCAATCAAAGCATTAAACCAAGCCCTGGCTGGTGTAGCTCAGTGGATTGAGCACGGGCCTGCGAATCAGACAATCGCGGTTCGATTCCCAGTCAGGGCACATGCCTGGGTTGCAGACCAGTTCCCTGCAGGCCAATTCCCAGCAGGGGATGCATGAAAGGCAACCATACATTGATGTTTCT
Organism: Artibeus jamaicensis; assembly: GCF_021234435.1. Lineage (NCBI taxonomy): Eukaryota > Metazoa > Chordata > Mammalia > Chiroptera > Phyllostomidae > Artibeus > Artibeus jamaicensis. The sequence continues at coordinate 5,754,678 of NW_026521972.1, read as the reverse complement.
CTCCCTCTCTCCTTCCCTTCCCCTCTAAAGATAAATAAGTAAAATCTTTAAAAAAAAAAAAAAAAGCATTAAACCAGGGAAGACAGCAGGCACGTGGGAAAAAGTATAGCCACTACTAAGGTCAAATTTAGAACAAACAGACAGGGGAGACTGGTGAGAGGATGGAGACAGTGTCAGGGCCGTAAGAAGAGGGTGACCAACTGCAGTGGAAGGGTAAGCGAGAGGGGCGGGCAAAAGCCAGGGGGCCGTCAGCTCCCTTACAGAGGATCGTTTCCAGGGACTAGTAAGGATACAAACTGGACTGAGAAGGTGAAGAAGAATCGAACGAGGAGCTAAAGAGAAGAAAACTGAGGCAATTAACAAGAAATATTTTGTCAACACTGAACTCCAAGGCAGAGCAAAGCCAACAAAACTTCAAAATGATCCTCAGCAACCTTTTGCTCTGATGAACTACTTCAAAAAACGAGGCTAATTACCAGCTTATCAACCACTCCATCTTCTCACGAGATGATAATAACTTTTGTTTTCCTTTAGGCAGCCACCCCACATATCTGTGGTGGTTTGAGTAAGAGCGATTCTGCCTCTAGGTTCCAGGGTTTGGCATGTGACCCAGACCAGGCAAATGAGAGTGCCTGACTCCTTGGAACAAGCACCGGTTCACACATGCCAATCGCAGCCAAAGAGCATGACTCCCAGGCCTCTTGCTGGAACCACCAGGGTGGGGGGAAAGCTGGCTACTGCCCTGGGGAATGCTCACCCACAAAGAGAGCTGAGAGGGTGGGTACAGCACCTGCATGGGTAGTCTCCTCCCCAAAAAAGTTAAACATAGAGTAGTAGTACCAAAAAACAGAAAGAGTAATTTCTAACGGGAGAATGTGGACACTGGAAGTCAGCCTTACCCAAATTTAGCTGTACCCTTATGCCAACAAATATCTTCCTAAACTAGTGCCAGTTTCTATCACCTAAAACTAAATAAATACTAATTAATACAACCATTGAACCCGGATCAGTGTAATGGGTCTTTTTAGTATTTTACAGTCACTAAATGCTTTTAGAGGAAGGCTACCAAAATGAACAAATCTACGTCACACTACTCTATGCCAAATTAGATACTTTATGAAAAATTTTATAATGAGATTACAGTTGTGTACTGCAACTCTGTTGATTTTTAAGTTTTCTTGATTAATAGGCCTCCTGACTGTCCACCAGAAAATGGCAAGGTAGAGCTAGTGAGGAAGACCATGGGAGAACAGAAGAGAAACAAGTTTTGTTGTTTTTTATAAGGAAGGTAAAAAGGGTATTAAACACCAGACATTTCAATATCTGCAGCATAAGTCATGTTCCAAGATCATGTCATTCATTTCAGGAAAACAGTTGCAAATTACTTGGTAAATAAAGGAATATATCCACATATATTTTTCTGTGGTTAGAACATTTACATAATGCTACTCTAGTATCTTTTAAAATAGGTTGGGCCCTGTCCGGCTAGCTCAGTTGGTTAGAGCATCATCCATCCCTATACACCAAGGTTGTGGGTTTGATTCCTGCTCAGGACCCATACAAGAAACAACAAATGAATGCATGAATAGGTGGAACAACAAATCAATGTTGTTCTCTCTCTAAAAATCAATAAATAATAAAATAAAATAAAAAGTTCTAATTCTCAACAAGCAGTGAATTTTGAAGAGTTTATGATCCATGAAAAATATATGCAAATTTCACTTTGCAGATAAACACTAAACTAAACACTAAGCTTTACTACTGAAAATAACTTGTCCTAGACTCTGCTTTCACTGAGAAATCATAACCAAACCTTTTACGATAATGCCATAAACTTGAAGAAGTGCTTACTCATACCACCACAGTATAGCATAAGTATTATAGCTTACTGCCAGGAAATCAACCTAAAGATTGATTTAGGTTTAAAAATAAATTGATTTAAGAAAAAAAATAACTTGAGTAGTTTACTTACATCGCAATTACAGCCGAATAGTCCATTAGAAAAGGAAATCAAGTTATAGGACTTGTCACCCCAGCGCACTGTTGGATCTCCAGTGAGGATCATTGCAATAACCTAAAGTCCATCCAAAAGACTTTAATATTGATTTCTAAGTATTTATACCACATATACTTCACACACACACACATATACAGAGAGAGAGAGTCTGACTTTTCCTTTCTGGGTAAACCAAATTAAATAAATGATAACAGCTGTGTTCAAGAGCGTACTGCTGGCCCAACTTTAGGTATTTCTGAAACTCTCAAGGGGTGTGCTCTCCCTCCTGGGAGCACACCCACACCTGTCCCTCCCCCTTCTAGAGCCGCCCCCCCCCCCCCAGCATTACCCTTGCCTTTCTCTCTCCTGAGCTCCGAGGACCCTTCTTCCGCCTCTGTGACTTGTTTTCTGAGCCTGCACAGCCCAGCGGGCTCTATTCTACTACCTCTGCAACTTTCTAAATAAACTTTCTCTTATAATTTGAAGAAAAAAAATCTCAAGAAATCCTCCATAAAAGAGATTGCTGGTATAGCATTCATAAATGTTTAGAGAATATACAATTGAAAGAATAAACTTGATAAGTTCAGTCATTAAAATTTAGTTAGGACAAAAATATTTGAAGATTTCACACCCCTCTAAACCTGTTTCTCAAATAGTGGGTCTGGCCTGTTAGTGAGTCATGAAATCGGCTTAGTGCCCCACAGTGAGCACTCTTCACAAGAACAGAACAGAACGTGAGCATGGGGCGCGTCACCGACAGCGACTACTTGTGGAGCCTCTGCTACATGCGAGTGTGCGCGCAGGCGTGCATGCAGCGGCTGCAGTCTGAATGCACGTCCAACCGGAGGTGGCGGTGAAAAGGTTTCAACAATGCTGCATTAAAACATACTTTTCCTCAAGAAGTCTGGTGATTCTTCTATTAAAAAAATAAAACTAAAGGAGAGGAAAAGTTGGTTTCTAGCTACAAGGCTTTTCAATTCTATATTATTTCATTGCCATCATTTAACATTGATGAGTGGTTTATGAAATAATTTGTTTTTAAAAGACTATGAGAATTCTAAAAATATGACTACTGCCTTTTATTATTTCCCAGGAAATGACATTATCATCCCAGGGTGAAAAAAAAGTAAGGCCACATTTACTCTTAAACTCACTACAGTCAATTTGTTCAATAAAACCAAATGATACAATAAATTACTTACTGTTTGATATAATTCTTAGGACAGACCTCACCAACTAAGGCGTCAAGGCACACTGGTGTGGTGGTATGGGTTATAGGTAGGGTCTCATGTCACCTTTGGCCCTTTAGCCCAGTGACCTGTGCACATTTTCTGCACATGCATTCAATGAAAAGGCTGAGAAACACTGATATGTAATATGCAAACAAATAGTCATACTTCTCTAAACAACATACAAAATTTCTCTAAATGGACCTAAACAATGAGGAAAGAACTCATGACGAATTATTTACCTATGTATAAGCTTCAATTTAGTACGTGTGGGAAGAAAAAACAGAACAAGATAGATAAAACAAGACAGTTAATTAAGTACTTGCGAATAATCTTCAGGTGTTACATGTGGACTGCCATCCTCTATGGAATATACCAGTAAACTGCTCTGAATTTTTTCTAACAGAGTCAAGTTCTCTGGATCAAGACTAATCAAATATTCTCGTGCCTAAAGGGCAAGGGAGATAATGGGATAATGATTAAATACAGCAAGGAAAGGCTCATTAAGAAAAAGTGTTTACATTCCCAGTCAGGGCACATGCCTGGGTTGGGGGCCAGGTTCCCAGTAGGGGGCGCTAGAGAGGCAACCATACATTGATGTTTCTCTCCCTCTCTCCTTCCCTTCCCTTCTCTCTAAAAGTAAATAAATAAAATTAAAAAAAGAAAAGAAAAAGTATTTAGCTAATAATAATATACTGCATATTTGAAACTTGCTGGGAGTAGACCGTAAAATTTCTCATCACAAGAAATTTGTAACTATGAAGACACATTAACTAGACTTATTGTGGCGATTATTTCGCAATACATACAAATGGTGAATTATTAGGTTATACAGGTGAAAACAGTATGTTATATGTCAATTATACCTCAGTAAAAAAGGAAAGTGTAAATTATAACCTTAGCCCATTGAGTCCGCTCCTCACTGGTCAACGCTGCTATCCCAGGTCCATGCGGTTGCCTGTGGCACTTCTTGTAGATGTAAGTCAATTGCCTTATGGAAGATTAAAGAAAGAGGATTGAAGACGGTGTTGGCAGGCTCACTAGCTACTTGGGCCTTTCACAGGTGATAATGTTTACCACTGTTTAAATATTTTGATGTATTATCCAAAAAAAAAAGATTATGATCTCAACACCAATGGATTTATTTCCATACCACATCATTAAAAAAAATGATTGTGTGGCCAGTGAACACCAAAAGTGCATTTGACAATAATTTAAGTAAATAAAATTGGTGCCTGGCTGATATAATTTATACTTTCAAAGTGTACAGGTACTCTTGGGGCCCAAGTAAAACACCCCTCACACAATGGAGAACTGGAATTATATTCTCATCAACAGTCTCACAAATACCCTACACATCTAACTAAAAATCATGTGTGTGTATATTCCAGAGGATTCACTCCATACCTACTTCATATCTGTGTACTTAAGCCATGTAGTCCTGTGTTGTTATTTATAACCATTTTAAAGACTCTTATTACCTAAGGATCAATTATTTCTTACCGTATACCCACAGTCTGATACATTTCATGTATTTTAAAACATATGGCAGGTAAATAACAGGGTTCTTTTATAAAAAATAAATTTTTATCAGTAAAAAAATCCACAGAAATTTAGTTTCAGTCTTACTTTCTCATGTACCACAAGTGGCCTGGAAAAATACAATTATTAATTTGCATTATTTTCCACATCAGTGTTTAACACCCAGCAGTAAATCTTAAAATGACCTCCTGCCTTGGCTCTGTAGCACTGTTCTGCTGTGGTCTCCCCCCTCGCCCCCTGCTCAGTCTTCTTCATTGACTGTTTGTTCTCCCACTGCCAAGCGTGATTCCCCAAATTTCCATCAGTAGCTTCCCCCAACCCTTCCTACAACTTCACTCCTGGTAATTTCATCCACTTCTTTAATCCCTTCAACTATCACTTTTATGTAAGAGGCAACCAAATCTCTAATTTCAACTCCATTTTCTCCATAAATTTCTGGTACCAAATTCCCAAATTCTTGCTGAAATCTCTACGTCAGTTTCTACCAACATTTCAAACTAGTTGTACATTTTAAAATTATCTCCCTGTCCCAACCCACAATTTAAAAGAACTTAGAAGAAAACATGGGTATAAATCTTCATGATCTTGGATTAGGCAAATTTTTTTTGTACATATAACAATAAAAGCACGAGCAACTAAAAAATATTAAATAAGTAAGACTTGGTCAAAATTAAAACTTGTGTGCTCCAAAGGAGGCCAGGAAGAAAGTGAAAAGGTAGTTCCAAAATGGGAGAAACATATTTTCAAGTTATATATCTGATAAGAGATTTTATCACTCAATGATAAAAAGACAAGTAACCCAATAAAAAATTGGCAAGGAATTCGAATAGGCATTCCTCTAGTGAAGATATGCAAATGGGCAATAAGCACATGAAAAGATGTTCAACATTATTTTAATGGAAAAGCAAACCAAAACCCCAATGACAGGACACTTCATACCCACTAGGATGGCTGTGATAGCAAAGGCCAGGGTTGGTAAAGCTGTGAAGAAACTGGAGCCTTACACCCTGCTGTGAGTGTGAAATGGTGCAGCCACTTTGCAAAACAGTGTATCAGTTCCTCAGATGGTTAAACAGGGTTAAGACCCAGTAGCTCTACTCCTAGGTATTCCAAGAGAAGTGAAAACCTATGTCCACACACAAATCTTCACATGGGTGTTCTTAGAGGCCGAAAAGTGGAAACAACCCCCAATGTCCACCAGCTGATGAATGAGTAAATAAAATGCAGCATATCCACAGAATGGAATATTATTCAGTCATAAAGAGGACGTACAAGATGGATGAACCTAGAAAACATTATGCTAAGTGAAAAAATAAGACACAGGACTTTTGCCAAGATGGAGGCGTAGGTGGAAACACTATACCTTCTCGCACAACCAAGTTTAAAAACAACAAAGTTTTAGTAACAAAAAACACAGCCAAAACACAGAAAATTGAACTATAATAAGTCCGACAACAATGCACCCTCCAGCCAGACCAGTAAGAGGGGCAGAGCCAGTGGCTGGTGGACTGGAGTTGGGCAGGAAAACTGGTTAGATTGACCCAGGCACGCAGGCGGCAGTTGGCGGATCCCAAGCGTGGGGTTGTGACACGCAGACCCAGTGAGGGCGCAAGGCGGCAGGCTGACCGAGGTCACGCATTTGCCCACAGATAAACCAGTGAAGGAGAGAGCAGTGAGATAGACCACACAGGCCCCAGCGGCAGGAAGCAACAGAGGGGACCACCATTATTCCTCTCTGACCCTGCCCCCACATACAGCGTCACAACTCGCTGGTCACAACCCGCCCTGGTGAACACCTAGGGCTCCACTCCTCATACCTAACAGGCACAAACAGAGCAAAACATTATGGCTCAAGAAGAACAGCTCAAAGCCCCAGAGCCCATAACTCATAGCGACCAAGAAATAGCCAAACTTTCAGATGCACAGTTCAAAACACTGGTGATCAGGATGCTCACAGAACTGGTTGATTTTCATCGCAAATTAGATGAAAAAAATGAAGGCTAAACTAATTGAAATGAAGGGAAATGCACGGGAAACCAATAGTGATGGAAAGGAAACTGGGACTCAAATCAAGGGAGTGGACCAGAAGGAAGAAAAAAATGACCAAACAGAAAAATACGAAGAAACAAGAATTCAAAAAAATGAGGAGAGGCTTAGGAACTTCCAGGATATCTTTAAATGCTCCAACATCAGAATTATAGGGGTACCAGAAGGGGAAGAGGAACAGCCACGAGTGGAAAACTTATTTGAACAAATAATAACGGAGAATTTCCCCAAGCTGGCAAAGGAAATTGACTTCCAGGAAATCCAGGAAGCTCAGAGAGTCCCAAAGAAGTTGAACCCAAGAAGAAACACAGCAAGGCACATCATAATTACATTAGCCAAGATTAAAATGAAGGAGAGAATCCTAGAAGCAGCAAGAGGTAAGGGGACAGTCACCTACAAAGCAGTTCCCATCAGACTGTCAGCGGATTTCTCAAAAGAGACCTTACAGGCAAGAAGGGGCTGGAAAGAAGTATTCCAAGTCATGAAATCCAAGGACCTACATCCAAGATTGATCTATCCAGCACAGCTTTCATTTAGAATGGAAGGACAGATAAAGTGCTTCTCAGATAAGATCAAATTCAAGGAGTTCATCATCACCAAGCCCTTACTATATGAAATGTTAAAGGGACTTACCTAAGAAAAAGAAGATAAAAAAAGATGAACAGTGAAAGGACAGCACACTCACAGTTATTAACAACTACACCTAAAACAAAAGCAAACTAAGAGGACAGCTAGATCAGGAGCAGAACCATGGAAATGAAGATCACATGGAGGGTTAGCAACAGGGGAGTGGGAGGAGGAGAAGGGGGGGGAAAGTATAGAAAATAAGTAGCATAGATGGTAGGTAGAAAATAGATAGGAGGGAGGGCAAGAATAGTATGGGAAATATGGAATGTAAAGAACTTGAGACATGTGGTCATAAACTAAAAGGGGGGAATGGTGGGGGAGGGGTGTTCAGGGTGGAGGGGAATGGAGGGGGGAATAGAACAACTGTAATGGCATAATCAATAAAATAAAATAAAAAAGTAAAAATAAATAAAAATTTAAAACAATAAAAAAATAAGACACAAAAGTCCATTTAAGTTTCTATTTCTATAAAATGTCCGGAACAGACACATCTACCAAAACAGGAAATCAAGTGGGAGGTGCTTAGGGCTGGTGGTGTGGAAGTGTTGGGGAGGTCCAGGAGGTATATGCTAATAGATGGGGTAAGAGCTGGGATGCAGCGGGGTTACTGCTTACGGGTACAAAGTTACATTGGGGGATGACAAAAATGTTCTAAAACTGACTGTGGCAATGCTTACACAATTCTGTGCATATTAAAAATGTTGAGTTGTACATTTTAAATGGGTGAAAAGTATGCTGTGAGAATTCTATCTCAATATAGCTGTCATTAAAAGCTAGAAAAAAAAAGAATTGAAATGGTACCTGCTCTTCTACTGTCTCCTCCTATTGTAATGCTATCTACTCGTCCAAGTTGAAAAACCTAGGTCATATTTAATCTTTCTTTCTAAATCCAGTCACCAAGCCTTATTAATTTTATCTCCAAAACATTTTCTACATTTGTACCACCTTTTGAAGTCCCAACTTCTTACTTCTTTCCTAGATTACTGTAGATTTTAATATATTTTTTGAGGCTCCAAGTCACTAAGATTCAGAATCTGACCAATCTATCTTCCTCTTCTAATATGTATCTTTTTGTACATTTCTATATAAAATTTCCTAACGCACAGGACTGGCCTGACAACTCAATTCACATACACACACACACACACACACACACACACACACACACTTTTGCTTTGTTTAAGGGTATTAAAATAAAAAGACCTGGTAACTAATATCTTAGCACAGCATGTGCATGTCAAATCAGAAATAAGTGATTTTAATAAAACATTATAATCAATATAACAGATAAATATAAGGCATGTAAAGAGAGTACAGTAGGCGATCCTTGCGGCTAGAGGTTAGGAAAGAGAATAGGAAATTAGGAAACAGCTGACCTTGTGGTGACAGATGGACAGAGACACAGCAGGAGTAAGACTGCTTACTCAGGAGGTGGACAAGGCAGGAGGGGACATTCCACGTAGAAGGCACGAGTACATGCAAAGATCACAGATACTCTGATATATTACTAGAACTGCAGGCAGAGAAACAGGGCAGGAGTGCAGGAGGCACCAGGAGGAGCAGGGGACAGGGCTGAAGACAGGCAAAGGTCAGAGGTCAAGTCTAGACTACAAGGAACAATTTAGGAATCTTAAGCAAAAGTGAAATACAATCCAATTTGAACTCTACAGACCAATGACTATGGAGAATGTATGGAGGCAAGAAAACAAAGGAAAAAATAAATGGGACTACTTCAAACTAAAAAGTTTTTGCACAGCAAAGGAAACTATGAACAAAATAAAAAACAACCCACGGAATGGGAGAACGCAATCTCTGATACATCTGATAAGGGGTTAATATCCAAACTTTATAAATTACTAACAAAGCTCAACACCAAAACAAACTAACAACCCAATTAAAACACAGGCAAAGGACCTGAACAGTCATTTCTCCAAAGAGTACATACAGATGGCCAATGGATATCTGAAAATATACCCAATGTCACTAATCAGAGAAATTCAAGTTAAAACCACAATGAGATATCATCCCACACCTGTCAGAACGGTTATCTTCAGTAAATCAACAAACAACAAGTGCAGGAGAGGATGTAGAGAAAGGGAAACCCTTCTGCACTGTTGGTGGGAATGCAGACTGTGCAGCCACTGTGGAAAGAGTATGGAGATACCTTAAAAAATTAATGGATCTGCCTTTTGACCCAGTGATCCCACTTCTGGGAATATATACAAAGGAACCCAAAACACTAATTTGAAAGAACGTAAGCACCCCTATGTTCACTGCATTGTTAATTACAATGGCCAAGATTTGGAAGCAGCCCAAGTGTCCACCAACAGATGAATACATAAAACAACTATGGGACATTTACACCCATTGTACACCATCAGGACCTGAAGAACACTATGCTAAGTGAAATAAGCCAGTCAGAGAAAGAAAACACCATATCATTTCACTCACAGGTGGAATCTAACGAGCAAACTGAACTAACAAGGAAAATGGGGACAGACTGATGGATGGAGAGCAGATGACAGCTACTGGAGGGGGGAGGTAAGTGGTGGAGGGACTGAGCAAAAAGGAAAAAGGACTCATGGATGTGGACAAGAGTGTGGTGGTTGCTGGGGGGGAGGGGAGTATAAGGGAATTAAATGGTAATGAAAAAACAAAATAAAGGTTAAATAAAATATTTATAGTGAAAGGAGATTATGTTTGAGATTTTACTTAAAATAATTCATGGGAGAATGAGCGGAGGGTCACAAGGAGGTACAGTTGAAACAAGATGATAAATTTATCGTTGCTGAAGCTAGAAGTTGATACCTATTGAAACTAGGGGAAGAGTACATTCCCTCTACATTTTGAAATTTTCCATAATACACTTTAAAATTACAAACATGCAAACTATATACAACTATATACTATACACTACTATACACACTATGTACTACTATACGTACAATCTATTTGTATGTAATACATATTATACATGAAATATATATTTAAAAAAATTTATGTATGTATAAATAAATATGAAAGCCTAGAATACACCCAACTAATCACAGTGATTAATTCTGGGGCAGAAAATGAGATTGGTAGTCTTTGCAATATTTTCCTTTTCTCCAAGTAGACTATATTCATATGTGCCTACTAAAATAAAAATTATTTTAAATTAAATATAAAATAAGAATAGATTTTTAAAAAATTCACCATATATAAAATTCTTATTTTTCTGTCACCTTATACACAGACGATGCTGAACATTTATTTTTCAATCTCTACAAAAGTCTAAGACCCAACAAGATTGGAGAAAGCGGTCTGAAAACCTGAGGATCTCCGGCGGGGTGATCAAGCAGCCTTCGTGCACCGCGTCAAAGATGAAAACTCGGCCCCGACACAGCACTGCCACGTGACTCGGGGAACACCCTTCACTCTCTGGGGAAAAGAAACAAAACACAAGGCTAAATATCTCAAACAAGAGTAAAGCTGTATATTTCTATCCAATAGAAAAAAAATCACTCCTCCAATATTATACATATTATATATCTAATCTATCACATGAGCAAAAATGCTTTAATAAAGTGATGGACTTCAGTTATGATGATATAAATACATGCTCTTGAAACCTGTCCATGTGAAACATCTAGAAATCCATGGGAATTTCAAATATTCGTACACCTTGAGAACCATATAAATCTCAAACTACTACAGGGAATTCTAGCTTTATTTACAGACAGGAATGGGAAGGGGAAAGGGTAACAGAAGAGTTCTGGAGGCGATCTATTTGTTGTTGTTGTTTTAATTAATTTTTTATTGTACTTTCCCCCACTACCATTTAGCCCCTTACACCGCCGCTCCCCGCCCGCAGTCAGCACATCGTTGTCCACTCCACGAGTCCTTCTTCCTTTCTGCTCCATCCCTCCACCCCTAACCTCCCCCCCACACCAACCCCCACGGCCCTTAGCTGTCATGTTGCTAGGAGAGCTATTTGAATTAACCAGTTTTTCTTTCAGATTATTGTAATGTTTATTGTTCATTAGATAATTTAACTGCAGTAATATGTAGCTGTAATTTCTCAAGAAAATAGTTTTTAGTAGAATAAGGGCACTGTATGCATGAGTGGCAAGGAAAAAGAATTTTTGCCTAATCTGTAGCTTTATTCTGATATCCAGTAAGCCACCGGTAACTGATTCAATGTTTCCTTTGGTACACACTAACTCCCCAAGAACTACTGGTTTGCTGTAGACTTCAGACTATTCTGTTGTACCCCATTTTTCAAGTACTAGTTCCTCAAACAAGGGTCTTCCTGTATGACCCCTGCTCCTTCCCTCTAAGCAAGGGGAAAAAAGATAAAGAAAACTTAGAAAAGATACACACTGCCCCTGGAAGGAAATTTACTGGTTGATGCTATATACAAGAAACTGTGCTAAAGGCTTTACACATACTATCTCATGAAATCTATTAATCAACTATGAGGAAGGACCATCTCCTGAGAGTACTGCTATTTTTTCCCTGATACCCTATTTCCTTAAGTCCTAGGAGGTGAGGCCTGTATTTTTCTCGTCCCTCATGGCCACCCCCGATCCATTTCTACTCTCTTCCCCTTCAACACTCCCCCATTCCCTTTTACACTTATTGTCACTACTTTTATTGCTGTCCTCTACTGAACACAGCTATTCAAACTGTAAGGCTGGAAAAGAACAAAGATAAACTTGATGCAAAAATAACCAATCAATGGTTGGGAGGAGGGTGCTTCCTCAGGCTCCACCTTACAGAGGATATCTGAGCAGAGAACCAAAGGACATGAAGGAGCAAACCATGGAAATATCTGCAGGAAGAGAGTTCCAGGCAGAGGAGACAGCAAGCACAAAGGCGCTGTGACAAAAATGAGCCAGTCTGCTTGTGAGAAAATGAGTCAGTGCAGCTGCAGCGGACAGAGAAGAGGAGAGAGCAGGAGAGGAGCTTGGGGCCACATGATACCAGCTTCAGAAAAGGCCTTCCGTTTTCAGTATGATGGGTTTTAAGTGGGAGAGCAATGACACAATTTCATTAATACTTTAAGAAGGTCGCTCCAGCTGCTATATGGAGAAGAGATTTTACGAGAAAAGAGACTACACAGCAAGGTCAGTGAGGAAGTAACTGTAGTCGGGAAGAAAATGGCCTAAGCAGAAGGTCATGGGGGCTTTGACTAGGGTGTGACACTTGAAGGTGAGAAGGGGTCACTTTTTTTCTTCTAAGAGGAAGATGTTACAAATTGGAACAATCCAGTAAGAAGGTAAAACTGGTAACACAGCACAGAGAGAAAGGATAATCCAGAAGCAAGGTCCTTGATTAGGCAAAAGGAGGAGGGCCTAGTGCACCACGCGGGAGCATCCTGAGGAGTCAGAACAGTTCACCCATTTCTCAAAAGGGAAGGCAAAACATATGACTGCATTACTGTAATACAAGGGGGTTGTAGGATGGGAAAATACTTAAGTGAGTATATTTGCTGTGACTGCTGTAGCCAATTTCACTAACTCAGTAATTTATCACTAACAACACAAATTTACTACTTTACAGGTCTGGGGAGAGAAGACTGAAATGGTCTTACTGAGCTAAAATGCCCTTTGAACAAGCCAAGTTTATGATGCCTAGGGGGTTGCGCCGCAACGCACACACAAACACAGCAACAATGACGACAACGAACTGAACGAAATAAAAAAATAAAATGCCAAAAAACTGGGCTGGATCATCTTATTCAACTATTTGGAGAGGTCTTCCCTGACTTTTGGATCTAAAACACCCACCCAGACTCATGCTGTTGGAATTCTCTGTATGGTATTTGTCACTAACTCTGATATTTTTCATCTACTCATTATCTCAGCTTTGTCCCTATCCACACCTCTTCACACAGCCGGAAGTTCAAGAATATACTAACCGTGACAGCTTATGCCAACTGTAGCAGGAGGCACATTGCTAAATTAATTAATACCCCCTTTACATACTGTAAATTAAAGGAGTTACGTTATATCAGGACATACACGAGTTGATAAATACCGAATTCAAAACCAGGTACTGATATTACTTTTTAACTGATTAGTTCTAATTTATCTCTTTTTGCTACTGTTATTCTCATATCAATTTTGCCTGTTCATCTTTTTCATTCATATTTGAGCATTAAACTTTATGGCATAAATAAACAAGTTCTTTAATCCTTTTTAAAAATTCTTTCACTTGTAACATCAAGGTAAATGTGTATAGGCTTGCAGACATTATTCCCAAGCATCTAAAGAGGTTTACAAAGAGGAGATAAGTTGTACATGAAAATGAACTCATAGCTCTCACACTATAAGCAAAGTTGGGTACAGAAATTTTACTTTTTTTTTTGCATCATTTTAAAGATTTTATTCATTTATCTTTAGAGGGGAAGGAAAGGAGAGAGAGAAAGAAATATCAATGTATGGTTGCCTCTCATGTGTCCCCTGCTGGGAACTGGCCTGTAACTCAGACACGTGCCCTGACTGGGAATCGAACCATGGTTGTTTGGTTCACAGGCCTGAGCTTAATCCACTGAGCTACACCAGCCAGGACTAGAAATTTTACTTTTAAATGAAATTTTATGTAAGAAAGATATCCACTCATACATTCTGCAATAATTATAATATATGTCATTAAATTTATAAAAAATAAAAAGTCTTGAAGTAATGAAACTAGCAATTACTACCACAGAATTTTCCATTTCAATATATGCTAAGACACCAAGGAGCAACTGTCATTAAACTAATAGTAAAAACTTTACAAAGACTTTGATGAGTCAGTCTGAACTCACGTGGCTTAAAGAAGATTGATCCCCACGTTCTCACCTCATACAACAAGAAAGTACCTTCGCAATGAAAGGGGCCTAATGACAACATAGGAGCAAACACTCAAAAAGAGACTTCAGATAAGAAGTAACAGAGGCAGGCTACTAAGATGCTAGGAAAATTCCTGGGCAAGTGGAATGGGGAAATTGAGACAAGATAATTAAACAAGGCCAAACAATTTGAAGAACTTAAAGCCAGCCAGTGAATCATAAGACCTCATCTTCCCTAACCAAGGACACTTGAGAGCAAATGGTTTGTATCTCCCCTCCCTAATCAGAGAAAACACAGCTTCAATCACTTTGGTCAGGGAGGCAGAGAACGGAGAACCAATTAATGCCACTGGTGCCAGCCAGACTCAAGGGCAGATGAAGTCCGGGGAACAAATAAAAACCGGTTTAGAGCCAGAGAGACCCAAGATAAAAGTAAAACAGTATAGCAGACCAAACAATAATCCCAAACTCCCGTATATGCTCATTTTGATGCATCAGCATAACAAAAACACACCTAAAAAGCTGATGAATATTCTCCTAAAATCCTTCAGTAAGATTCTTGCCCGTGGGAGAGAAATAAATCTCTCAAGGTAAAAGATACCAGCATGCACTCACTCTACAGCATGCCCACGCCCTTCTTGGACATGAACTTTTTACTTCCTCCTAAACTTGAGGCGTCCCCATGAGACCTACAGCAAGGGGAGCAACAGGCAGTGGCAGCTCAACCCACCTCCAGGTCCCCCTTTTCTCTGACTTCCCAGTAAGCTAAAAGCAGCCCCCACCTTGGCTTACTTCTGTCACTGTGACCTTTACTTCCCAGTGAGCGAACAGCAGCCCCAACTTGACTTACTGCTTTCCTGTAATGTTTCTAGGGAGCCAAAACAGAGCTCCATGTAGGCTTCCTTTTATTGCTTCTTCTACCCTAAGTCCTTCCTCTGTTTCACTGTCCCCAGGTTTAGTAAAAACACTCTCAACATCACCTGGCATTGTGGAGTTGGTCCTGTCCAAAGTCAAGGCCCCGCACACTAGAAGCCAGATGGAGGCAGACCCACAAGGGGCCTGGACACTGTCCGTGACAGAATGAGGGCAGAACAGAAGGAACCCATTCACAGTCCCCAGATTTCCTAATAACTCTTCATAATCCCACTCTCCAACTAAAATTTAAATTTTTCAAATGATGCAACATAAGCATCAGGTTTGTACAGAACCACGTAAGACAAAATTTAGAAAATCCATTCCCATAAATCACTTTCAACTAATCAGGATGACTGAAAGATAAGGTTCATAGAAAGTATTTGATTAGTCGAAATCCAAAAAGAAATACTCTTGAAAATAATGTTTCGCCATGTCATAGGAACTACCACAGAACTACCCCAAATCCCAGTGCTTTTACCAAAGAAAGTACCCGCATTTTCTACGTACCAGTCCTAAAATAATTCCTAACTGAATCTCTCTTAATTCCTGGAATCTTGCAGGTAGAAAACAGCATTCTGAATTGATTCATATCTAAAGGAGTATTTCCAACTTTATTAACAGGCACTTTTTCTCTATTAAAACAAAAGAAAAGTATTTTGATTAAGAAATCCTTATAAAACTTACACCAAATAGTCGCAGCTGTAATATTCATTCCTAAATAAGTAAATAAATCTCAGCTTTTGCTACTCGAGACTTTGGTAAATTTCATACCAGATTCGCATAAGTAGCCTTACTTTCTTAGTAGCTGCCAGTAGTTCAAGTTATGCCAAAGACTTATACTTCCTCTTTCCAGCTGTGTGCCTTCCTTGGGAGGCCAGTAGTGCTCAAAATGGGACGCGGGACCCCCGAAGTTGACGTTCAGCTGCGACGGTGTACGCACATCCAGGTAGGCCACGTTCAGCCACCACTCTTCCAGCTGAAATAAAGAACATCGGCCCAGGGCTACTGAAGATCCGGGAAAGGGTAAGAAAAAAGGTTACTGTCTATACGGTTCTTTTTCTTTAATTTCTTTTGAAACAGTAGGGTCTTAAATACTATTCAGTTTAACTACATTAATGTTTAACAAAAACATTAAACAAAAAAGCATGACCTTCACACAGGTCATGTTGGAGTCACAAATACTCAACACAGGACGGAGGTGTGTTTTCTCAGAGCACCTCGGGCACAACAGAGGGTCAGTCAATTCTTCACTTAAGAGATTTACAATTTTCCCTTTTTAAGCAAAAACTAAATACTAAATCAGAAATACAAAAACTTGGCAGTAGGTTTTTAAAAACTAGTTTAGGTTTTTCACACAGTGATGTGTGTGTCCTCCTTTCACTAGAAACACTTTAATTTCATGCACAAGTAAGCAGATCTTATCAAATTACTTGGAATTATTTTTTAAGAAATTGATGTTTTCGATTATAATCATTCAGAAAAAGATATAAATGAGCCCTGGCTGGCGTAGCTCAGTGGATTGAGCGCGGGCCTGTGAACCAGAGTATCACGGTTCAATTCCCAGTCAGGGCACATGCCTGGGTTGCAGGCCAGTTCCCAGTGGGGGACTCACGAGAGGCAACCACACATTGACATTTCTCTTCCACTCTTTCTCCTTCCCTGCCCCTCTCTCGAAAAATAAATAAATAGAATATTTAAAAAAAAAAGATATAAATGAAAAAGATACCAGCAGAACAACAACTTCTTACCTTTACCCTAATTTAATTAAAATCACTCAAGACTCAGGATTAATAAAGGAATCTGGAAGTATAAAGTTTTATTATTCCATCATAGGCATCAAAGGCTGGTGAAAAGATAAGCTAGTTTTTTTAATTTCTAAAACTAAAAGATAATCACAATCATTATTCCTAGACTAAATCCTCAAGTTGCACTACAGAAGTAGTTAAGCTAAAGAAGCCAAAGAAGGATTACTTGTGGAACACTGATATCCTGTATAATTATTATGGCAACATCTCATTTATCGGTATGAAACAGAGAATACTTATAACCGATCTCCATCTTTGCAATGGCCTTTTTTCAGATGCATTGTTTAAACATTTGTCACCTACGTGACGCATCTATTTTACTAGTGTTTCAGGATTTTTTAGGCAATTAATACTTTAACAAAATGTTTCTCTAAAGCTTGGTCTACAAATCACCTGCATTAGAACCACATGGAGTAATTGTTAAAATAAGGATTTCTGGGCCCCACTCCAGAGATACTGAATCAGAATTATTTGTCCCAGGAAATCTGCATTTTAATAAGTTTTCCAACTCACAACACTCAAAACTCTACAGAGTTCAGTGATTCCTTCATTCTTTTTTTTTAAAGACTTTATGTTTTTTTAAAGATTTTATTTATTTTTAGAGGGGAAGGGAAGGAGAGAAGGAGAGAAATATCAATGTGTGGTTGCCTCTCGTGAGTCCCCTGCTGGAAACTGGCCTGCAACTCAGGCATGTGCCCTGACTGGGAATCGAACCGCGATCATGTGGTTCGCAGGCACACGCTCAATCCACTGAACTACACCAGCTAGGGCTGACTCCTTAATTCTTTTGAATGACCACATTGACTGCAAGAATTTTTACAGTAATAATTAAAAAATAAAGTTATTTACATTTTTACTTTTTAAGCATCACCAATTTTCTGTTCTTAAGTATAATAACATAAATACCCAATTTCTTTTTCCTTTTGCCCTTTCAAGCAATTTCTGGTGCAGTTTCTCTCCAATGCCATTTTGAAATTTTTGGACAATTTCTTCAGTTTTCTTATATTCTTCTTCATTTGCAACAAACGGCTTTACTATAAAGAAAAAATATGCATATATGCATTAAAGTACTTGCACATCAAGTACCACAAAGTCACCTCAATTATTATTACACAAATCCAGAGACTTGGTTATGTAAAATAATTATGCATATATTAATTATCACTGCCATCCAATAAATTAGAATTTACAACCTGAAAATATCTCAAAAGTAACAATACAAAATACTGTAAAAAAAAATACAACTGGAAATTATGTAATCTAATAACCATTTTCTAAGAAATTATTTTAAAATCACTCTGGATGCTGATGACTAAAGTGACAGAGACGGGACTACTGCATAGCTATCAGTCCAGTAGGAGAGTAAATGCTATTTAGCCCTGAACAGTGAATCAGCGTCTTTCCACCGGTGTTCAAGCAGAGCTGTGAGCATTCTGTGTGTAAATGCAACATGCCAGTGCAAAGCCTGCTCAGAGCAGTGTTGGTTTGGGTTTCCTTCAAAAAGAGAGGAAAGCAAAGAAAGGAAACAAAGAATCAAAGAATGGAAACAAAAAAAGGGGAGAGAGGGAGGGAAGGAGGGAAGGAAGGAGGGAGGGAGGGAGGGAAGGAGAGAAAAAAAAAGAAAGGATACAGAGTTCTTAGTCCATCGAAATCAAGAAACCAAGTGCTTTGAAAATTAAGCTATAAAATACATTTTAGAAATCTTAGGGCACTATTATCTTCCTTTTGTTGTAGTTTGCCTCTTTAAAATCTTGTCTTAAAATCAATTTAACTATCAGTATTCATAAAGTATATAAGTGAATAATCAAAAACAGTGATTAACCAGTGAATTTTTTTTTAAATATTTTATTTATTTACCTTTAGAGGGAAAGGGAAGGAGAGAGGGAGAGAAACATCAATGTGTGGTTGCCTCTCATGTGTCCCCTGCTGGGAACTGGCCTGCAGGGAACCGGTCTGCAACCCAGGAATGTGCCCTGACTGGGAATCGAACCGCGATTGTCAACCAGTGAATTTTTTTAAAAAATACTATAATTCCCAGATGAAAGTAGATGAGAAAAAAGAGATAAAGAACTTTAAAAAATTAAAAAACAGAGGGCTTCCACTTCAATTAAGAAAACTAAATACAGTGGAACCTTGGCTGTTGAACTTAATTTGTCCAGAAGCCTATTGGAGAAGCCGTTTGTTAGAAAACAGAATCACAGTCTCCCTCGAGCATTCTCTCCTTTGTCACCTAAGAGACACCTGACTGATCATACAGGTACCAGCATGACAGGTTGTTGGACTAAGAACCAAAGCTTTGTTTGACAACTGAGACAATTTTTCCTCAAACAACTTGGCCGAGAACCTAAATGTCCAAGAATCAAGGTTTGACTGTACATAGATTTACCTCCACAAATTCTAGAAACTCGCTAAAATGACAGTAATTAAAAAGGTATAAATCCATAAGGACAAAAGATAAAAAAGAGAGAACAGCAGACAGATTAAACTAACATTTTACTAATTATAAAACACATGGGAAAATGGCAACTGGCTTTGTAGAATGGAGCAGGTATCAAAAGCCTGGAGAGTAGAAGGTCATGAGAGAGTTAGGTGCAAACCAAAAAGCAAGCCAATTCCTATAGTATAATCCCAGAAAGGTTCAAGAATTCAAGATGCACGGACTTCCAAAAGCAGGGGGCAAAGTGAGACCGAAAACAGGAGGCTTGCTTGCAAGTCTCTGGAAGCGGCAATCGCTCCATCCACACTCGCCTCTGTACAGAAAGCCAGGCAATTTCCTCCCAGTGCCAGTAGAAATGTGGTTTACTCTCAGGAAAAGCTGAACCAGGCAGGCAGGATACATGGATTCTAGCTCAAAGTGAAAAAAAGAGGACTGGATTACAATGAAAGCCTATACTCAGAACAATGAGTCCTCCAGCCCCCTCCCCCAACTAAAACACGGGAAGTCAGGCTTATGCCTTCTAAACAAATGGTAAGATTCTTCCTTGACTAGAGTGGTAAGTATAAGAGAAAGGACTTCTGGTGTTTGAGTATGATGTAACAGAACTGCTGGGTCTCTGTCCTGCTACCCTAGAAGGCTCCTTCTAAGGCTCGCTAGCCACACAGCCCCACCCATGAACACAGAACTCCTAAGGACTGCCAAATCCTTGAGGGAAGCCTCTCACGGGAGAGTCAGAAAGCAGAACTAACAAAGGATTGGTAATATTAAACAGTGAACAGACCAAAAAGGGGAAGGCGTTAATAATAAATATCCACCCCAATCTTCAAGAAAAGAGATGCTGAGGAGTAGAGTAAGTCCTTGGCAGGCCCACTGCTCTAACTTCCACACACCTAAAGTGACGCTCTAGGTGTGCAACAAAGGCTGTGCCTTTGAGGAAAAGCCGGATATTCAAGCTGGATTCAGAGAAGGAAGGGGCCCTCGAACTGCAAGCACTTGTTGGATGCTGGAGTGCTCCAATGGATCCCAGTCTGCTCCAGTGGATTTACAGACTACAGTAAAGCCTTTCACTGCATCAAGCATGAAGAGCTACTGGTTGCTGTAAAAGGAATGGATGTGCCTCAGCTTTTGACCACCCTGATGTGTAACCTGTATTGTGGACAGCAAGCCACTGTCAGGACAGAATAAGGAAAGACTGAACAGTTTCCTAGAAGCAAAGGTGTCAGATAAGGACACATTTTATTTCCCTACTTGTTTAACATGTACACAAAACATAGCATATGAAAAACTGGACGAGAATCAAAGGGAGGTGGAGTGAAAAGTGGTGAAAGAACTATCAATAATCTAAGATACTCAGAGGGCACCATCTTACTGGCAGAAAGCTGCAATGGTCTGAAATGACTTCTGACAAAAGTGAAAGAATAAAGTGCCAAAGCAGGGCTGCATTTGAACATCAAGACAAAACTCATGACTACAGAAGAAATACACAACTTTAACACAGACAATGAAGATAATGACACTGTTAAGATTTTGCTTACTTTGATTCAGTCATCAATTCAAACAGAGACTGCAGCCTTCAAGAGAAGGCTGAGACTTGAAAGGGCAGCAGGGGAAAAATTAGAAAGGATCACCAAGGCAAAGGTGGGCTGTTGGAGACCAAAGCTCAGGTCATCCATACCTATGTATTTTCAATGACTATTTACAGATGCATGCGCTGAACAGTGAAGAAGGCTCTTAGGAAAAAAGTGATTCATTTGAAACATGTTGTTGGAGGAGAGCTCTATGGATACCCTGGACCACCGGAAAGACAAACAAGTGTGTCCTAGCATTTGCCCAAAATATGACTGGAGGCAAAAAGACAAAACTGTAGCTGTCCTACCATGGTCATATCATGAAAAGGCAGGGTTCTTTGGCAAAGACAATAAAACTGGGTACATAGAAGACAACAGAAAAAGAGGAAGACCAGGTGGATCAATCATATAAGAGAAGCCATAGGTATGAGTCTGTAGCAGGTGAGTAGGGTTGAGGACAGGACATTGGGGACATCGCTCATTTATAGAGTCGCCAGGAGCAAAAGCTGACTCAACAGCAATTAACACACTAATAACTTAAGGAAAACATTTTTAAATGAAAAGCTTAGCCCAGAAGGACCCAGATCCAAGTAACAGGGGTTCCAGAAAGACAGAGCAAAGAACTGAGGAGAAAACTATCAAATATTTCAAAAATTTCCTAGAACTAAAGACCATGACTTTTTATACTAAAAGAACCCACTGGGTATTCAGAGACAAAAATTTAAAAAACTAGGAGACATCATTGAGAAATTCAGAATGGTAGGGATAAAAAAAGGGGGCTTCAAACACACTCAGAGAATTAAAAACTCATAAAGGACTGAACATCAGAACAGCATCAGACTTCTTAAGAGAAACAAACAGCGCCTTCAAAACTCTTTAAAAATATAATTTCCAACCCAGAATTCTACAGTCAGCCTAACAATCAAGTATGAAGGTAGATTAAATATTTTTTAGGTCCTTCATTATTTTCCTCCCAGATACCCTTTCTCAAGTGGCTACTGAAGACATACTGCACTAAAATATGGGAAGACAAAGAGAAAAAAAGAGGGAGACCGACTCCAGGAACCATGGAATCCAACACTGGAGAGGGGAAGCGAACGGCCAGGACGATGACCAAAGGCAGGCCCCAGATTGGGCCTGGAGGGTAGAGGGTGCCAGGAGGGATGCCTCCGAGGAGAAATGAAACTAAGAATATCTTATTACTGCATATAGTCAGGGATCCTCAGTGCACTCAAGTGTTCGAGAATGAATTAAGTTGTGACGACAAAGCAAACTCAGCAAATGAAAAACGGGGGGAAATGCAGCAAGAAGGTAATCAAAGTGTACCAACTGGTTCTGTTATGAATAACTGCAAAACCATAAACCGTAAATGATTAGGTACATTAATTCCGTAAAGACTGAGTTATAGCAGGTGGAACCTTAAGTTAAATCAGGTAAATACAAATTAATTCTCACATGGCGGTTGGTACAACGACATTGAGAGAATGAGAGGGGAATGTGGATGCGTTGGACTGGACATATCCGGGCAGGGGGATGTTAGGGAGTAAGAGAGCTAAATCCACATATTTTAGGAGCCAATTCATAACATCAACAACCGAAAAATCTAAGAAATAATGAGATATTTAGTTTAAGTAGTTTAAGCCTGGAGATAACATAAGAAACCGGTAAATTATTTGAAAGTGCTTGCTGGAGAGAGTAGGATTTGCGGGGCACGGGCGGTGAGGCGGAGAACTGCTACTTTTTATTGTAAGCCTAATAGTAATATCTGGCTTTTTAAACTTACATGGAAAAATTAGGAGAAAATTTTGGACATTTAAGGATATTTAATTATCATGAGCCTGAAAGAAAAAGCAATTAGACCCTCATGAACCTCTAATAATTTCATAGTGCTTTAAGTTGCTAACAGTAGTTACACGAAAGATTGCAAACATACCTGATTCAAGGTATTTTTTTAACGATTCTTCGAGTGAAGGAACAGGAAGCGATGGAAGAGAATCCTGGTACTGAAATGTTCGTTCTTCAGTTGACTTAGCCAATTGATTTTCCATGATGCAATCACAATAGAAAAACTAAAGACAAAAAAAGGCCTCAGAACTTCAATCTCATAAATATTCTTACATGGGGTAGGTCCAACTCACAAAATCAATATTTAGGGACCACAGTATATTCAGGACTTGGTCCTAGCCCTTAATAAACATTTTCATGAACTTGTCGAGAACCAACTTAAAAAAAATTGTAGACTGATGGGAAGCAGAGTTTGCCACCCCAAAACATGCCTTTTGGGGGATACTGATTATTTTAAGCTCATTATTTTTAAGAAAGAAGATTTAGGGAAAACTTAGACCTGCCTTCAAACAGCCTGAAAACATTCAGACAGAAAACCTGCTCCAGGAAGGGAGCGACTGGTAACTACAGTTAAGTATGAACTCAGTGTGAACAGAGGGAGGAATCTGGCAGGGCATTTGCTGTAGTTCGCTCAGTGTCGCACAGTGAAAGGAATGCAACGATGACCCCGAAAACATTTATTTACCAAACATTTGCTTTTCACTCTCCACGTGAATTGCTTCCCTGCCCTTTGTAGTCCCAGAGCCCAACCTCCCACCTCTTGGCTGAAGATGGCACTTAAGCCGTAAACTGCCAGATCTCTCCGGGGTGGGGGTCGGGGGCCCATATTCTTACAGAACCTCCGTAAGTATTACATAATGAATTTGGCTATTTTCTCCTGTTACTCTGTCTCACATCAATTTGATTATTAGGCCAACCACAAGAATCTAGAAGAGTAGAAGGAAAAGTATTTTTCCTCCCCACAACTCAAGGTACTAGAAGTCAAGGCGTGATCAGTGGGACCAGGATAATGATCAGTTACTGAGCACCTACTATTTGCCAAATACTGTAGTACATGTTACAGAAAATGTGTTATCTCCCTAATTTTCATATTATCTCTGAAAGGTGGCATTCAGTGCCATTTTACAAATGAAGAAACCAAAACTCAGATTTAGTAGTTACTTGCCTAAGACCAAGGCAAGTTATTCTATTACAGAATAAACAAAATCACAGGAGAAGCTGCTACTACCTAATGGTGCGGATGGTGTAGGGCCTATATGAATGGTTTCAAGAGTCCCAAAGCAATCTTGGATGTTTTCCACAATATGTATTAATTTTCATCAGAAAATTAAATTAACTCAAAATGTGAATGAGGTATACAAGTGCTAAATGAAAAATGAGATTTCTCAAAAAAAGCCTTTTAAAACTAAATTATATATTAAAATAGCAATTGAGGACGTCCAGCCAAGATGGAGGCATAGGTGGAAATACTGTACCTCCTTGCACAACCACATTTAGGACAACAAAGATTTAAAAACAAAAACACAACCAAAACAGACAGAAAACTGAACCGAAGTCCAACAACAACAAACCATTCATCCAGACCAGTAAGAAAGGCGGAGCTGGCAGCCAGCAGATAGGGGTCCCTGCAGGAAAAGGAGGTGGTTAGCAGACCCAGGCGGGCCCAGGGGTGAAACGAGCAAACCCAGTAAGGCTCAAAAGGTGGCTGGCTGACTGTGGACACACATTCGCGCACAGATAAACCAGGCAAAAATAATGGGCAGTGAGACATACTTCACAACCCAGGGCCCCAGCGATGGAAATAAAGCCTAAAAGCACTGATTGAAAAAACTTTCAGGGGTTGAGGTGTCAGGAGAGGCTCGGAGCCTCACAGAATAGTTCATTAGAGAGACCCACAGGGTCCTAGAATGTGCACAAGCCCACCAGAACCAGAAGGGCCCAGTTTGCTTGTGGGAAGCAGCAGAGGGGACCAAAATCCGATAAAGAGTGGAACAAATGCCACTGCTCCCTCTCTAACCCCACCTCCTGTCACAACCTGGCAACTGGGTAGACCCACCCTGGTGAACACCTAAGCCTTCACCCCTCATAAATAACAGGCAGGACCTGACCAAAACATTATGGCTCAAGTAGAAGAACAGCTCAAAGCCCCAGAGCCAATACTTCTAAGTGACCAAGAGATAGCCAACCAATCAAATGCACAGTTCAGAACACTGGTGATCAGGATGCTCACAGAACTGGTTGATTTTCATCGCAAATGAGATGAAAAAATGAAGGCTACACTAAGTGAAATGAAGCAAAATACACAGGGAACCAATAGTGAGGGAAAGAAAACTGGGACTCAAATCAAGGGAGTAGACCAGAAAGAAGAAAGAAACAACCAAACAGAAAAGAATAAAGAAACATGAATTCAAAAAAATGAGGAAAGTCTTAGGAACCTCCAGGACATCTTTAAACATTCCAACATCCTAATTATAGGGGTACCAGAAGGGGAAGAGCAAGAGCAACAAGAGGAACACTTGTTTGAACAAATAATAAAGGAGAGCTTCCCCAATCTGGCAAAGGAAATAGACTTCCAGGAAGTCCAGGAAGCTCAGAGAGTCCCAAAGAAGGTGGACCCAAGGAGGAACACACCAAGGCACATCATCATTACATTAGCCAAGATTAAAATGAGAGAATTCTAGAAGCAGCAGGAGATAAGGGGACAGTCACCTACAAAAGAGTTCCCATCAGACTGTCAGCTGATTTCTCAAAAGAGACCTTACAGGCAAGAAGGGGCTGGAAAGAAGTATTCCAAGTCATGAAATCCAAAGACTTCCAACCAAGATTGATCTATCCAGCAAAGCTTTCATTTAGAATGGAAGGGCAGATAAAGAGCTTCTCAGATAAGGTCAAGTTCAAGGAATTCATCATCACAAGCCCTTATTATATGAAATGTTAAAGGGACTTATCTAAGAAAAAGAAGATTAAAAAAGATGAACAGTGAAAGGACGGCAAACTCACAGTTATTAAGAACCACACCTAAAATAAAAGCAAACTAAGCGGACAGATAGATCAGGAGCAGAACCATAGAAATGGAGGGTTAGTAACAGGGGAGTGGGAGGAGGAGAAGGGGGGAGAAGGTACAGAGAATAAGTAGCATAGACTGTAAGTAGAAAATAAATGGAGGAGGGCAAGAATAGTATGGGAAAAGTAGAAGCTGAAGAACTTGTGACACATGGACATGAACTAAAGGGGGGGGATGGGGGAGGGGGGTGTGCAGGGTGGAGGGGAATGAAGGGGGGCAATGAAGAGGAGGAAATGGGACAACTGTAATGGCATAATCAATAAAATATATTTAAAAATAGCAATTGAGAAATCAAAAAACAACATTGAGTAAGAATTTTCTGTTCTTTTAAATACTACCTTTTAAAATTAATAGCAAAGACAAACAAAATGTTCCAATCATAGGTTACAAAATAAAACATTAACAAAAACAAGGGTGTGGCAGAAACTCTTTTCAGCCAATATAATTTCCCCTTGTCTCCTAATAGAATCTCAAGTTTTAGCTGGGCATACTGCTACAGAGCTGTACCTCCGATGCTCCCTTGGAGCTAAGAATGGCTCTGTGATGCATGTATCACCTCCAGGTCATCCCCTATAAAGGACTACATGTGTCCTCCCTGTGCTTTCTCTCCTTCTCACCGCCTAGCAGGTAGTCCCAACTGGAACGGCACTTTGGACCCATTCATGGAAGCCATGTACAAGAAAACAAGATACTGGGAGCTTGGTTTCCAATCATTGCAATAAAGTGAGTTATAATCGTTTTGCTGGTGGAGTATCTTGCCTTCAACTTCTAAAAGCCAAATCTGTGAAGTGCAATAAAATGAGGGATGCTTGTATCGAGGTTGTCAGAATCTTCCTACTAGCCCTGGACTCCTCCCTCTAAATATATGAAAAATAAAAACTTTTCTCTCACTCATACCACTGTATTTTGGGCTTCCTTTGTTAAGGTAGAAGAGCTGATTATTGGCCTATACCACTAATATAAAGAGACAATCCAAAAGTGAGCGACAACAAAGATCTCATACTTCCTCAGCCTCTTCTTGTCTAATGGCTTTAGTTACACTTCACTTTGACCACCCATAAACATGGCTTTAGATCTAATGGAAATGTAGATCTGGGTTCAAATACCAACTTTACCACTTTCCAAACATATGCCCCTAGGTGACTAACTTTAACTACACTTCCTTAACTAGAGAGCATAATCAAATGATCAGACAGAGTTGTTAAAGAGTTTTTCAAAAAAATGCGTGCTGAAGCACATTATAAAAATAAATTAATCTAGTAAAGATGACCATATTATGATACCTAAGCAGAATTTCTATGAATGGCTTCCATGATTCCCCACCCCCTCCCTAATTCCCAGAACCATGAACATGAGATTTTTCACTTTCATGCTTGTGATCATGTTATTTCACACAGCACAACTGACCTTAAAATAGGGAGATTATGCAGATGAGTCTAATGTAATCACTTGAGCCCTTAGGAGCAGGCAGCTTTCTCCAGCTGGAGACAGAAGAGTCAGAGATTAAAACCACAAAAGGGCCCTGGCTGGTGTAGCTCAGTGGATTGAGCACGGGCCTGAGAACCAGACAATCGCGGTTTGATTCCCAGTCAGGGCACATGCCAGGGTTGCAGGCAGGTTCCCTGCAGGCCAGTTCCCAGCAGGGGACGCACGAAAGGTGACCATACATTGATGTTTCTCTCTCTCTCTCCTTCCCTTCCCCTCTAAAGATAAATAAATAAAATCTTAAAAAAAGAAAAAAAAACCACAGAAGGTGCTGTCTGGCTTTGAAGACGCAGGTGGTCTTATGGAACTAACAGAGGCCCCAGCTGACAGCCAGTAAGGAAAGCGGGACCTCCATTCTACAACTGCACGGAAATGAATTCTGCCAACAACCTCAATGAGCCTCCTGGAGAGGTTCTCCCCCCGGAGCCCCCAGAAAAGGGCCCAGACCTACATACAGAAACCTTTATTATAGCTCTGTGAGATCCTAAGCAGAGTGTGCAGCTAAACCTACCTGGATTTCTGATCTATAGAAGCTATGAGGTAACAAATGTGGTTTTTTCATTGTTTGTAATAAATCATTATGGAAGCAATAGGCAACAAATACACATATATAGAAAAAGCAAGCTACTCTCTGTATACCTCCCTGCCATTTAACAGACTCCAATTCCATACACGGTGCAGTCTTAACTAACCCAGAGGTACACATGAAAATATGAATTATCAGATCCTTTTGCCACATCAAACGCTAACCATGTCGTCTGACAAAGTCGAGGCATGGGGACTACGACTTCACAGAAGCATGTTCTGGCCAGGTGGACGTGGCATAAGTGGATATATGGTGTTGATTCTGTTCTTGCCGTCTCTTGGTGTTCCGACATTTACTTTTTTGATAATTTGGAATCTCCTAGAAATGATGGCCATTCTCAGAGCTGATCAACAACTAGGTCAGACTGAGAACAATGCCACGTTGGCCTTTCCCCAAAATAATACCCTCTCTGGGGGCCCAGAGGAGGAGAGACCCACAATGTCCAGTGAATCCAAGGGGAAGAATATTTCCTTCCCTGACCCAGTTAAGCAGATGCAGAACAAGTTAATACTAGGTAGCAGGGAGCCAGAATTACCCAGAGCACTCCCCCATCTTAATCCCCTCTAATGAAATAGCCCCTGAATATCTAAAAGTTGTTGGAGTAACACCCCTCCTTTACCTTGAATAAAAATATATATCAATTAGACAGGCATAGAAATAAAAAAAGCTGGCCAGTTATTACAAACTAAACACTCAGAAACAGTTACTAAAGAGTCAGAGTTTATAGTACACAGAGAAAACTTTTAGACAGAGAAAATAGTTAAGTTAGACATCACAAAGGCCTTATAATAAATTTCCTAACCTCTGCTCAGTCTAGTGTATCTTTTGCCCCAAATTCTAAGACCTTTAATAAACAATAAGACATTCAAATTCTGTACATAGAGCTATTTCAAATTGTCTGATTAATGGCTCTCTTGGTCAAAACAACTTTTGTTTAATGTAACTGAAACTATGGAAATTCTTGTACTTTTCCTGGTTACCTTTGTATTGATTTTTTCTGCTTAACTGATCATGCTATATACCTGCAAATATTAATCACTACCTAAAATGAAAATATAAAAACCTGCTTATACTTGCAATAAACGGAACAGAGCTTCACTGTCCTTTGAGGGGTGATGTCGTCTGTTACCCATCCCCGATGCCTTACCCACCTTCGGGATCTCTGGACCCTGCTGCGGCTGGACCACCGCATCCTTTCAAGAAGGATTATTTGTTTTGAACCCTCGACCATAAAGATTAAATAATTCCCCCCAAAACCTATATTCTCATTAAGAAAATGATGACACTGGGTTTAATTATAATAGGCTTACTGGCAGCAATAAGTTGTAGACTCAAAGTGGGAAAGAGACTTAGGAACAGTAAGTTTTAAAACATTGATTGTCAACATACCACTACACCAGATGAACTGTTTAGGACTGCCAGGAGCCTGTTTTGAAATCACACGGCTCTGAACAAGGCTGGTGACTATGGGAAGGAAGAAACAAGCGCGGGGTTGTAGAGTGGATATAGTAACAAAAACTGGTGAAAGAAAGTGGAGAACAGACAATCTAGAAGTTGGGAGGCCCCAAGACAGTTGGGAAAGTACAGCAAACGCACGCATAAATTAGTCCATCTGCTAGAAAACTGGATGAAAATTACACTCGGTTTCAAGCAACTGCACTCCCTTTCATTAGACAGGTTCACGTGATACAATGAACCTCTCAGTGCCCCAGTCACTATCTGGTGCCGGCGCCTACACAGAGTTCAAGGCTGGGCTTCAAAGACCTGGGGCGCAGAGGGCGACGAGAGCTCCGAGACTCCTCCCACCAACCCGAGGTCAGCTGTGTACACTCAAAAGGCGGCCAAGTGAGAGAAATCTAACCAAGCATCACGTCGGACAAGCCCTGCGGCCCGATGTCTCCGACCCGGGCAGCAGGTAAGATGCCTGCTGACCCGGCTCCCTCGCGGAGTCCTGGCACCTCCGCCGTCCTGCATTATTCAACTCTGTTCTACACTGTTTAACTTTCCCCCGCCCCCAACCTTAGAAGAAGGAGGGAGCGCTGTCTCCCAGGACCAGTCCGTCCTCACCCCGCGAGCTTCGCCCACTCCGTCGCATCCGACAACCGCGCCTGCCCGCTCCCTTAAGTGTTCAGAACTAGCGAGAAAGTGGATGGAAACCTTGAGGGTCCAGCCCAACGGCCACCGGGGAGTGGGGATTGGGTGGAAAACTGCGAGGGTTCTACCCTACAGTCACCGGGGAGCCGGGATTGGGTAGGAGCCGCGAAGGTCCCTCCCCACTCTCGAAGCTAAGGGGCGGGCCGGGCCTGCGCTCTGTGGGGACCCGGCCCCACCTCCGGCAGGCATCCTGGGTTTGGGGCTGGGCCCTGGTCTGCGGGCCTGGGAATGGTTCGGTGGTTACCGGATGAGCTGTCCAAGCCCGGCCTGGCCATAAAAAACTACTTGCTGCAGGTGGAGCCTAGCGCCCAGGCCGGGGTCTCAGTGGGGTTTCGGCCGGCCACGCTCCAGCTACACAGGTACCTAACCCTTTGGGGTGGACGCGGGAAACGAAGGCTCAGACCTTCATGCCCAACTTGTTCCAAGACTCGGCGACCTGTTTCCCTTCCTCTAGAAGCCCCAGCTCTGGTTTACCAGCCGCTTCGCCCCCCTCCCCAGTTTGACCTTTATGCAAACCCCAAGCAAAAAGTTACACCAGTGCCTTATAAAGGAATCTTATTGTTCACCCTGTGTCCTAGTAAGGGAACAACTACACTGGTACCTACTGAACCTTGCTTAACCTTCATCCACTAAGGTTGAAGTTTGCCCAGCGTAGACATGCTGCAGGATTCTGCGCTATCCTGGGCCTCCCTACCCTTCTTCAGGTCTTCATGATGCCTGAGGTCCTTTAATCCCCGAGAGATTCTCACACTGCAAGCTTGGGGTTGATGTGATGTTTTACTATTGCGCCAAAAAATGGAGTTTTCAAACAGTGAAGCTAGGCAAGTTCTAGAAGGAATAACATCATGTGATTAACTTTGTTGTTTACAGGTTAATCTATTTTACATTTATCTCCTGCATAAAACTGATTGTTTCATTTCAAATACACTTTATTTTTTTGTAAAAAAAAAAAAAACCACAACAGTTTGCAATAGCTTTAACTGGAGATCAAATATAAAGAACTAGATTTCAGATTTACATGACTTTGCAGGTCCCAATTCTGTATCTATCTTTCCTCACTCCCCTTGGTGAAATCTGACCTGAATGGAACTGAAGCTATGTATAACTGAATATTCACTTGGTGTGAATATTCATAAATTTTCTACAGAAATAATAATGCTTGATTACAATGCAGTTCCAGCCCTCACTGGAGGCGTTGTAAAATATTTGACAAACACACCTTTGCATTAAAAGTTCTGAATTCTGAAATATATCAGGCCAAAACATCTCCGATAAGGGATTGTAAACATATTAGTAATTGCTGAAGCAATAAAGAACTTACGTACTGTGTTGTGAATAATGTTAAAATTTGCTTATTTTTAAACAGTAATAAAAAGCTACTCAAAAACCTTACTGAACTTCTTTCTCCTAGTGAATTTTAGCACCTCTGAAAAAGTTTATGCATATTGGAGGCATGGAATTTCGAATCACTTAGCTACTGCCATACTCCTAGTCTTGATATTTATTTAAAGGGAAACAAAATATTTCTGTAAAGATTTCTGGATTCTTGGAAAAAGAAAAAAAACTATGAGACGGAGTGAAAATAAATTGAACAGAGACTTGAATGTGCAGGAGAAAAAAGGTAACTTTTAAAATATACTAATAAGCACGCACACCAGTAATCCCCCAAACCATATATTTATAAGTAATTTTTCTTCAAAATGCATAATATATTTTTTAATGATAGAGTCCAAATTATATTATGTTCAGGTTAAATTTGAACTAGTTCGCATTTCTTTGAATGGGGTGGGAGATATTTTCTAGTGAGAAAGATGTTTCAGCCACATAAAGGATGTTGATAATAAGAATTTGTCACAAGAACATAAATTGTAGCTCTTTAAGTTCCACCATGAAAAGTATAAAAATCTAAAGGTTTACATTTTGATCTGTGTAGCTAGCTTACTGCTAAAACTTACGACTCGAAGAAGTAAAGAGATGTACTATAAACAGCTCTACTCTATGGAACATATCTTTAACCTACTTTCATTTGGATGCATAAAATGAACATATTGAAGACATTGATCTTTTACTTTTTTTAATGGGGGTGGAGGGGGCAGTGGAGGGGTGGTCCTTTTAGGAAGCAGCCAAAGCAAAGTAAACACGTTGAGTGCAAAGAGGTCAACCCGATATTGATTATTGATGATTAGCTCTACTACCAACAGCGGATGAATGTGCAGAGGCCTCTTTTTAGAACTAATCACTGGTTTGGTTGCCATTTGTGATATTTACTATCTATAGTTACTATGTAAAACTTGACTACCAGCCCCAGCCAGGTAGCTCAGTTGGTTACAGCATTGTTCCCATGCGCCAAGGTTCTGGGTGTGATCCAGGGTCTAGATACATCGAAGAATCAACCAGTGAATGCATAAATAGTTAGAACAACAAACTGAGCTTTCTCTTTCTCTCTCCCTTCCCCTCTCTCTAAAATCAATTTTTTAAATGGATCACCAAAATTCTAGGGAAGAGTTAAGATAACTATGATGTTTTATAAAAATATTTTATTTATTTATTTTTTAGAGAGAGGGGAAGGGAAGGAGAAAGAGTGGGAGAGAAACATCAGTGTGTGCTTGCCTTTCCTGTGTCCCTCACTGGGGACCTGGCCTGCAACCCAGGCATGTGCCCTTACTGGGAATCGAACCAGCAACCCTTTGCTTCACCGGCCCGTGCTCAATCCACTGAACTACACCAGCCAGGGCCTATGATGTTTTTATACCTCAGAAAAATTCCTTATTACTAAACGGCATAATATTTTTTTAAATGTTAAATTTATTGGGGTGACATTGGTTCAGAAAACTGAAGCAGGACACAGAATAGGAAATCTTAGGGCAATGCAGCTGTCATCAGTCAGCATCCTGATTTCTGAGAATGTCCTTGTGACACCTGATAGTAATTAGTATTGTGGCGTCCTCCTCAAGTGGGCAATCACGGAGGATTGTGGGAAATTGCATGTGTGGAAGCTTAAGTAAAAACCCTATAAATTCTGTAACCAATGAATAGAAGACAGCCATCTGCTCCCTTATTTTGGGATAATGAAGCTCAGAGAACCAAGCCAGAAGCTACTATTTCTTTGGTTCCTGTACGACAGGGATGTCAAACTCATTTTCACTGGGGGCTACATCAGCTTCCTGGTTACCTTCAAAGGGCCGAATGCAGAGCTCCATGCCCCTAGTTAAGGAGTAGTTACATTTATACAGTCCTAAAATTACATTTGGCCCTGTGAAGGCAACTGCGAGGCTGATGTGGCCCCCAGTGAAAATGAGTTTCACATCCCTGCTGTAAGATTTGAGGCCCGGAATTAGATAAAAGTAGCCAAGAGGAACAAGGAATTCGAGGTAGCGTCCAGATAGAAAGTACAAAGAGTGCTGAACAAACAAGATAACCGCCTGTGCATGACCTTGTCTTTGCAGAAAATTATCCACTGCTGCAAGCAGAAAGCATAGCCATGTGTGTTCCCTTGAGATAGCCAATCGCTAACGGCTACGTCTGCTTCTGTATTTGCTTGCTTGCTCACCCCAATAAAAACCCTAGGCTGTAAGTGCCAGGCGCGACTCTCATTTGCAGCCCTCTGGGCACCGTGTCTCCCGGCACCGTGTCTCCGGACACCTTGAAAGTTTGCCCCTGCGCAGGTAAAACTTTGGCCAATAAAGTTCCATCTTAAACTCCTGAAAGTTTCCGACCATTTGTTGCTCGCGTTGGTGGATGCTACATGAGACATGAGGATTTTGTGCGTTGGGATGATTTTGACTTTGGAATTCATATGATTAGAGTCCCTATCCCCTTTTTTCTTTTTTATCTCCTGATGATTAGACCAAGAGTTGGAAATAGGGAAGGGGTTAGTTTAGGAGCAAAGAGAGAATTCCCTTAGCTCTGCTTTTGTTTTGCTTGCTTGTTTCTTTTGTTGATTAGGTTCTACTTATAGGTGAGATCGTATGTATTTGTCTTTCACCGCCTGGCTTATTTCACTTAGCATACTGCTCTCCAATTCCATCAAAGAGTAGAAATTAAGAAGAAACTGACAGTAACCAGAGGAGAGATAGGAGGAGTTAATGGGGAAAAAGTGGGGGAAGGGTTTTCAGGAATATTTATAAAAAACACACAGGCAAAACCAAAGTGGGGTAGGATCAAGGGTGGGAAGTGGGGATGGCTGGGGTGGGGGGGAGTGTTGGGGGGAAAATGGAGACAACTGTATTTGAACAATAATTAAAAGAATTAAAAATTAAAACATTAAATAAAACTTTGATAATTTGTTCATGGAAAGAAAGAAAAAAAGAAAAGAAAGAGAGAGGAAAGAGAAAGAAAGGGGAGGGGGGGAGGGGAGGGGAGGGGAGGGGAGGGGGGGGGGGGGGGGGGGAGGGGAGGGGAGGGGAGGGGAGGGGAGGGGAGGGGAGGGGAAGGAAATTAATTGACTTGGAACTTTTGAGATGTTCCCTAACATAGTGTAATGATGTGCTTTCTTTTTTTGCCTGACCACTTCAGCTATCGGAAGATATGGGGCCATTTCAGAATTTGGTCTAGCTCTAATTAATGGATTCTGATTATCAGGTTTTCCACTTATTTCCCTGGATATTTTGATGGTCAGTATTGGCTCTGGAGGGTGTTCCTGGTTTTAGGCTTTCTCCTGTTTGTTAGAGAATTTGTCAGTTATGATGCCAGAAACGTTTGCTTGCTATGCTTATCTCTGTGTGGTCCATTCATTCTTTGTTCATGACCATCAAGAGCCTGGACCCAATCTCTGTCTGCAGCAAAACCATACAGGTTTCAAGTATACAACTCAGTAAAACATCATCTGCTCACTGCATTGTGTGCCCATTGCCCCAAGCAAAGTCTTGTTCCACTCTGTTTTCACCTTGTGTACTCGCCTTTACCTAGCCCCACCCACCTTTCTCTCTGGCTATCACCACACTCTTGACTGTGTCTGTGTGTTATGTACACATGTTTTTTGTCTAAACCTTTTATCATCTTTCCAAGAAAATAGCATTTTGCAATGTAGCGGAGGCACCAGAGGATGTAAATATTGACCTTTAGTGCATAAATATTGTACTTTTCATATATATTATGCTTCTGAGAAACCAATCTAATCTAGTAAATTGGAAATATCAATGTTCTTCTCACTAGCAAGTAGCTGTATCATCACTTTCACAGTTATGATACAAAAAGAATTCACAAATGTAAAATTCAATACGAATATTTATTAACAACAGTAGGTTTATGTAGGGTAAGTGGAGGCAGTCTGGCTTCCTCACCCAGGTGTCTGGGTAACTAAGGGAAGCAGTGTTCCCATAGCCTTGCAGGGGTCTGATAACCAGTGTCCTCATGGCCTTGAGACGTTCTGATAAACTGTTCCCATAACATGAAGTGGGTCCAGTAAACTGTTTCCATAATATGATGTTCAGAATTATGTTATGTAATGTTCTGGCAGTTTTCCGGCTTTGTTCCCCTCTAGTACTTAAACAGGTAAGGATTCCCTGCTGGGAGCAATGATGAGATGCACACGCAAGGGGACAGGTGTCACAATGGGTGACACACTGGGGAGCACGCTGGGGAGCAAGGGCCACGACATGGGACATGCAGATAGACCTGCAGCTTGCAGCGTGTGTGGCTGGCTCACCCACCCGTGAATAAACGCATGCCTGCCGACCCAACGGCTCCGTGAATATTTTCCATCTGCACAAATACCATGAACCTGCCAGGCCTTGAAGGGTCACAACAGTTTATAAACTACCTATAGCATAATATTCATGTTCGTGTGTATTAGGGGATTTTTCCAATATACAGTATACAGCATCCAATAAGAAATGATTCTTACACACATCCAATATGTGTGTCCTCAAAAGAAAACCAGTATATCCAGTTTCATCTTAAATAACTATGCT
Source organism: Artibeus jamaicensis (assembly GCF_021234435.1). Lineage (NCBI taxonomy): Eukaryota > Metazoa > Chordata > Mammalia > Chiroptera > Phyllostomidae > Artibeus > Artibeus jamaicensis. The sequence goes on along the minus strand of NW_026521972.1, from coordinate 5,718,650 downwards.
ATAGTGTACAAAGTTGGTACTGTGGTCAGCCCTCTGGTGAACCATCAGAGGGGCCTAGTTAACAGGCCACGTTTCTGAACAAATGATCAGGAATCTCACTTTGAAAAGTCATCTGAGAAAGTGGTCACTCATGGAATTGTGGGTGACCTACCTAGTTCTGTTTTGTCATGCTTGCTGACATTTAAACCTGACCTTTTGTTACATTTTAGAAATATTTTTCAATTTTTAGTCTATCGATCAGCATTGAGTGCTTAGGGGAAAATGTTAGATGTTAGATTTTGAAGGTGACTTGTAATTTGTTACCTTTGGAATACACTGAATATTTTGTCTTTAAAATTTGCATTCCATATTATGCCTCATATTCTGATAGATACCTTATAATGTACTTTGCCTATTAAAAGATACATGTACATTTTCTTTTAAGGAATATCGGTGTTGCTTATTTAAAATACTTCTGAATACTTAATCATGGTTCTGGGGTTTGTGTGTTCATTTTGATACTGAGGTATCAAAAAGGATACCATAAACCAGAGAGAACTCCATCATGGGTTTATGTGGTCCTGGCCAGTGGCTCAGTTGGTTGGAGCACTGTCCTGAGCACCAAAAGGTTACGGTTTTGTCCTGAGCACCAACAGGATCCCCTGTTGGGGCATGAACAGGAAGCAACCAACCGATGTTCCCCTCTCTCTTTTTCTCTGTCTCTCAAATCAATAAAAACACATCCTTGCATGTGTTGGGAACCACCCTGCCTGGTTTCAGAACCTGTAATCCTCATGGCTAAGGCTGAGTAAATAGACCTTGGGATCGTAAGCCACTAAGGAGACAAAGCTTATCTCCCTGGCAGGGGTGCCGCTTCTGTCCCCCTTTTACTTCACCCTGCTTGGCCCTGAATGGATGACTGGTTAGCCAATGACAGGTAAGATTCCTTAAAGGAGGGACAACCTAAGACAGGAATGGTCATGAAGGGACACTCAGGGAAGGACTTGGGGGGCTATAGAAAAAGGGGGTGATGTACCCTCGCCCCTCGGCTTTGGCATAGCCTGAGTCTTCATTCTGTCTGCAAGGAGTCTCCTAATCTATTAGCTGCCTTACTTCCTCCACCTGACTTAAGCCTGAAACAATGACAGAGGGCAGTGCTACCTTGGCCAGGAATGGGCAGTTCCCCAGGGCCATCAGGCCTAAGAAAGAATGTGGAAAATCCTGTGAAATCTGCTTTGCTAAGAATGCTTTCAGTTTTCTGATAAGGGTCCAAGTATAGAATAAGTTTGTTTCCCAGGGTTTTATGGCCCATCAGCTAACTGACCCTGACTCAGAATATGCCCTTGTAGTTCTTTGAATGTTATCCATTGTTTGATCCTTACTGCCTGGTGATGATTGATGACCTTCACCTGTATTCCTGTGCAAATTGAATCCAGTAAGAGCCCACTGAGGAACAGGCTCCTGGTCCTTCTCTGAGCCATTGGCCACCTCTCCTCCCCAAGCAGATCATGTCTTGGTAGAATTATTCTCATCCTTGGAGGACAGGGGTGCTCTGGGGGTGGAGCCCCCACACGCATGAAAATTACAAGTAATAATAAAAATAAAAGGGAAGGTGTTGTGTTAATTGTGTTATTTCATCATGGTGCCTTCAATAATTTGCAAGTCTTCTGAGCTCCAGGGTTATGTTTCATTTTGTTTTTTGCCTATTACGCTTGTGACTAAAATTAAACACTAACACTTAAAATTAGGTTTTAGAAAGTATAACAAAGCTGTGAAAAGGTAGAACCAAAGAAGAGTCTTTCATTTCCAAGAAGGAATTCATTACTGAAGTGGCAAAAAAGAGCTCGATGCTGAGGAATCATCTCGGAGGATCCCTGCTGCATTATTGCTGTCGGTCCTCATTGCAAAAGACAAGATCCAAACACAGGAGTTCCTACCGACCTGGACCGGGGCCTTTCTAGGAATATTATTAGTCTTTCACTTAATGTTGACTGAGCTGTGTCACCTGACTTGGAAGACAACTGGTTTCCATTCATTGATTACTTTATATTAAGCAAATTTGATGTAAGTAATATGGATTCATACAAATATAAACTAAGGTTTATCCTAGGAGCAACTTCTCCAGTATATTTAATAGAGGATTCTCTTAAGTAGAAATCTTTCCAGTGTATGGAGTAGCCATTCCGTTTCATTGCTACTTTTCAGGAAAATGAAAGGCATTGAAAGGTACCTTTCCCTGCATTTTGGAGAGTGAATTTATGAATGAGTTTGAATGCTATGATTTTAATGCTTACATTTATTGCTTGACACAAAAATATTTTTGAGAAAATATTCCATTTAATCAGGCACCAAAAGAAGAATGTAAGGACTCTTCCTTAATGACAGTTAATTCTCCTGATAAACAGAAACTCCACAACTTCATGAAATATCTATGGAAAAACTTCAAATGACCTACTTTTAGATCAATAAAAATAAATTGTTTTAAAGCACTAATATTAAAGATACATTATGATATTAGTGTGTGCGTAGTAATGTATCAACTATATCATTGTTTTATTGAGAAACACCGTATTACACGTAAAGTGCTGAGAATTCCTGCGGTGTTGCCTGTGTCTCTTCAGGGCTCTGAGACTTTTCCTGGTACATAAAACCATTTATACTTTAGGGTATCATTTTCCCAGATGCAGTTTTGAAGACGAGACTGTAACATCCTTGAATAAACAATGAACCTACTTCAGAATAGCCTTGAGGAGCCCTGGCTGGTGTGGCTCAGTTTCGTTGTGGTCCTGCAAACCGAAAGGCCCCGATTTGATTCCTGGTCAGGGCACATTCTGGCCGTGGGCTCTGTTCCCAGACAGGGTGCTTGCAGTCCATGCTTCTCCCTCACATAGATGTTTTTCTCCTTCCCTTTCTACCTCCCTTACCCTCTACAGCTAACAGATGTGTGTTTCTGAGATCATCATTCTATCCTTGGGTAGCCCCCACATTTTCTGGGAAGTAAAATTGTTCTTCTCTGAGCTCCATGGCTCCTCCCAATGAGCTTTATAATGTGTCCCGAAGCAGGGTTCATTGTGCCCATGTCTCTTTCTGGGCAGAAATCCCACGGGAAGGTGAAATAGTCCTGGTGTGGTATGATTTGCAATCCAGCACAGGGAATTTACAGAATTCCTTAGAAAACAACATGGATTTCACCACCTCTTAGGTCTACTATCTACTCTTCCTTACACATAAAACTCCTATAGGAAACTTTCCTTGGTGGTCTTCCTGTCCTTGTCTCACTACTCATCCAGGCCGACTGCACAACCTGTTTCTTTACAGATTTTTTCCACTGTCCCTCCTTTTCTAACTGTGAATGGTTCTCAGCTGCAGTTTCACCCCGAGGGCCTGAGCTACAAGCTGGTTAGCTGGGACTGTCGCAGTGACTGGACAACTTGCACTTGTTAACACTGGCTGCCTACGGCAGTCACTTTCTTGTTAGCATTTCTGGTATTTTAGACTCTTGCTCTGGCGTGCATAAGGTTCATTCTTTGTTTCAGGAAGGCTAAAGAAGATTAGCTAAATAGATAAAAGTCTATGCAAATAAACATATATGGAGTGTAAAAAGCTATAAAAATAAGTATTTATTGAGCACTGTTCCTTGCCCAGTATTGTGTAAAATACAAATACAAATCAAAAAGTCAATTCTGTATTTCCCAGTTTCCTGTTTAAATAGGACACCTCATAGAAGAAGCTTTATGGTAAATCTGGTATTCCAGAACTTAAAGTGTGCAGTCCGTGTTACTTTGTGTGTGTGTGTGTATACTATCCTTAATCAATTTGAAAATGTCTGTTTTTTAATATCTAAGGATGTCTTATGTAATGAAATTCATATATTAGACTCTTGATAATAATATTGTGCTTTAAAGAAAATATATAACAGAACATTAACAGTGATTGATTCTGGGTTGTGGGTTATTGTTTTCCTTCTCACTTACCTTTCTCTGTAATGACTTGTTTTGACTACTACTTAGTTTGCCATTAATCAAAACTGATTTCTTAATAAAAAGCAGATTGATATTTCTGTGTTTGTGTTTTCTCAAATAGGGAAGAAATTTTATTTAACAAGGACAAATATATATTCATGGTAAATATTTAACATTATAATTAATTACTTTAAAATATTTTTCTATCACAGACTTCTTTAATAATTTGTTAAGTGTTATGAAACTTCCCCTTAGAAAAATACATGTACTGAAACAAAATGTTGTAAAAAAAATCTGTGGAGGTTCACAGATCCCCTGAAGCTCATGCATTTAAACCCTCCTAGTTCTGCTCAAAGCACGTGCTACAGTTTTCATCAGAATACCTGGGATGCTTGTCGGCGTTGCAGTTCCCAGCCAGGCCTGAGACTTTCTGACCAAAGTCCGGGAGGCAGGAGCGGGGCCCAGGAATCTGCCACCTTTTAACAAGACACTCCTTCACCACCCTCCAAGGAAATGAAATGCACAGCAAGTGTGAAAATCTCAGGTTCTAGGAGTCTGGTGGCCTCATATTAAGAATTTTAAGTAGGAAAAGAAAAAAATGGAAAGAATAAAGAATATCCAGTACCAGGTCTTGTAATTAAGAATACGAATGGGAGTTTGTCGAGAAGAGGAAGGGAGAAGGGGAAGGTGCAGCGTTGGACAGATAAGACCCATGGTCACAGTGGAAGTCTGTGCAGGACCTGGAAAAAGTAAAGACAGTTCAAAGGCTCCTGCAAAATAATGAGCAAGACTGTGCTAGTGGCATGTAGAAGCCATGGAGACAGATGAGGAGACAGCCCCAGGCCAACAAAATACGTAAGTAAATATGAAATTAAGTTTTAATTAAGTTCTTTTAAGTGAAGTAAAATATTATTTTAATTCATAGTTTAATTTTTACTTGGTGTTAAAAAGACTGAAGAGGTAAGATTACGCTGAAACCTGAAGGGTGAATAAGTTACAAGGTGTAACTTGGTAACCAGATTGTTACCAGGTAAAAATGATTGGAGAGCACTCTAAATGGAGGGAGCCCACGTTCAAGACTTTGAGGAATCCCTGGCTGGCATGGCTCAGTGGGTTGAGTGCCAGCCTGTGAATCAAGAGGTCAATGGTTCAATTCCCAGCCTGGGTTGTGGACCAGGTCCCTGGTTGGAGCCATGTGAGAGGAAACCAATCGATGTTTCTCTCCCTTTCTTTCACTCTCCTTTCTCATCTCTTTAGAAATGAATGAGTAAATAAAGTCTTTAAAAAAAAGACTTTGAGGGGACCTATAAAAGGTCCATGTGGCAGGAGGTCCAAGAACCACAGGACATCAAGAAGGCTGGAGGACGTCTCTGGGAAGAACCAGAGAAGGAGTCAAGAAAAGAGGTCAGAAAGGAGCAAGTTCAGGCAAAAACGTTAACATAGTCCCAACTAGCGTGAAGAATGTTAGTTCCAGCTGCTGCTTTAAGTGGCCATTCTGATCTATGTGGGTGTGCTTTGGGAAAGGGGTACTTCCGTCAGCCAGAGTGCATTGTTTCAGTGCTTTCAGGGATAGATTGTCCACGTTGTTCTACAATAACCTGACTAGGAGATTTCTCAGCCAAGAGTTCAAAGGAAGAAAGAAGGAGAGGAAGAAGGGAAGGAAGAAGAGAAAAAAGCAAGCAAGCTTGTCTCGGTAAGGCAAGCTCTCTATAAGCATTCAGTATGTTCCAGTTTGGGACAGTACAAAAAGGTAAGGTTTTATTTAGACCTATACATTAGTATTTAAAAGGCAATAATATCACCCAATGTGTGTGCTGATTTGGGCAGTGAATATGTTACTTCAGACAGCAAAAGGATTTCCCAGATGTAATTACATCCTGAGAGTGGGAGGTTTTCCAGGATTATTTAGGTGGACCTAATGGAATCACAGCGGCTTTATAGGAGAGAAGCAGGTGGGGCGGAGTCAGCGCAGCAGAGTCAGGTGATTGCTGGCTTTGAAAACAGAAAGGGAGCCAGAGGCCCAGACATGCAGATGCGCTGCCTCTTCGAGGAATCTGGGAAAGGCAGGAAGCAGATTATGCCCTAGGACTTCCGGAAGGAATGCACTTCTCTGCTGACACCTGGGTTTTGACCCCAATTTTGCACTGCTGATCTCCAGAACAAAAAGATTTAAAAAAACAAAACCAGTGGTTTTTAAGCCACTGAATTTTGCTATCCGGCAGAGAGGGTCTCCGGGTGCTTTGTAAAAACGTCTCTAGCTGAATGTTATTCATGAAGAATGTTTGTGGTGATTGATTACAGGAGCAATGGGAAGTTAATATGAGATAGATAAACCAATGACTTCCCCAAGGTCCTATCAGAAGTGATGGATCATAAATCAAACCCAGATCATCTCTGACTCAAATTCATGCTTAAAACACTATTGTAGCAGTATGACTTACACATAAATAAAGGAAGCATGATCTACGGAGTTGAGCTATTTCAATTAGAGATTTTTTCCTGAAAGTAAATATTTAAGAAAAGGAATGAAATATTTAAGAAAAGGACATGGCAGTATTTTGAGTTGGTTTTGCTATCAAATCAGCCTTCCCTATGTTATAATTCCCCATGTCAGTGGTATATAAGACCAATTGCAACAAAGTCCAGGAGTGAATCTTGAGTCATCACTTGCGTGAGAAAGAATATTGTTTCTCCAAATGTTCTCCTCTTCCTCCTTCACCTACTTCTACTATCACCCTGACCTACTTACCGTATTTTGCCGTGTATAAAGCACACCCATGGTTTTGTGTGCATTATGCATGGGATTATTCTGCCCATTATTATACCCATAGTATTTAATCATTATACCTATGTATAATGTACATCCTTATTTTTCCCTCAAAAATTCAGGCAAAAGCATATGCATTATACATGGCAAAATATGGTACTCTGAATTCTTGAGTGCTTACACTTTTAGCTATATATGATGTGCTCTTCATACAGGAAGTTCATTCATCCTTCATACACATTAACGCTTTAGTAAAGACTTTTAGTACACTGCATCACTCATATGGCGTGTGACTGGAGTGCATGAAAAGAATAAAGAGGAGAGAAGTTGAAAGAATGGGAGCTTCTCGTATGTTGAAGTCCATGAACAACTGCCTTGCGTGTAATCAGATGAGCAGATTCAAGTCTGAAATGAGTGACAGATGGCCAAAGTGCCTTATGGAATGGTACCTGGGAATTTACGTGGGAGAATAGCTTTTTAAAGGTAGTCCAGTTGGGGCAATATTAAAGCCTACTTTGAAAAACAAGCTCAGAAAGATCCTTCAGCTACCCAAGAAACAGGTTGCTAGATCCTTTCCTTCCACAGAAGAGAGAAGAGAGTCCGATTATACAATATTAAAATAAGTCCCTTCGGAACACATACAAAGCAAATAAGCTGCTGTGGCCTGGCTGTGTCTTGTCCTCAGGGCAACCACATGCTCATCATGATCTGTAAAGGTTACTGTCTGTCTCCCTTTTCATCCGGCTTCTAATTTTTCAACCTCCATTTTATTAATATTATTCATGTTTTGAGCTGTAAACTCTCTAAGATTGTTTTTGTAAAGAGATACAGTAGATATAAATTTAAGTTAAACTACACAATTGTCTGGACCTTCAGTTGTATAAAATCTGAAACTTGAAAGAGAAGTAATTTTTAAATGTAAATATTACATTTTAGGTCACTTTGCAAATCATCACCCTGATATCCATTAATTCTCTTTTGAAATGCCAATCTCTTGACTTCAGGGTCCCTTCAGAGACCCTTCAGGTTCCTTGGGAATTTGAAGGTGAGTTTTTTTTATTTCTGAAAAAATGTCCATAGGATTTTGGTAGGAATTGCATTATAAGTATAGATCACTTTGGGTAGTATTGACATTTTAACAATAGTAAGCTTTCTAATCCATGAGCATGGATGACTCTCCATTTATTTATGCCTTCTTTAATTTTTTTCATCAGTGTTTTATATTTTATTTGTACAAGTCTTTCACCTTCTCGGCAAAGTTTATTTCTAAGTGTTTTATTCTTTTTCATGCTATTGCAAATAGAATTGATTTTCTTAATTTCATCTTTGTATTGTTCATTGTTAGTTTATGGAAATGCAATCAATTTTTGTGTGTTGATATTCTATTCTACAACTCTTCTGAATTATTTTATTCTAATTGTCTTTCTTTCAGGTTTTCTATATACAAGATCATGTCATCTGTAAACAGAGATGATATTCCTTTTCCCTTTCCAACTTGGATGTCTTTCATTTCTTTTTCCTGTCTAATTGTTCTGGCCAGAATTTCCAACAGAAGTGGTGACACTGGATATCCTTGTCATTTTCTTGATTTTGTGGGATAATCCTTTTTAATATGTTTCTTTATTGATATTCTCATTATGTTCATTTATTTTCCTGATTTATTTTTACTTCTTTGTCTATGTTTTATTTTAACTGTTTGATAATATTTAACAATTTATCAAGGTCCTCACCTGGTTAAGTCCAATGTCTGGGCTTTCTCGGGGATAGTTTCTATCAGTTTATGTGGTTCCTTTGAATGGGTCCAGGTGTCCAGGAAATACTAGAAAGACATATAAGATGTCCTCACCCTTCCCCCACCACAGGTGTGAGCAGGGCCATTGAGAGCTATTTTTTGTACAGCAAAGGCTTTGCAGCTAACCTCTGGCATGGTCATTTAACATATCTATAACCTTTAACTGGCTGCATAGATATGTTAAATAGCTGTGGTCATGCTCTGAGCCAGGGGGATGGAAGTGACTTCCACCCAAGACATAACTGGGGGCAGGTCCCCCGAGTGACAGCGCCTGCATGAGAGCTGGGGTTGATCAGCTCCAGGACATGGGGCCATACGTGCCCAGACTCACAATGGCAGCCCAGTAAACTTGGAATAATATGGGAATGCTGGCAAGTGTAGTTGATTGTAGGAGGAGTCGGAAATGGGGCTGCAAAGGAGGACTGGCACAGGGATTTAAAACCCAGACATGGCAGCCAATGGAGGAGTACCATGTAGCTTTACCTGAGTGGGGACCCCCACAGCTGTGTGAGAAGGAGAGGGAACCACATGTCTGTGGCAGTGCAGAGACAGAGAACCACGCGGTTTTGGCAGAGTGAGGACCTTCTCTTGGCCAGGTGAAGGAAAGAACCACTCGGCTTTGCCGGAGTGGGGACCCCTGCAGCCAGGTGAAGAAGAAAGCCACGTGCTTTTGGCAGAGTGCAGACCCCTGCAGCGTGGGTACAAGGGGACCACGAGGCTTTGGGGTGCTCCCTTTGGCCGTGTGGCCTGGGAAGCAGGAGAGACTTTGCCTGGAAAAATGGATACAAAGAACTCTTGCCAATAGACTGTGAGAAGGTGCCACATGGCTTTGGAGTAATTAGAGATCCTGCTTGGACGGTGACGCAGCTGACGGTGCCAGCGGCCTGAAACACAGACGTGTGCTTCTTTTCCTGAGATATGGTACCCCGAATTAGGGCAGGGGGAGGAGGAAGCACTGTGTGTGTCTGTGGGTATCCTAAAGGACTTTGGTATTTTAATGGGGACATTGAGTCACTACTTTAAGTCTGTATAGCTTTAAATAAACCTTTCCTTTCCTTTTCACAGATCTCTGGCATTGAGAGACATCTTTCCTCTGGCGGCGGACAGATGAGCCCAGTAGATGGTCTGGACAGTATTAGTAAACTGTCCTTGGGGGGGGGCCCTGTTGTTCAGTAACAGTTTTTGCCATCCCTGAGTGGGCCAAATATTGCCCCCCTTGGACTTCTGTTCTGTAACAATTACTGATGTCTGTGTTCTTTAGCCTGTGTTCAGCCAAGTGTTGTCACACAGTATTCCTTGATTGCCAGGACCGAAACAACAGCAAGAAACAACCCAGTCTCTGCAGATGGGCTGGGTGCTAGGACACTCGTGGACACTTAGCCAGACTTTCACTGAACTCTAGGGATGGGTGTGAGGTGAAAATTTAAGGTCTTCTCAGATCTCCCTATCTGGTGGGATTTCTAGATTCCTATGTATACATGAGTGCTTTTGAATGCCCTAATTTCCCACAGAAATTCTCTTCTGACTTTCTGCCAGCCCTTAGCTGATCTGTTGTACATCTCAACCATGATCTTTGGTTCTGGGCAATGCACACACTGCCACCCAGTGTTAATAAGCATTGCTTGCTATTTTTCTAGCCTGGGTAACTTCCCAGTTTTGTGAAACAGACAAACATCTTCAGGCAGCCAGCTCCCAGGCAGGTTGAAACAGAACTACACGCTAATTGTTAAATAAGCTGTACTCTGTCACCTCAGAACCAGGGTCCAAGGTCCCATCCTGGGAACACAGGTTACGTCTTCTAGACTACCACTGACCTGGGGGTGGGGGTGGGGGACAAATAACCAATATCACAAAGCTTTCCTATTGTTTTTAAGTTGCTTTTTTCTTTATTCAGCATTTGCTCAGTTCACTTTCGATTACTTTTCAGAGTTCCGGCAGGGCTGGTTGCTATCATTTCTGCTTAACTTTTGATGGTGGATAGGAATGTAGGGCTGCCTCCCCGGCCAGGTTGGTGCCACTCCCTGGAGCGACCTTTCTATCTCTCTGGTGATGCTTTTTGCCTTAAGATCTGTTTATCAGATATTATTACACTTAAACCAACTAGTAATAGTATAATCATGGTATAACTTGTTCTGCCAATTCTGAAACTGTGTTTAATGTGAGTCTTAAACATGGTATGCAGGTGAGCTTTCTGCAGCCCATCCAATAATTTTTGCCTTAATTAAAACATAAATCCTTTTACATAAAGAATGTAAATGCTTATATGTCTGATTTTAAATCTACAGTCTTTGGGGGGCTTTCTAATTGAATCTCATTTTCAATATTTCTTTTTTTTTCCTTTGGCTTTTGGTATATGATACAACATAGTCAAACCTTGAAAACATTACAGTAAGTGAAAAAAGCCAAACACAAACATCACATAAGTAATATTGCATTTATAAAGTTACACGAACATTCCATTTTTTTAAAATAGGCAAATATATAGGGACAGAAAATAGATCTGTGGTTACCAGGGGCTGGGAGGCCAGTGGAATGGCGAGTGACTGCTGATGAGCGTAGGGTTTCTTTCTGGAAGGACAAAAACATTATGGATTTACACAGTGCTGATGGTTGTACAGCCTTGTGGATATATTTTTAAAACGATTGAATTGTATAATTAAGAAGGTAGACTTCTGAGCAAAATGGAGGTGTAGGTGGAAATACCGTACCTCCTCACACAACCAAATTTAGGGACAACAAAGATTTAGAAACAAAAACACAACCAAAACATACAGAAAATTGAACCGTGAGAGCCCAACGGCTCCTGGGACAGCCTTCAGCGCCCAGATGGCTCCCTCCCTGGGATTTTTCTGTCGGGCAGGCCGAGTGGCCCAGGCAAAGAGGTGTGGAAGAAATTTCAGCCTGCGCGCAAGTTGGGGAACTAGTCGCTCCACACGCAGTGTGTCTGGGCAAGTGCCTGAGGGCGCCTGGGCCAACGTTCAGCGCCCGGAAAGCTCCCTCCCTAGGATTTTTGGGCCGGGGACCTGCCAAGTGGCCCAACCAGAGGGGAGCAGAGGTGAGTTCAGTCTGTGCATAGCTCGGAGGTTCAGCGCCTGGTGGGAACTGTGTCTGGGACAGTGCCTAAAGGCGCCTGGGACAGCGTTCAGTGCCCAGACGGCTCCCTCCCTGGGATTTTTGGGCCGGACCGGCCAAGAGACCCAACCAGAGGGGAGCAGAGGAGATTTCAGCATGCACACAGTTCTGGGTCCAGCACCCGGCGTGGTGCTGCTACATCCCTAGGGTTTTTTTTGCCAGAGGTTGGCCAGGGGACCCAGACAAACACAGGAGCAGAAGGGATACACACCACGCAGCGTGCCATGACGAGCACACAGAGTTTCTAGGTCTGCGCCCAGTCCTCAGATCGGCTCCCGGCTTCCAGTCTACCCTCCTCAGACTATCTGGAAGCCTGGGCGCTGAGGGGTCCTGGGAAAAGAGCTGAGACCCTCAACCCCCTCCCTTTCTGGCCAAGCAAGGTGGGGGGCCAGGAGAGACTTGTTTGATAGAGTTTACAGAGAGGGTGCGGAGGACAAAGGGCCCCAACCAAAGACTCTGTGGTTGCCAGCCCAGGAGAACTCAGAGGTGCAGCCTGGGGCTCTGAATCCAGTAGACACGGCAGCCTGGTCTGCTTCACACCCAGCTTGGCAGCAAACCCAGGATTGGGCAGAGGGCCTGGGGTTTCCCAACAGAACGGGGGCAGGCCTGTGCTCAATCCCGAGGGAACCAGGCAACTAGGCCGGTGCAGGTGCCTGCAAAGACAGCAAACCAGACTATGGCAGTAACCCCTGGGAGGGGAGCGCTGCGAGAAAGTCCTAGTTCCCCATTGTAGGGAGCTGGGGGAGAGGCGCCAAGTGTCTGGATCCTGAGAGGGGCTGGCTGAAAAAATCACAACAATCGACCCTCAGCCAACTGCAACCAGAAAAACTGGTTCGGCTAGTTTGAAGCCAACAAGTGACATTTCCTTTTCTGAGGTTGTTTTTGAGAGATTATTTTTGTTTGTGCGTTTCTTGTTTTTTGTTTTTTTACTTTATTTTATTTTTATTCTTTCTTTCTTTTTTTACCTTTCTTCCTTCTCCATTCCTTTTCTTTATCTTTTTGCTTTTTTAAAGTAATCTGTTATTTCTTTTAAACTTTATTACTGTTTCATCTTTCCATACTTTTGTCCTCTTTTCTCGGATTTTCTGTTTTAAGTCTTTTTCTTTTCTTTCTAAACTTATTGCTCTTTCTTCCATTCCCCTACCATTTTTTCTTTCTTCCTTTTATTTCTTTCCTTATCATTTCTTTCTTTTACCCACAAGAGTCACAATCACCTTGAAAATATGAAAAGACCAGAGCTGGACCCATAGAAGAGGCCTCCCAATAGTAGAGTCAGAGAGACAAATTGCACATTGTTGTAGGAGAGAAGCCACAAGTTGCTGCATATTTGAGTAGGTGGAAGCAGAGAACGACAGCATAACCAAAAGAGGCTGCACCATTGAAATTCACAGGCATTCCACCACAAAAGTTCATACCGTAAACCCAGGGTGTCAAAACAGATTAATCTAAGAAGCTGAGGCTAACAAGAAGAGTCTCACAAACAATGGGAAGACAAAGAAACAATCCCCAAATGAAAGGAAAGGAGGAATCCTCAGAAAGAATGTTAGATGAAATGGAGGCAAGTCAACTATCAGATACTGAATTCAAAGCACTGGTTATCAGGAAGTTCAAAGAGCTCACAATCAGCTACCAGAAACTACAGGGAAGCTACAATGAGCTCACTGTGAACTATATCAACATGAAAAAGGAAATGGAAATTATTAGCAAGGGCCAAGAGGAAATGAAGAATACAATTTCTGAATTAAAAAAACACAGTGGAAAGCATTAAAAATAGGGTGGATGAAACAGAAGATGGATTAGTGAATTGGAGGACAAAGTAGAAAGCATCTCACAGAAAGAACAGGAAAGGGAAAAGAGGCTCAGAAAGAATGAAGAGAGATTAAGAGAAATGCAAGACAATATGAAACGTAATAATATCCGAATAATAGGAATACCAGAAGGAGAAGAAGAAGAACAAGGGATAGAAAACATATTTGAAAGAGTAATGAGAGAAAATTTCCCTAATTTGACAAAAGAAAAAGTCACACAAATCCAGGAATCACACAGAGTCCCATTCAAGAGGAACCCAAAGAGGCCCACTTCAAGACACCTCATCATTAAAATGGCAAAATTCCAAGACAAAGAGAGAATCTTAAAGGCAGCAAGGGAGAAAAAAGAAATAACATACAAGGGCGTCCCAATAAGGTTAGCCACTGACTTCTCAATGGAAACACTCCAAGCAAGAAGAGATTGGCAAGAAATATTCCAAGTAATGAGAAACAGAGGCCTACAACCAAGGCTACTTTACCCAGCAAGGCTCTCAATCAAGATAGAAGGCCAAATAAAGAGCTTCCAAGACAAAAGAAGTCTAAAAGAATTTGCTGCCACCAAGCAAGCTCTACAAGAAATACTAAAAGGTCTGCTTTAAGGAAAGGAAGGAAAAGAGACAGACAGAGAGGAACACAGGTACAAAAATGGCAATGAATAAGTACCTATCAATAATAACCTTAAATGTAAATGGATTAAATGCTCCAATCAAAAGACACAGAATAGCGTCATGGATAAGAAAGTATGACCCACACATATGCTGCCTATAAGAGACCCACCTCAGGACAAAAGACCATCACAGACTAAAAGTGAAAGGATGGAAACAAATTTTCCAAGCAAATGGACAAGAAAAAAAGCTGGGGTAGCAATTCTCATATCAGACAAAATAGACTTCAAAAAAAGAGCCATAAAGAGTGACCCAGAAGGTCATTTCATAATACTCAAGGGAAGAATCCACCAAGAAGACATTAACATCATAAATATATATGCACCCAACATAGGAGCACCAAAATATATAAGGAAAATCTTAGAGGAATTCAAGAAAGATATAGACAGCAACACAATTATAGTGGGGGATTTTAACACCCCACTATCAAAAATGGACAGATCTTCCAAACAAAATATCAACAAAGACATTGCGGCATTAAATAACACCCTTGATGAAATGGACCTAAATGATATATACAGAGCTCTTCACCCCAAAGAAGCTAAATACACATTCTTTTCAAATGCACATGGAACATTCTCAAAGATAGACCACATGATAGGGCACAAAACAAGCCTCAACAAATTCAAGAATATTGAAATCATACCAAGCATTTTCTCTGACCATAAGGGACTGAAACTGGAAACCAACCCCGAAGGAAAAAACCCAAAACACCCAAAATCATGGAGACTGAACAGTATGCTATTAAACAATGAATGGGTCAAGAATGAAATTAGGGGAAGAAATCAAAAAGTTTCTGGAAACAAATGAAAATGATCTCACAACAACCCAAAACTTATGGGATACAGCCAAGGCAGTCCTGAGAGGGAAGTTTATAGCAATACAGACCTACCTAAAGAAAACAGAAACATTTCAAACAAATGACCTTACTCTACGCCTGCAAGAACTCGAGGAACAACAACAAAAACAGCCCAAAGCAAGTAGAAGGAAGAAAATAACTAAGATCAGAGCAGAACTAAATGACATAGAGACTAAAAGTACAATTCTAAAGATCAATGAATCCAGGAGTTGGTTCTTTGAAAAAATAAACAAAATAGACAAGCCTTTAAGTAGGCTCATCAAGAAAAGAAGGGAACGGACACAAATAAACACAATCAGAAATGAAAGAGGAGAGATTACAACTGATACCACAGAAATAGAAAGGATTGTAAGAAATTACTATGAAGAACTGTATGCCAAGAAATTTGAGAACCTAGGGGAAATGGACACATTTCTAGAAAAATATAATCTTCCAAAATGCAATGAAAAAGAAGTAGAACACCTGAATAGACCAATAACAGCAAAAGAAATTGAAGCAGTAATCAAAAAACTCCCATCACACAAAAGCCCCAGACCAGATGGATTCACAGGAGAATTCTACAAAGCATTTAAGGAAGAGCTAACCCCCATTCTTCACAGACTATTCCAAAAAATCCAAAAGGATGGAAAACTCCCAAACTCCTTTTATGAAGCCAGCATCATCCTAATTCCAAAACCAGATAGAGATACAACAAAGAAAGAAAACTTCAGGCCAATATCGCTGATGAACATAGACACTAAAATCCTCAACAAAATATTGGCAAATCGCATTCAACAATATATCCAAAAGATTATACACCATGACCAAGTGGGATTCATCCCAGGGATGCAAGGATGGTTCAACATTCGCAAAACAGTAAATGTAATTCATCACATAAACAAAAGCAAAGACAAAAACCACATGATCATATCAATAGGCGCAGAAAAAGCTTTCGATAAGGTACAACACCCATTTATGATAAAAACACTCAGCAAAATGGGAATAGAGGGAACATTCCTCAATATAATAAAGGCCATTTATGAGAGACCTACAGCCAATATCATACTCAATGGGCAAAAACTAAAAGCTTTTCCACTAAGATCAGGAACAAGACAAGGATGTCCACTTTCACCACTTCTATTCAATATAGTATTAGAAGTTTTGGCCACAGCGATCAGGCAGGAAAAGGAAATAAAAGGCATCCAAATAGGAAAGGAGGAAACAAAACTGTCACTGTTTGCAGATGACATGATAGTGTACATGGAAAATCCTATAGACTCTACCCAAAAACTGCTCAAACTAATTAATGAATTTGGCAAAACAGCAGGATACAAAGTCAATATCCAGAAATCAAAGGCATTTTTGTATACAAACAATGAATCAGCAGAAGCAGAAATCAAGGAAAAAATCCCATTCGATATAGCAAAAAGAAAAATAAAATATCTGGGAATAAACCTAACCAAAGAGGTAAAAGACCTGTATGCAGAAAACTACACAGCACTGAAGAAAGAAATCAGGGAAGTCACAAACAAATGGAAACATATACCGTCTTCATGGATTGGAAGAATTAACATCATCAAAATGTCCATATTACCCAAAGCAATATACAGATTCAATACAATACCTATAAAAGTACCAATGGCGTATTTCACAGACATAGAACAAACACTTCAAAAATTTATATGGAATCGTAAACGAGCCTGAATAGCAGCTGCTCTTTTGAGAAAGAAGAACAAAGTAGGAGGGATCACAATACCTGATATCAAACTGTATTACAAGGCCATTGTAATCAAAACAGCCTGGTACTGGCATAAAAACAGGCACATAGACCAATGGAACAGAACAGAGAGCCCAGAAATTAACCCAACCCTCTACAGTCAATTAATATTCGACAAAGGGGGCAGTAACATAAAATGGAGTAAAGATAGCCTCTTCAGCAAATGGTGTTGGGAGAACTGGACAGCTACGTGCAAAAAAATGAAACTTGAGCACCAACTTACACCATACACCAAAATAAATTCAAGGTGGATAAAAGACTTAAATATAAGCCATGACACCATTAAAGTCCTAGAGGAGAACATTGGCAAGAAAATCTCAGATATTCCACGCAGCAACATTTTTACGGATATGTCCCCTAGAGCAAGGAATGTAAAGGAAAGAATAAACAAATGGGATCTCATCAAAATAAAAAGCTTCTGCATGGCTAAAGAAAACAGTATTAAATTAGCAAGACAACCAACTATATGGGAAAACATATGTGCCAATCATACCTCAGACAAAGGTTTAATCTCCAAAATATACAAAGAACTTACATGACTCCACTCTAGGAAGACATCGAACCCAATTAAAAAATAGGAAAAGGACTTGAACAGACACTTCTCTAAAGAGGACATACACAATATCCAGAGACACATGAAGAGATGCTCAATATTGTTAGCTATCAGAGAGATGCAAATTAAAACCACAATGAGATACCACTTTACACCAGTCAGGATGGCTATAATAGACAAAGCAACAAACAACAAATGTTGGAGAGGGTGTGGGGAAAAGGGGACCTTAGTTCACTGTTGGTGCGATTGCAGACTGGTACAACCATTATGGAAAACAGTATGGAATTTTCTCAGAAAAATAAAAATTGACCTGCCTTTTGACCCAGCAATTCCACTGCTAGGATTATACCCCAAGAATCCTAAAACAACAATTTCAAAGAACCTATGCACCACAATGTTCATAGCAGCACAATTTACAATAGCCAAGAGTTGGAAGCAACCTAGGTGCCCATCAGTAAACGAATGGATCAAAAAATTGTGGTACATATACACAATGGAATTCTATGCAGCAGAGAGAAAGAAAGAGCTACTACCCTTTGCAACAACATGGATGGAACTGGAAAGCATTATGCTGAGTGAAATAGGCCAGGCATTGAAGGACAAATACCATATGATCTCACCTTTGACAGGAAGCTAAAGAATAAAACAAACAAGCAAACAGAATAAAAACAAAGACACTGAAATAGAGAACAAGTGGGCAGCGACCAGAGGGGAGAGGGAAGGGAACTTAAGGGGAAAAAGGGGGAGGGATTTTGAGGAACAAGTATGAAAGACACAGAGATGAGGACTGGGGCAGGGGGGGAAATGGGAGGGAGGGGGGAGACCAGGCAGGGGGGTGGGGTGGGATGGGAGAAATAGATAAAAAAAATGTACTTGAAAAGTAACTAAATAAAATTTAATATTAAAAAAAGAGAAAGAAATAAAGCAAGAATAAATGAAAAAAAAAAAAGAAAAGAAAATTGAACCGTACCAAAGTCCAACAACAACGAACCATTTTGCCAGACCAGTAAGAGGGGCAGAGTCAGTGGCCTGCTGAGAGGGGTCCCTGCAGGAAAAGGCAGTTGTTTTCGAGCCAGGTGGGTGTGGGGCACAAACCCAGTAAGGCTCGCAAGGCGGTTGGCTGGCTGAGGACACACATTCATGCACAGATAAATGAGGAAGGTTTAAAAATGGTCAGTGAGATAGACTGCACCACCCAGGGCCCCAGCGATGGAAATAAAGCTTAAAAGTGCCAATTGGAAAAACTTTTGGGAGCTGAGGTGCTGGGAGAGACTCCCAGCCTCACAGGAGAGTTCGTTGGGGAGACCCACAGGGTCCTAGATGGTACACAAGGCCACTCACCTGGAAACCAGCACCAGAAGGGCTCAGTTTGCTTGTGGGAAGCAGCAGAGGGGACCAAAATCCAATAAAGAGTGGAACAAATGCCATTGCTCCTTCTCTAACTCCACCTCCTGTTACAAACCAGCAACTGGGTAGACCCACCCTGGTGAACACCTAAGCCTTCGCCCCTCATACATAACAGGCACGACCTGACCAAAACATTATGGCTCAAGCAGAAGAACAGCTCAAAGCCCCAGAGCCAATACTTCTAAGTGACCAAGAGATAGCCAACCTATCAGATGCACAGTTCAAAACATTGGTGATCAGGATGCTCACAGAACTGGTTGATATTTGTCGCAAATTAGATGAAAAAAATGAAGGCTACACTAAGTGAAATGAAGCAAAATACACAGGGAACCAATAGTGATGGGAAGAAAACCGGGACTCAAATTAATGGAGTAGACCAGAAGGAATAAAGAAACAACCAAACAGAAAAGAATGAAGAAACAAGAATTTTAAAAAATGAGGAGAGGCTTAGGAACCTCCAGGACATCTTTAAACGCTCCAACATCCTATTTATAGGGGTACCAGAAAGGGAAGAGGAAGAGCAACAAGTAGAAAACTTATTTGAACAAATAATAAAGGAGAGCTTCCCCAATCTGGCAAAGGGAACAGACTTCCAGGAAGTCCAGGAAGCTCACAGAGTCCCAAAAAAGGTGGGCCCAAGGAGGAACATATCAAGGCACATCATAATTACATTAGCCAAAATTAAAATGAAGGAGAGAATTCTAGAAGCAGCAGGAGATAAGGGGACAGTCACCTACGAAGGAGTTCCCATCAGACTGTCAGCTGATTTCTCAAAAGAGACCTTACAGGCAAGAAGGGGCTGGAAAGAAGTATTCCAAGTCATGAAATCCAAAGACCTACAACCAAGATTGATCTATCCAGCAAAGCTTTCATTTAGAATGGAAGGGCAGATAAAGAGCTTCTCAGATAAGGTCAAGTTCAAAGAGTTCATCATCACCAAGCCCTTATTATATGAAATGTTAAAGGGACCTATCTAAGAAAAAGAAAATAAAAAATATGAACAGTGAGAGGACAGCAAACTCACAGTTACTAAGAATCACACCTAAAACAAAAGTGAACTAAGCGGACAGCTAGATCAGGAGCAGAACCATAGAAATGGAGGGTTAGTAACAGGGGAGTGGGAGGCGGAGAAAGAGGGAGAAGATACAGAGAATAAGTAGCATATACAGTAGGTAGAAAGTAGACATGGGGAGGACAAGAATTGTATGGGAAAAGTAGAAGCTAAAGAACCTGTGACACATGGACATGAACTAAAGGGGGGGAATGAGGGGAGAGGAGGTGTGTAGGGGGAGGGGAATGTAGGGGGGAATGGGACAACTGTAACGTTATAATCAATAAAATATATTTTAAAAATTAAGAAGGTAAATTTTATGGTTTGTAAATTACATCTCAACTTTTTAAATTAAAAAAAAATTATTAGTATCATCTGCACAATTTTTGTTTCTTTTCCTTATAACATTCTTATTTTTGAATTTTAAAAAATAAAGAATAAGGCCTGGCTGGTATTGCTCAGTAGATTGAGTGCTGACCTGGGAATCAAAGGGTCCCTGGTTCAATTCTCAGTGTAGGGCAGTGCCTAGGTTGTGGGACAGGTCCGCAGTAGGAGGCGTGTGAGAGGCAACCACACATTGATGTTTCTCTTCCTGTCTTTCTCTATTCCCCTCTCTCTAAAAAATAAAATAAAATAAAATCTTAAAAAAATACAGAATAATGAGAATGAAAATTTAAATTGTCTAATTATCAAATCACATTTATAAACAATCTGATTTATAGGAGGATGCCATTACAACAGCAAATTTCTCTTTCACAGGAAAGAGAAAATTTTCAGCATAATAAGATATAAGGAATTTCAAAAAATAGAGGAAGAGCAGCCCATGTTTCTTGAATTAAAAATAAGATGATTTTATGGTGCTTGAATATGAGGTGAACACTTGCCATCAGATAGTTATTTGTTTAATAGAAATTTCTAAAGCATCAAGTGATGTTTCTGAAACCAGTCAAACTTTCAGTTATGATACAAGTTCTGGGGGTCTCACGTACAGCATGGCAACTATAGTTAATAATGACATATTTTACACTTAAAATTTGCTGAGAGAGTTGATTTTAAGTGTCTCACACACACAAAAGAAGACATTGTGAGGTGATGGATGTTTCAATTGACTTGACTTTGGTACTTATTTACAATTTATGCTGTGATTCAATCATTACCTTGTATACCCTAAATAGACACGATTTTTATTTATCAATTGTTTCTCAATAAAGCTAGAAAAAAATGAATAAACCCAGTCATTCATGAGCAACCAGTCATTTACATGCCCAAACCTTTAGAATCCATGTTGGAACAAATTTTCATTCCAAAAGTAAGCTTAAAAATAAAGGCAGTCGGGCCATTTTTCCCAAGGCACTTCTGAAAGGCTACAGGAATCCCATTTCTGTGGAATCTGAGCACTAAGCATACATGGACAAGGAGGGACGAGGTGGTAAATTATAGACCCCAAGACTGGGCTAGCAGGCTGCTGACTGCTGAGACAGACCCTGCTGAACAAGCCTTGCTAGTACGAACACTGATATGAAGAGTAGCTCCCACTCATTAATACCTGCAGTGTTGATACTAATAACAAACAGCAGCTACCTTGTGTCTTGCGTTGGCAGGTCTTTTACTTACATCAGCTGCTATAACACTCTCTAATTTCCTAGGCAGAAGATACCATTTTCATCACCGTAGGCATTTAGGGAGTAACTTGCTGAAAGTCAGCCATCAAAGACAAAATTCTTTCATCATTTCTTTGGCCCCAAACCCCATGACATATAGCTGTGTTTACTTTTCCCAGCTGGCAGGAAATTAAACCTAAAGGCATTGGCTGCTGCATCTTGGCCAGTAGCCCAGTGTCAACAGAGAGCACATGTTCAGAAATGTAAATGAGTCTCTTCACCTACCTTTGTGGCTCCTACTCCAGAGAGGTTGGCTGAGCAGAAATCGTCTCCCCTCATCTCACCAGTTTCCAAAGAGACCCACCTCCCAGGATAAGCTGTATGCCTCTACTGGGGCCCCCAGTGAGTGAATACGGTCCTTATTTGGATTTTTCTTCAGTGAGCAGACAAGTACAATCAATTTCGGAGCAAGTGCTCCAGCTATTTTAACTCTGGCAACTAAGTACCAGTTGGAACTTGTGTTCCGTCCAGCGAAGGACTCCAAGAGAAGCCGACCTAAATCAGAGCGAAACTGGGAAATAAATATCAAGGTTGTATTAAGAGTACAAACGGATGTAATCAGAGTCATACTCCTATATAAGAAGTTTGAAACTTTTAATCAGAAGAGGGCCGTGAAAGGATAGTGTTCACAGATAATTACAGATATTAACATAAAACTTCCTCAAATGTATAACGGCATATTTTGAAAAGGGTTAGGAATAACTTTTTTCAGTTTAGGTGTGTTTGCTGTCATCCTTGTTTCTAACAGCGTCGGGGACGCCCAATGAGAATGCGGGTGGAAACCCCGGGTACTGATCCGGGGTCCGGAAACCAGATGGGCATAGTGTCTCCTGAGACCTCGTTAGAGTCTCAGGCCCCCGCCCAGAACTACAGAACCAGAATCTGCATTTTCACACGATCTCCAGGGGATTTCTAGGCATAAATGATAACGGCCCTGAGGGTGGCAGTGGTGTTTTTTTTTTTCCCCTTGGGAAAAGGGGTGTGGGAATAGCCGGTGGGGTGCGTGGGGCCTGAAGCTCTCCAGAGGTGGGAGGATTAATCCTGGGAGAAGTGATCTGGCTGGCCCACGTGGAATTTCCCTTGGGAACATGGTTATATGATATAAACATTCAACTTAAAAAAATATTTTATTTATTTACTTTTAGAGAGAGGGGAAGGGAGGGAGAAAGAGAGGGAGGGAAAAATTGATCTGTGAGGTCGCCTCTCCTGCACCCCCAACCAGGCACCTGGCCTGCAACCCAGGCATGTGTCCCGTCTGGGAATGGATCCAACGACCTCTGGTTTACAGGCCAGTGCTCAATCCACTGAGCCACGACAGCCAGGGCATAAATATTTAGCTTTCCAGTGACATTAGTGTTGGGACAGAGGGGTCAGTTTACCTTCTTACACCCAGACTGTTAGCCAGTAAAATAACAAAACCCTACCTTAAATACTTGAATCCCAATTTTGATACATTTTCAGAAATCAGATCCTTGTCTAAATTATAGGACTGATGTTTTAAGGAGCTAATAAATGAACTTCTGAATGAAAAATAGTGTAGATTTATGGAAATGTGGACTATTTACTTAAATTTACTGTCCTTTGCTGTGAACTACGAACAATGCTATTTATTGGCTAGTTGTAGTGATGTACATGGTATATTTTTTAAAATATTAGGATAATTATTAGAATCAGTATTCATTGCATACCAATATAAACACAGCAATAGCCTCACTATTTACATACTAAACCAGTGTGAATCCATTTTCTACATCCGGCTGTTGAAAGCAGCAGAGCTTGCCTTAGAACCTGAAGTTTTGGATTGTGTTTCAATGCTTATTTGTGAACATACATAATGAGGATGGTTAACAGTAAACAACCATATCCTTGGCTGGGTGGCTCAGTTGGTTAGAATGTTGTCTCACACACCAAATGGTTGCAGGTTTGATTCCTGGTCAGGACACATACCTAGGTTGTGAGTTCAATCTCCAGTCAGGGAGTATACAGGAAGCGACTGATCAATGTTTCTCTCTCTCTTCCCCTTTCTCTCTCTCTCTAGTATCAGTAAACATTAAACATATCTTCTGGTGAGGGTAAAAACATTAATGACCATAGAAGACTAAGGAGAACTCATTTATAAAAGGGTCATTTGTCATCAGTCTTGCCAGGACTGACACCAGACAGTCTTTACATTGTTTTGCCTGTTAAAGAGGATATTTTTAAAAATTTAGAGCAGGGTCCGGCCCAGACCCATTTTGAAGCAAATTGAAGTGAGAGGGCTGGTTAGAGAGTTAATAATTTACACTGCTCTCTTTTACAAAGCTAGCTTATGTACCTCAATTGCTGGCTCATCATTTCCCCACCCCAGGCTACTTTTTGCTACATAGCAAACTACCCCACATTTGGTGACTGGGATCTTCTGAAATGCCACATTCTCCAAGTTACTTTTTAGTAATGGAGCTGATAGTTGATCTCCACTTGTCCTTTTCTAGTGCTTTATTTCCTTTTAAAAAAATATATTTTATTGATTATGCTATTACAGTTGTTCCAATAATTCCCCCTTTTGCCCCCCTTCATCCAGTACCCCATTCCCTTCAGCAATCCTCCTTCTCAGTTCATGTTTAGGGGCCTGCATATAAGTTCT
Source organism: Artibeus jamaicensis (assembly GCF_021234435.1). NCBI lineage: Eukaryota > Metazoa > Chordata > Mammalia > Chiroptera > Phyllostomidae > Artibeus > Artibeus jamaicensis. The sequence continues at coordinate 5,694,635 of NW_026521972.1, read as the reverse complement.
TTGGCCTCTCCATTGCCTATATTATTCTTGACGCCCCCCCCCCCATTTTGTACCTACCAGTTATGCTTCTTAATCCCTGCACCTTTCCCTCCATTTTCCCTCTTTCCCCTCCCAGCTGAGAATCCTCCAAATATCTCCATATCTATGATTCTGTTCCTGGTTTGGTTGTTTGTGTAGTTTGTCTTTTTTTAGATTCGGTTGTCAATAGTTGTGAATTTGTTGCCCTTTTAATAGTTTTGATCTTCTTTTTCTTAGATAAATCCCTTTAATGTTTCCTGTAATAATGGCTTGGTGATAATGAATACCTTTAGCTTTACCTTGTCTCTATCTGTCCTTTGATTCTAAATGATAGCTTTGCTAGATAGAATAATCCTGGTTATAGGTCCTTGCTTTTCATCACATTGAATACTTCTTGCTAATCCATTCTTGTCTGCAAAGTTTCTTTTGAGAAGTCAGCTAATAGTCTTATGGGAACTCCTTTGTAGGTAACTGTCTGTTTTTCTCTTGCTGCTTATAAGATTCTCTCTTTATCTTTAATCTTTGTCATTTTAATTATGATGTGTCTTGGTATGGTCCTGTTTGGGACTCTCTGTGCTTCTTGGACTTGTATGTGTATTTCCTTTTTCAATTCAGGGAAGTTTTCTCTTATTATTTTTTCAAATAAATTTTCAGTTTCTTGCTCTTCCTCTTCTTTTTCTGGTATCCCTATGATTCAGATATTGGTGTGTTTAAAGTTGTCCCAGAGGTTCCTAAGCCTATCCTTATTTTTTTTAATTATTTTTTCTTCCTGAAATTCTGATTGAATGATTTTTCCTTACTTATGTTCCAAATTGTTGGTTTGATTCTCAGCTTTATTTTCTCCACTGTTGGTTCCCTGTAGATTTTTCCTTATTTCACTTAGTGTAATCTTCATTTCTTCTGTAACATTTTTACTGTACTCATTGAGTTCTTTCAGCATTCTGATCCCCAGTGTTTTGAACTGTACATCTGTTAGGTTGGTTATCTCCATTTCTCTAAGCTCTTTTTCTGGGGTTTTGTTCTGTTCTTTCCTTTGGGCCATATTCCTTTGTCTCCTCAATTTGGCAGTCTCCCTGGGTTTGTTTCTATATATTAGGTAGAGCTGCTTTGACTCCCTGTAAAAGGCATCTGTAAATTGTATGGGGTGGAGCCTTAGGTCCCCCAGGGCAGGGCAACCCGGTTTATCGTTCTGTGGCTCTTTGTGGAGGGACGGCTCAGAGAGGGGACAACACTGCTGCCTGGCTGCTGGAGGCTTGCTTGGCACTCACCACATTTCCGGTTAGTTCACCCACTTCCTGTATGTGACTGGTGCCCTTTTGGCTGTTGCTCAGGTAGCGATCCCAGGAATGTGTGAATTTGCATATATTCTAATTGCAGGCCCTTTAAATGAACTCTCCTAAAAATCCAGCAATTTCTTCTGCTGCCCCAACTTCCACTGGTTTTTACAGCCAGAAGTTATAGGGATCTCTCTTCCTGCTGTTGGAACCCTGAGCTGTGCAGTGTGGCCTGGGATTGGGACCACTTGCTCCCAAGGTATCCCTCCAAATTTGTATCTACCCCACATGAATGTGGGACCCCCTGTGCTTCTCCACCCATCTCTGAGCTCTGCCCCTCCTACCCGTCTGGATGAACGTGGCTTCTTTAAATCCTTTGAATTTACATACAAAATTTAAATCCTTTGTATTTACATCCTTCTGTAAATCCTGTTGAATTTACATATGGCTCAATTTTCTGGCAGTTCTGGTTGTTATTTGTTTTGAGAAATATTTGTCATTCTCTCTGTGGTTACGGGAGGAGGTGAAGAGTGTCTGCCTACCTACTGCTTTATTTCTCCAATCCAAATTTTAGGGGCGAAGGTAATATCACCAACCTAAGTCTGGGCTCACGTAACTGACTTTACTGAAGAGCCATGAGTGACTAAAGCAAAACTCCATGTAAGGCAAAAACTTAAAAATATATGCTAATTATAACCTCCCACATTACAGATTCCTTAAAAATAGTTAAGCCCCACATGACAGCACCACCACCATAAAAATAAACAAAAAATAGTTAAGCCCTTCCCTGGACACCTCGAATTTCCCTGTCTTGGTGTCTGCTCACTTCTTCAGAAAGAGAGAAGGAGAGTAGGAAAGCTTTTTGGTATTTCTCAGTATAAACCGCCATGCTTCAGGAAAGCCCCTTACCAGAACTGAAGTTTGATTCCCCATCTCTTCCCCAGTGGCATCTTGCAGACAAGTTGCCATAGAACAATTCTCCAAATGTTAACGAGTGTGGTGAGGGGAGAGCTCTATCGGGTGGGCCCCACGTGGGCTTGGACCTTCCAAGGCTTCCGTTCTCCTTTGAGAATTCTCTACAGGTGAGCAACGAGGATGTGCCTCTTCATTCTTCCTGCAGGATCCTAGCAGAGAAGCATATGCACCCTTCAAGGATAGACAATCAGCAACAGAGGCATCTACATCCACCCAAAGGATCAGAACCATTTCTCTACCTGCAACCTCATGAGCAGGTCCCTTTCCCTCAGTGGACAGAGTGCGTCACTGTGCAGAGGACCATCTATGTGTATTTCTCTGCCTCCACACCTCTCCCAGGAACCTACTAATATTTTCCTATTACAAAAACAAATCAGACCCATTATAGTGTCTTTCCAACAACAAAGAAGATAACCCTGGTGGCTACCCCGAGACTATACAAAGTCCAAACAGAAGCACTGATTGTCACTTTATTTTTACCTTTGACCAAACCGAGTCCTTGGACTTAATAAGCAGGGGAGGAACAGTTTAAAGATTGCAGAATTCTTTCCTTCTGTCCAGAGGACAGCCGGAGAGGCCGGGTTGAGAGGTATATTCTCTTCTACATATATAATCTCTATGTAATTTATGAATGCCACTTTCCCCCAAGGGAAGATAATATCTGAGGCAAAATGAGCCATGTACCTAGAGAGTAGCCAGTGAGCCTTAAGAACCTGCATCCTGCCCACCTCTGTGCCCCATTGCTTTTACCACATCTGACCTTCTGGCAAAGGTCGTCAGACCACGTGGCTCGTCTTCCAAACAGTCCCTTTAATGCTAAGCATAGACTTTCATTTCTTAGCGCGTTGACAGAATTATTTATTAAGGCTAGATTTCCTACAATGACTTCATCCTAAAAGAAAGCAAAGCATACATTATACCCCTTCTTTTAAGAAAGCTCCTAGTACACACCATTTACTGAGAATCTTAAAATACCTGACTAAAAAAGAAACTCATTTTAAAAGTACTTAAAAGTTAAAAGTAATCTGAAGTCCTGATAAATCTCCTCTGGGTAATAACATGGTGACAATGTGTACTTGGGTACAGCCTGATGACTGATTACCTGGTTGTAGATATGGGTTCAGTGAGGAGCAGTTGGGTGCTTCTGCACGTGCTATATGGAGTGGAGCGACATCTTCTGGTGTACATGGAGTACTGCATGCTAGCCGGCCCCCTTTATGGAAGTCCTCACTGTGGTTGGGCTTAGATCAAGAGCTGAATCAACTGACCAAGTTTAGTGAACTGACTAAATTCAGCCTTATCAAAAGGGCCAAAGGTAGGTGAGAGTGTTGTTTACAGAATTCATAATTTACAGTGCTCTATTTTACCAGCTGTTACTGGTCATTGGTCTGTTAGAGAAACAAAGTAGTGTCAAGGACGCAAATTATCTAGAATTATGGGAATTATTGGCCAGATCCTCCACACCCTCCACAAGAGACTTCATGTCCCACCCCAGAGACTTCATAAGACAAAAATTCAATGGAGTCTTTGCAATAGTCTCCAGATCCTGTCCTGGATGTACACAGGTAGCTGACCCATTGTTAAAGGGTGTTACATGTCCTATTACTCTGGTAAGCAGTGGGGGGAAAGCTACCACAATAATGGGATTCCTAACTTCACAGGAGTTATGGCTATATTAGTTTTCTAGGGCTGCCTTTACAAAGTATCACAAACTGGGTGGTTTAAACAATAAAAATATATCCTCTCACAGATCGGAAGGCTAGTGGGCCCAGATAACGCCGCAGCAGGGTTGGTTCTGTCAAAGAGCATTGCAGAAGAACAGGTCCCATGCCGCTCTCCTAGTTTCTGGGGTTTCGGGAACTCTTTAGTGTTTCTTGACTTGTAGACACATTGGCCCAATTTTTGCTTTCATGTTCAGAAATGGTGTTATCCCTCTGCGCATGTATGTTTCCTTACATGGCATTCTTTTAAAAAAATATTTTTATTTTAAACTCTTTTTATTGTTGACACCATTACAGATGTCCCCATTCCCCCCTCTTTCTCTCTGGCTGTCATCACACTGCTGTCTGCGTGTGGTTGTTATGTGCGTATGATTACACGGTGTTCTTTTACAAGGACTCTAGTCAGATTAGCTTAGAGGCCCACGCTTATTGGTATGACATGACTGTAAATCATCACAGCTGCAATGGCCCTATTCCCAAATAAGGATTCTGTCTTTGTGTTTAACCTTGGTATTTTAATTAGGTGTCTCGGTGTGAGCCTCTTTGGATTCAGCTATTGTTTAGTGCTCTCTGCACTTCCGGGATATGCATGTCTATTTCCTTCAACAAGTAGGGTAGTTTTCCATCAGTATTTTTTTAGATAGGTTTCCAATATTTTTCTCTCTTTCTCCTCCTTCTGGTACCCCCATGGTGTGAATATTAGTGTGCATGAAGTTTTTCCAGAAACTCCTTAACTACCCTCAATTTTTTTTATTCTTTTTGCTGTTTTGATTGGGTGTTTTTTGCTTCCTTTTTTTCAAATCGCTGATTTGATTCTCTGCTTCATCTACTCTTCTGTTGATTCCCTATAAGGTATTCTTCATTTCAGTTATTGTCTTCACTTCTGACTGTATTTTTTGTTTTTGATCTCCATTTGTATGTTTCCTATCTCTTTGAAGTTCTCACTAAGTTCATTTAATCTTCCCCAAAGTTCATTGAGCATCCTTACAGCCAATGTTTTGAACTCTGCATCTGGTAGATTGCTTGTCTGTATTTCATTTTGTTCTTCTCCTGGAGTTTTGTTCTATTCTTTGAGACATGTTTCTTTGTCTCCTCATTTTGGCAGCCTTCCCATATCTGTTCCTATGTATTAGGTAAAACTGCTATGTCTTCCAGACTTGTACAATGGCCTTATGTAGCAGGTGTCCTGAAGAGTCCAGTGGTACAGATTCCACAGTGACCTGAGCTGGGTGCTGCAGGTGTGCACCACCGGTGGCCTGTGTGCACCCTTCTGTTGTAGTTGAGCCTTGACTGCCAGGACAATGGGCTGTGAGGACTGGCCACAACCAGAGAGGAGGAGCTGCTGTGTAGGGGCCAACTCCACAGAGCAGTAGTGACTTAAATGGGGCTCCTGTGCCTGGTAAGTCTGACCATTGAGCATGGTTGGGTGGTGCTGGTCCAGCACGGTCTGAAGCTGACCACCAGGTACACTGACTTTGGGGCCTGGAGGGACGTGCATGCCAAGATCAGCCACAACCAGTGCCCTGCTCAGGGCCACCTAATATGAGCTACAGAGGGATCTGCATTTGGTTGCTACTTGTGCTGGCATTAGAGGTTCTGGGGAGAGGCCAAGGGGCAAACTGAGGCCAAGAACTGAGGCCAGTTGCCAATAGTGCTGAGCCTGGACCACTTAGCAAGAGGTACAAGGCATGCCAAGGTCAGATGCTGTTTGTCTGGGGGTCGTGGATCTTTGAGAGATTTTAGCGAAGTCTATAGCATGTGCCAGGATGCATTGTTTGTATGGAAATGCCACTGAAAACAACTTGGGCCCACAAAGTGGGATGGGGCAGGGTCTTCCATCGGCTGCTTCTGAGCTACGTGCCCTCCCAAAGTTCAACCAGCTGCACTGATGATGGGTCATGGGGAGCAAAGTAGGGTAACGCCACAGAAAATAGTCCCTGCAGAAGAGACAATAGGTGTAGGACTGCCAGATTTAGCAAATAAAAATACAGGATACTCTATTAAATTTGAATTTCAAACAGACAATGAATAATTTAAAAAATATGAGCATGTCCCATGAAGTATTTGGGACATACTTATACTAAAAAAGTACTTTTTACTAAATATAACATCCCTTGCAGTACTTGGGACATGATTATTCCAAAAATATACACCAATACTGTACGAGATATAGGTATATAAAAACAATTGTTTGTTGTCTGACATTCAGATTTAACAGGGCGTCCTGTATTTTGTCTGGCAACCCTAAATAGGTGGGAATACCTTTAATAGCTATGGCTTGGCCTAACCAGTATATTCAGTGGGTTGTCAGTAAGTGTTTAATATGCAGTTCTCTGGGGATAACAAACAAACGACACACCCCAACAACCTTGATCTAGTGTTTGCTAATTTGCATCATGTGAATACTCCCACTGGGACTGATTTAAGCTGCTAAGACGCTGTCACTGAAGGCGAAGTTGGGAAGACACAGTACGGGTGCAGTACCCTAAATAACCTGCAGGGGTGTACAATGTAACATGTTAAAATGATTCAGAAATAATGAGTTTTGAGAGTCTCTGTCTTAAATATAACTTAATTATAAGTTTTTGTGCTTTAACTTTTACTAATGGCTGAGCATAATGACTGGCTCATGGAATTCCTGGAAATTTCAAGTTGATAGAAACTGATTCGAGCTCGCCACTAAAAGTGTGAGTGTATTTCAGAAAGAAAATAGTTTGCCGAATTCAAGACACTGCTTCAGAAGGCAGAGGGAATTTAGGGTGGATTAAAAGAGCAGTATCTTGTGTACTTTGTAGTATTTTATGTACTTTATTTGCAGCCATTCATTTAAGATGGAAGATATCCATATTAATACAGAATCCCTTAAACAAAAAAAAATGATTTCAGCATACTATAAGGTCTTCATGATTTAAAAGAAAAATGGTTCTATTCTAAAGTCATTGTGCAGAAATGAGTCACAACTGAATAAGTTTATTGTATTTTGATATACTTTAACAAACTTTCTGCCATATCTATCAGTAGTGATACATTTTATTATCAAGTGTTGAATGTTCTAAGTGTCATTTGTATGGTCACTGATTTTCCAGAGCTGCTAAAATCTTTGCCACACAACAGTGGTAGAGTTGTGTAGTTTGTTGTTTTGCAATTTTAGTTGTGTATTTTGAACCAATTTAGATGAATTATAGAGCTAAAAATTCAGTCCTTGGCACTAACACTAAACTGTAGCAGTATAAAAGCGCCAGGCATTCCTAATATGGTGAAAATATTTTTGGAGACATTTGGAAAACAATTTAGTGCTAGACAGAAAATGAACAACTTTGAAGTACTCAACATTTCACATCAAGATTTAGAAATCTGAGAAGCATGCCGATTTTCTAATTAGCCTTAAAACCTTTTCTTTGTAACTGTAATTGAAAAATAAAATAATAAATGAAAATACTTTTTCTTTGTTGTGTCTCTTCCAATCTAGCACATCTTTTCTTCCTAGATCTTGAAATATATGAAGTGTGTGGGAGAAAAACTCCTCAGCTCACATACTTGTTTGTCCTGACATTGGTGTCACCAAAGAAAATGTATAAAGTAAAAATATGTTTAGGTCTTTGTCAGTTGAATTCTCTGAAGTTCAAGGGAAGCCTTGTCGTGCCTGTGTTTCAACTATATTCAATTCATTAACACCGCAAACTTAGTTTTTTTAGATACTAAGTTTAACTTAGAGATCTTGATTTTCCATGTATAAATAAAATAATTTTGCATATATTAGAAAAATATTCTTTAATGTTTCCCTAACAGTTTAAAGTCCCCTGAACAAATGACCTATTTATAAACATATTCAATTAAATTACCTTAAAAGTGGTTTATAAACATCTGGAAATTTATGAAAAAAAATAATGAAGAAAACCACAAGCTGTGACCCCACCCTTTAGTTTCGGACACAGAAGATCTAGGATGTGGCTCAAGAGCATCGACATCCCACACGTTTCCAGGTGATGCTGCTGCTGCTGCTGGTCTGGGGACCACCCTCTGAGAACCACGAATCCCTAAAGCAACAAGTACAGATGCAAAGTCTCTGACTTTCTTGAATAATTCAGACATTCAATGAGGCAGCCGAAGAGGACACATGATCAAGGTCTCCCTGAGTATTTAACTCTTACACATCAAATTCTCTTAAACATTCAAATTCAGTTTACAAACAATAAAATTCTTCTATATCTGCTAAGTCAAAATAGAAAGTGTAATATCAATGACATATTTCAAGTGAAAGTCACATGGCTGTAATATCAGATTCTCTAAGAAGTCAGATATAGTCAAGCACCTTAAATCACAAGATTTGAAGGGCTCAGCTCAGTGAGTACAAAATTTATAAGCAGAGCGCTGACTGGGGAGCTCAGCTGGTTAGAGCATTGGCCAACCAGATACACCAAGGTTACGGGTTTGATCCCGGTCAGGGTCAGGGCACATACAAGAAGTATCCAATGACTATATAAATAAGTGGAACAACTAGATATATCTCACTATCAATTAAAAAATGTTTTAATTTATAAGCAGGGATACCGTCTCTAAGGGACTGAGTTTACTAGAATCAAGGTTTTGAACCATGAAATAGCGCTGTCTGAAAGTAAGATTCAGAAACGAAAACATTAAGAAAAGGAAATGAGTTTTACTTACAAACTTTTGTGAATGAGTCATATTTTAAAAGAATTAGTTCACCAAACAAACAAAACAAAACACTAATTTAAGGAAAATGTTACCGACATTGGTCAGTCCGTGCCCGAGAAGCAATATTCCGCGACACTATCGTTGTATCTGAAAGAAGCATCACTAACCTGCAGGTGACCGCTGTGCGATTTCAGGGTCAAATGTGGTTTGTGACAGAGTCAGTTTCACCTAGCGCTAGAGAGAGTACCTTTAAAAAAAATCACATTTCAGGTAGCATTTTATATTACATTCATTTTAGATTTGCTTCTCCTCTAGCTGTGGTGTATGACGCGGCAGCAGCCCACAAGGACAGGTGGCCTTCACCGCTCGCTGATCAATAATCACACACCAGGTTGGATTTACCTGAACCATAGCTGGACATGCTGACCCCGCCTCTCCAGCTGTACGTGGCCAACAGGGTGAAGGGGGGATCGCCAGCCCCACTGCATCTAGGACTCGTTATGCAACCGCACCTCACCGAACCCCCAGGGAGCATCTTTCCATTACAATCAACTTAAGATTTTAGCCTACTCTTTTTCTTTTTTTAGCCCCTGATTTTATTGGGTAGATTCTGTAGCCCCATATTTTTCAGTTGCTGCTAATTTCCTTCACTAAGGATTCAACTAATCTCCTCACTGCCTGACTGGGTCTATCTTCTTTCCTCCTCTCGGTGTTCAGATCATTCATCGACCTCTTTAATATGTAGCGCCGATAATCAAACACTCCACAGCTTTGCTGAAAACCCAAGCCATGAAGAACATGGTTTCACATAGCTACGGTGCAATACTAGTTCATCTTAGTCTACTTCTCAGAGAAAAATACCTCATTTGTAATGCAATTTAAGAGGTATTTTTTACTAAATCTACGGAAAAACCTGAGATTAAAATTTGAAAGTCTCAAATGCCTTAGTTGGCACTCCAATGTTTGCTTGGCATTTTTCTTACAAGCTTTTTATGTTCTAGAGTTACTGATGCTAAAAAGATTACAAGGATTACGGCAGCATATCCAGATACACTAGCGACGCTTGCTCTTCAGGCACACAGACACGTGGCCGAACAGCCGAGAGGGCATCTGGGGCGCTAAAGATAAAAAAGAAGAACCCCTGCTGAGGATTTATAAGCAAAGGAAAACAAAAACAAATGAACAAACACAAATTCTTAGTCATTAAAAACAGCGGGAGCTGGTAGATAAACTTGCTAGGTAAACTGCAGTTGTATTTCTTCTGAGGCAATAGCTGAATATATTTAAAAAGAAGTATATAGCATTTGCAATAACACTGCATCCAGGTTTAAACTGCTCATGAAAGCCATGCTGTGTAAGGAAACAAGGCATGTTTTAGATGATTTACAACATAATTAACTATCACACACTACTTTTTTAGGGAACTTAGAAGAAAAATGGCAAGTAATTTTTTTTTGTTGGTTTAAATTAAAGAAATTAGATTGTTCACTTCACCCAAGAGAAAAATTCCTACTTCAGTTCACCCATAAAGACAAATCAAAGTCTTTTGGATTGGAGTTTCCATGAAAGCCAATATATTTCTCTGCAAGGACATTAACAATAGTTGCATGAAGGCACCCTGGCTTGTGTAGCTCAGTGGATTGAGCACCGGTTACGAACCAAAGGGTCGTGGTTAGATTCCCAGTCAGGGCACATGCCTGGGTTGTGGGCCAGGTCCCCAGTGGGGAGCATGCAAGAGGCAAACACAGAGTTATATTTTTCTCCCTCTTTTTCTCCTTCCCTTCGCTTCCTTCTAAAAATAACTGAATAAAATCTTTTAAAAAATAGTTGCATGAAGCATGATTTGGTACACTAATTTGGCCAAAAATAATCTGTCCCACTATTCTATACTGGAGTTGGTTCCCAGAAATGAAAGTGATGTTCCAAGTGATGTATTAGCTACATTCCTAGAATTGTGGCATTGAAGGATGGATTTCAAGAAAGCTTCTCTGGTTTAAAAGTGGAAGAAAATAAACTAATACTGTTCAGTTTTCTTTCTGCAATTAATGTTGATAGTGTGAGTAAAGCACTGAAAACAGAAGCTATTGACCTGCGCTGCAATACTGTAGTGAAAACCTAATAGGAGGCTGTTGGAGGATGAAATTTATTTTAAATATCTCTGAAATGGTTAAATACAAAACTCATGTGCAGAAGTGCCTATGTTTACGAAGTCTATTTTCCATTTTAAATAAAGCCAACGTTGACTCCCATTAAAAGCATCCCAGGCAAAAAAAAAAAAAAGTCTATAGTAAATGTGGGGCCTGCAGCTGACAGCTAGAAAAAAAAGAAAAAAAATACCAAGTGTCCAGTTCCCAATGAAAGGAGTAATGACTTATGAAATCATATAATAACTAAGATACTTCTCTTTTTCACAATCATGTTTAAAATGTCTTCAACATAGTGCATGTATGGTTAGTTCACTTCTGTAAGTATATAAGGGAGGACCCCCTCAAAAAAACCCAGAATTATTTTCTGCAGGGCAGGCCCCTTGTAGTACAGGCTTCCCCCACTAGGTGAGTGTTCTGGGAGCCCATCTGTATTGATGCACTAGCTGGTGTTTTTGTGAGACAGTGCATTCAGCTCCAGTGATTTGGGGGGAAGATTCTTTTAACCTGTTTGCCCATTTCATGATGGATGATTTATGAGCGCACATGCCAAGCAGTTTTTGACCAAAAATGGCATGACCCCTGTACTCTACCCTCCCTACTCACTCGATCTTGCCCTGAGAGACTTTGTTTTTGTTTCCCCAGCTGAAAAAAAGTCCTCAAAGGGAAATGTTTTGCTGGTGTGGGAGAAGTGAAACAAAAAGTGGCAGAAGCACTGAAAGGCATCCAAATCAACAAGTTCAAAAACTGTTTTGAGCAGTACAAAAACATCTCTATAGGTGTACTGCATCAGATGGAGAGTACTTCGAAAGTGACTAAAGTATAAATAGTAAGAATAAATACACAATTTTTTATAAATAAATTCTGGGTTTTTTGAGTCCCCTCTCATACAAACATAGGTCTGTCCTGTGTGTTTATTGTTCCTGATGCTTTTTCTAATCTCTGCTTTCTCCTTCTCACCACAAAACAAACAAACAAACAAACAAAACGGTAGATCTAACTCACTTGTTTAGAAACAAATTTTGTAAAGCAAAGTTTTCCATATCTAGAAAGTAGGTAAGACTCAGGCCGGGGAAGAGGATGGAGGAGTTAAGAGAGACTAGAATGAGGGAAGAGAGGAGAACCGAGCCCTGGAGAGGCAGGCAGGGAGGACCCATCTCGGGTGCCAGGCAACCGCGTGGAGGATTCTGGGCCCAGCCGTGGTAGAGTGAGGACCATCAGCAGCCAGTCCATTGGGTCAATTACCTTCCAATGGTTCCTGTAATGGACAGAATGTTTGGTCTCTCCTAAATTCATATGGTGAAATCTTAACTCCCAATGTGATGCTATTAGAAAGTGGGGACTCATAGGTGATTACATCATGAGGGTGGAGTTCTCACAGACGAGATTACTGCTCTTATAAAAGGGACTCCAAAGAGCTCTCTCGCATCTTTCTGCCATTGGAGAACACAAGGTTTCTGCAGTCTGCGACCCAGAAGAGGGACTGCGCCGAACTCCACCAGGATGGCACCCCGGCCTCAGACTTCCAGCTTCCAGATTGATGGGGAATAAATTTCTGTTGTTTATAAGCCACCCACCCACGCTGTGGTTGGATAGCTGAGGGCAATACAAGCCACCAGGACAAGACTGGGGTCCGGCAGGGTGGGGTGGGGATGGTTGCTTGAAGAAACAAATCTCACCCCTGAGCGAACACTGCACAGTCTCATTTGGAATTTCCCTAGTAGCGGGGCAGAAATAGACCCATTATTCTTACTCCAGCACATGACTACGGTATGGGGCGTGTTTCCAACACAGTTCAGTATAAATAAGGAAAATAGGTATCTAATTTTGGCAATCAGTGATTTTTCTTACATTGAAGCCCCTTCTCCCTCTTTCTCTCTCTCTCTGTTCCCAGTCCTGGTCTGCCCCCCCCCCACCCCTCTTCTGCCCCCCAGGACATGCGTGTACACACACGTTACCTTTCATACCGTATCTTTACTGTACTTTTTCTACATTTAGATACACAAATACTTGCACTGTGTTATGGTGGCCTACAGTATCCCATACAGGGACACTAGGAGCACAGGGCCATACCATGGTGTGTATGAGGCATGGCCCCGTGCTCCTAGGCTGCAGCCCATACAGCACATTCCTGTACGGGATACTGTAGGCCACCGTACCCAGGTGTGTAGCAGGTTGTACCACCTACGTTCACATAAGTGCACTCTGTGATGTTCACACAGTGACCAAAATGCCTAATGGCTAACTTCTCAGAATGTATCCCTGTTGTTAACTGATAGATGATTGGATAGGATTCGTACTATCTCTGCTTTCAGGTACCCACTGTGGTATTGGAATGTGTCATCCCCTGGGGACAAAGGGCAACTGCAGTGCTTGCTTGTGGGAAGACACGGTTTTTATACTGTGTATGTGTATAGCCGTTCCCCCCACCCCATGCACATGCCTTTCCCACGCCTAGCACACAGTACTTGCGTTATGAATACTTGTTGATGATGAAAAGGCAGTCCCATTCAGAACTACAGTGTTTGTGTGGTCTGGAATGTGAAAACAATTTTCTCTGAGAAAGGCAACATCTCAACATATAACCACCAGACAGAGGCAGTAATAAAAAGGAAATAGATTTAAACACTCTTCTGTAATCATCCCATTCTCAGAAGCACAAGAAAAGGGTAGGGCCTCTCTTTGCCCAAGGCCATTTCGAGACAGTTGGGAGTAGGTCCGTCTGATGTCTTCCCTTCTCTGACTGCCAGATAATTCTGCTCAATAATTCAATGTAGAGATCAGCTCTGGCTGGTGTGGCTCAGTGGATTGAGTGCTGGCCTGCGAATCAAAGGTTCGCTGGTTCAATTCCCCGTCTAGGGCACATGCCTGGGTTGTGGCCGGGTCTGGTTCCTGGTGAAGGGACGCAGGAGAGGCAACCACACATTGATGTTTTTTTCCCCCTTTCTTTCTCCCTCCCTTCCCTTCTGTCTTAAAAAAAATCTTAAAAAAGGTCATCGCAGAGATTAGATGTGGTGCCAGTGATGCTTCATTCAACCAGGATGTATTGGGACCAGTTGGGTCCCAATACTCGACCTGTGCTCAGCCAGAGTATATGATTCAAAAGGGAGGGCCTCACAGGTTCACTGGAAGAGCATCACATGTAAAAGTCACTCTACATGGAGATACACTCTCAAGGGGTTTTACTGAGGGGTCACAGATAAATGACCAGTGAGCCTTCGAAAAATTATTCTACCTCACTAGTAATCACAGACCAAATTTACATAATAAATGTCATTATTCCCCGATCAATGCCAGATTTTTGTTACGATGAATAACCATATCAAGATGTGTTCCAGAACTGTGTCTTTCAAACTCTTTTGATATGTCTGTGACGAGCAATAAGCATTTTCATCACAGCTGCGCCCAGCCATGCAGGTGGAGAGGGTTAGCTGGCTCCCACCAGCACGACGATGCTGCTTGTTTCTCGTGCGCGTCTATTTCCATGTCGTGCCAGTCCTTACATTTTTTGAATGTTATATACATTGCTTTATACACATGCACACACACCCCTCCGAAACAAAAGTTTCATGAAACAATACTCCATCTTAGAAATGTGATGCATGCCTATCTTTTCTGTTCTATTTTTGTTCTGTTCTGTTCCATTCCATTCTGTTCCATTCTTAGAATTCTGGTTGTCAGCCTCTAGTTGATTTCATCACCCTACATTTAAAAAAATGCTTTATTTTTCAATTACGATTGACGTACAACGTTACAGTTTCAGTTGTACAACACAGCGATTAGACATTTATATGACTTAGTGATCGCCCTGATACACCTGGTGCCCATCTGACGCCATATGCAGGTAAGACAAACATAATGGACTATCTTCCCTGTGCTGCACTTTCCATCCCCATGACTGTTCTGTAACTACCAGTCTGTACTTCTCAGTCCCTTCCATTGTTGGCTCAGTCCCTCAACCCTCTGGCCATCTGACCACCATCAAAATGCTCTCTGTATCTGTGAGCCTTTTCAGTTTCGTTTGTTCATTTATGTTGCTTTTTAGATTCCACATGGAAGTGAAACCAGATGGCATTTGTCTTTCTCTGTCTGACTTACTTCACTCAGCACAACACCCACGAGGTCCATTCACATTATTGCCAACAGCAAGGTTTCATTCTTTTTCACGGCTGCATCACACTGCACTGTGTATATATATGCACCACCGCTTCTTTAGCCTTTCATTTACTGACGGACACTCAGGTTGCATCCATACCTTTGCTACTGTAAATAATGCTGCAATTAACATATGGGTGTATATGTCTTACTGAATTAGGTTTTTGGGCTTCTTTAAATAAATACGCAGAAATGGAATTGCTGGGTTCTTCTTTGTCTTTTATTATATTCTTTGTTTTAAACTCTATTTTGTTGGTATAAGTATTGCTACCCCGGCCTTTTCTTTTTTCTTTTTCTTTTTTGTTTCCATTTTCACGAAATATCTCTTTCCATCCCTTTAGTTTTAGTCTATGTGTGTTATTCAATCTGAAGTGAGTCTCTCATACACAGAATGTGTAAAGATCTTCTTTCTTTTCTAAAAAAAATTTATTTATCTTTAGAAGGGAAGGGAAGGGAAGGAGAGAGAGAGAAATATCAATGTATAGTTGCCTCTCATGCGTCCCCTGCTGGGAACCAGCCTGCAACCCAGGCATGTGCCCTGACTGGGAATCAAACTGCGATCCTTTGGTTCGCAGGGCCATGCTCAATCCACTGAGCTATATCAGCCAGGGCTCTTACTTCTTATTCATTCAGCTACTATATGTCTTTTGATTGGAGTATTTAATCCATTTACACTTAAAGCAATTGTTAATAGAATGTAATTATTGACATTTCATTATTCATATTTTTTCTTATTCTTAAAGAAGTCCAAAATGCAGACAACTGTAATTAAACAACAATAAAATAATTAACGAAATAAACACAGCCCATTTAGCATTTATTATAATACTGATTTTGTGGTGATAAACCCCTTCAGCACCTTCTTGTCTGGGAAGCTCTTTATTATCATCCTAAATTAACATACACATAATTTCAAATTCTAGAAAACCCCATGCTTGTAACACCAAATATTTCCACAAGAGGACATCACAACTCTAGCCAGACACACTGGACACCCGAGGCTCTCACCGGGGAAGAGAGGGAGGGCAGGAAAGCTGTCTGGGGCAGAACCCAAACGAGTGGATCGGGAGTGGGTTTCTGTAAGCTGAAGTTGTCAGAAAGAAGAAACTGAAAAAGCAAAAGATGTAACAAGCTGAAAAGGACCACACAGGGCAGGACGCTGTCAGTGGAAAGAAGAGGGAGCAGCAAATGAAGCAGAAATGCAGTCCCATGGATGGTGGATCCCCCGAGGGAAGAGCTCAGACCCCTGCTGCCCTCGTCCCTGGAGCTCCCAGCTCTGTGAGGCCTGGTCACACCGGATTCGCCTTCTGGGAGTTTCAGGGACCCGCACATTCCTCGGTGGACAGGATCCCTTCAGAACACCCTCCTTTTGCTGATGAAGCAGCAGTTGAGTCTCCTCTGTTTATTCCCACAAAAGGCTCTAATTAAAAAATAAAAAGAAAGATGTTCCCCGTACATTAACTTTGAAAAGGCTATCACTTAATGGCATTTCTTTTAGACTGTAATATTTAAAAATGTGTATAGCATTGTTTAAAAATGTGTGATGCAATGTAAAATCTGGAAGTATATACATTGTTACAGAACAGAAAGAATTCATTCACATCGCAGTAGCAGAGCTGAAGACGTGGAGAATCGAAGTGGAAAAATATTGGCTAGTTTATTACGAATGCAACACCCAAAAGAACAGAAAGCTAATGCTCAAAAGCCTGATCTCCCTGATGGCCCGTAGGTTACAGATTGTAAGGGCAAAATCACAAGACACTGAGGGACAGGGGTTTGGGGTTGTGCTGATTGGTCAGAGGTGAGGTAAGGAAAACAAGTCATTTCTTTAGTCTTGTCAGCTCGGAGGTGAGTTCAGGTGTCCCTCTGTCTTGGTTTCATGGGAAAGTGGCTGGAGAGTCGTTCCACTGTAGGGTCAGGAGCAGAAACCTAACTTAGGTCAAGGTGTTATTTTTAGCCTGCCAGAGGCCCCGGCCCCGTGACCATTAATCAGATCCAGGCTGCCGTCTTCTGCTGCCTCAGGAGTTCGTGATTATCCTCGGGGATGGGCTAGGTCTTCAGGGAGGATGGTGTGTGTGTGTGTGTATAAGAGAGAGAGAGAGAGAGAGAGAGAGAGATGATTTCTAGAGAGCTAGGATTTAAAGCTAAATTTAACCAAAGTCATAAGGATCCTTGGTTTCAATATCTAGATATTAACAGTAGTTATTGCTGAGTGATATTATGAGCATATTTTTTGTTTTGCACCAGTGTTATTTTCCTAAAACAAGCATACATTTTTTAATGTTTTAAGTGTAATTCTTATTAAAAGAAGGAAAGAATTTTTGAAATCAAGATCTTTTAAAGAGTGAACAGTACAAAGTTTCAGAATGTCTCCAGGGGGATCACGTAATTAGAGTTGGGACCCCTGGAGGCTTGCAAGGTGCAGGTGTCCCAGGAACTCCCCCCAGTGGGGCCATCGGAGAGGGTCCCAGTGGCCGGTGCCTCTAAGGAACACTGGGGAGTTGGAGCGGGGGGACTGCTGAAGCACAGGCATCCCGAGATGGTGAAGGACACAAAAAGCTAAATATTTTTGGTGGAGATTGTTCTATATTTTTAGACTTCTAAAATGATGCACTATGTGATAAATATTCCAAAAGAGGTGATTTATCTATGTTACAAAGCCTACCATGGAATGCAAATATATCCATTACTCGAATTAAAAAATAGAACATGACTAATACCTTTGAGACCCTCCTCCCTCTGAACCATCGTGCTTCCTGCCTTCCAAAAGTAACCGCTCTTCTGAACTCTGAGTTTAACATTTCCCTATGGTTTTATTGCAAATGTACACATCCTTAATAGTAGTAATAGCTAACGTTCTTTCTGCGTTTGCTCCTGGTGAGACACTATTCTAAATTCTTTACATCATCATCATTTAGCAGATGAGGAGACTGGGGCACAGAGAGTTAAGGGACTTGCCGAAAGTCACATGGTAAGTGGCAGACCCTGGTTTCAAACCCCAGCAGTCTGCTCTAGCTTCTCTACCCAGCTACCCACTGTGCCCACACAATATACTGATGTTCTACTTATTTTTTAATCACATACAAATAGAATCCTACTGTCTTCATCTTGTTTGCCCAGAAGCACACTCTGAGATATGCATGCTAATAAAAGTGGTTTATTTGGAAGGTGAGCCACTGTATTAGTCAGGGTTTCCTAGAGAAATATAACTAATAGGATATGCATATGTATATATGCATGTTTGTGTGTATATATATGTGTGTGTGTGTGTATATATATATATATAGAGAGAGAGAGACAGAGACAGAGACAAAGAGGTTTATATTTACTATAGGAATTGACTCTTGCAGTCACAGAGGCATAGGAGCCCTCCACCTGCCACTTGTAGCTGGAGAATCAGAAAGGCTGGTGGTGTAATTCAGCCCGAAGGTCTGAGAACCAGGAGTGCCAGTGTCTAAGACAGGAGAAGACAGGCGTCTCTGCTCAAGCACAGAGAACACATTGCCGCTTCTCGGGCTTTTGTTCTATTCAGGTCCTCAACAGGTGGGATGCGGCCCACCTGCTTTGGTGAGGGTGCTCTTCTTCACTCAGTGTGCCCACTCGAGTGCTAATCTACTCCACAGAGGCCTCCTAGACACACCCAGTTATGTTTACCAGCTATTTGGGCATCCTTTAGCTCAGTTAAATTGACACGTGAAATTAATGGTCATAGACACAAAAACCATTGGTTGAGGGCTGGCTTCTGGAGGGCGGTAAACCCCTGGCATTCTGGCCTGCCACGTGTGCTGGCTGAGCAGGCTTGGCAAACAGAGAAACCCTCTGGCAAAGGGTGGAAATTACTGACCGCTGGGGGGTTGGTCCGGCCTGTGCCCTAATGGGATGTGAGTGGGCACTTTCAACATCTGTGTCACATACTCCATGAGCCTTCTGCAGTTGCTTCTCTTGGTTACTGTTCACAGTTATGGCTGTGAGATTCATCCTTAACAGCATGTTGATACATCAAACTGCAGTTGATTCATTTTCACTGCTATATTCCATTGTCTGAATATGTTCCATTTATCCATTTTTTTGTTAAAGGACATTTCAGCTGTTTCCATTTTTTGTTATCACAAGTAATGTTACCTTGAACAGTAACATTAACAGTGAACAGTCTTATACGAGTCGCTTGCTGCATTTCTCCAAGAGTTACTCCTGGCTCTGGCCAGTGTGGATGGGTCAGTTGGAGTGTTAGTAAAGCAAAAGGTCAAAGGTTTGATCCCTAGTTAGGGAATGTGCTGAGGCTGCAGGTTTTCAAAGCATGTGCCAGTGACAACCAATCAATTGATTGATGTTTCTCTCTTTCATCAGTGTTTCTCTCCCTCTCTCTCTATTCCCTTCTCTAAAACCAATAAACATGTCCTCAGGTGAGGATTTTTTAAAAGCAGAAGTATGAGTTGGTAGTTAGAAAACAGTCATGGGGGTGTGAAGTATGGCATGGGCAACAGAGTCAATAATATTGTAATAATTGTACATGGCACCAGGTGGGTACTCGGAATTATTGAGAACACCTTGTAAAGTTTATGATTGTTTAACCACCATGCTATCCACCTGAAACTAATACAAAATAATATTAAATGTAAACTAACTGAAAAGTAAAATTTTAAAATAATAATAATATAAAATAAAAGCCATGCGGATACGAGTTCAATATTGGTTTCTGCCTTTGTAATTTAAATTGTCTAAGAAGAAGGATTAGAACAAAACATATGGAGTTGTGACCAGGAGCAAATGAAATTGTCTTTCTTGTGTGATGGTTAATTTTATGTGTCAATTTGATAGGTTCATAGGGTGCCTGGATATTTGGCTACATGTTATTTCTGGGTGTGTCTGTGAGACTATTTCTGAATGAAATTGGTATTCGAGTCAGCAGACTCAGTAAAGCCGTTTGCCCTCTCTGGTGTGGGTGGGCATCTTCCGATGTGTTGAGGGCCTGAATAAAACAAAAGAGTGGAGGAAGGAAGAATTCAGCCCTTTCTGCCTGATTACTGGAGCTGGGACATCAATCTTCTGTCCTTCACACTCCTGGTGCTCAAGCCTTAGATCTGGACTGGAATCTCCATCACCAGCTCCCTGGTTGTCAGAACTTCAGACCCAGACTGAATTACACCACAGGCTTTACTGCGTCTCCAACTTGCAGGAGCCAGATCATGGATCTTGTCAACCTCCACAATTGCAATGATCCCATTCTTTTTTAAAAAAAATTACTTATTGATTTTAGAGAAAGAGAGGAAGGGAGAGAGAGAGAGAAAGAGAGAGAGAGATTGAGAAATTTGTTGTTCCACTTATTGATGCATTCATTGGTTGATTCTTGTATGAGCCCTGACCGGGGATGGAACCTACAACCTTGGCATATCAGGATGATGCTCTAGAGAACGCTGACTAATACAGGTCAGTTACAAAAGAAGACTTTCAAAAGTATTGTATGAGTGAAGGTAGCAGCTTGAGCTAGATGTAGCATCTAAGAATGACAGCGTAGGATGACTAAAGTTCTGTGTGTCTATTAAAATCCAGGGTCCTTATTTTAGAGCTAGACTTCAAACTATACAGGCAATAGGTTTCCTTCTCTGTACTCTTACTCCATGATTCTCTTAGGACCCTGTTCACTTTGGGACAAGTGGCTTTTCTAGGGGACTTATCTCAGGAGAAAGCTTGGTCAACATGGATTCTTGCACATCTCCAGTGAAGGAGGAAGAGGTTCCCGAAGCAGATTCCTAGGACTGCTGTAACGAATTACCACCCGCTGGGTGGCTTAAAACAACTGAAGTTTATTCTCTCACAGGTCTGGAGGTCAGAAGTCCAAAATCAAGGTGTCAGCAGGGTTGTTTTACTTCGGTGGCTGTGAGGGAGAATCTGTCCACGCCTGTCTCCTAGCTTCTGGTGGCTGCCGGCCATCCTGGGTGTCCCTTGGCTGTGTAACTCTGATCACTGACTGTCTTCACATGGCCTCTGGTCTGTGCTTCTACAAGGCCTTCTCTTGAAAGTGAAGGAATTGGCGTTTACCCAAATCCAGGATGGTTTTATCTTGACAGTTTTACCTGAATTATACCTACAAAGACCCCTTTTCCAAATAAGCCCACAATGACGGGTTTTGGGTAGACATATCTTTGGGAAGTCCACAGTCCAACCCACTGCAGGAAGCAACAGAAAGACACTGTGATGGGAGAAGCTGATTACAGTAGATTGACGGAGGTTCTGCATAGCTCTCTCTTGTAGTGAGTGGGGTGAGGAACACGTTCTGGGTGTTGTAGATGAGGTTTCTTCCTTTGTATATTCCAAGCGTCAACACCTTCTCCCCAAGTAGGGGCTCAGTAGCAGATGTCCTCTGTCACTGGAAGGTCTGGCAAGGAGCCCGGCCAAGGGGATTTGGGGCTCATGTTTTCTGAGGAGAATATCAACGACTCTCTGAGGAAGAAGAATATGTGTGCTGTGGGATGGACAGATTGTAAAATAACTTATCTTAATTGTTCTTTATTTTTTTCCTGATAGTAATGTCTTTTCTAAAAAACAGAAGAAAACACAACAACAACAAAAAACAACAACTTCCCCAAGACCCATTCTGTCATCAGGTTCTGTTTGTTTATTTTAAAAGTCGCAAGTAAGAATGACAAATGTTAACTTTCTCATTCTTGGTGGGGTTTGTGTGTGTGTGTGTGTGTTTACTTTTTTGTATTTTCACAATTAAAAAGGTAACTTGATAAATTTTCATAATTAACAACAGACATCGTAGATATATTGTTAAGCAATACTATTTGCTTCTTCACATGTTTATTTTTCACTATGAGCCTGGATTTCCTGTAAGTTTCCCTTAAAAACAATTCAAGTGACGTTCTAAGAACAGAAGTGCGATTGCCCCATTGTTGTGCCTATTTATAGAGTGTCTTTAGTAGTATGCGAAGAGCAACTGGAGCAGGGCTCGCAGCTTTGGGCTTGAGCGTGTGTGGTGCTGGGCTTACAGAACTGAAAACATCTTCTCACAGAGAAAACACCTTCGTGAAAAGATCTCACCTCCTCCCCTAAGGCCAAAAATATCCAATGTTTCTGTATCAAAAGCTAATACAACATAACTACACTGTTTCTGTGAACTACACTTGCATTTATATATATTTTTTCCCCTTTCACTTTAGGCCCCCCTCTCTTATGGCTGAAGAGTCACATTATTTTAGGGTCAGAGATCTTTAAGAAGTTGTCTACCTGTTCCATCATTCTCATTCCAAAATGTGACAATGGAAACTCTTACTGCTAAATGAATACCCAAATGGCACACAGTAAATGACAGGCCAGGGCCTAGCATGCATTCCTCCTCAAGCTAAATCCCTGGATTTTAAACAGTTCACTCAAAATTGTTCTCAGGAATATTCTACATCTTGAACAAAATGGTAACAACAACAACAGAATAACTGATATCATTCCCATCACTTTTTCCTAAGCTTGCTTAAGAAATGTATTATAGTTTAAAACCTGAAAAATGTTCTACTTTGTCCTTGAATCTTTATTTTCATATTTAGAATTCATGAAATTAATTAGTTCAAAACAATATGCACACACATGATTTAAAACCCAGAAGTTACCCTGGCCGGTGTGGCTCAGTTGGTTAGAGTGCTGTCCCATAGACGGAAAGGCCCCACGTTCCATTCCCGGTTGGGCCACCTGCCTGGGTTGCAGGTTCATCCCCGGCTGGGGCGTGTCTGAGGGGCAGCTGATTGATGTTTCTCTCTCACATTGATGTCTCCCTCCCTTTCTCTAAAAATTAGTAAGTATGTCCTCGGGTGAGTACTAAAAACAAAAACAAAACCAGAATTTATTGCAGGAACTTCAGTAAACTATATACCTGCTCAAAAATCTACTTGCTTCTATTTGAGAGGATTAGCTTAAGTTGACATATTTGTTTATTTGCCAATTTTGAACTTTCATATTGAGAACCATCTCTCAGCTGTGTGCAACAGACCACTGGTTCAGATTTTAGCCATTTAGTATCAATACGAAGTCCATTATTAAAACACCTAAAAATGACTGCTTGTCAGCTGTGCCTCATTCTAATGAATAACACTTCAGAACATAAAAACCAATTTCACCCACCATATCTCATTTAATTCTCACCACAACCCTGGGGAGGGATTTGTTTTCCCTGTTTTTTGCTCACATAACACTGAGCCTCTGAGATGTGCTCAAGGTCATGGTTCTGTATTACACGCCAGCCTTATTTAAAAACAAGGAACTCCAAATAAAGTGTGTAGTTCAGTTTATAGTATAGCAATGCTCATTTCTAAGGTCTGATGAATGTCCCGTAGCCGTGTAGATGTTAACATTAGGACCATCTGGGTGAAGGGTATATACTGACTCTGTACTATCTCTACAACTTTTCTGTAAATCTGAAAGTATTTCAAAATAAAAAAAAAAGATTTTAAAAGAGATCGTCTATTTGTTCTCACAGCTGACAAGCATTTTAGAACTGGCAGGGTAGAATACAGTCTTGCCTTTTACAGCGGAGGAGATGGTGCCGTGCTGACTTTCCTAAGCTCAGCCAGACCCGAGAGCCTCAATGACTCAGCTGTTTCTTTTGTAATGCCTGGCCCAGTTTGCAGGGAGTGTGCAGAAATCCCATCCTTCTATTAAAAAAAAATTGTCAGGAAGCCCACAGATTGTATCTACTCTTGGGAGAACATTCAGACTGATGTACACAATCTGTCGCAATGCCTAAATTTCTTGTATTGGTGAACCAATTTTTCTAACTGGCCCATTTTGTAGGAAGATACCTTCTTTTTCTTCTTCTTCCTTCTCCTCCTCCTCCTTTTATCTTCACCCAAGGACATTTTTTTCATTGCTTTTAGAGAGAGATAGGAAGGGCAGGAGGAAGGGAGAGAGACAAACCTCAATTGATTGCCTCCCATGTGCATCTGGACCTGGGATTGAACCTGCCCCCTAGGTTATGTGCTCTTCAGTTATGGGACAATGCTGTAACCAACTGAGCCACACTGGCCAGGGCTCACTTCTTGTTCTTCTGTTGCTTTTCTTTGGTACTGCCCCCTTCATTCCATCTTGCCTTGCTTCCCCCCTGTCCCCAACTTTTTTCTTGGGTCTGCTGAGTGAGGCCGTGAGGGTCACCCTGAAAACAGAATTGTGAGATATGTGCTTCTCCCACCCCCATCTCTTGAGAGACTCCCCACTTCCTTAGGACTCGGGCACAGATTACCTGGTACACTCACTTCTCATCCTTGAGTGCCTGGACCAGGGAGAAGCACATTTCTTCAAAAGTCTACTCCATGACCCTTCCTCAATCCAGCTACCTGATATAATTCTATATACCAGTGAAGACTGCAGGTGGATAATTACTTCATTCCCACTGTAACCCACTTCACTGATGGGTACTGGAGGGGTCTTTCCCTCCTTCCCACTCCCTTGACTGCCTTTGAATGCTGGTTCTCTCCTCAGCTGTTCCTGCCCTGTAGTTTCAGTTCCTTGGCTATTAAAGGATCACATGATGCCACTGTTCCTACCAAGCGTGTAGTAAAGAAAAGAAAAAAAAAAAGAAAGAGGCACAAATGCATTATTATTGCTAGTTTTCCTAACTCCTTACAAAGGCATGGAATTTTAAAAACCATTCAGGAAAAGAAAGATTGATTTAAAAAAACCCATTCTTAGATTTTACATGTTCCCTTCCAGTCTGGGCTTTATTTAGTTTTTCCTTCTAACATTAAATCATATTTTATTTTTCTATTTTGCTACAGTCTTTGCTTTAGTAGATTCATAATGTGCAGGATTTACAGTGTTAACTATGTGTCAGGTGTTTAACATATATTATTTTATTTAATTGCCATGAAACACTGTAGACCAAGCATTGTTTTGCTCACTTCACAGGTGAAAACTAAGGCTTGGGGGGGAAAGTAAGTTGCTGAAAACCATGCATCCTGGTGAGGGGTAAGCCAGGATTCAAACCAGGTTCTGCCCTGGTTTGCTACTGATTCATCAGAGTATGGACTGAGCCCACAAACCCCGGGCCCAGATTTGTAGCTTAGTCCTTCCCCCTGAACCAGGGTTCTCTGCTTGGCTGCACACCAGAATCATGTGAGGCACTTAAAAAAAAATACTGCTGCCTGAGTCTCATCTCAGAGATTCTGATATAATTGGTCTGGGTTGTAGCCCCGGGCATCAGGGTATTAAAAAATCTCCCCAAGTAATTAATATCCAGCCAGAACTGAGAGTACTGTTCTCTGTGATGGCTTTGCTACAGAGATGAGAAAAGAGGAGAAAACAGTTAAATCTTACTCAACATGAATGAGAGTTACTTAACTTCTAAGTGGCTTCTTTCATAAGTTATATGCTTCCTGCTGACTTGTAGAAGTCTATTCACATAGGTTTGGGAGTCATTAGCAGAGAGCAGCGATTTTCAACCACGGTGCCACAGAATACTTAAAACATGCAATACCTGACTATTTAGTCAGGGACACTGACCTCTTTTCCCTTTGATTGTCAAACTAAAAAATGATAACAACCAACCAACAATAGCCATCTGGTATGAATTAATCAAAATTATACCTATTTTTTTGGTCAGATTGGCAAAAATAATAGTTTTTGGTGTGCACAGAATTTCCGTAATTAGTTTATATGTGCCATGAGATGTAAGAGGTTGAAAATCACAGACTCAGAGATATAAGTGGAAGTCACGGAGGCAGATGAACTGGCCCTGGCTGAGCATGCAGTGAGGAGGAAAAAACCCTAAGGACAGAGCCCAGGGACATAACAGTGAAGACATGTGCAGAGGGAGGGCAACAGAGCTACAGCAAAGCCTCTCCCAGGATTTTAAAGTACCGAGTGCTACTGAGAGGCCATGTAGGAGACAGTCTGAAAAAGTGTCCAGTGGGTTCAGCAGCAAATCCTCACCGGACCCTCTTGGGAGAACATGGTAGAGCCATGTGGGGTGGGTAAACCAGATTTCAGTGATTGACATGAGTCTGATAGAAAAGGAAGTGGATAGAATCTATATGGATCTTTCTATAGAAATTTTGGTTTTAAAAATATATCAATGTCTTTTCAGCTGTAAATGTGGGAATACCCAAATAAAAGTGACTTATATAATAGAGACTCTCCCATTCAACACACACACATACTATATATATGTATGTGTGCATGTGTGTATATCTACATCTATATCTATATCTATCTATCAAGGAGCAGCCCAGGTGGGTGGTTCACAGGTTTAGACTCTAGTTGGCTTCTCTGGGGATATCACTGGCCACCCCCCTTCATGGTTCTAAGATAGTAAAAGCATCTCCAAATATCCTGTCCTCACATGAACAAGGCCAAAAGGGATAGCTCTCCTCATGTGCCTCTCTCCTTTTTATTAGGGAGCAAACCTTCCTGAAAAGCTCCCAACGGACCTGCCTTGACGACTCCTTGGCTTTAACACTCACAACTCTCCACCATCTACAAGAGCGTTTCAGCAAGTGAACATCTGGCATTATTTCCCTTTATACTGGGAAGTATGCTCTGCTTTCAAGGAAGAAGAGGAGGAGAAAGATGGCTATTTAGACAACTGAGTTCCACAGAGGGAATGGAGAAGGAGAGTGTGGTAGCCAGAGGAAGACATGAGCTTAATCAAGGCTTCTTACTTTTTTAAAAAATGTGGTTGAAACTGAGCATGTTCAAATGCTTTTTATAGAAAAAGTATCATCGTAATAATGAGACCCCTGTGATTATGGGATGTGGTGGGATATAAGATGTGAGAGAGGGACTGGCATCTCTCCCATTCTAATTGAAGGGAAGGAGGAACAGATGAGGGTGGTGTAGACGAACCTGTAGGTTTGCCGGGGGCTGGCGTGGGGGGCACCGCGAGGGCATTCCCATCCGATGGCTTCGGTTTCTTCCCCGTGAAGTAGGTGACTGAGTCACCTGCTGAGGGTAAGGGAGTGTTGCCCAGGCAACACAGGATTAAGGGCACAGTTGAGGTAGGCTGCCCTGAATTTAAAATTACTCTAATCAAGAGCGTTAATGACTTTTTCCCTCCACCTGCCCTAGACACCTGGTCACAGATGTTGAGAAGGCAGACAGATTAATACCTCAGGGGACTTTCTGCACAAGTGTGATAAAATAAATAAAATGAGGGAACAGGATTTGGAGATATATATACATATTCTTTTTTTTAAGCAACTGCAGCCTTGCCTGATGTGGTTCAGTGATTGAAGTGTCGGCCCATGACTGAAAAGTTATGGGTTCCGCTCCTGGTCTGGTCACATACCTAGGTTGCAGGTTTGATCCCCGGTCTGCGTGCTTGTGCAAGGTGACCAATTGATTCTTCTCTCTTGCATTGATGTATCTTTCTCTTCCTTCTTCTCTCTCTTGAAGCAATGAGAAAATGTCCTTAGGTGAGGGTTAAAAAAAGCAATTGCAGTGATGGGACACAGAATCTAAGTTGGAAAAAAGTGAAAACAGGTGAGTAGATCCCTAGAGAGAAAGTCGAGCTACCAAAGGATCAGAGACACTGAAGTTGCCAAAGGACTGATGAGAGTGAGAGTAGAGTGTGTGGCGGGGGTGGGGGGGCGGGGGGGGGAGGAGAGAGGGAATTGGAAGGATTGGGGGCAAGGCAAACCAAATGGTCTCCCTGGATTTATTTGCAACATGGTGCAATTCTGGATGATGACAAAGTCCAGAATGTTGCATTGTAATGAGTGGCTGAAGCACAATAAGGGAAAAAAATAAGGAGCTATGGTATTTGGGAGGGTCATCTGTATGGATTCTGGCCCAATTTGCAAAAATAGAGATGTATAAAAGAAGTGCTTTTGAAACTTCAAGGTGCACACAAAGCTCCTGGGGATCTTATTAAAATTCAAGTTATGATTCAGCAGATCTGGGGTGAGGATTGAAGCTCTGCATTTCTAACAAGGTACCAGGTGATGACAATTCAGTGGTCTGGGAACCACACTTTGAGTGGCAACACACTGGATAACCCTATCACTGACTTCCATACATACTCTGTTCTTTATAGAAATGTCCTCTACCATATTCTGGTGGAGAGGGTGTACCTTAAAAGAGATGTGTTCTATCTGCTCCCATCTGGACAGGTTGGGGGTGGAGGCACTGAATCAAGTAGAAGCCAGTCCATAATCTGGACTCAGCCAATGAAAATTTCTCATGAGAATCTGAGCTAAAAACTGGCAATGGAACCTCCAAAGCAGTGGTGGGCAGTAGAGCTACAAGATCCATTTTCCCTGAGTTTAGCACCCAAAACAAGCTAAAGTCTTAGGTCAGTTGAGGTTTTAGGGAGTGGTAATCACCATGAAATTGGTTCTTAGGAAAAAGAATGGAGCAGAGGCACAACACTGATATGAAATAAGAGACTAGGCAGCTCTAGAGTTCGAGGGTCATTATCCCTGACACAACCTTTCTCCTCAAATACACCCGACACTAAGATCTGGCTTCTCTGGCCAGCCTTCTTGATGCTCCTCCTTACCTTGACTAAATCACCTCTTTTGCATGTGTGTGTGTGGGGGGGTGGGGTAGGGAGGGTGGTTCTTGATTTACAAGGATCCTCCAGGAAGCTTCCCCTGACACCTGAGGCCGTGGGTGCCGTCCCAAATACACCTATAGCATCCCGTAGTGTCCAGATCATAGCACTCACACATCGCCATTTATGACAACCACCATTTGGATGCTTATTTGCCAGGTGTCGTATATTCCCTGTTAAATACATACATATTTACTTAAAACCAGTTGAAGTTAGATATTCTAGTTTCATTTATCATTATCAATCTTCACTTTTTACATAAGAAACTCAAGAGAGGTTAGATAACTCACCCAAGATCATATGCATCAAGGTTTGGGGACACATGCATTTTGCATAATGTGCACCCATGTTTTTGGCCCAAAATTTCAGGAAAAAACTGTTGTTTTAATTTTTAAATTCAACCATTTATTTATGTATATTTAGAAACAAAACCAATTATTGCATTCGAGGGTATTATTTTGCACATGGATACTATTATTGCTTTCTAGAGTTATACTTTTAATGCATAAACATAAATAAAAGAATTAAAAACATTTATATAGACACAGAATTAGTTAACACCTATGTATAATGCGCATCCTTATTTTTCCCTCAAAAATTTGGGCAAAAAGCGCTCATTATACACAGCAAAATATGGTATTCGATCAGCTTCAAAGCTTGTGCTCTTAGGTGTCTTGCCTGCTCCTTTCTCCGGACTGTAATCAGTTGCCTACTCCAGCCTCCACACTATGACCTCTCCTGTCTCTTGATCACTGTATTACCCTGACTGGTGATTGTCTGATACAGGTTTTTAAAGGTATTTGTTCTCAAAAGTATTTGTTCAATGAATGTGGCTGAATATGAGTAAGAAAAGCTATTTGTCGAGCCAATCAACTTTCTGGTAGGAATGGGTAAATGATTCTGGGTGAAAATTCCTTACATAACAAAAAGTCTTGAACAAAGAGATCATTTATAAAATATATCTGGTACATCAGATACGCACCATACCTGACTCTAGTCAGTGTTATTAATTCCAAATCTATAGCTATGTGATTCTCAATCCATCACTTGTCCTAAACTGTTAAGGGACCACTGGAATCCTTACTTGGACGCGTGAGAGTTCTGTAGCTACACGTGCGAAACACCGGCTCCCCGCACGCAGACTTTGTTAGAGTCCTCCTCAATCTAGGAGCAGTCGTGTCCAGGGAAACTAGCCTGGCTGTGTTTGTTTCATATACTTATAAATGGCTCCAAATACAGAGTAACGCTGTGTTGCCTATGAGGCCTGTCCACCTTCAGTTCTCTGGGCTCTAAGTAGCAGAGATTGACAAGCGTTCCATGGGGCTGTGAACATGCTTAGTCAGCACCACCACTAGCAGGATTGAATGAGCAAGTCGTAGTACCTAGCACTCATTACCTCCTGACTGTTTCTGTAAACGACACACGATCCCAATCACAGGCGTACCAAGAAAACCATACCCTGAAACAAATTTATCAATGACCTCATTCTGTCCTACTGTGCAAAGACTGAGGTGGTTAACGCAGGCTGCTCGTTTGTAAGATGCTTTCAACCAAATGCGAGGCTATCTTCAGAAATGTTCTTTGCTCACGTGGCTCTTGCAGACGCTAATTACTAAGAGGCTGAGAAACGTGCAGCCGGGGAGACGAGCAGTTCCACTGGGAATAAACTGGCACCTCTAGAAATAAAGCACCGCAGCCAATGCGTCGCCTCGGCAGGTGGGATTGGCAGCCTCAGCCCTGACGTGGTCTGGGCGGGCCGAGTCTGTTTGCGACAGTGGCCGCGGGTCCGGGCCGGAGCCTTGGAGCGGGAACCCGCAGCTCGGCGCCTGGACCGTGCGCCCGCTCCCTGCCAGCTGGAAAGATCTCTTTCTCGCCGGTGCCCCCAAGC
Source organism: Artibeus jamaicensis (assembly GCF_021234435.1). Taxonomy (NCBI): domain Eukaryota; kingdom Metazoa; phylum Chordata; class Mammalia; order Chiroptera; family Phyllostomidae; genus Artibeus; species Artibeus jamaicensis. The sequence continues at coordinate 5,664,267 of NW_026521972.1, read as the reverse complement.
CTCGGTACCGAATTCCGGCGGGGTGTGGACCCGGGACCCACGGTTCCCAGCGCGGCCAGGACTCCTTAGCGTGCGGGCGGCGGGGGACGCGGAGGTTTGGCCTGCGGGCGCGGGGTTTCCAGGAGGGTGGCCAGTCGGTGCGGGGCTCTGGCGGGATGGTCTCCTCTGCCCGCTCGGGCCGCGGCTCCCGCACAGAGCTCGGGGCAGCGCTGCCGGAGGCCCGCCGGCCCGCGGGTAGATGCAACAATTGAGGGGGGACCCAAGTTGCTAGGTTTACAGCCGCAGCGCTGCGGGAGGCGCCAGCCGAGCTGTAGGCTCTGCTCCCGCTTGTAACTTCTCTTTTCCTTCCGCTGGGGCATTGAGGGTGGGGTGGTGAAGAGGGGCTCACAGTGAATTCTTCCTTGAAACTTTTTCCCCCTGAGCCTGGAGGTCTGCGTGCCCGCCGGGACCGGGGGTGGGGTGGGGAGAGGGGTGGGGATCACGTGGGGCCCGGGCCCGGGAAGCCGACTCGCTCTGCGAGCTTCTGTGCCCTGTGGACCGTGCGGCCGCGAGCCGGGCGGGCGCAGCGCCGAGATTTGGGGAAGTGGGAGCTGCCCAGGCGGGGGCGTCCTGCAGAGAGTTGGCCAAAGGTGTTTCCGTTCACTTCCTTCGGCAGCTGCTCAAGATGAGGAGAAGAGCGGGGCTTGGGCGGAGCCGTCCGTTCCCCCGGGTCTGAGCGCCCACTACCGCCTGGACGTCCGGGACGCACCTGAGGTTCGGCTATGTGTGTCCGGTGACCCGGCGCGTGGGGAGCCCCGGACCTGGCACTTCGGGAGGGAATGCTGGCTTGTTTTGAGTGACTTTGGGGAGTGTGAAGAAACCCCAAAATGGAGGACTTTTCTACCAGGACCTACGGCACCAGTGGGCTGGACAACAGACCTCTGTTCGGAGAGACGTCGGCCAAGGTGAGTGCGGCCCCGGACTTCAGGCCTACAGATGTGTCTGTCTAACTTTTTGTCTGCCCTGCGGCCCACAGTCCCGGCAGGTTCCTTCCGCGCGGCCCCCGAAGGCACTTGTAGGAAGAAAGAGCCGGTTCTTCAATCCTGCTTCCCTCGAGATGTTTTGCCCTGCCCGTCCGCTCCTTGTTTGCAGCAGGGTTGGCCAAGAAGAGTCTTGAAGGCTGGGGATGGAGAAAAATTCAGAAAACCCTGGGCCGTTGGGAGCCCTTCAGTGGAGTGCGGAAGCCCCTCTTCTGGAGGAAGGTGGGGGAGGGTGTTTGCACACCCGCATGAGTGCTAACCCTTGAGAAGCCTCAGATGTGCGCAGGAGGCTTCCCGTAAGAAAGAGGTGCTCTGATTACTGTTTATCGAGAGCCCATTAAGGGTTTACTGCTGAGGCAACCGAGCAAGAAGAGTAAAGACGAGAAATGAGAGTTTCTTGTTGGCGACCATTCCAGGAAATGATCAAAGGGTCTCTGGACCTAAACAAGCTGTGGTACGTTATTTTAGGCTTTTAAAAAGCCAGTTTTTTTTTTTTTTTAAATAAGCCTACCCGTGTGACATCCTGAGTCTGTAATTGACGAGAGCTTCTTTTCCTGTCTTCAGCATTTTTCTTTTGAGTTGCCTAGGCAAGCAAGATTAGCTCGTGTTTTGGTTTGTTTGTTTGTTTGTTTCACCTAGAAAGTGGCATGGGTGATTTTTGACCCCTGCCTGACAGATTGCTTTCAGCCTCAAGAAGGAGGGCACATCTACACCTCCAGAGCTCTTTGGATTTCTCAACTTTGGCAGGGACCTGTGGTGGAAAGGACAGGGAACTTGGACACCCTGCAGTGTGAGGCAGAGCCCTGAGAAGCTGCCAACCTGCTACAACACTACTACTTAATTTTACTCAAGTTCCCTGTCAAATTTACTTTCTCTTACAGTGTCCTAATAAATAAGAAAATCTTTTAAGCTTGGACTCTAGTAAGATGCACCTTGTTTATCTTCTGGCTTTGTGTTACACCCCTGCTCACAGTGCACCTAGTTTGAGAAGGATGCCTGCAGTCCAGTAGCCAACATTGAGCATTATGCAATAGGCTCTGGGGTACAAGGAACCCAGCTCGGTGGAGGAAATATATAAACAAATATGATGCAGTTGGATCTGTGCTATGATAGGGCATCCAGGGGGCACACTGGGGTCAGAGGAGGAACTGGTCACTTTTGTTTGGGAAGCTTAGGCAAGACCCTATGGTAGGTAGCTTTTTCATTCAGTCTCTGTAGCCTTGGGCTCTAGTAGCCCCACTAAATTGGGGTTTGACTAGTCAGAAGAGGATTTGGGGCATGGAGAGTGTCGGCAACTTGTTGCCTGAAGGGGTCGGACCCAGGGCATCTGGTTGCCCAGCTGTTTCGAGAGCTCAGAGGTTCAGTATCTCCCCCGTGTGCTTTGGGGCACAGATTGGGATTCTGGGGGGTGCAGACTTCTGACCTCATTTAGCCCCATAGCCCCTGAGTACTGAGGTAGATGACTGGGCAATGGATTTGTTCATTTATATAGACACTTAGAAATATTGATGTTTTCTGACTTGCTCAGGCCTAAATAATCAATGACTAGGTTGCCTATCGCCTGTGATCCATTTGAAGTCTATCCAAAAACTTTGCTATTCCAAATATGTCTATTTATTGCATACTTACTTAGTCCAAGAGTATATAGCCCAACCCTACTTCGGCAGCTTTAGGCATTTTTAGCAGTTAATTCAGCTACTCAGAGCTCCCTTGAGCCCCTCTGTGGGGCTGGCAGAGGGATCGGATATAGAGACTTTGTACAGAATGGAGAAAGGAGAGAGACGTTTAGTCTGAGGATGTAGAAGACGTCATGTTTCCTGGAGGATGAGGTGCCAGACCTGAAGGAGAGGAATCAATTTTTAACGATAGCAGATGCTTTTATTTGAGGACCTGAAGTGGGCGAGGCACAGGAATGGGGCCTCAATAATGACAGGCTAGGATATTACAGTGGTGCCTTTCCCACAGAGGACAGTCACTGCCAGAGCAGGGGGATTCCTGGGGACCTTGGGAAACCCTTCAGTGGCATTTACATGCTGGTGTTCCCACTTTGCTGTCTTTCTGAGGCCTGGAAGCTGGATACAACAGCCCCTTTGAGTGGAAACAGTATTATTGAACTACTACTTCTGAGGAGAAAAATCCACAAAGGGGAAAACCCACTTCTTATCCCAGTGTGGCAGATCTTCTGAGCACTTATATTTGCCGTGTAACAACTGCCCATACAGATGGCCTCTCAATGTGATTATTTTTTAAATTTGTTTTTCAACGATAGTTTACATTTAATATTGTTCTCTGTTAGTTTCAGGTGTACAGCAAAGTGGTTGGTAAACCATATACTTTATCCTAAAATTTACAGAGTGGTCCCTCTCACTGCTTCAAGTACCCGCCTGGCCCCATACCTATTTATCTCGATATTATCGACTGTATTTTCTGTGTTGTCATCTACATCTCTGTGGCTGTTCTGCAGCTACCAATTTGTACTGCTTAATCCCTCAATTTTAAATTGAGAAAGGACTAGACCTTTAGGTCCAGTCCCTAAACTTTACGGCAAAGATGACTGAAGCCCACAGAGCAGAGAGGAGTCTGGAGGGAAATTGTGTTTGCTTACTGCCAGCCACGTGCTAGGCGGTCAGCTTTCCTTTGTTGGATCCTCAGATTCCTTTGTAAGATGAGCACTCTTATGCCTATTTTAGAACTGAGGAAGCTGAATGCAAAGCAGGTTACTTGTTCCGTCTCACAACTAGTTCTCTGGTAGGGTTTTACCAACTTCCTTTCACGAATGGAGAGGGGTAGTGTGTTGTGCACCCGGGGCTCAGACTTCTGCAGGCTCTCCACACATTCCATGCCCATGGCCCTTGCACAGGGAATGGGTGAAGTGGTCACCCACAGTCACAGCGCGAGTGAAAGAGAGTGGAATCTACCATAGAACAACACCTGTGTAACCCAGTGGGCCTTCAGCAGCACCCTCCTGGGAAGTCCCTGAGGGAATTTGTCTTCCTCTGTGTGCATTGCGCAGAATGATTTCAGTCACTGAACTCCAGATTTATTTAGTATTTAGCGTGGTATTTAGGAAAAACTTGACAGACAGAGTCATGGGAAAAAAAGGCAAAGGGAACCAGTTCTCTAGCATTATGTAAAGATCTAAGGCATAGTAGACAAAAAAGGAAAGATGTTCAGTTTTTCTAAGAAATTCCTTGATACCTTTGGGTTAACGTATTGCTAGGTGGACGTCCTGGTCAGAATGTCCAGGTGCTTTTTTCATCTGTTTTTATCCATCCCGAGTACCTACCTCTGTTTCAGGAGAAAAACAAATGTGGTGTCAGTACCACAGTAACGAAATCTATCTGAGGTTTTTAAGCTTGTGCTTTAGCCTAGTATTTTCTGAAGAAGCACTATCCAGTAGAAATACAGTGTGAGCTACATACGTGATTTTAAATATCCTAGTAGCCACGATAAAAAGTATGAACAGATGAAATTAATTTTAGTTCCATAGATCCAGAATAGTGTCATTTTATAATATATCATCAAAATCCAGTCATTTCATTATGTCATCAATATAAGAAGTGGAGATATTTTTACAGCTTTTTTTTTCACACTAAGCCTTTGAAGTACAGAATGTGTTTTTCACTTACAGCCTTTCTCAGTTTGGACTAGCCCCATTTCAGCTGCTCAGTAACCGCATGTAGCTAGAGTGCTATCCTATTGGCCAGCACAGTTGTAAAGCAAGTGAATTGTGACTTATGGTGGTTCCATAGCCCATGTTCTTTTTCTTACCATGGGACTCCTCAGAGCGTTTAATATGCTAATTTTCATTGGGACTCCAGATGCAGAGGGTCGGGAAAGTTGTGCTTTTTGTACTATTTTGGTGGCAAAGTCTTTTAGCACTGGCACGATGCCCTACCCAGTTCTTTTACCCCCCTCCCTGCCATGAACATTCATGAAGTGTCCATGCTACCCTTGGTGGAAGGTAGTGTATAAACTGGTTGGTTTCCTGACCAGTGTACTACTGATTTTCACTGATCACCAAATAAGAAAGTCATCCTTTAAGAAGCGTGGTGACAGTTCTTGTCCCTTTATTCCTACTTGGGTATGGTGTAATAACAGTGAGTGACTGGAGGAAGGCACATAAATTGAACTCAGGAGATATTAGGGTGGGAGAACCTCTATCTAAAAGGCAAGGTTGTGGGCCCCGAGGCTCAGATCTTTGGTTCAAGTCCAAAGTTCTATCTGCTGAAGGATTTCTCTTGCACTTTCTTCTTCCTGTTAAAAACAAAGGTGTTAAAAAGATCTTTTTCTGACCTGTAGTTCAATTCAGCCAATTCAAACTTGCACATTTGCCTTCTGCTACTGCAAGAGTGCTACTATTTCTTGCCTTTTGGAAAGGGGTGGTGTGGGGGTTACTGCTTTATTAAGAATGAAGCTGTTCCCATTGTTTTGTCTGCCAGGCGCATGTCCCCAGACCCCCAAAGGCTGTCCTCCCAGGAGTACGGGTTTCTAGCTTCTTTCCTTTGACTGTGCTTCTGGTAATCCCCAGAGGAGAGCTAGGCACCCAGAGGACCAGATGAGCTGTCCCCTTGCCTCTCATCCAGCCTACCAAACCACTTCAGTGGTTGTTCCTTGTGCTAGAGAAGCAGTTCAGGCTGATAGATGCCATGACTTTTCTTTCCTACGCTAGTGAATGTTTTGTCACCCGCAGACCAAAGGACTGGGGAGCTCTGGGAGTGGGGCTCAGGTATTTGTATTGGGTTGGGCAAAAAGACTGTATGGTTTTTTCCATAAAATAAAAGATACATTTTTCATTCTCACCAATAACTTTATTGATTTGGATATTTTGAGTATGTCAGCTATCTCCTGTGTGGTATAACATTGATTGTTCTCAATTAATGTCTTGATTTGATCACTGCCAACTTCAACTGGTCTACCCAATCGTGGAGCATTGACCAGTGAGAAATCTCCAGCATGAAACTTCGCAAACCATTCTGGTCAAGTTTGATCAGTCACAGCACCTTCTCCATACACTGCACAAATCTTTGGCATTTCAGTTGTGTTTTTACCTTTCTTGAAATAATAAAGCATAAAATGCTAAGTTGGGTTTTTCTACCATCTTCGGTATTAAAATACAAACATTCACCAATTTTGATAAGTTTTAAAAAATTTAAAATTTTTTATTGGTTGTTCCTAATTCTACCAGAATTATACATTTAAAAAAATTGATTATGCCATTATAGTTGTCCCAATTTTCCCCTTTTGCCATCCTCCACCCAGCACCTACCACTCCCTCAGGCAATCCCCCCACCATTGCTCATGTGCATGGGTCATGCCTATAAATTTTGTGCCTACTCCATTTTCTATACTGTAGGGTACATCCCCATGGGTATTTTATAACCACATATTTGTACTTCTTAATTCTCTCACCTCTCACCCATTCCCCTACATCCGCTTCCCATCTGACAACCATCAAAACACTATCCACATCCATGATTCTGTCTGTTCTTCTTGTTTGCTTAGTTTGTTTTTTAGATTCAATTTTTGATATGTATTTATTGCCATTTTTTTGTTTATAGCTTTGATCTTTTTCTTAATTAAGTCCCTGTAACAGTTCATATAATAATGGTTTCGTGGTAATGAACTCCTTTAGTTTTTTCTTGTCCGGGAAGCTCTTTATCTGCCCTTTGATTCTGAATGACGTGTTTACTGGGTAGAGCAATCTTGGCTTTAGGTCCCTGCTTTTCATGACTTTGAATGTTTCTTGCCAATCCCTTCTAGCCTGCAAAGTTTCTTTTGAGAAAGAAAAAGCTGATAGTCTTATGGGAACTCCCCTAGGTTCCCATAGGTAACTAATCGTTTTTTTCTGGCTGCTTTTAGGATTCTCTGTCTTTAACCTTTGGCATTTTAACTATGATGTGTCTTGGAGTGGGCCTTTTTGTGTCCATCTTGTTCGGGACTCCTGTTTCCTGAATTTGAATGTCTATTTCCTTTCATTATTTTTTCAAACAGATTTCCAATTTCTTGCACTTTTTTTTTTCCTTCTGGCATCCCTATGATGTGAATGGTGGACCTCTTGAAGTTGCCCCAGAGGCTGCTTATATTTTCCTAATTTGTTGGATTCTTTTTTTCTTCTTGTTTTGCATGGCAGTTTTTTGCTTCCTTATGTTCCAAATCATCGATTTGATTCTTGGCTTCACTCACTCTCCTGTTGTTTCCCTGTAAACTGTTCTTTGTTTCATTAGTATATCCTTTGTTTCTGACCGGATCTTTTTTTATACTGTTTGAGGTCCTGCTAAGTTCCTTAAGCATCCTTAATAACCAGTGATTTTGAACTCTGCATCTGATAGGCTGCTTATCTCCATTTTGTTTAGTTCTTTTTCTGGAGTTTTGATCTGTTCTTTCATTTGCGCCATATTCCTTTGTCCCCTCATTTTGGCAGCCTCCCTGTGTTTGTTTCTATGTATTAGGTAGAGTTGCTCTGACCACCCCCCCCCCCATGTCTCAGTGGTGTGACCTAATATAGTATGTGTCTTGTAGGGTCCAGTGGCACAGCCTCCTCTATCACTGAAACTGGGTACTCAAGGTGTACCCTTTGTGTGGTCTGAGTACTCCCTCCTTGTGTAGTTGAGCCTTGGTTACTGTTGGCAGGTCAATGGGAGGCCAAGCCCATCAGCTGCAAGGGGACTGCCTGTGTCCATTGACCGCCATCTGCCATCCTCTGTGGAGGATCAGCTGTGCAGGGGCAGGGTGGTGGTGCTCTGACACGGTCTGTAGCCGTCCACTGGGTGCGCAGGCTCTGGGGTTTCCCTGGTGGTGCAGGCCAAGGTCAGCCACCTGTGTTCTGCCCAGAACCACCCTGCGTGAGCTATAAAGAAAATTGAGATGGCTGCTACTTGTAATGGACTTGGAGGTTCCCAGGGGAAGCCAAGTTATGAGTCTAGACTGGCTGCTGCTATTGCCAGGCCTGGGGTTCACTAAGCAAGGAGTACAGGGGTTGGGGGCTCACTGAAGCTGGCGTCGCTTGTTTGATAGGGTTTAGGAAGTTGTGAAGCTTGAACCAAGACCAGCCATTCATATGGAAAAGTCACTTTTAACAGCTTGGGTGGTTCCATAAGTTGGGTAGGACATAGTCTCGGGATCTCCAGGGCTGGGCGAACAATGTTAGCCAGGTTGATGGAGTCTCAGGTGTGGCACCTGCCTGCCAGCTCTGTGGTTCTGTAAGGGGAGGGCTCAGGAAAGAACAGTGGCCTCTGCCCACCTTTCTGTCTGGGAGAGAGCTGTCCCCCAGCTCTGGCCTGGATGCCATGCACTTCCTTTCTTCCCTCTGTGCCACTGGTGCCTTTCAAGCTGCTACTCTGGTGCCGGAGCTCAGAGGGAATGAGTCTGATTATGTCCATGTGTGGGTTCTTTAAGGGGAACTGCTCGGGACTCTAGAACTTTCTTCCACCAAATTAATCCTCACTGGTTTTTGCAGCCAGAAATTATGGGGACTTATTTTCCCGGCGCTGGAACCCTGGGCCGGGGGGCCTGGTGTGGGGCTGGGACTCCTTGCTCCTGAGATATCACTTGGGATTTTTATCTACCACACGTCGACGTGAGACCGGCCCATGTTGGCCCCTCCTAACAGTCTGTATGGATGTGGTTTCTTTAATTCCCTAGTTGAATTCCCTATTCAACTTCATTTCTGATGGTTCTATATTTTAGTTGTAATTTTGATGTGGATGTACAAGGAGGTGAGCCGTGTTTACTTATGTTGCCATCCTGACCGGAAGTCCTAGTTTTTTTTTCTTTTTATTGCATGCTGATATGACAGCTGTCACAATACAGTCTAACAGAATTGTTCTGAATGAAGTTAAAGATAACTCAACATTACGAGAATCATCTTGCGGAAAAAACCAAACAAACTTTTTGGCCAACACAATACTTTCAGCAGCTCCCGAGAGGATGCTGGTGCACAGGGAGGGATGACGGACGTCCCCTTATCTCATGCAGCCTCCGTGCAAGCCCAGTCCAGGCTGGTACCTCTTCACGGATCCCTTCGCCTGCCTGCTCTTAGGAAGTGTTCTCCTTTCTGTAGCACCCTGTCTTCTCCAGACATCTGAATTCTTCTCAGTGTACTTCCTGCCTTAGAACCTTCCCTGCAAGCCAGCCTGCAGCCCTGCTTTCCTCCCAGGAGCCTGGTGGTCAGAAGCACCCCCAGCACTTACTCCTTGTGCTGTGAGGGATGTGTTTAGCTCTCGTCTCTGGACCAGAGTATAAGCTCCTCGTGGGGAGGAGCCAGTTGCCTCATTTCTCTACAGCACTAGGCACAGTGCCTTGCCAAGTTCTTGATCTTACATACAGTAAGTTTAGAGTGAACTGATCAGTTAGCATCCCCAAAGAGGAACCTGTATTCTTCGGAGATCCTGACCCAGCAGTGATGGAGGGTGGCCTGGTGTTCGGAAGCCTGGAATGCTGATACCAAAAGAGGAAGCGGTGTTTCAGGCTCCTGCAGTTAAAGTCTCACTCCCTCTGCTGAGCTTCAGCATAAAGGCCAGGAGTAAATGCAATACAGTACTGTAAAAAAACATTTAATCTGAGGTCTGGCCTTTCTTAAGTGGCTGGACTGCTGAGCTTTCTCTGTAGGCAGGCTTTTTTTCAGGTCTGTGGTAATAGGCTGGGTGTAATGAATCGAGTCATGTTTGCCTTTGGGTCACTCCATAGGCCATATATAGGTATAGCGACCATGTTTTCTGAACTACCACAGGGACATGTGGGTTGACAGACTTGAGTGTTTTGTGGGAATAAGGAATGCGTATGAAATAAGGGCTGCCCTAGAAATTGGGGTCAGGGCATAGGGCCCACTCAGCTCCCACTCATCTCTGAGGAGACTAATCTGTCATTGGTAAGATGCCCATTAGATGTAGAAGTAACACGAATGCCATATTAGCAAACTACTTCTCAATCCTCTATTAAATGTCAGTTAACTTTGTTCTGGGCACTTCATGTGTATTATCTCCTAATCCTGAACAGCAACCCTGCATATTTGACCACTGTACGCATAGGGAAATTTAGGCTTAACAGTTGAGTGACTTTTGCAAGGCCACAGGCGGGCATGTGGTAGGACAAGAACTCGAAGTTGGGTTGGTCGTGCTCCTGACCCACGGCCCTTTAATGTACCTCTCATCGGAAGGTCAGCACATAGAAATCAGGCATTTGCTGTGGGTACCACCTCCAGGGATCTTTTGCCTCTTAAACTTGTGGAGTAGGTGTGTTTTCAGTTTTTACTGTGATTTAATTTCCATAAGTGGTGCTTCAGTGAAAAGGATATATTTCAAGTGTGTGTATCTGTGAGAAGGGGAATCTGACAGAATGGATTCACAAAAACATTCACAACTGAAATTACTTCGCAATGTGAATCTGTGCTATAAGGGAAACACTTAAAAATGTCCATGCACTGCCTTTGTCTGGGGAGAAATGAGGGGAAAGCTGGGGTTTGGGGCTCCAGGCAGCAGTGAAGGTCATGGTGCCCTCAGAGTTGGGGCGTGTGCGCCTGCATTCTCGTAAATCCTTTCTCGGGCGTCTTCTGGCACCACTCAGTCTGGTGTTTCCTTGGCAAGTCTTGGAACAGTCGCACCTGTGATCACAGAAGAGGTGTCCTCTCACTGTCCACAAGGGATGCTGTCCCTGGGAACAGTGTGAGGGGCAGCTGTGGCTTAGGCAGGGCCGTGTACCTCCGGAGGAACCAGGTCCAACCCACTGGCAAGGCTGGAGGTTTCTGGCTGCAGCTGGGCCCAAACTTTCTCCTGCGTTTCACATCCTCTCAGTCGGTTTGTTCTGAGAGGGCTGCCCCTTAGCCATCTGACAAGTTTTCCACTGTGATTTGGAAGAAGAAAAGGAAAGCCATTTCTGAGAATTGTCCTTTTATTTATGGTATGTGGGACCTGAGTCTGAAAGAGAAATATAGTACATGTGATACAGAATCACAAACTTGTTGGATGTCGCTCAAGGGTCTGAGTCACTCCTTCCAGGTTAAGGGAAGGTTGTGTCCTTTGGACAGTCACGCGTGCTGAATAGATTACCCTCTCTCTCCCTCATGAGAGAAGACAGTCACTGTCTTCAAAGACCTGATAAGCGTGGGCCAGGGATAATAAGTACTGAATATAAAAGGCACAAGTCCTTTCATGAAAGGATGAGCCAAGTGCCTGGGTGCCTGAGAAAGGAAGCGATTCTCCTGGAGACATCAGATCAGAGACCTTCTGGATCTTAGACCTAGAAGTAGTTGTAAGATTTTTGGCAGGAGGAGGTGACAGGGAACCCCAAGCAGGAGGTCCGGCTTGTGTCAGAGTGGTGGGAGCTGGCGAGTACAGGAAGTGGCGAGGGAATGCGAGTGCTCCCTGATGACTGGAGTCAGGAACTTGGGAGGCGTGGTCCCAGGAGAGGCGGGGCCGGGTGAAGAGCTCTGAGTGCTGTGCGGAGGGATTTGATTCACTGCTGGAGGTTGCAGGTTGTGGAGTGTGCATGTATTTTTTTAAATTCAATTATTAATCATGTGCATACTGTATCCCAGAAAAGGTGCTCTGTGCTGGATAGTGTATCTTTTCTCACGGAGTATATATGTACTTCAGGAAAGATAGAAGGGCATTAAGCAAATCCCTGTTCTTCTCCCTCCTTTCCTTAGTAAGCTTCAGTTATCCTGGCCTTCTTTTTTTCCTTCTAATTCCCAAGCTCACTTCTGCCCCAGGACCTTTGCACTCGCTGTACTGGCTTGTTTGCAATACCCTTCTCCCTGATCCTTGCATGGCTCATTTCTTTGTCTTATAAAGGTGCCTGCTCAGATCTTGCATTCTCAGAGGGGATTCTTTTGACTAAAACTAAGCCCCCCATCCCCACCCTGGTTACTCTTCTTTTACCCTGTTTATTTTCTTCCTAACTTCCTAACACTTAGCATGTAAAAATGATGGAGAATGAATGCTTAACATCAAAGTTCTGGTCTTCTTCAAGCTGGAAGGAATGAAAATGCGGGAGGAGTTTTTTGTGTGTGTGTGCCTTTTTTTTTTCTGGTTAGAATTTCTGCTAGTGCAGAATTTCTGCTAGTCTTCAAGAGAGGGGTTGGGACCAGAGTTGAGCTGGAGCTTCTAACCACTTTCTGGGGAGAGATGGGAACAGTCAACCCAAAATAACAGGCCATGGAAATACAGCGAAAGCCCGGCCAAAAACAGGAATTTGTCGTGGACTCAGTTTGTTCTTTCCGCTAATATGTGCACATCTGATCCACGCCGGGCACAGTGATTGGTGGAGGGAAGGCCCCATTGCCACTCCCGACCAATAAAGTGACACCTTCATACATTCTCCACTCCAGGTAGTGGCAGCTCTCTCAGTCACATGGCTTGGTTTTGTCTGGATTAGAAGAATGTGCTCCAGCCCTGCCTGGTGTGGCTCAGTGAATTGAGCGCCAGCCTGCGAACTGAAAAATATGCCCCTGCCTGTGGGTGGATGCAGGCCCGTGTGGGGGTGTACAGCCTGGAGAGTGCAGCATTGGGGTGGATTCTAGCCACGCAGCCATGTGCAGGGGCCCAGCATCCAACAGTGAACAAGGTAGACATGGCCCTTAGCCTCCAAGATCTCATAGCGCACAGGAGACAGACAAGTAGATTAGCAGTTAAGTGAGGACAGTTTAAACGGCTTCACAGCGAGACTTAGTGCCTGAGCATAGAAGTTGCTGGGGGGTTGAGGATGACTTGGGGCTCAGTTTTCAAAGCATCAAGAGCAGATGAACAGCCCTGGCTGGTGTGGCTCGGGACTAAGCACCGGCCTGCAAACCAAAGAGCAGAGGTACATATCCACCAGGAAGACTTCCGTGTTTTGCTGAAACTGCTGACTCCATGGTCGGAGATCGGTAGGGAGGCCCTCAGGTCAGAGATTGGGGAGATGTCAGTGGTTGCGGGGGGAGACCAGACTTGGGCAGTGGGGGAGAGGGTTGGAGGAAGAGGGATTTGGCAAAGCAGGTGCTGAGATAATCGAGGTAACTGAGAAGAGGAAGGGAAGAAGTTGACATGAGACGGCCTGGGGACACTTGTTTCAGAATTTGAAGATACTTTATTCCGTCTCGGCTGTGCTAACAACAGACTGGCTGACTTAAACAACACGCATTTCTTCCTAATGGCGCTGGAAGCCTGAGGTCAGGGTGCCAGCATGGTTGGGTGAAGTTCCTCTCCTGGGTTGAAAGGGGTTAGGGAACTCTCTGGAGCCTTCTTTATAAGGGTGCCAATCCCATTTATGTGGTCTCCACCCTGATGACTTAAGCACCTCCCAACACCTCCACCTCCACCTCCACCTCCTAATACTGTCTCACTGAGCTTTAGGATCTCAACATGTGAACTAGGAGGGGGTGCAGGAACATTCACACCACAGCAGAGGATGTTACTGAACTTGCCCTCTCAGTCTGGCCTGGGGAGCAGCAGGGAGTGCCCTGCCCCTGACTCCCGGCCCAGTGAACGTGGGACGAGACGCGGGCAGCAGAGGCTCTTCTGGGGCGAGTGTTCAGAGACCACGGGTAGTGTGGGGCAGGTTTCCAGGGTGGTGGCGAGGGGGGTTGGCTGACAGGACTTGCAGGTGTGGCGTGTGAAGACCTGACGGGACTGAGCGCGCCTGGGGAAGGGATGTGGGTTTACAGGGCTACCTGCGATGTTGCAGGGAAAGAAGTAAAGCTGAAAGTGCAGTTTTCATGGTTGCCCCAACCCCTGCCCTCACCTTCTCTCCAGTGTGGAAGTGAATGTCTTCGTGGCTTTGACTATGCAAGGCTTTTCTCTGTGAGGAGCTTTCTCAGTTTTGCTTTGCTTCTCCGTGGGAGATCCTCAGCAGGAGTTGCTCTCATGCCCCTGAAACCCGTGCTCGGTCCTGCTGCTGCAGCAGGGCACGAGTAACTCGGCTTGTACTCAGGCTGGGGAACCCGCCCCTGGAGGTGCGCGGGGTTCACTGTTAATACGTCTGTGGAATCTGCGGAGCCTTGCCTGGGAGCCTCCATCAGGATGTCGGGCAGAAACATGACCTTCAGGGTGGCAGGCCCAGGCCCTAGTGGCTGAGCTGTGGGTGACTGGTGTGGAGCAGCAAGGCCACATGCTGTTGTGCCCAGAAGGTGACAATTCTGACAAGCCGGGCACCAGGGGAATCATGAGAGTAGTCTGTGTCAGTGAGAGGCCCTGTGAGGAAAATGCTGTTGGCCACTGCTGTTTACGATTCTCTCATTTCACCAGCCATTGCAGAGTGAGTGCCAACAGTGTGCCAGTCTGCCAGTCTCTAGGGAAAACAAGCAGGCCGTCTCCCCCACCCGCAGTGAACTGCCAGTCCTAATTAAAGAGACAGGCCACACATTTTATTTTGGTGCAGGAAAGGTAACCTGGGCGATGTGATCTTGGAGCCCCAAGACAGGCACATCTCTCGTCCTGATGGGAGGGTCCTGAGGCTACTGGCATCTAGAAGGGATTTGCCCTAGAGGTGAGGTTTGAGTTGTAGGATGAGCTGTCCCATTGGGAGTGTGGCATGTCAGTCATCCCGCCTCCCACCCCACTCTGTTTCGGGAATATGATGCCTTATTCTATGGGTCAGTGTAAGAAATGACTGTTTGTGAAGTAGCTGCATTTTCTGTTACTGTGTTTGCGTACACCCATGCAATATACTCAGGAGTCTGAGAAGAGTTTGCCTCTTCTCGTGATCCAGTGTGCTTACTTTTATTAGTAAGAACTCGTTAGCCCCCTTGTACTTCCTGCTTAGCTGCCGTGAGTCTTCATACTAGCATTTGAGCTTAAAGCAGTTTTCTTTAGTGAACATTTTCCTGTAAAACCTTTCCAAAACTCCTTTAGAAATCATTTCTTGCTCTTTTCATTGTTGCTTGAATGGGTGGGGGCTTTAGCCCAGCAACACCCGTCCTCAGCTCTCGGCTCAGCCCGTGTCGCTGGGCCCCAGATCACCCTGTGTGTAGCAAGCGCTTTGAAGAAGGGGCTTAAGAGCGGGAGGTCTACCAAAGTGAACAGCTGTTACTTTGGCCAGGATTCATGGTGGCTTTGCTAGCAGCAGGTCTGAATTCAAGGCTTTGACTCGGAGGAAGAAAACCTTGTGAGAAACCCTTCTGCCGTATCCCAAATTTGGGGGTTGGCTAAAAAGTTTCTTTAGTTTTTTCTGTACGATGTCTCTAGTGGTGCTTAGTTTTTAACTTCATTTGAAGCAATTTTGTTAGATTGTATTGTGACAGCTGTCATTGTCAGTGTGCATTTAAAAACCAAATTATTCAAAATTGGTGAATTTTTGTGTAGCCATTTTAGTATTGAAGATGGAAGAAGATACCTGGTGTTTTGGTGTGTTGTGTTTTATTATTTCAAGAAAGATAACAGTGCAACTGAAACACAAAAATATTTGTGCAGCGTATGGAGAAGGTGTGACTGATCATGTCAAAAGAGGTTTGCTAGTAAGTTTCTTGAGACTATTGACATTTTGGCCGAATGATTCTTTGCCCGTGGGGCTGTCCCATGCATTGGAAGATGTTTAACAGCACCCCCGGCCTCTACCCACTAGATGTCAATAGTGGGAGAGAGCCGACATACTCAAAATACACAAATCAATGAAGTTACTGGTGAAAATGAAAAATGTGTCTTTTATTTTATGGGAAAAACTAAATGGACTTTTTGGCCAACCCAGTAGTTCATCCTATCCTGGAAAACCCAGAGAGACTGCATTATAACAATAGAATAACTGATATTCAGGCAGATGCCTTAGAATTCCATTTGGTGAACTTTCTAGAAGGCAAGCAGGATAGTAGTCATTAAAGTTTAGATATATTATCATGAGTGATTAAAACCCGTTTGGTTTTACATGGGTTAGTCCAACAATCTTGAAAAAAATCACTTACGAGGAAATCTCCATTCCTGGAAGGTCAACACTCCACTGGAGGACCTTGCTAGCAGGCTTTTTGAGGTGTCATCTGCCACTTGGTATCCTTGTCCAGACCCGCAGTAGCGTTCTAGGTTGCCCTTCCAGGGAGTTTAAAGGGGATCTGCTCTATTGGCTTTGGCTGCTGCCTCCGACCTCCATCACTTACTGCTGTTGAGAACTTGGGCAAGTTTTCAACAACCCTTAGCCTCTTCTACTGTCTGTAAAATAGTTCATAATAGCATTTCATCCCAGGATTTTTAAAGAGAAGACATGCAACAACTTCGGGCATAGGTACTATCCTTTCACCATGATTACTCCCTCCCCCCCGTTTTGATCCTGGTTGGCAGCTTGTTTGGAGATTAGTGATTCTTGGCCACCTCTCACCTGAACATCTTCATTGGCTTCTTTTTGTTGGTAAGAGCACTTTTGGGATGTGTGCAGATTTTTGTAAACTTGCAAGTTCCCGGAGTTGATGTGAGCAGATATTCTTGACTTTTCAGAATAGACCATAAGGGTTTTTAGTTGAACCTTTCTCACAAGGCAAAAACAATAGTAATAGATCGTATACACATTTATGTTAACTGCACACACATGTAAAATTTGTCTTGTGTGGGAATAATGATGATCAGTGATTTGCCTGTATCTCTTCTCTAAAAATAGTCATAATTTCAGTCCTGGCTGGTGTGGCTCAGTGCATTGAGTGCTGGCCTGTGAACCGAAAGGTCGCTGGTTTGATTCCCAGTCAGGGCCCCGTTGCTGGCCTGTGAGAGACAACCAATGGATGTTTCTTTAATCATAACATTTCTCTCCCTTTCTTCCTTCCTTCACCTCTCTCTAAAAATAAATACTTTTTAAAGGATGATCATAATTTCATACTACTGTGTGCTGTGTCGGCTTCTATAGCTGAGGCAGCGATAGGAAGTGGTCTGAGCCTTCCTAGTTTATTGAGGGCGTGGCTGGTATCCGGTCTCCTTTGTTCTCTGCATCATCTGAATTGCAGTGAGCGGCCTTGCCCTGAGAGCCAGGTTTGCCCAGGCTCCCCACTTAGTACTTGGCTTTCCGTCCTCTTCCCTCCCTGCTTTGCTTGTCTCTTAACCTGGATTCTTTTCTTTAAGTGCAGTTTGGAAATGTTCAGTCGCTACTCTGTTCCTGTACCTTTGTCATCTCTGAGCTTTTGTTTATTCCTTATCTTGCCCTTCTCTGCTGAAACTCTACCAAAAATAATCTGTACGACCACTGATTCACTACTCACTTTTGACTTCCCAGAGATAAGATGACTTGGCCTAACAGTAGTGTTTGCTAATCAGGTCTTAAACCCTTGTGTCCTTGTTCTGTAAGCTCTGTAAATAACTGCTGTCAACCATATATATATGTATAATGTAAAAGTGTCATATTGGTAACATACAGGGGTGGGCAAAAGTAGATTTATAGTTGTTCATTTGGGAAAGTGGTGTTTTGCATACTCAACAACTGTAAACCTTTTACCCCACCCTATAAAGTATTTATAAGCTTTTGTGTATATATATATATATTTTTCCCTCCTATATATAAACTTTTTAGTCCCTCTATCTGAAACTAAACCTAACCAGGGACACTGATTTAGGAATCCCATTTCAAAGTTGCTTCTAACTTACTGTGTGATTTTAGGCAAGTATTT
The DNA here is from genome assembly GCF_021234435.1 of Artibeus jamaicensis. Classification (NCBI taxonomy): domain Eukaryota; kingdom Metazoa; phylum Chordata; class Mammalia; order Chiroptera; family Phyllostomidae; genus Artibeus; species Artibeus jamaicensis. The sequence goes on along the minus strand of NW_026521972.1, from coordinate 5,646,699 downwards.
AATTACAGCTGGGCCTAAACTTACCTTAACCTGTACACTTAAGATTGGACTAGAGAAGCTTTTCAAACCACCTTGGAGCTTGCTGGGGCAGGGATGGGAATGACAGGGAAGCTCACTAGGTTGGACCCCAGGCTTCTCATTCAGTCACATGATTCTGCTTTTGTTTGTATATGGGAGACTTTCACTATTAAGTTGGAAAACCCCTGGGCAAGGTGGTCTGAGATGCACTCCTTTTTGCTTACACGAAACAAGGACACCTAAGCTGTATCACCACTAGGTCCAAACTCCATCATCTACAGTCTGGTTCTTTTCGCCAAAGATCTGGGCTGCCCATCCCAGTGCACCTGGCTCTGCCTCTGCCCTCAAGCTGTTCACAGCAGCACGTGGATTTTTCGTAAGCTTCCCTTCTCCATTCAGTCCTTCTGAATCTTCAAGACTCTAGTGTGAAAAATGTCCTGTCCCATCAAGGAACCTTCTTCAGTTAGTTGTCCATCTTCCCAAAGTACCCTTTTCCCACTCTGGTCGCTGAGTGCACTTTGCCTTTCTGGCATTTGTGTTTACGTGTAAGGAGAGGGGGCAGGAACTTTTGTTTCTTCGTGCAATCAATGCCTACAGTTGTGCTTTTCTGAAAGTGCCACCAGTCCACCATATGGCTCAAAACCTTTTTTCTCTTTCAGGATCGAATCATCAATTTAGTTGTTGGCAGCTTAACATCCTTATTGATTCTAGTAAGTATCTTTGTGTCTTACTCAGTCTCTTAGCCAAAGTTCTGAAAACTTTAGTATTATGGTTCAATTAACTCTCAAAAAACAAAAACAAAACTGACAAGGGACCAGTGTAGCAACATGGGAAGTGTTCTAGTCATAGTTATATTGCTGCTTTCAATTTTACAAGTTAAACAAAATTGCAGTTGGTAACCAGAGTGAATTGATTTCAGCCTTCATCCCATTGAGTATTTGAAAGTCGAGTAACTGTTTTCTGAATTTGCCATGCATAAAACGTAACATGTCAGTTGCTACCAGCAACTCCCTTCTAACCTAGCCCACATCTCCCCTTTTTCTGTTAATATCTTAAGTTTACTTTGTTTCTTAAAGCACATTTATTATATTTTGGTTTTAAAAGCTTTGGTTTGCATATAGTGATTTTTCACCCTGTATAATATAGTGTGGTGCTATCACAATAAAATTAAAAAGTTCAATTTTGTAGTCTGAGAATGACATTTCTGTGGCACATTTTCATTAAATGTAAGAAAATTCTAGGGAAGTTGGTTTCCATGACTTCTTAAAAAGAACGGGTACGTTGTTGTATCTGTGGCAAAACAACTCTGTAGCTTATTTGCATAATATTAAGCAAAAACAGTTTTGGTTATATATTTTTCGTTGGAGTATTCAAAGTAACAAAAAGGTCAGAACTTTTCCCGATGTAATCATCAATCCCGGGAATGAGGTGGAAATACTTTTAATCTTTGTTAATGAGTTTACTTTGAGGCTAGCTAGTCTGACTGCACCTTTGTGTCTCCTTTCATAAAGAAGGTTAGAAAGAGCAAGTACTAAAAGTAACACAATCAAGCATATTTACAAACACTTTATTAAACATTGTATTAACATTCCATAAGGCAGATCTGATGGTAAGTATCATTTTACAATGTGAAGCATTTATAATCACTAACATTGCCCAGACTCCAGTCTGATGAAGTCTTGGAATTGCTCCTAAGGCCTGACAATTTCTCTTCATACAGGTAACGCTGATCAGTGCTTTTGTTTTCCCTCAACCACCTCCAAAACCATTGAATGTATTTTTTGCTGTCTGCATCTCTTTGAGTAGTATTACTGCCTGCATACTTGTGAGTACTGTTTAGAATTTAAATTGAGTACCCTTGAGGGCTGCGGGTTGCAGTGCCTAGCTAGGACAGATTCCCAGACCTGAGTCTGTGGGAAAGGGTATCCCTGATTACAACTACCCCCGACCCCCCAAGGATGTCAAAATTCTCAATATTTTTCTCTTTTAATCTGAGTTTCTTTTCTCCTAAATCCCAGAGTTATAACCCTAAAGGGAAACTTCCCTTGATAGGAAAGAAATAGTTAAAAAGACTCAGGTGGCCAAAGATTTGATGTGATTTACTTGTCTTCTTTCAAGGACTACCTGCAGGGACCATCAGGCTTTAGGGAGTGCCATTACTGTTCTTAAGGGAAGAGATGAAGCACTAGCACTCTCATTTTGTAATTATTAGAAATACGTCCAATCTATTTTAATCTCTGTGCCTATCTCCCCAAATGTATCCTTGTCACAACAAGGTTCAGTTTTACCCCAAAGAAGCCTTTGTTTTTAGGTGAAGAAGCAAAGATGGTTGTAGATCTCAGTTGGGTTATTTGCCAAGAGTTCAATCAAGTCATTCATTAGTTAGTTGGCTGTTGTTCCTTTGATGAGGCAGAATCAAAACAGTAAACCCTCAAAAGCAATCGTTTTGACTCACACAGGGCTTGATCTGTAATAGCAATGTGCTTATATGAGTTAAAATTAAATGGGACCTCCAGCTTCTATTGCATGGATTCTGCTGTACTCCTATGACCTGAGGGAAGAATTCAGCAGTTCCCACTTTTGGAGCCTTTGGAACAAAGCTACTAGAGATGCCCTCCTCCCACTCCCAGCCTAATGCCCAAAGTGACTAACAGTGATTTAGTTTAAACTGAATACATGCATACGTAAGCCCAATTCTGTATTGGCAATTTGAATGTTATTTGAAATTAAAAGTTGTCCCTTCCACTATCTAAAAGAATTATATCTTTTACTCAAATAAATAGGGGTGGGCAAAAGTAGGCTTACAGTTGTTCATATGGAGAAATATATGCAAAAATAAATAATATATAAGAATAAACTCTTTCATGTGCTAACAACTGTGAACCTACTTTTGCTCACTCTGTAAACAGTGTCTGGAAGATGCATATTCTTGGATGGCTTGCCAGATGATTGACTGGTGTGGATGCTGTTGATTTGAACATAGAACAAAGTTAACTTGAGCAGACAGGAATAGTATAATCTTAGATGTGGAAACTCAGTTGTTACTACTTGAATTGTAAAGAATTACAATTAAGTTCTGGCTGCATTAAGTCTCAGGAATGTAGGTTAATATAAAGCCTGTCTCATTTAGGGGAAAAAGAATTAGTTGTATTTTAAATACTTGACCCAGTGGCTATTACTTAAACTTTTATTTAATTCTTCTTCTTTTAGATCTACTGGTATCGACAAGGAGACTTAGAACCGAAATTTAGAAATCTAATTTACTATATCTTATTTTCTATCATCATGTTATGTATATGTGCAAACCTGTACTTCCACGATGTGGGAAAGTGAGGCTACTAAGGAAACAACACTTACGAGGTCTCTCCCAAGCTATGTATTAGGACTGTGAGTAAGAGCTGGATGAAGTGTGCTGAAGAACTGACTGTAGAAGTCCCATACGTGACTTTCATGCTGATTGTAAATCTAAATGCCCTCTTTCAGGGGAGACATATCATAGATCACTTGGTCTTTTTTTTTTTTTTAAGAAGTTGATATGGCACTTACACATTCCAACCCTTAAAGCTCAAACAGCACAAGTACTTTTTACTTTTGAAATTAAAATTTTTTATAATGTAACTGCATGGCGAAAGGCTATGTAACAAACAATCTTGCATTTTAAGACAAATATTCTTTTATTTCTGTTAAACTGAATGTACAATATTGTTCCCTAGGCAACCAACTCTTGCTTTTAACTACAATTTCATTTTATGTTAACAAAACACAGATGGTGAAAAGACAACTTTGATTGTGAAGATCTAATTACAATAATAAATAAAATAATTTATACAAGGGGTTTTTTTGTGACTTTTCTATAGGAGTCATATGCGTTAAAGCTTTAAGAGGCTAGTTTTGGTTTAACCTTCTCTAGTATAGGAATGACTCAATTTATATTTCATTTCATTACAGAAGCAAATTGTGTTTTTTAAAATTGCCTGAGAGGGAGAAATTTTATCACACCCTCCCCAGCTAATGCACTAAGTGAACAGCAAACTCTGATACCCTCCTGAACTATTTTTCTGGGTGAATTCTTATCACAAAACATGTAAGAAGTAGTCACGGTATAGGAAAGGGAACTTCCCATTTCATTTGACCTCAAAGTGCTAATTTTGTAAACTGATGGCAGTCGGCTCTGAAGTGAAAACTCTTGAGTTTTGATATTACTCTCATCCATATTCCCTTTAAATTAATTAAAAAAGAAACCTGTAGTGAATTTTCCTACTCTTTTAATGCTTTTCCTCTCTGCCCAGCCCAAATCAGTTCCCAGGCCAGGTATTTAACCTTGGGTAAATAAGTAAACCCAAAGTAACTGCTGCACCATCAACTCCTAGGTCTGTGTCCTTGTATGCTGGTCAGGCCTCAAACTAATGATAATCTTTTTGAGGAAGGTCACTGGTAAACTCTAGACCATGCTGTGACCTCTCTGAAATATAAACAGGCCTACTTGAGATCAGATAGAGACATCTGATCTTGAGAGGTGAATATTACTGCTTTTGAAGGAGTAGTCAGGCTTTGGTGATTTTAAACTTTTCTCAGTGGCTGAAGTGAATGGAATTCCCTGCTAACAGATGGCAGTAATCACAGGGATCTATGTAGTTAAAGACCCCTGCCCCACCCCCCCATCCCACTCAAGTACATTTCCATAAGACTAGACCTCAGATGACATTGGAAGGAGGTAAAAAGTCATAGCAGCAACACTGTACGCAGCTTAAGCACTGAAGCTATTTAAAAGCCAGAGGAATGGTAAGTTAAGCCTCCTGGGGTGGGGGGAAGGTTCCTCCTATTTCTTTGGAGATGTTGCAATGAACAGTGTGGCTTCTTTGCTTGAACTACCTGTTTCTAAGAATTACCTAACGACAGTTGACCAAATCTTCAACATCCTTTGAGTTTTCTGAGACAGGACTGCACAAAGATGACCCAATGATACTTGATTCTTCTTGATGATGTTGGAGTATGGGATCTGTAATGAGTTAAGTTTCAAATTACTCTTAAATGTATATAATGTATATAGTCCCTAATCCACATCAAGAATTTATTTAAAGAAAAAAAATTTAAGTATTCTACCAAAGTGCAAAATTTACAAGATCACTAATCTTTGTTGCTTGATCAAGAAAGACTTAAACAACAGAATTAAATATGTAACTGCCTGATTTTCTCTTTAAGACTTAGCAAGCAGATTACAGTACCTGTTAGTGTTGTCAAAGGCAAGACAGATTCCGTGTCTATGACATCAGATGCTTGGATAAAGCCATGCGGTGAAGGAACAATAAGTATCGTTTCATCATCAATTGTTTGATCAACTTGTTCTTCTATAGCAGAAGACTCTAAATCCTAAATAATAATTTTAAAAAATGAGATTCTGTCTCATATTCCTTATTAGCTTTCCTTAAGACCCCAAACATGTTTAGGTTTGAAAGGACTTAACTTTCAAATATTCCCATTTTAAAATTAAAATGTAAAGAAATCTAAAAAGGTCTTAAAACGGACAAAGTAGTAACTTCATAGTCGAATAACAAAAAATTTCAAAAAACCAATTCAGTTATAGGTCCCTTGAATATAGAATAATGCTCTTTTGTAGCATGAGGTTCCTAGGCTAAACCACAAAGCTTATTAACCACCCTCAGGAAAATGCTTCCATGGGTTCCAACAAACATTTCCAAGGGAAGGCTTTCAGTGTGGAACAGTGTGGTAGGACAGGGCAACACTGCCGGTTGACTGACGTTTGTGAGGTCAGAGGTGGGGTTTGCACTTTACTGTGTCTAAAGAAAAAAGAAAGCACCACAGGATATCACACCCCATAAATTATCTCTAGGCTCTTCCCAAACTGCAGGTTGGAAGCTCAAGGCAAGAACCCGTAGGCTGTTCTCTCAAGTGCAACTTACCTCAGTAACATAAGCACAGGCTAAATGAGAGGGTGATTCCTCCTCTTGTTTAAGGTCGTCTTCTGTTCTGACCATAACACTATTCATCAGTTCTGTGCTATTTTGGTCACTGAATTTGGATACATGAGCATCATTAAATGATGGCTCTACAGTCACCTTAGGTTGATGAATTTCATCGGGGAAAGTGTCTGCTTCTAGGGCATCTGGAGGCTCAGGAAAATCAGATGAGTGAATATCACTATCTACTGTCAGTTCTGCTTGGGATATGGAAGAAGTGATGTCCTCTGTGGCAACTGTCTGAATGATGACTCTTGGTGTGTGACACTGCACTGTAACATTGTCACTTGTGTTCAACAAATGCTCTGGCTATAAAATGTTAAAAAAAAATGATCAATGGCAAAAATAAAGAAAGTACCTACCATATTCCAATTATAGGCAACAAACAAAGGACATTTATAGGTGCTAATGTGGGCTACTGTTCCCCCCCCAACTCTCACTTCTGGAACTGCAGTGTTCTTACCACGATTTTTCTAGAAAACCTGTCTTTTGCCTATGTGGGCCTTTGCTCTCCTAATGTCCCCATTTCCCTAATTTAAGTCCATCACATATAAGGAGACACAGGGAGTGAGCGATCTGCCCCAGGGAAGCAGAATGGAGATGTAAAACATTACTCCCGGGACAACAGTAATAACAAAGAATTGTTTCAATAAATGGACTAGATTAGTTTTGGCTCTTACATTTTATATTAACTAACCCTGGTCCTTAATAGGTGCTCAAATACTTGACCTAAGCCCGTAATAGACCCTCCTGCTGCCCCTCGCTGGCGCCCCCCCCCCCCCCCGAGATATTGTTACTGAAGGCCCACGGGCTCTCTCACAGTACTGAAAACTAGAGAAACATGGCGATGCTTGTCAGTTAGCCAACCTTTGTTACAAAAACTAGAAATTAAGCAATTTATGTAAGGTAACATACGGATACAGCATGAACAATGATCTGTTCAGGAGAAGCAGGAGCAGCAGCCGTCACGGTTACTGTGGGACTAGCAGTCAGAGTGAGGGGCAGGCCTTGGCTTGAGCTCGTTTGAAGTAGGTAGGTACCTGGAGTCCCCGTGGGCTGTAAATGGAAAGACTAAAAGAAAAAGACGACCAAGATCAACACAGGTGCATTACACCATTAAGTAAGTGGTCTTACTAGTACTCATTAAGTGTAGCTTTATATCCAAAATGGGGACTGACTTTAATTTACTAACCACTAATGTACTTACCAGCTGTAGGTGTGAACTAGAAATAAAATGAAAGATATGGGATCCCTGACTATTTGTCTCAAGTCATTACTTGGTCTGGAGTGAAAAACAGAGAGGCAAGGCCTTTATCTTGCTGTTCACTCTGTGTTTCTACTGTCTGGTCGTACTCATTTCATGCCACGAAGACATGGTCACATGAGCCACTGTTTCCAGTGTGGTAACCAGTGCACTCAATCTCCCCTTGTTAACCTTCCTCTGTAGCACATAAAAACCGGCAGTCTCCCAGCTTAACACATTTTCCATTTTTGAAAAGGCACTGCAGCAGTGTTACTTAAACAGATCTTTTTCACCGTATGCTGTTAAATATTTTTTACATTAGGAGGAAACATACAGAAACAGCATTAGCAGTGTTCTGCTTAAGGAAAAAGTAAATTCCTATTTGAAAAGCAGATAAAGAACTAAAGTACTCAATACCCATACACCTTTCACAGCCATAAGCTTCTATAATAATTTGAGTTCTAAAGGAAAAGTACTGGGTTGGCCAAAAAGTTAGTTTAATTTTTTCCCATAAGATGGCTCTAATAGTGCTTAATTGTCTTTAACTTCATTCAAAACAATTTTCTTAGCTATATTGTGACAGCTGTCATATCAGTGTGCATTAAAAAAAATCAAAATTGGTGAATTTTTGTGCAGCCATTTTAATATCAAAGAGGGAAGGAGATACACAACATGTTTGGCATGTTATACTTTATTTTGAGAAGTAAAAACTGAAATGCAAGAAAAAGACTTGCACAGTGTATGGAGAAGGTACTGTGACTGAACATGTCAAAAGTGTTTTGCTAATAAGTTTCTTGGTACTACTGACATTTTGGCCAAATAATTCTTTGCCGTGGGGCTGTCTCATGCATTGGAAGGTGTTTAGCAGCACCTCTGCCCTCTACCCACTGAAGCCAATAGTAGGAGACAGCTGGCATCCTCAAAATACCCAAATCGATAAAGTTACTGGTGAAAATGGAAAAAAAAAGTCTTTTATTTTATGGGAAAAACCAAACAGGCTTTTTGGCCAACTCAATATTTGCTCTTAAAATAGACTGGGAGTCACAGAACCTGTTCTTTAGTGTGGTGTGGTTTTATAGATATAAGCCACAGCTGCCCTCCTGGGTACAGACTCACTGAAGTCTAGGTCTCCTCACTGCTTACTGAGGAGTGCTCATGGCAAAGGCCGTGAGGATCAGAAATGATTACAATGGTGCCTGATACACACCAGGCATTTGGTTACTTTTTTCATCTCCACAAGAGTAAAAGCTGTTTTCCTAATGATTGTGTTTATTAGTCACATGTGGTCACACACTAAATACTTTATAGGTACACGTGTAATACATGTACTTTATTTAATATACACTCAGTGCTCACAATTTGTTGACATAGAGGCACTATTGTCATCCTCTATCAATAAATCAGAACAGATGTGTCCAAATATTTGATTCTAACCTGGTAATTAAAAACCTGAACCTCAAATATATATGTGTACATTATTTATTTAGTCAGGGGAAGAGAAAGGTAGAAAAAAAGAAAAAGGATATTCTGTTTTCTACCTATGAAAAATGGTTACCTTATATAGCCCTATTTTGTAGACCACTGGATTGGGAAGCTGAGACGTAAGTACACTAGTGGAAGTCCCAAAATCGCTCTCAAGGAGAACTTTTTGCTGCACTGGCCACCTTGTGAGACTGGGCTGTGGAGAACATAAACTGGCACTCACGTCCCTTATGTTCTTCACTGCAAGTAAATCTTCACATAATTTAAAAACAATCTATTTTAAATTTATGAAAATTGAGCTAATTCTGGCCTTCCCCTTTTTTAGAAAACAGTGCAAGAACTGGGACTTTAAAAACAATTTCCATTACCCCCAAAAAAAACTCTTTCAAATTAGCTGTCATGCCCATTTCTCTATATCTTCTACCTAAATAGGTTTGTCTATCTGACGGTTCAAATAAATGGTAGTCACAAGCTATATGGTATTTTGTGTCTAGTTTCTTAGTATGTTTTCAAGGTTCATCCTGATTGTAGTATCAGTACTTCATTCTCTTACTGCCAAATTTTGTTTGTATGCCTCTGTAGGATATTTTAACTTACCCACTTATCAGTGGATGGACATGTGGGTTGTTTTTACTTTTTTGTTATTATGAATATGAGTATGTATACTACATATGCATGTGTAAGTTTTTATGTGGACACATTTCTCTTAGGGATATCTGGAATTAGAATTGGGTCATACGGTAACTATATTTTTAACCTTTTCAGAAACTGCAAGATTGTTTATTCCACAAACTATTGCTCAGATAACCAATATGAATCCTTGGTTTTATATCTGCTTATGACTCAATACAAACCTACGGCATGTATGAGCTCTACTCACTAGCACTGTCATTTTCATTTATAAAAAGAACATATTAATGGTTTATATACAGATGAAGCAAAAGACTAAAAAACTATTTATAAAAGCTGTTTTATGTTGTCTTTTAACTAGCCTCAAAACCATGGACATAGTTGCACTTAATGCCAGTCACATTTTTATATTTCATTTGCTTAGACAGTGTATATAGCATTTCTGAAACTGATACCAACAGATCTTTCTTATGCATACAGATGGCTGATATTTACTTTGTGAGGTATTACTCACTGGAAGAATCTCAAACGTTTGTAGTGTTCCACTGTTTAGTGTTATGGTTTCTGAGTCAACAGTAGCAGCAGGGGAGTCTGTCGAGGCTGTGGTAAGAACAAGGACAACAACAAAACACTTTGTAAATTATTATGAAAGCAATTTCATACCAAATAATCTGCCTGAAAACCTGAATTCATTTACATTTCTGATGCGGTATTAAGAAATATAATGGATTTGTCTGGGATGGCATAGATCAGAGACTGGCAAACTATGGCCCACAGCCAAATACAGCCCACTACAAGTTTTTGTAAATGTCCACACATGTTCATTCATGTTCTGTGGTTGCCTTTGCACTACAATGGGAAGAGCTGAGTAACTGTGACAGAGTCAATATTAGCTAACCGCTGGTATGGATATAAAGTATTTCTAATGTTAGGAAGTAAGAAGAATATACTAAGGCTAACTTGTAAAGAGATAGGAACTTGGACATTCTGGGAAGTAGTATAGTAGACATTCCCAAAACACTAGGTTTTAGGTTCTAGTGGCATTGCTTCTTTAAACCTGGGCAAGTAACTTACTTTAATTCAAACTAATGTTCAGAGCCTTTATCTGTCTTGTTTATCTCATATAGTTGTGAGGATCAAAAGCAAGAGATAAATAGATTATTTCAGAATCACCTATCTGGGAGACTGAACTCCACTTTAGAGATCAGATAGTATAATCTCTTTATAGGTGTTAACTGAGACTCAGAATTCATCAGTGTCTGCTGAAGGTCACGCAGAACTGACTTACTAGAAGAAATGTGATCTCCTTTGGTGCTTTCAGTTGGACCTGTAGGTAAATCCACTTGAAAAAATTATCTGGAATTGACTTTTCATGTGGAGTATTTATGGTTAGTTTATTATAGTCTGACTACAACAGTTTTAAGTTTGAAAGAAATGTGACACCTTTGCCAAGACAAGTGGGCTTCATTTGTGTTATTTCTCTTATCATTTGACGGATTCTTAAGACAATGCCTAGAATATCTGAAGTGATTTCAGATAAATAACCTAAATCAGGGGTAAGAAAACTTTGGCTGCAGACAAATGTGGCTTGAAGCCAAGCCATGCTGTGAATGAATATTAAGTTATCATTTATAAAATGTTTGCTGTTTTCCCAAAAAGTATGGTCAACTCAACAGTCAATGAAAATTGTAGCAATCTCCATGTACAATCCATCTATAGCCAACAGTAGCTCTCATATTTATGGTGGACTGGTAATTTCAGTTGCTTTGCAATCTCAAGAATATAAAAACAAGCAGTGCCAAAGAAAAGTCTCCAGGCTTTATTACACCGTAGAAAGCTAAAGCAAAAAACCAAATTTAAATTAGAACTTTAAGAGTAAGACAGGCACAATTAACTTAAATGTCTGTAAGGTAACTTTGATAGTCATTACATACACACATATATGTTAATTATGTAGGTGGCCCAGTGATTTTCAAACAGGATATCATAGGGTTCATTTATCAACTTGGATACATTTCTGTCAACTTTCTAGAAGACTGAAAGGTGTTAGTCATTAGCCAAATCATACAGGTCACATAGCAAGGAGACCTGCGGTCCAAACACTTACAGACATGGGTAATCTGGACCGGGATCTGCAAGGCTGTCATGGGGCTTGGAGAGATGGCTGTACTGTCTTCCAAGCGGGCGACTCTGATCTGAACATGCTGTACACTGGAACTGGAATTACTGTTTGGAACTCCAGATCCTGATTTACTCTCCAAAAGCGTTGGGTTGTTTTTCTGATTCTCATGTAACTGTTTCAGACCTTTTATTAAGACTAAAGGGAGATAGGCAGACAAAAAGAACATTGATTCTCTGAAAGACCACCATCTATGCAGCAAAGGAGGTGGGAGGTAAGGACAGAAAGTATTCGGAATAAGTAATTATATGCTGTATGAGAAATCTTACCAAAATAATAAAACATTTAAAAAAGCTACAACTGTCTGGAAATTCTTGCTAATGTTCTCCATCATACAGATTAAAAAAATTAAAACATAATATTGTTCTTGCCATCTAAGATGCGTTGAAAAATAGCCATTGTAAGGAACACGGAAATAGGACATTTTCTTTGTTCTAGTGATTCTTCATAAAAACTCTTTTTTAAAATTTTATTTATTTATTTTTAAAGATTTTATTTATTCACTTTTAGAGAGAAAGGGAGGGAGGGAGAGAAACATCAATGTGTGGTTGCCTCTCAGGTACCCCCTTCTGGGGACCTGGCTTGCAACCCAGGCATGTGGGAATCTAACCAGCGATCCTTTGGTTTGCAGGCCCGTGCTCTATCCACTGAGCCACACCAGTCAGGTTCATAAAAATTATTATTATTTAGGAAGACACTGATAATATTAAATACTTATTTTCATTTAAAAATGAATAGTGTACTTTCCCACCAAGGACTCAAGGGCAACTGTTTTAACCACTGTAAGAGCATAATCCATTGACTCTGAAACTAATACACAACAGTAGAACAGCAGCTCATCTTTTCCAAACAATATGCAACCACCTTGAGTTCTTGTACAGGAAAGCCAATTCTACACTTCCCCTCCTCTGCTAGTCATGACAGACTGCATCAATGCTGCCCCCCAGGTGATGCTACAATCTGGCTGGGTTCATGTTACAGTAGTATTCATGCATTGTTTTGGTTTTATCAGATTTGTAAATTTATTTTAAAAATTTCATCAAGCCAAAATTACTCACCATCTAGTTTTCTTGTGGAAAAATGGGCACTGGAGAACAATACTAAGTGGAATAAATTTGACTGCGTAGACTATACAACTTAGTTTAGTGCCCAGTACACAGCAGGCAAGTAAAAAGTGTATTATGCCTCACTTTTAAGCAATCCCAACTTAACATCTCTAGTTTATGTAACAAAAGAAATTAGAAATTTATAGAGCCTTTGTTCTACAAAACAAATTATCACAGAATTTCTCTACATTACAACTTACTTGAAATTATTCAACTCATAAAAGTTGATTAAATGTCTGTTTTCAAAAATTTATCTTTGTGCACAATAAAAATGTATATGTATAATTTAGTTCCTTTTCATAGTTTGTGTGAAAACAAGAATGTGTATATTCTTATTTTAGGTGCTCTGAAAATTACTAGTCACATCAACCCATTTTCCAAAGAAACAGGGCTAAAGGTTTAAGTGAAACATATATTACTCATATCTCTTTATTGAGACAAACTTCTAACCTCTAACTCCTGAGGAGTAAACATGGTTAAGACAAGGGAAGGACTTATGCACATGTTACCTTACCAGGGAATGAAACATCTTTATGATTTGCAATTTGCCTTTTGATGGTCCACCATTTACTTCGAAGCCATTGTGGTGAACGGACACTGCTCCATCCCTCTGCTAATAGATCCCAGTTTATGTCATTTTCATCAGCTACATCAAGCTCTGCTATCCTACAGGTTACAGAATAAGCACCTGTTAGATGTTAATTTATTTCTCCATAAGAACCCTCTTCTGACTTCTCATGATGGCTCTGGAGAGAAAGGAATGGCAGGTTGTCATTGAGATGCTACTGTTATGTTGGGAAACAACAGCATCTCATGGGAAAGGATCACAGGAGCCTAGAGCTATGAAATATCACCAGCAACAGCCTTTCCTTAATGGTACAAGCAGTGGGCTGAATTATCAATGAACCAGATGAAGCACTGGAGAGGAAAGGGAGTAGCTAAAGGGTTAGAATAGGTCAGAACAGGTTTAGTTGTACAGTGTTCTGCAATGTTTTATAGTGTTACAAAGTTATTTCTAGGACCCGAGATTTTCTGTTTGTAAAATTTAAAAAAAAAAAGTTTAGAAATGAGCTATTTACAAAGACTAGTTTTAAAATCTATTAAAAACAAAACCCAAAACAAAATGGCAAGACAACAACAACACTCCAGCAGCAACCAAACCCCTCCCTGTCAAATTCCCAAAATAAAACCCAACTAAATTTGGGGTTGTAATGGTTTATTTCTTCTCTAGCTTTAACTTTCATGCTGATTTTGATTTTCAGTAGGGAGCAGCTGCAATACCTTCTATTAATTACTTCAGTGTCTCAAATATTTTCTTGCTGGCATTTTTTTTGCCTATTTGAGTCACTGGTCTTAATGGTTAAGCCAACTAATTAAAATAAATGTGGGAATGCTATCTTAAAGTTACTTTTTGATAGGTATGAAATGGAAGTAGCCCAGTTTGAAGGTGTGGGTAAACTGCAGAGCGGGCCCCCTTCTTTGTGGTCCTAGCACAGCGGCCAAAGACGGGGCAAAGAGACTGAACAGCCCTGGCACCGTGGCGTGGCCCCCTAGGCCAGAAACGAGGCACCACTGGGACAGCGGAAAAGCTGCACTGCCTCGGCCGTGCCACGCCTGTTCTGTGGATACAGGACTTCAGTCTCCACGCCTTTAATCCGGTACTTTGCACAAGCACTAAAACCACCAAAAGAACAAAACAAAAGTGGGCGCAAAGTGAAAGAGGATCTTAAACAGTGGCTCTCTATGAAAAAGATGCTTTTCAGACATTAGGCACCCAGGGAAACCAAAAGAGGACAATCAGTCAAGAGACCCACAGTGATTAACCAACTTTTGCCATTAAAAGATTAAGGATACAAACCTGAGGATGAGATTGATTTCATCTTCCTTGGTCCACTCAGTACCTCCACTCTGCTTCCAGTTCAGGTAGTTGAGCCATTTAGAACGACACTGCTTTTCTGAGCGGGTACCCACTCGCTCTGCCACGGCTGCCCAAGACACACCCTGTGTGACGATGTCACCTGGTTCAGTGCTTGTCAATTCATGAACCACCTCTGCAAGTCTCTTTTCTTCTTCTTCTGTCCACTTTCCTGCAAGAAGAGAAAATCATCCAGAATACTACTGCTACCTTCTTTTTTCTTTTGCAAATCAGACTCAGCCTTGTATTTCCAAGGACTGATGGGAAGTAGGCAGTAGTATTAAAAGTATTTCTGAGTGACACTCGGGTAGGAAACTAAATGTAAGACAGTTGCATTTTACTAAACTAGTCAGGTTCTTAGCACACACACACACACAAATAGAGAATCCTATCAGAAAGCACAAGCTGACTCTGTAAGAAAAACTATCTAAAACGTTACTAGAAAGAATTATGTACTCTCAAGTTATACTAAGTCCTAAGTGGGAAGAGCTTCAGCAACGGCTTGATGGACACAGAAACTTACTTTTACCTTAGGCTCAGCTAAGAAGTGTCCCTGCTCTGCAGAAGTGGCGCAGGCTCAACAGAGACCTTTACTTATGGGATAAGTGGCGAGGGGAAAGTGGAATAACATTGTATGGCCTCCCATCCATTTTGGTAAATATAAAAATAGGTTTATGCCATCTCCTTTCCCCACTATTCCAGCTCCAAGCTACTGTGATGAAATGTAAGTCTGGGACTGGTATTCACATGTATTTTTAATTCAGTTTTTTCCTGAACTTATAAACCTACTAATCAAAGTTAATCTTCCTTATGTTCCTCTTGATCGTTTCTTAAGGAGCTCAAGTAGAAAAACAGGAAAACACCTTGTTTCCATTTTGTTAATAGTAGCTAAAGACTTCTGGAAACATTTAAAAGGGGTAAGTGTTTGATTCAAAGACTCGTTTGATCAACAAATACTTACTGCCTGTACTACATGCTAGGTAGAGTCTGGAAACCATGGATTCAAGACAATGACCTGCTCTCCTATTTTAGCATGGTAGGAAAGAAAGGGCAAACCCAGGCTGCTGCTCATGGTGTGGCACAAAAGAGAACTCTTGATCAGAAACAGTAAGTAGCAACACAAAGTTAAGGTGCAGAGCAGTCCCTCAGGCCAGCTATCAAGGGAGGGTGTTTGTCCAGATTGTTTACGAAGGGGCTTCTGTACTCACAGCACCTCACATGGACCTCTGGGGTACATCCTATACCTAAAGTTCCCATTCCTGCCTCATTAAGTTGTCATTAACCAGAGAATGAGAGTTGGTAGGATTTATGTCTTCTTCACTTTGCAGCTAATAGTGCTGGTGGGGTGGTTAAACAGGAAATATTACTGATTCCACTTTGGTGGGGGGTGAGGGTAAGGAAAGAAATTTGTTTCCTGGAAGCTCAAGCTTAACTTGAGAATTGTTTTTCTTACTAAAGGACTGATGAGAGACTTCAGAGAATATTAGGGCTAAAAGGAAATTATGACACCACCTATTCTAACCTCTTCATTCTACAGAGAAAACAGGCTCAAAAGGTTAAATGAGAGTTTAGTGGCAGAGCCTAAATATTGTTGTTAGTCACAAAATTTAGGTTCATCAGTGCTATCTATACATGTATATACATTAAGGATTAAATAGGCATTTGTGATTTGGCCTAGGGACTTAAACATACAAATTACAGGTTTTTTCCTATGGAAAATTTACTTTATTTTAAAATAAGCAAAATGTATAAAAACCATTAAACACAGCTTTTAAGTTGGGACTTGTTTGGAACTAAAGTTTTTCTTAAACATGAGTTGATAAGCTGTTGTTAACAAAAGTTCAACAAATGAGCTTAAATTAAAATTACTTCTGCCTTAAAAATACGTGTATATAATCCTTGAAAGTAAGTACCTTCCCAACTGGGGCAGGTCTGAATTGCTCCGAACGGAAACATGCTAGACTTAAAACCTATGCGACTGAGACGCTGTTATCTCTGTGAACAGTGTCACTTTTATGCAAAAGCACAGAAATAATTAGTTGGCTCTATTGAGCTTGATGAAAAAGGAAGACTAGAAAACAAGATTTGAGCTGAAGGGAATGGCAATTTTCTTTCCAGAGCAGAAGAGAAAGAAGTATCTGAAGGGGCAAGAAACTCCAATGTGACCAAACCCCCAGCAGCAGCAGTCCCAGTACCTGTGTTGCAAGTATCCTTCATCAGTCGGCACCGATCTTTGACGGAAGAGGCACTTCTTCCTAGCGCCGCCCCTATTGTTGCCCAGTCATTGCCATGCTTTATCCGGAGCCTAAAACAAGAGTCTGCCAATCAGCATTGGGTTCAACTGTTTTCTCCCTTTTAATTTCATCATTTATTCTTCATTCTTCTTCTTCCCATTTGAGTGGTTTGGAAGTTGTGGGCAGCAATACTTTGAGAGCCAAAGTTTGAAAGTGTGGCCTTTTTGGGGGGTCCACAGTTGTCTGTGGGTGAAAAAAAGACAGGCAGCAATTGCCTTTTTCCTGGGTCAGAGAAGAAATAAGTAACTTGGATATGTGTTCAAAAAAGACCAAATTTCCCCTCAGGTTATTGATACAATCTCCCAGGCAATTCCCAAATTTTTCACTTTTGAATATTCCCAACCAGCTCTTCTCAGATATTTGAAAAAGTTTCCTAAGTCCTTAACATCCTAAACAGGACCAACCTTCAACTTTTTTCATGATCCATACAATACATTAATTCATCCTTTATGGTCCTAACTCCATGAAGCAAAATTATGTCTCTTGTGAAACAGCCTTCACGAGGCAGTGATTAAGTGAAACAGCCCAGACCGGTGCTCAGTGAAACCTGGCCAAGTCACTTCCCAAACTGAGCCATACACAGCCTTGGTTTTTATCCTGGTGTAGAGGTTCCCCAGATTTAGGCTTATGCCACCAAGGATGGCCATCTGATATCTTCTGTAACCCCTGACAATGGTCTAAGGATGCATTTGATTTGTTAACTGACAATAGGAGGAGAGTAAATTTATGGGCATGGCTACTCTGCAGGTATAGAATAGTAAGCTCTTTTCACAGTCAATCATGCTTAACAGCAGGATTAAGTTAGACCAGTCTATTAAAAATCTCTTGACATTTCAAAGTAAAACTTTAAAAATATATGACAAAATAATAATAGAACTCAACTATCAGAATTAATGAATAAAAAATTTTAAACTTACTCCTTGAGCTTTTCAATTTCTTCAGGTGTATATCTAGAAATTTAAAGAAAGTTTAAAAAAGGATCAATTGAAACAGAATGTTAAAAACTTTAATAAAAATCAGAATTTCAATTAAGGAGTCAAATATTCAGTCACTTAGCATACTGATAGTATTTTCAAAGTAACCAGTTTCAAAGCAGATCAATAAAAAGTAATGCTTTTATTAAAAAAAAACAAAGAATACTTTTAGCTATAATAAAAACGAGCCCTTTCCAATTTTCTCTATAAAATTCAATATTTAAAACATATTTGCTCCTATGCTAATTTTTCCTGTAAAAGTTTGGTTTAGGCATCTAATATCATAGCAATTCTGAAAGACTTATTGATGACACTATAAACCAGAACAAGAAAGAAAATCTATGGTAAATTCTCACAAGGCACTAAAAAATGTAAAGGTCTCTTCACTTTCTCTCTCCATGCATGGACAGCTGACATGCTCTAGCTCCAAAGTAGAGGCTCCTTGTTTTAGTGGGCAAGTATGCAATACAGTCAATGCAATGCTCTTTTTAAAAAATAGTATCTAGTTGGGGGGTGGGCTGGGATGGGAGTAAAAGACAGAAAACTGTACTTGAACAACAATTAAACAAACAAAAAAAAATACCAGTATCTAGTAAGCAAAACTATAATACTAACACCTAAAATTCCCAGAGAAAATAAAAAGTATGTCAAAACACCATATAATCATTGCATTGAAAATATGATGCCTTCCCAAGTTACCTATAACAGAAATCCATGCACTGTATCCAGAAATTTAGTGATTTAAAAAACCAAGTCACTGAACTAGGAAAATGGTATACTGTCGACAGAAAAATAAGTAAGAAAAATGTTAACAATGAATTTTATAGCGTTCACACTTTCTAAATCTTTAATCACTATTAGTTTTTATAATGTTACTAGAAAGCTGACTTTGACAAACCTATACAAAGTTTTTTAGAATTTAATTTCTAAAAGAGATCTTAATTATAAGGAGGTTTCACCATATTCACAACATGGACTTGGGGAAACAACCCAACAGTAATTCTTAGTATAGCTGTCTCAATTAAGGCTGTGGTCATAACCCTGATTTAAAAGAAAAAAAGAGAATTCCTTAAATATTCCCCCTAATTACATGAAATCATGCAGCATTACAAGTGTTCATACTTTCCCACATGGTTTCTGTCATCATACATGCGAAGCACTCTTCTATAAACTGCAAACAAAGGCCGGTTCAGACCCCATGCTATAGTCCTGTAGAAATCTTTTCTTTCGTCTTTTGACATCTCAAAGATGATTTCTGTAGCATCTTTTATTCCGCGTGCCTAAATGGGTTACATTTCTTTGATTTAGGGTTTTCTGATAAAATGCATATGGATATACTATACTTTTTAATAGTATTTTAAAAAGATAATAATGGCATTTTGAAAAATAATGTATCATTAATTCATTAGTAAGTATAAACTTCAAAATGTTGCACGATAATAATACTTAAATGTTCCAAAAATAAAGTGTACAAAATTCAGTGAAGTCAAGTTCTCTCAACCCCTTTTAAAATTATAAAAAGTTAGGATCTAAAGAAAGTAGAAGGAAGAAAACCATAAGAATATCAACAGAATCAGGAATAAAAAATAGAAAGGATAAGCAATGTTAAAAACTGGTTCTCTGAAAAGATCCACTGAGACTAATAAAATACAAAAAGAAAAAGTTATGGCAAAAGCAGGGAAAAAAGGACAAAACAATACTAGAAATAAAAAAACGGGGCCTACAGAGACTAGACAATTGAACATTCTGAAAACTTTATGACAATAAATTTGAAAATAAAATACATAAAATAAATTCCTAGAAAAAGTCAACTTACCAAAACTGACTCAGGAAAAGTATCTAATAAGCACAGACCATCAAGAAAATGTAATCAGTTATCAATAATGAAAACCACAGTGAAATAATGAAAATCCTAGGCCCACATCAGTTTATAGGTAAATCCTATCAAATAAGAGAAACACAATTCTGACTTTATTCCAGAGTACAGAGGAAAGGGGGGCACCCCCTGGTTCATTTTATTAGGCTAGCAAAGCCTTAACAGCAAAAGCAGACAAGGAGAGTTTCAGAAAATAATTTTCAGCCTAAGCTCATTCATTAACACAGATTCCCCAAATCCTTAAGAGTTTTAGCGTACTGAACTCAGCAATATATAAAGAATATATTAAATCAATGGAAAAAGTGAGCTCATTGCAGTAATTCAAATTGTGTTAATTTCAGAAAAATTGGTATAATTAATCCCATGAATAGATTTATGGAAAAGAATGTAAAATCTCAGTTAAGTGTGAATGGAGCATTCACAGAATTCAATATCCATATATGAGAACACTCCTAAAAAGTCAGATTTTGCTGATAGTCTGATAAAAGAAAAATACATTTGAAAGTATGAAGACTGGAAATGAGTCATTTACAGATTATATATATCTGTGTGTGTGTATATATATATATATCCCCCCAAATCTATAAAGCTTAGTGGATTTTAAACAGAATCTAGCAAGGCTAGTGGTTACAAAATCAATATAGTCATTTGCACTTCCATAAGAAGCTCATAAAAATCTCTAAAAGTTCTCATTTACAATAGCATCGAAATTAAAAGTATAGGATTAAATCTTAGGTAAGTTATGTAAGTCCTTTATAAAGGAAAACATAAAACTATCAAAAAAATTTAAAGAGAAACTAGCTAAAATGGAAAGCTATACAATGTTCTTCAATAGGAAGATGGAATATTATAAAGATGTTAATTCCCCTGAAACTGGTGCACAGACTCAGTGCAGCCCCAATAACAATTCCCAAAGCTCCCCATTCTCTGTAAGCTCACTCTACATTTACAATGGAAGAACAAAGGACTAAGAACACTCATGAAAAGACTTTCCGCATCAGATACTTGGACTTTTGAAGACAGTGCTGCACGGGTGCAGATATCAACAAACAGAACCTGGAAAAAAATCAGGAAACCTAGAAACAGATCCACAGAAGCTTGACCTAGGACAGAAGGGACATTGGGGATTGGGGAGAGAGAGAAGGAAAAAACCGGCCACTAAATTAGATGAACTATCTGTAACACAACTGAAAAACCATTAGTATCTGGCACATTGAGTACATCTAGAAAAAGAAAAACCCCATAGGAAAATTGAGCAGGAATTTCAAAGAGGAAACACAAATGTCCAATAAACATATAAAAACATGTAATTTAGAAAATTACAAATTCAAGTCATAGTAAAAATCCCATCCACACGCACCAGATTTGTAAGAATTAATGGCAAAAAGAACAAAAACTGTTGAGGGTCTGGGTGAAAAAGATGAAGGAATTAAGAAGTACAAATTGGCAGTTACAAAACAGTCATGGGAATGTGAATACAACACAGGGAAAATACTCAATAATATTTTAATAACTATGTACGGTGCCAGGTGGGTACTGGAAATATTGGGGGGAATCAATGCCTAAGTTATATAAATACCTAATCACTATGCTGTACACCTGAAATCAATACAAAATAATATTGAATGTAAACTGTAATAAAAATAAATTTAAAAAAGTAAAAAAAAAACCCCAAAACCTAAAAGGCCATTAACCATGAAACAGGTAACCTACAGTATACATATTTTGCACAATAAAATACAGTTAAAGAAATCCAATAGGGAATTGGTTTCAAAATCATAACATCTAACAAAAGAAGTTACATAATTCCCAGAGAATTCACCTATTTAGAAAAATTTAAAAACAGGTATAAATTATACTGATACACATTTTATAAACTCTTTTGAATGTATAAAATCTGTACCAATTTAACAGCAAAAAGTTTCTAAATTTTAGAATCTTTTCTAAAATTCTTTTGTTTATGCAGTTTCAATTCTGTAAGGGATTGAACCTAAATATTCTCTGTTGCAGAATATTCTGGGCACTGTGTTGCAGGATAACCATCTGGGTGAGATAAAAAGATTCTTTTATTTGTTTGTTTTTACTTGTGGCAGTTTCTTTCATTTATCCTTTTACCTGAAATATGAAATATGACATCTAAATACTTAGTTTTTAAAATGTCTCTATAATGTCCTTAGAAGAGTACCACATAATAACAACTATGGTCAAAAATTAAAATCAAGTAAGTTATCTTTTCCCACAATCTACATCTTTTTCGACATTTCCTGTTTCTGCCGATCCTATCCTTACTCTCTCAATCACCCAAAATGGGAACTCTGTTCAGTTACTCCAACTCTTCATTTCCTCTCCCTGCAACTTGCTTTGAGACTACCTGCTTAACTGCCCCTCTCCCTGCCAATTCCCTTTCTATCTCTGTCGTTTCAAGTCCTTACTGCTGCTCTCACCCAGTCATCTAAAAAGTTGCAGGACATTTTAGTGATGTTCTTTCCCATGAATGATAAAGTTGGGGGGGTTTTTGGAGATCATCTATTCCAATCCCCTAGAAAAGCAGCCAGCTGCTTAAATTCCCAAAATTCAGTGTTCTTACCACTCATTACTTGTCTTATCGAAACCCATGCATTTTCTCCCAGTCTTAACTAAAGTGTATGTGACCAGTGGTCAACTTAATACTCTTTTGGATATATTTTAATTTTTTTCTTTGGATGAATTTTTAATGGTCACTGTATTTTTGTCTCTCTTAAAACAATTTGCTTAATGGGAAAGATCTTTGTTCATTAAGAAAGAAAAGTTTTTAACTGTTTATAGTTTACAAAGCTTAGTTTGGGAAGGATGCAGCTTAAAATTAAGCTAAGAATGTGGTCTTTCCAGGCAGCAACTAAGTATCAAATAGAATGATTACAAAAATACTATACACCTACCATTCCCAAACAATGCTAATGCTCTACATTTCAAACGTGCACTATTTAAATCTAACTTAATTTTGGAAATGGTCAGCAAGTTTCTGGAAGATATCCCTGGGAAGAGCACAGCCGTCCATAATGATCTCTAACTTAACTAAGGTACCAGTCTTTCTCATGTCCCATAGGGCAGAGTTCTACTTCTTTGGTCTGGACTTCAAAGCCCAGTTTTCAGAGGCTCATAATTTTGGTTCAAGGTAAAAAAGTTAATTTAACATGATCTGGGTTTAATCTCTGATTTCTTGATGCTCAGCATTTATGCATGCTATTCCCTCCATCCCTATTTTGGCCTAAGTTCTACACCCTCTTTAAAAGACAGCTTAAATCTTTGCTCGTGTGAACATTCTCCATAGCACTCCTAGCCCTGAGAATACTCTTCTTCCTATGATCTCATACAGAATTTACAACATGTAGCACTCACATACAAAGCCTTGTATCATTCTTCACCTACTGTCAAAATTCCCAAATGGACTGCTGGCTTTTCGAATCAAACACTGTATTAAGGCAATTCATATCTCTGGTGCCTCGAAAATTCTGTTAACAAGGATGACTAACTGAAGCCTGAATATAAAATTGAATTAAATTTTTGATTTTTTTTAAAGAAGGGAAGGGCTAGTATGTCATAAATTCATTCAAAGGAGATGCATATTTTAGACTTGAGACAAAATAAACTCTAATTGATAAGCTGCTTTAAAAGACAAGGCTCTTTAAGAGTCTGGGAGGCTATCAAGATTTTGTTTAAACTTCAGGATGTTAATTAACTAAAGCAATAAAACAGAGAATTCAAAAATTAAAAAAAATACTATAATTATACACCTTAGAATTATTAAGTTATAACATTAGCCAGTCATATATTACAAAAATTATAGAAAAGCTCTTATGTATAACATGCTGCTTTGATATTTTTGCAATTGGCAGTAAACAAACTAGTGAATCAAATAAAAAAATGCTGTAAATACCTTCAGATAGCGTTCGATATTGTTCATCAAAATATCAATTTCTTCCTTGGACCACATCCCCTGCTTCCATTTATGTCCTTTAAAAGAAAACGAGAATGTTATAGAAAATGTTACTCCTTAAGTGGAATAAAATATTAAAGATTTGCTTTCTGATTAAATATATTGAATAAAATATAGCTAATTTAACTTCTCATTCTTCTGAACCCTGAAAGATCCCCAGGTAAAGCTGCTTTCGAAACCTGATTTTTAAGGAAGAATACATTTGACTCTACTAATGGTAAGTAAAAGATTAAAAAAAAGTTACTTCCTCTCAGTTATTTCTCTCACCCTTTCAGTAGTATAGAACAGGTAAAAAAAACTCGCAAGTATTAGAAGAACCCAAATGTGCTTAAAACCTTCTGAAAACTATCTTCAGTGAAAAATAAATTTTATGGGCAAAACTACATATATGAAAGATTCTAGGGCAAGGTAAACATAATGCACCAGATACCAAGTGAATGAGATATTCTAATTGGGTATTTACAGTGGTTAAAAACATTTTACTTACTTTTGCTTCCTTTCCTTACTTCAGAGTGGCATGTTCACAACCCCCACTTTCTTGTAGCAGCTTTCTAGCAATCCTTATGAACATAGCAGCACTATAAACACCATGTGACAGTAAGCCTCTAAGCTATTTATCAGACCAAAGTAAGTAGATCTTTGAAAAGGCTTGAGTTCCTATTCCCATAAGCAGTATACTATATTGTCTTTTAAATGCCACCACTATCCATTTGTTCAAAAATTAACAGGACAAAAATCTATTTCATATCAGCCAAATGATCAATTATTGCAAAACAAATGTTGGTTTCATTCACAGTCATTTAGTGCCAAATTTAATTCAATTAGAAAGGATCAAATTTAATTCAGTTAGAAATAAGTCAGTCAGAAAAAGCTAAGAACCATATGATTTCACTCCTATGTGGGATATAAAACTGAAACTCAGGACACAGACAACAGTATGGTGGTTACCACATGGAGGGGTTCAGGGGCCAAATATATGGTGACGAAAGACAATTTGACTGTGGGTGGTGGGCACACAATGCAATATACAGAAATCTATCATAGAAATGTATACTCGAAACCTACAGGATTTAGTAACCAATGTTACCCCAATACATGTAATATAAATACATAAATAGCTCAATTACCATAACCAATCACAATTATGAAGGTCCAGCTCAGAATCCAAATACCTAAAAAGCTCTTTTTATCTTCACTTTTTCCAGTACGCACTAAAATTCACAGTGTATCTTACCTTTGTTAGTCAGAGAATCCTTATCTTCTTTAGTAGTAAACCATGCTTGACTAACTGCTGAAACTTCCTCATTACCCAATGGAGATATTTCATCTAGTTGCTCATTCTGTAGAATCTTGAAAAAGTACAAATATACATTTGGATATTTATATATAAAATGAGCTCATAAATAAAATAAAATGGAAATGCTGGGATTGGGTGTTATGATTGTGAATGTCCTTACTGGTAGTTTTCTTTCTAAAATAGCCATTTTTAATGTAATCTCTTATTAAATTTAAAGGATTATCAGGCTAAAAGACCCTACTGCAAAATCATTATCTGCTTACTATTTACAGACGACTTCTTTTAACCAACCTCTAGAGCTGACTTCTACCCTCATTAATGTGCCTTCTTTTCCAAGAATTATGTGGTACAACTTTTATTATTGCAGCTACGGCATTATTTATGGAGAAATGCATAGTTAAAATATAAGCTTTATCAAGATAATTCAGATACCATAAAATTCACCCCTTATATAATTCAGTGGCTTTCAGTATATTTATGCGATTATCACTGGGTACATTTTCAATTACATACATACCTAATCTATCAAATTCTGCAGGAACAAAGCCATTTTTAAGAGTTGGCCTTGGGCTAAAGAGAGGAAAATTTGACAACAGTACTGCCATACCAGGTATGAGATTATCACAGACAGACCAGGATAAGGAGAGTTACATGCCTAGTGATCACGCGACTGAGTGCAGTCTCTGCAGTGGATCAGCAACTAAGTTATGTCACTGGCTGAAGGTAAGTCCTAACCAAGACTGGACTATTTCTTTGCTTTTTAAAAAAGATTTTATTTATTTATTTTTAGACAAAGGAGAAGGGAGATAGAAAGAGAGGGAGAGAAACATCGATGTGTGGTTGCCTTTTTGCACACCCCCTACAGGGGACCTGGCCTGCAACCCCAGGCATGTGCCCGGACCAAGAATTGAACCAATGACCCTTTCATTCACAGGTCTGTGCTCAGTCCACCAACCCACACTAGCCAGGGCATGGACTATTCCGTGAATAAGGAAAAAATGAATTTCTAATTTCAAGAGAGAATGAAATCCATCTCACTTGAAAAGAGAAGTTATCATTGAACCACCAAAGCAAAATAAGGGGAAAAGCCACAACTCTGTTGTCACCTACTTTATCTTTATATCTGGTGGTAATGAATACATCACATTCATAAATGCAGTTTTTTAAAAAACCGATGGGCAAAAAGCTAGAAACCACTGAACAAGTATGAAAAGTTTTATAACTGTATTTCTATGTCATATATCTTAGATTTTTTTCTTTTGAAGACCAAGAGGGCTTTATAAAGCTAAGACTCTAGAGAGACTAGATAGTGTCTCTTGTATTCTGAGAAGATCACATTATATGCATCAGTTGGTTAAAAAGATAAAATCACCATTCTGCAAACTGAGTCTAAATACACAGCCAAGTCCACTCTATGAATCTTAGGAATAAATCTGGCATGTGCTTATTAACTGCCATCCTCAGGCAAATACTTAATGCAGCATGGCTTAAATTTTCCTGATGAAGAATTACAATCATTGCTTAAGTTGTATAATGTTAAGCATGTAAATAACCATTTATGAAGCAATAATGATTAAATTTTAACCATGATACTCAACACTGTCAATAATGAGTTAAGTGCGTATAGCTTCCATTGACGTAAAATAGAGAACACAGGCAGCCTATCTAAATCAGTCACTACAGAAAACTGCTGGGTAAAACTATCTCAAAAAGCTTTGTGCCCCAATCAATTTCTTATGGTTAAGATAAAGCCTACAGTTATTTAATAGCTCAAGTGAAATCCCTCTGTGTAGATGAAGAGTGCACATGCATCATCTGTTTTACCAGATGTGAACCACTCTACAGGCAATGAGTTTTAAAATTCTATCTCTGCTTACAATTCTGAGACTCACACGTGCAGGGACTTGAGAACCTGAATGAAATAATAAGTCTTACCTCAATTTTGTGGTTGCTACTTTGTCACACAAAATGTTTGCACTATTTTATCGCCTGTAATATGTGTAAAGGATAGTCCTGTTGCAGCTGGTAAAAAGACTTACTATACCTGGATCTGTGTCACAGTTCCCTCAGTAATATCATCATCTGTCACCTCTGTGGTTGCAGTCATGGTCACCTCAAAGCTCTGATCATTTTCTGAAACTTCAAGAAAAAGAATGGTTTAACTCTAGAATGACAGATTGCAGTTATTTTTAAAAATCCATGAAAAAAATGTGACCATCTAATTTCTCAACACATTCCTTGCTCATATATGTACGTGTTTAACCAATATTTATTGTGCACCTAATACATACTAGGTATTGCTCTGAGTTATGTGGAGACAGCAGTGAGCTAAAAATACAAAAACCCTGCAATGAAGGTGTCTATATTCTCGTGGGTTAAACATAAAATGAACACGATACTTATATTGGATGGTGATAAATAGTAAGAAGAAAAAATAAAGCAGGGAAGGGAATGTATTAGGAGTGAGGGAGAGTATTTGAAATCTTAGATGGGAGACCAAGAAAAGTAACCAAGGCTTGGTACAAAGTGAGGAAGGGAGCTAGTCAGGTAGGTGTCTTGAGAAAGAGCACTTCAGGCAGAAGGAAAGCAGAGTACAAAGACTCTGAGACAGGGGTATGCCTGGATTTTCCTGAGAACAGCAAGGAGGGCAGTGTGGCCAAAACAGACAGAATGAGAACAGTAAGATACTGTGGGAAATTGTCCAGGGGTGTCCAGCCTGAAGCCCTCTGGCTACATGTGGCTACATGTGGCTCAGGATGGCTATGAATGTGGCCCATCACAAAATTGTAAATTTACTTAAGACACTGACATTTGTGATTATATGTCATAATATATTTAATTTGTGGCCCCTCTCTGTGCCTTAACAATTCTTCCAGTGCAGAGATGCCAAAAGGTTGGACACGACTGGGCACTATAAAGACACTGGCTTTAACTCTCAGATGAGAAACCAATGGAAGGTTTAGAGGATTGATATAATCTTTTATTTTAACAGATCATTCTGGCCAGTACAGGGAAAAGAGCTGAAATGGCAGCAAGGGCCGGAGTGAGACCAGTTAGGAAGCTAATTCAATAACCGTAAGACGCAGTGGCTTGGACTACAGTGACAGCAAGGGAAGGTGATGAGGAGTAGTTCACATTATGGATATATTTTGCTGGTAGAGCAAATAGATTTTGTGGATAAAGCAAACATGAGAGAAGTTGAAAAGTCAAACACAGTATTATAGTTTTTTTTTTTTAATCGCAGGAAATGGAAAGAATGTACTGGTCATGAATGAGATGGGGAAGACTGTAGAAGCAATTTCAAAATTTAGGAAATATCAGGAACTTAGTTTTAAACATATTCATTTGAGATATATACTAAACTTCTAGAGTTGAAAGGAGTCTGGCCCTGACCGGGTGGCTCAGATCGTAGGAGTATTGTCCTAGACGCCAAAAGCTGTTCGATTCCTGGTCAGAAACACACCTACGTTGTGGGTTTGATCCCCAGTCTGGGTACATACAACCAGCTGATGTTTCTCTCCCTCTTTTCCTCCCCCTACCCTCTTTCTCTCTCTCTAAAATCAGTAAGCATATCCTCAAGTGAGGATTAAAAGAAGTCTGAACTGGAATAAGTCTGGGAGACATCACCAGAGACAGGATTTAAAATAACGAATTCTAGGGAGTAAAACCAGAAAACAGAGCAGTCTAAGAACTGAGTCCTGGGGTGTGCCACATGTAGAGGGTAGCGAGAAGTGGACAAGCTGAAAAAATGGTGGGCAGATCAATTACGACAAAGACTGAAAAAAAAAACAAAAAAAAAAAAAAAACGCCACTGGATTTAGCAACAAGGTGTCTGGAGACCTGGGAAGACCAATTTTGGGGAAGTGATAGAGGCGGAAGCCTGACTAGAGTGGGTTTAAGGCAGAATGGAAGAAGAAATGGAAGCAAGCAAGTACAGGCCATCTTTTTAAGGTATTCTGCTCTTAATGGAAGGAGAGAAATTGGATGGAAGCCAACACTAGGCTAATGGGACTTTTTATTTTAAAGAAGAAATTACAGTATGTTTATAATGCCAATGGAAACAATCCAGGAGAGAAGGCAACAAGTGATGATTCAGAAGAGAAAAAGAACTGCGACAATGTCTGTGAATAGGCAAAAGGGATGGGCTCTAATAAATCAAAGCACTGCCTAGGAGAAATGATATAATATATGGACACAGATACACGTGGATGTATATTTGTGGCAGTGAAAACTTAAGTAGGAAGCAAGGTTATTTGTTGAGAATAAAAATGGTGGAGGAAGTATCAGAGGTTTTGGTACATATGAAACAGTCATCTCAGAGGGGGAGGTGAAGTGCGGTGTGGTGTGACTGGCTGGCAACATCTCGATCCCACTTCAAGTTAATGATCATCAATTTAAAGTGAGACCCCTCAGTTTGCTTATGCTGTTTTTCTCTCATCAGGTACAGACATAAATAGGCAGATTTAACGAAGGTTGCAATTTCACCAAAGAACAAAGAAGTAAGATAAGGAAAAAAGGACTTGCTGGTAACTTCAAGATGGTGATTACAAGATTAACCAGGAAAGGGGAAACTGGATACAAACAGAAAAAGTGATAAGATCAAAGATGCTAGTGAGGCAAAGGATCACAGGAGTTTTCAGAGGATCAGAGGAAGTAAGCTGGAAGCATCGTAGTGGTAGGAAACAAAATCTGAAATAGGAAACAAGTGGACTCCATTTAATACGTAATATAGCAAAGTGGTCATTGTAGTGGTGAGGCAGTGTGAAGAAAAGGAACAGGAGGCTGAGGTATGGCAACAAGCATCTCAATGAGTGAGCACCGAGGGTTACAACTCAAACAGGGGATGGAGTGAGAATGCGCTGGAGGACGACTGCAGAATCAAGCAGTCAGCAAGTGATCCAGCCTGGTCGCCCTGAGAGTCAGGGAGACTTTTCGCTTCAGACAGATAACTCTTACAGTTTTATTTAGCATGTAAAGAAAATCCAAATATTAGAGTTAAGTTTTAAGTTAAATTAAAAAAAATTAATATTCATCTCCATGAAATCCAACAAAAATGACTTGCCTATTCAATCAGTTCCAGATGACGGTGGATATAGGAGTTAATGCTTTTTTCTTTTTTTTGCTTGATCCTCCCACCCTAGGACTTCAAGCTTTCATGTGACTTGTTAAGTGTGGAAACTTCTAAGTTGATTTTACCAACGTACTTTTTACAAATCCAGGGAACATACAAATACTTCAAGTCTGCTTTTCATGAATTCAGTTTCAGTGTAAATATTAGGCTTCAGAATGCCCTTTATCTGTGATATACTATGACCCAACGTCAAGCAGCTCAAGTATTTTTAGGTCAACACATCCGTATTATCTTAGCCATTTATGTGAATGAGGATGTGAAGAACTCAGACCAACACAATAAAATAGAATTATCAAGTACAGTTTGAACCTACAACCATGATCAAGGCACTATACTTTAAATGAATCAACTAGTCAAAATAATAGCTAAAAAATTCTGGCTTAATAAAGTAAAGTCAGTACTGGGGATGTAATATACAGCATGGTGACTACAGTTAGTAATACTGTGTTGTATATTTGAAAGCTGTTACGAGAGTAGATGTTAAAAGTTCTCAACACAAAAACATTTGTAACTGTGGTGATAGATGGTAATTAAACTTATTGTGATAATTTCACAATTTATAATGAATCATTATGTTATACACTTGAGACTATTATGTTACCTATCAATTATAGCTGAATAAAAAATTGTAGCTTAGAAAATGTCCATATGGAATTCATCTGTACAGATAGGCCAATCAAGTTTTAAAACTGAATCACAATATAATGATAGTCAAATTAGGAAAGAGTTTTAAAAAATCATATGAATCATCATTAGGAGGAAAGATCATTTAATTAGAAATAGGTTATGTTTGTATAGTCACAACTGGAAGCAATATTAGCAATATGAACATTAACACTATCTTTCAATAAAGTCTCACAGAAAACTGATATAAAAGGATTTCTTTTCAGTAAGTTTAATATGTATTTAAACTTTAAATACAAAGTATACATGTACTTGTGAAAACATGGTTTTCCACAATGAAAACCTAGTCTCAATTTTTCCCCACTGGATTTTGGCTGATGTTGAGCGCAGAATGAAAGTTCTCAGATGTGGCAAGACTCTTCTTTACCCAGAGAATGACACCCAGAGCCTTGTACCCCAAATCCATTGCCATGACTACCTGCTCCAGCTTTGAGGGACAATACAGTTCAACAACATTCTGTATTTTTTGCTACACAAATCAGAAATACAATCTAATGTCATGGTTGTTGGGCTGTAGGCTTTTGCCAACAGTATTCCACCTGAAATGCTGTACCTCCTTAGAATCTAGTCTACTCTAAATGATCGTGGAATATAAACATGTTAAAACTTTCTTAGTGAGAATAAACTAATCAGACTCCTATCTAACTTCCATTTACCTCTTTACCGTATAAAGAGGCACTACGGCACTGGAGTTAAGAATATGAATTATAAGAACTAGAATGGCTGCGTATTACCTTAGACGAGTTATTACACCTCCTCTGTGCCTTAACAGTCCCTACTCTGCAGCATGCTTTCTCAATGAGGGCAAATATGCTTCCTGGGAGATAGGTGGGAAAAAATCTTATTCTCTTTATTAACCACACAAGAATATACAAACAGTACATCTCAAAAAAGTACAATATATCCATGGTATTAAAATTTCATGGGGGAGAGCTTGATCAAGGGGAAAAAATGTTTGAAAAGACTCCTAGGTAGGGGTGTGGGGGCAATAATTAAAAAAAGGTTGAGAAGATTAAATTTGACAATGTATGTAAAAGCATTTAGAGCTACACTTAGAACTTATATAAGCACTCATTAAGTGTTAAAGAGGTTTTTTTTTAATGACACGAAGAGAAAAATGATGGGTTTAAGTCTGCCTTCAAATGCCAATTAAATTTCTTGCAAGCTAAAATTTGATTTTAAAAGGAAACTCTGTTCTTAATACATAGTGACTTACGTGGAAGTGCAACAACTGATATGCAAGGAGCAGAATCGTCAATACTCTGATCATCCTCAGAAGACAAACAAAGCCTTTTATGTGGAGGTTCAGTACTATCTTCTGAGTCTATTTCATCAGCTTCTGATGAAACAAAACAAAACAGAAATCTCAAAACGTTCAAAACAGTGAGGAAAACAGAAAATCTTCAAGTAATGACTGTAAAACAATCTTCTTACCAATTGTGGGACTTCATTAAACCCAGACACAAAAGTGGGACTCCAAACACTATTTCCTTCTCTATGTCTAGTGCAGTACCTCAGCTCTCATTCTCATGACAAGGAACTATGACAAACATGCCATTTTTTGGACATCATATTTTTGTCAACTACCTGGTTTTCCAAATATTTCACATGTAAAGACATGCAAAAACCACGATATTTAATTTACTCACAAATTTACTGAATGCTTACTATATGGTAGATGCTGGGACAAGAGCAATGAGAGACACCCTGTCAAAGAGCTCACTGAGGTGACTAAATTAACAATTTTAAAATAGTATAATAAGAGCTATGAAGGTAGAATAAAGAGGCTGTGGTTATGAGCTGACGGGAAAGGCACTGTAATTTAGACTAGAGGTGAGGGAAGGTTTCCTGGAGAACATGTTTTCAACTTAAAAGGGAAACAGAGCCAGGGAAAGTGATTATTACTGTTAGTAGGAGTAGTGTGTACAGTGACAGTAAGGTATGAAAAGCTTGCGGTATGTTAGGAAAGTACAAATAAATAACCGTGAACTAGTGGAACACGACATGTGAAACATGGCAGGAAGTGAGGCAGAAGGAAAGCTAAGATGATGGGAGGCCTATGTGCCAAATGAAAGAATCTGAATTATAGTCTAAAAACCATGGTAAGCTTTAAAAACCTTCTTACACTGTTGAGTATCATAACCAATATGTCTCTGAAGTTTGAAAGATGAATTAGAGACAAGAGACTGGTTAAAAGGCTATTAAAGCTACCCACGTAAGGGGTAGCTAAGGAAGGAACTAAGGAAGGAAGACTTGAGACAGAGAGGAAGGAACTGATTCAAGAAACATAATTCTATCAACTACCTTGATGATGGAACGAATGTGGGCGATGAGAGGACTTACTCCTACCTGTATTTATGATCTAGGATACTAAAAGTAATAAAATTGAGAAAGGAAGGGAGATCTAGATTTGAGAATTCTGTGAAAGAATTCAGTTTGGGATATGCAACATTAAAGGTGGTTCTCAGAAACAGAATTCAGAAAAAAGACATAAGTTTGAATCATTTTAACATGTAGGGGGTAGTTAAAACCGCAAGTTTGAATGAAATGACCTAGGAATTAAGAATGGATTGAAAAGAGAAGACAAAATCTAGGTTAAGCAAAAGTGAATTTAAAGTAAATTAAACAAATAAGTTATAAATAAGAAAAAGGTAGAGAAATGAATTCACAAGCCCCAAGGCCGCTGAATCTTAATTCCTTACATATGATCATATAAAACCATATTCAGATAGTCACTTAAAATTCTCTAACACAGGTTCTAGCAAAAAAAAAAAAAAAAAAAAAAAGGTTAATTTATTTGTATTGGCACAACATGACTACCTCTACGTTTTGTAATATACCACATATACTCTGGTGAGGAAGTATATTATATCTAATCCATCACCATTTTAGGAGGCTCAACAGAGTCTACTTATAAAGTAGCTGTTCATAAAAGGTTAAAATTTATGGTAAATTAAAAAATGTATCAAAAGCTCTTAAAAATAAAAATTATGATTAATTCATGATCTAAAGAAATAACTTTCTTTTCTACCGTCCTAGCCTAAAGTGTCTATCTGCAGAATAAAGGTCAGAGGTGACATAAAATCAAGAAATCCACGAAGATTCTAATTATGTCTGCGAGTTCTTTTACCATTCTGAGGGCAGTGAAGAATGAGGTTCCCGTCTGTATCTCGAGTCAAAGTTACAGAGTTCACAGTTTCTACTGTTACTGAGTCAGAATCCTCTTCAACTGTGCTCATACTCAAATCTGTACAAGAACAAATTTCAGATTAGAATTGTAAGAATTATTTCCAGATACAAACATGAGGTAGCCTCTAATTTCCCCTACTTCTCCCTGCTGGTGCAAACCCCATAATTTGTACCTGCCTACAGTGTTCTTTATGTGAAATTGCAGTAACAGTTTCGACTTCAAGCAATGGTTTTTAAAAGTTTATACCCACTATTTAGAATAATCTGTACGAATTGACTGTTATGACTAAGTAGAAACCCACAGTATTCACTTTTTCAAGAGTTGTTCTTTACCACACACAGCAGAAGTTGTCACCTGTCAGCAAGTCTCACCATTTTATTTTTTACTGGCAGCTCTATCATATATTTAAATGTTTAACTTCTGATTCTTTAGAAGATTCATCAAAGCTTTTATCTTAATCTAAGAACTGCTTCTCTAAAACACTCGTTTACAAGTATTTAAGCTCTGTTATCTGACAAGTAGAAACACTAAATAATTCTTCTTAAAGTTTTTTTCATTAACATTAAGCAAGTACATAGAGCCAGCATTGAGGAAACTGCTTTTCTAACAGAGATGGAGCCAGGCCTTCTTCTGAAAGGGAACTGTTTTTGTTTAAGCTGTTTTCCACATATAATATTTTTCCTTTTGTTGATCAGTCGTTGAATATAGTATTCATGGTGGACAGGGAGAAACTTACTGAATTACAATCCATGGCCTGGTTGAAGTCTTCAGGCTTACCTTACAATGTTCAATGAAGTTTCTGCTTCAATACTTAATTTTGGTCTTACCCACATAATTTTTTACCAATTACCATAATAAAGGACATAGCCTTGATGTGTATTAAATTAATCACTCATTATTTATTTGACTCCTATACAAAAGATATCAGTGTGTTCATATATTTGCCACTTACACAAATGCATTTTCCTTACACAGAAAAACACAGAATTGATTAGACTCTATTAACATTTACATGGTGAACACCCATGTGATTCACGAAAGTTTTACTGTACAAATTACTGTTTTAAAAGGATATCATTTACTTTACAATGATAAAGATGCCATTCCCAAATTAAATAGAAATAGAAATCATGATCTAGTCATGATTAAAATGTGCATATCCTGAGGTGAGATCTTTAGAACAGAGGCAGGCTTACCTGGAAAACAGATGGATCAGCTATATCCCTTCCCACGGAAACAAGTCGCCTCCCCTTAGCCACCAGCATCACTCTCATGTTATCCGGACTGTCTCTCCCCCATGCTCCTACTGCTGCAGCACTGAAAAAGGAACAGCATTGCCCAGTAAGGCTTGTAGAACACGTGTATGCTGACAATATGCTGATGACAGAAAAATGACAAAACCCGCATTCGTAGGTTTACCTTTAGGAAATCAGCCTCTAAAAGTATTCCCAATAAAAGCAGAAATGATGAGATCCCTATACCCATTGAGTTAATTTCAAAGGCAGTTTCTCAACCCAGTTGTCCCTCATCAGTCAAACATTCTTGCCAACCATGGGTTGAACTATGCTAGTGGTTCTATGAACTACAGACTTAGGTACATGTAACAAGACCCAGGGGGTACAGCAATACATTACCATAAATATTACCAGTATTTTTTCATTCATTCATTCATTATTTATTAGAAGGGAAGGGAGGAAGAGAGGAAAAAAACATTCATCGGTTGCCTGTCTACAAGTGTCCCCTGAGTGGGAGTTTAACCTTTTCCTGTGTGGGATGACGCCCAACCAACTAAGCCACACTGGTCTGGGCACCAGTATCTGTTCTTTGTAATAATTAACACCTGAGAGCAACTGACACCTTGCTCCTCCTATATGTCATCAGTTTGGCTGAAATAAACTCTTACAAAAATTCAAAAAGAAAAAAAACACAAAACACTGCTCTTTACATAATACCATATTGCATCTCAGAGTGTTAAAAATATATGGTATCTGTGAGCAACAGTGACTAGGGATCTGTGGGGGGAAAAGTCCTAAACAGGCTAGAAAAGGTAAGTCACAAGCAAGCTTTCAAATGAAACGTGGAACTTATAAAGCCTGAAATGATTGGTTTTTGAAGGTTTGTTTTAATAACCTTCTCATCTTCATCCCAAAGGGTCAACCAAAAGTTCAAAAGCATACTCAGTGAGATTTGAGGCTCAAGATGGATGTTTCAGCAGAAATTAAGGATTAAAATTCCAATCTTTGGAGTGTTCTAATAACACCTGTCCAGGATGGTTATATCTGAGAATTGCTATACATAAGTAAGTCTGCAGTGAAAAAGGTATAGGTCTTGCTAGAAAACCTTCAGCCAGCTGTTGTATTCATGTTGTTCTTTTTTTTTTTTTTTTAAAGCTGGTTTGTATATTTACAGCAGAAGAAAAATTTAATGAAAAAAAAAACCCTAAAATCATTTATAAATTTACCAAAACCAGAGTTCACTGTCTTTGGTGTGTGGGTGTGAGGGAGACTATAGTGGATGAGGAATTTTATGTCCAGTTTTTTAGGATTCCTTCATACTGAGGTATGTGAAGGAAACCAAGATGGGTCTTTAACTGAAGT
Organism: Artibeus jamaicensis; assembly: GCF_021234435.1. Taxonomy (NCBI): domain Eukaryota; kingdom Metazoa; phylum Chordata; class Mammalia; order Chiroptera; family Phyllostomidae; genus Artibeus; species Artibeus jamaicensis. The sequence goes on along the minus strand of NW_026521972.1, from coordinate 5,610,129 downwards.
ATTCTGTATGGTTTAAAACTTACACTGCACACACACAAAAAGTAACATTATTTACCAGTTACTCTATCATTGGATATTTATGTTCTTCCCAATTTTTCATTTCCTTAAGAAATACTGAAACAAACACCCTATTTCCTTAAACAGTATCAGTGAAAATTAGATCAATGAACATGAAAATAAATGAAGTCTTAAGTCCTACTACCATCTGTTTTCCAGAAAGATGCACAAATTTATATCCCAATCACTGATGTGTAAACTCTACTCCTGTTACCCTTGCCAGTATTTTTATTTAAAGAAACCGCAAAGCAAAAACACAGCACAACTGCTCGTTTGATAGGTGCAAAATGGTTTACTGGTTTAGCATTTAGTTAATGTCATCTTGGGACCCAAGCTAATCTAAAACTTTGGAGGGAAAAATAAAGGTGGATCAGAGAAGACACGGAGAGAAAGTAGTGCAAGGAAAAAGGAACATGAAATAGCTAGATGAAAGAAAGTACAGTTCTACCCTGCTATCTGAAAGTACAGGGTTCCAATGAAACCTTTAGTAAGCTAAAGTGGCGTAAAAGCAGAGAAACAATTACCATTAATTTACATGAAAAAAATTTTTAGCATTCCTAGACCCAGAAAATAACCACCAAATCATGCCAAATACAGGCATATCTTGTTTTATTGTATTTACTGCTCTTGTCGTAGATACTGCTCTTTAAAAAAAACAAAACAACAGAAGGTTTGCAGTGACTATGTTGAGCAGTTTGATCAGTGCCATTTTTGCCAGCAGTGATTTGCTTACATCATGTCAGTGTCACATTTTGGTAATTCTTACCATGTTTCAAACCTTTTCATTATTATATTTGTTATGGTGATCTGTAATCAGTGATCTCTGGCATTATTATTGAATTGTTTTGGGGTGCCATCAACTGTACCGTTGTAAGACAGCAAACTTAATCGATAAATGTGTGTTCTGACTGCCCCACCACTGGCTGTTCCCCCCCTTTTCCCTCTCCTCAGGCCTATTTATTCAGAGACACAATATCGAGATGAGGATAATTACTAACCTCTACAACGGCTGCTAAGTGTTAAAGGAAAGAAGCATAGTAGGTATGTCTCTCTCTTTAAATCCAAAAATGTTAGAAATGATTAAGGTTAGTGACGGTGGCATGTTGAAAGCTGAAAAAGGACAAAAACTAGGCCTCTTTTACCAAAGTTAGGAATGTATTGGGGAAGTTCTTGAAGGAAATTAAGAGTGCTGCTCCAATGAACACACGGACTGTAAGAAAGCAAAACAGCCTGTGGCTGATAGGGAAGTTTCACTGGTCTGAATAGAAGATCTAGCCACAGCTTCCCTTAAGCCAAAACTTAACCCAGAAACACCCTATAAAATCAAGGAAATACCTGAAATATGGTACATAAACATTTATAATGGAGTACTTATACTCACATTTAAATGAGAAATATAATCTTCATTTATAGTGCCCAATGAACAAGATGACACTATTTCAGTGATAAGAACTTAGATACGTTATTTAACACAGCATTTAATGCTAAGAAAACAATACTTCATCATTTGCCATTCCTACTCCATTAATGTAAAGTCTTTATTCAGTGGGTTATTTTAGACTGTATCTCCATCTACATTAATTGTTCTGATATCCTAGGCAATTAAGTGATAAAGGTTTAAAAACTAGAACCAGGAAAAGTGGCATTTCTTCCTAATTCTAGGACTACTTCTGTAGATAAATTTGCATCACTTCCCAAACACAATACTAGTACAAAGGTGGAGTCTGTTAATGAAGATCATGAGCAGCGCAGGCACTTTTGCTAGTCCTAGATGCTTGGAATTGATTCTGCACTGAAAGATGGGATGAAACTACACGCTGTGAAAAACAACTCACTATTTATTCGAAGATACTTTTGTAAGGGAAATCACACAAGATACAGAACATGTAGTACCAGAATTTTACTGGATGGGTTAAGAATTGAGAACCGCTAGCTAAGAGGCAAAGTTTCTGGCTTAGTTCAACTAAGACAGTGAGGACACATTTAGTTTTCAGATGTCTTTTTTCCTGACCCAATATATTATCAGAAAACTCATATTCCTCTGTAATTTTTTGTGGTATCTCCCAAGTCTTTTTAAAAAGATATTTTAATTGTTTTTAGAAAGAGGGGAAAGGGAGAAAAATACTGGTGAGAGAAACGTCTATTGGTTGCCTCCTGTACCATGTGACCAGGGACCAAAATCACAACCGGCATATGCCCAGACCAGTGACAGAACCAGCGACCTTTTGCTTTGCAGGTTAATGCCAAACCAATGGAGCCACACCTGTCAGGGCTCTCAAGTCTTTTTTCATGTATTAACATTTCTATTTTTAGTTGTTTTTACAATAATGAGATCCTACTGTCACATCTTTTACAACTGTTTTTGCACTGAATTTATTAGGAGCATTTTCTATATTTACTACTCACTCTTCCACAGCATTTTTAGTGGATACATAGTATCTAAATTTACCTAATCATTAACATGTTACTGAACACTTTTGTTTGAGGTCTTACTATTATACAGACTCCATATTGACCATCATTATGCCTATCACTGCATATAAGAAATACCTTAGAAAGTGGTTGTAAGGGGATTTCCTTAGTAACATATAATGAAAAAAATCTAAAAAATGTGTTTTAAGATATTTTTATTTTGGAAGAATGAAATAACCAGATAACCTAGAATATATTCTGAAAATAAAGGTGACCAGATATATCCTGAAACTGGGTTACATAGAAGAATGCCAAAAACAACCCCAACAAAGCCACAAAATAAACCTTGAATATTAATTTTATTCAAGATAGGAATGGGGGGACATCGAAATTGAATGCTTTGGAATATGGTCCCAGGGGATTTGTTCTTTTGTATATTTTGTGGAAGTCTAAGAAGCACAGCTATAAACAACATAAAGCATACTGAATTAAGGTACCTAATTAATGCTCATTATGGCTTGGTTTTAAGATGGTAAAATACGACTGACTATACACCATGAAAAGGCAATAAAAATGTCAATGGAGTTTATTATAATAGACTTGAATTACTTAAGATGTTGATTTCAATGATCAACAACTGAAAACAATATCATTATTAAAGAGAATTACTTGGCAGTGTTACAAGGAGTAACATTTTATATGTTTGGCAATATAATCATATTGTTTATTAAAAACCAAAAATGTTATTTTTCACCCAGTGAATGCTTTGTGAAATTATGTGTATAGTTGGCTACATTTTACAGTTTCACCAATTTAAAACTTAGCACTTTATGCAGAGCAGTACCAGAAGATCTTTCAAGGAAATACATTAAATTATCACTATAGTCCTTGATTTACACTGAAGTTGATTTTTAAAGTGCATTTCCTCAACAGACATTAAAATACTCATAGGCAGTACATAAACCTAATGAGCATTTCTTTTGCTACTAACACCTGATGGTAGTTAAATAAAGATTAGTTTTGACGGCCTGGTGCTTAGAAGCATGGGCAGACAACACAACACAGTACATAACCAAAATGACTGGAAAAAATGGGGGTGGGGGTGGGATAATGTTCCAAACAAAAACCACATCGTTCATAAGGGGCTCTTCAGTGTACTTTTTCCTGACTTATTTCTGGTATCCAGTCACAGGATGAGTTCTCTCTCCACAAACAAAAAAAACGTCAACTTGATAAATAAGTGCTTTCTTTTATTTCAATTTACTGTTTATCTTTATGAAATCAATCAAAGCAAAACAAAACTTATTTGTGATTTTTATTACAAGACTTCTCTTCACAAAAGGAAAAAACATGAAAAAGGGGGAGAAATGATATTAAAGCAAACAAATGCCACACGTTTTAACTATCTGTATTTTATAGTTAGTGCAATAGGTTCATCATTTTCTCAGGTCATTTCATATCATTTGGGGATAGGAAAAGATTTGGAGCTAAAATTGCAAAGCATTCAGAATAATAGGGAATCCTTTTTTATGGAAAAATAAAGTGCTAAATGTGATGGTGATAAAATTGTGTATGAAAAGAAAACTCCATTTTTGAGAAGGGAGGCTAACAACCCCCAGTATAAATTATTAAATAGGCAGCTTCTATATATTTAAAGTGGAACTCTTCCTATACTTTATTGCTGTTCAAGAATTTTTTAAAGAGATTTATTTATTTTTAGAGAGGGGAAGGGAGGGAGAGAGGGAAAGAAATATTAATGTGTGGTTGCCTCTCATGCACTCCCCACTGGGGACCTGGCCTGCAACAGAGGCATGTACCTTAGAGTGGGAATCAAAGAACCTGCGGCCCTTTGGTTCGAGATCCACTGAGCCACACCAGCAAGGGCTGTTCTAAAGTTCTGATGTCTTTACAACACACAATTTTCAAAACACTTCCCAACCCCTTAATATTTTAACATTTATGTGCCAGGCTGTGAATCCCTAAGGACATTTGTTTCACACTATCTTATTCATCTTCACAAGTGTTAAACCAATGTACTTAAAGGAGCATGACAAAAGCAAGTGTTCAAAATGACAAGATGCTACTTTTAGGACAGATTTATTACAACATTAATAAAAACTGAGATCTGTAGATCTTGGAGATAAATGAAATGAGTAGAAAGATAAGCATTACATGGGGAAGGTAAGAACTAGTTTTGTTCTTATTTCAATACTAGTAACATCTAAGTAACCTGACAAATATATTTATCTGCCTTGAAGTGAAATGAGGTAACCTTTCTCCATCTTAAACAGAGAATGACTTTATTCTGACATAACCATGTCCTAGCCATGCTCTCCCTTCAAAGCTCAACTCCTGACTCCAAAACCTTTTCGAATGATTCCCCTCAGAATACTTAGAAAACCTGAACACCTAGAGAAAAATGTTTACATAGCATATACTTATTCACGTAATTGCTTAAAGTATGGACGCAAAGTTCTAAGTTCTGTATGCAATGTCCAGTACTTACTAATTAACTGTTGATGAAGATAGGGCAATAGCATTTTGTCTCCACCATCTAGTTCAACAGCAATCAATTAAAGAGATGCAGGCTGGATATGCAGGTCTAGATCAGCCCCCCCCCCCCCATTTTGGAATGAGCCTATCAACTAAAATAGTAACAAAATAAAATAAACTAAAATTTGTTTGGTGGCAAATAAAAGCACTTAGTATATGGGAGTTAAAATAATGAGATAAAATAACCACAAAACATAAAATGCATTTTTCCCCCAAGCTAATAATGCTTTTTTCAGAAAGGATCAAGCTATTGTTTTGTCCCTTATGAATAAAGGAAAAAGTTTATTCTCATACCAGGCAGCCTATTTTTTATTTTATTTTTTAAAAACACAGTCTGACGGCTTTTGTAATGTTAAGAAGTGTAACTTTAATTTTTTCCCTAAATCTTAACTAAATTTCTAAATCTTAACCTACTATAGAAAAATTCTTAACACTGCTACAACATAATAGTAAAAAGCTGAGTTGTTGGTGTTATTATCAACAGTCTAAAGCGGTGGCAAACTGCTCGAATTACTAAAATAGTAATATAAAGTTATTTGAAACGCAAATTTAAAACCAGCTCAAATAAGCTCAAGTAACGAAAAGAAATAGGACAACCCATAAATGAAAAAGAAAAACAGATTTTATTTGTAAAACTTAACACAACGGAAGAACATTTTCTTACGTGGACTGGATCTTAAAAGGTCTAAGTGGTTAATAGAATCACAAGAATTAAAGGTATAATCATTAGCAAAAGATAAAAAAATTCACAAATGGAAAAAATTACAAATGGTACTATTCTAACAATGATTTAGACAATGCTTTAACAATGATTAGAAAGTAATCCTACAGAATAGGCACATTGTCGGATATCCCAACACGAAGCCTCGCCTACTGTCAGAAACGAGGTACACGACGATCAATCAAATTAGGAAAAAAACCACCACACATTGAAACTGAAATTTCCAAATTCAATCAGGGAAAGGGAGTACTGATAATATTATCACCCTCTCCTACTCTACATCGATCATTTTTTATTTAAAAAACACACGCTGTATCATCATCCAACTGCATAGAGAAGCATTGGGACACCCTTCTCAAATCTATGCTGGAGCCTGGGCTAAAAACATTCTACGTCCCTGAGAGATATTTAAAGTCTGTTTTAAAGGACATAGGAAGTTTAAAAAAATTTAAAAACTTCCTCAGACCTTGGGCAAATCTTGACAATTATTGCCAACGCATATTACGGTTCTCTGTTCGGTTAGGACTGTTCCCGCAATCCCAGCCCATGTCCCTCCTTTTAAAAGAGACTCGGGCTAACAGAGACAGTTCGACCAGCAACCCCGAGTCCTCTGAGTGGGCCAGGAATAGCTGAGTGACAGTGAATCTAAAATGATGGGAGAAGAATCTAAGGCGCAAACAAGGGGCAAAAAAAAAAAAAAATCAAGGTGGGTGGGGTGGGCGAGACCCACGACTTCTTCACCGAACCACACAATACAAACAGAAAGGTAACAAAAAAAAAAAAAGAAAAAGAAAAGAAAAAAGAGAACACCACAGGGAGCAAGGAAGGGTTCCTCACTCTCCGCATTCCCGGGCCCAATTCTCTACCGAAGATCCAGGCCCACCCCACCCCCAGGGGTCCCGGCGCCATTTAGCTCCTCCAAAGCCGCCGCCATTTTCCGCCCCCGCAGGACTGCTCTGCCTTGGCGGCCGCTCGTTACCCTACTCTGCAGCCCAAGCCAGCACCACAGGCCCAGCCCCAAGAGGGAGGCCCTGGCCTGAGCGTGCGGAGACTGCAGCTTCAGCGTCACGAAGGCCCAGCAGCGACCCCGCCCGCGGTGCCCGGGGGCCGGCAGCTAGCGCCGGCCGGAGGGAGCAGGAGAGCAGCAAGGGGGCCGGACAGACTCCACTGGGCGGAGCGGCCCTAGCGGCGGTTGGAACCTGAGGGTTCCATCGCACTTACTTCCTGTTTTGGGTCCGGGCACTTTGGAAGAACCAGGATGAAGGCTCCAAAAAATACCAGGATGGAGGAAGCAACCACGGGCAAGAGTGGCTGCAGCTAGAGTAAGCGGACGCGACAAGCCACCGGAAACGGAGCTAAGGCCGCGCCCCGCCCCCAGCCCCCGCACGCTCCCCCTCCCGCTCTCCTCTCCTTTGGGACGGCCCTGCGAGCCAGGTGCTACATCACTTCCGTCCGTGTGGCAGCGCGAAAAAAGATCCCGGTTTATTGCAGTGATAATGATTCCAAATTTTCGGAGCTTTAGGCCAGGCCTTTGTAGCGATGTTTGTGGTCTGCTATTGTCTTCCTCTCCTTCTGCTGAGAAATGTCGATACGGATCATCCTCCTGCTGCTTATAGGATATATATAACATACATATATATGTATATATACATATATACTGCTGATAAGATATATATGTATATATATACATATATATATATATATATATATATATATTATTATATATATATATATATATATATATATACATATATATTCGCAACTGTTGTCCTTCTGATTTTGGAGAAACTTGGGTTCCGCGCGCGCGCGCGGCCGAGTTTCGGCTTGAAAGCGGGGTCTGAGTGCAGAAGAAAGCCTGGAATTGTGTGTTTGTCCCTACACGCTTCGTCTGCTTTGCCTGAGACGCTTAAAATCAAATGTAACCTGTTTGGGCGTGTGATATAATGCAATTCTTGGGAAAATGCAGCCTGAGTGTTGGAAGATGCTGGTCTGTAGTGCACAGACAGTCGTCTTAACGTACTTTTCTACGCTGGCTGATTTTGTATCTGGGAAGATCTTAGAGAACACCCGTACTCAGACCCCGCCCTCAGGCCAGCCTTTAAGAAACTTCGTGAGACCCCAGCAAAGATTTTGTTTTTAGAGTTACAGGGCTTTGGAAATCAAAAGATTGAGTAGTCTGAAGCTCTATGATTCTGCCCTCATTTTACTTGTTTATAAAACTAGATTTATTGTACTCTGCTTTTATCAACTGGGATTACAGGAGTTCAAAAATTAGAATTCGCTAATAGAAATTGTATCCAACAATTACGGGTAGACCCATGAACCCTACATTGTCATTATGGGAATGCAGTCACTATTTGTTGTAAAAGTCAGATGGAGGCTCTCAAGAATATGAATGTATACATCTAAATTGGTCTTAAATAACTAATGAAGTTAATATTCAGTGACTTGTTTTTCTGTATTATTTTATCTCTTTTTGATCTATGCAACCTGGTTTCCTTTGAATATGAAGTTTAGTTGAAAGAGTTGGTGAAAGCCCTGGTTGGTGTAGCTCAGTGAATTGAGCGTGGGCTGTGAACCAACGGGTCATCATTTGGATTCCCAGTCAGGGCACATACCTGGGTTGTGGGCCAGGTCCCCAGTGTGGCCACGTGAGAGGCAACCACACATTGACGTTTTTCTCCTTTTCTTCCTCTCTCCCCTTCTCTCTAAAAAGAGATAATTTTTTTTAAAAAAAGAAAAATGCCACCTTTGATCAGAAAAAAAGACTTGGTGGAAGTGAGACTAATTCATTAAAGGAACATTGGGATGGGGGGAGGAGCAAACTGTCCTGATAGGGGATTAGAAAAAGGTTTGTTTAGATTTTAAGCCAGATGTACAGTTTCACCAGTACTCTACATTATCCTTCTATTTGGGGGTGCATTTCTCATAAATGTATTTCAGAAAAAAATGCTTAAGCAACAATGAGATAGCATTACACAATTATTAAAATTCTAAAATTCAAAACAATTACACCACCAAGTGCTAGTGAGTAGGGGAATACTCATTTGTTGGTAGTGGTAATGCAAAACACTACAGCCAGTTTGGAAGACCGTTTGGCAGTTTCTCATAAAATTAAACATGTTCTTACCATATAGTCCAGTAGTCACATTCCTAGGTATTTACGCAAATGAGTTGGAAACTTATGCACATAAAAACCTGCACATCAGTATTTATAGCAACTATATTCATATTTGTCAAAGCTTGAAAGCAACCAAGGCGTGCTTCAGGAGGTAAATGGATAGATAAATTCTGGTACATTTATAAATGCAATGGAATACTAGCCAGTGCTTAAAAACAAATGATCACGCCATGGAAAGACATGGAGGAAACTTAACTGCATGTCACTAAGTGAAAGAAGTCAATCTGAAAAAGTTACATATTGTATAATTCTAACTATATGACATTCTGGAAAGGGCAAAACTAAGGAGACAGTGAAAAGATTAATAGTTGCCAGGGCCAGGGGCTGGACAGAAACAGGTAGAGCACAGGATTTTTAAGGTAGTGAAATGATTCTGTATGATCCTTAATGGTAGATACACAACATTATACATTTATCAAAACCCATAGAATGTACCAAACCAATAATGAACCCTAATGTAAACTATCGACTTGGGTGTTAATGATGCGTCAGTGTTGGTTCATTATTTGTAACATTCCACTCTGGTGGGGATTGTTGATAATGGGGGGAGGCTGTGCATATGTCCTGTGGCAAGGGTAGGGGGTAAGTATATATAGAAAATATCTGTACCTTCCCCTGAATCTTGTAGTAAGTCTTAAATTGCTCTAAAAGAAAAAGTCTATTTTTGAAACAAAGGGAAGTATGCATGGGCTTAAATAAGACTGAATTTGGACAATGTGAGGTAACATTTTTTGAGAACTTATATGTCAACTAAGGGCTTTATATGTACTAAACTCAATTAATTTTTGCAGTTGCCAAATGCATGAGGACAGTTATTACAAATGAATCCTGTTTTAGACAGGTACCAAAAAGAAGTGAAGGAATACCGTGTGTCTGAGGGCACACCAGCAAATAAGTGGATGAGTCAGAATGGAAGCCTCAGCTCTAGAGCTATGATCTGAACTACCCTTCTGAAGTTGATAAAATACACTTTGGCAAATAGTCTTTGTAATGGAAACAAAGTAATAGAACCCATTTCCAGGGTCTAAACTGAAATGGAAGATGCACGTTTGGCCAATTTTCAAAAACAAATCCCAGAAACAGCGTTTTATTGCATCTAACTTTATTATGGATTTGTGGTACTTTCCGTAACCTGTTGTGGCTATGACATACATCATTCATTTTTTAATGAGTACATAAGGAATATGTAAGCAAAACCAAGAACAGTGTTGCAGTATAGGTATTGGAGTCAGACCTGAGTGTGAATCTTGGCTTCATTGCTAGTAGTAAATATGGTGCTTCACCTCCCTAAAGCAGCATTTGCTTTTGCAAATGGGGACTTCCAGCCAAGATGGAGGCATAGGTGGAAACATTGTGCCTCCTTGCAAAACAAAGTTTAAAGACAACACAGTTTTGTTAACAAAAATGCAACCAAAGCCCTGGCTGGTGTAGCTCAGTGGATTGAGCACGAGGGGCTGCGAACCAAAAGATTGCAGTTAGATTCCCAGTCAGGGCACATGCCTGGGTTGCAGGCCAATTCCCAGTAGGGGACCCATGAGAGGCAACCACACATTGATATTTCTCTCCCTCTCTCCTTCCCTTCCTCTCTAAATTAAAAAAAAAAAAAAAGCATTAAAAAAAACGCTACCAAAACACAGAAACAGAAAATTGAACTGTGTGGAAGTCCGACAGCAACGAACCTTTCAGCCAGACCACGGTGGAGCCAGCGGCTGGTGGAGCAGGGTGGAGCAGATTGGGCAGGAAAAGGTAGGCAGACAGACCCAGGAGCGCACCCAGGCGCGCAGGCAGAGGTTGGCGGATCCCAGGCGCAGGGTGGCAACGGGTGGACCCCGTGAGGGCACAAGGCGGCTGGCTGACTGTGGACATACATTCGCGCACAGATAAACCAGGCAAAAATAATGGGCAGTGAGACATACCGCACAACCCAGGGCCCCAGCAACAGGAAATAAAGCCTAAAAGCACCAATTGAAAAAACTTTCAGGGTCAAGGTGCTGGGAGAAGCTTCCAGGCTCACAGAGAGTTCGCTGGAGAGACCCATAGGGTCCTGGAGGGTACATAAGCCCGCACACCTGGTAACCAGCACCAGAAGGGCCCAATTTGCTTGTAGGAAGCAGCAGAGGGGTTCGAAATCTGATAAAGAGGGGAACGAATGCCATTGCTCCCTCTCTGACCCCTGCCTCCTGTCACAACCCAGCAACTGGGTAGACCGGCCCTGGTGAACACCCAAGCCTTTGCCCCTCATAAGTAACAGGCATGACCTGACCAAAACATTATGGTTCAAGCAGAAGAACAGCTCAAAGCCCCAGAGCCAATACTTCTAAATGACCAAGAAGAGATAGCCAACCTATCAGATGCACAGTTCAAAACACTGGTGATCAGGATGCTCACAGAACTGGTTGATTTTAGTCACAAATTAGAGGAACAAAGGCTAGCTCGCCCCAGAGCACTTCTAATGACAAGAAGAGATAGCAATATAGATGCACAGTTCAAAACACTGGTGATCAGGATGCTCACAGAACTGGTTGATTTTAGTCACAAATTAGAGGAACAAATAAAGGCTAAACTAAGTGAAATGAAGGGAAATGCACAGGAAACCAATAGTGATGGAAAGGAAACTGGGACTCAAATCAATCGAGTGGACCAGAAGGAAGAAAATAATGGCCAAACAGAAAAGAGTCAGGAAGCAAGAATTCAAAGAAATGAGGAGAGTCTTAGGAACCTCCAGGACATCTTTAAACGCTCCAATATCCGAATTATAGGGGTACCAGAAGGGGGAAAGGCACAGCCACCAGTGGAAAACTTATTTGCACAAATAATAAAGGAAAATTTCCCCAGTCTGGCAAAGGAAATAGACTTCCAGGAAGTCCAGGAAGCTCAGAGAGTCCCAAAGTAGTTGGACCCAAGAAGGAATACACCAAGGCACATCATCATTACATTAGCCAAGATTCAAATGAAGGAGAGAATCCTAGAAGCAGCAAGAGATAAGGGGACAGTCACCTACAAAGGAGTCCCATCAGACTGTCAGCTGATTTCTCAAAAGAGACTTTACAGACAAGAAGGGGCTGGAAAGAAGTATTCCAAGTCATGAAACCCAAAGACCTACATCCAAGATTGCTCTGTCCAGCAAAGCTTTAATTTAGAATGGAAGGGCAGATAAAGTGCTTCTCAGATAAGGTCAAATTCAAGGAGTTCATCATCACCAAGCCCTTATATGAAATGTTAAAGGGACTTACCTAAGAAAAAGAAGATAAAAAAGATGAACAGTGAAAGAACAGCAAACTCACAGTTATTAACAACCACACCTAAAACGAAAGCAAAGTAAAAGGACAGCTAGATCAGGAGTGAACCATAGAAATGAAGATCACATGGAGGGTTAGCAACAGGGGAGTGGGAGGAGGAGAAGGGGGGAGAAGGTACAGAGACTAAGTAGCATAGATGGTAGATAGAAAATAGACAGGGGGCGGGCAAGAATAGTATGGGAAATATAGAATCTAAAGAATTTGTGACACATGGATATAAACTAAAGGGGAAGGTCAGGGAAGGGGATGTGCAGGGTGGAGGGGAATGAAGGGGGAAGAAATGGGGCAACTGTAATGGCATAATCAATAAAATATATTTAAAAAACTGAAAAAAAGAAGAAAATGGGGTAATAAAATTTATCTCCCAGAACAATGATTTCAACCTGCTTTGTACAGAGCCTGACATGTGTTAAGCACTGAAAAATGGAAACTTCCTGACCCAGAAAAGCAATTAAGTTACTCAAAGAGCAGTTGTAATGAAATAATAATCATATGTATAAAAGTATTATCATTAACGAGAAAGTGGTTCCTAGTTAGCCACAGTTTGCACGAAGCAAAACCATATAGGGTTCTTTTCACTATGGCTAATAGAGCAATATCTAAATTATAGTCTGGCTGCACATTCTCTTTTGCAAAATCTTAGGTCAGCCTGCACACTGTAGTTAATTCCCTAAAAAATTCATTTGCATCCTCATAATTCTCCCTTCCTAGTGAGTATCATTACTATCCTTTCCCAAGGTCTGGTATTTCCTTGGGGAGGACAATGTATTTTAACATTGATTTAATACATAATTTAAAAAAGTAAATTCAGCATCCATTTATGATAAAAACTCAACAAGTGGGTACAGAGGAAATGTACCTCAATTTAATAAAGGCCATATAGGACAAGCCCACAGCTAACATCATACTCAATGGTAAAAAGCTAAAAGCTTTCTCTGAGATCAGGAACAAGACAAGTATGCCCACTTTCACCACTTTTTATTCATTATAGTGTTGGAAGTCCTGGCCAGAGAGCAATTAGGCAAGAAAAAGAAATAAAAGGTATCCAAATTAAAAAGGAAGAAGTAAAACTATTTGCAGCTGATACATATGTCCCTTAAAGGCTTCATCAAAAAGCAAAACTAATTAATTAAGGAATTAAGTTGTGCTGCAGACTACAAAACACAAAAATCTGGTGCTTTCTATACACTAATAAAAACAGAGAAGAAATCCTGTACACAACTGCATTAAAAAGCATAAAAGTACCTCAGAATAAAGTTAACCAAGGAGGTAAAAGACCTGTATATTGAAAACTATAAAACAATAATGAAAGAAATGGAAGAAAACACAAATAAATAGAAGATATTCTGCACTCATGAACCAAAAGAATCAATATTGTTAAAATGTTCATACTATCCAAACAATATACAGATTCAGTGTAATATCTATAAAAATTCTAGTGAACCCTGGCTAGTGTGGCTCAGTGGATTGAGTGCCAGCCTGCAACCTGAAAGGTTGCTGGTTCAATTCCAAGTCAGGGCACATGCCTGGGTTGCAGGCCAGGTCCTGAGCTGGGGGCATGAGAGAGGTAGCTGATGGATGTATCTCTCACATGTTGCTGTTTCCCTCTCTTTCTCCATCTCTTTTCTCTGTCACTATTATACTTTTCATACAAATAGAACAAGCAATTCTAAGATTTGTATGGAACCTCGAAAGATCCCAAATAGCCAAATCAATCATTAGAAAAATGAACAAAGCTATAGGCATTGTGTTCCTTGATTTCAGACTATATTACAAAGCTATAGTAATTCAAACAATATGATATCTGCATGCAAACATACACATAGATCTTTGGAAAAGAAAGTCTAGAAAGAAACCGATGCATATACAGTCAACTAATTTATCACAAAGGAGCCAAGAGTATACAACTGGAAAAGGACAGTCTCTTTAATAAATGGTGTTGGGAAAATTGGACAGTCAACATGCAAAAAAATGAAACTGGACTACTGCCCTAAACTGTACACAATAATTAACTCAAAGTGGATTAAAAATTTAAACATAAGACTTGAAACCGTAAAACTCTGGGAAGGAAATATAGGCAGGAAACTCCTTGACATAGGTCTTAGTAATGAATTTTGACACCAAAAGCAAAAGCAACAGAAGCAAAATTAACAAGAGGGACTACCTCAAACTAAAAAAAAAATAACTGCACAGCAAAGGAAACCATTAACAAAATGAAAAGGCAGCCTACTGAATGGGGGAAATATTTGCAAATCATATCTGATAAGGGGCTAATATCCAAAACAAAGAACTCTTTCAACTCAGCAGCAAACCTCTCCAAACAATCTTATTTTAAAATAGGCAGAAGATGTGAGTAGACATTTTTCCATATAAGACATACAGATGGCCAACATGACAAAGTGCATAACATTGTTAATCATCAGAGAAATGAAATCAAAACATCAATGAGATGTCAGCTCACACCTGTTAGAATGGCTGTAATAAAACAGACAAGAATTAACAAGTGTTGGCGAGGATATGGAGAAAATGGAACACTTGTGCTCTCTTGGTGGAATGTAAATTGGTGCAATCATTATAGAAAACAGTACAGTGGTTTCTCAAAAAATTAAAAATAGAACTACCATAGGATCCAGCAATTTCACCTCTGGGTATGTAATGGGAAGAATACAAAAATGCTAAGTCAAAATGATATCTGCGCTCACATATTCATTGCGACATTATTTACAATAGCTAAGATAAGGAAATAACCTAAGTGTTTATTAGTGGGTGAACAAATAAAGAGGATTTGGTATATATGTGGAATGGAATACTATTTAGCTATAAAAAGAATGTACTCTTGCCATTTGCTATAATATGGGTGGACTCAGAGGTTATTATGGTAAATGAAATAAGTCAGGCAGAGAAAGATGTGTACTGTATGATCGCTCCTATATGTGGAATCAAAACCAAAAAAAACAAGCTCATAGATAGAACAGATTGGTGTTTGCCAATTTGTAGGTTTTTTTAATAATAAAAGAGAAAAGTAAATCTATCTTTAATAGCAGCTACATATCTTTAATTTGCATATTAATTTAAGATTATCCACAACATAATTTGAATCCTAGGGCAACTTTCTGCAGTTATACTTCTAGGTTATTCCTACCTCATTACTTAGTCACTAGGGAATGCATACAATTTTAAATATTATCCTAGGATTTATTTAATTGGGAATTAAATATTATGTAAAAAAATCATGAGAACTTGTTCTATCCCAAATAGAAGTTATTATATATTATCAAAGTATTTACAGCACAGTCATGGTATTTGCTGTATTAGATAGTTGTAATTAACTTTTGGGTTCCAGATTTTTTATTACACCTTTATGAACTTCATCAATGATAAAATATTGATGCAACTACCTTTATTTTATGAGAGAATGATATATTAATATAAAAAATCTTACAAATACTGACAAGTAGGTTCTGTTGTTTCATGATTGTCTTGTGTCCTGGGTGGTGTGTGTGACTCAGAAAAAAGTGATGTTTGTAAAGGCTTTTGTTCAAGATAAATGAAAAATACAGTTGCTGGGTAGTTCATTTTCTTTCTACACAGTCTCTGTATCCCGTTAATACAGATGATGGGTGAACACTGGGAGGCCTTTCAGAACTTCCAGAGAGCTAATGAGGATTCCTATGCTAGTAGAGGAATGAACAAACTGTCCTGAGTTAGGCCCACACGCCAGGCTCTTCCAGGTCCTCTTCTGTCTCAGATTCCTTTTCTAGGCTTTTTTCTGGGATTTATGACACTCCCTCTCCTAACACTTTTTCTGTTCTCCGTGTCTCATCTCTATACTTCTTTTAAATTTCCAGCCTGTTCACTACCTCTCCATACCCTCTTCACTTCTTTGTCTTTTGCAATAGAGCTTCAGCGAGACCTATTAATGAAACATTGTAAAAAATCAGTGCCTCTTCCAGTTATGGGAGTGGAGAGCTAAAACCTGATAATCCCAGCCAACAAAGATAAAGTTTTCATTTTGTCCTTGAAATTTTTGTGTTGCAAAAAAAAAAAAATACAGTTGAATTACTTTACTAAAATTGGGAGTATGTCTGAACCTAGATTCAAAGGCCTATTTCTTTATATCCTGATGTAGAAGGGAGAGAGACAGTATATTAGTAAGTCAATAAATAATTGCCAAGTTTTACATGTTCTAAGAAGGATACAAATTGAGGGCTATGGAAGTGAGTTTTATGTAGGGAGTTATGAACAGGGCTTTCGGAGAAGACATTGGAGTGCAGACTGGAAAGGTGAGAAGAAATCTCCACAGTAAGGGGCATGGGGTAGCATTTTTTTCAGCTAATGTGGAAGTATATTTGTAGAAAGCAACTGGCCTATATAACATTTATGAAACGGTAAGGGCACAGTGTTGGTAAATGGTAGGCTCAGTCTCTTGCAGGCACTGAGTTTAAATCTACTCCTCTAAGGCTGGAGATTAGCACATGGCGGAGCTGGCTGGACCACCTGTCACCTCTGCCTCGTCTGATAGATTCAGTCTGCCCACGTATGCCACAGTACCTTGACTTAGTAGTCTCTTAAATGTTTATTGAGATCAAAGAGAATTAAGTGTCCTAAATCAGAAAACCAGGGAACTATCCATTTCCACTCTTTGGCAATAGTTACTGATTATAGGACAGCTTAGTTATTTTTTTCAAATAGCATCACTATTTGGGAAACCTTTTATTACTGCTCTAGTGGAAGGAGATTATTTGAACGCAGTGTCACATGTTCTCTGTGTTACTCAGAACTTTATCACCCAAATCTCTTTGTTTATCTAGATGTAGTGTTTTAAGGATAGAAACATTGCATTTTAACCAGCAGATGTCCCTATTCAGCAAGATTTTTTTTTCTTTCAGAGTAATAGCTTCAACAGCAGATGGGAATTCTGTGGCTTGAATTTGTTAGTGACATGCTATGGGAGACCAATGACAAGCTTCAACAATAATAAAACCAAAGAGATTATGCTTTGAAATGCAAGCATGAGAAGTCTGATAGCATTTAAAGACTTGTCACTGATGAATCCCCTTCTCCTTTATGTGATGTGCATGCAATTCCCTAAAGAAAAATATGTAGTGACAAACCTGTGTAACCTGTATTGCTCTCATAAGTGTGCACATTTGTCATGCTCTTTCCTCCTCTTTATTCAGCAGATCTTCCTGACCACATACTTTGTGCTGAGCATCGTTCCCGAAATGGGGACTACGGCAGAGATCAAGGGAAAGAGAGCCTCTGCCCATAAGGCTCATTCTAGTGGAGAAGTGTACATTGGACTAGTATTTTTCCATGTGTCTTTGTATAAAGAGTCTTGGTGAAAGTAACAATTTACTAAATTATTGAAGTTGCCCTTAAAAACCTGCTCATGATTAACAATTTCTTGAGGGACTAAGACAAAATACTAATCAAATCACTTAATATCGGATTCATCTAAATTGCAGATATTAGGAATGATGGACCAATGTCCATTAGTCTTGCTTAATCAAAGCAGTTTGAACAGTATATGACGAGTAGTAAGTGCTCAAAATGTCAGATATTACTATTTGTCTTTACCTATCATAACTACAAATAATGAGAAGCAGGAAAGAGACTTTCCTGTTATAGGGAAAATGGAGTCAATCAGGATCTCTCACTGGGATGTCGGGGCAAACATAACTTAGCAGTGTTCATATAACCTTGAGGAGGGGCCTGCATGTGTAGAATGAACCTCTGTTATGTAACCTGAAGGTCGGTATTGGCACCTTGCCGGCTCTCTGTGCAATTAGTATACAAGTGAGTCAGGACCTCCTGTAGTATAACTCGGCTTGCATTGCATGTGGATTGCCCCACCCTGGAATAAGGCACGTGAGATATCCCAAAGCTCCACGTATATTTTTCCATCTGCCCAAATCCCTTGTGATTTGGCCTCGAATGCTTGCAGAACACCTGTGTTATTTGACTTTTTGGTAGGATTTGCTAGGGCAACCATTCTATTCTAGTGAAAAGGATTGGATATAAACATTTTCTTTACTATGTTGATTTATATTTAAATAACAATACTAACAGATAGTCTATTTTTTAGCTAGATTTGCTAGATTTTTAAAAACTTATTTTAAACTACTTTCAAGGAGTCTGGCCAAGATGGAAGCATAGGTGAATACACTTTGCTTCCTCTGCACTTCCACTGTGCAACCCAGGGTTCCAGTGCAGGGACATAAATCCTCAGAACCTCTGGCTATAAAAACCCGTGCAGGTTGTAGCAGCAGGAGAAACTGCCAGTTTCTTGAAAGTGGGGCAAGAGCTGAGCAAGCAGCACTGTTCCCTCTCTGGCCTCTCCCAGACATACAGTGTAACAACTTGGTGAAGCGGATTGCCCTGCCCTGGGGAATACCTAAGCCTCTGCTTCTTATAATGTAACAGGTGCACTGATACAAAGAAATATGGCCCAAATGAAAGAACAGATTAGCTCAGCCAAGAGCTAGGTAGATATGCTCCATTTCCTCACACAGCTGAAAGAACGAAACGACTAATTTAGAAACAAACAAACAAACAAACAAACAAAAAAACCCAATCAGAACTGCCAGAGAATCAAACTGTATGGAAGTCTGACAACCAAGGAGTTAAAGAAACATTCATCCAGACTGGTAGGAGTGGTGTAGATGGGCAGCTGAGGAGACAAGAGCAGGTGACAAGGCAGTGGATGGTGGGCCAGGATATCCCACACTTGAGTGCAGATAACCCAGGAAGAACAACTGGGGAGTGAACAGACTGCACAACCTGGGGTTCCAGAATGGGAAACTAAAGCCTCAAAACCTCTGGCTATAAAAATCTGTGGAGGTTGTGGCAGCAGAAGAAACTCCCAGCCTCACAGGAGAGTTTGTTGGAGTTGCACACAGGATCCTACAATGTACACAAGCTCACCGACTTGGGCATCAGCACCTGAAAGGGTACAATCCGATTGTGGAAAGCCAGGGAAGTGACTGAAAACCAGGGCAACAGCCAGATAAAAGGCATCATTCCCTCTCTGGCCCCTCCCCCAGATACAGTGCAACAACCCAGTGAAGTGGGTTTCCCCACCCTGGCTGATACCTAAGGCCCCTTACAACATAACAGGTGAGCTGAGACAAAGAAATATGGCCCAAATAAAAGAGCAGATCAAAATACCAGAAAGAGAACTAAGCAATGAGAAGATAGCCACCCTCTCAGATGCAGGGTTCACAACACCTGTAATCAGGATCCTCACAGAAATAATTGAGTATGACTGCAAAATAAAGGAAGAAGTGAAGGCTATACAAAGTGAAATAATGAAACCAACAGTGAAGGGAACCAACAGTGAAGGGAAGGAAGCCAGGATTTAAATAAATGATTTGGAACAAAAGGAAGAAATAAACTTTTGACCAGAACAGAATGAAGAAACAAGAATTCAAAAAAATAAGAAGAGGCTTAAAACTTCCTGGACAGCTTTGCATGTTCCCACATTCAAATCATAGGGGTTCCAGACAAGGAGGAAGAGCAAGAAATTGAAAACCTATCTGAAAACATAATAAAGGAGAACTCCCACCATCTGGCAAAGAAAATAGATATACAAGTCCAGGAAGCTCAGAGAGTCCTAAAGAAATTGGACCTAAAGAGGAACACACCAAGACACATCATAATTATATTAGCCGAGATGAAAGATAAGGAGAGAATCTTAAAATCAGCAAGAGAAAAGGAGACAGTTACCTACAAAGGAGTTTCCATTAAACTATCAGCAGATTTCTTAAAAGAAACCTTGAAGGCAAGAAGGGGCTGGAGAGAAGTATTTGAAGTAATGAAAGGCAAGGACCTACATCCAAGATTACTCTATGCAGCAAAGCTATCATTTAGAATGGGAGGGTAGATAAAGTGCTTCCCAGGTAAGGTCAAGTTAAAGGAGTTCATCAACACCTTATTGTATGAAATGTTAAAGGGACTTATCTAAGAAAAAGAGAGGATCAAAACTATGAACATAAAAATGACAACAAACACACAACTATCAACAACTGAACCTTAAAAAACAAAATCAAACTGAACAAACAACTAGCACAAGAACAGAATCACAGAAATGGAGATCACATGTGAGGGATATCAGTGGGGAGAGAGAGGGGGAGAATAGGGGGGAAAGGTATAGGGAATAAGAAGCATAATTGGTATGCATAAAATAGATGGGAAGAGGTTAAGGCTTGTATAGGAAATGGAGAAGCCAAAGAACTTATGTGTATGACTCATGGACATGGACTAAAGGGCGGGGGGAATGCTGCAGGGAATTGAGGTACCAGGCTGTAGGGTAAGTGGAGGCAGTCTGGCTTCCTTACCCACGTGTCTGGGTAACTAAGGAAAGCAGTATTCCTATAGCCTTGGAGGGGCCTGATAAGTTGTGTTCTCATAGCCTTGACATTGGATCTAAAAGCTGTTCCCATAATGTGAAGTGGGCTCACAGGCACGATTATGCTATGTTATATAATTTTCTGGCTTGAAGCCAGTTTTATTTGCCTCCAGTACTTAAGCCAGTAGGGACTCCCTGCTGGGTGCCATGCTGGGGAGCAAGGGCCACGACAGGTGCTACACAGAGACATGCAGGGGCTTGCAGCATGCGTGGCTCACCCACCTGTCATGTCAGATATCCCCATGGCTCTGTGAATATCCTTCTGTGTGCCCAAATACCATGAACCTGTTAAGCCTTGAATGGTCGCAGCACACAGGTGGAGGGGGATAAAAGGGGGGAAAAAGAATGGGATAACTGTAATAGCATAATTAATAAAATATACTTAAGCTGTGGGTGGTGTGGCTCAGTGGATTGAGTGCCGGCCTGCAAACCAAAAGGTCATGGGCTTGATTCCCAGTCAGGGTACATGCCTGGGTTGCAGGCCAGGTCCCCAGTAGGGGGCATGCAAGATGCAAGCGCACATTGATGTTTCTCTACCTTTCTTTCTCCCTTCCCTTCCCCTCTATCTAAAAATAAATAAAATCTTTAAAAATATATATACTTAAAAATTAAATAATAAAAATATAAACTACCTTTCAAAATGTTAGTCTATTCCTCATAGGTATAGGGAGAAATAGAAGTTTCATTGTTTTTTAACTTTTTCTTTGTTTCTTTGTAACTCCTTCTTGGAAACTGAACTGTTTTCATTTTTCTGGGCAAAGTGTTTTAATGGCCTAGAGCAAGGGTGTCAAACTCGTTTTCACCAGGGGCCACATCAGCCTCGCCGTTGCCTTCAAAGGGCCGAATGTAATTTCAGCTCCTTAACAGTTAAGGAGTAGTTACATTTATACAGACCTAAAATTATTTCAGCCCTTCGAAGGCAACCATGAGGCTGATGTAGCCCCCGGTGAAAATGAGTTTGACACCCTGGCTTATATGATGGTTGCTTACTTGGTACCTGACAGGCCTTTTATGACTTATTTTCCAAAGTCACATAACACCACTTTCTGCATGCTCTGTTGGTTAAAATAGCCACCACAGCTATCAGGTTTCAAGAGGAGAGGTCCTATACCTCTAACCCTTGATGGGAAGAGTGTCAAAGTTGTATTGTATGAAGAACATATTGGATGGAAAATACTGTTGCAGCCATCTTGGGAAAATACAATCCTCTATACAGCTAGTCTTCTACATTTAAGCCAAATGTCACACCCAATATGGAATTTCAATAGTACAATTGATTAGCAGAGTTATAAAGTTAGAAGTCAACACATAGGGGTGACAGACTCATTTTCACCGGGGGCCACATCAGCCTCGTGGTTGCCTTCAAAGGGCTGAATATAATTTTAGGACTAGAAATGTAACTACTCCTTAACTAGGAGGAAGGAGCTCAGTGCTGCTGCCAGGTAGCAACAAGGTGCCGGGCTGGATAAAGCAAGGTGGAGGGCTGGATTCGGCCTGCGGGCCTCGTGTTTGCCACCTGTGATATAAGCAGTGCAGCTACATTACTGCCAGAAGCCCAGACTGGCCCATTCAGAAAACCACATAGACAGGCCCTGAGACCCCATGAAAAGAGGAGCGTGGCTGGAGAGCTCCTGGCCTTGCACCCAGATTAGTTATCCATTGTCATATAAGAAATTACTTCAAATGCAGTGGCTTAATTAAAACAGCAAGTACTTACTACCTCACAGTTTCTGTGGCTTAGGGATTCAAGAGTGGCTTAGCTGGATGATTGGTTTAGGAACTCTCCTGAAGTTTGCAATCAAGCTGTGAGCTGGGGCTTCATCGTCTGAAGGCTTGACTGAGACTGGAAGATCTAGTTCCAACACCTAGAACTCACTCAGATGGCTGCTGGCACAAGGCTCCATCCCTGGCTGTTGGCTGGAGGCCTCAATTCCTACCACGTGAGACTTTTCATAGGGTCGCTTGCATGTTCTCACAGTACGGCAACTGGCTTTCCAAAGAGCAAGTGATCCAAGAATAAAAGAGGGAGCAGCGCTGTCTTTTGTGACCTAGTTTCAGAGGTTATACATTGTTACTTTTATTCTATTCATTAGAAGTGAGACACTAAGTCCAGCCCACACTCAAAGGGATTGGGTTTGGGCTGTGAATTTGAGTGGATTTGTGGACATCATCCATCCGTGGTTGCAGCTGCAGCCATAACCTGCAAAGGCGTGCCAGACCGGCAGATAGGCCTTTCCCCAAATCCTGATCCACAGAAACTATGAGCAATAATAAGATGATTATTCCTGTTTAAAGCCACTATAGTTTAAGGTAATTATTTTTTCAGCACTAGCTAACCAGAACATGGAATCTTTTGGACTAAACCCTGGAAAGAAAGCACTCTCATCTTCTCTGGGATCCCCGCTGATTTATCTAGGGCTGCTATTCCTTTCTCTCTCCTGACCTAGGATTTTGACTGCCAGAAGGGAGTAGCGTATGGGAAGCCTTTCTCAGGTACCTACTAGCACTTGTTAGCTTGTCAAAGTGTTTATTTCCTTTTGGTTGTGAAAACTGCTCTTATATCACCAGCACTTTTCCTGTGCTCTGGCTCATCACATAAACTCTGATCTAGGTGGTGAAGTCCCTTTTCTCAGATTTTAAATGAAAGGTTTTAGAATCCCCCAAACTTCTTTTTTCCCCTCCATAGGTTTTGGCTCTTAAAGATCAAAAGTTCTGGATTTCAATATTATCACATATGAATTTATAAAAATCTGTTCAAAAATTTACTTTTTTATTCTATCAAAAGAGTGTGTATGTTCTTCCTCTGAGGCAGCAGGTAGAAAACTGTCAGCCCTGACTGGTGAGGCTCAGTTGGTTGAGCATCATCCTGCAAAGTGAAAGGTCATTGGTTCGATCCCCAGGCAAGGCACATGCCTGGGTTAGGGGCCTGGCCCTGGTTGTAGCACGTGCAAGTGGCAGCCAAATAATGTTTCTCTCCCTCTCTTTCTCCCTCCCTTCCAGTCTCTTGAAGAATAAATAAATAAAATCTTTAAAAAAAGAAAGCTATCAAAGCTGTGTTTATGGTGGGGGAGAAAGTGCTAAAAGGAACAGCAACCCATTAATAGCTTAAAGATATTACACTAGAGGAATAATTGGCATATAACAGTTATAGTAAGTGGTACTTGATTTTCTGTAATTAGTAAACGTTTGCCCAAAGTATGTATATATGTTATAGTTCATTCATTATCTTTCTCTATTTTGTGTGTGTGATAGATTTTGGAATTTTGGAGACATGGAATGGATACCCAGGACTGGAATTGCAATTTACAATGTTGAGCCATAGGTAATGGAAATTGGAGGAAACATGGACCCAGAAATTACCTGCTTTTCTAGGAAACAAGCACTCGGCAGAGTGCATTCCAAGGGCACAGAGCTGCCTCTGAGCCCCAAAGGGCTGGAAGTGGAGGGTCTCTCGGAGTCCTTTGCAGCGATGGAAAGACGAGGCAGCGGTAGTAGGGGACCAAAGTGGTAACTGGCACAGTTCAGAGATGTTGAGTCTCTTCACAGCATTCTAAAGGGATTAAAAAGATTATGGTTTTTGAAAATATTTGTGATAGAATCTGAAAAAATTGTCATATACTTCTCTCAACATATTTTAAAATATTACTGACTAAAGCACTTGCAAGCCATGGTGTGAGCAGAAAAGGAATGTTGTCTGAGTGTGATAGTCATTCCTATATTTATTATATTACTAATAATGTGCAATATCCATGGAAATTACCAGAATTCTACATGTCATTAGTAACACAGAGGTTACCTGAACAACTGGGCAGAAAACTGAAGTGCCCGCCAGTAATTCTAATGGGACAGAGTCCTGTTCTGCATTTCTTAGTTGACCAAACATTTTCAACTTTTGTTCTCCCACAGCTTACATAGGAAGGGCAGAACTAACTTGTCCAACAAGGAATTTCTTCCAGGGGGGCCTTCTTGTGTTATACCTGGTAAACATCTGAACAACTGTTTTCTGTGAAAAATGACAGCTGGAAGCTTACACAGAGTTCTCTCAGTGACTCTTGGTTTAGGTTTATTTGGTTCTAAATAAACACTCTATGAGAGCTTCTACCAGTGATGAGGCCTATTCAGCCATGAATTATTTTGTAACCAGGCATTTGCGATGTATCAGAAGTACACAGTTGTCCATCTGCTCTGCCATTTCCACTAACATTATAAACTGTAGTCCATTTGGACTCTGTTGAAAAAAAAAATTGGCCAGTTCATCCTGTTTCCCTTACTGATGTCTCAGTGTCAATACATGGAATGTGGCTGAGAAGGAATTTAGGTGAAATTCTTAAAATGTGTGATGGTTACATTTAGCCTACATTTGAGTTAAGAAAGTGATTCATACTTCATGTCTATTTTCGGTTGCTAAAACTAACACTATGTTAAGCCTAACTAAAAGCTCTCTCAAATTGCTAATTTTATAGATGCTGTAAGCAGCATAATTAGAAACTCTACACTGATTTTTTAAAAAAAAACATGTTTTTTAACTATGCATAATCCTGCTTCTAGCATTACCCCCCCCTTTTTATAAATTCCGAATTTTAAGAGGAACCGTGGCAGTACTTAATGTCAGATGGGGCTTCCTAACTCCTATCTCATGAAACCAATGTCTGGTTGCCTCAAAGGCCTGATTCCAAAGTCCAGTTATGTTCAAAGCTTTCAATAGTCATCCTGAGGTTCTCAGGGTTTTACACTCTCATGACTCTCTCTTCCTCTAATTCTTCCATCCAGGCATATATTCTATTTTGCTTTAAAAAATCAAGTTTTTTCACTAGTTACCACAGAGCTTCACATTCCAAGAATGGAGGGGCTTTATAACAGAGTTTAAAGCTTCAGAGGGGAGCCATAGCCTGCCACTATTCTCCTGGCTTCTCTCGTTCCTCTCCTACTCTCTCTCCCACCTCACAGGAGCAAAGCCAATTCCTCTTCTTGTTTTATAAATAGTGTTTTAGTTCATATGGTTGATCTTATTTGTGGGAGGGGCTACTACTGTTGCCTGTATTTGTTCTTCCCTTATTCTATAGTAATAGTAGAATATATGAGTGCGAAGAACATTTTATTAGCCTCCAGTGCCACCAGGATACTTGTATGACTGTCACTCTGGCCTGTGACACAAACAGAACCAAAGAGCAATCTGGTTTTTTTTCTTAAAGAAATGAGCCTGCCCTCATTTTCATTTTTTCTTCTTCCTTCTGGCTGGAATGTAGATGTGCTGGTAACAAGTAATCTTGAACTATGCAAATAAGGGCAACAGGAATAGTGGAGCTACGAGATGGGCTGATATGATGGAATCTCTATGCCTATTTTCGACTGACTGTGCCCTGGATGTTACATGCCACGGAGGGAATCTTTTATCTTCTTGCTGCATTATATTTTGGGTTTCTGTTTCTGAAGCTGATCCTAAGCCATGCAATGCACTCACCCTTCACACCAAGGCAATTCTTAACAATGTGCACTTCCTAAGAGGGGCTCTGGTGGACCAGTTGTTCGTATTTCATACACGAAACTTTCTGTAGGAAGGGAGGATGAGCGACATTTCCTTAAGTAGAGATGCCAGAGTAAAGGCACTTTAGGCAGAGGACTATTTCATGAGGAAACATTCAGGAAAGTGCAAAGAATTTCTGGGGAATAAATAACAACAGTAACAGCAACAACTCCATGCAATTTAGGTGGCACATAGGGGGATTCTGGAAGACAAAGGTGGAAAGGTGGAGGAAGGGAATAGAGGGGTATATCCGTTAGTCTTTGCTTCTTTGCTGGGTAACAAAACACCCCAACCTTTGGAATCTTAAAACAATTTTTGGTTCACTACTTAATGGGTTGGCAGTTGGGACTGGCAGCGATGGGTCAGTTGTGCCCTTTCACCTGAGATTACTCAGGCAGCCGACAGTCAGAAAGTCACTTAGGATTGGACCACCTCATTTACGTGTCTAGGTGATAGGTTGATGGCCGGTGTGGCTCAGTTCTTCTCTATGCTGTCAATTCAGCTGTTTGGCTCTGGCTTGTTCATATGGCAGCAGTGTTCCAAGTACAGCATAGAAGGCAAGACTCAATGCTCAAGTACTTTTGAAACCTGTAGTTGTTTCACATTAGCAAGTCATCCACCAAGACCACATCTGAGTGGTCTTTAATTGGTGTGGAAGGAGAGGCACAGACCTAGAGACCAATCTTAAATATAGCCAAAAACTGTCTTAAAAAAAAGTAAACTTAGTTTTATAGAACAGATTTAAATTTAAAGAAAAATTAAGAAGATGGTACAATGTGTATTAAGTTGCCCAGGTAGAGGCAACTGGTAAGTAATAGAAGGTAGCATTTAGTACCCCTTGTTATTAACATTTTATATTAATGTGTCATATTTGTTACAGTTAGTGAATTAATACTGAATAGTGATATTGATATAGTGAATTAATTGATATATTGATATAATATTGATATAGTGAATTAACACTGATATAGCTAATAATCAATACTTTATGGGCTAAAGCCCAGACTTTATTTCTTTAGTGCTGATTTAATATACTATTCTAGGATCCCATGGGGATACCACATTACTTTTAGTTGTCTTATCTCCTTAGAATCCTCTCGGTTGTGACATTTTCTCATCTCCTTATTTATGACAACTGGGACTGTTCTGTGGAGTACCAGTCAGATATTTTGTAGGGTGTACTCTGTTGGAATTAGATGTTTTTCTTATGATTAGACTCAAGTTACGGGTTTTGGAAGGAAGACCACAGTGGTGAAGTGCCCGTTTTATCATATCATACCAAAGGTACATGCTTTCCACATGAATTCCCACAGGTAAGGTGAATCTTGGTCTTATGGCTGAGGTAGTTTTTGTCAGGTTTCTCCACTCTGTTACCTTCCTGCCCACACTCCCACCCCCGCCCGCAATGTGTCCTTTGGAAGGAAGTCACTATGCTGAGCCCATACTTAAGGAGTGGACAATTGAGTATTTACATAGATTACATGGATAAGTGCATGGGAGAGTAAATTAAGAAATTTCTTCTTCCCCATTTATTAATTTAGTCAATGATTTATTTGTACTAGTATGGACTCGTGGACATTTATCATATACTTTGGGTTATAATCCAATAATGCTTTTTTATTTTGTTTCTCAAATTTTCCAGCTTTGGTGGTGAGAAGCTATTTCAGTTGGCTCTTGGACACCTGTGATATGCCCCCATCAATCGCAGGTCAAAGCAGCCTAGAAATCCAAGGCACACGAGTGTAAGCAGTAGATGACATAAGGCACGGAAGATGAAAAGGGGAAGATGCACGAGGACAACCAAAGGGGAGTTGGAAATAAGAAAAGTCTTAACCCTTTTTTTTCATATGAACTGCAAAAGATAAGAATTATCATCTCATTGCAGCAGATTTCATGGTTGAAGATATCATGGGGAAAACAAGATGTTGACTATGTTATTATCACCAAAAGAATACTTTTAGAAAGTTCAAGGGTACAGAGAGTTTTTACTGTTGAACAGAGATGCAACAGAATGGAAGGAGCTAGTAAAGTGTTCAGCAGAGATAGAGGATAGTGGAAGAGGTGGGGAGAAAAGTGGAGATTTAGCTTTGTGAATTAAAAGTGTGCTTATGTTAAAACACCTCAGTATGAGCCCCAGACTAGAGATTTGGTAGTTACATAAATGAATAAAAATATCTTCTGACAAATGGCAAATTAGTAACTCATACATTCTTACTCAAATAATTATTCAGGACAAGAATGAATGAAGAGCATATGCTCCGTGTTTAAGCTATCAGTACTTAGATGAGTTGTTGATGATAAGGGAAGAATTTTAAATTAGAGCCACAATCTTGCAGAATATGTTTAGGGAATACTGGAAACCCTGGCACTTTAAATATTCACATGGAAAAGTCGTAACGCAAGTGACTTTTTACAATACATTAAAAAATTGCATAATGATATATGGGTTGTATCATTAGCTATTCTTAGGTTGGGGAGAAGGAAATATAATGGTTCTTTCTCCCACAATACGCTTTGCATTCCAAAATATTTTGCAATTGAATGTGAAAATATTTTGCAAAAACCCCCTCACTTTGGGTTTTTATTTGGGGAGAAATGGAGGGTGGGGAGAGTATTCTAAAAAGCATTTATTTTTTTATTCTTTTTTCCTCTTACATTCTTTTTTAAAAATATATTTTATTAATTATGCCATTACAGTTGTTCTATTTCCCCCCTTCAATCCCCTCCACCCTGCACACCCCCTCCCCCACCATTCCCCCCATGTCTCAAGTTCTTTAGATTCTATATTTCCCATACTATTCTTGCCCTCCCCTATCTATTTTCTACCTACTGTCTATGCTACTTATTTTCTGTACCTTCTCCCCCCTTCTCCTTCTCCCACTCCCCTGTTGCTAACCCTCCATGTGATCTCCATTTCTATGGTTCTGCTCCTGATCTAGCTGTCCTCTTAGTTTGCTTTTGTTTTAGGTGTGGTTGTTAATAACTGTGAGTTTGCTGTTCTTTCACTGTTCATCTTTTTTCTCTTCTTTTTCTTAGATAAGTCCCTTTAACGTTTCATATAATAAGGGCTTGGTGATGATGAACTCCTTGAATTTGATCTTATCTGAGAAGCACTTTCTCTGCCCTTCCATTCTAAATGAAAGCTTTGCTGGATAGATTAGTCTTGGATGTAGGTCTTTGGATTTCATGACTTGGAATACTTCTTTCCAGCCCCTTCTTGCCTGTAAGGTCTCTTTTGAGAAATCAGCTGACAGTCTGATGGGAACTCCTTTGTAGGTGACTGTCCCCTTATCTCTTGCTGCTTCTAGGATTCTCTCCTTCATTTTAATCTTGGTTAATGTAATGATGATGTGCCTTGGTGTGTTCCTCCTTGGTCCACCTTCTTTGGGACTCTCTGAGCTTCCTGGATTTCCTGGAAGTCTATTTTTTTTGCCAGATTGGGGAAGTTCTCCTTTATTATTTGTTCAAATAAGTTTTCCACTTGTGGCTGTTCCTCTTCCCCTTCTGGTACCCCTATAATTCGGATGTTGAAACATTTAAAGATGTCCTAGAGGTTCCTAAGCCTCTCCTCATTTTTTTTGAATTCTTGTTTCTTCATCCTTTTCTGTTTGGTCATTTTTTTCCTCCTTCTGGTCCACTCCTTTGATTTGAGTCCCAGTTTCCTTTCCATTACTATTGGTTTCCTGTGCATTTCCCTTCATTTCAATTAGTTTAGCCTTTATTCCTCTAATTTGTGACTAAAATCAACCAGTCCTGTGAGCATCCTGATCACCAGTGTTTTGAACTGTGCATCTGAAAGTTTGGCTATTTCTTCATTGCTTAGATTTATCAGCTCTTGGGCTCTGAGTTGTTCTTGAGCCATGTTTTTATCTGTTTGTGCCTGTTATGAATGAGGAACAGAGCCTTAGGTGTTTACCAGGGCGGGGCCATCCAGGTTGCTGGTTTGTGACACTGTATGTGGGGGCGGGGTCAGAGAGGGAGCAAAAGTGGTCCCCTCTGCTGCTTCTTGCCACTGGGGCCTGTGCGATTTGTCTCACTGCTAGCTCTTTCACCCGTTTATCTGAGCTCGAATGTGTGACCGGGATCAGCCCTCAGTGGGTCTGCCCACTTCTCCACACCTGGGATCCTCCCATGGCTGGTGGCGCACCTGGGTCTCACGCCAGGGTCAGTCAGGTGGATCTTTCCTACCTGACCCCGATCTGCTGCTGGCTCTGCCCCTCTTGCCGGTTTCGCTGAAGGGTTCGTTGTTGTCAGACTTCCATATAGTTCAATTTTCTGTGGTTTGGCTGCGTTTTTGTTGCTAAAACTTCATTGTTTTTAAACTTGGTTGTGCGAGAATGTGCAGTGCTTCCACCTATGCCTCCATCGAGGCAGAAGTCTCCTTTTTATTCTTGTTTATGCTATTACAGTTGTCCCAATTCTTCCCCCTTTGCCCTCCTCCACTCAGCCCAACCCCCTCTCCCACAGTGCATCCCCACACCACTGTGCATGTCCATGGGTCATCCATACATGTTCTTTGACTAGTCCCTTCTTTCCCCTTTTTCTCCCATTCCCCCCTTTCTCACCTCTGGCAGCTGTCAGTTTGTTCCCTGTTTCCATGTCTCTAGTTCTGTTTTGCTCATTAGTTTATTTTGTTCATTAGCTTCCTTTTAGAGGTGAGATCATATGGTATTTGTCTTTCATCACCTGGCTTATTTCACTTAACATAATAGTCTTCAGTTCCATCCATGCTGTCTCAAAAGGTAAGAATTCCTTCTTCCTTTCTGCTGTGTAATTATTCCATTGTGTAAAAGTATTCCCTTTTCTCCACCTTCCCACCAACACTCACTGTTTATTGATTTGTTAATGATGGCATTCTGACAGGTGTGAATTGATACCTCGTTGTGATTTTACCTTGCATCTCTCTGATGGCTAGTGACGCTGAGCACTTTTTCATATGGCTATGGGCACTTTGTATGTCTGTCCAACTTGGAGAGGTGTCTATTCAGGTCCTTTGCCCCTTTTTTAATTGGACTGTTTGTCTTCCTGATTGAGTTGTATGACTTATTTATATATTTTGGAGATAAAACCTTTGTCCAATATATCATTGGCAAATACATTCTCCTATACAGACAGTCAGTTCCTTTTTTTTTTGATGATAGTTTCTTTAGCTGTGCAGAAACTTTTTAATTTGATGCAGTCCCATTTATTTCCATTGCCCTAGGAAATACATCAGCAAAAATATTGCTATCTGAAATTTTACTACCTGTGTTTTCCACTAGGACTTTTATGGTATCACAACTTGTATTTAAGTATTTTATCCATTTTGTGTTTATTCTGGTATATGGTGTAAGTTGGTGATCTATTTTTATTTTTTTGCATGTGCCAGTCCAGTTCTGTCAGTACCATTTATTGAAGAGACTATTTTTACTCCATTGTATGCTTGTATCCTTCATCAAATATTAATTGACCACAGAGACATGGATTTATGTTTGGGGTCTCTATTCTGTTCCATTGATCTGTCTGTTGGTTCTTATTCTAGTACCAGACTGTTTTGATGACAGTGACCTTGTAGTATAGTTTAATATCAGGTATGTGATCCCTCCAACTTTGTTATTCTTTCTCAGGATTGCTGAGGGTATTCAGGGTGTTTTTTTGGTTTGATATACAGTTTTGAAATATTTGTTCTAGACTTGTGAAATATGCCATTGGTGTTTTAAATAGGAATTACATTGAATCTATAGATTGCTTTGGGTAGTATGAACATTTTAATGATGTTAATTCTTCCAATTCATGAACAGAGTATATGCTTCCATTTATTTGTATTTGTACCTTCTTCAATTTCTTTCTTATTATTCTGTAGTTTTCTGAGTAGAGGTCTTTTACCTTCCTGGTTAAGTTTATTCCTAGGTACTTTATTATTTTTGTTGTTGTTGTTATTATAGTAAATGGAATTTTTTCTTAGCTTCTCTTTCTGATAGTTCATTGTTGGTGTACAAAAATGCCATTTATCTCTGTTTTAAAATTTTTAATATATTTTAGACAAGATTGGGTGTATTCAGGGTGGTATAACTGTAGAGAAATTTTTAATATATTTTATTGATTATGCTATTACAGTTGTCCCATCCCCCCACCCTTATTTCTCTCTGCAAGGGGTAAGGTTTATTCCCCCAAACCTTCTTGTCTGCAAGGTTTGTTTTGAGAAATCAGTTGACAGTCTGATGGGAACTCCTTTGTAGGTAACTATCTTCTTTTCTCTTGCTGCTTTTAAGATTCTCTCCTTATCTTTAATCTTGGCTAATGTAATCTTGGCAAATTATGATTTGCCTCAGCGTGTTCCTCCTTGGAAGTCCAACTTCTTTGGGACTCTGAGCTTGTTGGATTTCCTGGAAGTCTATTTCCTTCGCCAGATTGGGGAAGTTCTCCCTCATTATATTTTCAAATAAGTTTACAGTTCCTTGCTCTTCCTGTTCTACTAGTACCCCTATGATTCAGATGTTGGACTGCTTAGAGTTGTTCAGCAGGTTCCTAAGCCTCTCCACATTTTCTTGAATTCTTGTTTTTTTAATTCTATTCTTATTGAAAATTTCTTTCTTCCTTCTGGTCCACACCATTGATTTGAGTCCCAGTTTCCTTCCCATCACTGTTGGTTCCCTGTACATTTTTCTTTATTTTGCTTAGCATAGACTTAATTTTTTCATCTATTTGTTTTGCAACCATATTCAACCAATTCTGTGAGGATCCTGATTACCAGTGTTTTGAACTGTGCATCTGATAGGTTGGCTAATTCTTTGTCACTTAGTTGTATTACTTCTGGATCTTTGATCTGTTCTTTCATTTGGGCCATTTTTTGTCTTGATGTCCCTATTATGTAGTAAGGGGCAGAGCCTTAGGTGTTCACCAGGGAGGGGCAGCCCACATTGCTGCATTGTGATGCTGTATGTGGGGGAGGGGTCTGAGAAGAAATAATGCTGCTTGCTCTGCTCTCTGCCCATTTTCAGTCATTTCCGCTGTTTCCCACAATAAAATTGGGTTTTTCTGGTGCTGATTTCCTGGTGGGTGGGCTTGTATATATTCTAGGACTGTGTTGGTCTCTCCAACGAACTCTCCTTTGAGGCTGGGAGTTTCTCCCACTGCCAACTCAACCCCCACAGGTGTTATCAATCAGAGGTTTGAGGCTTTATTTCCTGGTGGTGGAACCCTGGGTTGCTCTGTCTATCTCACTCCCCCATTGTTCCTCCTGTTTTATCTGCATGCAAATGTGGAACCGCCCAGTCTGCAATCTGCTGCCATGCCAGGTCCACCAGCCTCCACCTTGCCAAGGGTCCTCTCTGCCCAGCTGCCTGTCTCTGCTCCTCCTACTGGTCCGGATGAGTGTTTCTTCTTTAACTCCTTGGTTGATAGACTTCCATACAGTTCAATTTTCTGTCAGTTCTGGTCGTTTTTTGTTTTTAAATTTGTTGTTGTCCTTCTTTTGATTGTGCGTGGGGGCACAGTGTGTCTACCTATGCCTTCATCTTGGCCAGAAGTCAGCCATTGATTTCTGAATATTGACTTTGTATCTTGCTACTTTTCTTTTTTTTTTAAATTTTATTTATTTATCTTTAGAGGGGAAGGGAAGGAGAGAGGGAGAGAAACATCAATGTATGGTTGCCCCTCGTGCATCCCCTGTTGGGAACTGGCCTGCAGGGAACCTGCCTGCAACCCTGGCATGTGCCCTGACTGGGAATCGAACCGCGCTTATCTGGTTGGCAGGCCCGTGCTCAATCCACTGAGCTACACCAGTCAGGGCGTATCTTGCTACTTTTCTGAATTCACTTATTAGTCGAGTAATTTTTTTGGTGGAGCCTGTAGGGTTTTCTATGTACACTATCATGTTGTCTGCATAAATAGTGACAGTTTTTTTGTCCTTCTTTCCAATTTGGTTTTTTATTTCTTCTTCTTGCCTGATTGCTGTGGCTAGGACCTCCAGTACTATGTTAGAAGTGGACACCCTTGTCTAATTCCTCATTTTAAGGGAAATGTTTTTAGTTTTTGCCCAGTGAGTGTGATATTGGCTGTAAGTTTCTTGTATATGTACTTTATTATGTTGAGATGTGCTCCCTCTATTCCCACTTTGCTGAGTGTTATCATAAATCAGTGCTGGATTTTATCAAATGCTTTTTTTGCATCTGTTTACATGATCTTGTGATTTTTGTCTTTCACTTTGTTTATGTGAGGTATTACATTTATTGATTTGCAGATATTGGACCATCCTTGCATCCCTGGAATAAATCCCATTTAATCATGTTGTATGATCTTTTTAATGTATTGCTTGATCAGGTTTGCTAGTATTTTATTGAGAATGTTTGCATGTATGCTTACCAGGGATATTGACCTGTAATTTTCTTTCTTTGTTGTGTCTTTACCTGATTTTGGAATACTGGCCTTGTAAAAAGACTTTGGGAGTCTTCCCTTCTCTTGAATTTTTAGAATAGTTGGAGAAGGATAGGTATTCGTTGAATGTTTGGTAAAATTCATCTGTGAAGCCATCTGGTCCAGGGCTTTCATGTGCTGGCAGTTTTTTTAGTACTGCTTCAAATCATAGTTATTAGTGGTCTATTCAGGTTTTCTGCTTCTTCCTGATTTGGTTTTGGAAGATTATATATTTCTAGAAACTTATCCATTTTGCCCAGATAGTTCAATTTCTTGGAATATTGTTGGTTGTTCATAATAGTTTCTTACAATCCTTTGTATTTCTGTGGTATCCGTTGTTATTTTTTCTTCTTTCACTTTTTATTTTATTTATTTTGGTCTTCTCTCTTTTTTCCTTGATGAGTTTGGTTTAAGGTTTGTCAATTTTGTTTATATTTTCAAAGAATCAGCTCCTGGATTCATGGATTCTTTGAATTGGTTTTTTAGTTTCTTTGTCATTTAATTCTGCTCTGATTGTGATTACTTCCTTCCCTCTTTTTGCTCTGGGCTTTGTTTGTTGTTGTTTTTCCTCCAGTTCTTTTAGATGTAGGGTTAGGTTGTTTATTTGAGATTTTTCTATCTTTGTTTGGGTAGGCCTGCCTGTATTGCTATGAACTTCTCTCTCAGGACTGCCTTCACTGTGTCCCATAGGTTTTGGGTTATTGTGTGTTCATTTTCATTTGATTTCAGGTACTTTTTGATTTCTTCCTTGATCTCATTGTTAACCCATTCATTATTTAATAACATGTTATTTAGCCTCCATATATCTGAATGTTTTTGAGTTTTTTTCATGAGTTTGTTTTTTTAATTTCAAGTCATTGTGATCAGCGAAGATGCTTGATATGATTTTAATTTCCTTGAATTTGTTAAGGCTATTTTTGTGTCCTGACATGTGATCTATCTTTGAGAATGATCCATGTACATTTGAGAAGAATGTATATTTTCTTCTTTGGGGTGAAGTGTTCTGTAAATATCAATTAAATCTGTTTGATCTAGAGCAGTGGTGTCAAACTCATTTTCATTGGAGGCCATATCAGCCTTGTGGTTGTCTTCAAAGGGCCAAATGTAATTTTAGGACTGTGTAAATGTAACTACTCCTTAACTAGGGGCAGGGAGCTCAGCACTGCCGCCAGGTAGAAACAAGGTGTTGGTCAGGATAAAACTAGGTGGAGGGCCAAATTCAGCCTGCAGGCCAGGTGTTTGCCACCTGTGATCTAGAATGTCATTCAGTGCTGAAATAATTTTTTGATTTTTTTTTGTGGGAGATCTATTCATTGTTGAGAGTGTCATGCTAAAATCCCCTAAACTGAGGGAAAAGAGAATATCCTCCTTTAATTCATCTCTCACAACCCCTCACCTCAACCCTGCCACCTCCAGCCTCTCCCTCATGTCACTGGAAAACTGGATTTGGAGAACATAAATCCAAAGAGATCAAAGATCTCCATGAATCTCTTTTGAGTAACAAAGAGGATAGAATAGAAACTAGATTCAAGTTGAACTTTGAAAACAGAAACATCTGAAATTTTGGGGATGAAGAACTGAACAATCGAAAATGACCCAAAATAATATAATAGAATTGTCTCCTGCAGGGAGAAATCTGGGTCAGAAGTTTGCATCTGTGATTTAATGTTGCCTTCTGTTACTAGTTATCTGTCCTTGGACAGATTAATTCACACTAGAAAGTTTCTTTATTCATGGGATTCTGAAGACTTAATTATACCATGTATATAGGTTTTTCTTTATAGTTTTTTAATAGAATGAACTTTAAATTTAGAGAAAAGTTGCAAGTGCAACATAATTAACTTTTTTTTCATAAACCATTTGAGAGTAAGTTGCTGACATGGGAGCACCGTACCTGTGAATACTTCCATGTGTATTTCCTACAATGGCATTTCCTACATAATCATAATCAATATATTACTATTATCTACTCTTCAGACCTCATTTAAATTTCATCAGTTGTCTCTATATATCCTTTAAAGGAAAAGAATCCAGTCCAGAATCAAATGTTGCATTTAATCATCATCTTTTTTTAGTCTCCTTCAATATGGAAGAGTTCCTTGGTCTTTAATTGACTCTCATGACCTTGATATTAATGAAGATAAAAGATTATTTTATAAAATATCCCACTATTTGTGTTCTTCTAATGTGTCCTTGTGACTAAATTTAGGTTCTGTGTCTCTGTCAGAAACATCACAGAAATAATGCTGAATTCCTCTCATTGCATCCTATTAGGTGGCCCAAAATTTGGATTCGTCTCCACTGTATTACCACAAATTTAGTGCATTAAAACTACATAAGTTTATCTTAACTTCTGGAGATCAGAAGCCTGATATGGGTTCACCAGGTTAAAATGAATGCAAGATGGCATTTCTTCTGCAGGCTGTAGGGGAGAATCTGGTAGTTTCTCTTTTTTAGCTTTTAGAGGCTGCCTGCATTTCTCAGCACATAGCCCTCTTTCATCTCCAGAACCAGTAACCATATCACTCTGAACTCTGCTTTCATCATATCTCCTTCTCTGACTCCTTTTTCTGTCTCCCTTTTCCACTTTAAAGTATCCTTGTAATTACATTGGACCTACCTGGATAAATGAGGATACTCTCCCCATCACAAGACACTTAACCACATCTGCAAAATCCCTTTTCCTGTCAAAGGTAACATGTTCATAGGTTTTGGAAATCAGGATGTGGACATCTTGTGTAGCGAGCATTATTCTACCTGCCATACCAATTTTTGGTAATGTTCATTTTAATCACTTGATAAAGGTTTTTCAGTTTTTCCATCGTAAAGTTACTTTTTCTCTCACTATAACTAGTAACTTTTATGGGTGAAATTCTTTGGGACTATGTCAATACTCTATTTTCATCAACTTTCTTTTTTCTTTCTTTCTTTCTCTTCTTTCTTTCTTATTGATATTTATGAATTCTAAAATATATTTTAAATTGTTATTCATAAAGTAAGTAAACAAATAAACAAACTTCTTATTCCAGGCTCATCTTGTATTTTTTTTAACCCCATCCTTTGAATCAGTCATTTTCCCAAGAAGGTCTGGTTTCCCTTTAATGGAGAGTGGTATTTGGAAATCAAGAATTGGGTACTAGGTATTGTTATTACTATGGGAATGTTACTGTTACCAGGCCTCTCAGTGGACAAAAATTTATACACATCTTCACAAATAGACTTGTACAAGAATAGTTATGCAGCTTTATTCATAAAAGCTTAAAACTGGAGCTTTTCATGCACAGGAGAGTGCATGAACATTGTGGTATATTCATATATTAGAATAATGCTTAGCAGCACTTAAAAATATAGAAGAGTCACTGGCTGACTCTTCTATAAAAGAAGAGTCAGTCTATATATTTAATATAGAAGAGTCAACTAGCTACTGCTCAGTTGCTTAGAGTCTCATCCTGAGATGCTAAGGTTGTGGGTTTAATCCATGGTCAGGGCACATGAAAGAATAAACTAATGACTTTTTCCAGGGGTGATGACCTCCCCACAATGAAATGCCTCTTGCAAAGGATCTCCTTCATCCCTCTCCAGAAGAGAAGTAGAACCACAAGAAGAAGTTCCTGGTGCAGAGATCCAGTTCCTCCTCCATGGGTATGAAGTGCCCAGGATGCTGTAAAATCACCATGGTTTAGCCATGCACAAATGGTAGTTTTGTGTGTTGGCTGCATCACTGTCCTCTGTCAGCCTATGGGAGGAAAAGCAAGGCTTCGAGAAGGATGCTCCTGTACAGGGAAGCAGCACTAATAAAAGTACTCTGGATCAAGATGAGTGGGGAACCATCCCAATAACCACATTTTGGATAAAAAAGAATCAACCAGTGAATGCATAGATAAGTGGAACACAAATTGCTCTCTTTCTCTCTCTCTCTCTCCCCCTTTCTCTGTCTTTCTCTAAAATCAATAGTAAAGAAAAACTTTAAAAATAGAAGAAAGAACAAATGATATATGCAGTTATGGAGTGTACCCATTGAATTGTGCATGTAAGATTTATACATTTCATTGTATAGTAGTTTTAATTCAATTTAAGAAAATAGGCTCTGCAGAGAGGCTTGTAAGCCTTATCTTGCCCTTTCTTCCTGGCAGTCATTGTGTAACATTGAGTATGGAAGTCTTGAGATAAGGATGGCAGAACAAGCAGATAGAGTGTAAATTCCTCACAACTTTGTAGGACCACATATCATTCCTGAAACTGCATATCTCTAGAATTGTGTGTGTGTGTGTGTGTGTGTGTGTGTGTGTGTGAGAGAGAGAGAGAGAGAGAGAGAGAGAGAAAGAGAGAAGGGAGAGACGAGAAAGGTGAAAGAGGTTAAAATCCTAGTGGCTTTGAGCCATTATAGTTGAGCCTTGTTGTAGCAGCCCAAACCATTTCTCAACTGATACATTTACCCTGATCTCTTTCTCTTTCATCTTGTTTAGTATTTCTAAACCTAAATGTTTAGAGAAATTCTCAGTCCTGAGGGAGAATGAAGTAGTTATTTTACATGGCAATAATTGCCTATTCATAAGGAATATTCTACAGGATATTAATGTTATAAAATAATTTTACCTTTAAATAAACTACATTAGTCTTTTATGTATGACTAATTATAAATTATTGAGAATTGTAAATTCCCAGTATGGGAATACATTCTACTCACTTCTCAACTATCTTTTGGCCATCAAAACTTTTTTGTTCAATGGTGCATCAGAATGAATCAGAATATAATATTGGAGCTAGCATCCTAGGTCAAGTGTGAAACTTGGAATGAAATTTTAACTGTAAACAACTCTTTCTGTTGGGATTTACCCTCTTTCCCACCACCTCACTTCAGCAGGGTATGTAACTTGCTTTAATCTGTTATCATAGACCAGTCATTTATTTCTTACCTTGGCAGAACAATAGAAAAGCTTGCCAAGACAGTATTTGGATTTTTAGAGTCATTTTTAGAGTACAATTGTAACAGGGTCCAGAACTTGGGCTGTTCCATAATATAGGATAATAGGCCTTGCCGGGTGAAGGGCCTCATGGAGCAGGGCTATTGAGAGTTATTTAAAAGCAGGACAGCTTCATACTTGATATGCAAAAAAGGTTATTTTGTATATCAATAACAGCAGACTAGTTTTTCAGTCAGAATGGAGCCAGAGTGTGCATAACATGGACCCATGACATAACTGGGAAGCAGCTCCACTTGGTTCTAGTGCCTGCCTGAGAGTTGGAGATGGTTCGCTCCATGCCATGGGGTCAGGCCATGGGGCCACACCTGCTGGGACTAACTATGGCAGCCCAGAAAGGCCGAAACTGTGGGAGTGCTGGCAGGTGTAGCCGATTGTGGGAGGAGTTGGAAACGGGTTATGGGAGAGGTTCCAGGCTGGGATTTAAACTAAAGGCAGACTACCTCAAGGGATGAGAGAGACGGTGCAGGACTAGGGATGGAGGGTAACATAGGACAATGAGAGAGGACAATGTGAGACATTGTGGGGAAGAAAAGGGGTGAAAGGACCCCCTGGTGGGTCATGAGAAGGCGCCACGCCGTTTTGGACTAAGAACTGGAGACCCAGGTGACACAGCCGATGGTGCTGGAGACTGAGGAAAACCTGCCCAGCTAAGCACAGATGACTGAGAGGAACCAGGAGAAGTGAGCTGCAGACTTCTGTTCTTTTCCTTCTGGAGGATAATACTTCTGATTGGCATGCTTTGAGACTGGCCTGACTGGGTAAAGGTGTGGGAGGCAGGAGGACTGTGTGTGTTTGTGGGTGCTTTAAGGGACTTTGGGATTTTAATGGCAACATTCTGTCGTTACTCTAAACCTGTATAACTTTTGAATAAATAGTTCCTTTCCTTTTACCAAACTCTGGCATTGAGAGCCACCTGCTGCCCTAAGGGCAGCGGGCAAAGAACCCACAGTGACAAAAAGACCCTGGGGGAGGGGGCTTGTTTTGATAACAGTATCTGCTACCAGCCCACCGCCACCCTGAAAGTCCATTCTGTAACCTAGTGGCCTCCCGTCTTCTGTCCTGCCAGTCTTGCCCCTCCCTTTTTAGTCTATTATTCTTGACAGTCTGGGCCTCTGAGGTTCTTCTCACGTCCAAGGCCTCTGTGAACTCTGTGCATCTGCACGTCAACCCCTAGCAGGCATCGCTCATTTACACAGTGATGTGAAAGGTGCCTCCGGGAATATCCAGTGGGTCAGCTGCAGTCCCACTCTGACTTTTTTGGCTTCCTGCGTGCACCCATTTTCCAACAGACTCTATGTTCTAGGTTTCACTATTCATGAATTATGACTTTTTTCACTTTTCTAGTTTCTAACTCTTCTTGTTTTTTTTTTATTTAAAAAATTTTTATATATATTTACTTAATGATTTGAGAGAGAGAGTTGATTCTTGTATGTGTCCTGACTGGGGATTGAACCCATTACCTTGGCATATTCGGATGACCCTCTAACCAACTGAGCCACCCGGTCAGGGCCCTCTTCTTGATTTTCTTATCCTTATTTTCATCTTTTGTTTGTGAGCATCTGACATATTGTTCTGGAAACTGACTAGGGCTGGAAACTGGTATCCCCCATCCAAGTACTAACACTTCTCAATTATCTCCCTTTCCCTGACAAATGCTCTTCTGCTTAAAACGGTCTTTTACCTAGATGCTACTTTGCAGACATATGAGGGAAAGCTAAAAAGGGAGGAATGTTTGAAATTCAAGATTACTATGTGTTGTGAATATTTGGGGGTGAGGTGGGCTTTTCCTTTCTTCTCAGTACTTTAGATTCCCTTTTGAGATTAAAAATTTAAAAGGATCACGAGACAAATAGCAACAGAACGGTTGCCCAGCTGGTAACCTCGAACTGTAACCTGGCTGAATATATTTAATAGCTGAAGAAAGAACACATCATTCAGATGGTGCTGAGGCTTGTCAGGCCCTGACATTTCAGAAAAAGAAAGACCATAAAGGTTCACTGTGCCTAGGGACACGAGACCTTGACCTAGAGAGAGCATAGAACTGACACCAACCATTCTGTTTATAATCCCCAAGAAATCTTTGGATTACAAACTAACTTCCCATGCAGTGTTCTTATAGATAAAGAATGTGCAGGCCATGGCAATGAGTGGCAGTAAACACTTTCTTTTGCAAATTAATATACTTGAATTTGACTTTATATAATCAACCTTTGTGAGCTGGATTAGTGGGATGCTACACTGTGTATGGGCAGGCAGGTTCATGAGCTTTCAAGGATGACAGCCAACCATGTGAGGAATTTACCAAGCTATTGCCACCCTGCTGGTAGCTGAAGGAGTAGCTATTCACTCTTCCTAGTCATTTTTCTTCCCACCACTGCTGTGCATGCGAGTACATTTTCTTCAGATTTCTGGTCCATGTAACTCACATTAAACAGGTGTGTAAGCGTTGCTGGCGTACCAGTATCCCTGTACTTTCACCATCTGCTTCCTGCTTCCTTTCTGGGGTGACTATATCAGCAGGAAACAGAGGGATATTATGACCGCACATGGGAAATTGGGTAAAGGAAGGAAAGGACTTCCTAACAGGTGCTCATTGTAAGTTTTGTTTCTTTTAAATTTTTACTTATTGTAATTTAATGTATTGATTTTAGGAAAAGAGTCCAGACATTGATTT
This sequence comes from Artibeus jamaicensis, assembly GCF_021234435.1. NCBI lineage: Eukaryota > Metazoa > Chordata > Mammalia > Chiroptera > Phyllostomidae > Artibeus > Artibeus jamaicensis. The sequence goes on along the minus strand of NW_026521972.1, from coordinate 5,567,919 downwards.
GCCTAAAATACTTTTTTCTTCTGGAAAAAGAGAGAGGAGGTTCTGATGATCCTACTCTGTTCTGTCCAGTCCACATATCCTAAATTTTATTGTTCCTGCTGAGGTTAAAAGTATCATTCTCAGCAAGGATTTCTGCCGGTCACTATGTGGGTTTGAGGCTTAGGTTTCCTTCACAACGGTGAGGTGAGAAAATAGGAAATTGATATGTTTATTTACTTATTTGGGTAACTTCCCCTGAGTTGAGTTTTGCTGGTTCCATATCGACAAGACAAACCTGGGTAATTTCCTTTTATTCCAGCCTTTCTCTGTAGAAACGTCTGAATCAACACGCGCAGCTGTTTAGTGACGGTAATGTAGATTCCCACCCAGCTTCTTCAGCGCCACAATCTGAACTGTTTGTAGGTGGCCAAAATAATTAGCTTGGCTGTGGGGCCATACTATTCGGTGACATTTTATGACCATAATTACATTGTTTAGGCTTCAGTTTCTCATAATGAAAGTGCAAAATAGAGTATTTGATGGGTTGATTTATTGGCGATTATAGCATTATTTGACTTTTTGAAAGGATCACATTCTCCAACACATGAGAGAATACACTTAGGTTTACTGTCAGAATTGAGTTGACTGAAACTCTTTTTTAAAAAAAAAAATTATTTTTAGTCCTGGCTGGTGTAGCTCAGTGGATTGAATGCAGGCCTGCAAATCAAGGGATGGCGGATCGATTCCCAGTCAGGTCACATGCCTGGGTTGCAGGCCAGTTCCCAGGAGGGACGCACAAGAGGCAGCCATACACTGATATTTCTCTCCCACTCTCCTTCCCTTTCCCTCTAAAGATAAGTAAATAATAATAAAAAAGAAGTTCTTTTAAAAAACATTTTTTTTAGAGAGAGGGGAAGGGAGAGAGAAAGAGAAGAAGAGAAACATCGACTGGTTGCCTCTTGCAAACCCCCAGTTGGGAACCTGGCCTACAACCCAGGCATGTACCCTGATTGGAAATCGAACCTGGAGCATTTCAGCTCAAAGGCCAGTGTCTCAACCACCTGCCCCACACCGGCCAGAGCTGAAATTCTTAAACGTAACATGAGAGAATGATGTCCATGTGGATGGCTGCAAGAACAGATCTCCTTTCTGGTCTTGTTTATGTTGAGAACGTGAAACTTCCCATGCTGAGTAACACTCGTACGGTGGTAACAAATGCTCACAAATTATGTATCTTTGTTCGGTGGTAACAAATGCTCACAAATTATGTATCTTTAATACGAGGACTGAGAAAGTTTACTGGGGCAGAAATGAGACTGGGGCCTGCCCGCCACATCTTTTTGGCCCACCCCCCGAGGCATGCAATCCCCCCTGAGCTGTGTTAGCTCAGATTCCAAGCTGACTGTATTCTGATTCAGAGGAAATTTAAGGAGAATAGACTGCCACTCAAGTATTAATGTTGTGTAGTTTTCCTCAAATCCCAGTAATTTACAAGCAAATCCCTTTCAAAGAAATCAATTTCTGCGGATCCCCTAGTGATGACAAATATTACTATATAAATACAAACATAAAACTAGATTTAAGGTCCCTGTGCACATAGATCTTGTACATTCATAATCCCCAGTAAATTTACAAGTTAAATATAAAAATAAATAAAACCAAATAAGTTCACATCAACAAGACTTAAGGAGAATGAGGCCATTCTTTAACTGAAAGTAAATTATTTGCAACATAAATACGGTACTGACCCATATAATACAAGTTCTTTTGAATTTAGTATGCCTGTCACTTGATCCCTCAATTCTACTTTTCTCAATTAGAATCACCTTGCAGCCTCAGAGAACATGTCTGCTGGTCTTGATGAGCTGCCTGGTGGGCCCGACCCCCCACACTCATTCTGGAGGGGTCAGATTTCCTGGTGATCATACCCTTCTCAGGCTAGGGTTGCTACACATCCCCATTCACAGTCAGGACTGGGAAAGAGAGAAACTAAGAGGCAGCCAAGTGGACACCTTGCAATCGCACTTCCTCCTCTGTGCTGTGATCGTGTCACAGAGCCCTATGTCTCCTTATTATCATGGTCGCTTACCCATCACGAGATCATGGCTTCTTTCCTTGTCTGATACTCACTGGACACGAGGAGCCCAAAGAGTCCAGGTAGCATCTGTGGCTTTTAGTTCAATAGGATCCTTGCTGTTTCACCAGAGCCCAGAGTTGAGAGAATGGGCAGCTTCAAAGCCCTGTAGTGTGTCACTGGGAGTGATAGAAAGTAGGGACACTCCTGTTTCCATACTTGGTTTCAAACCCATGTATTCTCCTATCAAAAGCACAGAACCATGTAAGTGTCTCGGATGCAAAACACATATTGCCTCCTAGAAAAGCGGTGCCTTATTCTTACAGAATATTGCCTCCAAGCTGGTGCTTCAGCTGCATCTTTAGAAGACCATTCTATTACTCTATCCGATGACAACTTCTGAATGGTGAAGCGTGTGATATGCCCAGTGTATCCCATGCTCATGGGCCCTCTCTTGTGCTTCCTTTGCTGTGAAGTGCGTTATCTAGTCAGATACTGTGTTGTGTGAGATTCCATGCCTATGGATCAGGCATAATAGTGAGGGCTGAGTCCTGAAGGGCAGAAAAAAATCCATACTGATAATAGGTATCTATTCCTGTGAGAAAAAATTGTTGGACCTTTCAGTCTGCTCCTTAAGTGGCCAGTTGGTCTCCTCCAAGACTAGGGCCACAGTATGGGACAGATTTGGTCTCTGTTGCTGGCCGGTAAGGCACTCAGAGGCAGTAGTGGGAGTCTGTGCTGTAGATTCTCCTGCATAGTCCCCACTGCTGCTGCCTCGACTGCCTCACTGTTGTATCTGTTGGCCAGCACTGGGGTGGCTGCTGACAAAGTCGGACTAACATTACCGATCAGCTGATTTTATCTAAGTTGTTTAGTGCCTCTTCCATAGTGGGTCCTTTCTGGTGGTGTTACTGTGTGCTTCAAATATTTTCACTCTTCTTATTCACTCCTGTTTATCTATTCATGTATGCTTTTTTGAAAATTGTCACCCAAGGACATTTTTTCATTGCTTTGAAAGAGAGAGAGAGAGAGAGAGAGAGGAAGCAGAAGGAGGAAGAGGAGGAGGAGGGGAGAAACATTGATGTGAGAAAGAAACATCAATTGGTTGCCTTCTTGTATGCACCCCAAGTGGGGATCAAACCCACAGCCTGGGTATGTGCCCTGACCAGGAATCAAACCTGTGACCCTTCAGTCTACAGGATAATGCTCCAATGAACTGAGCCATACCAGCCAGGGGTCACATATGCTTTCTTGCAGACTTCTGGTACAAAATGTTGGGTTACCCAGGAAGCAGATGCTGAGATGGGTAAGAGTTTCAATGGTTTGTTGAGGAGTAACATCTGTGAATGAAAAGTGGAAAAAGCAGGATTGGGGAGACAGAGCCATTAGACCATGATGCAGTGTTGGCAAAGTCTCTGTCAGCCCTGTGGGTAGTTATGGAACAAAGATTATCTGTTGGAGGGGACTTGCATTGTGTGGACATGGGTAAGCCTTTGTGCCACTACTTTTATGCATCTTCATTGCCTCAGGGCCATCCTAAGAACAGTATGACTTTACCTTGAAACCTGAGATGGACCCTGGTGGAAACAATAGTCAAAGACTGTCAGCCCACCACATTCTTTGCAGCTGGGTGGCTATTTTTGAGGAGTCTGGGGTGTGACCATTGTTCCTCAGTGTCTGCTACAAGTAGGCAGTTGGTAACTGTGCCTGGGGCTTAGATGACTTTCTAGGCCAAAGATGTAAATCTGTGATCTATCTGCACAGCCATAGCTGATGCAACAGGGAATAATCTAACCACTGCGCGTATGTGGAACTTTCTAGGAAGGAGGTGAGTAGTGAGGTGAAGACAGTGTCTGGAATTCCTACAGAGGGGACTCCCACATTTAGTGGCCAGGTGGAAGAGGAAAACTGCAATGAAGGCTCAAGATGGAGTAGTTGGGTAGAGGACCCCAGGAGAGAGCAGGGTCAAAAAATTCAAGGAAAGAGAGTATAATTGATCCAGCTGTTGAAGGCCTTGAGCGATCAAGTAATATAACTCAAGGACTGAAAGATGTCAGTTGAATTTAATGATATGGAGCTCACAGGTGACGATAATGATGGTGTAGAAGCCAAATTCTAGGGGGTTGAGAAACATGGGGGTGGGAATGAGGATGTGGAGATGGGAAGTGTAAATAAATCTTTTCAGAAATGAAAATCTTTTCATTCTACTCTATACTACCTTAGTTCCTTTGAAAATTACCTATCCCAGAGCATTAAATTTTAACACAAATATTCAACTAATGGATATAAATCAATAGGAAAAATTAATAGATAAAATAGATGTTAAAAACACTAAAGAAAAGGCATTCTATTTCAGCAACTTGTACATGTCAGTAAGTGTACCATTGTCTGTATGTAGCCTCCTTTTTCAGAGTATAAGGAAAATAAATGTGACCTTTCTGGAAACACAGACAAATCAATTTGTAGTTGTTTAATAGTTAAGTGAGACAAGTACATTGAAATTAGAGCATTTAGTATGGATTGGCCCTAAAGTTCATTTGGTTTTTCCTGTAGGATAGCTCTTGTGGCTTTTGGTTGTCATTAACTTCATTCAAAACAATTTTGTTAGGTTGTATTGTGACAGTTGTCATATCAGCATGCATTAAAAAATCAAAATTATTAACTTTTTGTGTAGCCACTTTAATATTGAAGATGACAGAAAATATGCAACATTTTTGACATATTATGCTTTATTATTTCAAGAAAGGCAAAAGCACAACTGAACCACACAAAAAAGATTTGTGTCATGTATGGAGAAGGTGCTGTGACTGACTGAATGTATCAAAAGTGGTTTGAGAGGTTTCGTGCTGGAGATTCTTGCTGGATAATGCTCCACAGTTCGGTAGACCAGTTGAAGTTGATAGCGACCAAATTGAGACATTAAATGAGAACAATCAACATTCTGCTATGTGAGAGACAGCCTACATACTCAAAATATCCAATAAAGTCAATATAGTTATTGGTGAAGATGAAAAATGTGTCTTTTATTTTATAGAAAAAACTAAATGGACTTTTTGGCCAACCCAGTACATTAGAACAATTAATATATTAGAAAGATTCTATCTGGGTAGGATAAATTATTTAGAAAGAAGCTGCATAAAGTCGTAAATAGGATACATTTTTATTGGCCTTATCTGTTACTTTGTGTTTTTTAGAAAATAGTAAGAAGTAATCTCATATCCTTTGGAGTATAAAAATGATTTATCATTATAGTGATTTAGGGATGTCTGGCTGATGAAATGGCAGTCTGCAATAAGAGTAGCATACCTCCAGGAAAAGAATTTCATAAGAATTTTTTCATCACCTATTATGAGAGAGACATTATTTCATTTCTCAAGCATGTAAAATAGAAGACAGTATGACTGTATAAGCCATCATCACTTCCAGTATAAGCTGGATTTGTTTGTGATAATCCACTTCTTGGTTGCTGCATCTCACTTTGGGCCCACGGCACTTGCTGGGCCCAAACAAGTAAAGTGTGCAACTTTATTAGTTTTTGCACATGACAAACATTTTTACCTGGCACACTGGAACTGGTAGTTGGTGAGCTAATCAGCAATGTGGCTAAAGCCTAGAATGTTTTTTTCAAATTTTTTTCTTTTTCTTTTTCTCAGACTCTTCAAAAAATCAGTATTTTAAATATGTAATTAAAATTTAAAATATAAATGTATGCTTATTCATCAAATTTTTGGAAGAGAGTCATGGCTTTTTTTTTGCGTATTGGTCTCATGATTGGAGTTTTGTAATCTCAGGTGTACACACAGAAGTCACCACTGACATCTTTCAGTTTTGTTTTCTTAAAATAGCCTGGAAAGTTAAAAACACTTGTGAAGTGAGTTAAGAGAAGGCTCTTATGTTATAAAAAGCTTTCATCTGTATTTTGAAGTGCCTGGCACTGAATCATCTAATTCAATGACATCTAATTCAATAGTTTTTAGTGGTTAACTTTTATTGAGTCACTAAAGTGAACAGACAGTATGATTTGCTTTTTATTACCTAGCATTTCTAAAACACTTAATTTTTATTGAAACAACTTTGTTTTTTATGTATATTTCATTGACTTTTGTGATATTTATCTGAGTCACATATTTACAATGCTAAGACCAATTTGAACAAACAGGTTTGAGCAAACCCAATTGGCTTGATGGCAATATGATTCAACTATTGGGAACAGAAGTGTGTGGACACAAAGGAGAAGACTTAACTACGATTGTGAAGTGTGGCAAGGACCTTAGTAAGTATGTTTTACAGAAGAAATAGCATTAGTTTTCTAGGGCTGTTAAGTGTATGATGTAAGATATTGTTAAAAATGTCTGTTGGGTAGATTCGCTATATAACTACGTCATTGTGATCTTGAAACTTTGCTATGTAATGTTGTAATGGAAGAGTTGAGGAGGCATTCCAGGCGTAGGACTCCAGGGCTCTTTATTCATCAGCAATTCTCTTGGCTTTTTTTTCTCTATGTCTTTGTTTAATCTTCAGGCTTACTTGCTTTATGGTAGCAATTCTAGGTCTCACATTCACACACCCCACCAATCAGAAGAATCACAAGTATCCTTCCATACAGCTTCAGCAGGAGAACAAGGAGGCTCTCTTCTCTAAGCCTTCCAACAAACATCTCTTGTGTCATTGACCTGAGTTGGATCATGTGCCCTTTCCTGAATTAATTACTATCACCAGGTAATGTGGTGGGCTGTTTGGCTTAAACCCATCAATGAATATCCATGAAATGCATGGAATGAATGAAAGAGGAACAATATTGTAATGAAAATTATGGTATGTCCTTTAACATGTTGATTAATTTAATCAACTATAATCCTTGAAACTACAGGTATTACTTTTTAAAGTAGTGAAAACTCATCTAAGGTATTTTTCTATTATTATTATTATTATTATTATTATTATTATAGTGTAGTAGAAGTAAATATGTACATTGCATGGAATAGTGGGAAAATATTACTTTATTTAGTGTGAGAAGAGCATGGCTTAATGACTAAGGACATGGGCTCCAGAGACTCTTCCTGGATTCATATCCAGAAACATGTACAGCTCTAACATGTACCTAGCCCATTACCTTAGACACGTTTTATAACCTAAGACCTCAGTTTTTTCATCTCTAAAGTGTAAAGCATCATACAGTTGTGGGGATTAAATAAAATACTCCATGTAAAGTAGTACAGTTTCTGGATGTACTCAATAAATGCTAGTATTGTCAGGATGCGATCACAGTGAGTTGCCCTTACTACCATCTCACTACCTAGAAGGCTCCTGGAGCCCTGGAATCAAACTTTGTGTTGCAGCTTTGAAAGAACTGTTTGTAACTTGAAAACCCCTCCTGTGTATTGTTCTAAGTAAAGTGATAAATTCGTCAGTTATTTTTCTTGCTCACAATGTAAACATAAGAGTGAAAGGAACTATAACTACATAAAACAACATAAGGTTAAGCTAAAGACACTGGGCAGAGAAGAGTAGAAATGATGTGATTCCATTTAGATAAAGGCAGTACAGGCAAAACCAATGTATGGTGTTAGAAGACAAGATACCGATTAGTGTTGGTGGGTATGGGTTAAGTGACTGAAAGGGACATGAGAGGAGACTTCTGGGCTATTGGTCAAGTTCTGTGCCTTGAGTTGGATGCTGGTTTACTTAATGAAATTTATTTAGCTGTACACTAATGATTTATTTTTTCTGCCTTTGTTACACTTATTAAAAGTTGAAAGTAAACATGCCGGACTTTCTTTGGGTCAAGAGATATAGGTCCTCAACTTTTGTTCAGAGTACATATTAGTTATAGAAAGATAAACCAACAGAAACCTATTTCTTTGGAGGAAATATGGCCTTACAAGGTCAGTCTCTCCTATGAGCCTTTGGTATGGAGAGCTGGGTGCCAACATGGGTAGTTCACACAGCAGAACAGATGCATTCTGGGAGAGGAGTGATTGAAATAGAAAAGCCTTCTCTTTTGAGGTCCAATGTTATTAGAACCCCTTTAATTTTTTTCTTGGAGCTGACATTATTTTTTTAAAATTTTTTATTGATTATGCCATTACAGTTGTTCTATTTCCCCCCTTCATTCCCCTCCACCCTGCACATCTCCTCCCCCACCATTCCCCTTCTTTAGTTTGTGACCACGTGTCTCAAGTTCTTTAGATTCAGTATTTCCCATACTATTCTTGCCCTCCCCCTAACTATTTTCTACCTACCATCTATACTACTTATTTTCTGTACCTTCTCCCTCCTTCTCCTTCTCCCACTCCCCTGTTGCTAACCCTCCATGTGATCTCCATTTCTATGGTTCTGCTCCTGATCTAGCTGTCCTCTTAGTTTGCTTTTGTTTTAGGTGTGGTTGTTAATAACTGTAAGTTTGTTGTCCTTTCACTGTTCATCTTTTTTCTCTTCTTTTTCTTAGATAAGTCCCTTTAACATTTCATATAATAAGGGCTTGGTGATGATGAACTCCTTGAATTTGATCTTATCTGAGAAGCACTATATCTGCCCTTCCATTCTAAATGAAAGCTTTGCTGGATAGAGCAATCTTGGTTGTAGGTCTTTGGATTTCATGACTTGGAATACTTCTTTCCAGCCCCTTCTTGCCTGTAAAGTCTCTTTTGAGAAATCTGCTGACAGTCTGATGGGAACTCCTTTGTAGGTGATTGTCCCCTTATCTCTTGCTGCTTCTAGGATTCTCTCCTTCATTTTTATCTTGGCTAATATAATTATGATGTGCCTTGGTGTGTTTTTCCTTGGGTCCAACTTCTTTGGGACTCTCTGAGCTTTCTGTATTTCCTGGAAGTCTATTTCCTTTGCCAGATTGGGGAAGTTCTCTTTTATTATTTGTTCAAATAAGTTTTCCACTTGCTCTTTCTCTTCCCCTTCTGGTACCCCTATAATTAGGATGTTGGAATGTTTAAAGATGTCCTGGAGGTTCCTAAGCCTCTCCTCACTTTTTTGAATTCTTGTTTCTTCATTCTTTTCTGTTTGGTCATTTTTTTTCTTCCTTCTGATCCACTCCCTTGATTTGAGTCCCAGTTTTCTTTCCATCACTATTGATTTCCTGTGCATTTTTTTTCATTTCAATTAGTTTAGCCTTCATTTGTTTCTCTAATTTGTGACTAAAATCAACCAGTTCTGTGAGCATCCTGATCACCAGTGTTTTGAACTGTGCATCTGAAAGTTTGGCTATTTCTTGGTTGCTCAGGGTTATGGGCTCTGGGGGTTTGATTTCTTCTTGAGCCATGTTTTGGTCTGTTCATGCCTGTTATGTATGAGGAGGGGAGCCTTAAGTGTTCACTAGGGTGGGGCCACCCAGGTCACTGGGTTGTGACCCTGTATGTGGGGGCGGGGTCAGAGAGGGAGCAAAAGTGGTCCCCTCTGCTGCTTCCAGCCACTGGGGCCTGCCTGGTCTGTCTCACTGCTTGCTCCTCTGCTGGTTTATCTGCACACAAATCTGTGACTGCGGTCAACCTGCTGCCTTGCACCCTGACTGTGTCTGCCCTGTCTCACCCCATACCTGGGATCTGTTCATGTCTGCCTGAGCGCCTGGGTCAGGGGATCCTTTTTTGCCTGACTTGCTCCACTGCTGGCTCCGCCCCTCTTACTGGTCTGGCTGAGTGGTTCATTGTTGTTGAATTTTCATATAGTTCAATTTTCTGTGGTTTGGCTGTGTTTTTTGTTGCTAAAACTTTGTTATTTTTAGACTTGGTTGTGGGAGAAGGCACAATGTTTCCACCTATGCCTCCATCTTGGTGGAAGTCCCCCTTTAATTATATTGGGTTACATTGGTCCTAATGGAGGACACTTGTCACAGTGTCCTCAAAGTCTCCCATAAGGTTACTAAATATTACAAAAAAAAAGGGTCTAATGATTGAGGCCTGGAGATTTGTGAATGTTGAGCAGAGTACATCACGCATCTGTGGCAGAACATGTGGCCCATGCTGACGTTAGCCGACTGAGGTATCTCATCTTCCTGACCACAGCGATTGTTCCAGACACAAGAGCATGACCCCATCAGAACAATGATATTTAAGGTAGCTATCACTGCTGAGCTCTCGTTAAAAGAAAAAAAATGTTCTTCTTTTTTGTTTAAAGAAAAAATTTGGTTGTGGAAATGGCAGAGAAGACATCTTTTATTCTAGATGTTGAGGTATAAGATGTAAAGTGGGTTTTATTATATCCATATTACTGCCACTGAACAGAACCCCTGAAGCTTCCCAGGAAATGCGGTACCTAGATCCTGTGGATAAAGCCTGTATTATGCAAGGCAGAGTGGAGAGGTGGAGAAAAACTGAGTTTTGATGACATAGATTTGTTTGTTGTTAAAGGCAGTTTGAGTCAGGTTTTTTTCTCACATGTAATGATTGATAATGCATTTGACAATTTGTTTCTTACAATGCAGATAATATAGTTTTACCTGATTTCATCTGTATATAGATGTTGCCATGGGAAGGAGTAACGCAAGATGACTGGTCTGAGTTCTTGAACCTTCACGAGCAGTTCTTCTCTCATTGCCCTCTGACTTCTGCTTCTTTGTCTTGCTTACCAGTTCTGAAGGACTTCCCAAGGTTATTAAGTTCTTACATCTACTTTGTTCTCATATGAGTTCCACCTTCATGAATTCTTGCCTTCTACCAAGGCAAAAATTTGGTCAATAAAGTTTGTTGAATAACCATTATTTATTTTAAAGTAGACCTTAGATTTTCTTATTAATTATAGCAAGAGATAACTTCTTATCATCATTTCTTAAGTATCCATACTTGGAAATCTGTCATCCCTAGATTCTAACTATATGAACAGAGACCATGAGAAATGATTTCTGCTGAGACGCATGAAAGTCAGTTTGGCTTGTCTCCATTTTTTGGTCTACGCTCTCATACCCTCCCTCATTCTATTTCCAGTATGTTCATGTTTTCCCAGAATAGCTATGAAATCATGTATTTAGCTTCCAATCAGCAATGCTGACATAGCCATTGGCATTAAGTACAAAAAAATTGATCAACTTTTCTTAAAGAAAACTTTCCAAAGGACTCAGGTCTGCTTCCCAACACCAGGAAGAGTCTGATCTGTCTATTAATACTGTGCTTCTGTCACTGCAACATGAAATGGCCACTGAAAACTGTCCCCATACTGCCTCTGAAAGTGCCTACGAGCAAATGCAGTGCACACCCACTGGACCAGATTTTTGCACGTGAACCATAGTTTGCCTATCATGAGGCCAAAAGGTTGCATCTAGACAGGTTGAAAAACCATAAAATTTACATATTTAAAGGGGAAAGGTAATCAATAGGTCGGTGGCACATGGCGGTAACAGTGTGTTGCCACTCAAGGAATTTTAAAACAAGGGTAATTGGGTTTTCATTTGAGATTTAACCTACAAAATCAATATATAATGGAGGGGTTAGACATATGCAATGCTACTCAGGAAGACAAGGAGACTCAGAGTTAAAGGTAAGACAGGTGACCTAATTGGTGAGGTGTATTGTGTATTTGTGAGTATGTGCAGATGTAAAGTGAGCCAATCCAATATTCTCATCTGAAAAATGTGACCAATAATAGTACCTACTTGAAAATTGTGAGGATCAAAATGGAGTGAAGCCTGTAAAGCATTTAGCACATTGCCTGCTGCGTAATCAGAGCTTAGAGCAGGCTGAGAAGGAAGGAGCAGAGACGGGAGCACACGAGCAAACCCATCTGCTTCTTTCTGTGCTGAGGTCTTCCCAGGACCCGCTCTGTGTGCCTTACCTGTTTTAACTCTCTCAATCCTCAGAGCAGGTTCTTTTGAGTACCTTCAAGTAAGGTACTGTCATCTCTGCTTCACAAATTAAAAAATGAACACCAAGAAGTTACTTAAGGTTACTCAAGGTCTCGACACAGGGTTGGAGAGCTGGCGAGTGCTGGAGCTGGGCTGGACCCATCAGTCGGTGGTGTCGGGCCGTGGTGTGTGAGTAGCAGAGCCACTCCAGGTTCCGTTGGTTCATACACCTTCTACTTTTTGCCCAGAGGCTTTCTTATCCAAGATTAGTCGTCTCAGTGTTCTTAGTTTCTGAAAATGCTGATGTAATAAAATAAATTTGCATAATTATAGATTTACAGGAGAACTCTACATTCTTTAACCTTTCTGCTTGATTCCAGGCATCTGGTGATTGCAGTTTCTCTTAAGAGCTATTTACAGTAGATATTTTTGGTTCTTTGTATGCCTAGTAATTTTAGATTCTATCCTGAACATTTTGAAAATTATGTTATGAGCCTCTGAGTCCTATAAAAGTCTGCTGGAAATAGTTGATTTTGTTGTTGCTGTTTTAACAGGCAATCAGCCCGGTTAGGTTCAGACTACAAATCATGACTGTCTTCTGTGGATGATGGTTCAGTTTTTAAAGTTATTATAGAAATATGTCCCAGTGGGTGCCATTCTGGGACTGAAGTCGGGGTCTGTACTCTAGTTCAATTCTAAAGCCTTCACTGTGCTGGTGTGGAACTCTTGTGCATGCATCTCTTGGGGCTGCCTGAGACTTGTGTGCATTTCTACAGGGATACATGGATTGAAAGACTCCAGCTTTCTCCCCTGTGAATTTTCCAGCCTCCAAGAATCTCTCAGTCCAGTCCCCTGACCAGATATCTGCAATTTCTCTTTAGTTTTAGCCTCTCCACACTATTGTGCACTTCACATAACTAGAACACAGGGGCGAGAGAAAAAAGAGAAAAATACCCTGGATTCCCGCCATGTCTTTCAGGCTAGGAGACAGGCCCTTTCTTATGTTTTCTGGTGGAGACAGGAGCTGTCTCTCAGGGTGTTAGAAGCCTGTTCGACCATAACTGTCATTACCTCCCTCACACTGGGGTTTGCTTTGGGGAAGGCTGGGGTAGAAAAACCCCAACAAAAAACAACAGAGATTTCTCCTACTCTCTCAGGCATGCTGCTACTTCATGCTCTGATCTGAAAGAGAGTATTTCTGTTGAAATTTTATGTCCACAGCTGCTGCACAGTTACAGGATTTGGGCTACCCTCAAGTTGAAGCTAGGAAAACTGCTATACAGACTGTTCTTTGAGTTTTAATTTTATTCCCCAATGTGCCTACTCTTATTTATTTTCAGAGTCCTCAGGTATTACTGTATTCTGCTGCAGGAGTTTTAGTTGTAATCACCATGAGAGTTAGGGAGTAGTGAGCTTATACCAACTTAGAGTGAATGAGAAACTCCTTAGTTATCTTTAAAACCTGAGATATCCCATTCCTTATAAACTGATAAATTCAATATGCATTGTTGTATAAGGGACCTTAGTCCATTAGAGTTATTTATTCATTGATATATTTATTCACTAAATACTTAAATGTTTACTGTGTTCCACACCTTGAAAAATGTGGTGGGGTACATATGTAAATAAGTCCCAATTTCTAACTAAATTTTTCATAATCTAGTATGGAAGACAGATAAACTCATAACTGTGGCACAGAATAGGTGCTATAGTAGATTGGATCTTGGATTTTAGTTTATTTTATGTTTCACAAACCCCAACTATGGAACTTTCTCAATGGCTAAGCTCTTTGGAACAGATCTCTTTCTGGTTTATATTTTCCTCTGATAGTTCTCCATTTTCTTCTCTGATTAAAAAATATATAGTCTAGAACAGGTAGTTCCAAGGTACAACTAAATGTTTCTACTTACAAAGAAATTTCAATGCATCCATTTTGACCAAAATTAGAAGTAAATTCTCACTTCACTGGGTACTTGCAAGGGATTTAGCCCTTAATCTTTAGATCTTACCCTTTGTCTAAGAATCAATCCTCTGAGCTGTACACTTCATAAATACGTTTCTCCAACATTGAGTCAGTGCAAAGCTGTAACTGGAGGTCCTACTTTAGCTCCTCTGTAGGACTTCAAACCCACCCCTTGTTTTAGTTATCTACCATTCCCAAAAAGTTATCCCTAAAAGATAGAGGCTTAAAAAATCTATTATCTCACATTTCTGTGAGTCAGAGATACTAGATGCCTTTGGTTTTGAGTTTCTTGTGCTATTGTAGTCAAGCTGTCAGATGGGGCTGCAGTCTCATAGGAGGCTTGACTGGAGAAGGATATGCTTCCAAGTTCACTCACATGGTTCTTGGCAGAATTCAGTTTCTTTTGGGATGTTGGAATGAGGGCTTTTATTCTTTGCTGGCTGTTGGTCAGTTCCTGGCTACGTTATCTCCAGTTCTTTGCTATGTATATCCAGGAGGCTTCTCTTAACATGACAGATGACTTCCCTCAGAGTGAAAGTGTGAAAGAGTGAGAGAGGGCATCCAAGACAGAAACCATGATCTTTATGCAACCTAATCTCAGATGATATGCTACACTCTTGTCATATTTTATTTGTTATAAGCAAATCACGAATTCAGCCTCACACCCAAGGGGAGGAATTACAGACCTTGACTGGCTGGATCAGTGCATTTCTTACTTGATTTAAACAGGACTTCTCTGTCCTAAGTCATGGGCTATATTATAGCCTTTGCATGCCGGCTCAGAGCATCTGAAATTCCACAGATATCTAACTCTGTCTTTTTAATTTAATTTATTTATCTTAGCTTTAAATTACTTCTTTTCCAATAGGTTAGATTCAACCAAATTAGATCTCACTTTTGAAATATCCTGAAGGAAGTCATAATATACATGTATATGTTAATAAAATAACTATCTTCCTAAAATGTCTCTACTGTATTTCCAAAATATGTGAAATATTTGACTTTGTATTTATATTTGATTAAGGTATGCCTTGACCTGATTAGGATTTTTTGGTGTTGCTTGTCATTTCCCAGTTACTTTGGGGACAGAGAGGACATTTTGTCACAGTTAAAAATCTTTAATTACTCAGGGTTACTTGGGTAAAAATTTTCAGGCCATGTGATTCTTTCTGGGAGAACTACAAATTAAACATTATATTATTATTTGTGTATTAATATATTTCATGGCAGCAATGCCATAAAAATATGCATATTCCATTTTTACCAAATGATCTGCATCAATAGGATTATCTCTAATAGAAGAGAATTAACAGTTTCAACATTTTAGCATTGCATAAATTAGAATGGGAGTTCCACATATAATCTTCACTCATCTGTGTCCATGTCAGATGTTAATAAGTGTATCTCATATCCTACAAAATAGGTTTTTTTTCATATGATATAATTTCCCCCAACTCTTGAAAGATTTCATTTTAAAACACTAAATTTGGAGTGTTCTATTTCATTTGTTCAGGCAATAATCTGCTTGTTTTTAAGATAATGCCATTATTCACTGTATTTTTTTTTTTTTACCATCAAAAAGGTAGAAATATATTAATAGGCTCCTTGAACTTTTCATTTAGGACAAGTCAAAGTAACCTTCTGAACATAAACATAAAAATAGAGCACACTTATTAACAGTAGGAAAATTCCCAAGCTTACAATAACAATGTTTTAAGCCTGACATAACAACATACAGGCAAAAGCATTAGGAACTCACTGCCAGGTAATCTGATGCATTGTCCTAAAAATATGTTTCATACATAACACTAACATAACAAAGTACAGCATTTATTCCATAGGGAGAAAAGATAAGCTTTATCACAAAAAACAGATTTACTGGATTTCAGCTTTTGATGAAAGGTTATGATATATTTTAAAGATAAAGAAAAACAAGATTCACCCTTTAAAAAGTATATATCTATATATAATCCATTTATGAATACTTTTATGCTCTTACAATGTAAAACATTTAGATACTTTTGAGCTCTCCAAATTTTGGCCAGCTAACTTACTTGGCCCTGACATAGCCTAAGTTCCCTTCTGAGAAGCAGAGGGAAATTTTCGGTCCATCAGTCCAACATGGGTGCAGCGATTCTTCTTGTTCTTCTTGTTCTTCTTCTTCCTCCTCCTCCTCCTCCTCCTCCTCCTCCCCTCCCCTCCCCCTCTTCTCCTTCTTGGGTTCCTCCTCGGAGCTACTCTCGGTGCTGGCTGCTGCTGTTGGAAGAGCTGGAATCTGAGTCGGAACTGGACAAGGAGGACGAGCTTGTGGAGGAGGCCAAGGACGAGGAACTGGAGGAGCTTTCATCAGTGTCGCTGTCCCTGGAGGAGGAGGAAGACGTTCCTTCACTTTCTGATAAAGAATCACTGGCTGAACTGTCACTGCTGCTGCTACTGGAACTGGTTATGCTCTTAGACCTTTTTTCTTGGTCATTCTTTCTACATTAGCTTCTTCAAGTCTTTGTTGTACTAATCTGTTTCTTTTTCTTTTAAAGCTTTCTTTAGTTCTGCTGTTTTTGAAGGCCTATGTAGGTATTTTCTTTTTCCCGTGCATTCGTAAGCCCAATGTCCAAATTCCAAGCATTTCTGACACCTTACATGTTGCTTATTTGCTTCAGCTTGTCTCCTGGCTATGAGCCGATGTGTGGGAGTCGCCGTCTCAGCGCGGCTCATTGGCCATATTATTATCACAGTGCGAGAGAAGCACATGGCACTTATGTTGAGAGACATGTGAAATGACGGTGTGAACATTTTGTGTGAGTCCAGAGATAGACTCTAAAGACAAGAAAATTGAAATATAATTATTATATATAGATAATGCGGAAGTGTAAAAATCAATGTCACTTAAGTCCTAGAACCAGATGTACAGGGTCTGGCACAAATAACACCCCTTTTTATTATAAAATTATAAGCATGTAACTCTGCAACATTACAATATCAAACTCAGGCACCATATGACATTTTAGGTGAAATGTTCAAATTAAAATGATAAATTATTATACCCATATTATTACCCTACCAACCATAGTCAAGCATTACTTCTGCTGGACTCTGTATATTTCATTATCCTTTGTCAAAATGTTTATTTGTTGAACAAAATGTATTAAGTCCTTTGTGTGCCAGTTCTGAGCTGAGAGTTGTCACTTCTTTTAGAGCTTGTAGTACGATAAAGAAAACAGGAGTAAATGCTAGAAATAGTGCCATACCCTTTTAAAAAAATAAGCTTTTTAAGAAGAAGATTTTGTTATCAAATGTTACATATATAAAAACTTTTGACATTTACCAAATTTTTATTGTTAAAGAAAATATTTAGTGCAAATGGTTTAATTATATGAAAACTCTTCAAAATTCTCATACCAAGGATATTAACCAGTCATTTTAGTCCTTTCCAAATGTCATCCACAGTCCTCGGTCTCTGAACCTGTTACTCCCAGATCGAAGACCTTCAGTAGCTTCTCTTTGTTCAAAGAATATACCCCAAACTTTAAAGTCAAAAGTAGAAAGCCTTGTGGGCCTAGGGGACTTTTCTGACCCTATTGTTCATGACTTTATTACTTTCAGGCTTTGACTTTCATAAGGAATAATTTTACAAGACTATTTCAACCGAATGGTTCTCATGCCCTATGCTAATTGTCTCCATGCCTTCGCCCATGCCATTTCCTTCACCCGGTTCTATGACTGGTTGTTAACCAGTGGCAATTTTGCCCTTTCCCTCCCCCCCGACCAAGAACATCTGGCATTGCCTGATGTCACAACTGGAGGGTGGTACCGGCATCTAGTGGGTGAAGTCCAGGGATGCTGCTAAATATCCTACAATGCACAGGACAGCCTTGCCCAGGACAAAGAATTACCTCCAGAACATCATTGGGCCAAGCCTGAGAAACTGACCTAGACAACCCTTTCCTTTGCTATTTGTTCAGATTCTACCCATTTGTAATGGTCTCTTTTAACGACTACATCCTCCATGAAAGCTGTTCTTGGTCTTTCTACCCAAATAATCACTTCTTTGACTTTGAGCTTTCCTAGGCAAAGTATTTCTGATACTTAGTACTTTTATTTATTTATTTATTTAAGATGAGTTTCAGGTTCACAGAAAAATTAAGAGGAAGGCACAGAAATTTCCCTTCTCCCCACTGCCCCCCCACACAATTTCTCCCATTGTCCACATTCTCCACTAGAGCAGTACATTTGTTACAATCGATGAACCTCCACTGACACATCTTAATCATCCAAAGGTCATGGTTGACATTAAGGTTTACTTTCAGTGTTGTACATTCTATGGGTTTGGACAAAAGTATAATGAAGTGTACCCATCATTACAGTGTTATACAGAGTGTTTTCACTGCCCTAAAAATTCCTTTGCCCATCACCCCTGATTGTTTCACTCTCCCCAGCTTTGTCTTTTCCAGAATGTCATATGGTTGGAGTCATACAACTATAGGTTACTTAACCTTTCAAATTGGCTTCTTTTGGTTAGTAATGTGCATTTAAGTTTCCTCTATGTCTTTCACGACTTGATAGCTCATGTCTGTTTAACACTGAATAATATTCAATTGTCTGGGTATTCTACAATATATTTATCTATTTCTTGAAGGACATCTTGGTTGCTTCCAAACTTTGGTGATTAGGAATAAAGCTGCTATAAATGCCTGGTTGCAGGATTTTGTTTCAACAGAAGTTTTCAGCTCAACTTGGGTAAATGTCAAGGAGTGCAATGGCTGGGTCTTATGGTGAGAGTATGTGGTTTTTGCCATCTCCTTTGTACATTCACATCAATTCTCTCCATTTCCTGAAGCACAGCTTATCGTATATGTCCTTCAGGAAGTCTTTCAGATCATTCCTGAAATTTTATTCTTTTAAAGTTATTTTGTAGAGGGAGTATGGGAGAGAGCAGTGGTTCTCAAACTAGAGCAGGCATCAGAATCATGGTGAAGAGGGCTTGTTAAAATGCTGATTCCTGGACCCCATTCTCAGAGTTTCTGATTCTGTAGGTTTGGTGGGACCCAAGAATTTGTTTTTCTCACAAATTCCCAGGTGACGCTGATGCTGTTGTCTGGGACCACAGTTTGAGAACAACTGGTGTTGAACCGGAGAAGACCACCCTTGGGGCCAGACAGATCTGGATTTGTATTTCATTTTCTCCTCTTCCAAGCGATCTGATGCTTGAAGTACTTGTTTTACCTTTCAAACTCTCAGTTTTGTAACCTGTACAAGGAAAACAATATTAATAACTACCTCTCAGATTCTTTTATTAGGACTTAACAAAATAAAACACATAAATATTATATCAGGTTGGCCAAAAAGTCTGTTCAGTTTTTTCCATAAAGTAAAGGACACAATTTTTATTTTAACCAATAACTTTATTGACTTGGATGTTTTGAGTATATTGGCTATCTCCCATTTGGTATAGCATTGATTTTTCTCAACTATTACCTCAATTTGATCACTATCAACTTCAACTGACCTACCCTACTGTGGAGCATCATCCATGAGAAATCTCCAGCACAAAAATTCACAAACCATTTTAGACACATTCAATCAGCCATACCACCTTTTCCATACACTGCACAAATCTTTTTTGTGTGTTTCAGTTGTGTTTTTACCTTTCTTAAACTAATAAAGTATAATATCTTGAAAATTTTGCATATTTTCTTCCATCTTCAATATTAAAATGACTACACAAAAATTTACCAATTTTGATACTTAAAAAAAACTGCACACTGATATGACACCTGTCACAATACAATCTAACAATATTATTTCGAATGAAGTTAAAGACAACTAAGTACTACTAGAGCCATCTTATGAAAAAAACCAAACAACCTTTTTGGCCCACCCAATAAAATACTGTTTTCTTTGGTATATTTTTATGGTTAAAAACTAAAACACACCAGATACTATTTTTGTTGTTGGAAAATAAGAGTTGAGATATTTATATATTTGTTGACATAGGCCAAACCCAGATAATAGCTAGCACCTAAAATTCACATGCAAGCAAGCTACATAGAGAAATAGAGCATCTGTTTGTCATGCAATGGTTGTGAGAACCCAATCTGTGTGCATCTTACTTCATCCTTAACCAGAGAAAGGGAGGGGGTTGATACATTACTCTCTGATACAGTACATTCCTTTCTAATGTTCAGCTGCCATGGCTGCTTTTAGTGTAAATAAGAATACCTGGTTCAATCTGCTTGGTCAGAATGGCTTGATTGCACTTGGTGGGCATGCGTAAGTCCCAGCACAGATGGCAGGGAGCTGCTTTCCTCACAATAGCACAATGGGAATGGCAAACAGGACCTCTACATGGGCCATGCGGATAGGTATTTTCACCCACAATTCTTGGCTGGGCTTAGCTGAGTGGCTCTGCTCTCTGAGGCCTGTCTCCAGGTTGAAGAGGCTTTAGAGAAAGCTCTGTTCATGGCTGTGGCAGAGGTTCACCAGAACAAGCAGAACATGCAAGGCGTACAGAGGCCTCAGCTTAGCACTAGCATTCTGTCACTTCTGTCCCCCCCTTTTTTTTTTTTTGCCAAAGCAAGTCACATGAAGTTGGGAGAGGGAGTCAGCCTCTGTAATGCCATTAATGCAATCAATTGACCAAAAAATTAACAAAACAAATGAAGGCTCTACATGAATAAAACTATATCATTTTCAACATAACATCAAGGTCTGAACAAACTGAGAGGCATACTATGTTCTTGGATGAGAAGATTTCATTATGAAAAGGCTAATTATTTCCAAAGCAATTTATACATTTCATACGATTCCAATGAAAATACCACCTTGGATTTTTTGGGGGAACTGGACGCAATCACCTTGAACTTCACTTGAAAGAGAAAAAGAATCTTAAAAAATAACAAAGACATGTACCCAAAAGAATAGAGAGGGTACGTCCCAGATATCAGAACATAGTATAAAGCCACTAAAACCACAGTAATATGGAATTGGCATAGGAATAGACAAATTATTCATTCAGATATAGAGCAGGAAACATGAAAATTTAATAAATGACAAGTGTATTTCATTACTGAGAGAAAAGATTTATTTAATAACCAGTGTTAGTACAACTAATTGTCCATTTATAAGAAAAAAAATTTATGCCAACATTTTATATAAAAGTTGAAAGACAAATATAAAAATTAAAATGTTAAAAATTTTAGAAAAAACTAGGAGACAATGTACATAATCTGGGGTGAGAGAAAGACCATATAATAATTTAAAAAATAATCCTATGAGTTATTTTGAAAAATTGATATATCTGAGGAAATAAATATTATAATTTCTGTATGCAAAAGAAAATCTAAGTAATACCTGCATACAATCATTAGATTTGGGAGACATATTTGGAAACCAGGTGATGAACTTAGCAAGGGCCAATAACTGTAATCCATAGAGAATGGTTTGATATTTAATATGGGGGTTATGGTTGCAGTTGGCGTTAGGGATGTGGATAGGGAAGTAGGGAGTGGTCCCAAAAGGGCAGTTTGACAAAAAAGACAAATAACTCAACAGAAAATAAACTAAGTACATGAATATGCATTTCACAAGAGCAAATCCAAACAGCTCATACATATATTAAAAGATGCTCTAATGCACTGGTAGTCATAAAAATGCAAACATGCTGGCAAATATTAAAATAAATAAAACAAAAAAGCAAAACAGCTACCAGAAGGAAGGATATAGTAATCTAAACTGCAGTTATCACTGGTAGAAGTGACTTTTCATAGTCCACCTTTTTGATACCCAGTGTCACATTTTTTTCTATTTATGTAATCTTTTAAATAAAACACAGTTATTGGTTCTCAGCACAATCATATGTAATGATTAAGAAGTAGCAGGAAAAACTGCAATATAAGCTTCCCTTTGGAAAGAGGCTGAGTGAAAAACACCTAGCTGTCACCGGTCCACAGCAAATAATCAAACCCCGGTCATCGAGAGTGGCAGGGACTCTCTGTGGTATCAGGAACTTGCTGCCAATAGCAGACCCTGTTTCTGTTTTCTGGTGATTCTCTCTGTAGATCTGTCCCACAGCCTCTGATAATTACAGGGGTGGGAGTACAGAATCCTCGTCTGTTACATTTCTTGACCTAGGGTGAGTTCAACTGCCCGGTTTTAACAGCTCACTTCTAGTTGGTGAGTTTGAAGGGCCTGAGGATGGCTCTAGAGGCTGATTGATGTTGGGATTATGGTTGGAGTTGGGGTAGGGACGTGGATAGAGGAGTAGGGAGTGGACCCAGAAGGGGGAGGGATCATTGATCTGTTGGTTCCGTTTTATGTCTCTCAGATGGTATAACCTTCTCCATGCCTGTGAGCTGTGTTTATCTGGCACCTCTTCTGGGGAACTCAGATTTCCTAGCTCTTCCTTTGAGCTGAGGTGGTGGGAAGAGCCAGGGCCTCAGTGGGTCCCTGCAGGTCTGCCTGGGTGGGACCCAGGAACTGCAGGGGCTTCATTAAGGGGAGCACAGAGGGAGGCTGAGTCAGCCAGAGGTGTTAGGAGACACTGCCAGTGGCTTGGATAAGTGTGGATGCAAGTCACCACTGTCGCCTGCCAGGGAGGCATAGGAGGCTGGAGCAGATCCAGTACAATCCCCTCCACTGACTCAAGGGCTGGCTGGGTCTCACACACTCGCCACTCATTTAATGCATATGCAAATTCTAAAAAAGGCCATAATCATGTATTAATCTTCAATATCTATACCACTGACTTGTTAATTATTTATGCAGGAGCTTACATTTACCTATGTTAATTTTAATTTTGTTGATTTAAGAACTTGGTGAGATAGAAGGAAACCAGCTACTCTGTAGTTCAGGCAGAAGTGGGAAAGGTGAGGGAGCAAACCCTTTTTTATTAGGGCTTGTGTAGCCAGGAATTGTGCTACATTGGACAAAATATTCACTGCTGGTTTTCAACCTTGGGTATCAGAATCACCTGGCAGCTTTGTATAAAATGAAGATGTTCAGGTTCTTCTCCTACTTCAGTGAGCCTCTGTGTTCTTTAAATTTCCGGGTAGTTTCTATATGCCCCCAAGTGTCAGTTCTCCCTGATTTAACTCATTACATCCGAGGTGGGTATCTCTTTACAGAAACCCAAGTTAGAATTTAGAGAGATTAAGTAATTGGTTCAAATTGGGCTGAAAGAGAGGGCGGAACTCAAGAAAGGAATTTCTGCCTGAATTGGTGGGGGAGTTTACAAGTTTGCAGCTTGGAGATCTTAGTTAATGTTAACATGACATTGTTCTTGCTCACATGAGGAGGGATGACATCACAGGTATTTTTTGAAAAGTATCATACAGTAAACAAAAAACAAATATTCTCAGTGTCAACTTGCTGCCTTATATTCTTAGCCCGTTTTTTTCCATTAAAAATTGCAAATATATCTATCCAGTTAAAAAAATAAAACAGTGAAGAGAAAGTTTCTTCCTCAGTATTAGGCGTTGCTAATACACCCTGGCAGAGCAGAGGTGGGGCACGCGTGGGGAGTGTTTATACCTTTTATAAGGTATGTAAGACATTTGGGTCACCTCCCTTCCCTGCACCCAATCCCAGCTTCATGGCTTTCCCACTACATATAAAATAAGATGTACACTGCTGTACATGACCTGAAGGCTTTTCATGGTCTGGCCCAGCCTGCTTCTTCAGCTTCGTCTGCCATCTCCTGCTGACCTGTCTCACCACGCTGGCTTCGTGATGCCTGGGGGTCCTGTAGTGGCTGGAGGTCAGATCTCACCTCAGCCTATCTTATGCACTTGGCCCGTTAGTCTTACTTTTTCTATAGCACTGACGGCTATCTGTAAGTTTCCTGTTTATCTGTGTGCTGTCTTTCTGCTCCATGCACAAGTGAGTGCCATAAGAATAAGGGCTTTGTCTTGCTCCTCTACATTTCCATACTGTCTAGAAAAAAACAGTCCTGCCATAGAAGAGGGCATAATTACATACTTGTCAAATGAATAAATAAACACTTGTAAAGATACACATACAAACGCACACACACATGCATACACCTTAAGAAACTTGTATCAATGGGACCATGCTGTTCTGTTTAAAACAATTAATTATGTGTCTTGGAGATTTCCCCACCTCCTCCCCAAAAGAGACCTATCTAGTATTTTTTATGGCTTAAAGATTTAAGCCATATAACATTCAGTTAAAAGTAAAAAAGAAGAGGGCAGAATTAATAATATTTTGTGGGTATACTAAATATTTTTGTTGACTCCAGGAGCTTTCCATTTCAGATACAGCAACAATGAATATAATCACACAGGTATCTTAGAATACTTTTGTTCCTCTGTCACTTTAAAAGTTTTAATATTTTAGATGCATTCATATTTGAACAATGTTTCATTAGAACCACAAAATTGTGTGACTGTTATTGTTGGTGGGAGGGAGGTATTATTCATTAAAATTAGAATGTAAGGGTTTTCAAAGGTCAGTATGTTGATTATTAGGGAGGAAATGTCCTTTTTACTTTAGCTCCAGACTTACTGTAAATGATATTATTATATGTGAGATGTCATTTTTAAAATAAATTTTCTGGAGAAGAAAGAGTGTTTTCCTTAGTACTCTGACTTTTTAAATAAATTCAAGAGTTGGTTAACTTCTCAAGAGTAAAAATTCAGCAAAACCCATGCTTCCTGACCTATGAGGAATTTTAAAAGGCTGGCTAAAGCATTATGGATTGTACTTTTTCTAATCAGTTGTAGGAAGTGGACAGTCCTTGGGATGAGGTGGAGGGTACAGGGCTTGGGTCAGGTCATATTAGGTCCCTTTGTCTGCTCTACTGCTCTCGTCACTCTAGTGCTATCAGGTCGCAAGGAACACAGGCAGCCTTGGTGGAAAAAGAGTTTCTGAAAGGGCTACAGCCTGAGGACGGGATAGAGAAGCAAGAGAGAGGCAGTGCCTCCAGCTGAGCTTTGTAGATAGAGATAAGGTGCACTTTAAAAAAAAAATCCTCACCCAAGAGTATGTTTACTGATGTTTTGAGAGAGAGAAAGAGAGAGAGAGAGGAAATCAATCAGTTGCTCTCCTATATGTATCTGACCAGGATCAAACCCACAGCCTGGTTGGTGTATGGGCTGCTGCTCCAACCAGCTGAGCCCCCTGGACAGGGCTAAGGTGCACTGTCTTTTTTTTTATTTTTTTATTTTTTGCGGATTCTGGTGCAAGGCCAGGCTTGGAGATCACGTCCAACCCTTGCATTTTATTTTATTTATTTATTTTTTTAATTTATTTTTTTATTGATTATGCTGTTACAGTTGTTCTATTCCCCCCTTCATTCCCCTCCACCTTACCCCCCGTCCCCCCCATTACCCCCCTTTAGTTTATGACCATGTGTCTCAAGTTCTTTAGATTCTGTATTTCCCATACTATTCTCGCCCCCATCTATTTTCTATCTACTGTCTATGCTACTTATTTTCTGTACCTCCTCCCCACTTCTCCTTCTCCCACTCCCCTGTAGCTAACCCTCCATGAGATCTTCATTTCTATGGTTCTGCTCCTGATCTAGCTGTCCTTTTAGTTTGCTTTTGTTTTAGGTGTGGTTGTTAATAACGGTGAGTTTGTTGTCTTTCACTGTTCATGTTTTTTTAAACTTCTTTTTCTTAGATAAGTCCCTTTAACATTTCATATAATAAGGGCTTGGTGATGATGAACTCCTTGAATTTGATCTTATCTGAGAAGCACTTTATCTGCCCTTCCATTCTAAATGAGAGTTTTGCTGGATAGAGCAATCTTGGTTGTGGGTCTTTGGATTTCATGACTTGGAATACCTCTTTCCAGCCCCTTCTTGCCTGTAAGGTCTCTTTTGAGAAATCCGCTGACAGTCTGATGGGGACGCCTTTGTAGGTGACTGTCCCCTTAGCTCTTGCTGCTTCTAGGATTCTCTCCTTCATTTGAATCTTGGCTAATGTAATGATGATGTGCCTTGGTGTGTTCCTTCTTGGGTCCAACTTCTTTGGGATTCTCTGAGCTTCCTGGATTTCCTGGAAGTCTATTTCCTTTGCCAGATTGGGGAAATTCTCCTTTATTATTTGTTCAAATAAGTTTTCCACTGGTGGCTGTTCCTTTCCCCCTTATGGTACCCCTATAATTCGGATGTTGGAGCATTTAAAGATGTCCTGGAGGTTCCTAAGACTCTCCTCATTTTTTTGAATTATTGCTTCTTCTCTCTTTTCTGTTTGGCCATTATTTACTTTCTTCTGGTCCACTCCATTGATTTGAGTCAGAGTTTCCTTTTCATCGCTATTGGTTTCCTGTGCAATTCGATTCATTTCAATTAGTTTTGCCTTCCTGTGTTTGTCTAATTTGTGGCTATAATCAACCAGTTCTGTGAGCATCCTGATCACCAGTGTTTTAAACTGTGTGTATGAGAGTTTTGCTATTTCTTCATCGCTTAGATTTATAGGCTCTGGGGCTTTGAGATCTTCTTGAGCCATTTTTGGCCTGTTTGCTCTGGTTAAGTACGAGGAGCGGAGCCTTGGACTCCCAGGTCGCTGGGTTGTGACGCTGTATGTGGATGTGGGGTCAGAGCGAGGAAATGGCGGACCCCTCTGCTGTTTCTTGCCACTGGGTGAGGAGCAGCGCCTTAGGTGGTTCATCAGGGCAGGGCCACTTAGGTCACTGGGTTATGATGCTGTATGTGGAGGCGGGGTCAGAGCTGGGAAATGTCAGTACCCTCTGCTGCCGCTTGCCACTGGGGCCTGCTGGGTCCCGTCCAATCGCCCACTCCCTCGCTTGTCTATCCACAGCCCTGCTCCCTTGCTGTTTCCCCACGATTGCTCGCTGACTTGCCCACCAGGTCCAACCCTGTGCCTGGATTCCGCGAGCCTGAGCCCGTCTGACCGAGTTTTCCTGTGCTACCCCGCTCTGCCAGCTGCTGGTTTCGTCCCTCTTACCGGTCAGGCTGAAGAATTTGTTGTTATCAGATTTCTGAAAAGTTCAATTTTCTGTGTTCTGGCTGTGTTTTCTGTTGCTATTATTTAGTTGTCTCTAAACTTGGTTGTGTGAGGAAGCACAGCGTTTCCACCTATGCCTCCATCTTGGCGGAAGTCCAGGTGCACTGTCTTTTAATCCTCACCCAGGGGCATGCTTATTGATTTTAGAGAGAGGGGAAGGGAGGGGGAGAGGGAGCTAGAGAAATATCGATGTGAGAGAGAAACATCTGTCGGCCACCTCTCCTGCACACCCCCACTGGACCAAACCCTCAAGTAGGCATGTGCCCTGACTGGGAGTTGAATCCGTAACCTTTCAGTTTATGTGTCAACACTCCAACCAACTGAGAGACATACTGGCAGGGGCTAATGTGCACTTTTATAGTGTGTTCCTATGTGAGTATGTAAGACTTAGGTCTAATTAGCCAGCAGAAGTAACTCCTTCCTCACCAAAGGTCTGCTTCCGTGAATTACAATTCATCTTTCAGCAAGAGGAGGGGAGGTGAAGGGCAGTTGGCCCACATCAATTTATCTGATGCATATATCCTATATCAGTACTTCTCAAAGGGTTACCTTTGTATCCTAATTTATCAGTGATTATTTTAAAAACATTCATGGAACCCTAAGCAGGGACTCCCACCTACTGCTCCCAACACCAATCAGATCTTGTCATGTCACTGCCGTCTGTTACAAAGTGAGAAGCATGAACAACTTCCTGAGATCCAGCAAGACTTGCCTTTCTTTGGCGGCAATGCCATGTCTATTTACACACCCAGCCCAGAGAAGAAAGAAGGCCAAGAGAGAGTGTGTGTGCTTCTTAGGCACTTTAAATGCACAGTGAATTCATGTAGTTTTAAGTGTGGCCAAATGAATATTTTGAGTCTTATAGAGAAGGGTTGGCCTAAAGTAGGGAGAGTAGCAGATGTATTTTCTCTTCTATATCTGGATTAAGTTTAAAAAGAGATGTTTTCAAGTAGAAATGCTAGAACTCAATTTAAGCAACAAAAGTCTCAAGATAGAGAATATTTCAGTGCCCTGGCTGGTGTGGATCAGTGGATTGAGTGCAGGCCTCTGAAACAAAATGTTGCCAGTTTGATTCCCAGTCAGTGCACATGTCTGGGTTGCAGGCCAGGTTCCCAGTTGGGGGTGCACAAGAGGCAACCACACACTGATGTTTTTCTTCCTCTCTTTTCCCCTCTCTAAAAAAATGCAATCTTTTTGAAAAAAAAAAAAAAAAGAAATTATTTCAGACCCACCTTGATTGTGTTCCTCTCCTTTTGTCTTTGTGTATTGCATATGTGTGTGTGTGTGTATGGCCTTGAGTCTATAGCCTATAGATATATATATATTCAAGGCTATTTCTTGAGTCTGGTTGCAGATGTCCCATCAGAAATAATGTAAATGAGCATACATGAGTACAGTACATACTGAACAGATGTCTTCTCTGTAGGAATAAAATATTACATCAAAGGCATATTTTCATGCTTAAATTTTGGTTCTATGCTCTATTTCAAAGCTTTAAAGTGACTCTAAAGTTATATTTGACTGAAATGTTTAAAAGACAAATTGTGCTTCAGAAGGTTAGAGTCAAAGAGTTTGACAGGCACTGGGCAATCAGTGCAGATGGTGATGAATGATCCAAAATCTCCATCACAGCATTCCTGTGCTTTGACCAACCTGTACAGAGAATTGGTGGCGTAATGGAGGGGTGGGGAGAACAGGTGTTGTAACACTCTGCAAGGAAGTGATGATGATGGGAAGGAAGATTACTTCAAAAGGAAACATTTCATTCTCCTATCCTGAAAATACCAGAAGTTGCTTTCTAGAGAATTTGAAAACAATGATTTGAAGAATGACAACATTAAGACTTCGATGATAACAAAGCTTAATACGATTCCCCTAAAAAAAATGGATGATACCACATTGTGACTAGAGATTTCTCAAGCTTTGCCTTTCTTTCTGCCATCCTCTTTTGCTCAGCCTTGAGCCAACATTATTTAAGACTCGAGTTGTTTACCCCTTGAGTTAATTATCATGAGTCATAGAGACACAAGTTCTGCTATCTGTTGCACATCATTAAGTGGTTTCACTAAAACACTAAATTATATCAGGGTGAAAAACATTTCTGAAGGCTGCTCATTTATAGACCATCCTTGAAGTCTCTCTTCATGAAAAACCATCTGTGCAAAGATATTGATGAAGGAAGAGAAGAAAAGCCCATAGATTATACACTCTGTTAAAACACAGTTGAAGAACTCCACTGCCTTTGTTGGCTCACAGTGAATCCCTGTAGTACTCAGATATAGTTTGGGTGAGATTATGACCAGAGCTACACTGTGCTAACCTTTAAGAAAACTATGCTCACTTGAGCCAAGGGACATATACTAGTTTCCTATTAAGAACATGCATGTTCCATCATCTCTTTTAAAAAGTTACTAACTCAGCAGGAGAGTTGCTGCAAAGGGCCCCAGATGAATACTCTAGGTGATTGGAAGGAAGGTGGGAAGTTTCTGTGACTGGCAGCAAAGCATGGAAGTGAGGACTGTTGGAGGGTCTTCTGTGTAGTGGTCTGACCCTGGCCAGACTGGCATTACTGTGGTGTGACAGAGCCCTAGAGTTAGGTCGAAGATCTGTATCCACAATGCAACAGAGCTGCTGATGTTGGAGAGATCTGGTTGTAAATCCTAGGTCTGCTACTTACTGGCTGTGTGAGCTCTACTTTACATTCCCATGACTATTTTGTAACTACTAATTTGTATTTTTTAATCCCTTCTCCTTTTGACCCACCCCCAACTCCTCTCGCTACCAAAATTTTCTTAGTACAGTCATGGTTTAATTTTTACAATTGTATTTTTAAGACATTTAAAGTTCATGTTGGTGCAAAGGTTCTGATAATTCTTTCCGTTCCTTTCTACCTAATCCTCTTACTGTTGACATCTTTTGGACTCTGTAGGATTGCAGCCATCTGCTAATTAGTATTCTTATTCTTTAAAAATTTTTAAAAAATATTATTCATGTGACTCCTTGAGTAATACATTCTAAATACCATCCATTGTCAGGGAGAAAAATAGCTCTCAGAACCTTCTTGCCAATCCTATTTTTCTAATGTTACTCATTCTTACCTCTTTGGAGGAGCCTTTTATCCAAGATGGACTGCAATAATCATTGGCTCCAACACACAGATGCTTGCCTCTGTGTGTGGTTCTTTCTTCATGAAATGCCCAGCCCAAGCCCAAGCCATTCTTAAGGTACCTCCAGGAAGTCATTTCTGGAGCACACTGTTTGTTCATAGAGCCCTCCCCTGCTTTGGAAACCTCTGTATTACTTGTGCATTTGGTTCCTAGTTGTTTGCTGACTGGCTTTGTTGTTTAACTTTCTACTTGTATATTTAAAGTAATAGATTTAAGGGTTTCAGAATTGGGAGAGACTCAGATATTTGTCACCCAATGTGTTATCTGACATTGAAACCCATCTGCAATATTTTTGCTAAGTAGTCATTTAGCTTTTGTTTGATTACTGCTAATAATAAAAAACATAGCCCATGATTTTCCATGACATTCTCAGTCTCATTTGAATGATTAGAAATATTTTTCTTATTATAATCCCTCAAACCTGTCTACTTATGTCTTTTTGTCTCAGAGGGAGTGTAGAAAGCACAGGAAATGTGGGGTTTGGTAAACTAGTTTTGAATTTTGACTTCACTTGCTAACAGTTTTGTGATCTTGGGCAAAATGCTCTATTTCTGTTGAGCTTCAGTTTCCTCATGTGTAAAATAGGGGTCACACCTACCTCATAATATTGTGGTGAGAATAACATTAAATTAGAATAAAGGTAATTGAATGAGGACATACATGAAAGTCCCTGGAATAGATCTTTGCACAAGGGAATATTCAATAAATTTTTGTTGAATTAGAATTTATCTTCTGGAACCGTGCAGATAAAATAAAACCCTATAGACTAATAGTATATATACTTTGCTTTAGTCTTTTCTTCTCACATCAAATATTTCCGATGATTTGAGTTATTTTCTGATATCATAAGAAATCACAATATCAGAAAATAACTCTCTGGTCACTCTCTCCCCAACATAATCCACCTTTTCAGTGCCTCCCTAATAAGATAGAACGCTCAACTCTGGCAGACTCCCAAAGTCACTTAACCAGAATCTGATCATTCTGTATTCAACCACAGAAGCTTTCAAACCTGGATGTATATTAGAAACACCTGGGAAGCTTTTACAATGCACTGGTGGCATTCGCAGTCTTTCTGTTTTAAAAGATCCCAATGAGAGCTGAGCACTCAAATGTTGTAACGGCTGATCAGGTGACTCCGATATGCGCAGGTCTTCAAGATCCTTGAAAACAGATTTGCAATCCCTGTTTGAGATGCTTGGAGTCAGAAGTATTTCAGAATCAGATTGTTTTTCTTCTACCTTTTGGAAAGGTAAAATGGTGCATGCCTGATTAATACGAAATAGCCTCAGAGGGTCTGAACTTCGCCTTGCAGCCTAATACATAAATATTTTGGCAGTGAAAGACATTAACATTCAGGTGGAAACAATAAAGACTATAAATACCCTCATCTTAGTTGAGATCCAGTTTTGCAGCCAAATGAATCTTGGGATGAAATTCTTTTTTTAAAATCTTCACCTGAAAATATGTTTTTATTGATTTGAGAGAGGGAGAGAAACATTGATGCAAGAAAGAGCATTGATTGGTTTTCTCTTGTATGTACCAGGATCGAAACGGCAACCTAGGTATGTGCCCTGACCAGAATCAAACCTGCAGCCTTTTGTGGTACGGGAGGATGCTCCAGCCAACTGGGCCGCCCAGGCAGGGCTTTAGTGGTATTTTTTCGGCCCTTAGCCTAGTGTACTGCCCAGACCTTTTGAGTTTAACATGTTTGTTAAATGAATGAATGAATGAATGAGACAAACTTTTCTATGTAGTATCTATAAAGGTATTGATGTATTTCCTAGAGTTTGTCCACTCCAACATGGTTCTATTGGACTATAAAACTGGGAATAAGTTAATTTAAATAACACTGAAGGGAGACTTCCGGCTGAGATGGAGGCGTAGGTGGAAATACTGTGCCTCCTTGTACATCCAAAATTAAGGACAACAAAGATTTAGAAACAAAAACACAACCAGAACAGACAGAAAATTGAACTGTACAGAAGTCTGACAACCATTCAACCAGATCAGTAACATGGGTGGAGTTCGCAGCCAGGGGAGAGGGGTTGGGGCAGGAAAAGGCGGTGGTTGCCAGACCCAGGAGTGCAGGTGGTGTGGGACTAGCAGATCCCAGGCAGGTGTGGAGAGGAAACAAGCAGAGTGCACAAGGGGGTTGGCTGACTGTGGTCACACATTTGTGCGCAGATAAACTAGGCAAAAATGGGCAGCAAGACAGACCATGCAACCTAGGGCCCCAGCACCGGGAAATGAAGCTTAAAAGCACCCATTGAAAATACTTGTGGCAGTTGAGGTGCTGGGAGAGACTCCCAGCCTCACAGGAGAGTTTGTTGGAGAGACCCATAGGGTTCTAGGACATACACAAGCCCACCCACCTGGGAACCAGCATCAGAAGGGCCCAATTTGCTTTTGGGAAGCAGCAGAGGGAACTGAAATCTGAGAGAGAGTGGAGTAAGTGTTCCCTCTCGGACCCTGCCACCATGTACAGTAACAACCCAGCCACTGAGTTGCCCCACCCTGGTGAACACCTAAGGCTCCACCCCTCATACATAACAGGTATGACCAGACAAAAAATGGCTCAAACAGAAGAACAAATTAAAGCCCCAGAGCCAATACTTTTAAGCCACCAAGAGATAGCTAACCTACTAGATGCACAGTTCAAAACACCGGTGATCAGGATGCTCACAGAATTGGTTGATTTTGGTCGCAAATTAGATGAAAATATGAAGGCTACACTAAGTGACATGAAGAAAAATGCACAGGGAACCAATAGTGATGGAAAGAAAACTGGTACTCAAATCAAGGGAGTGGACCAGAGGGAAGAAAAAAGTGACCAAACAGAAAAATATGAAGAAACAAGAATTAAAAAAAAAAATGAGGAGAGGCTTAGGAACCTCCAGGACATCTTTAAACATTCCAACATCCAAATTATAGGGGTACCACAAGGGGAAGAAGAACAGCCACAAGTGGAACACTTATTTGAACGAATAATAAATGAGAACTTCCCCAATCTGGCAAAGGAAATAGACTTCCAGGAAATCCAGAAAGCTCAGAGTCCCAAAGAAGGTTGACCCAAAGAGGAACACAACTAGGCACATCATAATTATATTAGCCAAGATTAAAATGAAGAAGAGAATCCTAGAAGCAGCAAGAGATAAGGGGACAGTCACCTACAAAGGAGTTCCCATCAGACTGTCAGCGGATTTCTCAAAAGAGACCTTACAGGCAAGAAGGGGCTGGAAAGAGGTATTCCAAGTCATGAAATCCAAAGACCTACAGCCAAGATTGCTCTATCCAGCAAAGCTTTCATTTAGAATGGAAGGACAGATAAAGTACTTCTCAGATAAGGTCAAGTTCAAGGAGTTCATCATCACTAAGCCCTTGTTATATGAAATGTTAAAGGGACTTATCTAAGAAAAAGAAGATAAAAAAGATGAACAGTTAAAGGACAACAAACTCACAGTTATTAACAACCACACCTAAAACAAAAGCAAACTAAGTGAACAGCTTAGGAGTGGAGCCACAGAAATGGAGATCACATGGAGGGTTAGCAACAGGGGAGTGGGAGGAGGAGAAGGGGGGAGAAGGTATAGAGAGTAAGTAGCATAGACTTTGGGGAGAAAATATACAGGGGGAGGGCAAGAGTAGTGTGGGAAATGTAGAAGCTAAAGAACTTATGACACATGGACATGAACTAAAGGGGGGGATGTGGGTGGGAGGGGGTGTGCAGGGTGGAGGGGAATGAAGGGGGAGACATGGGACAACTGTAATGGCATACTCAATAAACTATATTAAAAAACACTGAAGGAAGAGGAACAGTATGAAGGACACATGGACAAAAACTAAACTGGGGGGATGGAAATGGGAGGGAGGTGGGGAGGTCTGGGGAGTGGGCTGTGATGGGAGTAAAAGACAGAAAACTACCTGAACAACAATTAAAGTAAAATAAAATTTAAAAAAAGAAAAGTAACACTGAAGGAGAATAAAAATCAATTTTTTATCTTCTCAGGATTTCTATCCTACAAATAAATACATATCAAATTATTAAAAACAAAAGGAGACATTTTTCTCTGTTGTGTGCAAGGTATTATACCATATTCTACGACAGTGAGAAAAGGATTAAAGCATGGCTGAAGAAAATTTAAATTTAACTGAGAAACACCATGAGGGAATTTGAGGAAGAATACAGATAGTCCTTGACTTCTGATGGTTTGACTTTACGAGGGTGTGAAAGCAACATACACCAAGTAGAAACTGTACTTTGAATTTTGAGTTTTGCTCCTTTCACAGGTGAGTGGTACGTGGCACTGAGCCATGACAGTGAGCCGCAGCTCCAAGT
Source organism: Artibeus jamaicensis (assembly GCF_021234435.1). NCBI lineage: Eukaryota > Metazoa > Chordata > Mammalia > Chiroptera > Phyllostomidae > Artibeus > Artibeus jamaicensis. The sequence goes on along the minus strand of NW_026521972.1, from coordinate 5,533,624 downwards.
CAGGCATGTGACCAGGAGGGTAAACAACCGATCCTCCACAGTGTACTGTGCTGCCAGCGTTTTTTGGATGATGTATTCTGAGCACATTTCATGTAGGCTAGGCAAATGGTAGGTTAGACATTCTGTAGGTTAGATGTATTAAGTGCATTTTGGACTTCATATTTTCAATTTATGATAGGTTATCAGGCCATAATCCCATTGTAAGTTAAGGAACATCTGTGTTCTGATTTTCAATAACCAAAGTTGAATCCAAGTTGCATAGACATTAAGTGAAACAGAATTGAAGGAATTTACACATATAAACAGAATTAAATTGTCAGAATCAGCACACAACAACAAAACAATCAAATAAATTTCCAGTTCTGTTTGTTTTCAAAGTGGAAAGTCTCTGAAGAAATGAGAGCTATGTAGGTATTTAGCACAGACTGGGGTGTTCTCAGTCATTTAGGAAGAGGAATTTAAGGGCCATTTAGAAGAGGGGGGGTGTGTGTGTGTGTATGTGTAGACTTATTGCATATAAAGGTATTTATTATAAGGATTTGACTCATGTGATTATGGAGACTGGAAAGTCCAAAATCTGGAGGGCCCTTGGGGCAGGTGAAGTTCAAATGCAGTCTGCTAGAAGATTCCATCTTGCTTGGGATGCCAGTCTTTCTGTTCTATTCAGGCCTTCAATTGATTGGATAGGGAGGCCCATTCACATTGTGGAGGGCAATCTGCTTCACTCAATGCCCACTGATTTAAGTGTTAATCACTTCCAAAAACTCTCTTGAAGATGACATATAAAACAAACCATCACAGCTATTAATTCAAAACAACATTCCCTCCTTCATCTCAGTATTTGACTTTAATTGATTATAGCTTTTTTAAAGAGTCCTTCCCTGGCTGGTGTAGCTCAGTGGATTGAGCATCTGTGAAAGAGGAGAGTTATCAGTTTCCGGGTGATCTGAAAAAAAGAGTCCTTAATGAATGTTTCTTTATTTCATAGATTTGTTTTTTCCAGCTGCATGTGTCTAACAAGCTCCCAGGCAATGCCAGTGCTGCTGGTCTGGGGACCACACTTTGTGTCCCAAGGTACTATTTTCTGTCCCCGCCTTCCCAGGCAAAGACTGTATAGCTGAGCCAAAGGAATCTCCCTGTCTTTTGAGTTTCAAATGTTTACGTCTTTGGGAAAACAGGGAAGAACTTAGTAATAAATTTGAAGATTGGGGAGAAGTTGTGATGTAAGGTAAATATCCTTTGGACTAGATTGCATAGATAATCAGAGGGGGATCAAGGAGCACTTTGATGTGGGCTCTGACTCTGTGCCAGGCTGGCCGGGCATGAGGCAGCTCAGAAGGGAGGAGAAAGAGGAGAGAGGCCTGAGTGTGGCCTGGCACCTGCCCCTGCCCCAGTGGACAGCAGCTGGGTTGGGGGGGCCTCACACGAGCAGAGGGTGCTGCGCAGAGGGTCAGCCTGGTGCTGTGGTCAGACTCCTGGGGGAACTTCCAGCCCAGCCCCACAGTCCCTTGCTCCTGAGAGGTCCAGAGCCTAGCCCCAGTTTCTCTTCTGCAGGTGAAGAATTCTCTGCACCCCCCTGGACTTTTCTTCTTATCTTGCCTGGCTGGGGTGTGGAGGACAAGGCTGGGTATTTGGGAGCCTCTGAATTTTGAGTCTGCATGACCTGCTTGGAGCCCGAGGTCAAGTCCACTGGCTGTTTTTTACCCCAGTTGAACTGACCGGTTGTTTGTAGTACATGAAAGAAAGATGTTGGCTGTAAAAAAAAAAAAAAGGAGAACTTGATGCTACTATGTCCCCAGGAAGACCCCTTCCTATTACCATCTTTCCTGTTGAGAGAATCAAAATTCCAAGAGAAATGTGGGGAGTTTGTGGAGAGTAATGACATTCATTGGATAGGTGGGGATTTAGAAAGGAAATTAATCAGCTAGTATAACATGTGTCTAATAAGCTTCTTTTAAAATGATGATGATGATCTGTGTTGTGCTTACTTGGTGCCAGACAAGGGCTGGCCAAGTGCCACACGCATTTTCTTATTTCATTCACACAACAATTCCCGTGAGCCATGGGCAAATCCTTCTACCATCGCCATTTTTAGCTGAGATTCAGTGAGGTGAGGGGGTTCATGCCTGTCCCATATATATACATATGTGTATATACATATACATATATATGTGTATGTATTTGTGTGTATATATATAAAATAAAACACATAGACACTGACAACAGTGTAGTGTTAGAGGAAAATGGGGGGAGGGGGCGGGGGAGGTGGGCAAAGGGGGCAAAATGGGGGCCAAAAGAGACTTCAGAGTAATAGACACACAATACAGTGTGCAGATGATATTTAATTGAGTTGTACATTTTAAATCTGTACCCAATAGTCAACTAAAGAATAAAAAAATTAAAAAATAAGATGAAATCAGCATTTTGATACCAGAGTTATGGAGGTTATTAGTATTTACACATATTTAAAGTTCAAAATATAAAGGCTGAATTAGAACTAAGGATCAGAACTCCTTGTTTACCCTCAGAGAGGTCTGCCTCTATTGAGAAAATGTGCTGTTCCTATTGACCTTAGGCATTCGGGTTCTATGGCAATCACGCTTTTATTGTATAATACTAAGTTAGCATTTGGTTTTTAATGCTTCAGTGCCCTGAGTTGGTTAACATGAGTCTACCCTTGGGAAATAGCAGTGTACCTAGCTATTGATATTTCACTCCAAATTTACCCTCCTCTATTCTGCTCAGTGAACATGTAGCTGAGACTTTCCAAACTACATTTCCCAGAATTCTTTGCCTGTTCAGTTTTGTCAAAGCAAGCCCTACCTACCTTACCCCTTCTAAAAAAAACTGGAAGTTAGGAGAAGGGATTTAATCCCGTTTGCTTGTTATTCCTGTTAGTAAGGTAGATAAGCATTTTGTTCTGAGCTCTGACTTCTTTTGGCATTTTGCTCCTTTGTCTCCCCAGCTGTACCTGGAGCAGCCGTGAGTCTGTTCTTTGAGCTTCTAGCCTCTGAAAATCTAAATCCTTCTTTGCATTCCTCTGGCCTAAGGGGTGGTAGCTGCACTTATTATCTCTGGGTTTTCTCAGCCTTTCTATTTTGCTCCTTCATCTCACCTACACCTGTGTAACCAATTCCTTATATTTAATTCCCTCTTGAAATATTGACTTTGGTGTCTGTTTTCCTGACTAGGTCCTAACATGTGGTAATAGGAGAAATCCCAGGAAACATTATAAATGACAGAATTCTGGAATTGGTTTAATTATGTTCTTGGCCTTGAATACACTGCTTAACTTCTCGACAATAAAAAATGAGTTACTGATTATCTATGCCATGCATAGATATCATGATTAGTCAAACGATCTCTTGTGTTTAATTGCGATAACTAAAGTCTTGCCCAGAGCATATGTCTTGGAGAACAAGTGGCTGTCATATATATCTTTGTTGGTAATAATACAAACTACAGAAAGTAGAAGGTAGAGTATCTGCTTTTGATTGCACTGGTGAGTTTACTGCAGAAAAATGACAAATTCAGACCTTTAAACTCTTACCTAAAGCCACTTCTGGAGAATTGGTTTCTAGCAAACCTAAAAGAATCTCTTATTTTCTGTAGCCACTGAGCTGACCTTGCTGAAGATCAGTTCATAATTTAATTGCGTAGAATGCAGAATTACAATATATCGGGTTTATAATTTGCCAATCTCTTATGTGCAAGTTAGGACATTGGCTGAGAAGGAGCGTGACCTGGAATGGAGTGTCTGTGTGGCAGGAGAGAGCATAGGAGGAACCCTGAGGCTGCTCTGCTGTTGCTGGCCAGCACCTGTGACCCAGCAGTCCTGAGCCTGGCTTGATAATGCTGTTGGGCATTCTGAACAACAAGCAAAACTGTGATGGTGTAGGGGAGGTGGGAAGCCATTGAAAATGTAGGCATATCATCTCCGCTAGTTGGAAAAAAGGAAAACCTGACTGTGCATTCAACCCAGGGCCTAGAAGAGAGAAGAGGAGGGGGACTCCAATGTCCAAAAGAAAAAGTCCATAAACACCTTTGGTTAATTGCCTGCCTCCCATCACGTACAAAATAAGCAAATAGAGTATGAAGCAAGGTAAGGATCTGGGCTAACAAACCCCACCCACGCCTACGTTTAGGCAGTTATATCTCCATGGAAAGCTGGCCCCACCTTTACCTGTCAATCAAAATATAACTCCCTCGCCCCCATTCTGCCACTATATAAGTCCTCAGAACAGAGTACTCACTCTCTTCTCTTGGCTTGTGGTTGTCTTGCCACATGGGGGTGGGGGGTCTGGCTACTTGGCCTCTGTCTGGGGGCCTCTGGCCACCAGGCCCCTGGCCACCCCTGTTTGGCTATCCAGCCTCTGGCCATCTGGGTGCTGGCCACCATTGCTTTTGCCACCCTTGGCCTAGCCACCCTTGCTTTTGCTCTCCCATTCACTGATAAACTTTGCTCATATGCTTAATTGGCTCTCTGAGCTGTAATCTTTTACTGCGTTGGCAGGATGAAGCAGAGTTTCTTTGGTAACATCTGTGTCAACTCAGACAAAACTGAGACGTGAAGTCTTGAGTTTTTCTGAGCTCCCTTTGCCAGTAGAATCAAATCCTCCTGATATATCTGGGGAGACTGGCTTTCCCTTACACCAAGGTCCTATAGTAACCCCACCTGAGGCAGTTGCCTTAAAAAGGATACATAGGCTTATCAGGACTCACTAGCTCCATCTCTCCTCTCATGGCCTCTGTAACTTGAGTCAGAACAAGTACAAAGTATTTATTACTCAGATGGGTATAGGTATACTCAAAAGAATTGTGAAATTTTGCTATTATATATCGGCGAAAACCTGGTGAATTTCTGTGGGAATGTATTTTCTGGATGTTAGATTAAGGTAGGTGAAATGTAAGAACATTGGATTAGGCTAAATTTATTGATATGAATTCACAAAATGTCTAGATTATAACAGTTGCTTGGTTGGTTGGAACTTGAACTCAGTGGTTGTTTACATTTGATGAGGTTGAGATGTCAGAATTGGGGCAAAATGTAGAAGGAATTCAATGGTTTAGGGTGGAGGGAACTTTGGAGCAGATTAATCATATACAGTCTCACATTGCCCCACCCCCTCCCCGTAATACTAGACAGGTCATCCATAAAAATAACTGTGGCTGTGATGGCTGTCATGTGGAGATTTGGGATGATGGAATCAGAATGTTTTGACCCACTTTATACAGGAAGACACTTAGGCCCCCAAAATTAAGTTTGCGGAGAGCAGAGGTAGAACCAGAATGCAAATCTCTTGACTTCTGGTCTGAGACTCTTGCATTAAACCTCATTTAGGCTGAAAGCCTTCAGATGGTTCTAGTGTGTACTTAAGACTCAAGACAACTTTGATTTTACACGTTTAAATTCATACATACTTGTTCTCTTTCACAGACATATGGCTCATGGGCAGAAAATAATGAGACAATCCTATAACATGGAAAATAAAAAACTGCAGTCCATTACGGTAACTGCTGCATGCACGAGTATGATCATTAGGAGCTACCAAGCCTAAAGTGTTTGCTCCCTGGCCCTTTATGAAAAAGGTTTGCCCACCCCTGCTCCAAAATTAAAACATCACAGAAAAGCTTACATTCCTTGTGATGACCTCTCTTTTGTCAGTATAAATTCAGTAGTAATGTGTTTCCATATTGGTAGATTATTTACCGACTTAAATAAATCTGTGGTTTCTTTGGTGGGAAAGATGGGCAAACTTCCCAGAAGACAGAGCAGACTGACTGTCTCCTAAACAAAGTGGGTGACTTGGTCTCCCTTTTCATACATGTATTTTATTTTATTTTGAATCATTTTTTAAAATCCTTTTTATTTTAAAATCATATTTTTATTTTTAATTATAGTTGATATACATTATTATATAGTTTCAGGTGTGCACCCCAGTGATTACATGTTATATAACTTATTAAGGGATCATTCCTATAAATCTCTCACCCATCTCATCACAGATGCATTTTTAAAAGTATAACCACTACAGAGAGTTTTTACAGATTACTGAAATAATGCAAATTTGCTTCCTGATAATTAAGAGGTAACTTTACCTTTTCAATTGTTCACATTCACTCTATTAAAAAAAGTCTCTTTCCTCAGTAATTTTTTGAAAGAGATTTTATTTTCTTATTTTTAGAGAGGAGAAGGGAAGGAGAAAGAGAGGGATAGACACACCAATGTGTGGTTGCCCCTTGTGCACCCCCTACTGGGGACCTGGTCTGCAACCCAGACTTGTGCTTTGACTGGGAATCAAACCAGCCAACCAAATGCACCTAATCCACTGAGGCACACCAGCCAGGGTCCTCACTGATTTTTTTTAAAGGTTTATTGATTTAAAAGTGACATACATATATATTGTACAGAATGGGAAAACTATAAAAGAGTAAAAAGAAAATAAATGTCTAGTCCAACTGCCTAAAGACAATTATTGTTAAAAATTGTTTTTTTCTTAACATTAATTTTAATTGAAAAAAAGCTACATAAATACAAAGAAAATTGATGCATTCATTTTCCCCCTTTTTTAATAAAATTGTTTATTTGAGCCAAATGACATATGCAGAGAGTAACCTCTCAAAATATCCCTGATGTGTTCATTATTTTCTGATTGTTTCTAGTTTAGCCTCAAATGTAATATTTATAGAATATTTAGTCAATAAATAATTAGGTATCGCCTGCATCTTTTTTTCTTATGAGATGTAAGACTGAATGTATTTTCCAAATGTCAAGAAATATATCTAGGACAGGCCATTATTTTTTAAATTACCGAAGTCATCCTGGAGAAGAAGTTGTTTTGAGATGACTGATCGTTTTTATTATCCTGCCAGCCTGAATATTTACCGCAGTGTTCCTTTTTCATCAATCACTTAAAAAAAAATCTCTCAGGGAAAGAGAAACACAGAAAGCCCTTAGGAAACCTCCATTCTATGCCTCTCGCCTGCCCTGTGGAGCTCCTCCATGGCTTCTCAGCCCCATTTGTCTTCTGGAGGGACTCAGTGTCCAAACGCTTCCTGAAGGAGGAGCCCGTGGTAATGCGTCAGTCTGAAGACCTACTTCAAACACCTCTCCTTGTGATTAAACAGATAGACCGATGTGTTCAGCCGTGTTTGCCTCCCCTAAGATTATGTTCGAAAGGAAACCTTCAGCGAACACTGTATTAGTTTCCTATTGCTGCTGAAACAAATTACCTCACAGTTAGTAGCTTAAAGCAACAGAAATCTATTATCTCATAGTCCTGGGGGTTGGATGTTCCCAATGGTTCTCACGAGACTAGACCAAAATCAAGGCTTTGGCAGTGCTGCGTTCCTTTCTGGAGGCTGTGGAAGCATGTTTTCTTGCTTTTTCATTTCCAGGAGACTCCCGCATCCCCATCCCCCTCCCATCTTGGAGGCCAGCAATGGCCTGTCCAGTCTTTCTTACACGAATCCCTCTGACACTGACACTCCTGCCTCCCCCACGTTTAAGGTCCCTCAGGATTAGAATGGCTTATCCTGGACCATCCTGCATAGTCTCCTGGGTCCAGATCATTAACTTAGTTTTGCCTGTTAAGTGCCCTTTGGCATGTAAGGTAACACTTTCACAGGTATGGGAAATAGGATATGGGCCTTCTTCTGGTGAGGTGCTTCATTCTGTTTGTGTTGACCTCAATTGCTTTAATGCAGAAAAGTGGATAATGTTTGAAATGGGGCAGAATCATTGGAGAGATACTGTTATTGTTTTGCTAGTTTTCAATTGTACTACTTTTATTACTTCAGCTGTTCTCATGTAAAATACCTTTCAGGAGTACAATTACTATTCTTGCTCACCTTCAAGGCTGGCCCAAGACAAAATTGTGAACAGTTTGTTTAGCCTGTCAATTTTTCCCCCCCTCCCGCCCTATTTCGTCTTCTCTTGCTCCCAGTCTTAGGCTAATCCTGATAAGGTATTTTAAAATAGGAGCTAAATAAATGACCCTTCTGAGGATATTTTTGTGTTATCAAAATATTTTGAAAATTAAAAGACTGAAAGACACAGAGTGCAGCTCTAAGTTTCAAAATGATGGGTAACAGACCTATAGCAAATTGCATTCAAATACAGGGTCCAGCACAAATAATATTACAAAATCTTTTATTACAAATCATAAGCATGTGATTCTGTAATATAACAGCATCATACTCAAGCACACCACATGACATTTTAGGTGAAGTGTTCCAACCAAAACTACATTATTACACCCATATTATTACCCTTCCAACCACACTCAAGAAGGCATGACTTTGGCCGGATGCTGTATTTATTCACTACATGCTATGCCAGTCACTGTGGGCATTCAAAGATAAGTAAAGCTCAGTTTCCACTCTTAAGGAGTTGACAGTCTGATCCATTTAAAATTTACATTACTGGATCAGAGGACTTTCAGACTACCCAGGTAGGTTTTAGGCTTTTTTAGTTATATTATGATTCACAGATATTAGGGTTTAAAAACTAGACATTTTAAAAATGAAATTGCCATAAACCTATATTTTCCAATGGTTGTAAATTTATTGATACAGGTGCCAACAAGATATGGCCTTAAGTTTCCTATACCTTCTGATAGCAGAAGTGGGGGAGGAAGGAATGAGACACAGACTTTATATTTGCCAGTGTACAGTATCTTCTGGCTTAATCTCTTCGGAGTGACTCTTGATTCTCAGGCTTTAAATTTATTTCCCCTTCTCTATACCTTTCCAAAATAGTATCTGGGTGTATTTGGGATGAAACTTATGGGACCACATGATCATAGCAGGACACAGGGGCTTCTGGATTTTAGCTGGTCTTGGCTGTGGGGTAGCCACTTTGCTTTTTTTTCCCTAGACTAGTGTCATAGAAATGTCTGTGTGGTCATTTGGGTACTACCCTGGCATACACCCTGGTGCCAGACATATACTCTATTTCTAAATATGAAATCTCCATATCTTGAGGCCTCACAATCTCAACCTTGGGCTTTCGCTGGCCCTTCAACTTTTTTGGAGACTTGGGCCCCTTTATCAAGGTATGTGGGACCATCTGGGTTGCTTGTGTCCCTCTGCAGGACATAGGAGGACAGAACTGCTGCTTCAGGCTCATCTGTCCTTCACCAGTGCAACATGATTTCTTCTGTATCACTCTGGATTAGGCTGTATGTGGCACTCCATCTAGGGGCATAAAGTCTTCCACTCTATGCTTGGGTGTTGCTGATAAGATTGCCAGGAGACAGACTCCAAGAGGGATATTTGCATGTGAAAGTTTCATTAAGAAGGACATCCAGAATCTACATCTTTGGAGGAATGATGAGAGCAGGAGTGAACTGTGATGGAATACAGCACAGGCTCAGCGGGCCCTATGGAGAAGCTCTGAAGCTGGAATGAATCATAAAGTTACCCTGAATTAAGGCAAAGTTGCTGGGCCTATATAACCCTGTATTGGCTAGTCGCTGAATGAGAGTTGCTCTAATCCCAACTCCCCAGGGAGAATTCCCTTGGGTAATGAGAACCTCTTTAGTTGAGAGCAGTTCCCTGAGAAATACTTAGCTGTGAACTGTCAGACATCAACACACCCATCAGCTGGAGAAATAAGTGCTTCAGTCTTAATGAAGGGAGGAATGAGGGCCCATACCACAGAGTCCACTGTCCTGGGGGAACATGCCATTAGCCTCTCCTGACTCCCAGTTTACATTCTTGGGATTCTCCCTTACCTACCTGGATATTTCTACTGGGTCTCCATTTAGTCGACTGTCTAGTCATTCTGCTCTGAGAGGGAAAGGAGGAAGCATAGCCATTTGATCTCATTTCTATGTTTCCTCATCATTTCAGTTTCCTACACTTTCCGTGCACAGTAAGGTGTGGACTTTTTCTGTTTTCTTCCTCTCTGGAGTGGACTTTTACACCATTTGTCAAAGATTGCCAAGGGTCTGAGATTTTACACTGCTTTCAAGGTAACAAGTTAGCCTGCCACAGTTTCAAGGATGCTGGTGGAAGACCTGAGATGCCCGAGTCAGAGACTGAGGGCTTTATTACTCATGACACAGCACACAGCATGAGCTTCGTGTTAGTGCCCATTTTCCATTTTTCCCAGATTTCTTCAATGGGTGCCATCCATTTGGCTAGCTGAACAGCAAAGAGTGTTGAGGACCATATGGGATGTTTTAGTTGTCAGGTGGAAAAGTAAGATATACTACCACCCGTATGTAGTTGTCCAACTCTTGTTCATGTCCTGACCTAGATGCAAAGGATGGGGAAAAGTAACCTTCCTATCATCTCTGTCATATGCTTTAATAAGAAACTACCAGAGGACCCGAATAGATGCTTCTCTAAAGATGACATATAGATGGTCAAAAGACATATGAAAAGATGCTCAATGCCACTAATCATCAGAGTGATGCAAATTAAAACCACAATAAGATATCACTTCACACCTGTCAGAATAGCTATCATCAATAAATCAACACACAGTAAGTGCTGGCAAGCATGTGGAGAAAAGGGAACCCTAGTGCACTGTTGGTAGAAAAGAAGATTGGTACAGTCACTATGTAAAACAATACAGTTTCCTCAAAAAATTAAAAAAGAAACTTGCTTATGACCCAGTGAATCCACTTCTTGATATAAATCTGAAGAAACTCAAAACACTAATTCAAAAGAATATATGCACCCCAATGTTCATTGCAGCATTATTTATAATAGCCAAACCATGGAAGCAACCCAAGTGTCCATCACCAGATGAGTGGATAAAGAAGATGTAGAACATAAATGCAATGGAATATTATTCAGCCATAAAAAATGAAACCTTACCATTTGCAACAACATTGATGTCTCAAGAGAATATTATGCTACATGAAACCAAGTACCCAGCTTGGGTGATAGGGGAGGCCATGCCACTGGACCCCACATCTACTGCATTAGGGTACACTACTAAGACATGAAGTCAAAGCAGCTCTTCCTAATATATAGAAACAAACATGGGGAGGCTGCCAAAATGAGGAGACGAAGAAACATGGCCCTCCAAAAAAGAACAGATCAAAAGTCAAGAAAAATAGCTAAAGGAAATGCAGACAAGCAATCTGTCAGATGCAGTTTAAAATGCTGGTTATAGGGATCCTCAAGGAACTTAATGAGAACCTCAGCAGCATAAAATGATCCAGTCAGAAGTGAAGGATTTACTAATTGAAATAAAGAACAATTTATAGGGAAACAAAAGTTGAGTGGATGAAACCAAGATTCAAATCAATGATTTGGAACATAAGGAAGCAAAACCCAGCCAATCAGAACAAGAAGAAAAAAGAATCCCCCCACAAGTGAGGAAAGTATAAGCAGCCTCTGGGACAACTTCAAGGATTACAACATGTGCATCATAGGCATGCCAGAAGAAGAGAAAGAGCAAGAAATTGGAAACATATTTGAAAAACTATTGAAAGAAAACTTCCCCAATTTGGCAAAGGAAATAGACATGCAAATTCAGGAAGTACAAAGAGTCCCAATCAAGTTGGACCTGAAGAGGACCACAACAAGATACATTATAATTAAAATGCCAAGGGTAAAAGATAAAGAGTGAATCTTATAAGCAGCAAGAGAAAAGTAGAGAGTTACCTACAAAGGAGTTCCCATAAGGCTGGAAGCTGATTTCTCAAAAGAAACCTTGCAGGTTAGGAGGGACTGGCAAGAAGTATTCAAAGAGATGAATAGCAAGGACCTACAAACAAGATCACTCTACCTGGCAAACCTATCATTTAGAATGGAAGGGCAGATAAAGTGCTTTGCAGTCAGGCAAAGCTAAAGAAATTCATTATCACCAAGCCATTATTACATGAAATGTTAAAGGGACTTATTTAAGAAAAACAAGAGGATCACAAGAGGATAAAAATGACAACAAACTCACAACTATCAACAACTGAATCTAAAAAACAAAACTAAAAACAAACTAAGCAAAGAGTAGAACAGGAAAACAATCATAGGTATGGAGATCATTTGGTGGGTTATCAGCTGGGAGAGGGAAAGGGGAGAAAAGGAGAAATTATACAGGGATCAAGAAGCATAATTGATAGGTACAAAGTAGACAAGGGGAGATTAAGAATAGTACAGGAAAGGGATAAGCCAAGGAACTTAAATGCATGACCCATGGACATGAACTAAGCAGGGGGATTGCTCGAGAGAAGGAGGGTACTGGGTAGAGGAGGGCAAAGGGAAAAAATTGGGACAACTGTAACAGCATAATAAAAAATATTTTAAAAATAAAATAGTTGCAGGGATTTAAAGTACAGCATAGGGAATACAGTCAAGAATATTGTAATAAATATGTATGGTCCCAGGTGGGTACTTGAAATACCAGGGGATCACTTTGTAAAGTATATGGTTGTCTAACCACTATGCAGTACACTTAAAACTAAAACAAAATAATATTGAATGTAAACTGTAATTGAAAAATAAAGTTAAAAAAGACAAAAAAGAATCTCTAGTCAACGATATTTACTGGTGATCTGCCTGGTACATATTATTTATTAGGCACTGTTAAAATAAAAAGAGAACCCAAAATTTCCATGCATACATACAGAAAATGGATTAAGGCAAGAATTCTTTTAAACTTTTCTGTTTAAAAAATCATTTAGTTATAGGCTGTGTTTAAACTTCATTGTGAATTAGTTATTTAGAAATTAGGGGCACATTTAAGCCCTAAAAATAGTGTATAAATTACCACATATGTGTCAAACAATATGTTTCCTGGATTCAAATTCTAGGTGCCTGCATCTCTGGTATTGACAGCAGACAGTCCTCCATGTTCAACAGCTGGAGCAACAGAAGAGGGTGGGCCTCAGTGGTACAGGAAATGGGTGTAACAGGTTCATTCTTTCCATGAGCATAAAAAACGGTGCTTCATGTTAAGCTGTGAGTAGCATCCTAAAAGAAGATGGGATTGGGACTTGGGATCTGCATTATGAGAAACCTACATTAAAAAAGAAAAAAACCCAGGAAACAAGTGACAGGACACAATGATTGTTATCAACTAGCAAGGGCTGTTCTATAATGTAAGGAAGGGGCATGAATCACCATGATTATCAAGTATATAATGATGTTAGTTAAAGAAAAGAAATATAAGTTAGAATTAACATAACCTCCTTTTTGTTGCAATGGACTTATAAATATATTGTCAACAGACTTGGTGACCTCGTAATAATGGAATGAAAGCAAATTAACAAATAGTTGTCTTCTGAGGTCCAGTTTTGTCTCTCTACTCCCATTCTCATTTTGAAATGATTTGGGTGATCAGGTAGCACGATGATGGTAGTGGGTACTGATATTTGTTGAATGTCAGTATGGCTGGGTACCACATAGGCACTTTTAAAATAAGTTTATTTGACCCTCATGAAGATGCTCTGGGGCAGGCCTGATTAGCACTGTTTGAACAGAAGAGAAAACAGAATCCCAGTGAAGCTGAATGACTTGATGAAGGACACGTGACCAACTGGAACTAGAAATCAGGTCTTTGGGCGTGGTTTCTTGCTTTATCTTGTTAACATGAATATAACTGATGTAGCTCCTGGTTGACACTTTGAGCATTTTATAAAGCCATGTAAAATAGAGTAAAAGATTGCTTACCTGAACTCTGCAAAGGAGGTAAAAGAAAGGAAGGTGAAATATTGAAATGCTGCAAGGTATTGATTCTGGCGTTACAGAACAGTATGTGTCTCTCTTGCTCTAGTGTTCATACTCTCATTCTCTTTCTCTTTCGTTCTAATTTATGTCTCATCAGATTTTGAAAAGGGAGTCATGGAGTCTCTTTGGTTGACTCCCATGAAAGTCATAAGGTATTAAAATTATTTTCAAATTTCAACCTAAATAGATTGCTTGTCTTGAGATTGGTAAATGAAAAAAATGTATGTAGGTAGTACATGCTTTTGTGATTTTTTTATATGAATGGAGTACTTTTATATGTATTTTCTATACCCTGCTTTTTAAAAAATATTATGTTCTTGGGATTCCTCCATGTTTTTTGTGTCGCTGTATTTCTTTAATTTTTATTGTTGTGTGTGAAATTCCATTCTATGTATATACCACAGATTGTTTACCCTTTGTATTCTCAACAGACGTTTGGGTTGTTTCCTGCTTTTGCTGTAACAAACAGATGCTGGTGTGAACATTCTTTTACAAGTGTCTGGGTGCACATGTGCAAGTGTTTCTGTAGGAGGCATATTCTTTGGAGTATCAGTGCTGGGTTATTAGGGAAGTACATCAGTTTTATTAGGCAATGTCATAGTGTTTTGCCAGGGTGAATGTTCTACCAATTTACACTCACAACAACCATGTAAAAGTTTTCATTTGCTCCATAACCACACCTTATACTTGTTACTGTCACATTTTAACTTGCCAATCTGATAGCTCGGTGTAGTTTTAATTTGTATATCCCTGAGTACTAATGTTTTTTGGTCATTCATGTTTCCACTTGTATTGTTTTCCAGGTCCTTTGCCCATTTTCCACTGGGTTATCTTTTTATCATTAATTTGGATGAGTGGTTTTTTAAAAAATACATCTTTTGGATGCTAATTATTTGATACTAGTTTGTGATGCAAAATTTGTTTTTCCATTTATGATTTATCTTTTTATTTTAAAAATGGATTTGTTTTGTACAAGAATTAATTTTAATGTAGTTAAACACATAATTTTTTTAAAAATACTTTGCACTTACTGTGTCTTTGTTAAGAAATGCTTTCTACCCTGAGGTTGTAAATATAGTCTCGTATCTCTTCTTTGAAAGTGTTAATTTTGAAAAAATGCATGTTTTTCTTAAAATATATGGTGTGCTTTAGGAATATATATATATTTCTTTATGGTTAATCAGTTAGAATCAATACGCTCTCCACCAAATTAGAGTGCTACCTCTGTTGTATATTGAATTTCATGACTTGTATAATCAAAAAAACCATGCTCCAGTCCTGGCCCATGTGGCTCAGTTGGTTGGAACATTATCCCTTAAGTGAAAGGTTGAGGGTTCTATTCGTGGTCAGGACACATGACTGGGTTCCTGGTTTGATTCCTGGTCTGGGTATGGCCTGTGCAACCCTGAGCCTGGACACATATGATCCCTGATTCTGGTGCACATGTGAGGCAACTGATTGATGCTTCTCTCTCCCACTGATGTTTCTCTCACTCCCTTCCTTTCGTCCTTCCACTCTAAACGTAATGAAAATAAAATGTCTTTGGGCGAGGATAAAAAAATGTAAAAAAAAACACCTTTCCATTTTTTTATTAGATTCAACATTTTACTATATGGTTATTGCTAAATGTGTTTTTATTGGAGAATAAAGTGTGTTTAAGGCAGATTAATCTGCACTTGTTAAGCAGAAAGTAGGAAGGTGTAGAAGAGAACTTGGAGGTAGGGAGTCTGGTTAGGAGTTTATCACAAGTTCAAGAAAACAAGGTTCTGAATTATAAAAGTGACATGGAAGTGGAAAGGACCAAAGTGTGAGAAAACCTGCTGAGGAAGAACTGATTGTATTTGTGAATAATTGAATACGGAAAGCCAAAGTAAGGTAAGTGACAAGCATGACTACAAGTTTTGAGCCTTGATGACTCTGATTTTAGGAAAAACAAGAATATGTCAATGTTAAATTTATTATAATTGATGTTGCTATAAGACACTGAAGTAGAGATTTAAGAAGTATTTGTATATAGTTGATAAGTTAAATATATTGGAGGGATGTTTAATAAACTTTGTTGGTTTCTCCATTCTTATTGTTTCATAGGAATTCTTTATATATTCTAGATACAAATCCTTCTCCCAGGAATATTTTTTTTCTGCATTGTGTATTTGTTTTGTTTTTAATCGTTTCGTGGTACCTTTTGAGAAACAGAAGTTCCAAATTTTTATGTAGTTGATTTTATCAATCATTTTCTTTATGTTTGCACATTTTTTAAAAGAAAATTTCCTGTGTAGTGAGGTCATGAAATTTGTTTCCTATATTGCATTGTAATTATTTTATAAATATTTAATTCAACTGAAACTGATTATTGCTTATGGTGGCTGGTAAGGATGCAATGTCTTATTTCCCCCTGTGATCATTCAGTTGTTCCATTACCATCTATTGGAAAATCCATTTATCTCCCACAGATTTTTAAGACCATCTTGATTATGGATCAATTGATAAATGTAAGAGCCTATTTCTAAGCTTTTTATCCTATTTAATGTCTCTAATCACCAGTCTGTGTCAATACCACCTGATTTTAATTTCTATAACTTTATCATAAATTTCGATATGTAGTAGAATAAGTTCTCCAACCTTTTTTCTTTTCATTCCACAGAACAGTGTTGTCACAGTTTTGACCCTTGAATCTAAATTCTGAGTTTAGAGTGAGCATGTTAATTTACATGCACAGACACACACACACACACCTGATGGCATTTTTATTGCCACTGTGTTGAATTTACATAACAATGAAGGAGTGTAATTTTTATACTATTGAGTCTTTTAGTTCATGGTCATGGTATAGTTCTTGGTTATTTAGGTGTTTTTTAGTGTATGTCTGTACAGTTTTATACTTTTGTCCATAATGGTTTTGCATATTTTTATTGAATTTATTTTTGAGTATTCCATATATATTTATTTTAGTTTTTAAAAATTCATTTTGCATCTCTGTATTGCGGGTGTATAAAGTGTAATAGCTTTTTACATATTGATTTCATACTCTTCATACTGAAGAGACTTCAGTACAAAGCTGAAAAAAGTGGACATTATGGTATTTGTTCTGATCTCAATAGGAATATTTTTATTATTAAGTATCATGTTCAATGATAGTTGTTTTGTAGATACTCCATCAGGTAAATAAATTTTGCCAATTAAAAAAAAATCAAGGTTGAATTCTTGGTCTGGACCAAGAGAAAGAGAAAGAGAATGGGAAAGGAGAATCTATTGAGTTTCTAATTCCAATTATTGTATTTTTAATTTCTAAATGTTCTATGTAATTACTTTTTTAAAAATATATTTTATTGATTATGCCATTACAGTTGTCCTATTCCCCCCTTCATTTCTCTCCACCCTGCACACCCCTCCCCCACCATTCCCCCCTTTAGTTTATGACCACGTGTCTCAAGTTCTTTAGATTCTGTATTTTGCCTACCATTCTTGCCCTCCCCCCTATCTATTTTCTACCTACCATCTATGCTACTTATTTTCTGTACCTTCTCCCCCCTTCTCCTCCTCCTACTCCCCTGTTGCTAACCCTCCATGTGATCTCCATTTCTGTGGTTCTGTTCCTGTTCTAGTTGTTTGCTTAGTTTGCTTTTGTTTTAGGTGTGGTTGTTAATAACTGTGAGTTGGCTGTCCTTTCACTGTTCATCTTTTATATCTTCTTTTTCTTAGATAAGTTCCTTTAACATTTCATATAATAAGGGCTTGGTGATGATGAACTCCTTGAATTTGATCTTATCTGAGAAGCACTTTATCTGCCCTTCCATTCTAAATGAAAGCTTTGCTGGATGGAGCAATCTTGGTTGTAGCAATCTTGGTCTTTGGATTTCATGATTTGGAATACTTCTTTCTAGTCCCTTCTTGCCTGCAAGGTCTCTTTTGAGAAATCCGCTGACAGTCTGATGGGAACTCCTTTGTAGGTGACTGTCCCCTTGTCTCTTGCTGCTTCTAGGATTCTCTCCTTCATTTTAATCTTGGCTAATGTAATTATGATGTGCCTTGGTGTGTTCCTTCTTGGGTCCAACTTCTTTGGGACTCTCTGGGCTTCCTGTATGTCCTGGAAGTCTATTTCCTTTGCCAGATTGGGGAAGTTCTCCTTTATTATTTGTTCAAATAACTTTTCCACTCATGGCTGTTCCTCTTTCCCTTGTGGTACCCCTATAATTTGGATGTTGGAATGTTTAAAGATGTTCTAGAGGTTCCTAAGCCTCTCCTCATTTTTTTGAATTCTTGTTTCTTCATTCTTTTCTGTTTGGTCATTTTTTCCTTCCTTCTGGTCCACTCCCTTGATTTGAGTCTCAGTTTCCTTTCCATTACTATTGGTTTCCTGTACATTTCCCTTCATTTCACTTAGTTTAGCTTTCATTTATTCCTCTAATTTGTGACTAAAATCAACCAGTTCTGTGAGCATCCTGATCACCAGTGTTTTGAACTATGCATCTGTAAGTTTGGCTATTTCTTGGTTGCTTAGAGTTATGGGCTCTGGGGGTTTGAGTTCTTCTTGAGACATGTTTTGGTCTGTTTGTGCCTGTTACATAAGAGGAGCGGATCCTTAGGTGTTCACCAGGGCGGAGCCACCCAGGTTGCTTGGTTATGACCCTGTATGTGGGGGTGGGGTCCAAGAGGGGCAATAGTGGTCCCCTCTGTTGCTTACTGCTGCTGGGGCCTGCCTGGTCTGTCTCACTGCTTGCTCCTTTGCTGGTTTATCTGTGCGCGAATGTGAGACCTCGGTCAGCCTGCCTCCTTGCACCCTCACTGGGTCCACCCGTCGCTACTCCACACCTGGGATCCACCCACAGCTGTCTGTGCAGCCAGGTCAGGGGATCTTTCCTGCTGGACCCCGCTCTGCTGCTGGCCCCGCCCCTCTTACTGGTCTTGCTGAACAGTTTGTTGTTGTCAGACTTCTGTATAGTTCAATTTTCTGTGTTTTGCCTGTTTTTTTTGTTACTAAAGCTTTTTTGTCTTTACACTTGGTTGTGCGAGAAGGCATAATGTTTCCATCTATGCCTCCATCTTGGCAGAAGTCTTATAATTACTTCTTTTCTCCCCCTTTTCTTCCTTTCTCTTCCCTTCCCTTCTCTTCCTCTCTCCTCTTCCTCTCCTCTCTCTTCCTTCCTCATTCTTTCCTTCCTTCCCTCTCTCTCTCTCTAAACCAGTTTTGTCTTTTAAACATGTTCCCTTACTTTCAGGCTCTTTAAATTTTAAAAATTTATTAAGTAAATGTAATATTTATTTTTGTCTTTTAAATCCAAATCCTGAAGTTTTTATGCACCCAACTTTGCTGCCTGTTTTTTTTCTACTTCTTTTCACTTTGGGTGGCTTGTTTCTTCATGTGTTTTGTGACTTTCAACTACAAGTTTATATTTTTTGGAGTTTTATCTGTTTGGATCTTTTAAGCCCTGTATTGGCAATTTATATCTCCAGTGACAACTTGCATCTGCTTCTGCCAAACACTAGGGAACTCTACTGACACAGAAACACTTTAAATTAATTTTTTTTGCCTCATGTATTTTGCATTTCCCTGGGTAATATGAGATTTGACTACAAGCTTAGGGAGGGTCAGCTTGTGGGTATCAATTCCAAGGGGTGATTTTATGTTTCCTTGTGCACAATGCCACATTTTATAATAGGCAATTTGCCTTGCTGTTCTCTGGATTTATTTCTAGTTCACATATGCCTTCAGGGGGTAGGCCTTTGGGGTACCTGATTTATTAAAGTATCTCCCATTAGATTCCTCACCTTGGTCAGGTGCCTCTCAGGATTTATCTCCTATTGCTTGTGAATACAGAAGCTCAAGTTCACCTTCATGGGTAAGTGTACTCAAAGTGAAAACCAGATTCAAAGCTCGGCTTACCTCTCTGGATCCCTATGGCTTTTGAGAGTATTTACTTTCTTGCTAACTCATTGATATATTTAAAAATATTTGTATTATTTTAATAATTTTCAGTGGAAGGGCTGGTCATTGTGTCATCTGTCATATTACTGAAAAATGAATTTTTAGAGTCTTTGAAAATAATTTATTCCTATAATAAGTTTAAGATTGCCATGAAAAGGATGAGGGGATCCTTCATGAATAATAGTTAGTATAAATACAAGATCATGGACTATACATTTCCTCATTTACTCTCTTACACATTTTTACTGCATACTGTGTTTTTTTTTAAGATTTTTAAAATTTATTTATCTTTAGAGGGGAAGGGAAGGAGAGAGGAGGAGAAACATCAATGTATGGCTGCCTTTCGTGCATCCCCTGCTGGAAACTGGCCTGCAGGGAACCAGCCTGCAACCCAGGCATGTGCCCTGACTGGGAATCGAACCTCGATTGTCTGGTTCGCAGGCCTGTGCTCAATCCACTGAGCTACACCAGCCAGGGCTGCATACTGTGTTATGTGTGGTGCTGTGTTACACTACAGGAGATGCCAATAAGTGTATTGAAAAGTTCTCGAGTTTGAAAGATAACTTTTATCATTTCACTTATAGATATAAGTAATACATTTAATGAGGATGGTACAAACTAAAAACTCAAGGAACTAAACAAAGCATATCATTTAAAGAAGGTAATATTTTTATCTCAATCTATTGGGTAGATAGAAGGAGAAGAATGGAAGGTTATTCCAGGTAGAAAACAAAGAATGAACAATGGTGTAGAGGTTTAAAAAAATGGAATGGCTTTAGATAACTGTATGTTTGATTGGATTGTAAACAATTTTAAGAAAATAGTTAAAGATAAGAATGGAGAGCCAGGCAAAGTCTTGGGTGTGAAGGTCCATGAATTTTAGACTAAGCAATTTAAACTCAAGTTAGGAGGGGGGTTGGGAGTTTACTAACTCCCATAATAATAGGTGCATAAACCTCTCAAATTGGTATAGTCTGAAATGTATCATTTATGGGAGGCTGAGTGTAGAATCAGGACTTGTTCAGTTAAATGTAGCAATTATGGATGGGGATAAATGAGAATGGCATGCAGCATGGGATGGTGAGATGAGGAGAATACTAATTTACTCAGGGTTTTTTATACGAGTAATCTACATTTCCGATGATGGTTTGATGCTGTTTACATAATTACTTTCTTCCATTACTTAGAAAAATTATTTATTTTCTGAATGGGTTTGAAACCACATCTTGGCATTTCCTTCCATGAGTAAGTACGATTCAATCCTGTGTCATAACCTTAAGGGTACACTATTTAGGAACTAAATTTCCCCCTTATTTTAAAGAAAAAAACTGGGCTTGTTCTTGCTCAAATTGTCTTGGTCATTTCATCTTATTTTTTAGATTATGATATTAGTGGAACAGTGCATCTCTATACATTTCTTAGGCCACTTCATTTTGTTAATGAGAAAAGGAATCATTAAATGTCAATCAGAATTTGTGGTATCAAAATTCAAGGTCTACTTTATAAATGGTAGGGATTAGAAAATTATCAAAGGGACGCAAATAGCCATACTCTAAATGGCTAATGTAATTTTTATTTCTGAACTGAGATGAAAAATGGCAATATGTGTCTTTCTTCTCTCTAGTACCAAAGCCTCATTAGGTCTGGCCAGCATGTGGGGAAATGATGCAGCTGAGGCTTTCTCAGGCAAAATGCATTAACATTACAAATGAAACTTGGTCTGAATTTCTCTCAAGGAGCATTTTCTCTCAGAGGTATCATATGAATTACATTAGCAGTGTAGTTATTAAGCTGTGTTGAATAATTCTGTTTTAGAAAAGGAAAGTGACCTTTTGTATCTCTCAGAGGGATAATAGCTCTACAGATATATTTAAAATCATACTAATTGGGACAGGATGTCAGATTTACAAAAATATGTGGGGAAATTTGGTATTCAGTTAGAAAGTATAAAGGATCTTAAACAAAGCATTTCATAATATTAGACAGATGTCTGGCCTTTCTTACTTCCTAATCCAACAACTCTATCTTCTGGTATAGGTTGTAGATGGGGAATGGAGGGCAGAAAAATACCTTTGAAAACTCTGTTTTGTACTGCTCGCAATATGGGCACAATTTATAACTCAAACTCCTCAGTAATTACCGTAACTGCTGTTTTCCTTCAATTATCAGACTTACATACTTTTCACATCTTGACATACT
This sequence comes from Artibeus jamaicensis, assembly GCF_021234435.1. NCBI lineage: Eukaryota > Metazoa > Chordata > Mammalia > Chiroptera > Phyllostomidae > Artibeus > Artibeus jamaicensis. The sequence continues at coordinate 5,511,813 of NW_026521972.1, read as the reverse complement.
TGAAATCTAGGTGTTTTCTCAAAAGCAATGTCAAGGGAAAACATGCCCCAGTTTCTATGCTTCTTAGTGGTCATTGTCTTTGGGAGTGATAATACAAGTACATGTGGTAGCATTCTGATGTCGAATTAAGTTTGGATCTCTAATGCTGTCTTAAAGATTTTGAAAAGTGCTAATACTGTAGTATCAAACTGAATGGGAACATTATTTTAGACAAAGAAGGACTGGCTATTAAATGCCAAAAAATGAAATGAAGGATAGTAGCAAACTGCCAAATCTATCGAATATATTATGGCACTTCAAAGCCAGGAAAGGTTGTGTAGGTGCCACGCATCTCTCTATGAAAAGGGTGACTTTCAAGAGAAGGTAATTCATTTACGGTGATGGGTAATTCAGTGAATGAAAAAGTGTAACTATCAGCTTAACCAAAGAGGAAATGCAAACAAAACTCTAAAATTATACTGCCTTAAAGGTTAAAGAACACAAAATTATACTGCCTTAAAGAACAATCTTAAAGGTTCCCAAGAGGTCAAGAACACAAGCATGGGTTATAAAAAGCAACATGTCATGCTCCTTGACTAAAGTCAACTCAGAAGACAGAGTGGGAAGACATTGGAAATCAAACTTCATTTTGATGTAACTAATGACATGAATAAAAATATAGTATCATGAATATGAAAACAATTTAACATATATCTAATTAGTGTTTTGTTTCTGAAAATGTAGTATTTAGAAAGCAGATTTTAGAAAGATTCAGGGTGGATTTACAATCTCTAAATTACTTCACACTCATCTGATATTCTTTGATAGGGTCACTGCCTTTGAGCTGAGGTGAACAATCTGCATTTCAACAGAACACTTAAAAATTCACTGCATTTTAGTGGACAAAATGGAGAAATCCAGCCTAGATCAGACCATTAGAAGTTGAATGTCTGTGCTGACACAGTCTGATGACTGGGCCAATGGCGGCTGGAGAGAGATTTCCCATGGCTTTGGGTGACTCTTTCACAGGCATAATAGGCAGTATAACTTATTAGTAATTCGGACACATGGAAGCCTTTCTTATAAGATTTACAGTTATAAAAATGTATCAAGCATTAAAAATACTTCAGATGGTCAAATCAGTATCTCTAAAATTTTTGAGAGTAGAGTGACAGACTAAATCCAATAAGGAATCAATATAAAATCCTGAACTGGGGTCTGTAAAGTAAACTTGTTCAGATAAGCTAGTTCTCAATTTCTAACCATTTTGTTAATACCTCTCAAAGCCTCAGTCTCTTTATGTGTAAAGTGGGAATAATAATAATACTAGTTACTTAACAGGTTGAGGTGAGTGCTCGGCACAGTTCTGGCACACAGTGAGTGCTCAATAGGTGTTAGCAACTTCTTTTCCAGAAATCCTGGGAGAGAATCCAAATTCTGTCACTTACAGGGTGTTCGACTTTGGGTAGGTCAAATTCTTATTCCTTCTAAACCTCATTTTCTTCATCCAAAAATGGCAATAAAAATAGTACTTACCTCATAGGTGGTTGTCATGAAAATTAAATGAGATGATGCCTGTGAGGTCCTCTTTGAGGTGCTTGGCGCATTAAGTTCCTGGGGAATGTTAGCAATTGCAGTGAACATTAGTGCAACTTCCAGAAAGTCTATCTGGACATTATATTACAAAAGTATAATTACTGCCACTCTGGAATAAGGGAAATCATACTTTTACTCTATTAGAGGCTAAATCTATGCTATTATTTCAGTTTAAATGTATACTTTTAAGAGAGATATTGAAAAATTGAGGTGAACATAAAGTTAAATCATGTAAAAATGATGTAAGAAATTGGGGTGCTTATCGTGGAGAAGAGAAGGTTAGGAGGAGGAGCATCTTGAGGGTCATCACCAGAAGAGTAATGAAGCTTGCCCTTTCGGGACCCAGAGTTAGAATCATGACAAGACAGATTTTTTGCTCCCCTGAAGAAAGACTTCCTTACTGTGAGAGTGGTCCAAAGGTAGGAGGGCTGTCTGGGAAGACAGTCATTTCTCAGTCCCTGAAGTTTTTTTCGAGTCTGCAAAGTCATTTGAGGGAGAGCTGCAGAGAGGATTCAGGGCTTTGAGATTTGGCTCAGTGATCTTTAAAGGCCAGTCCTTTTCTGAGGTTTGAGGTTCTGCAGCTGCTGCCTTCTCTATAGTGCTTAACATTTAAAATCTTTTAAAACTCTGCTTCCAGTCACCTAGTCTTTTCTTTCAAATTATTTCACAAAAGCATCTCTCACCAAGTACGAATTGCATATCTCTGACCTTTAAGGGGTAAAATTTATTTCCTTCACTGCTCTTATCTGAGGTATCTCAGTAAAAGAACTTGCAAAATCTGCATGGCAATCATACTTGCATTTTTTTAAAAAAAATTAGAAAAGTTGATAAAATGATAAAAGACTTGTCAGGTCATAGGATTTTGGATGGCTCAGCTTTACTAGCCAGCAATGCTCCGTCTCAAGTAATGTGAGTATTAGTGAAGATACATGCAGATACTGGGTGTATGGCTCACAAACAGCTTGAGGCACACATTCTTTGAGCAGTGTGCCTCATAGGAAGATTTATATTGATGTTTGCTATCATATTCAGTATAATATTTTACTACAAAGTGGTTTAATTTTTTACATATATTTTATTGATCATGCTATTACAGTTGTTCCATATCCCTCCTTCATTCCCCTCCACCCTGCATACCCTCTCCCACCCACATTGCCCCCCTTTAGTTCATGTCCATGTGTTATAAGTTCTTTAGCTTCTACATTTCCCATGCTATTCTTGCCCTCCCCCTGTCTATTTTCTACCTACCCTCTATGCTACTTATTCTCTGTACCTTTTCCCCCCCTCTCCTCCTCCCACTCCCCTGTTGCTAACCCTCCATGTGATCTCCATTTCTGTGGTTCTGTTCCTGTTCTAGTTGTTTGCTTAGTTTGTTTTTATTTTAAGTGTGGTTGTTAGTAATTGTGAGTTTGCTGTCATTTTACTATACATGTTTTCTATCTTCCTTTTCTTAGATAAACCCCTTTAACATTTCATATAACAAGGGCTTGGTGATGATGAACTCCTTGAACTTGACCTTATCTGAGAAACACTTTATCTGCCCTTCCATTCTAAATGAAAGTTTTGCTGGATAGAGCAATCTTGGATGTAGGTCCTTGCCTTTCATGACTTGGAATACTTCTTTCTAGTCTCTTCTTGCCTACAAGGTCTCTTTTGAGAAATCAGCTGACAGTCTGATGGGAACTCCTTTGTAGGTGACTGTCCCCTTATCTCTTGCTGCTTCTAGGATTCTCTCCATCATTTTAATCTTGGGTAATATAATGATGATGTGCCTTGGTGTGTTCCTCTTTGGGTCCACCTTCTTTGGGACTCTCTGAGCTTCCTGTATATTCTGGAAGTCTATTTTCTTTGCTAGATTGAGGAAGTTCTCCTTTATTATCTGTTCAAATAATTTGTACACTTGTTGCTCTGCAACGGTTCCCCTCTGGTACCCCTATAATTTGGATGTTGGAATGTTTAAAGATATCCTGGAGGTTCCTAAGCCTCTCCTCATTTTTTTGAGTTCTTGTTTCTTCATTCTTTTCTGTTTGGTCATTTTTTTCTTCCTTCTGGTTCACTCCATTGATTTGAGTCCCAGTTTTCTTCCCACTGCTATTGGTTCCCTGTATGTTTTCCTTTATTTCACTTAGCGTAGCCTTCATTTTTTCATCCAATTTGTGACCAAACTCAACCAATTCTGTAAGCATCCTGATCACCAGTACTTTGAACTGTGCATCTGATAGGTTGGCTATCTGTTCATCACTTAGTTGTATTTGTTTTGGAGCTCTGATCTGTTCTTCCATTTGGGCCATTTTTTTTGTCTTGTTGCACCTGTTACATAATGAGGGGCTGAATCTTAGGTGTTCACTGGGGCAGGTCAACCCAGTGGCTGGGTTGTGACACCACTGTATGTGGGGAGGGGCCAGAGGGGGAACAATGGTACTTGCTCTGCTCTCTGCTGGATTTCAGTCATTTCCATGGCTTCCCCCAAGCAAACTGAGCCCGTCTGGTGCTGATTCCTTTGTGGGTGGGTTTGTGTACATTCTAGGACCTCGTTGGTTTCTCCAACAAACTCTCCTGTGAGGCTGGGAATCTCTCCCAGCACCTCAATCCCCACAGGTTTTTTCATTCGGTGTTTTGAGGGTTTATTTCCAGGTGATGGGACCCTGGGTTGTGCAGTCTGCCTTGCTCCCTAGTTTTGCGTGCCAGTGTGGGGCCACTGGTCAGCCAGCTGCCTTGCATGCCACGCCCCTCCACAATCTGCAGCCTTGCTGTGTCTGCCCACTTCCACCCCATGCCCAGGGTCTGTCAGCTGCTGCCTGGGTGCCCAGGGTCCTCGTACTGCCATCTTGCACACTCAGGTCCACAAGCCACTGCTTTCTTTGCTGTGGCCCTGCTCTGCTTGGTGGCGCTGGACTCTGCCTCTCCTATGGGTCTGGATGAATGGATCTATTTTAACTCCTTGGTTGTCGGACCTCTGTACAGTTCAATTTTCTGTCAGTTCTGGTTGTTTTTTATTTCTAAATTTTTGTTGTCCTTATTTTGGTTGTGCAAGGAGGCACAGTGTGTCTACCTACACCTTCATCTTGGCCAGAAGTCCCCAAGTGGTTTAATTTTTCTTTAATATTTAGTTCATGCTTTCTGGCCTTAAAATATTATGTGTGGAAAAACTCATGGACCATCTCTCTGCTGTTACATTAATTAGCAAATAAATCATGAGGGGCTCTGAAGGAAGCCCCTCCAATGGGTACAACTGTATGGTAAACTTTGCCTGCATGATGTAGGATCTACACCAGGTTGTGGGCAGTAGCTAAAGTTTAGGCCATATAGTGAAGGAGTTAGAAGGGACAGGATTGGAGGCTTATGCTGTTAAGGTGAATTGGGAAAGAATTATGCCAGTGAATCTCTTGAAATAGGCCCAGTATGTAGGAGAAATGACCTATGTGGATTTTTATAAAATATTTAATAATCAGGTGAACCAGATGACTCAATCTGTTGATGTCAGTCAGCTTTTTTCCCCAGTGACATCACTGTGTCATTGAACACATGAACAGTGGTCCATCATAAGACGATTGCGCATACTTCAATAAAAAATTGATTGCGTCTAAGGCTCACATGCTCTCCTACCATTATGAATTTTCTATACAGTGCCATATAATGAGGGGACCAGCCTACCTCATGGTTGATTATATTGGGTCCCTAAAAGATTTTTGTCCTCACTGGAATAAACACTCTTGATATGGTTTGTTTTCCCAGGCTGCCATGCTACCTCTGTTGACTTCATGGCTTATTTACATCATGCCTTATTACACCATGCTTTCTCACACAACATTGTTTTATTTTTTACAAGTTTTAAAAGATTTTTTTTATTTTTAGAGAGAGGGGAAGGGAGGGAGAAAAAGAGGGAGAGAAACAGCTATCGGTTGCCTTTTGCATATGCTTACTGGGGATTGGCTCTCAACCCAGGTGTGTGTCCTGGTGGGAATTGAACTGGTGGCCTTTAGCTTTGTGGAGCGACACCCAACCAACTGAGCCACACTGGTCAGGGTACAATATTGTTTTCAATCAAGAAATTCATTTAATAGCAAAACAATTAAGGCCAGTGATCTTGGGGTTTACTGGTATTCCACAAAACCTTCACCAGAAGCACTTGGCTTATGGCATAGCAATGATCGAAGGAACTGATTTACTGTGTCAGGTGGGAAATAACACCCTTTGACACTGGGTTGTTATTTTCCATTTAGGATAAAGTATATTCTCTGAACTAGTGGCTAACATATGATGGGGTTTCTCCCCAAACCAGAACACACTGGTCCAGAAACTGAGGAGTGAAGTGGGGCTGTTATTTCTCATCACTGAATGACCCATGCATAATATTTTCCATTCCTAGTTTTTATTTTAGACTTTGCTAGCTTGAAGGGCTTGTTATTCAGTGAAGAAATATTCCATGAGGGAGACAGTCGAACTGGAAGTTGAGAAGTTGAGACTGCCATTGGCTTTTTGGGCTCTTTCTGCCAATGGACTTAAAAGCAAAAAAAAAAAAGTTTGCTATGATGAGTGTGTACTCGTGTTGAGTAACAAGAAGGTGGACTGCTGCAGAAGCTGCAGTTGGACTTCTCCCCAATCTGTCCCACTGTTAGTATGCCTTCCTGGACCAAAGGTGAGACAGCTAAAGCATCCACAAGACTCCCTTGTGACCAGATTCTACATTAAAACTAGGTTTTGCCAAGGACTTGTACTCACATGATTCTCAGGAGGAGAAAGTGAACACGAGACAGCAGCTGCATGAGTGTGGATTCTTTCTTCTGGCTGATGTGGCAACAGGGACATTGTCTCTTCTGCTCTAGTAGACACAGAGGTCTGAATGTTGAGTCCTTAGCATCACATGTACGGAGTGGTACGCGAAGGCTGCATGCAGTTTTCACTATTTAATATTGTGGGTTGTAGGGTGTCATTCTAGTTGTGTTTTGCCTGGCTGCATAGAGCCAAGCTTTCCTCATTGGCTGTCCAAGAAATTCTGTAAGGTACCCAATACTGTGTAAGAAATTCTTTTCTCCTTAAACAGGGCAAAGTAGATTCTATTATCTGCAACTAATCCTTTGTTCCTCAAATTGAGAATCTGAGGATTTCCCACTAAATTCATCCTTGGATAAATTTTAGAAATTATTAAGTTGTTGAAATGATATGAACAACAAAAAATTAATTGCCTTCATTTACAGTGATCACATAATGCATTCATTCATGTAACATGCATTCACTGAGTGCCTATGTATTAGCAATTAAAAGTTAAACTGACATCTGTTTTCATGGAGCTTCCATTTTTGTGAGGAGACACAGACAAGTAAAATCAGCTATAAGCAAGATGGTTACAGGGTAGAGAGAACGGTAAGGTAAGGAAGGGAGGTAGGAGTGTTAGGGCTTTAGGAAGGGTGGCCAGGACTGCCCTTACTGGGAAAATGACATTTGAGTAAAGACCCAAAGAAACATTCTGGGCAGAGGGAACAACAAATACAAAAGGCTTTAAGTACGTTGAAGGGACAATAAGGAGGCCATTGTGGCTGGCATGCAGGGAGTAAGATGCCTTTGGGATCATAAAGTCAAATGCAAACTAAGTACTAACATTTTATGTTAATGACTGACATGCAAGTAATTGAAATATATATATATGTATATATGTAATTTTTTATTATCAACAAAATACAAGTACAAAATATAAAAACTATTGGAGAAAACTCCTAATCTTCTAAGAAGACAATGGAGGCACCCCCTCTTCCTACCCCTTATTGAGGAGCTTAGGACTCCATTGGAGAAATAGTGATATGACTAAGAAGGGATCATTTACAAAGAGCTAAAAATATACTAATGAGCACGGTGATGCTCTAGTACAATAACTCCTTATGTATTACCAACTCACTGCACTCCGAGCCTACAATGTCAGGTATTTGTAAGCTGTAATTTGCTGGTAAAGAAATTGAAGCCGAGGGAGATTAGGTAATGTTCCCGAGATCACGCAGCCAGTGAGCAGTGGAGACTCAATGTAAAATGCGAGTTCGTCTGACTTCTCATTCTCCTCAAGGACTTCCACAATCTCTCACAACAGATGCAACTCCATATCCAAGTAAGAAATATTCTCTGTTAACAAAAAAAGCTTTGTTTTGGTCCTTGAAGGAAATGAAGAGCAAGGGAGATCTATCCCACTGGTGAAAGGATTCATGGGCTTGGAGAAAGTGAACCAAGATACCTTAATTTAGTTTTTCTTCATATGACCTATTTTCCACTTTTGAATCATCTTTCTTTTTCTTTAAAAATTCTTTTCATTTATTCTTCCCAAGTCCCCATTCTTTTCCCCCTACAAGTTATTTAAAATATGGTGAATAAATAGATGTATAGAAAATATATATAATATAATAGCTTAAGTATCATATTCTTTTTTAAAAAAGATTTTATTTATTTATCTTTTTTAGAGAGGAAGAGAAGGAGAGAAATATCAATGTATGGTTGCCTCTCGTGAGTCCCCTGCTGGGAACTGGCCCACAACCCAGGCATATGCCCTGACTGGGAATCGAACCACAATCGTGTGGTTCGCAGGCCCGTGCTCAATCCACTGAGTTACACCAGCCAGGGCAATCATATTCCTTTTAATATGCCCCCAGATTACTTGTTTTAAAAATTGAATATATATATATATATATATATATATATATATATATATATATATTCTTATTCTGTAAAACATTTGGAAATGTGGAAAAATATTAAAAAATGAAAAAATCACTCATATCATATTTTTCAGAAAACACCATTATTAATCATTTGGTCTATCTTTAGTATAGATTTTAAAAACTTAGTTAAAATCCTGCTCCGTGTAACAAGTTAAGCCATTTATTTCAAAAAATAGAAAAGTACAGCCCTGGCTGGTGTAGCTCACTGGATTGAGCTCGGGCCTGTGAACCAAGAGATGGCGGTTCGATTCCCAGTCAGGGCATATGCCTGGGTTGTGGGCCAGTTCCCTGTGGGGGACCCAAGAGAGGCAACCATGCATTGATATTTCTCTCCCTCTCTCCTTCCCTTCCCCTCTAAAAGACAAATAAATAAAATATATATTTTAAAAAGTACAGAGAGTAATAAAACTAACTTCCCAGGTGAATGAACCCTAGCATAGGACTGCCTCTGTATTATGAACCCTGTACTGCAACTTGCTGAGCAAGCTAGGCTCTTATTTTCTCACCTGCAAAATGGGAATAATAAGAGTACCTACCTCATAGAGTTGTTTTAGGTTAAATGAGGAAGTGCTTGTAACGCTTTGAAAGCAGTACTAGTATCTAACGAGTACTAAAGAAGTAAGTGCTAGTTATTATAATAGATCAGTAAGTGTTGGGTGGTGTAGTAATTCCTACCCCAGGCTTCCAATGCTACGTTTTGTCATGTTTTCTTTGGCTCTTTCTTTTCTTCTTTCCTCCCTCCCTTTCATCCTTCTTCCCTTTCAGTAATGAAGTACAAGAGGTGCAAGTGAAGTCTCTTTTATACTCATTCCCATCCTAGGATCCTTTCTTTGACTTTAGGCAATTTCTGTTCTGAAGTTGGTTCTTATCCTTCTGTCCATGTTTTATACTTTTACTATATCGAATGCCTCCATTGTGTATATATTTTGTATCATGATTTTACTGACTTAAATGACAGCAACTTCATAAGAATTTTTCTCTGTCACATACTTTTCATAAAACATTTTTTTGTGTTGGAATAATATACTAGTGAATATCATTATTCACTTAACTGTTTCCCTATTATTAGATATTTAGGTTCATTTATTTTCTCTTACCAAAAATACTGATGAACATTTTTGTCCTTATGTTCTTCTATGCATTTTTGATGAGTTCTTCAGGTAGGAATTGATTGATATCAAAAGATAGAAACTTTTAAAGTAATTCACAGTGACTATAATAATATATGATCATAGAAAAATGAGAAATATCTGTAAAAATGAAAGGATAAACATTGGTATACCACCATGAAAAGATTATTACTGCTGACCCTATGCACTGTTGGTGGGAGTGCAGATTGGTGCACACACTTTGGAAAACAGCATGGAATTTCCTAAAAAACTTAAAAATAAATCTGCCTAATGACAGAACCAGTGAATCCACTTCTGGGAATATATCTAAAGAAACAATTCAAAAGAATATATGCACCCCTATGTTCATTGCAGTCTTAGTTACAGTAGCCAAGATTTGGAAGCATCCCAAGTGCCCATCAGTGGGGGCCATGTGAAAGATGGATGCGCCGTTTATTAAGTGTGCCTGGAGACCAGCCCTAGAAGGTTTCTCAAGAATCCGTGAATCCGATGACTGGCATAACAACAAGACTCTCCCACAGACATTCTTGGTTGTTCTCTATCCCATCTTCTAGGACTTGTAGCCCTAGAAGATGAAGATCTAAAATGGTGGAGTGAATGCTTTCTAAAGAGTTCATGTCCAAAATAAAACTGTATCTGGGGCATTAAAAAAGAAAAAAAAGATCTTTCCTGGCCTGTGTGGGTTAGTTGTTGGAGGGTTGTCCTGTAACTGAAAGCTTGTGGGTTAGATCCCAGTCTGGGCGCAAATGATCCTGGGTCCGGGTACATATGGGAGGCAGAGAAGTGATGCTTCTTTCTCACATCAATGTTTCTCTCCTTCTCTTCCCCTATCCCTTTTTCTAAAAGCAATGAAAAAAAAGTCCTTGTAAGGATTAAAAAAAAAAAAAAGTCTGTGATACATTTACACAACGGAATACTACTTGGCCATAAAAAAGAAAAAATCTTGCCTTTTGCCACAGCATGGGTGGACCTCGAGAGTATGATGGTAAGGGAAATAAGCCAGTCACAGAAAGACAAATGCCTCTTGTATGTGGAATCTAATGAACTAAAGAAACTAGCAAAGTCAACACAGACTCACAGAGATCAGACTGACAGCTGTCAGAGGGGTTGGGGCTGGGTGATTCTTGTACCGAAATTTGCCCTCCTTATTTATTACTTAAATTGGAGTCCTGGAAGTAAAAATTACTGCATTACGGCATAATAATATTAAAGGCTCTTAGTATATATTAAATTGCTCTCCAGAATATGTGTTCTCTTGGGTATAAAACCAACAACATACATTTGTCAAAGTTATCTCTTTGCTAATTTATATAAAGTGTTTTCTGTATCTAATTTTTTTCATTTTGACTGTTAAAAACTGATTTAAGAAATCTGCTTTTGAAGTCATTCAGATTTTTTTCCTCGCCTTTGTGTGTTCAGACAACCTGTAGAAAATTGGAGTTATTTATACCATAGTCTGATTTCAGTTGAAAAATAAAGCAAATCTATGTGTTTAACATCATTTGCATACAGCTACAGCTTTTGCTGATTGTTAACAAGGTGCGATTTAATTTTCAGGGACATTCTGCATAAAATAAAGTGGAAAGTCCAGGACCACTTGGTGACTTCCCACTTTTTAAACCTTCAGGGTAGACCCGCAACTCCAATTCCATCGGGAATTTAAAAATTTTTTAATCTAGGTGCTTTTTTGAAAAATTAGACTTTTAAGGGTAAAGTTATTGATCAGGTAATGACAAGCCATTTGAACAGTCTGCTGTTAGGTTAAAAAACAAGTACAAAAGAATCGTGCAGTTTTTTGGTATGTTTTCTTTGCTCTGTAAGTCTGTTTGATGGTTTTAATTACCTAAGGTCAAGATGTTTTTTCTCAGTAAGACTCTTATGAGAAAATGATTTACTGACAGTGGCAAATTGTCCCACTTGGGAAAACCTCTAATTGTTGTTTAACCTAGGTATATTGTCTAGGATGACCTTTATTTTTACAAGAAAAGAAACTGTTTTCAACCCATTAGCTATGCTGTTAGGACTCATTTAGATGAAAAAGTAATAATAATATAATTTGTCTCAAATCCTAGATGGATTAAAGGATAAAAAATATAAAGAAAATAATGAAATGAGGAGATAGGCATTCATATGATCTTGTGGAAGGACAGGTTCTAAGCATAAAACGAAGGAAGAAATCACAAAAAGAAATGTTGCTATATTTGAGTACATGAAAATGTCAATCTTCTGCAAAGAGAGCTCATCAGAAACAAAATTAAAAAGAAGACTACAAGTTGAGAAAAGTATTTGTGACATAAATGGTAAATAAAGGTATAATAAAGAAAATTGATAAAGATTGTTAACAAATTGATAAAAAAATGGAACGTCAATAGAAAAATGGCCACAGAGTGTCAGTGGAAAATTCACACACACTGACCAGAGAAGAGAACATACAGTCAGTAAATGTGTATGAAAAATTATTCCATGTTACAAATTATAAAAATATATTTAAAACCACTAATAAGATAACATTTCCTTCTACCCCAATGGCAAATGTGTGAAATATTATAATCTAGAATGCCGTGAGATAGTACCATAAATTGTTGATCACAACTGATATAAAATTTTCGGAGGGAATTTATGCAGTATTCATCAAAAACTTTAATACACAGAATATGTACCAAGGGCATTCATTCTAGGATTATTTATAACTTTGAATACTTGGGAAACAATGCCTAATATCCAATAGTAAATTACGTATATCCAAACAGAATATGTTATACAGTTGTTAAAACTGTTTTGTCAGAGACTTTAATGAATTGGAAAAATATTCCTGTGGAAGGAATTCCTGTTGAAGGGAATTACAATTTGTAATCTGATTTTAAAGAAAAAAATAAAAGCAGGTTGCAAATTGCAATCCCAGATTTTCAGTACACAGTCATATAAAAGACCAAGAAGGAAATTTCTCAAGATTATAATATCATTAATAGTGTCATCTCTGGACAGTGGGATCTCTAATTTTTATATTCTTCCTGATAGTCTTGAATGTTCTCCAAAATGTTTATAATAGATGAGCATTACTGTTATCCTCAGAATACACATGAGAGAGAAAGAGTAAAACCTTCACAGGCCCTGGAGGGCTAACTCAATAGATTAGAGCGTCAACATGATACCCTGAGGCTGTGGTCTCATCCCAGGTCAGGGCACATACAAGAAACAACCAACAAACACATACATAAGTGGAAATAAGTGGAACAACAAGAAGATGTCTCTCTCTGTCAAATCAATCAATAAAAAAATTTACAAAACTTTCATGTTTCACGTGGAAATGTTTATTAAAAAGACATTAGAGCTAGTGCCACAGACAAATTCAAGGCAACTTATACTGAGCCTGTGGAGTTAGATTTCTCCAGGGACTCAATTATGAGAAATTTGAGTGTCCCTTTTGACCAACAGGATGACAGCCATTCACAGAATTTTAGACGGAGAAGGGACGCTTCGGATCCTCAACACTGACAAGGCATCATTATGCCCATCTTATTTACCACTTGATGCCCACCAAGCAGGTCAGTATGGTTTTGGATGAAAGAAAAAATGAAGACCACCCCGGTCATTATACATTCGAAGAAACTGCTTCCTCCACAAACAAAAGGGCTTGCTTGCCTAAGGTCGCACATGTTATCCCCATAAAATAACCTCAACAGCAGCAGTAATTATGCTAATACAACTACCAACACATACTACGTCTGCTTGCCAGGCACTCTTCAAGTGCTTTACATACATCAATTTATTTAATCCTCACAACAACCCTATGGGTGAGGTATGGTTATGGTTTTCATCCGCTAGGTGAGAAAACTGAGCCACGAACTGCATATATATATTTCATTCCCCTTTCTTCCTCGCCATTTCATGCAAGCCCTAATCACCTACAAATTCGATCTGAGGCTACCTAGTTTGGATTCTTACGAAGGGATGTTTCTAGGGTGCATCTGTTTGTGTGAGATGCGGGAAGTAGAGAGATTGTGAAGATCCGCCGGAAAACAATGTCTTGCCGTCCTGTGTTTTACTCTGGCTCGTCCCTGGAGCGCCCCTCCTGGTGGGCCTTGGGGACTGGGGATCAGAGACACTACCGGAGACCCCGGCCTCTCTCGTCCCCTGTAGCGTAATGAGGTTCCCGTCCCAGGCGGCTGCTCAGCCCCTTAGGACGCGCTGGGCTGGGCCGCAGCCCGCGCCACCTGCTCCCTGGATCCCGCGTCCCCGCCCCGTGTCCCGCCCCCGCGCCGCGCCCCGCGGTCCCTCCCTCCGGCGTGACGGGAGCACCGGCGCCCGCTGCCCTGGCCGCGAGCGCTGCTGAGCTGTCAGCGAGCCACCGGGCAGGGGGCGAGCGAGTGGCGAGCGGAGCGCGTCTCACCCCGGGAAGCCGCCTTTCCGCCGGCCCGCCGACCTTAGCGGGACGGAGATGCTGCCCCGCGTCCCCGGGCCGGCGTGTCGGAGGGGTCGAGGGCGGCCGCCGGGGGCTCCCCGCAGCGGGCTCTCGCGGTCCTGGAGCTTCGCCTGGCTTTGCTGCTGGGTGCTCGCCGGCTGCCAGGCGGCCTGGGCTGGGGACCTGCCCTCCTCCAGCCGCCCGCTTCCTCCTTGTCAGGAGGTGAGCCGCACCTGGTCCTTCACCTGGAGTTAGCGGGGGAGGGGGAGGAGGGAGTGTAAGACGGGGTTGGGTGGTGCATGTTTATTGCTGTCTGCTGTGGCCTCTTTCCTTCCGGGAGGTCAGTAGTTTTCGTTTGTTCATGGCATGAAGTTGCCCGACCAGGGAAGCTGGCCCACTGGGGGTGTGTGGCTTTACTGTCTTTTGGGTGATGCTTTTCTATTCGCACTCCTGCGTTTTGAGAGCTCTGAAGGACTTTGCTGTGCCCTCTTTGGAGTGTCAGCCTTGAGGACCTGGGACTGAGGGAGATTTCAGCCAGACGAGGAGGCTAGGGAAGCCCTGCCACTGGGATTTGGAGACTGGTCTCTTTACGGCTCTATCAGAGAGCCAGATACTGCCACCGAAGGGCTTCCCGCTCTTCCCCTCCTCCTCTTCCTCCTCCTCCTCCTCCTTCTACTCCCAGGTCTCTACGAACCCCTTCTTCTGACTCCCTTGCACTCAGCTTCCTGATAAGGCCCAGGGGGGTTGCTAAGCCACTATGTGGTGTCATTTGGCATCCTTCTGGCAAAATAATGGATTTGCATTAGGAAGAAAAAAGGAGTGTGTACTTGGGAAAGAGGCGCGTTGGTGATCTAGAAAATCAAAAAAGACAGAATGTGTATGTTCCTTTAGGAGGTAGTCATCACCTGGCTGAAGCACTGCCACTATATATTTTATTGCTTGATATATTGTTGATATACAGCCAAAAAGAATAAATTATGGGTGATGAGATTTTTCTCGTGCTTTTAGGGTAACTGGACTTGGTGTGCCAAAAATTTACAGGGGTGTCTTGGTACTTGTATTGGGTATTTATCTTTCCCTTTAGTGTTCCAGAAAGTGCATCCTCTTAATGAAAATCAATGAGAGGAAGGAAGCAACATTTCTGACCTACTTTGAGTGATTATGTCGCGGAGGATATGAGGAGTGGATACCGTTTTTAGAAAGATTGCTTAGGAATCAGGGTGATGGGTCATTTTCATTTGTGCAGCAGAAGTAGTTTAGCTGATAGTCCCTCTGGGAAGAAAGGCCAGTTCCCTGTTTCTTTGCGTATGATGCTGTCACTTTTGAGTGTTACCCAGGCTTGAATTATAGAATATCTGCATTCTAGACATCGCTTGTCATCCACAGATTCCATCTTCCTCTGCCATTGTTCAAGTCCCAGAACAGACTGAAACGGAGAAGATATCAAAGGCATGTTTGTGAGCACACCGTAGCGTTGAAACTGGGGCAGTCAGGGCAAGATCTCAAGAAACAGCTGTGTTTAATTTTTGAGTTTATTAGTATAATGAGTTGTCTGATCTGTATTTTTCAACTGTACCTGTCACCTGGGAATAATCCATTCTTCCAGGTTTCTGCAGAATGCTGCTGTGTGGATTTCCTCAGATGAGAGAGTGGCAGTAAGACAGTCTTGAAACGCTGCCTTCAGCCCTGCGCCCCAAGATGCAGAACATATTTCTTTTCTAAAGTGAAAAATCTTAAGCTTCTTGAATCTTAATTATTTTTTTAAAGTTTTATTTATTTAGTTTTAAAGAGTGGGAAAGGGAAGGAGAAAGAGAAGGAGAGAAACACTGATGTGTAATTGTCTTTTGTGCACCTCACACTGGGGAACTGGCTGGCAGCCCAGGCATGTGCCCTGACTGGGAATTGAACCAGTGACCTTTCAGTTCATAGGCCAGCAGTCAATCCACTGAGCCACACCAGTCAGGGCAAATTCTTACTAATGAAGAATCCACATGAAGTTAGTGAAAGTCAGCCAGTGGTGGGTAGCGGGGGTGGTACTTTTGGTCACCACAAGTAGGCTGATCCTGTACACATGCTTATCTACACATGTACACCTAGAAAGAATGGAATAAGGTCTGCAACCTAATACAGAAATCTTGCAATTACCGGCAGAGAGATGACAAAAGGTTCAAGAAGGCTGTGTCCATGTAGAAGTAGCATGGGACTCAATCCCTTGAGGTCTCAAGTTTGAATTTCCCTCTGAAAATGGGAATAAATTAAATAAATAGGAGGATTCTACTAAGTCTGTGTGGGGTTGGTTGTGTTTTTAAAAATGATGTTGCACAGATCCATTTATGTTCTTCCTCATGACTGACAAACAGCTGTAAGGTGACTGACTGGGATTAGAGGTTCCTTAGGAACTAGGAGAGGCCAAGTAACCTCTCGGGGGCTGAATCTGCTTCTTGGCATTTGTTCTAACCAGTTGAGCTAATTTATAGGATTGATCATTGTTTTGGAGAAAAGTGAGGAGGGCAGGTGCTTTTTAGGCTTTGAGGTTGAGGGTCTACTTCTGCTTATGTGTAGAAAAGGACTTCCTCTAAGACAGGGGTGTCAAACTCATTTTCACCAGGGGCCACATCGGACTCGTGGTTGCCTTCAAAGAGCCAAATGTAGTTCTAGGACTGTGTAAATGTAACTACCCCTTATCTAGGGGCAAGGAGCTCGGCGAGTAGAAACAAGGTGTTGGGCTGGATAAAACAAAGTGGAGGGATTTGGCCTGTGGGCCTTGTATTTGCCACCTGTACTCTAAGATACAGCAGTGGAAATGTGAACAAAGACAGTGAAAGTAACTGTTTTGTTGCCACTCCTGCCTGTTTATCCCTTTCCACTCTTTAGTAACAGAAAAGGAGGTGAATGCCACAGTGTACCATGTGGTTGCAGGGAGAGTGAGAACAGTTAAAGTGAGGGGGTTTGAGGCTGAGAAATAAAGCCAAGTAAACAATATGAGAATGGTGAAGTGGACTATGGAAAAACCTGCAGGTAATTCTAAACCTCATCCCCCCCCACCCCCCCACCCCCTCTTCGAGGGGTAGTTTGAGCCTCTCTTCGCGTATCAGTGTTTTTAGAAAAGTGGTCATGGCTAACGAAGTTATATAGACTCTCATTTTCCTTGCCTGGTTTTAGAGAAAAGCAATGAAAGGAAAAGGATGAGAAGCACAGAAAATTGGCCTGGGAGTAATCTAGTTATGATTGCCTGCGTTCAGAAAAAATACCTTTCAAGGAGACAACTGGGTTATGGGTAAAGTTTCACTTAGATTTTTGCAGAGGATTGGACTCTGGGGTAAAATTTGTAAGATGCAACTTCCTTTGTCACAGTCATTGGATTATGGGATTGGAAAGGGGAGAAAAATGATGACTTTGGAGTGCTCAGCCAGGTGAGATCAGCAGGATAAATGCACCAGCCAGCACAGGAAGGCTGTCGTTTGGGAGACAAACAAAAGTCAATCTGGTGCCAGCAGTTCAAGGACAGCAATAGGGTGCGACTTTGGTAGATGGTGTTTAAAGAAAAATTAATATGATGGCTGGACATCAGAAAGTACAGAATTCATATTCTTCAGGCTTTTAAAAAGATGGATGGCTTTTAAAGGTTAAGTATCATTAGGGTTTCTTAGTGTTTGTTTTTCATTTGTAAAATGATAGTAATAAAGACTGACCTGCTTATTTTTATTGTGTGGGTGAGATAAGATTAATATAAATTAAAGAAAAAATATATAAACTTGATACTTGATTATTGCTAGATGAGTAGACCTAGATCCTGATATTTCAGGGAGGGTCCAGTGAGAGACTTCAGAGGGCCAGAGGATGGCTGATCCCAGCACTGAATGGAATGGAATTTTTGACTCTGAGTAGTAGGACTTAAAGCAGCTGCCTGAGGAAAAAATGATATAGGCCAACAGGGAATTTGGAGTGGAGTAAGGCATTAGAAGGTAAAGTGCAAGAGAGTAAAAAGAACAGAACCAAGTGGGTTCTGTGTGCATTATTTAAATCTAGAAAATTGAATCACAAAATAACTCGAGTCTTAGTTCATTGCTATAAAATCCTACATAATGTGATCCCACTGGTCTCTCTGAATCTTGATTGAATGAAGAGTTTTTGGCAACAGTGTTTACTACACACATTTATTGAGCTTATACTTTGTGCCAGGTGAAATGTCAGCTGGTGTGAAATTACAAATTAAAAAAAGAAAATTTAATTGGGTAGGGAACAGACAGACAATGTAAACAAACAATTACAATGAAGTGGTTTGGGGTCATGAGAGAAGAAAGGGGCAGTCATATCTAGTGGGGAGCATCAGAAAAAGTCCTGTGAAAGAAGTGAGTGAGACCTGAAAGATGAGTAGGAATTTGCCAAGCAGACAAAGGTCAGTTGTGAGTATGGGCTAGTTTGGGGAGAGGACCTTTCTGGTGGAGAGCACATTGAAAAAGGGCAGAAAGACAAAACAACATTGCAATTTGTTATAACTGGAGTACAATGTGCTGTCAGGAGCTTAATGAGAAAGGAGTCTGAGAAGAAGACAGAAGCCTGAATATAAGGGACCGTATATAATGCTAGGAAGCTGGCCTTCATTTGCTAGGTGATGGGGGAGAAATAGAAGGATTTTAAAAATTAGAATAAAATATGCTTTAATTTGGCAACAATATAGAGGCCTTGTTAGAGGGGTGGGAAGTAAAATTGCTAGGAGCAATTGTAATAGTTCAGCGAAAGGATGACGAGTAGCAATGAAGATGGAAAAGAGGGCAAGATGTTAGACAGAGCTGAGAGTAAATGGATGTGGAGAGTGAGGGATGAAAGGTTCTGGCCTGAGTAGAGGATGGTGCCTCTAACCTCCTTGGGGAGGAATGTGAGGAAGAGGAGAGGAGGAATTTGCTTCTGGCGAGGCTCACTTGCAGAGGCTTGTTCAGTAGGCAGTTGGGGCTCAGG
The DNA here is from genome assembly GCF_021234435.1 of Artibeus jamaicensis. NCBI lineage: Eukaryota > Metazoa > Chordata > Mammalia > Chiroptera > Phyllostomidae > Artibeus > Artibeus jamaicensis. The sequence continues at coordinate 5,493,046 of NW_026521972.1, read as the reverse complement.
CCCTCTTGTTCAGGGGCATGGTCTGGTTTGGTGTGAAGATGTGGGAAGCACTTGAATGAAAAGCATGGTTGAAACTGCTAGACTGGGTGAGATCATTCAGGAGGTGAGAGCAAAGAGGACCAAAGTTAGGACTTGGGTTTTACCAATATTATGGGGGCCGGAAATGGAGGAGTCCTCAAAGACATGTGAATAATGGCTAGTATAAGGGAAATGGGACAGTACAGAGTTATAAAGAAAGGGAGAAACACCTTTGAAGAAGAAAGGGGTGGTTGCCATTTCAATTGCCTAAAGAAATTCAAATCAGTTGAGGACCGAAAGGGAAAATTGAACTTGACAGTCAATGCACTGGTGCTCCATGCCCGAGCGGCCCTGTGGTGTGTTGGAGGTGGGTTGCATATTAACTGGAGGTGAGGCAGTGGTGATAGAATAGACTTGCATTCTCTAGCCTTCCTAGATTTGCTAAGAAATTGGGTCTTCCAAGTCCACCTAAATCAGAGGATGTGTACATGGCCTTACTGTGTTTCAGGCTTCGGTGGGAAGAATCGAGAAATATCCTATTTGCAGGAAGTCTCTGAAGGTCATGGGCCAGGAGTGAGGGTGTCCGAGATTCTAAAGCCACACTGTTGCTGAAGGAGTTAGAACTCCATTTCTGTTTCTGTTTTCAAGAAGTTAACAAAATTAATCTTGCCTGCTCTGCCTGTGGATGTGAATTTTCCATTTCAAGTTTTTATGCTCAGAACCATTTCTCATGTTTGAGGCAAATGTGAGCAAGTATTCACACCATCAATATTTACAATGTAAAACCAAGAGTTGACAGACCTGGAAGTGTCATATTTTAGCACAAGGGCTAGAAATAACAGAGCATAGTGTAGAGTGGCACGTTTTCCTATCATAGTAAATTCCTCAGCAGTGTCTTGGAGCTTACAATTCTTTATGGTCAGAAAACACCAGTCAAATTTTGGTTGCCTTTTGCTTCCACCTGAGGAAACCATGGATAATTCTTGTCCTTTTTGTCTTTCCTAATCTAAGTTACATCTAATATTTTAACATTAAACCATGTTTATTGTGTACTTATGGTACATAGTAGAAGTAAAATGATGAACAAAACATATGGCCCCTGCCCACATTGAGCTTTATAATCTCCTGGGAGCAGAATCAATACAATGTCATATGCCGTGCAGTTACATTTGCCATAAGTGCTATGACACAAAATGACTGTGCAGTGGGAGTGCATAGCTTTTCTATTCCAGGGTGAGGGGTGGGGGTGGCGATCCTGAGGAAAAGATGTTTAAGCTAAGACCCAAAGCATGAGCAGGAGTTTCTTGGTTGGAAGTCATAGGTGGTGGTGATAGCCCATCTCTGAGAGAGGAAGCCTCCTGGCTTATATCCATTCTGGACCCTCCCAAAACCCTTCCTGGAGTATTACAGACTAACCAATTTTCTCTTCTCTGGATTCTGGTCTCAGCCCGTTGTTTGCTTTTGGGCATACAGAGACTATCTCACAGATGTCCTGTGCACACAGGACAAGCCTTATGCACATTGAAGTTGCCGTGAGGATCAAGCTGATGCATTTGAAAATACTTTGTAAATTTAATGCACTGCCAGTTATTACTTATTATTCTTGCATAAATTAAGGGCAGTGTTTCTGAGGGTATGGATTGAAGTGTGAAATGACTGGGAGGTGGATAGGAAAATTTGTTTACTTATAAAAATATTTTAAAATATATTTTATTGATTATGCAATTACAGTTGTCCTATTTGCCCCCTTCATTCCCCTCCAAAAAAAATGACCAAACAGAAAAATATGAAGAAACAAGAATTCAAAAAAAGATTTTATAAAGTATTTTCTAATTATGGAAGTTGCACATTTTGAAACTTTTAGAAAATAAAGTATAAAAAATCAGCTCTCATTCTTCTACTTAGTAATATTCAATATTAATATTTTAGCACATTTGCTACCTATATATATATTTTTTCCTTTTTGAAAACCAAAGGTGAGCATTGTGCTCTGCACAAGAAAACCAAGCTATGGGGGCCCATAAACATTAGAATCCATCCATTGCTCAGTGTGCCCAGCCAGCCCCCCTGGCACAGGTGCAGCGGGGGCACCATTATCTAAGTCACACAAAGGTGCCACCTACTAAACGTGCACACCTGAAGTGCATGATCTTCTCAGTGAGGGCAGGAATTTCATCATCTTATTCAGCAAAAGTGATTCAATATCTTTGTTTAAGGCACATGAGGGGCTTTAAAAATGAATAAGATGTAGGTCCTCCTCTCTGGGAGCATGGATCACTACCTTAAAAATACTGTAGAGAAGAGTGGTTGGCTTCTACTTTTTCAATTATAAAAAGGGATTGATCTTTATAAGGCATTTAATCCTAATTGATATATTCACTCAATAGTACCAGATTAAAGACTCCGGCATAAAAACACAGTGAGCAGACCATATTGAAGTTTATTGTCAGCTCAGTTTACAGCTCTGGAGTTCAAGATACCATTTATTACTTTTTCAAAGCTTCACTTTTATAGGCTCTTTCCTCTAGGTCAGTGATTCTCAAAGTGTGACCCTAGGACTAGCAGTGTCAACATTACCTTGTTAGAGATACAAATTCTTGGGTCCTGACACACTCTGCTAAGTCAGAAACCCAGGGGTTGAGACCCAAAGACCTGCGTTATAACCAGCTCTCTAGGGATTATGGTGTACCCTGAAGTTGGAGATATGGATAGAAAATGAGGAACACAGTTTAGTTGTCAAAATCCAGGGACCTGTTTCATTGCTAAAATTCCTTCAGCTGTAACCCTTGCTTACTTCCTGCTTCTGCAGGGTACCCTAGAAACTACTGAAATACACCAAACGGAGTGTGAGCTTCTCTCATTACCATGAAATGCACCAGCAAGCATTTCCCAGTTATCGTCCATACTCCAGACCCTCGACAAGATGCTCGGGGCAGGACATGACGCAGAACCTTGTTATCCCTTTCTGTTAACAATAACTATTGTTATCCCTTTTCTGAAAGAGTATTTCAGAATACTGTTATCCTGAAAGAAGAGCCAAGCATGGAGATTAAACACCTCTCTCTGAGATAGACAATAGAATAGAAAAACGTACTAATATTAAGAGGTAATGGGTTCTAGCCAGCATGTCTCAGTTGGTTGGAGTGTCGTCCCTTAACTGAGAGGTTGCCAGTTCAGTTTCCCATCAGGGCACGTGCCCAGGCTGTGGACTCAGTCCCTGGTTGGGGTGCTTGCAGGAGGCAGCCTATTGGTGTTTCTCACATCTCTCTCTCTCTCTCTCAGTAAAACTTTTTTAAAGAAAGGGGTCATGATAAAATGGTAAAAACATGGTGATAATGATAGCATAAGCCTTCTTGGTAAATGTTTTCTGATGTTTATTACTTATGGGGAAGGAGGGTTGTTTACATTTTGCTGCAACTGCAGAACATCTTGTTGTAGTGGAAGTAGCATTGAAGATAATCAAAGCACGTATTCAAATCTGAGCCCTGCCACTGGTTTGTGTGACCTTGAGCAGATCAACCTCTTTGAGTCTTTCAATGTCTGCTTATGCACATTGGAGTTGCTGTGAGTATCAAGCTGATGCATTTGAAAATACTTTGTAAATTTCAATGCACTGCCAGTTATTACTTATTATTCTTGCATAAATTAAGGGCAGTGTTTCTGAGGGTATGGATTGAAGTGTGAAATGACTGGGAGGTGGATAGGAAAATTTGTTTACTTATAAAAATATTTTTAAAATATATTTTATTGATTATGCCATTACAGTTGTCCTATTCCCCCCTTCATTTCCCTCCAAAAAAATGACCAAACAGAAAAATATGAAGAAACAAGAATTCAAAAAAAGATTTTATAAAGTATTTTCTAATTATGGAAGTTGCACATTTTGAAACTTTTAGAAAATAAAGTATAAAAAATCAGCTCTCATTCTTCTACTTAGTAATATTCAATATTAATGTTTTAGCACATTTGCTACCTATATATATATTTTTTCCTTTTTGAAAACCAAACATGAGTTCATCTTGTATGTAGAACTTACAATTTTTCCTCTCTTGTAAGCACTTCCCAATGATATTAATATTTCTTCACAAAAACTTTTGTAAAATTTATAAAATATTTTAATATTTCATACATTGCAAAATATAGCATCATTTGAATGTATGCCAGTGTTGAGTTAAGAGCCATTTTCTTCACCTGCAATGAAAATGCTCTTTTCTACGTGGAATCCAGCTGTCATTCCTCATCTTTACCTGCCTGATTAGAAACACTGGATCCAGTTGATTGCCCATCACCACTGGAACTTTCCACTTGGCTTCAAGCCTACCACACTGTCACAATCTTTTTCTTAGACCACTGTGATCCTTCTCAGTCTTTGCCAGTTAGTTCTTCATCATCTCCCTGACTTCTTTACATGGGGCATTCCAGGCCTTACTCCTTGGCTCTAATCTTTTCTGTCATCTTCACATTCATGGTGCTGTTGTCCTATCTCTTGGCTTTAAATACCATCTCTGTGGACAGCTCTCAACCTTACATCTCCTGGCCTACACTGAAAATAATAATAAGTTGTTACTATGTTGATGGTGGAAAATGCTGTCTCATTAGTATCATTTACATTTCTTTAATGACTACAGAGGGTCAGTATTTTTTATGTCACTTAACTTTTCATATTTCACTTTTCACAAAATTTTCTGTTTAGGTGTTTTCACTTACTGTTTTCTTCATATATAGGAGCTCTTCACATAGTATGGATAACATATACACACTGAGAATATGTTTCCATAGATTTTTTCCTGTTTACATGTTTTGAGACAATATCCAGAGAAAAAAATTAATTAGGCCATAATAATATATATGGAATTACTTTTCTTAGCATATCAAAAAAGGAAAAATTTTTAATTAAAAAAAACTGATATGTGGTACGTAGTAGTTTATTAAATCCCTACCCTATATCAAGTCTTTTATGTGTTTGGCTGAGAAAAATACTGAAGCAACTGCAAAGCAAGCAAGAATTCTTAGGCTTGGATTGACAGTTCTTGTTCTAACAATATGTTTTTTGAAATTTCAAGACAGTCCTACTTAATTCATTACTGGTCACTTCTTTTTCTGTGGCCATTCATATGTATGTTTATTTATTCATCTAGCATTTAATGAGTTCATATCATGTATTTCTCTTATAGGAAAATGAATAATAAGTCCATGATTTTAGTGCAGATAGGTTAAGTGCTATGTTGGAGTTATATGCAGGGTTATATAGAAGCAAAGAGAAAGGCCAATTAAATCAGACTAATTGAGCCTAGGTCTCAAAGAAAGTGCTTTTTGAGCTGGGTTTTGAAATATTCCTAGAAGTGCTTTATTGGATGCACAGCGGCCAGCATACATCAGTGAAAGAAAATAGGTTGTATAACTGCCTACAAATTAAGTCATATGTCAACCTCAAGGGCTAGAGTAAAGGCACATGGGTAGGAGTAGCAAGAGATGACTAGATGATGAAGAAGGCCGAGATTGAGAGTATTGTAGGAAAGCTTTGGGGAGCCACTGATACCAGATTAGAGACATTATTCTGTTAGTGAGTGGAGGAAGATGAAAGGGGGGATCATATTGGGTGCAGCAGGATCAGTTAGGAGACTCTTTCCTCTTTGTTGGGGAGAAAAATAAAGAGCTAAGCAAATGCCTGAATGGTGGGGAAGGTTAGAAGATGGATTTGACAGCTGAATGATAAATTTCAGTCTACAATGACTTCTGGATTTTTTACCCTGAACTACTGGGTAGATGTTCTGCCTTTCACTGAGATTGAAAATTTAGGAGGAGGAGGAAGAGGTGGCTGGAAGAAAGAGGATGAGTTCATTATTGGCATCCTAAGTTTATAGTGCCCAAGGGACATCCAGACAGCACTCTCCTGGAGACAGTTGGATGTATGGGAGTGTAACCAAGGCAACTTGGGGGCTATGAGCACATAAAAGGTAATTGAAGCCATTGGTGTTGATGAAGTCACTGAGGCTCTGAGCTCACAGCAAGAGTAGTGTATTGAGGAGAGGGCTCAGGGAAACACCAGCATTTAAGAAACAAGCAGAGCAAGAAGTGATTGAGGATGAAACTGAACGGGCACAGCAGGGAGAGTGACAGCACAGACACCGGCTGAGGGTTGAAGGGTAGGTTTCCAGTCATTCTGGAGTATGACACAGACATGTGATTCATGATGTTCAGTAAGGCATTTGAAATGCCTTGTCTTTGTGGACAAGATGCAGAAGTATATGTTGAGTTATGGTGTATATAACTAGGCAGGTTATTGGCTATTTGAACACACATACACTCATGTTATTAATTTAAAGAATTGGTGCTGAACTGAAGGAAGGTCTCCATGGTAATACCTTTGGTCTTAGTATCTAATCTCTGTCCTGTTACTGTTTTAATCAATGCTTTGGTTCGAGAAGGCTCAATCAAATTCTGTAAAGTCAGAAAGCTGGGCAAGATGCCTAATGAGATGGAAAGCAGAGTTGAGATCCAAATGATGTTCAAAGGCTAGATAATAGGCAAAAGTAATTGTTTTAAATATAGACTGTCCTTTTTGGTTCTGAAATTTAGATATTTAACCCCAGGATGAGGAAATCTTGCTTAAAAGTACTTTTGAAGTCACAGACGAAATGGGGCTACTAAAAGCAATGATGGGGCGAGGTGATGTCTTAGGCTCTATTAATATGAGCAGAGTGCTTGGCTCATAGAACGTAGACATTAAACTTAGGTCATTAACTTAGGTGCAGTATTTGAAGATGGACATTGAAACGGAGATATTGGCTTGAGGTGTGAATTAGGAAGATGAATTATTGGAAAAGTATATTAGAATAATTGAAGAATGATCAAATGAATACAGATGTTTAGCTCAGAAAAGACTTAAGGGGGGCATGATAGTGAGCTTCGAATACATTCGGTGTAGTCATATGTGAGAGTCATTGGTATAACACTCATTTAGAGAATAAGGTTAGGATTGTGGGCAATAGAAGAATGTAGAATTTAGTTCATCCAAGGTGTTTTATATCTGTAGAGTCATGTGCTGCTTCTCTGAATGCTGAATCATAGGGTTTCTGTTTTGGGCAAACTGCTGGCCTGGGTCATATCTGTTGGGCACCATGGGTTCTGGCTTACTGCACTCTGTATTACTAGGGTGGATTTAAGAGGCTGTTCAGTGTGTGTGTGTGTGTGTGTGTGCACGTGTGTGCATGTGCATTCCTGCTATAACAGGTGAGAAGATAAATCTTTATCTTTGTTGCTTTAGTTTTAAGATACACTCTTTTTTTAAAAAATATTTTATTTATTTATCTTTAGAGAGGAAGGGAAGGAGAGAAGGAGAGAAATATCAATGTATGGTTGCCTCTCATGAGTCCACTGCTGGGAACAGGCCTGCAACCTAGGCATGTGCCCTGACTGGGAATTGAACCACAATTGTGTGATTCCCAGGCCCGCACTCAATCCACTGAGCTACACCAGCCAGGGCTTAAGATACATTCTTAATCTATTATCCTTGGCACTGTATTTTAAGATTTCTACCATGTAAACATAAAACATAGCCCTTTGGTGTTTAATCTAACACTCTAAAATGAGAGTGGAAAAACTTGGCTATTGGAAATGTAAGTTTAACTCAGACTTCTATTTATAATTCTTGGGCATATCAATAACGCATATTGGGAAATAACATGAACCAAAATAACAGTAGATGCATAAACAAAATGGATTTGGGTATGCCAAGGAAGTGCTTCCCTATCTAAAGAGCAGATAAATATTAACATCCTTTTCTCTAATTTTTTTATGGTTTCAGATCTTACATTGTACCTTTTTAAAATTGAAAGCAAAAGGTGTGCATTCTAGAAATGTGAAGCAGTAAGAACAACCATGATCCCACCAAGTGAGCACAGCACTCAACATCTTTGCCTTCATTCGTAGGAATAGTGAATAAAAAGAACAATAGCTTAGGTATAATTGTAAGGCATTTCATGTGTTAACCCATCCGCAGACTCTACTGAGCTTGGTCCTAATACTTCCAGATGGTGAAGGAACTGTGAGTCCAGCTGCTGCCCCTGAGTCCCCAGTTTTAACTATCAGGGTAAACCGCCTCTGTCACATACATCAAATATCTCTGCATGTACTTCATTATGGATGTACAAGTATGGATATATATGGATATATAAAATGGGAGCATTACTTAGGTACAGTTTGGTAATCTGCTTTTTTGGCATTTAACAATATGCTGTGAACTTACTCCCACATTTTGATTAATCTAAGGTGTTATTCAGTGCTTGATGTAAGGTAAGCCTTTGACCTTACCTTGCATTTTCCGAATAGCCAGTTTTCAAAAATAGTGTTTTGAACAATCCATAACTCATCCTTTCTCCACTGATTTGTTTTCTCTGCCATATATACATAGTATATATGGCATAGAAAATGATATATAGTATATATGAGATATAGTCTATTGTTTCATGTCTAATATACAGCATATATTAGATATGTACATGTAATATACACATGCATCATACACAATATATAATGTATGTATACACACAGTGCACAATATAACTATATACCACACATGATATATGTATATGTAACATATAACATTACACACATTACATATATGTAACACATAATAGATGCACACAAATATTGATTTGATTTATTTTGGGGCCACTTTCTAAGCTATGATTAGTACCAAAATTGCACAGTTTTATAATATGATTTTACATGATACTTGTTTTCTTTCATTCCAAGATTTCTCAGCTCTTCTTATTCCATTTAGTCTTCCAGTTCAACTTTAGAAAAGTTAAAAAAAAAATGTCACAGGAAATTTTCTCCTGGATTCTGTTAAATCTCTTTATTTATTTGGAAAAAATTCATCTTTAGGCATCATCTTCACATCTGAAGACGTAGTCTGCTTCAGTGTTGAAGCATCTGTATTTCTCACTTGTACAGTTTTTTGTATTACTAAGTATTTTTTGTTACTATTTTCTGCAACAGTTTCCCCTTACCATTTTATCTTTTTTTAAAATTAATTTTATTTAGTTATTTTTTAAATACAGTTTTTTGTCTATTTTTCCCATCCCAGCCTCCCCCGCCCCTTGCTCCCCCATTTTATCTTTTAATTGAGCTTTCCCTGGTATGTTGAAAAGCCATTGGTTTTGGAAATTAATTTTATATCTAGTTTCTTCCAGAGTGGTCTTATTAATTCTTTGATTTTCTTGATAACTGGTATCATTTATTGTGTAATTAAATGCATAAAACACTTTACTTATATTAATAGCAATTCTTACAGCAATCCATACCTCTGCTTTTAGAGTTGAGGAAACTGAAGCTCTAAGGCAATTAATAACTTGCAAAAGATGATAAAGCTAGTGAGCCACAGGCCAGGATATATTTGTCTCAAGAGACCTCACTTTCCACTGCACCCCACAGCCTCACACTCAGCAAGCACAGAACTGTTCTCTACTGACAGCTCTCTACCACTGCTTCTAAGAGGCTATGCATTAAATCTTATTAAGTTCAGCCAGCAGCTACTTATCATTTTTTTCTCCTGTCCATCATTTTAAAATTATTCCTTTTTCTCAAGATAGTAACTCCTTTCTTATGTGTTCCAGGAACCTATCATCTCCTCCAAGGTCGATGTTAGTGTTCCACGTGTTTTTACAAGGAGGCCTCTTTGTACTGCTCTATTTTACGCACACATGTATACACGGATGGCCCCTTATTGGTCCCCTTCTCTTGAGGATGTGGTATCTGCAGAGTGCCTAGTCAAGTTTCTGTCGTCTGGCAAACTTTCTTCCCATGCTATGCCAATCAGCCGGGGGGCATCTCCCTCTCTTTACTAGATCTCGATTAGGAGAATTTCTTAGAAGAAGAATTTGTTTTAGAATTTTAAAAAAGCAGAGCTGTCTGTGTTTCTCCATGGTAAGAGGCACATGCCAGGAACCTAACCTAGGGCATATTCTGCCTGCATTTTTACCTGTACAAATCTGGGAATAAAGGAAGAGACGAAGAGGTAAGCGGGTGTGAGGGGTGCTAGTCTGATGACATCTTAAACCAGAAGCCTGTAAAACTTCAAAATTAAAGGCCAAACCCTGTACTGAAAAAACAGCGTGGTATACAAACGACAGTACTGAATACAAGTTGATGTCCTGTAGTTCTATCATTTTACCACCATTATTTTATTATTTATTTAAAATGTTTTGATACCCTCATCTGATGGCATTTTTTTATTTGAGGTATACAAGTTGGTTAGTTTTAACATATTGTATACACCCATGAAACAAGACAGTCCTTTCCAATATCCCTGAAAGTTTCTTGCTTCCTGTTGTAGTCCAACCCTTCCTTCACCCTGTGCCCAGGCAGTCACGGATCTGTCTTCTCTCACTATAGATTCAATTGCACTTTCTAAAATTTTATATACAGATGGAATCATGACTTGTACTCTTTTGGGGGGTGGGCGGCTGGCTTTTTTCAGTTAGCATAGTGATTTTGAGATTGATTTACACTGTGGGACAATCAGTAGTTTGTTCCCTTTTATTGCTGAGTAGCATTCCATTGTATGGCTATACCACATATGCTTATCTATTTTTAAGATGATATAGTTCTAATCCTATACTTGATATTCTTAACTCCAATATGATAATGTAATCTAGGAATACCAAGAACTCATTAGTAAGTTCTCCAAATAGGTTGCTTATGAAGTTCAGCAGCAGCAGCAGCAGCCTAAAATGTAAATGTAAAAGGGACTTGCAGCATTCTGAGATATTCTGGGAGGTAATTTAGTTTTGTGTTTCATTCAGTATTTGGTGCTATTTCAGATAAATCTTGATTTTTTGATGAGCTAATCATTCCCTTAGTCAGTTAGATATGCTGCTTGTGGGAACAACTTCCATTTGCCTGCCTACTGTAGGTCTCCTCCTTTTTCAAAAAATATTTTATTTAGTTTTAGAGAAAGACAAAGGGAGGAAGAAAGAAGGGAAGAGGAACATCAATGTGTTGTTGCCTCTTGCGCGTCCCCTACTGGGGACCTGGCCCACAACCCAGGTATGTGCCCTGACTGCGAATCCAACCAGTGACTCTTTGTTTCTCAGGCTAACACTCAATCCGCTGAGCCACACCAGCCAGGGGAGATCTTCTCATTATCAATGAACGAACGCCTGTCTCTCAGAGTGCAGGTGAGAAGGGCAGATCTCTCACCCCTTAGTCACAGGCTAACGTGAGGACTTTTTTGGTTTATAGTGATAGCATTTGTGTACTCTCTGGATAGTGAGAGCAGTCTTTGTGTTCATTTGGAAGAACAATTAAATATGTGCATCATTAGTTGGAATCATATTTCTATAAACATAAATTCAGCAAGATACCTAGGTTTGGTTGTATTTTTTTTTCTTTTTCATGGGAGGTGATGGAAATTTGGTTGACTAACATGTTTGCATTTAGAACAAGTTAAGAACTCTTTTAGACTACTAGTGGTTCTGCAAATTTTAGACACTGTTATGTTTTTTTTCCCTCCAGAAATACAAAGGTACTGATGGGAACTATGATTGTGAGATAGGCTGACATGTCACATTTAGGTTTATTTCTTCTGCAGCAGTAGGTGAGGACTTTAGCAGGACAAGGAGAATGAATGTGTTATGCTTGAATTCATGGCACCGAGTTCTACATTCTCTGTGATGGACACAGATAAAGGCAGTCCTTAACCTGAACTTCTTTTTCAATGATGACGTTTTGTCTTCGAAACCAGACTTTTTACCTTTATTTCTTAATTTTCCACTCTCTTTTAAACTCACTGTAGTCTGTCTTTCATCCCAATCATTTTCCCAGATCTCCTCTTATGGTTAGTAACCACCTCCTAAGGACCAGTGCTGCTTTTATCCTCATCCCGGCCCACTTTTCTGTAGCATTAGCTCTGTTTCCAGGCTGCTCCTCTGTTCTTTCTGAGGCACTGAAATCCACTATCACTGAATCTTATATCTTTAACTGCTCTTCTGTTACTTCTTTGTAAATGTTGGTTATTCTAAATTCTTGCTTTTGATTTTCTCTTTGCATCATTCCTGTCATCTTTGATTTTCAGCTATATTTTCTTTATTATTTTCTATATTTATGTAAATAGAAATAATACACATTTATTATAAACGATTTAAATAGTTCGAACAAGTAAAAAGGATGAAAATCACCTGTAACCCCAGTCTAGAGAACCATTGTTAACATTTTCTGTCTGATTGCTTATCTTATTTACAATCTGTGTTTAAATGACTCAAAGCTAAACTCCAATGCCCGATTCTCCATCAAGTTCCAAAAACACATTTATGGCTCCTTGAAAGGCACCTCTAGTAGAATGGGTTACTTCAAATTAAATACACCCCCAAACCAAATTTATTATCTCTCTCTCCATTTGAAGAAGTTTTCCTTCATGCTTTCATGTTTGATTGGCTATTAGTGGTTTACTTGATATTGTTAGTCCTCTTTCTTCTCGTTTCTAGACTCTGTGTGAATCTAGTCAGTCATAAAATAAGTCATTTTAACAAGATATGCAACGTTTTTTATCATGTGGTCCCAGGTGACCTTTTTTAGCTTCCTCTTTATGCCCTTTACTCCCTTCCAATTTTACCCTGATTTCTTACTCAGCAATCTAATCACAATTTTAAATGATCAGAGATTATCTTAGACTACCATGCTTGCATGCTTTGCTCAAGGCCTAATCTGAAAAGCCATTTCCTCTATTTCTTCTGGGTACAGCTAACTTCTAATTATCATTCAAGACCTAGATTCTGTTCTTATCTGCTGAATTTGCAGGGGGTGGAGATACCCCCTGCCCAGGCAGAATGAGTATGGAGCAAACACTTCCTACGTTTGCTTTTACTTGTCCTGACTACAGAAGAAGCCCAAGCAAAGAGCTCATTATGATTGTTTTTAAATGTATGAAAGGCTACTTTTAGAGAGTGGACTTCAGGTAGACTTCAGACTGCAGACCTGGGATCAATGGGTGGACTTTATAGTGAGGAAGACCTTGCCTCAGATTAATGAAGAACAGTAACCTTTAAAGATGTATAGCAATGGACAAGGCTCGCTTTATAAACTAGTTAGTTTATGAATAAAGTATACAAGCAAAGACTAAATGGCCATTTCTCCTGATTCATTCATTTAATTAACACTATTAATCTCTTTGCCAACCACTGTGCCAGAGGTACAAAGATGAAAAAAACCCTTTTCTTTAAGGAGCTTATTATAATCTAATGTAGTGGTTGTCAGTCTGGTTCCACATTAGAGTCATAGGCCAATAATTTATTTCAGATTTAGGAATCTCTGAAGGCGGCGTCTAAGAAACAGATCCCAGTGTACAGCCAAGGTTTGAATCATTTATCTAAATGTTATTTTTAAAGTGCCATTTATTTCACACCTACTCTGTGCCAGGTCATGTGATGTTTATTTATTCTGTCAACAAATATTTATTCAGCCTTGCTTTTGTGTTTGCCCCTGGTGTAAGTACTAGGAATACATCAGTGAACAAAAACAGAGAGTTACTGCTCTTATAGAGTTTATAAAAGGATAGACTATAGACATTATCCAAATACATGACAGGTCATGATAAATTTAAGAAGAAGAATAAGGGAGGCGAGGGGACAGAGGACGAGCCTATCTAACAGGTCAAACGAGGACTTTTGATAGTATGGAATTTCAGTGGTGCCCGAGTGAGGGGAGGGATCAAGCCGAGTAGCCATCTGGGGACAGAGCTTCCAGGCACATAGAATAGCAAGAGAAAAGGCCTGGAGATCAGCATACATTTGGTATGTTCAAGCAAGAGTGACCCACCATGTTTGGAGTGGAGTGAATAATGGGGATATGCACACATAGAGGTCACAGTTGAATGGGGTGTGGCAGATCATATGTGTGTTTTAGGTCATGTTAAAGACTTTGACTTTTATTCTGAGTGAGGTGAGAGAGCCATGGAGAGTTTTGAGCACAGAAGGAACATGATATGATTCATATGTAAAAAGATTAATGTGGCTGCTAGGTGGAAAATAGATGCTGGAGATATGGGGGAAAACAGATGAGTTAGGTTATTACAGTAATCTGGGTGATGCATTATGGCAGTTTAGATGAAAATTTTAGGGGTGGAGTGGTAGAAGCAATTGTATAATATGAGTACACAAAGTATGTTTTTATATATTTTGAAAGAGATGAAAGGCTTTACAAAGATCTCCTAGGGAGTGATTTTATTTTTCTTTGTTTTTTTAACCCTCACTTGAGGATATGTCTACTGATTGAGAGGAGAGAGAGAAACATCGCTATGAGAGAAAAATATCTATTGGTGACTCTTATACATGTCCTGACTGGAGATTGTACCTGTAACCTTTTTGGTGCATGGGACAATGTTCCAACCAACTGAGCCACTTGGCCAGAGTTCCTAGGGAGTGATTTTAGACAGGGGAAGAAGAGATCAAGGACCAAGTGCTGGGGCACATCTGGAGAGTTGGGAGAGCTGGTGGAGAACTGTCCCAGAGGCCAATGAAGACAGTGTCGAAGGACAAGAGAGTGAAGTGCTGAGTCTATTCTTCACTTAGCTCTAGTAAGAGGAATATTGAGTACTGATGCGTGGGTTTTGTGATATGGGGTCAACAACGAACTTGAAAAAACCATTTTTTTTATGGAGGGGTAGAGGCAAAACCCAGCTTACAGTGGGTTCAGGAGAGATTGAGAAGAAAGGAGGCAGGCACGGTGAGAAGAGGTGATTGTGAGGAGCTTTGGTAGTAAGGGGAGAAGAGATAAGGGATAGTAGCCGAACAGGAAAGTACAGATAGTTACAAGTAATGCTGAACACAGTTAAGTTTCCTTCCAAATGCAGATTTTGTTCTATGCTTAGTGATTCTATTTTTTTAACTTATAATACCTTGTTTAAAAATTTCTTATTTTAAACTTTTTATTGTTTGTCTTCCATTACCATTTAGTCCCCTCGTACCCACCCGCCTGCCTCCTGCAATCACCACACAGTTGCCCATGTCCATGAGTCCTTTTCTTAAGATGAGGCACACTTAGAGCATTATATACTGTTTAACTGGAGACTTTTTAACAAATCAGGCACAGCCATTTTATGTTTATCACATGACTGTTCCTTCTTTCCAGTTCAGGCATATCTTTTTGTAATATTTTTCTAGGGCTGCCATAACAAAACAAAGTACCACTAACTCAGGGGGCCCGAAGAACAGGCATTTAATGTCTTACAGTTTTGGATGCTGGAGGTCCAAAGTCCAGGTATCAGCAGGATTGGTTCCTTTTAGGCGAGGACCTATTCCATGTCTCTCTCTTTGGCTTGTAGATGGCCACCTTTTCCCCGTGTCTCTTCACATCTGTCTTCCCTCTATGCCTTTCTGTTTGTCTACATTTCCCCATTTTATTAGAACTCCAGTCCCTGGATTTTGGCCCATACTAATGGCCTTATTTTAACTTGATTACATGTAGAAACTCTGTCTCCAAATGAGGTCACATTGTGAGGTGCTATGGGTTTGGACTTGAACTTATGTTTGGAGAGAGGCCATTCATTGCACCTTTACTTTCCCATACTTTCATTACTGAAGTTTTATTCTAATAACATTTAAAGTTTTCCGTTGTCATATTTAGGCACAATTACTTAATCAAAGTCATTTGGGTGACTTCAGGTGTCACTTGGGAGGATTCGTGCCAGGAGACGGACTTACTGGGATGAAATGGACACTTGCTGAATTGGCCCTGCAGTGAACTGCCTTTTTGAAAAGAAATATGAAATGAGTTAGAGAGGTGGTTTGTTAATACTTTATACGAATATGAGGTCAGAGTTTTCTTAGACTTCTCATTTATGCTCGTGTTTAAAACAGTAGAACAAGTGAGCTAGTAGATGTAGACTCTGTCTATCTTGGGAAGGAGAAGAGACATATCAAAGTGCCTTCTCTAGGGAAACTTCTACTTAAATTCATGTGTCATATCCCTGGTCTTTTCAAGATGGCAGCACAGCTCCAGCTGCAAATGTAGGCCAGTGTCTGACCTCATAACATACCACCCTGTTACAGAGAGAAATTCAGTTCTGTATTATAAGAAGTTGCGTTGTTCTCGCACTAAGAAAATTATTATGGAAATTGGCTCGTAATTGTATATCTAGGTGTATGATCCAGTGAAATGTTTCCAGCAGATTTCTGGCTGTCCTGTTCTCTATGAACAGTTGTTTCTTTCCCAGCATCGGGTGTTAGCTGGAATATGGGCCATTAAGACGTATCCTCACAAAACAGATTGTGACTGTAATGGATTCTATTTAAAAACTGCGAGAATACTGATTGTAACTAATGATCATTGTCGTCAGCACATGGACTCATGAACACTCAGTTCTTAGCACAAGGGAGAAATGTTGGGCTTATTACCTTTCTAGCATGAAGGCAGACTCTAAGGCTTTAAAATGAAGAAAACCTCTGTGGTGAAAATTAGTGATAAATATAATACTTATTTGGACATTTTTCAAATTTCTTTTTTGGCTTAGAAACCTAACTTTTGGCAATGCCCTAAAATAGCCGCTGAATGAATCTCTTAGAGACAGCCTTGATTTTTTTAACTTGGTGTATTTGGTTTAAGTAATTTTAAAAAATGTTCATATTATTTAACTCCAAACATTAAAAGAAAACTCTGAATAAGAAAGCTAATTCTTTTCTGGTGTAAAATAGCCGCAAACACATCCTTTGAGTTTTCCACAGATTAAGCCTGGCAGCAGTTGAGAAAGTAACCATATTAAAGCAGACAATTTGTTACAATGGATTCCTGTCCTGGCTCCACAGTACACCTCATTGATGACCACAACTCAATAAAGACCAAATCCGATATTTTTCTGCATTCATGAAATCACAGCCTTTCCTCTTCCCCCTTCACTTTTACACGTTCAGGGACTCTGGAAAGACTTCCTTTCTCAGTGCTTTCCCAGTGACTGCACTGATGAAATACAAAGAGCATATGGGCGCAGATATATGCGTAGGTCTTGATTTCGTGTTTTGGTAGACTGGTTTATTTAAGCAAACACAACAGGAGAACATGTTTGTTTGAGGTTTCCTTCGTACCATCTGCTGCTGTCTCTCTTGCCTGGGCCAGCCTGCCAGAAAAGTACACCTTTCTCCCTCCACTATCTGACCCAAAATTTCAGTTGACAATTTTATGTAGCAAATTAATTAGCTCCTTAAAAATGTGATGTATGTCGAAAGTATATATTTTAAGAATATTGAGGATTTAAAAAATGATTTCCCCCCCCTTTTTTTTGGTTTAGTGGAGTGACACTGGTTAGCAAAATTATACAGGTTTCAGGCATACAACTCACAGCACGTTGTCCGTACGCTGTTCACTACCCTGGGTCAAGTTGTCTTCCATCACCATTTACCCCCATGCGCTCCTAAGAATGTTGAGGATTTTTGAAGAATTGTACTCAAATTTGATTTTGTTTAAAATGAAATGTTTTAAATTTATTAAAGTTGTTTAATGATAGAGTCTTAATGTTTTTAAAGTATTATTTATAACATCAGTCTTAGCCACTTGAAATTATACAATCTAATTGTAATTATTCAAAAGAAAAGCTTTATTTTATTCTCAGTTCGGAGGGGTAAATACGTTGATACAGAGGTAATGTTCAATTGGATATGTATGTACCAGGTGCAGTGGGATGGGCATTGACCAGAGAGTCCAGAGGCCCAGTTGTGGGACTTTTCTTATGATTAATTGACTGTGTGATCTCAGTTAACTTGCCTTCTTAGAGTCCTATCTTCTCATGTGGAAAAGAAAGAGATTGATGTAGATAATCTATAAAGTCTTTTCCAAGATCAACATTTATGACTTTCTTCTAGTTTTATATTTTTAGGGACATGGGTTATGTTTTTACTTCCTGTTGGATATTTTTGACTGACTGTGGAATTTTTCATGTCCAGTACATTCACACTAGGCAGACATGTAGGTTGGTAGTTTCTAGAAAATAAGCATTGCGTACAAACAGCCAAAAAGAAGGCCTGGTGAGTCTGGTCCATGCTACTTTTGTTACGTACACACATGCTTGCATTTTTTACCTGGAGCTGTCTGGTTTATAATTTCATGTAGTCACTTAAGTCACTGAGCTTAGATATTTAGTGTAATATACTTAATATTCCTCAAGACAAAGTTTTGGGGCCTTAGAAGGTTTCGGCCTTTTATAATTCTGCTTTGGGTTCTAGGATGATCTATAATAAGGAGAACTGAAAGTTAGTGGTAGATTGCATCCATGACAGCCTAGAATTTTTTTTTTTCTGTAGGAAAAAACTCATTTGTTAGTGACATGAGGTCTGAGTGAAACCTGCTTTTTGTTTTAATCCTCCTTAGTTTATTCATGGCCTGTGGCTTTCCTTCAACTGCTGAGACCTTTTCTCGTTTGGAAGGTGCCCTGGAGGGATGTGTTATAAAACTTCTTCCTGAACAGAGACCTGCTATCCTCTTAGATGGAAAGGCTCAACATTGGAGAGATGTTTGTGCTCCCCAAATTAATCTGTGCTGCTACTACTGCTAATCTAATTTACATTTTGGCGTAGGCCTGTTAAGTATGTTTAACTTATATATGCGCACATGTGTCTGTGTTCTGTGCATGTAAGACACAGCTGTGAACAGAAAAAACATATACTGTTAAAAGAAAAAAATTGGGATCATATAGATTCCGTATATTATGGAATTATCTACCATTTAACATTTTATAATATTTTCTGGTATCTATAGTATCCTGGTGCATCATGCTTTTTATTAAATAGAATTTATTATACCAGTCTCTATTGATAAAAGTTTAGTTTTTGACCCTTATTTAAATTATACTTGATGAATATTCCTTTATATAAAATACTACTTAGCTATTTTCTAAGGATAAAATCCTAGGAAAGGGACCGTTTCATCAGAATATATACTGTTGAGGCTTTTGCTGTACTCGGCCAAGTTCCCTCCTGAAGCATCAGTCACATCAGCAATATTTGAGTGTGTTTCCTTTTTTCACTTACTCATTTAAAAATTCATAACCACCCTGGCTGGTGTAGCTTAGTGGATTGAGCACGGGCCTGCGAACCAGATAATCGTGGTTCGATTCCCAGTCAGGGCACATGCCGGGGTTGCAGGCCGGTTCCCTGCAGGGGATGCACAAAAGGCAACCATACATTGATGTTTCTCTCTCTCTCTCCTTCCCTTCCCCTCTAAAAGATAAATAAATAAAATCTTTAAAAAAATCCATAACCATTATTATTTTAACAAAATACATCTGTTCATATTTTTTATTTTTATTCCGATAAAATATTTTACCATGTCTGTTTTTCCCCCCTTGCTAATACCTGCTTCATGATCTTTAGTGAGTTCATCTTTTCCTTAATAATTAGAATTAAATATATACATATATGTAATGAAAATATAAGCCTTGACAGTCTGTTGTAAAACTGTTTTCCTAGTTTGCTGTTTGTCTTCTAATTTTGTCTGTTGTTTTGGTCACAGGGGACTTACAAAGCTTTATATAGTGAAATTCATCATGCTTTTATGGTGTCTTCCCCCCCGCCATGCTCCTGTTTTTCTAAATAATCCTTAAATGATTGGTGTATGTGTTTGATAATGAGCAAAAATTCTGTGTTGTCTTGTTTGAATGTGGTTTAAAACACACATATTGTTCACAAATGCTGCTTGTCTCAGTATTTATTTTGCTGCATAAGAATTTCCTTCGATGACAGAAAAAACTGCAATAAACTGAAGCCTTCGTCAGCCATCAGCCTAGGAGCTTCTGCGTTGCTTTCTGGAGATAGACGTAGATCACCAGTAAACAGGGCCCTTTCACTATCACTAGTAGCACAGCCGGCCCCGCAGGGACCCCATTTCCGTGGCACGTGCCAGAGTCAGAGCACATTCACTCAGTCTTCTCTCCACAGTCTGTGTCCAGAGCCTTACAACGTGCACTGCCTCTTGAGGCACCCAGGTCCTCATTCATCAAAGAAAGATTAAATTTTGTTCATCATACTCTATTTATCCATACAGGAAATTGAACTGGTTCAATTTGGGGGAAAGCTGTTTTTACCCTTTGAAAATTATTTAACTAGAACACCTGATCTCCTAGACAATCTGATTTATTTGTCTTTATTATACATGGGCAAAATATTCTTATATCTTAGGGAAACAAATTACATCAATGCTAACCTAAATAAGCATCTAGCCTTTTTTCTTGCACTAACTGTCAAAATTGGAAGTAACTTTTCTGGTGGTACAAAATGGAACATCTGTTTACTTCAAGCTGAGGACCTTAATGGCAAGTCATTTAGTCTTTATTTGCTTGTTTTTGTATTTTACTTCTGAATGATGTTTCTCTCTTTTTCTTTGTACATATACAATACATGTTTATTATAAAGGAAATCAGAAAATATAAGTAAGCCAACATGCTAAGATAATTACTCAATACTTTTGTATATACCCATTTAGTTCCTTTTCATATATATGTAGTCATTTACACATTTTATAAAAATGGAATTGTTATACTAATCATATAATGAGCATCTTGCCATGTGAGGGTTAGATATATACAGTTTGAAATGAGTATACAGAATTCCACTGTGTGGGTGTATCAAACTATGTTTTAGTGATTCTTCATTGTTGATCATTTAGAATGTTACTAATTCTTGTTATTAGTTATATAATAAACATTGTTGTAGCTATATCTATTATGTATTTAGATATTTATCTTTAGATTTTTTTAGAAATGAGATTGCCAGAGACTGGGTGTCTTTTTAAAGATAATACATGAAATCAAATAAAGATTTCTCTTTGGTTTAAAGATATTGTTCATCTTTCTACTTCTCTCTGTGGCAATTCATCTTCTATTCTAATGTATTTTCCCAATTGTGAGAAATAAATGTGAGAGTGTTAGTAGGATAGGAATTCTAGAAAATTTGGTTTCTATCTATTATTTTGGGAAGTTGATTTTTTTTGGGGGGGGCAAGTTTTTGGAATGGGTGTTTCCATTGTTCCGACTATATCTGGTCTGTGTCTTTCAGCGTCTAGGAAATTGTTTTTCCATTGGTGTTATTTTTGCTGATGATTACTCATTTATTTCTCATTTTCTGCCTTCTCCTTTTCCCTGGGCATTGAGAGTCTACCTTGTGCAGTTGCTGGGCAAGACTGTGGCATAGAGAAAAGATAAGGTTTGTCGTCTCAGGATAGTAACATAATCTGGTGTGGCAAATGCTTAAATGGGGTCAATTCTTATATAGTTGACAAAAGCAAGGGGGGCACTGATGGTGTGTTATTTGGACATTGCCCCAATTTTTGTATTTTCTAACTAACTTGTGTCTCCTTCCCTACAAATCTTAAAACTTTCTAACCTAGAATTTTATAATTTTATGGGTGATGAATAATCTCATTCTGAAAAAAGACAGTTTGGAGTTAAGATATGTCTACATATACAAACTCTAAAATGCAGAACAATTTCATCGTCTCAAAGGTCTTTAAGAAATGATGAGTCTCTCCACCTTTTGAGGTTAAGAGAACATTTTCTACCTGTTTGCTTTTGTGGGTTTAGATTTGTTTGATCTGAGGTTTCAGTTTCACAATGAATCATTAAGCACAGAAAAGGGCACACTACTAATTTAGGAGAGGCTTGAGAGTGTGAAGGTAATCACTCCTTCAGAGAAACCTTTGTTGCCTGGAAAGGAAATTGCTATTGTTATTTTCAGAGCTTATTAAGAGACTGGCTAAAGCAGGATTGTGGACTGACAACCCACTTTAAGAAAACCTCTTGTGTAAAGAGCTCAACATGAAACAAGACATATAGAGGTAAAAATGTTTTCAATTTTGAAAGATTTGCAACCAGAGGCCTTTCAGTACAGTTTTTATAATTTTTGCTAGTGAGAAATTAAATTTTTGGCTTGTTGAAAAGACTCCAGGCAGAGAGTAGGAGAGAGCAGGGATTAAAGTTGGTGTCATATAACTTCTAAAGCTGATAATTTGTTTGTGTCCAATGGCCTTTTAGATAAAGCATTGCAGTTCACATCCAGTTTATCAGTTTTATTTGTGGTTCTAGATTTTGGTAGAGAATATTGGTAAAGATTGGTTTGATAAAAGATTAGAGTCTAAAAGACGTTTTACTGTTGCAAAAATATTTATAAAACTATATGAACAGACTTTCCAGTATAGTGCCTGGTTATTTCTTTGTAACAGAAATCTGTCATTACGTTAACATGCATGAATTTACTTATTAGTATGTTGTTAATTTATAGTCATAGCAGTTACTTTTCTTCTGTAGTGCACTACTTCTTTTTTCTTTTTAACAGCTTTATTGAGGTATAATTGATACACAAAAACCCGCATGTGTTTAATGTGAACAATTTGATGAGTTTGGACATACCCATGTATTTGTTGAACCATTATTATAGTCATGGTATAACCATCCCCTTCAAAAGTTCCCTTGCAGAGCAGTTACTTCCTGAAGTGAATCAAGGGATGCTTAGTTTATCTGCAGTGTGTTTTAGTGTTTTCTCATGTAAATACAGTTTTGCATTATTGGGGCTAAGAGCTGTCGCTGCAGTGGGTAAGAAAAATGTTAGCTAATTTCCTGGAGTAAATGCTTGACTTGTATAAATCAAAATTTAAATTTTAAAATGTACACCCTTATTTGCTTCACTTCATGCAGCAACAATGTTTTTTCTGTTATTTCTTTAGCCCTCACATTATTTGTGAATCACATTGCGATTATTTATGAATAGAGTGAATATCATATGACATTGGTGTGCTTGAAATTCTGCCAATAAATCTGTGTTCAGCCATTACCTTTAGCTTCTTATTATAGCTACATCTTAACCAAATCCAGAATTATTAGAAAATTATCTGGAAATGTTATTTATTTAAGCAACAAAACTTTTTACCGTCTGTAGTTAATTCTCAATAATCATGGTAGTTTTTTTAAAGTTGCAGTGGAAATTGTATTAGTGGACACTGAACCTTTTCTTATATGGGAAATACAAGAGCCTTTAGTCACAACTTTTTCACCAACCTATCAAAACATTATTTATATGTTTTTCTATTTAAATACCTATCATTTAATATATACCGTTAACTGCCCTGGCTGGTGTGGCTCAGTGGATTGAGTACTGGCCTGTGACCTCAAAGGTCACCAGTTGATTCCTGGACAGAGCACATGCCAGGGTTGTGGGCCAGGTCCCCAGTTGGGGGCGCATGAAAGGAAACCACACATTGAAATTTCTCTCCCTCTCTTTCTCCCTTCCTTCCCTTCTCTCTGAAAATAAATAAATAAAATCTTTAAAATTTATATGTATATATAAATATATATGTATATATGTAGATAACAGTGTGTATATATATATATATATACATATATACACACACACACACACACACACATATACTGTTAACTTATTCATATTGAAGTCATGGCCAATAGCATGACAACTCACACCTGAAGGAAACTTGGCTAACACATGTATTTTCTCCATAAGGTGTGTTACAGCCTGCTAGGAACTAGATAGCACCTGAGCAGTATACTTGTGTGCCAAAGGCTGAAATCACTCATGAAGCAAAAGCTTGGCACTAAACATGTGAAAAGAACAATTGTTTCTGGTATGAGAGCTGAAACAAGAAGGCACAATGTCATTTTGTTTGACTTCAGCTGGGCACGTGCGTGATGGGGTGACTCAACTTCAGGCATCTAGCCTCCTCCTTCCTGGTCTTGTTACTCTTAATCTGCCATCTTCTATAACCAGGGAAAAACCAGGAGATTTTAGGAGAAAGAAGAAAACCATGCTGACTGGATGATAAAGAAAAGCTTTTAGATATGAGTTAAACTCAACCAAATTTACTGTGAGAATGAGGGACTTTAGTATATTACCTTTGTGACACTTCCCTTCTGGGTTGTGTATAAATTGTGATAGAAATCAGACTAGTTGGTTCACAGTGCGGACTGTGCAAACTTTCTGCTAGTAACAGCTGCAGATTTAAAGCTCCCTTCCTCCAGAGGACCCGTTTCAGATATGACTTCTGTTGCACTTTGTTCATTCCAGTTGGGATGTTCTTTTAATTACTGCCCACGTTAGACTTAGCTTCTCTTGCATTTTTGTTGCAGTGTCTGTTCAGAGTGTTACACAGATTTTAAATGAAAGAAACGATCACTAGGGAGGATGGAGATGATATATTTGAATAAAAACTTGCTGATGGTGTACAGAAAGTATAGATCTATACTGTTCAATTCTGTGGCCATGAGTCAAGTGGCTATTGACCACTTGAACTGTAACTAATCCAAACTGAGCTGTGCTGGATTTAGACAATTTAGGACAAATGAAAAAATGTAGTTTCCCATTAATATTTTATGTTATTATATGTTGAAATGATATTTGGGTAAAATATATTACTATACTTAACTTTACCCATTTCTTTTTATTTTTAACATGGCTACTAGAAAACTTAAAATGATTACACATGTGACTCACATTTATAGTTTATATAGTTTATGTTATATTTCCGTTGGGTAGCATATAACTGGTGTAGGTGTTATACTTGATGTTTAAAATGTATAGACCCTCTTTCTTATTTTGCTCTCTGATCTTTCTTTCCCTTGAGTGTAACTGCAGTGTTATCCTGTTGGATAGAAGGTAAGAAACATAATATGCTTATTCAATGGTCAGCTTCCCAGTGGCCCACAGACCACACTCCTCGTCATAGGTAATTGTAATGCATCTTTGTGAAAGCTCCCAAAATATTGAATAGTAAAAGCTGGATAGTATGAGACAATATATTTTTATGTGATGAAGTTAGGCCAATTGACAATTTTGAGAACTCACTAAAATTGAAAAAGTGTATTGAGAATTTGCTAAAAGGCATTTAAAGTAAATATCAGCCACCCTTGCTCAAGTATGAGTTCTTCTGAAATTTGTTACCATCAGTCAGTAAGAACTGAGCTTCTGTGCTTGATTGTGTTCTTTTTCTCTATTCAGGGTTTAGTGTTCAGTGGTATCGGGCATTTTAAAAGGCTGGGGGCTGTTCTCAGATATCAGAGGTGGATTCAGTTCAGGAAATGTTCTGTTCTTTATTATTTAGCTTGGTATTGTATGAAGCACATCGACTATTTGCATACTTGTTTTGTGGTGATATTTTTACATTTGTAAAGCCTTTATTATAAAAGCTGCACTTATACAACTGTGGACAATGCAAAATTATAGATGGTGTATCTAATTTTAATATAATGTCTCTTACAATTGAGTCTATATCTAATATACTATACCTACTGTAATATATACTCTTTTAACAGATAATAATTGAGCATGGAAAAATATAATTTTATGCAGCAGTGGGAATAAATTTCTCATATTTGCTGGTAAATGTAATGTTTGGTGACATGTGATAGATGAAAGAAGTGTTTGCTGTAAAAAGAGGCTTGTTTACTTTTTCACTGTAGAGACAGTACATTCTGGCTCAGAAATAATGTCGATTTAGTGACAGTCACAGAGCTCTTGGTGAGGTTTTCCTTTGTGAGCTACTTTGACTTCTAGCATTTCTTCTGAGCATTTTGCCAAGGGTCTATATATTCTTTGGATTTCCACTTGTTTCGTGGAAGTGGTTGTAGATTTGGTTAATATTATTAAGCAAAAAAGTGACTTGGTATAAAATAATTGGTAGTTTAATTTCTTGTTCATCACAGCTAATCAGCTTCTGTGCTTGATTGCATTTTTTTTCTCTCTTCAGGGTTAGTGTTCTTCGAAATCGTCACCAAGTTAGATGAGTTATCAAGTTAGACTCAGCAAGAACGTCACCATGCTAGATTTGGCTAGCACCGAGGTCTGAGTCAGTCCTTCTTTACCTGACACAGATTCTTCTGGCTTTTATTTTCTGTTAAAGACATGGGGGGCTTTTATTTTATTTTGTTTTATTTTATTTTATTTTTGTTGTTGACAACTATCACATGTCCCCATTTTACAGAGATGGGTAACTTTAACAATGTTATGTTTTGTTAAGTCAAAGTTTCTTTGACTGAATACCTTAATTTTATTATAGTGTACCCTTGCCACCACTGCACCTTAACCCTCGCCCAGGAATATTCCCTCAATTTTTTGTTACTTCCTCTGTTAGGTTATAAAGTTTAGGATTAAAGTGCCATTATTAAAATACTGTAGTTATATACAAGAAGATATTCTTGAAGATTAATGGTTTCCAGTTCTGTTGGTCCTATCCATTGCTTTATCATGTTTAAGCATAACAGCTAATTGCATGCATATCTGGAACTGCAGCTAACCAATATAACCACTATTGTGCCTTTGCGTGAGTTGAAAGGAGAAGGAGGTGCTCTCTGTATGGGCACAGCTTCCAGCAGGGCACGTGACTTCATCAGTGCAGTCAGGGTGGGCTGGATTTTAAGACCTTACTCATCTTCTTCAGTCGGGTGCATTTATATGGTGTTCAAACTGCACAGCCGTGAAAGATTCTTTATGGAGCATCTTATATACATTATCTAATTTAATCTTTCAGACATTTTATACTCACCCAAGCATTAAATCCAAATGCTATTACTTATTTTACTAGAAATACAGTACTCATTTTTATTACCACTTTTTTTTAGAGAGAGGGGAAGGGAGGGAGAAAGAGTGGGAGAGAAACATTGATGTGAGAGAGAAATGTGGATGTATGTTTTTATGTGTCCCAACCGGGGAGCAAACCCTCAATCCAGGTATGTGCCCTGAATAGGAGTCGAGCCAGTGACCTTTCAGTTTGCAGATGACATCCAGCCAACTGAGCCACACTGGTCAGGGCTATTGCCACTTTCAATTTTTGTTTTCACAGATGAGGAAACATTCCGAGAGGCCATGGCATTTGTGTAGTGATGCACAGCTGACAAATGGCAGTGGGGAGAGTCTGCCTGGGCCAGTGGTGTGCAAAGTCTGTGCTCTTGTCGGTTACCGCCCAGGTTCACTACTAGTTTTATGCCCAGAATTTAGGAGAAGTAAAGATAGGCAATCCATAATCACTGGTTGGATGCCATAGGCACTAAATGATGGACGATAATAAGATTAATGGAATCTATATGAGTCTTTTACTGTCTTGTGTTTGACAACTTTTAAGAATTTTTAGGTAGAGACTTACATAGAATTTTCACTGGCTTCACATTTATAAACTCTAGTAGCATCTGTCTATGAGTTGTGTGTATTGTGTGGTGATATTATCCCTGGAGATACAGCAAAGAGGATAACAAAATGAGGCACTTCTCTTTTCTACCCCGAGGTTCATGTCTTCTGTCATCTCCCTCAAACTGGAGAAATTCTTAGTGAATTCAAGTATAAAAACGTCTTGGTGGCCTTTAATAAAAACATATAAGAGTAATATATTGTTTAGCATTTCCTAAACAAAAGTGTTCTTAACTTCCCCCTATAAAGCCTATTATTTTGTTCTATGTTAGTCTGAACACAGATGAAAATCATAGGTAGTGCTTCCAATAATATGTTCCTACTCCCTACATTGGAGCTTCTTTTACTCCACTCATCTCTGTAAAATCAGCTTAGCTCTACTTGAATCCCAGTTTAGAAGATTTCCAACTGCAAATTGGCAAAACTATTGGCAGGGGTGGGAAACACCAAGAATCTTGCTTTTATTCCCTCCCCTCTTCATCTTGTCAAGGTGTATTTGTTTATAAGAAATGAAAGTAGTTGTAGAATGATGATTATAGGGAATATTTAATGTAAACTTTACTGTGAGGTTTGATAATAGCCACAGGCACAGATTTTATTTCTGAGTCTGGAAACACTTTCAGAGAAATGAAGTGCTTTGAATATGGGCTTTGTTTTTCTTTTTTAAAATGAGCTTATCTGGAAAGAAGCATCACAGGTAATGTTTATAAAAAGAGTGTTTTACACCGAGATTTTAAAGGGTGTTCTTTAAAGCTTCCCTAGGTTTACTGGAGGAGAACAGAAGAGCTAATAAGTCTGTACAAATATCTTTGTTCCAGTGTGCAGAGTTAATAGGCTGCTTTCAGGATGAATTTATAAAACACTTCATGATCACATTTCATGCTTATTACCTTGCTTGACAACCAGTGCTTACCTGGACCCTTTTTATGGCCAGGAGCGAGGAGACCAGAAAGAGGGATCAGGATCACCAGTCTTTTTCCGCTTCCTCTTGGTGTAGCCCCTTGTTTCCACTTTCCTGGATGGTGGGATTCGGCTCCTTCCTGACTTTCTTCGTGAAGTGGTCATTCCTTTCCCACCCTTCTGTGCTCCAAAGCAAAGGGGCATTCTGCTGAATCAAAATCAAATTCATACGGCCCTGGTATTCAAGGCTCCCACCTAATCTGCCCTTACATGATTTTTCTAGTCTTTTCTCCTATTGCTCCTTCTCATACTTTCTACTCCCAAGCCAAACTACTGCCTCATAATTCATTCAGTAAATCCCACAATTTGTTCCTCAATGCATTTTTCCATAATGTTCCACTGTGTGGAACACCTTCTTGCTTCATTTCCTACTTCTATTCTGTTTGTTGAAATCCTCTTTGTAGATTAAATCTGTTTCCCCCATGCAGCCGCCCGGAGATGGACCAGGCAGAGGTCAGTGCTCTCTCCACTTACCTGTTCAACTTGAACCTCTATTGCAGTATGATTGCAATTCATCTCACATGCTGATAAATCTGTACAAGTTTATTAATACATTAGCTAAATACATTAACTGAATTCATGCCTTACCTAGTCTATGATGAAAATACATCCTCGTGTCTTATAGGTCTTTTTTTTACCCAGCAATGCTTAACAAAAATTGGGGGTGCAAATATTTTTTGATTCATGAATCAGTAAGTTCGGCCATGTTTATTTTCCTCCCAAGCACCCTGAATTCAGTATAGTGCTACGTGTGTACTGCTTGTGTTCCATGTATTAAAAAGCTATTCTATGGCTTACACATGTTTCTCTAATTATTTTTTAAAAATTACTTTAAACTTACAGAAAAGTTGTAAGCATTGTACAAGGAACTCCTGTGTACCCTTTACCCAGATTCATTAATTGTATATGTTTTTCTCCAGTCACCTTAGGCATTCTGTATATGCATGTGAGTGTGTTTGAACCATTTGGGGGACATTATGTCCCTTTCCTAAGAACAAGATTATTCTCTGACACAACCGCAGCATACTAATCAACATTGGGATGTTTTGTATTGATACTTTATTCCTATCCAATCTACAGTTCATGTTCAGTTTCATTGGTTGTTCCAACAGTGACCATTACAACTGTCTTCCTTCCAGTCCAATACATAGTCTAGCATCCCATGGAATTTTCTTGTCTTGTCTCGTTAGCTTTCTTAACTTTGGGACAGTTCCTCAGTCTTGTCTTTCTTAATTTTGACAAGAGTGCAGAACTGTTATTTTGTAGAATGTCTCTTATATTGGGATTGTGAGATGTTCCTTCATGATTGAGGTTTTTGACCCAAATAACACATATGTTGTATCTCTCCTAGTACATTCCATTAGGAGGCAGGTGATATCAGTTTGTCCAGTATTGGTGGTAAGTTTGATAATTTCCTTAATTCTGGTAGGACATTCCACTGTAAAGTTACTGTTTTCCTATGTGATCAATTAGAAATTGGTGGGTGATACATTTAGACTCTATAAACATTCTGGTCCCCATCAAACTTTTACTGGCCAGTTTTAGCAACCATCCATAGTTTTTCTAGGCTTATTAGTTGATCTTCTGCTGAAAAAAAGGTGATAATTTATTTATTTGTATCAGTATCGACTGGTGAATTCTTATCTTTGTCAATAATTTTGGTTTATATTTTGATGTACAAATTGGCCCATATTCAGCCAATCAAAGCCCGTTGAAATTAGCTACTTTGTCACTTTTACCTATTTCATTTATTTTTGAACATTTCCTTTTTTTCTGGCACAGGATGTTCGGGGCTTACTGTGTACTTTTTCTGCTTTGGCTCTGAATTAGCCCTTCTGCAAGAAGCCCTTATTCCTTTAATGGAGGGTGGTGTTTAGGAAATGAGGTCTTGGAGCCAAGCATGTTTGTTCTACTGGGTGTCATTTTTCCTAGGTTGTCTTAGTAGACAAAGCTGGAAAGTGTGTGCTTGTGTGTGTAGATACATGCACTTGTACACACGTACCTCACTAAGTTCTGTGCCTATCGGTTGATATTAAAAGCTACAAGTTTATTCTGGTGATTTCAGTTCCAATCAAAGGACACAGGGTACATTCATATGTTCCTTTTTTCTATATTTGTAACTCCCTTCTCCAATAGTGAGTAACCCATGAGGAGGACACCCCCAAAATCAGAATTATCTTTTGGAGGGCGGGCCCCTTGTAGTACAGGCTTCCTCTGCTAGGTGAGTGTTCTAGGAACCCATCTGTATCAGTGCACCAGGTGGCATTGTTGTGAGAGACTGCCTTTATTTTCGGTGAATTTTTTGAAGACTCTCTCACTGTGTTTGCCCATTTCCTAATGGGAGATTAATGAGTGCACCTGCTCACACTGCACTGCGTATTCAGCTGTTTTTGACTAAAAATGATATTACCCCCGTGCTCCACCCTTTCTATTCACCTGATGTCACCCGGCGCAACTTTGTTGTTGTTGTAGTTTCCTTGGTTGAAAAAGTCCTTAAAGGGAAATGTTTTGCTGATGTGGCAGAGGTGAGACAAAAAACAGCAGATGTACTAAAAGGCGTCAAAATCAACGAGTTCAGTAACTGTTTAGAGCAGTGGAAAAACCCGCCTTGGTAGGTGTATTGCATCAAATGGAGAGTATTTTGGAGGTGACTGAAGTTTAAACATGTAAGAATAAATACAGGATTTTTAATAAATGAATTCTGGGGGGTTTTGGGTCCCCCTCATATATGCATATTCATTTATTCAAGTCTAGAACACAAACAGAAGGTAGTTTCAGAATTACTAGCCCATACCACTCCGAGAAGCAAACTGACTCACTCGAGTTCAATTTGTGTTTCCTCTTCTGGTGCAGTGTACATACGATCACATGCACAAATCCCAAGGGTTTATTTTGAGGTGTGACAAATACGTATCTGTGTGACATATATCTTTATTAAGACAGAGGAGATTTCCAGCACTTACAAACTTCTCCTGTATTCCTGTCCAAATAAACCCATCTCCAACCTTGCTGCCAAGAGGCAACAACTTTTCTGACTCATCTAAACATAGTTTTGCCAGTTCTGGAACATTGAATAAATGGCACTTTACAGAACTGACTTTGTGTGCATGTCTGGCTTCCTTCACTGAGCTTCATAGTTTGGAGATTCATCTACACTGTTAGGAATGGCAGCAAGTTCTTTCTTTTGTTGCTGAGCAGTATTCCCCTGTGGAGTTGTACCACAGTTTGTTTATCCATTCTTCTGTTGATGGACATTTGAGTTGGTTCCAGTTTTCGGCTATTATGAATCAAGAACGTGGGTATGAACATTTTTGTACAAGTCTTCTTTGTGGATCTTAGGAGAAGAATGGCCAGACCATTGGGTAGGTATTTATTTAATTGTATGAGAAACCACCACACGCTTGTTCCAAAGTGGTTGTACCATTTTCCCTTCTATACACAAGATATGAGTGTTCCAGTTGATTTACATCCTTGTCAGTATTCTGAGTTTTCACTCTGCGGAGTTGTAGCTGTCGTAATGGATGTATTGTAGTACCTCATTGTGATTTCAATTTGCAGTTCCCTGGTGGCCAATGATGAAAGCATTTTTTAAAATGTGTATATTGATCATTTGTATACCCTTCTTTAGGAAGTCTCTGTTGAAGTCTTGCGCTGATTTAAATTTTTTTTCTTATTGACCTGTAGGAGCACTTTATATATTCTGAATGTGAATTCTTTGCCAGAAGTATGTTTTCAGAGTATTTTCTCCCAATCTATGATTTGCCTACTCTTCTTTCTTAATGTTATCTTTTGTTGGCAGGAACTTTAAATTTTAATGAAGTCTAATTGATCTCTTTTTGTAATTGTTTCACTCTTTCTGTATCCTGCCAAAAAAAATCTTTATCTACCTTTGTCATGAAGATATGCCCTGTTTTCTTCTAAAAGTTCTATAGTTTTAACTTTAACATTTGGTTCTGTGACTCATCTTGAATTGACCTTTTTGTATAGGTACGACATGAGCGTGGGGGTCTGTTTATTTTCCAGGGGGATAATCTGTTGTTTCAGCTCCATTTGTGAAAAGGACTCTTTTTCCCCATTGAATTAGTTTGGCACCACTTTGGGAGATCAGCTGCCCATATAAGTGTGAGTTCCTTGAACAATGTTAATCACAAGCATGGCTTGCATTTTTATTGAGCTGCTACTTTAAGTAAGTAGCATTCATAAAAACTTTAACTCAGCGTTTACCTCAGGACCATGTGTTATGGTTTGACCACCCCTCTCCCGAAACACCAGGAAAAGCTGTGTGTTTTGTCCTGGGGTAAATTTATAACCATGGTCTAGAAAAACATGTGCCTTTTGCTTGTCTCATCATGGTCCTTTTGCCAATATAGAAGGCTTCATGGGTAGTTTCTTTATCACCTTATTTAGAAAATATAGGCTTTGAATAATGTAGTAAACCAGTCTCAGTTTTATCAAAACATTATGTGCCGTGATGCTTAGAGTAAACAAATAAAGGCAATTGGCCTGCTTCTCCCCCGCTGCCTGCTCTTTTTTGGTTTATCTGTTCAGTGTAGATGTTTTGAGCCTCTTTTATAAGCTGCCTCACTGTGGGCCCATAGGATAAATGTTAATTGGCTTTTGGTGATCACATTGCATATACCTTTGATAACATTTTAGAGCCAGGCAGAGCAGAAATTTGTCATAGTGGGTACCTGCACTCAGCCCATAAAAATGCACACACGTGCAAGCACCCTGGCCCACTCCGTGGAAGAATGAGATCTGCCTTGGAGAGCTCATTACTGGTAGCTGCAGGCTATTTTGAAGAGGAATCACAGCTCTCCTCCCTACCACTTGCCGTGTAGGATTTCTTTTCCCAGGGTTAGCCATTTTCTCTTGTAGTCTCATATTCACCCCTTGAAGGGAAACATTTAAAGTGGTCTCATTTTTCCCAGTGCTTAGACCTCCATGCATAGCAGTTTCAGGCCTTCCACTTCCCTTAATAGGTCCCGTGGTGGCTTTCCCGGTAAGAATGCGCTATCTGTGATTAGGTGTGTGGCCGATGGTGTGCCCCCAGTAGTCATCAGCACACGACCTCGACCATGTGTGTTAGAAAAAAACGTGTTGGGTGATTGTTGTTATCTCTGACCCACTGCAGCTGAACAAGAACAATGGCAGGTGACGGAGCAGGCAGGTGCAAGGCTCCCAGGAAGAGTTGCTTTCTGCAGCGTCTTGTGTGCAGGGCCCTGTCAGGGATGATGCTTAGAGTGTGTAGTGGGGGCTCCACATGGCTGGTAAGGCAAGAGCATTATGTTTGGACTGTGGACATGTATTGAATTTGTATGAGCTTCTTTTGAAAGGCAAAGTGCAAGTACATAATGAAAGAAGTGACATGTATAGAAACATTGATTTTTGTTTCCTACTGGGGCACAGAGGCCAGGTCTATTCTCTGTTCTGGTGTTCAAATGGGGGCTGATCTTTAGCCTGCAACTCTTTGGCATTCATTTGGGAAACAAGGATATTCTTCCTTTGTTGCCCCCACCTGTCCAGAAAAGAGAGACATCTGTTGTCATATCCATTATTTATCTGTGAGAAACAGTTTTACTTCATTATCTTCTTTGCTGCTGGAGGCCTGGCTCAGCTCTCTCCCCTTTGAATGGATAATAGGGCTCGATGCTGTTAATATGTTTTGATTAGTGAACTCCCGGCACAGCCAGCACCTCACACTTAGCTCCTTAGATGGCTTTGTGGATAAGAACCTCTACGGCAAAATGATAAGCCTAGGAGTGTGCACGCTTCCTTAGAGTCATGTTCATGCAACATGGCAGCTGAGTGAGGTGCATGTTTTCTCAACTCCACCTTTCCTGCCTGACCCTGCAAAGTGGTGGAGACCACTTTGCAGGTTACTCCATGTGGCTCCTTTGTATTGCACCTACTCCAGCACTGAAGGAAAGGCAACTCTCTTCTCCAGCCTAGCACAGCTCTCAGTCTGAGAGAATGCTCTCTTTATTGCTTTATTCTCAGAGATCCAACTGCATTTTGAAACAAGGCATTTGAACCATGATGAGCTTTCATGTACTTTTGAGCTCTAAGATTAGAATCCTTTATGCATGCTCAGATTCTGAAGATTTGTAAGCCATAACATGAGAAATCTAGGACTCATGGAAAGAGGCCTTTATCTGCTACCATGTATGTATGGTGCTGGGTAAGGGTGCCATCAGCTGGTCCCTGCAAGGTTCATCTGTTTTTGCCTTTGTAAACATTCAGGACAGGGCTTTCCAGCATTGCACTTCATCCTTATCCTCCTTTGAAAATAAACAGGGTGGTATTTCTCTCTTGACATACTAAGACATGTTAGAACATGTTTCTAACTCCTGATATTAAGGATATCACATGGTGATGTATAACACACTAAGAGACACCCTTCCTGATTTCTCTTTACTAGCTGCTGCCTGCCCCAATGAAAGCCAGACTTACGTGGCAGGTGCTGGTGCAAAAGGAAAAAGATTTTATTCAGGTGCTGTGCAATCTGGGAGAATGGTGGACTCCTGTCTCAAAGGCCATCTCCCCTTCCTGCTCGAGTCTACAGTTCTTACAGGGATAGGAAGGGAGAGGCTTTTCTCTCTGTCCATTCATCTTTCCAGCTTTTTGGTGCATTTGGTGCCACCATCTTGGCCAATGGGTGAGACTCACTGGTGCTGACCAACTGCTGACAGCAGTAGACTGTCCGCAGGGCCTGCCATCAGGAAGTCTGGAGATACTGGGGCAGGCACCCAAAAATCAGGGAAGCCGGTTGGAGTCCACATGGCACCCCTGGATCCCAGTGCAGGCCCGGTGTGGCCCCTCGTTCTGAAGTGGCCAGCCAGGCCCACACTCCGACTGATGGCTGCCTATGGAAAAAAAAAGCCTCTCTTCCTCCTCTTGGCAGGGCCATTCATTATATTTCCCTCCCCCAAACCAGCAGGAATCTCTAGTCCATCTTGTGGCATGTGGCATTTTGAAGGAGTGTGGCTCACTTCTCACTAGGAGTTACTGTTGGGTGGCAACTCACAGAAGTGCCCCGAGCTATACAGTAGTGAAGAGCCAGAGCCTGGGGCACTTCAGCTTGGAGAGAATGAAGACATGTAGCCCCACAAGCCGAAGCTTCACAACATCCCCCCCAGCTGGAGGGTAGGAAGGCCGAGAATTTCCAAGGGCCTCAGTGTTAAGGATGCAGTAGTTGGTTGAGTGGGAGGCATCATTGTGCTTCCCTGGGAAATGGACCCCACTAAGTGTGGATGAGGGTACTCTGCTTATCACTGGCAGGGTCTAGCAGAGATGCAAAAATTCCCTTCTCAGCATCTGGTGTGCCTTTGTGGAGTGAGCGATGGCTGCTAGCATGCTTGCCTACACCAAGAGCATTCGGGTGGTAGAACACTTCATCTTTATTATTCATATAGGGCAAACCAACCATGCCGATGGCTACAATTATCTGTCGCTGGCAACAGATTGAGAAGTAGCGGTGGCCAACAAAATGGGAACCACTGCTGCGTAGGCAAACTCCACCCATCTTCCCCCCACGCCCATGCTTTCTCCTTGCTCTCCTCAGTAGTGCCATTGTATGGGGCAGGGAGGAGAGAGAGCAGGCACTCACTCATAATCTCTTGGGGGGGGGGACTTATAACTGTGACAAGTGCAATCTGTTAGAAAGAACTGGCACCTTGACTTTGAGCTGGGTTGGACTACTTTTTAAACTACAAGTGATTGGAAACATTATTGAATTGGACTGAGATACCTGTCATTGGCAAGTTAATTTGACCTTTGCCCAGCTGGGATCCTGGACTTCCTGTTCATTAACATGTAACAAAATAAGTAAATCTCTGGGTTAAGACTCTTCAGCCAAATCTGACAGCATAGATCAGCACTGACTTGTAAATGTGGTGGATCACAGTTTACTATTAAGTTCAGATGTGGATAGCAAATAAAGCTGCTTCATTTTCCATAACTGAGTCTACTCAATCTGTCTAGCGACACAGCTACCCCTTTTGGGATTGTAGCTTAACCAAGGGAGCATTAGATACACCTGTCCATTTGCCTGCATACCTTCCTTTGCCCCTCGCGATAATTTGGGAGCCTGGTGTGGTGGGCTTTCTGCTTCTTCCAGTTGGACCAAGTTTTCCTTCATGTCATTTTCTGGCATGATGGTTTGCAGGGAGCCTAATTTATGGAAGAAAAAAAAAAACAATACACTGTGATCTTCATTATACATGATCTCCCGTTAGTCCTCCTCCAGTTCTGAGCTACAGTATTTCCATTTATAAATGAAGAATCTTTTCTAGATGAAGCTCAGAGAAGTCAAAGGCATCTCCCAGGTCACACGTCTAAGTAAGAGAGAGCTGAGATTTAAGCTCCCCAGCCCATTAAGCGGCCCCCTATTCTCCTGGGCAGGATATGCAGTTACTTTAGGTCAGCACTCTTTACAAGGGTGCATCAGCTTTGCCAGAAAGTCAGCAGTGCAGCTACTTTTTGGTACGGGTCAGTGGAGGATATTTTGTTCTCCTGATTGCAAACATTGAAGTGATAGTGCTTTCCCTATGTTTTTAGGTAGTCAAGCCGAAGCTTGCGGCACGAAGCTGAGTAAGGTTCATTTCCTACTGTGTATCCCGTACCATATGTGGAATATGGTTGGCACTTGCTCAGGTTAACAGCAAAGGCAGAGCGGTGACGACAGCACCTGCAAATTAAGCGGCTGGCTCAGAACCCCCAGCCAGCCAGGGACTCTGCGGGCTGAGTCAGACGCTGACTCTGGGCCAGTGAATGAAAGCAGGCTACTCTTCTACACTCTTTCAGGCGTCTCTGGCATGAATTGTATTTACAGGGCACCTTCATGTTTACTGGAAAAAGGGTTCTGGAGCTTTTTCTTTCCTGGTGTAGAAAACTGTCCTTCAGTCTATGGCTGGGGGCAAGGAGGAGCTTTTCCTAAATAGCCACCTCTGATGTCTGCAGTCACTCAGGATGTGCCCTTTGCACCTCAGGGCTCCATTTACAACTGTCTCCTTTCCTGTGTTTTTTTGAACATGTCGTTTCCTAAGAGCTTGGCGACCTTTGTTGATGAGTATTCACCAGGACAGTTTCACAAGGGGTGGTGTGATGGCTTGCAGGGATGGTCATCAAATGTCACATTGAGCTTTTGATGGGTTACGCAGCACTTTGCCTTGCATATGGACGGTGCTGTGTTTCGCATGAGGCTAATCTGGCTGTTTTGGATGTGTTTTTCAGTCAGACTCAGGGAGTTCCATATGGCACTGTTTTTATTCTTGCATCGTGTTTATTAGGTGTTGACCTTTAGACTTGAAGTTGGTCTGTTCTGAAAACAAGTGAAATATGAATCAGAATCATAGCATGTTCATGGATCTTTGTTATGAAAAATGCAGAAAATTTATCCTTAGCATTTTAGCACATCAAATTATTCTAAACCATAGGAGTTCACATGGAGGTAGAGGATCTCCGGTGTGATCTAGATTCAGCCTCATAAAACACGGGTGAAATATGGTGCTAAAACTGTACCGAAGGTTGCTGTCGTGGACAGAGCTTGCTATAGGTCTGCTCTGCCTAGGCAGGCTCCATGCTTAGTAGGTGTTGATGACCAAGCTGGGGAGGCTGTCTCCAGACGCCGCTGCAGAATTCCAAGGAACACAACAGAAAGGAGACCCAGAATACATGAGTGTGAGCAATGATTTGATTTTCAACTCTGAGCTTTAATGCCAGATCATTTCTATTCCTTACTCTCCATTTTATATACCCATTTGATTTTTGTAGTTGAGTAATCAAGATGGTAATTCATAGAATATTTTATTTACTAAAATTAGTTAAGTTATCCTGGAGAGTTTACCGATGGGGGTATACAGTTTTCATTTTCATTATTTTCCACCTAGCACTCTTGTTAAGGAGGTTTTTGGTTTTTATTTTGTTTTGTTTTATTCTGATAGTAGAGCAAAGCACAAGATAGTGATTAAAACAAATTCTGTTTCCAAAAAATGCTAGGAAATCAAAACACTGAATACCCTGAGTAAGTCCGGTAGGGTTGTGTGCTTGATGGGGCCACGTTGGGAATGCCAGAGAGGCTGTTGGTGCCGAAGGAGGGGCTTTCTCAGCTGTTTTGTCTTGGACGACACTGACTGGGTGGTCATTAGGAGTCTCTTTTTACCCCCCTTCCACAACTATACCGGAAGTGGGAAGAGAGGGAGTAGAGATGAAACCAACTTGGTACTTTTTTGTTACACTAATATATAAACATATTTAAAAAATGGTTTTTAAACCATGAAAACTCCAGAATGCTCCATTAACCACCATCTCTATTAACTCGCACTTTTCTAAATTTATAGCTTGATATACTCGAGGTTTTATAATTGCTCCAGGTTCTTTGAAAAAGATAAGAAACTATGGAATCATAAAAAATATCTGGTAAAATAGATTGTTTTATATATATATATTTGGTTTATGAAAAATTGATGATCTAATAGGATTGCCATATACTATAATGATATAAATAGTCTATTAATCTGAATATAAACCTAGAAAGTAGATAAGCTGAGTGGCTTTCACTGGGGATGTGTGGATTTTTTCTGGAAGGGGTGTTACTGAACAAGAGGTCCAAGGAGGGGGCAATACTTGGCCCACCTAGGGATGCCAAATATTGCTACATAACAGGGGCCCCTCCCAAGGACGGTATACTAATATCTACTGGGCTCTTCTGTCTACCACCAATTGGAAAGACATCTCTCAATGCCAGAGATTTGTGAAAAGGAAACAAAATGTTCATTCAATGCTATTTAGGCTCAACGCCTCCACCAAAATATCACAGTCCTTTAGGGTATACACCTACACCCACACAGCTCTCCCTTCTCCCACTGTCCCAACTATAGGCACCGTAAATCAGGAAAAGAGCACACGTCTCTGTTTCAGGCCACTGGTACCATCAGTTGTGTCACTGTGCAGGCTCTTGAGTTAATCCAAAGTTATGTGGCACTCTCTCACGGTACACTGGCAAGAGTTCTTTTGTACCCAGTTCCAGTCAAAGTCTCTCCTACTTCCCAGGCCACTTGGCCAAAGGGGGCACCCCAGAGGCACGTGGGCCTCTTCTACCAAAGCTGCAGGGGTTCTCACTCCATCAAAGCATGTGGCTTTCTTCTTCACCTGGCTGCAGGGATCTCCATTCTGGCAAAGCTGCGTGGTTTTCCCTTTCAACTGGGAAAGAGGAGGTCCGCACTCTGCCAAAAACACGTGGCTTCCTCTTTCACCTGGCCAAGAGGGGACCCTCACTCTGTCCCAAACCGTGTGGCTCTCCCCTCACCTGGCCAAGAGGGGATCCTTACTTTGCTGAAACCATGTGGCTCTCCTCTCAATGGCTGCCACATCTGGGTTACTTTGCTGAAACTCCATGGCTCCCTCCTCACCTGGGCAGTTATCCCCTCATGTGCCGGAGTCAGTCCTTTCCAAGCTCTCACACAGGCGTTCTCACTCAGGAGCGCAGCCCCTAGTTACATCCTGAGTCCCAGCCACTCCCTTCTCCCTGGCTCCAAACTTGGCCACAGCTATTTAACATATCTATGAAGCCAGTTAAAGATTTTTAGATATGTTAAATAACCATTCCAGAGGTTAGCTACAAAACTGTTGCTATGCAAAACAGCTCTCAATGGCCCTGGCTCTATTTGTCTCTTCCCCCTGGGTGGGGGGGGTGAGGACATCTTATATGTCTCTCCAATATTCCTATACACTTTGAATTCTGGACATGATTCCAAATCTTTTTTTTTGTGCCCCCCCTCCCCGGCTGCACCCTGTATCAGGGGGACAGTTGGCAATATTAGAGGCTTTTTCTACTGTCATGACTTGGGGGAGGGAGGCTTTGTTACTGACATTGGGTGGATAGAGGTCAGGGATTTTGCTAAGCATCCTGTGGTTCATGGGGCAGCCCTTCAAAATAAAGATTATCTGTCCCCGAATGTAAGCAGCGCCACTATTGGGAAAGCCTGGACCAGATCCAGAGGTCTCCACCCTGGGTTTGAATTCTCGCTCCATCACTCAGTAACCATCAACCATAAGGGGAAACTAGGTGACTTCTGTGGACCTCAGTTTCTTCTTTGTAGAAATATAGATAATGCTTCAACATCCACCAACATCTTAGCCTTGCAGTGCAGGTCACTGTGAACTAGTGCATGTTAAAATGCTTTATAAATTAAAGAAAGGGTATGAACAAATTATATGATAATAGAATAAAATCCATTTATGTTTTTATGTTATTATTGTTTAACCAAAACACCTTCTTGATGAGTTTGATACAGGGTACAGCCAAGGGGGGCCCCCCCAAAAGGATTTGGAATGGTGTCCAGAATTCAAAGTGTATGGGAATAATGGAGAGACATATAAGATGTCCTCACCCCCCCCCCCCCACAGGTGTGAGTTGGGGGGAAGGGACAGTTTTGTACAGCCACAGCCTTGCAGCTAATCCATGGCATTGTCTTTTAACATATCTATAGCCTTTGGCGGTCACTTGGATATGTTAAATGGCTGTGGCCAGGCTTGGAGCTAGGGGGATGAAGTCACTTCCCCCCAAGATGTAACTGGGGGTAGGTCCCCCCAAGTTACAGCGCCTGCGCCTGCGTAGGGGCTTGGAGAAGATTGGCTCGAGGGCATGGGATGATTACTGCCCAGACTAACGATGGCAGCCCAGTAAACTTGTATTAATACAGAAATGCTGGCAGGTGTAACTGATCTTGGGAGGAGTCGGAAATAGGGGTACAGAGGAAGATGGGTGCTAGGATTTAAAAGCCAGACGCGGCAGCCATTGGGAGAGAGAGCCACGCGGTTTCAGCAGAGTGAGGACCCCCCTGTTGGTGAGGTGAAAGAGGGAGCCACGTGGTTTTGGCAGGGTGTGGACCCCCTCTTTCCCAGGTGAAAGGGAAAAACCACGCAGCTTTGCCAGAATGGAGATCCCTGCAGCCAGGTGAAGAAGACAGCCACATGCTTTTGGTGGAGTGCGGACTCCTGCAGCTTTGGTAGAAGAGGCCCACGCGGCTTTGGGGTGCCCCCTTTGGCTGCGGGGCCTGAAAAGCAACAGAGACTTTGACTGGAACTGGGTACAAAGGACTCTTGCCAGTGGACCATGAGAGGGTACCACAGTATTTGGATTAACTCGAGATCCTGCACAGTGACACAGCTGATGGCACCAGTGGCCTGAAAAAGGGACGTGTGCTCTTTTCCTGATTTACGGTACCCGGAGTTGGGACAGTGGGAGAAGGGAGCATTGTGTGGGTGTAGGTGTATACCCTAAAGGACTTTGATATTTTAGTGGTGGCATTAGGCCCGAATAGCATTAAATAAACATTTTGTTTCCTTTTCACAAGTCTCTGGCATTAAGAGATGTGTTTCCAATTGGCGGCGGACAGAAGAGCCCAGTAGATTTTAGTATTTTGTTTTCGGGAGGGGCCCCTGTTGTATAGCAGTTTTGGGCATCCCTAGGTGGGCCAAATATTGTATTGCCCCTCCCTCGGACCTCTTGTTGTTCGGTAACAAGTTCACTTTTCTATGTAATGATTTCTTAAGGGGTTTGTATTTGTATTTCTTTTTTACATACTCAGCTTACAATGCCATGTATATAAAACAACAGTATATTTTCTGTTAATTATGTACATATATATTGTAGACCTTCCATTAATGAAGATCTAGTCTTCCATTTGTTTGTCCACTCTTGTGAAATGCTATTTAATTCTGGCAGCTCCTAGATAGTGGGTCTATCTATTCTCTAATTTGCTTGGAGTGATCAATCCCATCTCATGTATTTCCTTTAGAAACCTATACTAAAGGCATTTTTGTAAACAGTGATTTAGTACCCAAACTAATAGATGAGTTCTGGGTTTCTAGAGTGAATCATTATGTGGTGCAGCTGACTAGATGAATACATCACTGAGAGGTGCATTTATGACCTGTGTGATGTGGTGACA
The DNA here is from genome assembly GCF_021234435.1 of Artibeus jamaicensis. NCBI lineage: Eukaryota > Metazoa > Chordata > Mammalia > Chiroptera > Phyllostomidae > Artibeus > Artibeus jamaicensis. Next base: position 5,450,946 of record NW_026521972.1, on the reverse strand, counting down.
TGTGTGACCCAGAATGGATCCAGAGCTCCCCTTGGTTAAGTGAGCATGGTGGGAGGAGGCACTAATGATCCTTCTTCAGTCAGATCCAGGACTGTGATCAGTTCTGGATAGGAGCTGGATCCCTTGACTTGACATTGAAGCCTATGAGCATTGCAGTCTGATGGGGATGTTGTTGGTGACTTCATGTATTCTCACGTCAGTTAAATGACTTCTGCCTAAATTTTCCAAATGTATGGAGAAATAGGTAAGTAAGTTCAGCATTTTTATTTTATTTTTTTAAAAGATTTTATTTATTTTTAGAGAGAAGGAAAGGGAGGGAAAAAGAGAGGGAAAAATATCAGTGTTTGAGAGATATATCAATTGGTTGCATGTCTTCAACCGGAGACTGAGCCATACAGCTGGGGTGAGGTCAACGTTTTTAATGTTGAACCAGTCATATTCCTGGGACCATTTAAGTCTGGTAGCCCCTTGTGAGACACAGAGGAAGAGTTCCTTGGGACATAAAAGGTGGACAAAATAGGAGGCTGGCACTTCTGGTCTTTTCTTTCTTAGTTGAAATGAGATTTAGTGCCAATAGGATAAACCCCTCAAGCACTGCAGGTGGTTTCTCTTTGTGATGGGCATCTGCTTTCATTGAAATTTCTGTATGAATACCACCCACTCAGGGAGGCGGAATATTATTTAAGTATATTTAGTTACTTGCCATCTTCTTTCATTGGAAAACATACTCTTTCAAAATTTGTCTGGTACTCTCTCTTCCAGATGCTTTACTTTAAACCCTTACTCACCCATAGTAATCATGAAGTATGCAGAAAAATATAAATTCCTTTCCCCCCTCCTGCTTATAGATTTAATTATAGGATAGCTAGCTACTTATAAAAATCAGTGACAGGCTCAAGGTGAGAAGTTTGTGAAATATGTACAAAGTTTTTAAAAATCTTATACTGCGTGTAGCTAAATTTGTATCTTTGCATGAAATATAAACACAATAGTATACTTAAAATTAAAATTGTTTCAGGAGATAATCAAAACTTCTGAGTTGCTCTTAGCATCTTGTCTGTTCTACCTTAAGAATATGACTACGAGAAAGTAGATTAATATGATGGTTAATTTTATGTGTCAGCTTGACTGGGCTGCACAGTACCCAGACTTTGGGTCAAACACTGTTCTGAATGTGTCTATCAGGGTGTTTCTGGATGAAGTTAACATTTGAATCAATAGACTAAGTAAAGTAGGTATCTAATTTGGGTGGGTCATATCCAATCAGTTGAAGATCTGCATAGTCCAAAAAGGCTGAGCCTTGTTCTATACTCCTGTGAATAGGAGGAAAGAACTCCTAGACAGGAGTTCTTGATCTGTGACATCAGTGTTTTCCTGCCTTTGGACTCCAAATGAAACATCAGCTCTCTCTGTCTCGAGCCTGCTGGCTTTCTGACTAGAACTAAACCACCAGTTCTCTTGGGCCTCCGGCTTGCTAATTGCAGCTCTTGGGATTTGTTAACCTCCATAATTGCACAAGCCAATTGCTTATTCATTCTTTCTCTCTCTCTTCCCCAACCCCCCCATCTCTCCTCTGGCTTCGATCACCTCTTGTTTGTACTCTGTCTCTGGGGAATCCTAGCAAATACATTTAGTGTTTGCCAGGTCATGGAAAGAGGGAGGAATGGGGAGTGATTACTAAGGGGTTATGGACTTCTTTTGGGAAGTCGGGTGATAAAAATGTTCTGTAATTCATTAGTGGAGATGGTTGCATAGCTACCTAATTTTTACTCTTTAAATTGGTGAATTTTATGAATTATATCTCAGTTTAAAAAGTCCGAATATATCTGGAATCCACGAACCTCAGCCACACCACTCTGTCTTGCCTGAAACGCCGCGAGAGCTCCCCAGGTGGTGTCTGCTTCCCTGCCATCACTTCCACTCTCTGTGAAGCAGTCCGCGCGCTCTTTTGAGAGATCGAATTTATGTATGAGGGGACTAAATGGTAATAGAAAAATACAAGAAAGATGAAATCAAAAGAAAAGTGAAATCTGGTTTATGTCAAATGATCCGCCAACCTCAAACTCTTTACTTGCTTTCCACTGTCCTGAGGACAGAAATCCAAACTCCACTTCTTGGTCTGCGAGAAGACTGTCTTCTGGCCTTTCTGCCTCTCTTTGGATGCCACCCTCCTCCCGCTTCCACCAAGCTGTATCGGATCACCTTTCAGTGTTGCTTGAACATTCCACCCTGTTCTTCATATAGGCTTTTGCAGCTACTGACCCCTCGGTTCGGAATGTTCTACTTTGGGGTCCTCCTCTCTGGGGCCAGCTCCTTCTCCCCACCCGTGGCTCCAGCTTTTCCTTCAGGTCACACTGTAAATGCCACTTTTCATGAACTCTATCTAAAGTAGGACACTCTATTTATTTCCAGTTTGTATCAGAGCTTTAATAATGTGGTTTTTTGATATTTTGTCTGTAACTGGGTACACATTTCCCAAAGGCAAGGATCTTGTCTGTCATATCCTCCTTCAGTCTCTTCACATTTAGCTCAGTGTCTGGTTTCACTGTGGCCGGGGTTCTGGCTCCGAAAGGCTGATGGTTTCCCTTCACTATCACAGTGACCATGTTATTATAGATCTTATTCTGTAACATGGGGAACTTGTGAACATTAAATTAGATAATTTATATAGAGCATTTGGCACCATGCTTAGCACATTAGTAAGAGCCCAATAATTTTAACTGTAACATAATACATACTTACTAATTGTTTAAAAAGTGCTAATTAATCCACACAAATAGACTTTTGGGAGAATTTCTTTTAATGATTTTTCCCTTTCTTTCAAGTTTATTTTCTAGTTATATTCTTTGTCATTTTTTATTTTTATATTTTACAGTTGTTCCAGCTATTTCCCTTTTGGTCCCCCTTCACTCCATTTTGTCCCCCTCCACCCAGCCCAACCCCCCACTTTGGTAGTCAGTCCCCACCCATTGTCCATGTGCATGGGTCCTTCATGTATGTTCCTTGACTAACCCCTTCTGTCTTTTTTTAAAATTCTTTTCTGTTCAATTACAGTTGTCTGCATTTACCCCCCTCCACTCCCCCCCACCCCAGCCATCCCCACCTTCGTCCCTTGCTTCTGCTCCTGCCTTGGTTTTGTCCATGTGTCCTTTATAGTTGTTCCTGAAAACCCTTCCCCCTTCCCCCATGATCCCCTCCCACTTCCCTTCTGGTTTCTGTCAGTTCTTAATTTCAGTGTCTCTGGTTCTATTTTGCTTGCTTGTTTGTTTTGTTGATTAGGTTCCAGTTAAAGGTGAGCTCCCCAACACTCCTTGTCCTTACCACTGTCAGCCTATTCCATGATTCTATGTCTCTGGTTCTACTTTGCTTATTAATTTATTTTATTCATTAGATTCCTCTCATAATTGAGATCCTACGGTATTTGTCTTTCACTAACTGGCTTATTTCACTTAGCATGAGAGTCTCCACTTCCATCCATGGTGTAAAAGGTGGGAATTCTTTTTTTTTCTTTCTACTGCGTAGTGTCCCACCATGTAAATGCACCACAGTTTTTTCAATCTGCTCATATACCAGTGAGCACTGAGGCTGCTTCCAGCACTTGGCTATTGTAAATAACACTGCTATGAACACTGGGGTGCAGAGGTTCTTTGAATTGGTGTTTTGAAATTCTGAGGGTCTATTCCAAGCAGTAGAATTGCTGGGTCAAAAGGTAGTTCCATTTTTAATGTTTTGAGGAAATTCCATACTGTTTTCCACAGTGGATGCACCAGTCTGCATTCCCACCAACAGTGCACTAGGGTTCCCTTTTCTCCATATCCTCTCCAGCACTTGTTTGTTGATTTATTGATGGTACCCATTTTGACAGGTATGTGTTGCTATCTCATTGTAGTTATAATTTGCATCTCTCTGATGATTAATGATGTTGAGCATTTTTCATGTATATGAACCCTCTGTATGTGCTCCTTGGAGAAGTGTTTAATCATGTCATTTGCCCATTTTTAAGTTGAATTGTTTGTCTTCTTGGTGTTGAGTCATATGAGTTCTTTGTATATTTTGGAGATTAAACCCTTGTCCAATGTATCATTGGCAAATATATTCTCCCATATGGTCAGATCCCTTTTCAGTTTGATGATGGTTTCTTTAGCCATGCAGAATCTTTTAATTTGATGTAGTCCCATTTATTTAATTGTTTTTTTGTTTCTTTATTTCCCTTCCCATAGGAGATATATCAGCAAAAATATTGCTATGTGAAAACTTTACTGCTTGGGTTTTCAACTAGGATTTTTTATGGTATCACAACTTATGTTTAAACCTTTTATCCATTTTGTATTTATTTTGATGTATGGTGTGATTTGGTGGTGTAGTTTCTCTTTTTTTGCATGTACTAGTTCAGTTCTCCCAACACCATTTATGGAAGAGACTGTCCTTACTTCAGTGTATGCTCATGCCCCCTTTGTAAAATAGTAATTGACCATAGAGACATGGGTTTATTTCTGGGCTCTCTATTCCATTCCATTGGTCTGTGCATCTGTTCTTATGCTAGTACCAGACTGTTTTGATTACAGTGGCCTTGTAGTACAGTTTGATGTCAGGTATGGTGATCCCTCCTACTTTGTTCTTTTTTTCTCAAGATTGTTGAGGCTATTTGGGATCTTTTTTGGTTCCATATAAATTTTTGTAGTATTTGTTCTAGATCTGTGAAATATGCCATTGGTATTTTAATAGGAATTGTGTTGAATAGGAATTGTATAGATTGCTTTGAGTAGTATGAACATTTTAGTGATGTTGGCTTTTTCAATCCATGAATGTGGTATATGTTTCAGTTTAATTTCTCTCTCTCAATTTCCTTCTTCAGTGTTCTCTAGTTTTTTGAGTATAGTCTTTTATCTCCTTTGTTAAATTTACTCTTAGGTTCTTTATTATTTTTTGTTTGCTATGACAAATTGGATTTTTTAAAATAACATGTTGATAAATAATGAATGTGTTAACAGTGAAAAATCAAAAAGTACTTGGAATTAAATGAAAATGAACACACAATAACCCAAAACCTATGGGTCACAGTGAAGGCAGTCCTGAGAAGGAAGTTCATAGCACTGCAGGCCTACCTAAAGTAGAGAGAAAAATCTGAAATAAAACACCTAACCCTATATATAAAAGAATATAGGAACAACAAGAAACAACACCCAGAGTGAGTAGAAGGAAGGAAATAAGATCAGAGCAGGATGAAATGACATAGAGACTAAAAGAATAATTCAAAGGATCAATAAATCCAGGAGCTGGTTCTCTGAAAAGATAAACAATTGACAAACCTTTAACCAGATTTATTAAGGAAATAAGAGATGACCCAAATAAATAAAATCAGAAATGAAAGAGAATTAACAATTGATACCACAAAAATACAAAAGATTGTAAGAAATTACTATAAATAACTATATGCCAAGAAATTTGAAAACCTGGGTGAAATGGATAAGTTTCTAGAAACATATAATCTTCCAAAACTGAATCAAGAAGAAGCAGACAACCTGAATAGACCAATAACAACCAGCAAAATTAAAGCAGTAATCAACTCCCAACGCAGAAAAGCCCTGGACTAGATGACTTCACAGATAAATTTTACCAAACATTCAAAGAGGAACTAACACCTATCTTTCTTAAATATTCCAAAAAATTCAAGAAGAGGGAAGACTCCTGAACTCTTTTCATGAGGGCAGGATTATCCTAATTCCAAAATCAGGAAAAGCAGTACAAAAAAAAAAAAGAAAACTAAAGGCCAATATCTCTGATGAGCATAGGTGCTAAAATCCTCAACAACATATTGGCAAACTGGATCCAGCAGTACATTAAAAAGTTCACATCCCATGATCATGTGCGATTTATCCCAGGGATGCAAGGATGGTACAATATTGACAAATCAATAAATGTATTATATCACATAAATAACATGAAAGACAAAAAACACATGATCATATCAATAGATGTAGAAAAAGCATTAGATAAAACCCAGCACCTATTTTATGATAAAAACAGCAGAGTGGGAATAGAGGGAACATATCTCAACATAATAAAGGCCATATACAAAAAAATTTATAGCCAGCATCATGGACAAAAAGTAAAAGCATTTCGCTTAAGATCAGGAACCACCCAAGTGTGTCGCTTTTACCACTCAAATTTTACATAGTATGGGAAGTTCTAGACACAGTGATCAGACAAGAAGAAGAAATAAAAGTCATCCAAATTGGAAAGCAGGAAGTAAAACTGTCATTATTTGCAGACATGATAGTGTACATAGAAAACCCTGTAGACTCCAGCAAAAAAACTACTTGACCTAATAAGTGAATTTGGCAAAATAGTGAGATACAGAGTCTGTTCAGTAATTGATGGCATTCTGTACACCAACAGTGAACTATCAGAAAGAGAAAATACATTCTTTTCCTTGAGTCTTATTTTATACTCTTTCACTTGCCCCCATTGCCAAGTCACTTTATATTTTTATTTTCATCCCTGAAAGAGGAAAAGAAATCACAAAAGAGTACCAAGGCAGCTTGGCCTTAGTTACAGTGCCAGCTTCTGCATGGAGCACACAGGTCGTAGCAGACCCTGCTGGTTGATACACCCATTTGCTCTCTTCCATCTGCTTTTTATCCACCAGTTTTGTTTAGGAGTTTACAATGAACTTCTGGGGAAATAATTGTAAGCACAACTTCAAGAATTCCTTCTGTTAGTCTAAACTAGGAGTCAGCTGACTACATAAAACCAAATCCAGCCCTCCACCAGTTTTTGTAAATATGGTTGGAATACAGCAACTCTTGCTCATTTGTGTGTTTACTCTCTTTACAAAGGCAGAGTTAAATAGATTGCTAACAAACTAAACCAATCATGAAGATCTTTCCACTGCTAGTGATTATTGGTGAACATATGATCCTGAGTGATGAGAAGTGAGGGGAACTTTCCTTAGAAATATTGAAAGAGATAATTTTTTATTCTGTTCCCAGATATTACCATATTTTGCTGTGTATAATATGCTCCCATGTTTTGTGTGCATTATACATAGGATTATTATACCCATTATGTAATCATTATACCCATGTATAATGCACATCCTTATTTTTCCTTCAGAAATTTGGGTAAAAAAGTGTACATTATACATGGCAAAGTACAATATGTTGTGTGGAATTAAAACTTAGAACTGCTACAACCTTCTTGTGGCCAGTTTAAGAATGAAGCTACCCTTGATGGAAAGGAAAAATAGGACCTGAATGCTTGAGAAAATCCTTGAGCCATTGAATCAGTCAACTTTGAAAAGTCTCTTATCTTGGTGGCTTCATGTTGTACAGCATAATTCAGTTTTCTTGCTGAAACCAGTTTGACAAGGTGTTCTCTGTTATATGCGTCCCATGGTATTCTAACAGATATAATAGTACTTAACATGTCGGATGATTGACTGACTAAATGAATGAGGGAAAGAGTTGAATGAATGGGGTCGGGGGTGCTGTCTCTTACTTTGTTCATGGGGGAGTTGATTTAGTGCTGACTACTGTCTTTAAAATTCAGATTTCTTTTTAGAATCAGCTAAGAAGTCAACTTTTTCTTACCAACATTCTCCTGTCCAGTTTCTTAGACACCAGTCAGTTTTTTCTTTTATTATTTCTATATGGGAAGTAAAACTGCCCACCCTTCACCCCAACTACTACCCAAGATCAGGGACTGGGAAATTCCTTAGAAATGGCCTTCTTGTGGTAAGGTATGAGGATACCCTAAAAGAAAATTTCATCATATTTTTAGGCAAAGATTATAACTAGATCAGTTTTTAAAAAGTATATGCATTATTGAAGCTATTCCTCAGGGATGAACATTTTATTCATGCTTTGCCTAAATGATGGTTTAAGCATTTAAGATGATTGATGAGGACCTTATACTAATTTAATAGCTTTCATCTTGGGATTTCAAGACACCTGATAAATGACTTTGATTTACTATTGTTATACCTCTTAATTCAAGGCAATATTTTATGCTTATCTTTGCAACTGTCTGTGTGGTGGGAAGAAAGGGAAGTCTGATGTGGCCTCCTCATTTCCCCTGTAGACAATCTTATTTCTAGGGCAACTCTCCTGCCCTTCCCTCTGTGCATATGGTAAAGGCATATGATTGACTATTACCCAAATTATCAACATTCACTGAACATCTCCGTTACTCTAGGCTCAGATGATGCAAAGAGATATAAAACAATTCCTGCTCCCACGAGAGATTAGAATTTGGCCTGGAAGATAAGATTTTTTAATAGGAAAGGAAACCTGATGAATCATATTAATGGTTGCAGGTGAAAAAGCTAAAGGAGATCAAAGATTTTGATGTAGGATACACTCCATTGAGGAGAGGCGTTACGTGGGTTTGCAAGAAGAGATGAATTTAGCTGAACAGAGAGACAGGGCAGGAGTGGAGAGGGAGGGGAGGAGAGGAGAAGGGTGGGGAGAGGAGGGTATAAGTTCTTCATAACAGAGGAGGCAAATGAGTGCATGGTGCTGATACAGGTTTCTGATTAGACCAGTTTGACTGGAAGGTTGTAATTGTGTAAAAGTGGGATTTCAAGGAGGTTTTGAGGGCTTTTATTATGGAGGAGTTGTAATGATGGGCAAATGGTTTGAATTTCATCTGTCACAATATTAAATCCATGATTGTTTTTGGAAACTAATTAGATGTCCTCCAAATATTTGCAAGAGTCCTGTTATTTTAATAACCAAGATGCATTATTTTCTTCCCTGTTTTGAAGTAATTTCATAATTCCTCATCATCTCTTGAATTCCTCCATTCGTTCTAGAGGGATGGGTTGTGTCTCATTCAGTGTTACATTCTCAGTGCTGGGAGGCGATCACTGTGTGGTGCAGTGAACTCGTTTCTGGGTTCTGGTCACGTCATTTCATAGGACTTCATTTTTATTCTCAAAAAAATCTGTGTGGTTTTTAGAGTTGTGACATTTTTAAGATGATAGGGGACCATGCTCTTCTTTAATTTAAAAGATTTTAGGTGCTGCTTTCAAATAAATAGAGGATTTCCAAAATTTAACATTCTGTAATTATTTTGGATCACAACATCCATGAAGACATAAGATAAACTTTTCAAAGAATAATATAGTTTGATCACCATAGCAGCACAAATAGGAGTTTCACCCTTTCATTTTATGTTATTAAACAGTCTGTACTGAGAAAGAAAAAGAGCATTTATAAGGGTTTAGTTAAATTGCTTTTCCTAGTTTTTGACGTAAACTTAGCTTAGGAAATAATGTGGGTTTTCTTTAGTAAAAGCTTATGGTGAATGTCTATTTTATTTGGATTATATTCTTACTGAAGATTCTTGAACTAAATCTAGATTTTAGAATTTTTTTTTATTAGGAACTAATTCATTTTTCAGTCAGTTTCCTGTTGTGGCAGCAATTTACTTCCCTTTTCTTCTTTGATGACACTGTTTTTATTTACACATTGCAGGAAGCATAGGAGGCAGTTCTTTTCCAATATTCATTATTCCCCCATCATTAGTGAGAGAAACCTGGGCAGGATGCTTATTTAAAGGACCCTTTGCCAGGCCTCTTTGCTTCTTGTGGCGAGATGGACCAAGTTTTGGCAAATGAAATATAAATAGATGTGTCAGATGGGATTTCCAGGAAGGCTCTTTAAAAAGGAGAGGGTGCACTTCTGTCATCTTTCTCTTTAGTTCTTTTCTGCTCTGTGAATGTAATGGCAGGAGCATCAGCAGCAACCTTGGATCATGAGGTGATCTTGAGGATGGAAGTTAGGAGGGATGAAGCAGGAAGACAGAAGGGGTCTCATGACTTCATGGAATCTCCAAACCATCTCTGAACTGCTTATTTTGCACTTGTTTTTAACTAAGAGAAAAAACAAAACAGCTGGAGCACAATTTCTAACCATCAACAATAATTTTATAATTACATTTACGATTTTATTTACTTATTTTTAGAGAGAGGGTTAAAGAGAGAGAAAGAGAGGGAGAGAAACATCAATGTATGGTTGCCTGTCATGTGCCCCCTCCTGGGGACCTGGCCTGTAACCCAGGCATGTGCCCTGACTGGGAATGGAACCAGCAACCCTTTGGTTCACAGGCTGGCACTCAATCCACTGAGCCATACCAGCTGAGGCATATAAGTACATTTATAATCAGGAAATTTATGCATGTGTTTTGAAAGTAGAAGATTGTAAATTTGTCTCCCTGACCACATATATTATAATCACTTAAAATAAGTCTAAAGGTCAAAACCTATTTTCCTGGAAAGAGAGACTCAGAGTGTGGGGTATTTGACTAAACATCAGACTCGGAGTACTGTGCCTTCAAGTGTTTGCCTTGGTTCTGTCCCTGGCCAGTGATTCAGTAACATAGCAATTTAATAGCATGGGGCCATAAAATGAATCATCATCTCTTTCCCAGTCACCTGATACAGTCTCTTGCCAAGTGTTTGCTGTGTGCCAACTATGTGCAGGTGCTCTGCTAGTCCTTAGGACTTCCCTGGCACTTAACCTGTGTCTTAACTGTAGGCTCATTGCCTTCAGTTATGACATGTGGAAGATCTAACATGATACATTTATAAATAAATCTATCCATGATTACATATATTGATAAGTTAATATATATAGTACTGGTGAATTTATTTTCACCTGAGATCAATACATTTCATTTTTTTACAGCAAATTTATCCTATAGATGAAACATCTATAGGATAAATATCACTTAGGAACAAACGTCATTTCTGTTGAGGAATGATGGGGTTTCTGTACATCGTGTATAAGTTAAAGGTTGCATTCTAGAAGATTACATTAAATCTTTTTTTTTTTAAAGATCATCCCTTTTTTTAAAGATTTTGTTTATTTATCTTTAGAGGGGAAGGGAAGGAGAGAGAGAGAGAAATATCAATGTATGGTTGCCTTTCATGAGTCCCCTGCTGGGAACTGGCCTGCAACCCAGGCATGTGCCCAGACTGGGAATTGAACCTCGATCGCATGGTTCGAAGGTCCACACTGAATCCACTGAGCTACACCAGCCAGGGCACATTAAATCTTTGTAGTTAGCGGTTGGGGAACTTTCTTCTTCTCTGTAAACACTGAAGACAGGAATATTTTTTGATGAGGGCTACAAAGTACATAGATTTAACTGAAATAAGACTCACCTATTTCTCTAACTTTGCTCTTTGTTCATTGGGCTCTAGTGGTCCTTGGAAAAAACATAGTCTGTAATCTATTTTTTGTTTCCCTGAGAGTAACAAGCTATTTAATACGTTGAATTCTTAAGGAAGTAAGATTTACAAAATTATTTCTTTGTGTGGCATCTCTTAAAATACTATTTTGACCTAGATAGAGTTTCTCTTTTAATTTTATCCAAGGCTGAAATAAGTTTGTGGAGGCTTATAATATTGTTCTATAGTTATAAGGATGTGCTACTCTCTTCATATTTTCAAATTTGTAAATGTTCTGCTCTGTGGGACCTCAATTCAAAGAGCAGAGCTCAAAACACTCTTGAAACTCGAGTCAAAGAAGCACGGCGCAAGCAAGAAGCATCGGAAATGGTGGCTGCCACGGGGGGGACAGAGTGTGGACTGAAAATGAAAACCAGCTCTGCCCCATGAATTTCTTTTCAGTCACTTTTGAGTAAGTGGCAGTAGCATTGGCAATGGTGTGGCAGTGTCTTTTTATGAAACATAAAGGGTAAAAGTATTACTTTAAATTACTACAGATGTTTCTTTCAAAATAGGCTGTCTATTCTCGTATGCTTGTCTACATTTACGGTTGTTCAGAAGACTCCGAATTAAACAGTCCACTGCTCCTTGTCATGCTCACTTGCTGCTGGCCCGGTCTGCTTCCGACTGTCCCAAGTTGTGATGAGCCAGGGTAGCTGGAAGCCAGTGTGCAAGAATCTCCTGTCTCTAGGCACATGTTTTATATGTGCATATTTTATTCTCTTCCTTATAGCTAAACAGAAAGATACTTGGATCCCAGAGCATATAGCCTGCATAATTTAAAAAAGAAATAAAGCTAAAATAGATTAAAACTCCATACTTAAAAATACAGTCTACTGGGCTTGTTACTCATGAAAAGTCACAAAAACAGTCGATTGTTTAGCTTTCATATGTTCATTTTATTTTATGTATGAAGGGTCTTTGTGATTTAAATTTACAGCTATTTATGGATTTATAACACTCTCCGTTAAGTTGAGTCCGTTTCCATTTAAAATGCTCGTGTGCATGAGAGAAAGTAAATGTACTCACCTAGGCTTTCTCTTTGTTTTCTTAAAACTTCAAAGAGATTTTTATTTTTGGGTAAGTGGAATATATTTTGGTTCATTGTTTCATGCAACATAACACAAGCTGTGGATGAGTTGCATGCAGTTTCAGGCTGGATGACAGGCTCTGTAAGATTTACAAAGGGAGAGACGGCATTGTTCCTTCTCTTGGGTTGCTTCGATTCTCCAGGGGAAGGGAGATGTGCATGAACTGCCATGTAATAGGATATGTGGCTATCGTTTTGATGCAGGCATACTTTTTAAAACGGCATTTAAATTGTTTTGTAGTAATAGTGGCAACACTTCCGTAGTCATTATTATGATCAAGGTGCCATCCTAAGTACTTTTCATATGTTAACCCATTTAATTTTCACAGTTCTGTGAAGACACTATTATCATCACTGCTTTTCAGTTGACAAAATGTTAGGCACTGTGCCCATTAATCAAATGCGGCCTCTACTTTTACCAGCTACATAATTTTGCCTCTTGGTTAAAAGATAAATTACATAGCCAAGAACATAGTTGTAAATATGTGGTTTCTTTCAACAATGGCCTTAAAATTCAGTGCTAAGAAAAATCAAAACAAACATTTAGCAGAAGCATTTTTTAAAGATTTTGTTTATTCATTTTTAGAGAGAAGGGAACAGAAGGAGAATAAGAGGGAGAGAAACACCAGTGTGTGGTTGCCTCTCACATTCCCTCTACTGGGGACCTGGCCCACAACCCAGGCATGTGCCCTGACTGGGAATCAAACTGGCGACCCTTTGGTTTGCAGCCTGTGCTCAATCCACTGAGCTACACCAGCCAGGACCAGAAGCATTTTAATAAAAACATTATGGGAGAACATCACTTTAAAATTCAGTTTTTGAGAGGGTGATGGTTGCCACAGTATCATCTGTGAGTCAAATGCTTAACATTGAATGTAAATATGGGCCGTTATGGAAAAACGTGAGGCCTTTATTAAAGCAGAATGTAATTTAATGATGTGGTACTATGGAAGAATTTTGAATGCCCCTTTGAGTTCATTTTGATGAAACTTGGGTTCTCCAGTAACAGAACCTGCAGGAAGTGACGGTTGTCACCGCTCAGCTCAGCTTGCTTAGGCCTGGGGACTGCCTTGCTGCAGGGTGCTGCCCCCTGGCATTAGAAGGAAGAGACTAACTCTGACTCTTTAAGGTGGTTTTGAAGGAAACTCCCATCTTTAAAAAAAGCATAATTAGTAGGCATAAAATGGATGGGGAAAAGTTAAGCATGGTGTAGGAAACAGAGAAGTCAAAGAACTTGTATGTACAACCCAGTGACATGAACTAAAGGAGGGGAATGCTGGAGGGTTTGTGGGTACAGGGTGGAGGAGGGATAAAGGGGAAATATTGGGAAAGTGTAATAGCACAATCAATAATTAAGTATACTTAAATTTATACTTAATTTTAATTTTTATTGTATTTTGTCCATTACCACTTAGTCCCCTTATACCATTCTCCCCATTGCAGTCACCACACTGTTGCCCATGTCCATGAGTCCATTTTCCTTTTCGCTCAATCCCTCCGCCTCCTAACTTCCCCACTAAATAGCTGTCATCCGCTCTCCATGTATGTACGAGTCTATCTCTATTTTGCTTGTTAGTTCAATTTGTTCATGAGATTCTACATACTAGTGAAATCATGTGGTATTTATCTTTCTCTGGCTTGCTTATTTTACTTAGCACAATGTTCTGTAGGTCCATCCATACTGTCACAAAGGTAACATTTTTCTCCTTTTTATAGCTGAGTAGTATTCTATTGTATGAATGTTCCATAGTTGTTTTATCCACTCATCTACTGATGGACACTTGGGCTGCTTCCGTATCTTGGTGATTGTAAAGAATGCTGCAATGAATATAGAGATGCTTATGTTCTTTCGAACTAGTGTTTTGGATTCCTTCGGATATGTTTCCAGAAGTGGGATCACTGGGGCAAAAGACAGATCCATTTTTAATTTTTTGCATTATCTCCACACTGCTTTCCACAGTGGCTGCCTCAGTCTGCATTTCTACCGACAGTGCAAAATGTTCCTCTTTCTCCATATCCTTGCCTGTACTTGTTGTTTGTTGATTAATTGATAGTAGCCATTCTGACAGGTGTGAGATGATATCTCATTGTGGTTTTAATATGCATTTCTCTGATGATTAGTGACCATGAATATCTTGTCATATATTTATTGGCCATCTGTACACGCTCTTTGGAGGAAACTCTTATCTTTTTGATATCATCTTTCCTTTTTGAGAGGAGATAGATTACATTTGAAGATGCCTTCAAGCCATAGGTTCCTGTAGGGGATTGAACTAAATGAAAGATGTGAATGTTATTTCGATGTAGATTTTCACTCATCATTATCAATGACTCTGACAGACATGATTGTACTTGGAATAAATTGTGAACACGAGCTAGTTTTTCTGCTTTAAGGTTGAAACAGCTAATTGATAATCCTCCTGTATTTGTGTAGTTTAAGCACATGGCTGAGTAACTGCAAGCACAATCGATTTAGTTGTCTTTGTATTAGAGGACTGTGGGAGTTCCTTTTGTTCCTTTGTGTAGGTTACATAATTTTGGGCTTACCCGATATTAGTGAGTGATATAAAAGGGAGTGTGGGGGATGAGCATACTGTAATGTTGGAGAGCTGCACTGGTTCTTCAGAGAATGGTTACTATGGTTGCAAGTATGAGTATTTAATTAGTTGCCCTTTTTAATATGGTGTAGAATTTGGAGCCAATGGATGATCTATTTTCTAATCATTCATTTCTACAACTGTTATATTACTATTAGAAGACATGGTTTAGATCAAATGGCAATACTCCTCTTTTTTTAAATAAGCTTTTTAAAAATACTTTATGTATTTATTTTTAGAGAGAGAGAGGAAAGGAGAGAGACAGAGAGAGGGAAACATCAGTGTGTGGTTGCCTCTCATGTGGCCCCCAATGGGGACCTGGCCTGCAACCCAGGCATGTGCCCTGACTGGGAATCGAACTTGCGACCCTTTGGTTTGCAGCCCATGCTCAATCCACTGAGCTACACCAGTGAGGGCAATACTCCTTATTTTTAAACTGTAAGATTAGTCTGTACAGGATGAGCAGGGATAGCCCTGCATGATGAGTGTCCCTCTCAGACAATTGAAAAACACTGACTAATAAATAAAACATCTTAGATTTGGGTATTAGACTTGTCTCTGCCAAGGAAAGAATTATAAAAAAGTTAAACTTACCTGCAACACTTTGGACTCCCACCATCAATTTTTTCGAAAGTTAATTCTCCTTCTGAGCCTCAGTGTTAGCAGCAGCCTGGTACCATTTATGATAGTTATGCCTTTAATGGACTTACCCATTGAGAGGTTTGGACTTATCAATGAAAATTAATCAACTGGCCAAAGGTATAACTTCTTCCTGTTCTGTTAAGTTCATCAATACATATTTAGCAAGTGCCTATTATTTTTCTAGGGCTCTACAGTTATATACCACATAACAACATTTCAGTCAGTGATGGGCTGCACATTTGAGGGTGGTCTCATAAGATTATAATAGGCACATAGCTGAAAAACTATCACCTAGTGATGTCATAGCCATCTTAAGTCACAGTGCGGTGAATTACTCATGTGTTTGTGGTGATGCTCATGTAAACAAACCTGGGCTACCAGTCATATAAAAGTATAGCGATGCAATTATGTACAGTGCATAATATTTGATAATGGTAACAAATGACTGTTACTGTTTTGTGTCTTTACTGTGCTTTATATTGTTATTTTAGAGTGTACTCTTTTTACTTGTATGAAAAAAAGGTTACTATAAAATACCATGTTGTGTTACAGCAGCGGCAGCTTCATACATTTTGCATTTACTGTGTCTCTTGATGACATCCTTTTCTCGTGTGCTTGATTTAATCTTATGTTGTTTTGCACTTAGTGTAGCCTAAGTGTACAGTGTTTGTGAAGTCTACAGTAGTGGACAGTGATGTCCTAGGCCTTTGTGTTCACTCACCAGTCACTCACTAACTCACCCAGAGCAACTTCCAGTCTTGCAAGATCTGTTCATGGTAAGTGCTCTATACAAGTGAAACTTTAAAAATTTTTTATGTAGTATTTTTATTGTACCCTTTGTAGATATCCCTAGCTGCACAAATATGCACCATTGTGTTACAGTGATCAACAGTATTAATATTCGGTGCTACATGCTGTGCAAGTTTGTAGCTTAGGGGCAATAGGCTGTGCTATAAAGCCTAGGTGTGCACTGGGCTATACCACCTAGGTTTGTGTAGGTGCACTCTGATGTTTGCACAACAATGAAATCACCTAACAACAGATTTCTCAGAACATATCCCCATAATTAAGTTATGTTTGACTGTAATAAGTTCTTGGACCGTACTCAGTTTATGTATCTTTGACTAAAACTTTAAAAAATATATATCTTTTAAGTTTTTTTAAAATATAATTGTATACTCTCTTTTTATGTTTCAATTACTGTTTACATTCAATGTTATATTATTTTTAGGTGTATAGCATAACAGTTAGACATATAATTGACAAAGTGATTCCCTGACAAGTCTAGTACCCACCTGACACTATGCATGGTTATTACAATATTTTTTATTATAATCTTTTTACTGTATTGACATTCTTGTGCCAATTTGTACTTCATAATCCCTTCATCTTCTTCACCCAACCTCCCACCTCCCTGCCCATCTGTGTCAATGAGGCTGTTTCTGTTCTGCTTGTTCATTTAGTCTGCATTCTAGATTCCACATATAAGTGAGATCATATGGTATCTGTTTTTTTCTCTCTGACTTATTTCACTTAGCACATCACCCTCTTGGCCTGAGTACAGACTTCCCTCTCAGGAAGCGTGGCTGACAAGAAGTGGAAAGGAGCTGGAGGGTATATTAGGTGTTTCAGTCAGAGTCCTAGCAGGAAACAGCTAACACAAAAAGTTCAACGGAATCAAATTTGATAAAGGAACTTTTTATGGAGGAGTGGACTGGTTTTAAGGGAATAGATCAGGAAGGTCTTAGCACTCATACCCGGAAGGGGCAAGGGAGGGGGGTTGGTGTTATGAAAGCTCAGTGGCTGTGGAAAGTAGGAAGGAGAAAACGTTCCCTTCCTACTCTTGCCAGTGCGTCTGATTGGATGAACATAACCTGAATCCAGAGGACAAAGGAACTTGAGTGAAATAGTCCAGAGAGGTCAGCCTCTCTGGGCTACACTTGGGACAAAGAAGGGTGGAGAATGGATTTGAGGAGCAAATGATGAATCACCAACACACAGGGTCAGTGGAGATTTCTTTTCTTTCTTTCTTTTTTTAATAATGGAAGAGACATGACTAATTTATAGGCTGAGAGGAGAGCCAGAAGGGAGAGAGAGGCATAACAGAAGCCAGGCAGAGGCGGAATAATTAATGGCACAAGTTTGAGGAGAGGATGGGTTTGAAGAACAGTCAGAGATACTAATTTCGTAAAGTAGGAAGGAGGCATTGTTACTTGAGACCCAGGGGAAGAAGGCAAGCCGGTAAGTTTGTGCCCACACAGACACGCACACAGAAGGAGGGAGACCATTTGAGGAAATTCGTGCCTGGAGAGCTTTTATTTTCTGTTGTGGTAGAATGCAAGGTTATATGCTGAGAGCGAAGGCACTGAGCTTTAGTATATGGCTTGGAAATGTTAGTGTGTATTTTAGAATTGTGAGGAGAAGGGGAAAGTGAGCTGATGAAAAAAAAGTACGATACAAAAAGCCTGCTGAGAGGGGGTGGGAGCCAGCCGAGATAGGAATTGCTAAACACTAAAAGCACGTAATAAAAGGAGTACCCATAATACATATTAATAAGTAAATTGCTAACATTAGTAGATTCATAGTTGTGAGATAGTGAAGGCAGAATTTTACTTGCGCTATTTCTGCGTTCTAGCTGTGCCTTACACGTGCTGCTGGATCTCAGAAATCTTGAGTCATGATACCATCTTTCCTCAATTCTAAATCACCACTTAGTGTAAAATGCACAGTTTTATTGACTTTTTTTGAAGGGCAGAAGAACTATTTATTGTGTTAACTGCACAATAATTTTTTCCTAAGCAACAGTAATATAAATGCAACCACTTCATTGTATCCTTCTTCTTTAATATTAGTGTCCATGACTGAGTCTGCACATTCACTTGAAATATCTAAACCTCCTTCTGAATTATTTCTGTTACTAGTTCCTGGGATTGGGTGACATGATTCTTTTCTAAACATGGCTTAGGAAATAGACTTCCAGGAAATCCAGGAAGCTCAGAGAGTCCCAAAGAAGTTGGACCCAAGAAGGAACACACCAAAGCACATCATCATTATATTAGCCAAGATTACAATGAAGGAGAGAATCCTAGAAGCAGCAAAGGATAAGGGGACTGTCACCTACAAAGGAGTTCCCATCAGACTTCCAGCTGATTTCTCAAAAGAGACCTTACAGGCAAGAAGGGGCTGGAAAGAAGTATTTCAAGTCATGAAATCCAAAGACCTACATCCAAGATTGATCTATCCAGCAAAGCTTTCATTTAGAATGGAAGGACAGATAAAGTGCTTCTCAGATAAGATCAAATTCAAGGAGTTCATCATCACCAAGCCCTTATTATATGAAATGTTAAAGGGACTTATCTAAGAAAAAGAAGATAAAAAGATGAACAGTGAAAGGACAGCAAACTCATAGTTATTAAGAACAGCACCTAAAACAAAAACAAACTAAGAGGACAGCTAGATCAGGAGCGAACCATAGAAATGGAGATCACATGGAGGGTTAGCAACAGGGGAGTGGGAGGAGGAGAAGGGGGGAGAAGGTACAGAGAATAAGTAGCATAGATGGTAGGTATAAAATAGGGGGAGGGCAAGAATAGTATGGGAAATATAGAATCTAAAGAACTTGAGACACGTGGTCATAAACTAAAGGGGGGGAATGGTGGGGGAGGGGTATGCTGTGTGGAGGGGAATGAAGGGGGGAATAGAACAACTATAATGGCATAATCAATAGAATATATTAAAAAAACATGCCTTTGGATCCTGGTTTGTATTGGCCCTACACAACCTCGCTGTTGCCTTCTGTGACACTGACCTCAGCAGTTCTTCTCTTTTATTGTTCTACCCTCCCTCTTTCATCCTCTCTGACTTCTGGCTTTAGTTACCACCAACACTTTTCTTTTGTTGCCTCTTTCCTTGGCTCAACAGGGTTTACAGTTGACCTTTGAATAATGGGGGGTCAAGGGGTTCTGACCCTCATGCAGTCTTAAATTTTGTTTAACTTTTGACAACTCAAAAATGTAACCACAGTCTTCCCTTGGTATTCACAGGGAACTGGTTCCAGAACTGCCCTGTGGATACCCAAATCTGCAGATGCTCAAGTCCCTTATATAAAATGGTGTGGAGCAATCCATACAGTCTGCTCTCCCCATCTGCAGATTCCCAACCATCGATAGGAAATACTGTTTTCCATTCGTGATTGGTTAGATCTGCAGATGGGAAAACTGGGGGATATGAAAGACTGACTATATAGTTATTGAAAAAATTCTGCAAGTAAGTGGACTGGTGCAGCTCCAACCCACGTTGTTCAAGGGTCAACTATATATATTTAATCAGTTCGTCTTAAGAGTGTCACATAGTTAAGACTGGACTGTGTTCTTATATTTTCTATTGTTTCAATTTTAAAAAATTTGTATTTTCTTATGTAAGTGATTTGAGCGTCATTTTATAAATATCCCTAAAATATTTTTTTCTACTAGGTTACATTCATGGTTTTGGCACTTGTAATTAAACACTGACTGGAGTTACTAAGAAGTGTTTGGTAGATAATATCTGGGTGGCAGTCCTGCAAGATGGGTGAAGTAGTTCCTTCCAGCTTTTCACTTCTGTGGGTTGTTCTTTGGGAATTTGGACTTCTCTGTTCTAATTGCATTACTTCTTGTGTGAGAGGTGCCTTTTATACGCATTCACTTTTGGTTTCTTGCCATATCATTGTATTGTGTGAGGTTTTTTTAGTTGTTGTAAGCAACAAATAAAGCTAAAATTCAACTCTTGTGATACAAATAACTCAACTGAAGTGATAATCAGATGAATGGATAATTGACCTATTGTTAAGTTTTGAGAGGCACAGGCTGGGACAATGACATCATTCTGCATAGCCAGTGGCAAGTTTCTTTTGGTATGAATTTCAGAAATCTTTGAATTTGCATCTTAGATTGAGGAAACTAGGTAATAAGTGCCTCCCACAAATTGTTGCCATGAAGACCAAATTGGAAAGTGTTAAGTGAAATATTTTTGTAAACTGAAATGAGCTGAAGAGGTTACAGACCTAATTTTCTAGTGCCTAGTAAGTATGTGGCCTGAAATATAATAATCCAATAAGATTTTCCTGGGGAACAGACCTAACTATTACCATATCTTGTGTCTGAATGATCATCTCATATTTGTAAAGTGATTTCAGTTAATTTATTCTTATAGTCCTACAAGATAAGGAAAGAAGATATTATAATTTTATTACTTTGATAGTCAAGAAAATTGAGACTCATAGATGTGGGAGTAGAATCAAGTTCATCTCAGTTTTTTCTTAGACTATGAATAATCTGTCCTCTTAACAGTTCTGAGCTGGATCATGAGAAGGTAGTGAGAGAAGGCTGAGAAAATCTTTATATTTCTAGAAAGAAAAGATGTGCATACTACTGAGAGAAAGAGTAAAACACGTGGTTTTATAATTTTTAATGAGTATGCCTTTTATCGTTTGTTAAGACAATTAATCCCTAGGTGCATGGAAGAGTATTATATTTTGTGGTTATAAAAATGTTTTATTTTCTTGTTTGGAGTAACTTGTTTGGAGCAACATAGTTACTCTAAAAATATCAATCAAGCCCTGGCTGGTGTGGTTCAGTGGATTGAGCACCAGCCTGCGAACCAAAGGTTGCTGGTTCGATTCCCAGTCAGGGCACACGCCTGGGTTGCTGGGCAGGTCCTTTGTAGGGGGCACGTGAGAGGCAACCACACATTGGTATTTCTCTCCTTTTTTCTCCCTCCCTTTCCCTCTGTCTAAAAATAAATAAAATATTTTAAAAAATTAATCAAGAGATAGCTTCAGAAAAAAATTCATCCTTATTTGTATTTTCCAATTTTTCTAGAGTAATTATTTATTACTTTCATAAGAACAACTTAATGATAGAATAAACAATCCAGCCCTATATCTACAAGAACTAGAGGAACAACAACAAACAAAGCCCAGAGCAAGTAGAAGGAAAAAAAAATCAAGTGCAGAAATGAATAAATGGCATAGAGACTAGAAGAACATTTCAAAAAATTAATAAATATAGAAGCTTGTTCTTTGAAGAGATAAACAAAATTGACAAGTCTTTAATCAGATTCATCAAGAAAAAAGAGAGAGGATCCAAGTAAAGAAAATCAGAAACAGAAGAGGAGAAATTACAACTGGTACCACAGAAATACAAAGGATAATAAGAAATTACTATGAACAACAAATATGCCAGAAACTTGAAAACCTGGGTGAAATGGACAAATATCTAGAAACATATAATCCTCCAAAACTGAGTCAAGAAGAAGCAGGAAGCCTGAATAGATCAATATCAGCTGGTGAAATTGAAGCAGTAATCAAATAACTCCCAGTACAAAAAAGCCCTGGACCAGATGGCTTCACAGGCAAATTTTACTAAACATTTAGGGAAGAGCTAATTCCTATCATTCTCAAACTATTCCAAAAAAATTCGAAAAAAGGGAAGACTCCCAAACTCTTATTATGAGGCCAGAAACTAGGAAAAAAATCCCATTTACCATAACAACAAGAAAAATAAAGTACCTAGGAATCAACTTAACCAAGGAGGCAAAAGACCTATACTCAAAAAACTACACAACAGTAAAGAAAGTAATTAAGGAAGACACAAACAAATGGAAGCATATACCACATTCGTGGATTAGAAGAATCAACATTATTAAGATGTCCATACTACCCAAAGCAATCTATAGGTTTAACAAAATCCCTGTTCAAATACCAATGATATATTTCACAGATTTAGAACAATATTTCAAAAATTTATATGGAATCAAAAAAGACCCTGGATAGCTGCAGCAATCTTGAGGAAGAAGAACGTAGCAGGAAGGAATCACAATACCTGATATCAAACTATATTACAAGGCTACTGTAATCAAAATAGTCTGGTACTGGCACTAGAACAGACACTAGATCGATGGAACTGAATAGAGCCCAGAAATAAAGTCCAAGTCTCTATGATCAATTAATATTCAACAAAGCAAGCAGAAGCATAAAATGGAGTAAAAATACCTCTTCAACAAATGGTGCTGGGGGAGCTGGAATGGTACATGCAAAAAAGTGAAACTCGACCACCAACTTACACCATATACCAGAATAAACTCAAAATGGATAAGGACCTTAAACATAAGCCACAACAGCATAAAAGTCCTAGAGGAAAACATAAGCAGTAAAATTTCAGATGTCTCACACAGCCTAATTTTCACCAATACATCCTCTAGGGCAAGGGAAGTAAAGGAAGGAATAAACAAATGGACTGCATCAAATTAAAAAGCTTCTCCATGGCTAAAGAAAACATCATAAAAATGGAAAGGGAACCAACCATATGGGAAAACATATTTGCTAATGATGCCTCAGACAAAGGTTTTGTCTCCAAAATATATAAAGAACTTATACAACTCAACACTATGAAGACAAACAATCTAAATAAAAAATGGGCAAAGGAGCTGAACAGACACTTCTCCCAGGAGGATATACAGAGGACCATAAGCATATGAAAGGATGCTCAACATCACAAGTCATCAGAGAGATGCAAATTAAAACTACAATGCGATACCATCACACAACAGTCAGAATGGCCTTCCTTAAATCAACAAACAACAGTTGCTGACAGGGATGCAAAGAAAAGGGAACCCTAGTGCACTGTTGGTGGGAATGTAGAATGGTGCAGCCACTGTGAAAAACAGTATAGAATTTCCTCAAAAAACTAAAAATGAAATTGCCTTTTAATCCAGTGATTTCATTGCTGGAATTATAGCCTAAGAATCCTGAAACACCAATTCAAATGAACCTGTGCACCCCTATGTCCTTCACAGAGTGATTTACAATAGTCAAGTGCTGGAAACAGCCTAAGTGCCCATCAGTAAACGAGTGGATCAAAAAACTGTGGTACATTTACACAGTGGAATACTATGCAGCAGAAAGAAAGAAGAGGCTCCTACCTTTCATGACAGCGTGGATGGAACTGGAGAGTATTATGCTAAGTGAAATAAGCCAGGTGGTGAAAGATAAATATCATATGATCTTATCTATATGTGGAACCTAATGAACAAAATAAACAAAAGAGCAAAATAGAACTAGAGGCATATAAACAAGGAACAGACTGTGACCACAGGGGAGGGCGGGGATAAGGGAGGAAAGAAGGGGAAGGGCCTAGTTTAAGAACAAGTATAGAGTAATCTTGGTTGTAGGTCTTTGGATTTCATGACTTGGAATACCTCTTTCCAGCCCCTTCTTACCTGTAAGGTCTCTTTTGAGAAATCTGCTGACAGTCTGATGGGAACTCCTTTGTAGGTGACTGTCCCTTTATCTCTTGCTGCTTCTAGGATTCTCTCCATTTTAATCTTGGCTAAAGTAATTATGATGTGCCTTGGTGTGTTTCTTCTTGGGTTTAACTTCTTTGGGACTCTCTGAGCAAAACTTTCATTTAGAATGGAAGGACAGATAAAGTGCTTCTCAGATAAGATCAAATTCAAGGAGTTCATCATCACCAAGCCCTTATTATATGAAATGTTAAAGGGACTTACCTAAGAAAAAGAAGTTAAAGAAACATGAACAGTGAAAGGACAGCAAACTCACAGTTATTAAGAACAGCACCTAAAACGAAAGCAAACTAAGAGGACAGCTAGATCAGGAGTGGAAACATAGAAATGAAGATCTCAAGGAGGGTTAGCAACAGGGGAGTGGGAGGAGGAGAAGGGGGGAGAAGGTACAGAGAATAAGTAGCATAGACAGTAGATAGAAAATAGATGGGGGGGCAAGAATAGCATGGGAAATATAGAATCTAAAGAACTTGAGACACATGGTCATAAACTAAAGGGGGGAATGGTGGGGGAGGAGATGCAGGGTGGAGGGGAATGAAGGGGAAAAATAGAACAACTGTAATGGCATAATCAATAAAATAAAAATTTTAAAAAAGTGAAAAAGAACAAGTATAAATGACCCATGGACATCAATGTGGAGACCAAGTATGGGAGCCAGGGTGGGGTCACCAGGGCGAGCAATGGTGGGGTGGGGGGGAAATTGGGACAACTAATTGAACGACAATAAAAAAAGAAACAAAACTTGATAACAGAAATGCTATCTCAATTTTAAGAATAAATATACTTAAAAATATGACTGACATCTTAACAGATTTTATGTTTCCATATTTTCTAAACTTTTCACATTGAACATGTACTCTTGTGTAATCAGATAAAACCCACATAGGGTGGAAAAAACAAAGCTGAACAATGGTTTGTGTTAGAAAATAAAGATTTTGGAGCAAGTGGCTTGTGAAGATTTATTTTTAAGTTTCCTCGGGGTCCTTGGCTCTCCAGGACGTGGGGAGGTGTGCAGGGTGTGCCGGGTCTGAGAGCACAGGCAGTTGCGAGGGGGGCTGGATTGGCGGGAGGAGTATACCGCAGGCCTAGTCTGCTTCCGGTAGAGTTCAGAGGGAAGCTTCTGTTTTTATTCCGATTTTTGCTTATAAGGTTTTAAGGTTTATCATTAGCTTCCAGGGTCTAACAAGCAAAAAGATCATTTGGATGTCAGAATGTTCAGAGCCGCGGAATTTCTGTAGGCACTCAGGAAAGCTCAATTTGAAGTGGCAGCATTGACGATTATGGGCTTTTGAATTTAAATTGTATTTCTGTCGATCTGTTCTGTCTGAACTCTGCAGCAGCTTCGCTGCATTCAGATGCAGAGTTTGCCCTTTCCTGAGCCAACCTGAAATCAACGAAGTGTGTTGTCAGCAGAATTCTTGTTCTCTTTCTCCCATTGGATTATTTCCACTTTTGTTTAAGTCTACTTTGTAGCAGAATCCTTGTATCTGCCATTTGTACCTCACTTAAGCTCTGGATCTTTTGTGTTATCTTCTGCCTCCTTATAGGATGTTCTCTGATGAAGTGGTAAATGTCTTTGCTGTACTTCAGTTTGGATGTTAAGACAGATAGGTACTCCCTTCCCACCAGGCAAGAGGGGCCCCTGCCTTGGTTTCTGCTGTGGAAAGCCCCACTCTGGTTCTTTTCCAGCTGTGTCCCCGACCCTGCCTGGCACTGCGGGCCGAGGAGATGTGCCCACCTAGATGTCGTGTCCCCCTCCCCCACACCCTTTTATACCACACTCTAGGTAACACGACTTTGAGATTACATTCTTAAAAGGTCGGGGTCTGCTTCCTGGGCCTCATGGGCTTTTCTTAGGTCCACCCTCCTGACTGTAGACTGTGTTATTGTGGGAGGGGCACCGCCAGACCTTGGATGTGCCGCTGGGGCCACCTCTTGTGTGTGAGGAGGAGGCTGTTTAAGGTGTAAGCTAGGTATCGAAGAGGATGGGGCACCTCAGTGTGCACCCTTGTCCTGCCAGTGTCAGGGATGGCCTGGACACACAGCTGCTGACACACAGCGCTTTACTATCAAACTGATTTCCCTCTACCATTACAAGTATGAGCAGAGACAGCTTCCAGGCAGAGAATAAGTCAGGGCCTGAGACCAGGAAGAGTATAGCAATATGGTTTTGATGGTTCTTAAGTGAAGAGGCTGAGAGATAAAACTTGGAGAAGCAGATGGAGAATGAATGAAGAAAGGTCTTTTATGCTATGCTAAGATTATGGACTTTATCCTCAGGTCAGCTGGTTGTTGCTACAGGGTTTTGAGCAGGGCTGACATAGTTACAGCTGGCTGCAGTGTCACAGATGTGGGCAAGAGCAGAAGAGGCTCACCTGTGAGGCTGTTGGTGGTTGTTACCAGGCAGCAGAAGGTAGTGATTGAAACAGGGCAGTGGCCATGAGGTTGGATGGAGGTACGATGATTGCCTGCTGGGCAAGGCAATGCTGTGGGTCAGTTCATGTGGGATAATGTTACAGCAATTATTCTGGAAAGCTTATAGGCTCTGAAGATGGTAGTGTTATTTTTAAATTTTATTTACTGATTTTAGAGAGAGAAAGGGGAGAGAGACAGACACTGATTTGTTTTTCCATGTATTTATGTATTTATTGATTGCTTCTTATATGTGCTGGGTTCAAACTTACTACCTTGATGTATCAGGATGACGCTCTAACCAACTGAGCTACCTGGCCATGGTGTTAGTGTTATTATTAATAACAAAATAATTAATGGATGGTGGATGAAGGTTACATTACAGCTAATCTCAATTCTAGGGTAAGCAGATGTAAGAATCAGCTGAAGTGATGTGGGTATCTGTTCTAATGTGAGGTGTGTCATCCACCGACAGCTCCTTTGGGAGAGCAGGAAGTGGCTCTACTAGACTTTGGGGACCTTGGGTTAAGTGGAAAGGGCAGTGGTGTTGGGGTTAGCTGGGCTTAGGTGTCAGTGTGGATAGGGAAGTGGTCCTGAGGCAGATTTCATCACTGGGGACATAGCTGTTTACATGTCCTCTGTTTTCAGTAAGAGTCCTTTCCTTTTTGCTGAGCTTAATATCCCTGAATCTGTCATGTCCCTTTTTCTATTTTATTAGAAGTAATAATTCCTGGCTCTTGCCATCCTGTGGAAGGGAACCGGAAGGGTCTACATTCTCAAACACATTTTCAATGAATCTTTCTGTTTGTAGTTTTTGTTTGCCTTCTGTGATATTTGGAGCCTTCAATACTGAGAGTGTCTGAAGCTCAAATCAGCTTTCTTGTTATCGTCTACCTGTTTAGCCCTTACTGCTCAGATTTTCTTGCTGGGTAAGTCAATAGAGCTCCCGCATGCTTTCTTCCTCCCCTCGAATTGTCAACACCTGCATTTATTACCATTTTCATTTCTACCCTCTTTATATTTGTCATCTCCTAGTATTTTTATTTGTTCACCCTCTGCTCGTTCCGTTTAGAAACTCCACTCTTTTGTAGGTTTGTAGGAAGCAGAGGTAAAATATTTAATTTAGCAAGTTGAATGTTATGAGATAATAAAATAATGATTGCATGTGTTTAGAGATGTTTTTATACAAGAGAATACATTTTCCTCAGTCTCCTCCATGAGCGTTTTCAAATGAATATTTATAATATTGATATTATAGATTGTCTAGCAGCAGCTTTCTTAAGAAAAATCACTTTCATTTCTTCATGGGTAGACTTTTTTTAGAATGCTCTTTTTGAAGCATTCTTTGACAGCGCATGACAGTGAAGGAAGTGCTTGGTTTCCCTTAATCAAGAATAGTTAAAATATGAGATACTGTCTATAACACCACAAGCTTAGAGTTTTCTAAAGATTAAGAGGAACCTGAGATGCAGAGAGTTAGTTCAGTTGCGCGGGGTCTTCAGGTTAGCCCTGGCAGAGGTGAACTTGGGATCCAGCTCTGTGGTTCCCAGTTCATCGCCTGCCCCTTGACAAACCTGTTGAGAGTCATAGAAGAACGGTCTTGGCTGGGTCTTTCCAAGAAACCCTGTGCACTTTCATTCCCACTACAATGTAAGCCCCAGGAGAGCAGCGCTGTTTTGTTCACTGGGGTATCCTCAGCACCTACACGGTGGCCTATGGGAGGTGCTCAGTAAATATATTTATACTGCATTACAAATTGAACTGAGCAACTCTAAGACTTGTTTGTGAAAACAGACACGGAACTCAGGTTTAAAACATTAACTTTTTCAAAATGGTTTCTAAAAAGCAATAGTGTCTACAAATGTACAGAAAAAGATGTGTCATAAATAGACCAGATAACATATTACTTAGCCCTAGGTTCCTATGGTAACTTCGGGTTCCTCTTATAAAAGAAAAATCAGAATATAAATATTTCTGCCCAGTGCTACTGTGCTCATGTATTTGATAATGCAGGCTAAGGAAATTTTTATTATCAGTTGCATACGTGCCTGCATTAATTATTCTCACTCATTTGACCTTCCCACGTAGTGGGATGAGTGTGCTCACTCACTGGAATTAGGGTTGAGGTATGGATGCTGTACACTGTAGTCCCAGGATCTCTACCACCTTCCTGCTTGCTGTCTTGAGTTCTCAAACAAGGGTGCTAGCATTTTGCTGAGCACTTACATTTGAGGACCTTTCCCCTAGAGGAACTGCAGTCTCATCAAATAGAAGACTGTGCTGTTCTCAACATTTCACATAAATATTCAGAGAGAAGGAGCCTTATATAAAGGAAAGAAATTACATTGGCTTCTTTTCGTCCCTTCTCTCTGTGTCTCTTTTCTTAGGTATCAGCAGTTTTTTTCTTTACTGAGGCCAGAGGTGTCCTCCCACCTCTACTGCTCTTGATTCTGTACTAGAACTTGTGGTCATCCACTGGGTCTATATAATGAACTTTGGTCATCTCTTGACTGAAGAGGGTAGGCAGGGAGCACCAGGGGGCTGGTGTTTTCATCGGTGGGCCACTGACATGAAGGAATCTCAGAGTACAGAAGGCCAGGCAGCTTTGTTCATTTGTTTGTTTTTTTATTAGCTCACTAACCCACTTTGTATCCATCCTTAGGCTAACATATTTCACTGAGTATCTTTAGGCATGTTATCTCCAGGCTTGATCTCACTGTTTATTGCACCCTGTCAAAACCATTGTTTACAAAGGAACTGGTAAGCACTAGCACGGTTCACAAACGCCGCGTGTCCTTCAGAGCAGTTCCAGCTCAAAGCCATTCTTCTGACTCTGAAACATAATCATAGGGGGTCACATCAAGCACATTTTACTTAGTTTTCTAGAAAACATGGCCTTTAAGATGCAAGCCATTTGGGTGCTAAGGAATTGGTGTCTGATAGAGGGCTTCAGGCAAAACTGGCTGTGATGATTCTGTTGGGAAGTGGTACTATGTTGTGTGTACTTTATGGGAGAGTTTAAAGGTTTTTATTGGTGATTTTCCCCAGATAGTTTTTACTTGCACACTGACTTGTAATACCACTGTTTTACATTGAAGCCCTTAATCTTTATAGTTCCTTCTAAAATTATATGTTGTGTGTTTGTATCCTATCTACTGCAACAAAATCATAAACTTACTGAGTGCAGGGACTATGTGTTATATTTATTTTAAATTTCCCCCATTTTACTTAGGCCATAGTACTTGTTTAATAACGAAGTGCCACATAATAAAGAGTAATATATATTAGTGGTAATATATGACTATATAATGCTATATGCATAAATCATTATATATGATGTGTATTCATGTCAATATATAAAATAATATGTGCATATTGTCAATATGATGTCAAGTTATCTATAAATGCATATTTTTTAATATATGCTTTATTTCAAACATTTCTAGTCTATATGTAGTTAAACTGTTATAGTTAAACTATAACAACTCTCATAACTGGGAGAGGATACCCCAGGTTTTCTGTGAGTACCATGAGTCTTTCATGGTGTAAATGACCTCTGTATGTTGGGGTTTCAGAGAAAACCAGAGCTGGTCAGTAGTTCAGGTGGTAAAAACAGATTTTATTCAGGAACTGCTGCAATAGGGGAAAAGAGACCTCAGTGCGGAACTGGGCTCAGCGACTGTGTAGCACGGACCGTGGAGATTTATGGGCGGGGAGCAGGGCAACTGTCAGTGGGTGGAAATTACTAAGAGGAAACATCAGGGGTGAGTGGGGATTCTGCTAACGCAATGTGACAGGATTCTCGCCAAAACTGAGTGATGCAAAGATGAATACGGGAGCCCAACAGTCAAGGATTCATCCGGAAGAGAGTTCAAAGGAGCCTGAGGAAAGATTGGTTAAGGAGAGGGTTTTTGTCAGAGGGTACTGTGAGCATCCAGTATTTACTTGAGTGTATGATGCCATTTTGTGTTTTAGGCATAGGATAACACAATTTGAGTTTCTGTTACTTGAAGGTTGGTGCCTGCACCTTTATCAGTTAGCATGAGAGCGTGTGAGCATGTGCATGTGTGTGTGTGTGTGTGTGTGTGTGTGTGTGTACCACGATTTCTGTTGAGGGATAGTCTTCCATAAGTGTTTGGTGTTGAGGAGTAATTAATTCTCTTTTATTCTTTGAGTTGTTTCCTGGTTCCCGCGTATTTACAGTATAGTGTTTTCAGGGAATTCCATAATTTTGCTACTTGGGGCAATGTTTTTATGCCCTAGCTTTCTGGGATTTGTGGATGTGTCTAAGTAGCTGCCATCTTTTGAGTGGAGTGGGGCCAACTGCTTCCTCCAGTTTATAATTTGGAGAGTGTGGCTTGTGAGTGAATGAATATTCTATAGTTTAGAGTGTGCTCTGCCTCATAGCAATATGTTTGGTGGCAAACTGTTAGGAGCCCTGACATGCAGGAAAAATTGTCAGGAATTTCCCTCCTTGTCAGGAAAAATTGGAAACACACGGACATAGGCAGAAAAGATAGGGTGTCCAGTTTGGTGCACCTCTCCGAATTTTCAGCTTCTATAGGGGCCTGCATCTTTCCTTATCTCTGCACTACTTTACAACACTGTGAGTTGTAAGAAACCAGTAAGAATAGTACAGGAAGTGTAGAAGCCAAAGAATTTACATGTATGACCCATGGACGTGAACTATGGGGAGGGGGAGGAATGCAGGTGGGAGGGGGTATTCACGTCAGAGGTGAATAAAGAGGGGAAAATGGGACAATTGTAACAGCATAGTCAATAAAATATATTTTAAAAAAGAAACCAATAAGAATCCGAATGATTCTTGTCCATAGAAATGAAAAGGCTTGTTATTCTTTGGAATACTATTGATTATTCTGCTCTGGATATTTAGCAGTTTTACAGCGCTAAGTTAATTCATTTCACTTTCTGGATTGTCTGCTTATGTGCGTTCTTTGAAATCCCCTTTGAACTGGTGGTACCTTCTTACTGATTGACTTGCTACTTAATGACTTACATACAATCTTTGAGCTATAGAAATTTTATATTTCTATGAGAAAAATTTTCATCTTTTCTTTTGAATTGCTCCTTACCAACCAGAAAATTCTCATTTACAAGGGATCAGTTTAAGCACTCAATGTTTACTTGGGTCTGTGGCTAAAATTTTGGGGTGTTATCTGCAAATCTGAAACCTTACATGCTGTAATTGTCTCTATTCAGTACCTTGAATGCCACTCAGAATATTTCTTTTAAAATATTTTATTTATTTATCTTTGGAAGGAGAGAGGGAGAGAAACATCAATGTATGGCTGCCCTTTGTTCATCCCCTGCTGGGAACTGGCCTGCAGGGAACTGGTCTGCAACCCAGGCATGTGTCCTGGCATGTGTCCTGACTGGGAATCGAACTGCGATTTTCTGGTTCGCAGGCCCGTGCTCAATCCACTGAGCTACACCAGCCAGGGCGCCACTCAGAATATTTTTGGTGCACATATTTTGTGTTTTGTGATTTTACCATGTCACACTGTTTCTTAAATTTTTGCCATGGATTTAAGAGTTGCTTTCAGAAACAGATTAAAAAAATTATTTGTTACCAGCCCAAATGAAATAGCCTATTACAGAATTTAAAATAAAACCTAGCTGGCTTGGTTTTATTCTACATTCTAAATTCCCAACCCTAAGTGCTGCTTTATGAATGAAATAGGTTGGGATTTAAGCATTTTATAATTATAAATAAACACATTAATGCTTCCTGCCAAAATCCTAAGAATTTTGTAACATAACAATGTATGTGGCCCTTTGGGATTTAAGGGTAATGTAGAAGAGGCAGATAGGATAAAGAATCTTCGGAAAATTAATTGGTGTATAACATCCATTATTAAACTGGGAAACACAATACTATACCTTTTCTATGTTATTGTTGCCGTTCTCATCCCATAACTGGCGACCTGGATATCACAGAGGCAGTGGTGAAGAGATTTCTTGAGCTAACCTATTTTATCCAGAGGCCTTGCTTCATTTGAAATTCAGGCCTAACATCTCAGCATCATTATTTTCATTATTTTGCAAGAATGATAACCAATTACCCGAATTGTACACATGAGGGCCAGGATCTTCTCAGTCGGATCTGGAAACAGGAAAGGCTTCCTAATACAAATAACTGGGAACAAGAGAAATCATGCAAGTGCATGGATGGTTAGGGCTATTCTACAACAGCAGGTTGTGGTAGGTTGAATAATGTTCTCTTGACCCCTCTCCAAATATTCCAATTCTAATCCCTGAAACTTGTGAATGTTATCTTATTAAACCAATCAGGGCTTTAAAGACATGAATAAGAATTTCGAGATGGGAGATTATTTGGGTGGCCCTTAGATTCAATCACAAGGGAAGGAGAAAGAAGGCAGTGTGTTTATAGAGGCAGAGAGTGGAATGATGCAGCCACGGGCCAACAAATGTTTGTAGCCACCAGAAGCTGGAAGAGACAAGGAATGGAGGAGCCTTCAGGTGGGAGTATGGCCTTCTTCCTTCTAGAAAGCCTTTCCTGTTTGGCTGCTTTTATTGATTGTTTTATGTTGGTATATTTGACTTTAATGGACAGGAAAGCATAGTTGAGATCCAGGCACTTATCAAAGGACATAATCTCAAATCATCTCTTGCCACACTTTGTCAGAAATTTGAGTGGGAAGAATAATATTCAGAGATGATTGCCCGGAGGATAAGTGAAATTTTAGTTCTGGGGGAGGGTATGAGTGCGGCATAAAGACCTTTGCTTCCAGCCTCATAATTCCACCTTCTCTAATCTACAGTCCCTTCTCATTTTGTATTATGTATATGTGGAAATTGAGGCAGGGGAAATAGCAACCCAGTGGTTTGTGCCTTATCACATCAGCACTAACTAGCTCTTTTCTCTACATCATCCTCTCTATCCCGATTACCATTAATAAGGGTAGTAATTCTACCATTAATCAAATGCAAACTCAGTGTAGCCTAACATGCCTGACATTTTTACATGCATTATCTCAACTAATTTCCACAACAGCCATAGAGGATGGTAAATATTATTTTTCTAGTTTTTCTAATGAGAAAGCAAATGCTTTGAGAAGTAAGTGACTTGCCCATTATCATATAGGTTGTATTTGGAGGAATGGGAAGTGAATCTACACCCAGACCTTTCTGCTCCCAGCCCCCATTTCTTCACTGGTGTTCTTGCCATGTGGGCAGACGCACACAATGAGACACCTTCCTGCCTCCCACACTCGATCTTCCGAATGATGATGTGACTTGCCATTTTTGTTCTCTCCTGTCATTGCTACAGTAAGGGAGGCAAATAGAATGGATGAAGCAGAAGAGCCACATCCAAGACAGTGAACTGAATAAATAGGATTTTGAACTGAAAATATGTTGAGGAGGACTTAGAACTTCTACCATTCTCCCTGTGCATCAATGGCATTTTGTCCTGGTTCCTCTGAGCTCAGGCATCTCACGTGTGATATTTTCTGGCCAGTGGAGGACACTGTAAAAATTTCAAAGTGACCAAAGGCCAGAGACAAGTGGGTTGGTCTTAATTTGATAATTATTAGAAATGTCTATTTTATAGACTGTGATTGATGGCACCCTGCTGTGGTGCATATGTATTAAGCCTGGAGGCGCTGCTGAAAAAACTGGTAGTCTTTGACTAACATTTGGATGATTAATTTTTACACCTCTGTTAAATTTTAAACAGAGTGAGAATTAGATCATTGGGAATGGTTCTCTTATTTTTTTCTTTGAAAAACTTGGGACAGTGACAATGTTCAATTTCCTAGTATTATTTTGTGCATATACTCTTCTCTACCAATTATTTAAAGCTCTGAAAGTCTGCAAA
The DNA here is from genome assembly GCF_021234435.1 of Artibeus jamaicensis. NCBI lineage: Eukaryota > Metazoa > Chordata > Mammalia > Chiroptera > Phyllostomidae > Artibeus > Artibeus jamaicensis. The sequence goes on along the minus strand of NW_026521972.1, from coordinate 5,416,768 downwards.
AGAAACAGGGAAATGTGCTATAGTCTTTTTGGGGTGGGTGAGACTAGAGGCAATAGTCACAACTTGGAGCATTGACTGTCCTGTCCCTCGTCACATCCTCAGTGCCTGCGCGGTGCCTGTCATGATGCGTTTTAGATGCAAACACTGCTTGGGGTGGCTCTAGTGGGGAGGGAAGGAGAGTCAGGCAGAGAGTACAGTTTGGAATCAGGCTTGTAGACACATTTGGGGTGATGGAGAAAGCACAGCTGTCCCTCTAACACTGGCTCTAACAAAGGCTGTTTTTTGTGATTGTTTGCAGAAAGATTACCACTTTGAATACACAGAATGTGACAGCAGCGGCTCCAGGTGGAGAGTGGCCATTCCGAATTCTGCAGTGGACTGCTCTGGCCTGCCCGACCCAGTGAGAGGCAAAGAGTGCAGTACGTGCAACTTTGGGACCCTTCGTTTCCCCCTTCGTGTTGGCCCATGAGGTTAATTACAATGAATAGGAGACCTTTGAAAAAAGGAACATGTAGCTTTAATGCTAGCAGAGCCAAGACATCCTTTTTTCAACACGTGGTGCCCCTGTGTCTGAAATCTGTAATGAGACACAGGCATTGTTAAAGGATGTTTTATTTATTTATTTATTTAAAAAATGTGGTGTACTGTCTTTTTCTATTTCTCTTAATAACAATACTGTGTTAGTTTCAGGTGTGCAACATAGTAATTCTATGCTTATGCACCTTATGGTGTAATCATCACGATATGCCTGGTACCCATCTGTCGCCATACTTAGTTATTTTGATATTACTGACTGTATTCCCTGTGCTGTCCATTACATCTTTGGGGCTTATGTATTTTATAACTGAGAGTTTGTGCCTCTTAATCCCCTACACATTTTCTACTCATCTCCCCACCCCCTCCCCCTGGCAATCATCAGTTTGTTCTCTGTATCTATGAGTCTGTTTCTATTTTGTTTTGTTTTTCATTTTTTGTTTTTTAGATTCCACATATAAGTGAAATCATATGATGTTTGTCTTTCTCTGACTTGTTGGCGAGGGTGCAGGGAAATGGTGTATTATTTATTTGGAATTCTGAGGATAGAATGGCAGAATGTTTCTTTAATAGATTTCTGTTTTTAATTTAAATTTCTAAAAAGTTTTAATTTTTTTTGTGAAATATACTTAATATAAAATTTATCATCTTAACCATTTTTAAGTGTACAGTTCAGCAGCATTAGGTGCGTTTACCAACATCTATCCACAGAATACTTTCGTCTGGCCACGGCTTCTGTGTTTTTAGCCATAGGAATAATGTAATTTTCCTTTTTAATGTAAACTACATAGAGGGTAGAATTGATGACTGTCACATTCAATAGCTTGTCTTTTTGCAATTAAGCAGGTTGCAAGTATGTTTTGAACTAACAGAGAAATATGTCATTATATTTATTTTCACTTTTAAGCTCTACTCTTTCAGTCCTTTTGTTGGGTGAGTCACAGGTTCCTGCAGTGAAACTGTCTGGGGGTTGACTGGAGGTCAAAGCTGGAAGTAAGGCAGGGCGTTATTTTGGTTTTTCTACAGTCTTTCAAATGGTGTACCTGAAACCCTGGTTCTTTTGTTCCCAAATGAAAGCAGAGAAGCAAGTGATTGAATGAGAGTTAATTCCTTTCTGTATATGGAGAACGTATCTCTGTTCCTTACTGGGGGACTATTAGCATAGGTGGTGCGCTTACTGAAAAAAGCGAGGAGGGAAGATGCAGTAGTCCTAGGAAGAAAATTAGAGGAGAAAACCATTATTTCTTGGTGCATGATTTTAAGTGAATACAGAGAGCACCTGAGAACCCCATCCAGGTGCAGAGTTCAGTCTGGGAAGATTCTTGAAAGGATAGTGGGTCAGTGTAGAGGAAGATGATAGAAGACTGGGGTGTATGCAGCCCCTTGTGCAAAGAGGACCAGCTCTGGAGGAAGGATTGTGAATAACACCCATGGTATCAGCTGGTTGTAAATTTGCTTCCGTCTCCATCCTAGAAAACTTGTATAACATTTATCTATATTTACTTTTTACTTGTAAGCTAATTCCTTGGTTCCCATGTATAAGGAATTACCCCACTGAGGTGAACTTCCTAACCATTATGAATACTACTCCATAACTAGGTGATGCGTTGGAGCTGGCTTTTGAGAGAGGGCGTTAGTTTGAAGTGGGTTATGGTGGGATATTTTATACTATGGAAACTGGCACACACTACAAATCAGGGGTCTCCATTCCCTTGGGAGCTAGTTATTAAACATTACCAGCATATGCCTGATTAAATCTATTGGCTATTTAAAAAGTCTGTTATACAATTGATGCCTGAATACACATTATATCTCTTTGGATGTTGCCAGGGACATTCTCTACACATTATTTACTGTAATCTCCCATAGTTAATATTATGAATCTGACATTCCATCAAGGATTTCTCTAAAAACTCTAATAATCAAGTTACTGTTAGTTATGACTTTAAAAATAGTCTGCTTGCTTTAAAAATTAAACCTTAAACATGACCATACTTATGAGGTGGATGGGGCATTTTTTAACTTGGGCATTTTGTCTGAAATCTGAATTTGGTAAGTACAGCATCCAGCACAAATAACATCCCCTTTTTATTTCACAATCTTTTATTATAAAATCATAAGCATGTAATTTTGTAATGTAATGATATCATGCTCAAGCACACCATATGACATTTTAGGTGAAATGTTCAAATTAAAACTATAAATTATTGTACCCATATTATTGCCCCACCAAGCACACTTAAGCAGGCATTACTGCTGCGGACTCTTTATTTCTGCATGTATACTTATATTACTCTGGGAGCTGTGGCCTCTGATAACTGACTTTTTCTTGGTATAGTAAAGGCAAGTTATTTTTAAAATGACAAGAAACTTAATAGATCTAAGTAACACAGAAGCTCAGCTACTTCATAATATTAAACATGGCACTTACCACATTACTGGTCATTAAAGTACTGCCAGAAGGCAGTTAGAGTGATAACTGAATATTCCTTCAGTGGGGGTTTGGATTTCTACCTTTAATACTGAGAAATAGCTGCCCTTTCTCGGTAATGGTCAGCCCTGTACCTGGAGCTTTTGAATGTCATCCTATTGTAGCCTCTCAACAGTCCTCTCGGTGGCCACTGTCAGCGTTTCCATGTAACTGATGAGAACACTCAGCTGGAACGTGACAGATCTTGGGTTTGAAAACACAGGCCTGTCTGATTCCAGTGGCTGTCTCTTACCCACGGAGTTAGATAACCACGTAATGATGGCAGCGGGAGGAGCTCCTAGAGTCCCACGTGGGGATGTAAAGCCCTCTTGGTGGACATCGTCAGGGGGAGATATTAGAAACTCCTGGGCTTCGAGGATAAAAGAGGGTGCAAGTATTGTCCTTCAGGAAAGCATGCTATGTGAAAGCCACACCCGAGACGCTGAGACCTTGGATGGTGGGCGAGGCCCCGCTATGTTAGACTCAGCAGTTATGCCATGATTCTGTGGCTCCGTGGCTGGGCCATGTAAAAGAAAACTTTAAAAAAATGGAATGTGGCAACTTTAAGTGAAAAATATTTAGGGCAATGGTTGTATGGGACATACTTTCTCTAGATTCAAATGTCTCTCAGTGAGTCAAACCCAGACAGAATTCAGCCTCCGTTGAAATTGCTATAGATTCATCAAAATATAATTGGGTAGAAGCAGAGTAGAGAAGAGCTTTCCTTAGGAAAGGCATTATAGGAATGTTCATGCAGCAGTTTAAATATTTTTCAGAAAATTGGCAGGCAACTTACATTGTATCTTTAGTTTTAAAACATCATATAAAATTTGGCTGAAGGCTCCTCTGAGTGAAGTGAGTGAGAACTCAGTTATCAGTTTTGTTGTGTTAGAATCCTGAGATGTATATGAGCTTGAAGTTTACAGGGCTTATGATATGGGATAGAGAGACCTCTGGTTATTAACTGACACTGGTCCCCATTGTCCTCCTGACCCCTTTGCTGTGCAGAGCTCCTCCTCAGTCTCATAGGCAGCGCTGCTCTGGGCCGGCCACTAAGATGAGTCTGTATCTCTCCTTCTCTGTGCTGCTACTGGCTTACAAACCTGGGACTTTGTTGCTGCTTCCAAGCTCTGGTCCTAAGTCTGGTTTCTGTGGGCTTCACCTGCCATTTGAAGTCTTGGCATCTTCCAGGCACAGCTTGCAAATAGCATGCTATTGCTGAGTTACAATACTCCTTGTCCTTTTCCAGAATAAGGGGATATAACCACTGTCCCTGTTCCATCTCTTTTCCACTGTTAGGTCACTTCCATCTTGCATGAGTTTCTAAAATCTTCCCTTGACCATCTACGGTGCCCTTGACATTCTTACATTATCAGAACAGTAGTCACTATGAAATTCTTTCACTCTCTTTCTCTCCCCCTTTCCTCCCACTCCTCTCTTTCTCTTTCTGTCTCCCTGCACCCCACCCCAACACACTGAAAAAAGGGACTTTTGTTTCAAACCTAACTTTAGAAATAAAAGCCTGGCTGGTAGGAGTAGGGGAAGAATTCCTTTTCATATTTCCTTACATATCTACAGACAAGTCTAGAACACTGAGGGGGAAATAACCAAAAGGTATGTCTTTCTTTGGGGAGTATATATCTTCTATGGCTTGCTCCTTTAAAATTTCTCTGTCTATGAGTTCAAGTGCAGTCTTAATACATTTTCTAATTGGGGATGTGTACTTAAGAGAACTGTAATTCCATGTTAGCATCAAATCAGTCATAATTTGTGGACATTGTTTATTCTTATACTTCAGTATTTAGATAACCTCATGTTTGGTTTTCTTGGGTCAAAAATGCTGTGTTCAGATTAGAAAAAAATCTTGAATAAGCTATTCTTCTTTTTTCTTTGTTTCTCTCAAATCTATAGTTGTAACCCATGTTTAGTGGGTCTTAAGGACTGAGAGGGAATGGTGATAGTTTAAATCGATAGATGTTTGGTTTCAGTTTGGAGTTGAAAGAGGAAGAATCTCTTGGAAAGAGAGTTGGTTTTAGCTTTTTGGATGGGATGTTTAAAGATACAGTTCTCGGGATCATAGCTCTTGCAGATGTAGGCTTTTCCCCAGGGGTCACTACAGTGCTTGTCTCATTTGTGTAGAAGTTGTACAGTTGCAGGTGCAGTTGGGCAACCTGAGCCCGCTGGCACTGACTGGCAATCAGATGTCACACTCTCAGTCTGTTCCATGGAATAGTGCCAAACAAAAAGCGTGTGTCAGGTTTTTTGCCACACGCTTTTTGCCACCAGGTTTTTGCCACAAAGCAAAATACCAGTAAGTTTGGAAAATAGTGAATGCTGTATTTTCTTCATGGAGGGATGCAGTACACATTTTCAAATTAAAATCTCTGAAAATAAACATCTATAGAAAATTTCCCAAGTGTATTTTATTGTTTATTTATTTTAAATGTTTGTTTATTGATTTTGAAAAGACAGAAAAGAAGAGAGAGAGTCAGGGGTGCTCTCTATTTGTTGTTTTACCCATTTATGTATACTTATTGGTTGATTCCTATATGTGCCCTGACTGGGGATGGAACCAGCAACCTCAGTGTACCAGGACAATGCTCTAACCAACTGAGCTACCTGGCCAGGCCCAGTTGTATTTTATTATAGGACTCTTTTATCCAGTGTGTAGTTGGACCTCTTTAGCTAATTTTTGCAGGCATTGATTTTGGAAGACACAGATTTAAACACATGTGCCTAGCTAATTTAGTGAATTTTTACATGTAATTTACACTAGGATTTAACCCTTTTCATACAATGTCTCTGCTCTACAAGGCTGAGCTGCAGCATCACTGTGTTGGTGTCCAGGGCAGGCCTCCCACGGTGGGTGGTGGGGGTGGTGTACACTTGGGATTAAACCCCAGGTCTGCAACCAACACTCATGTCATGGGAAAATTATTTCGTCCACAGCTATTTATTAAGCTTTAATTTGTTCACTGAATAGATATTGAGTATTCCTAGATTCTTGACAAAAAGGAATCCAAAAATAAATGAAAAAAGAAAAAGATTTCACTCTTCCAGGACCTTTCATTCAAATAAGGGAGCAAAATAAATGGGTAAATAAATTATTTACAGTATAGGGGCAAAGTGCATGATAGATATAAATACCTGGGGTATTGTTACTCAGGAGGGAGGGTTAAATTCTGCTCATATGGAGTCAAGAGAAACTCACAGTGGAGCAGGTGGAAGTCTGAAGTTCAGACTAATGACCTTAGAAAATTATCTGTGCCCTGGCAGGCTCATGTGAAAAATTGCATCATGACTTTGAGTTGAGTCAGGGGTTAAATGCCATACTTACGTGGGTCACACATGTTAATTTTCTGAGTATCTCTGAAGGGAACCCTGACGGCATAGGACAGCTGGGAAGAGGTGCAGATTAGGGACAGTGCTGGGTTTTCCTGGGCGCTCCGTGAGATCTGCAGTGGTGGGCTTTCAGGAAGGATGCGAGAGGGCACAGAGATTCTGGCAAATCTCATAGGTTCCTGTGTGTCACATCAAGGATTTGGCCTGGAGACAGCCATTCATGGGTGTTTTAGGGGCCCAATTTGGCAATAAATACAATTTACAGCGTGGAATCCTAATTATATAATAATAGAATGCAATAGTAGTGATAATAATGAAAATTATAACAGCCAGTCATGCTCTATACAAGGCACGACTGTACATGCTTTACATGTATTTGCTGAAATTCATTTAGTTATCCCAACAAACTGGTGAAGTAGGTGCTTTCATTATCTCATACGGGCAGTCAGAGGCAGAACAGGGATTTGAAACTGGGCAGTCTAGCTCCTGGGGTCCACACTCTGCCTCTTCGGAATACACTGCAGTGTACGCTCAACAAGAGCTAGTCCCCTTCTTGAGGCAGCCATGCTCCCCTAACATTTACTTTTTAAGAGATATGTTATGTAAACTAATATCCCAAGTAGATGAATGGGTTTTTTAAAACATGTCATCTAAAGACTCAGATATATTGCTTTGTAGGTCATTTTAATTGGTTAATGTTCTGTTTGTAGTTTTATTCTTTTTTTCTAATTTGTTTATTTTTAAATCACAGTTGGAATGCAATATTGTATTGGTTTCAGGTGTATAGCACATTGGTTAGACATTTATATAACTTATGAAGTGCTGTCCCGGGTAAGTCTTCCATGCACCTGACACCATATGTAGTTATCGCATTGACTATATTCTCTAAGCTGTACTTTAGGTCCCCGTGACTGTTCTGTAACTGTCAATTGGTACTTCTAAATCCCTTCACCCTTTTTATTCACACCCCCAACCCCCATTTCATCTGGCAACCATCATTTTGTTTCTGTATCTATGTGTTTGTCTTTGTTTTGCTTGTTTGTTTATTTTGCTTTTTGGATTCCAAATAAAATAAAATCATAGTATTAGCCTTTCTCTGTCTGACTTATTTCACCTAGCATAGCACCTGCTACATCTATCTATGCTGTCAAAAATGATAAGATTTCATCCTTTTTATGGCTGAGTCATACCCCATTGTGTATATGTACCGCATCATCTTTATCCGTTTGTCTTCTGATTGGAGCCTTTTAATCCATTCATTTAGAGCAGTTATTGATAGTTATGTAGTTATTGTAATTTTATTAATTGTTTTCTGATTATTTTTGTAGTTCTCTATTTTTTTTCTTATTGTCTTGCTCTCTCTTGTTGTATGGCAGTGGCATTCTGTAGTGTTGTGTTTGGCTTTCTTTTTTTTTTTTCTTGTAGCTCTCTTGTACAGTTTTGATGTGTGGTTACCATGTTCTTCATATACACCAAGCTGTTTATAGCAGTGTATTTTAAAGTTGCTTAAGCTAGGACACATTCTAAAATTACTACCATTTTTACCCACTACTCTATGTTTATGTTTTGTCATTATTCTTTATGGTTTTTGTTTGTGTATGTTTGTGCATATTTGTGTGTGTCTCTTAATTTGCTGTTGTAATTACATATGATCTCCCTACATTGGCCTTTTAACCTTTGTACTAGCTGTAGTGTTGGTTGATCCACCAGTTTTATAATGTGTTTGCCTTTGTCACTGAGAACTTTTTCTTTGTGATATTTTCTTATTCATATTTTTAAATGTTTTCTTCTTAAAAAAGTACCTTTAACATGTTTTGTAATATTGATTTGGTGGTGATGAGCTCCCTCAGCTTTTTCATGTCTGGGAGATTTTATTCTTAATTGTGTATATTTTTCTGAAAGGTAAGAGAACAACATTCAGAATTTAGGGCATATTTGCTATTATATCATCATAAATAATGAGAAGTTAGCATTTTTTTCTGTGCCTAGGAAATTGTGGATGCTGGATATATATATATATATGTATACACACATATATGTATATATGTATATATATGTATATAGAGAGTATGCTTTTTATTTAACATGTATTAGAAAAATATTGTTTTTTTAACTATAGAAATTCTTAATTGAAAACAGAGTCCTATTTTATTCTTTGCTAGAGGAGAGGAGTTCTAACCCTCTCATGACTCCTAAGAAGGCTCCAGACACTGGGATGTTTGTTGATGGAATGCCTTTGGTATCCTCAAATTAGAGACTGACTTCAGTGTTTCTTTTCTGTAGGTGAGATGCAGAGATCTAATCAGATTTGTAGAACCCATTTTATGTGTAAAAGCACAGAAACACTGTCCTCAATAGGCTTAGTTTGGGATGTCAGTACGTTGAGTTCCAGGTGGGCAGAGTGTTGAAGTTAAATCTGCTCAGCAACACAGGAGCAGTGGGAGAAAGGGAGGGACAGGTGAGATGGTTAAAAGAACAGCTCCAAATCAGGCTTTTCATCAGTCGTAGTGTTTGATGGGAGCTATGCTTGAGAGAGCTGCTCTGAAAAAAAGTGTTTTATCAGGAGCTGAGAGAACTCAGCCCTGAACACTGCAGAATCAAGGGCAGAAAGACCACCAGGAAGCAGAGGGTGACTGACATTTTCTAAGAGGAAGAGTTCAGGAGGATAAGAGTCAGTGCTAGGACATAATTGCAAGTAGAGAAAACTAATTTCACAGATGTATTGTTCTGCCTCCACTGGTGACCTCATCAAATACTCTGACCAGTTGCCTTCCCCTGACCTTCACTGTTGTATTTTTTCCCCCATAAACCCTTTGTCACTGATGTCCTATGAACTGGAATTGATCTCCTCTCCCATCAAACACTGAAGTAAAAAAGCCACAGTCAAATACATTTGTATTATTTTTAAAGTAAAAACTGCCTTAGGTAGAATTTGCTGATCAGTTTTCCTGCCAAGAAACTTAGTATGTTAATTTTTTTTAAAGCAGAGTTGGGCGGGGGACATCTGGCTGATGAGTTCTCTCTGGGAAGCACAGTAATGACTATACAGTCCTACCCGATGGGAAGGGTAGTCCTGCCCATTCATCGGAAAGGATGTGAGAGGTGAGAATTCATCTTCAGAGATGTAGAGGCAATACTTTCACTGAATATTTGTTTCAGAGAATAGTGAATTAGAGAGCCTTAGCCAGATCTGGTATTAATGTACCTTTTTGTATGTCTCCTGCCTGGATTTCATTTTTATAAAATGAGAGATGAAATTAGTTTTCTTCCTTCTCTGTCAAAGAACTTCACAACTCTGATATTAAACTCTATATCTCTGTATCCTACAACTTTATCCCCAAGTCTTAATGAAAAATTAAAGATTGTTATCGATAGGGTTGAGCTTTAGGAACTTGGTTTTAACAGTTTGATCTTGCTACTTCAGAGTTAACATGGCAGCTTGTATGTTACCTCATGTGACTAAGAGGAACTGATGGAACCAGAACTTATATTTTTGACATCTAAGAAGAATTTTTTAAAATGCTGTTCTTTTTCAATTCAGATGAGTGGTTCAGATGAGGACAGTGAGTTTTTCTTAGCTTAATCACAATAAAATCTTCTGGTTTCATGGTACTGCAAGGAGTCTATTTATAAGGTAGAGTCCTGGGGTGGGGGTTCATGGAAGTCTATTAGATGGAGAGTTTGCCTGGACTGACTGCAGAAAAGTTGTTTAAGGTCACACAGCTGAGGAACCTTGGGATTCATACTGGGAGGATTAGTACCAGATAACCTGAAAAGTTCCTTTTGTTCATTCTGGTAGTTTAAAGTATTAATTATTATATATCATGATTTAATTATTCTATAACCAAATCATGTCTCAGATTCCATAACTTGTGAAATATCTAAATTTTAGTAGAGTACTTAATGTGATTGAGAACTTCAGCAAGAAACAGCCTTTTATTATAGTACTGTTTTAAAGCCTGTCTGTCTCACTTATTTTTTGTGAAGTGAGAGATAAAAGCCATTTTTTCTTTTCTAGGAATTCCACAAATAAGAGCTTAAAAAGAGAGTGGTCAAGTGTTCTCCTCATCACTAGCACTGAGGGAGGAAGAAGAGCTGAGATTCAGTACGATGTTCAATGTCTCTTAGATGCCATTCCCTACCTTCATTTTTTTTTTTTCTGTGAGAAGAATCACGACAGGCAGTAGAAGTTTTAATTATGTGATAATAATAATTGAATTGTCTAAGTGATTAATGCAGGTAACATTTATCAGCTTTGAGGCCCAAACACTGTGCATTATTTTCCCTGTTTATATGGCCATTAATGGCACTAAATAATAATGGTTGTAGAGTATGCCTGTGTGGCCAATAATGGCAATGCCTACAGCTTTAATCCTATTTATATTATTTAAGTGAAACTAAACAGTTGGGGAAAAGACATAATGGCATGTCTTAATTATGGAACTGATTTAATTAATTGTTTTCTCAAAAATGTATGCAATTATTTTTTATTTGGCTAATAGGTTAAAAGATAAGGTATATTTTACAGTGAATTGTAGCTTAGTGAAATGTAAATGTGGTCTATTTTGAGGAAGATAATTCTAGACTAGACCAGAATAGCAGATCTATGGTAGGAGGGACTGTTTCCTCTTTCGAAAATAGCCTTGTCTGCCAAACAAATATTAGGGACTCCAGAAATATTTTTGAATAAATTAATTAATGTAATGTGGTATCCCTATACTTATCTATAATGAGATTGCATAGGGTCACTGATTCATCTTCTCATTACACAAATGAATTGAATATCTTTTTATTACTATTTGTTGTTACTGTTTACAATTTAGAAAACACATTTCAGTAATAACCTTGAATTAAATAGAAAATAGATGAATTATGAATAAATGTAATTGATAGCAGTCACCTTTCAAAGCATGAGGTAAAAGAGTAAAGACAGATATTTTTATAGTTAGACATAAATTTTAGGTGATAATCAGCATATAAGTGATTTAGTTTAATAACCATTATTAGGTATGTTATACTGGGTGATTATATGATCCTATTAATGCTTTAGATTTTCCCCTCACTTTTTTACATTCTGAGTAGTTTTCACAGTGTCTCACTGGACTGTAAGCAGTCCTATGAGGGAGGAAGAGGAAGTGGTATTCTCATTGGAATGTGAATCGAGGCACAGAGGGTCATCCCAGTTGTTTGCAAGTTGGCGACAGATGATTATAAATGGCATTTTTCCATTTCCAATTCTTCATACCTGCATATTTTAACCTTTACTAAATTCACCATTGCAGAAATAGATGGCAAAAAAGAAGAGACATAAAGCCATGAAAAAGAACACTGAATTTAGCACATGACCTCTTGGTTACAGTTTAGACTTGAATAAGTTAGATGATTAGTTAAATGTTATGAAATCACAGATTAAGAACCTTATTAAGTAGTGTGTGACCTTGTGCAAATAGGGTGTTTCTGTTCTCATATCAGGACTTTGGAGTTTGCCTATGTTCTATTTGGTTATTCTAGGATTTCAAGGTTGTTGAAGAAAAATAGTATTTATTTTAGAAATGACTAAGTGTTCAAGTTAAACATAGTCAACTCACATTTACAACAGTTACAACACCCATTTATAATAATTGTTCATCATTCTACTTTTGTTGAAAGGGTCCTATGTTGTATTCTAAATGCATTTGAATGAAAAGAGTGGAGTCCCAAAGATTATAAAACCTTTTAAAATCCAAGTAAATACTGATGACCAAGAAAGCAGTGTTGAAGTAGAAAGTATATGTGGCTCAGATAGAAGATATCAGAAGGGGAAAAGCTGGTCATTGTCGGTGACCGCCCAGAGAGGTTAACAGTGAGGTGCTGACATAATTGCAGGGAGTGAGTCGTGTTTAACAAGAATGTGTAACTCTTGGGTTCCTTTGGCATGTGAGTGTAGAGCTGAATTCCAGATGGAAAAAAAGACTGAGGAGTATTAAATGATTAAAATAAAAGACACTTCACAACCTTCAGCTCCCTGTATTAGGATAGTCCCTAGACTCACTTGACTAACTTTGACTATGTAATTATTCTGAGGAGAGATGAAATCATCAATCCAGTGGCAGAATTCTCATTGTCCCAGGCCCCTGAATGGTGTTATTCAAAATTGGTGGCTGACATTTGTTGTGTGCTTTATGCTAGGCCCATTGCTAAATGCTTTATGTAGAACATTTCATTTATTCTCAAAACAACACTTGGAAATAGATATTATTTTACAGGTAAGGGCAGGTGAGAGAGTTACAGAAGTTAGTAACTTGCTAAAGTATTTCACAAATATGTGTTTTGGGTATGATATATTAAACACTCTGCAAAAAATCTGTGTTAGGAGTGGTTATTGCTCTATGACACATGTGAACATTGTTTAGCAGTTCAAGACAGGAAATGAAGAATGGTGTAAAATATAATAATGAATTCATTTGGAATTTGCTTGCCCTTTTGCATTGATTATAATAATTGTTTGAGCTGAATTTTCTTGGGATACCAGCTTTAGAATCAGACAGAGCTAAGTTGAAATATCAGCTTTGCCACTTGTTAACTGGGTACATTTCTAAATAGGTTATTTAAATGTATTGTTCCTCAGTTTTCTCATTTGGTCAATGGGCATAGTATTTTCTCCTGCACAAGTCTGTTATGAATACATCCATCTGCATTACTCATGGATTCCATATTTGTAAATTCACCTACTTTATACATTCTATTTGTAACCCCCAAATCAATACACATGATACTTCCACAGTTATTTGTAGATTTGTGTACAGCAGTAAAAATTTCAGTCACCTGACCACTTGGTACCAACTGAGGTTGAACAAGGTGACATTTTGCCTTCTTATTTCATTCCTTGTATTGTTAACAAGGGTCCTTTTCACTGTCCAGTTAATACCATGATTTTTGCATTTCTGCGCTTTTAATTGGTGGTTTTACTGTTTAAAATAGTACTGAAGTGCTGGCTAGTGATTTCAGTACAAGAAGGTTGGGCTGCACCCTGTGGAGAAAAATCGATGTGTTATATAAGCTTCATTCAAGTATGAATTGTGGTGCTCTTGGCCAGAAACTCAATGTTAATGAATCAACAATATATTAAATAAGATGTTTTAAAACCAAAACACACATAAAACAAGATTATGTATTTATCTGTTAATAAAGATATCGATCAGAGGTTTGCAGGAGCCTAACCCTCTGTTTTCCCTGGGAGCAATGGTTCGGGATTCACTGGTGTCCATAGCTTTATACAACTACTGGAGATAGAAAGGATTGACTGTAATAAATACTCAGTACCTCACTTTCAACTTTCTCAGTTCTCTTTCTGGTCTTAGACAAGGAAACACCCCTGAAAGAGCTGGGGATATTCTTAATTATTTCAACAGGGCAATGAACCCTGATATAACACAAACACAATCTTCTCCTTTTTAGCTTCTAGAGTCCCCTATAACAACTTGTCATAAAATAGTACTTGTTATTAAATGTTCAATTTTTGGACACTGAACTATACTTTCAAGATAACTTTATCAGAGAGTGAATATTTTCAGCTTAGCAGGTGGTATATTCTCTGTCACTGCTATTTGACTCTGCCATTATGGTATAAAATGAATATGTAAATGAATGGTTATGACTGTTTCAGTAAAAGTTCATTTACAAACTTAGGCAGGTGGCTGGATTTGGCTTGTGAGCTGTAGTGCACAGGTCCTTGATTTAGTGTAACATTAGCTCTTGGTTTATATTATCAGTTTACTAGAAGACTTACAAACTGTAGAAAGTAAAATAAAAAAATTCATAACTGCGCTTCTCTGTTGCTAGTACTGGTAGTGATAATAATTACATGTGGTGAGCATTTATTAAATGCTAGGCACTATGCTAACTACTTTGTATTTCATTTTCTCAGTATAGCTGTATGAGGCAATATTATGATTATCTCATTTTTCAGAGGTAAGAACTGAGGCCTGAACAAGTGAAGTAACTCACTCAAGGTCACAGACAAAAAGTAGTACAACCTGGTCCCTTATTTTGACCTCCTAGCCAGCATGCAATATTCTGTGCCTGACCTTTCCTTATTTTCTGATATTTTACTAATTTGGGGATGCCGATCTCAAAATTAGAAGTTCATTGTACAGCATCTCAAGCTTTTCTGAAAAAAATCTTATTGTAGTTATTTAGTGGTTAAATAGATGAATGTGGGTTTTAGCTCTTTTTTTTTTCAGTTTTTCAAAATTAGCATGTTTTTATTTTTTTGATAAGTTTCCAAATGTATTCTAAAAGGAGAACCAACCTAAATGTGAGGCTTTGCTGCTTTACTCTCTGGTGGGAGATTTGTTTTTATTCTCCGGATAATTCGAAGGTTTTATTTTGTTCTTGTTTCTATAATATCCTGATTAAAGGATTAGAAGCCCTTTGCTATGATTGAGTCAGTAATACCACGTTGAGTGCAGAGCCACGCACTCGGGGGACATAGATTTGCATTTATTGAATGAGTAATAACTGAGCAGCAGCATTGCCTTCTTTTCTGTAACCTTGTCAACCACAAGTCACATTGTCCATGATTTCTGGGCACAGTTCTCAGAATTAGCAAACTTGACATGAGTAATAAGATGTAGGTTCTGGAAATGACTAGGTTGGAGTGGTAAGTATTGAGAAAAAATGGCTCATGATTCTAGAGTGGAGATACTTGTTTACTTATTGCATCTACCTTTTATTTGGACTCAGTACTTGACAGCTACAATTACGAATCCAAAAATAATGATCCTTGTTTTTTGGAAGCTCAAAGACTCACATCAACTGATAAGCGGTATTCCTTTCTGTATTTATGTCTCTCTCTCTCTCTCTCTCTCTCTCTATATATATATATATATATATATATATATATATACATATCTATACATATATACACACACACACCATATATAAGTGTGTGTGTTTTTATATACACATACATATGTTGCTTTAATGGATGTATAATGAAAAGAGTATTGTAGGACACAGAGGGAGGCAAAACTGACTGCCTGGTTGCTTGGGGCAGGGAGGTCTGTTATAAAGAGGGTCATTTTTGAGTTAGGAATGAGAATTTTTCAAATAGAGTAAGTGGATTGGTCAGCATCTTTGAAGAAAGAAGACCACAGCAACAAGAAAGAGGATGAAATATTTTGGTAATGATATAAATTTTGTTATGCTTGGAAAAGGCTGAGGCAAAGGATGAGGCTGGTAAACAGGTTGGGGCCAGGTTCTAAAGTCAAGTAGTGGTAAGGGGGACTTTGGAAAGCTTTAATGAGATTGTGACATGAACAGAGTTTTATAAAAAGAATTCTGGTGAACTGTGAAAGGGAGGATATTGACAGGGAGTCTGGCGACTAATGGGTTGTACATTCTTCTGTCTCCTAGCTTTCTCCTGTGCTTCTGGAGAGTATCTAGAGATGAAGAACCAGGTGTGCAGTAAGTGTGGTGAAGGCACCTACTCCTTGGGCAGTGGCATCAAATTTGATGAATGGGATGAATTGCCGGCAGGATTTTCCAACGTTGCAACATTCATGGACACTGTGGTTGGCCCTTCCGACACCAGGCCAGACGGCTGTAACAAGTAAGAACCCGAAGGAACCTTTGGATCTTGATTGAACAATTGAGAAGGGTCTAGTTGCTCTTTTCTAAAAAGAAGTTGAGGATAATCTTGGTATTGATTAGGATTATAGGTAAACAAATGACAAAGAATCATATTTTTTGGACAGTCATTACCACTAATGTAGCTTAACCTTTATGAAGTTAAAATAATTGTTCTCAGGACATACTAGATGCCATATGCAAAAATGCAATAAAGCTATTATAAAAACAAATTAATTTTCTAATAATATATATATATATATAACTACACGTAAGCCAGTGGTATCTACAAACCCTTCTCTGATTTTAATGGATAATTTCAATTTTTTTCCTTTCCCTTTTGAAAGGAAGAATGTGTAGCCTTCATTTAGACACTTGATTATTTTCTTTAAGAGTGTGTGGGTTGAATATGTGAAATGGAAAGCTTGTTTGCTTAATTTCTAACTCTAATAGATTATTAGCTTTGCTTATGATGCTGATGGAGGAATGTGAAAGTATTTTGGAAAAAACAAAACAAAATGTTTATCTTTGGTCTGTAACCTTTCTATTCCCTTGCATTGACTCCATAACATTTCCTTTCCCAGGGCCATGTTATTAAGCTTTAGGACTCTGACTACCTTCTGACAAGGAACTCACACATTTTTTCCATGAGCTAAGGATGCTGGAACTTATTAGCTGTGCTAATAGATATGTTCCCTGCCTGCTTCCCTCTTTCCCCTCATTTTTATATAGATTGGATGTTCAGCTAGTATTATTGTCTCAGCCTATAAAATTCCCTTTATTATTATTTACAGATTTGCTGCTCAAAAATTCTATCAGCTTTTATTTACCTAAAGTCTTTATTTATTTTGAGTTTGGCCTCATTTTTGAAGAATATTTTTTGGACATAGGATTTATGCACTGCGTTTATCTTTTATTTCATGTTGACTATATTTGTAAGAGCTGTCTTAATTACTTGTCTGTTTCTTTGGAATGTCTTTTTTCTCAATTAAGGGTCAGATTCTCTCATTTCCTTGCCAGTCTAGTAAATTTTATTTGATCCTGAGCATTAGGAATGCAAATATTAAGATGTAGGGAAAGTAGATTGTTTTTTTCACTTAAAGGGTGTTGAATTTTGTTCTGGCAGGCAGTTTACTGGAAGAAGACCTTCATCTCATCAGGTCTGATTTTATTATTTTTCAGGGTGGCTCTGTAACGGTTTCACACTTAGTTCTAGGTTGTTACCTTTACTCTAGGGCCAGAGTTGGCAAAACTAGGCTGGTGAGCCCTTCCTCTGTTTCTGCAAATTCAGTTGTATTGGAACACAGTGGCACCGTTATTTATGTATTGTCTATGGCTGCTTTGGAGCTATAGTGGCAGAGTTAATTACTACAAGAGATAGATTGCATGCCAAAAGTATTTATTCTCCAGCCCTTTAGGAAAAAGTTTGTTGACACCTGCTGTAGGCTGTGGCCTTTATAAGGTGTGGCAATTCTGGAATTTTAAGTGTCTAGTCGGTTATCAAGTTTTTTCCTCTCTGGCTGGATTTGAGCTCCAACGACTCCCAGTAAAGTGACCTTTCTAATTATGCCTCAGCTTTGCGGTAGTTATTCGGCCTCCATACTCATTCCAGCCCCAAGCCCAGCACCTACAGAGAAACTCTACGGACTTCTACAGCCATGGTGTTCTCTGATTCTCATGCCTATCAATTCCAGTGTTTTCAGCTGCTCCAAGCACTCATTTCTGCTCTTCAGCTCAGTGAGACCCCTGTGCTTTGCTTGGGTGCCTTCTCCTGGGGTCACAGTTTGGAAAGTGTCCTGAGGAACAGCACTCTTTTTTTGCTGTCAGTGCCTGAAAATGGCTCATGCATTTCATTCAGTTTAGTAGACAGTTAAAGAGAAAGGGCAAATCCAGTAGCGGTCAGTCAGGTGGGGATGTGGAGGTCTTAGTCTTTTATTTAGATTATTTTTCTGGTAGAAAAAAGGAAAGAATCTGCCAAAAATCTCACTCTTATTATCTAGGTCAAAAGTTAGATCTGAAGAGAAGTATAAGTTGTATTATCATGCAGTTTGGTTGGAATTTTTTTTTGCCCCAAAATTTGACACGTAACTCATTATTAGGTTAATTCTAAGTATTAACTTATGGTTAGATTTACAACCCAAATTTTGTTCACCAGTGTATTTTCTTAATTTTTCATCTTGTTTTTTAGATAAAAACTCCAGACTTTTAATGCTATGAAATTGCGATCTATATTTTATTTAAGTTTTCTTTTCTTTTATGTAATTGTAATTTTTCCATTACCATTTAGTCCTCTATACCCCCCTACCCTAATCACCACACTGTTGTCCATGTCCATGAGTCCTTTTCCCTTTTTGTTCAGTCCCTCCACCCCCTACCTTCCTCCTCCCCTTAGCTGTTATCCTGCTATCTATTTAGGTTCATTTTAAATGAGCTTTTTCTAGAACAATTTCTTCTCTCATATCAATGAGCCTCTTTCCCCCTACTGCTGTGTTTGTGTTAATACATAAAATTTCAGATGTTATTTGAGAGAACAGTTGCACCCAAGACTAGTAGAATTAGTGATTATCTCTTTAGTGATCAAATTTTTTGTGAAAGATAGCTGTTTCATAGCAAATTGATTTTACCAAGATTTAGGAAGTCATGTGCTATATGGAAATGGATCTTTTCCCATAATGGTGTTGGCTTTGGAGTTTGAGGACAGCTTCTCTGGTCTTCCCTGCTGTGCCGTGCTGATGGAACTACTTTTGAATCTGAATTACGTAACTTGTAAACAGAAGAGGTTTCCGAATGCTGACGTAAAATGCCTCTCGGTTTTGTTTCTGCAGCTCTTCTTGGATCCCCCGTGGGAATTACATAGAGTCAAACCGTGATGACTGCACCGTGTCTCTGATCTACGCTGTGCACCTTAAGAAGTCAGGTTACGTCTTCTTTGAGTACCAGTACGTCGACAACAACATCTTCTTTGAGTTCTTTGTAAGGCCTTTTATATTCTGAAGTTTACTTTTTAAGGGACATTCATGTAAATTTACCTTAATCCGTTGTTTCCATCACACTTTATGCCTCCTCAGTTTTGTGTGTGTGTGTTAACCAAAATTTTTGATACCGAAAAGAAGCTTTACTTTTTTCTATAATATTTTATTTTCTGGTGAATCATACCTCTTTGCCTCTGAGCACTTGCCTTGTAGATTAACACTCATTTAACTTTTGGTTATGATGATTAGCTACCCATTTGGTGTAGACATTTTATGTGACAGATATTTTCCTTAAGGCTCCTTTACAATTGTGGTTTTTGTAGCTACAGATGCTATTTTGTTAAAAGTGTCTTTGCCAATGTTAGTTTTGTTTAAAATGGTTCTTTTTCCTCTCTGCAGTTTCAAATATTTGAATTATTTACGTGTAGTCATGGGCAATAGTGCAGAGACAGAAGTGGATGTATGTTTCTGATCCTGTCAGTTCTGCACCATCTGAAGGAATACTGGATGGGACCGTTGATGTCTCTGGCAAGAGATTAAATAGCATTATAGAATACAGGATAAAATAGCAGTCTAACAGAATTGGCTGTTATCTTTCAAGTCACTTAACTATTTTACATAGACTGTAGCTAATGTATCAAATAAATATTTGTCATGGCAGTGACTGAAATGTTTGAGAAAATGTTTTCAGATAGACCTTGTATATATAACAAAGTGTGTGCTGTGCATATAACTGGCAAAATATCTTGTCAAATCCTTCTGTGGTACAGATTTTAGGAGGAAGTGTTCTAGCAATTCTAAAGCAAATATATATTGGTCTCGATAGTGGAAAATTTTTTAAAAAATATTTATTTATTTATCTTTAGAGGGGAAGGAGAGAGGGAGAGAAACATCAATGTATGGTTGCCTCTAGTGCATCCCCTGCTGGGAACTGGCCTGCAACCCATCGATAGTGGAAATTTCTAAATCAGAAATTTGTAAGAGAAAGTGTGAACCTTAGATTTGAAGTCTGGAGGTTCTGGCCCTAGTCCCGTCTCTGCAAGTGCTAGCTGTGGGTTATTGAGCAACTAAGTTAACTTCTCAGCCCTCAGCATTCCCTTTTGTAAAGTGGATTGTGTGACCAGACCTTTAAAGGAGCCCTCCGAGCTCTCATATCCTTTGATGAGTTTAAGACGTTAAGCAACATTTAAACGGATGTACTTTTTAAGCTGCATTTTGTTTGCAAAACACTTATTCAGAGTGAAGTTGCTACCTATTTGATGGAACAGTTTTGCAATATTAGTAAAACTAAAATAAAGTTAAGAAGCAAGGTAACTATATAATTGTTTGAATAAGCGGTTGGTTTTGTGCTGTCCGGTGAGTGCTTTGAGAGCTGTCAGTAAAGGTGTTTCAGGGGCATGGAGTTTCATTACTTTCTTGCAATAATGCCCTTGTTCTTCTGGCTATAGACTGAAAATGTATGGTAAGTTCCCGGTCCTTCTTTTACTGATATTTCAGCTTCATAGGTTGTGATTTTTTGATTCAAAGGGACAGGAGCTCATGCTCACTCTGCCAAGGGTTAATGGAAACACAATGTCTGAGGACCAAAAGATGCAGTAGTTCCTGTGGACATTACAAAATTTAAAACAATAAAGTGTTTAATCTTAGAATGGTGTGGGACTTTCATTCATCTCCGCCCCCCCCTTATTAAATGGTGGGACTGAAACCTAGAAAGAGTGAGTGAATGGAGTGAGGTTACACCATTGCTAGTCACTTTGAGAATGAGTAATGGAACTCAGGTCTCTAGAATGCCGGGAGAAAGAAGGTTGTGATGACACATGATGTCTGATTTTGACTGAAAAAAAGCTGTCAGCTTATCCAAACACTGACCTCCAAAGGTCTATGCTGGGTCCATATCTGTTTTAAAATGGCTTAACACTTACATGAAAATAGCCATTAGGCTTATACTATAAATAAAATAGTTAAATTCAATTAAAGCCAATACCCTCAGTAGTGGAAATTCTTTGGTATTTGCATGGTAAAGGGTCTATTTTCTAGTTAGTAAGTCTTTAGGAAATTTCTCAGATGGAAATATGTTCATGCTCTTTGCAAAGTGGTCAAGAGGGTGAATGAAGTAGCAAAATGATTTAGAAAGAACATAATAGACATGTGAGTGAAAGTAGCATAGGTGAAGAGAACGTATTTTAACCCTACTCTGTTGCTGACTATTGTGCAATATTATTCTAAAGATGGCCTAACTTTTGATGTTCCCATCTTCTTTGTAGACCTGGAAGAGTGGGTTCTCAAATCTCAGGCATTTTGGGAGAATTTTTTGGAAAGCACAGAGTGTTTTGTGCTAAATGTATTAGCTGTACCCTTTTGACTTGATGTGGCAAATCATTAGTGTTTACCCTCAAATAAAAATTTGGAACTTTGACTGTAGTCACAGACACATACATTTGGACTAAGTACTTGGGAACGGAAACAAACAAACAAAAACCCTTTATTTATTAACTTAAGATTTTACTGCCCCAAATATTGTAAAAAAATTAACTTAGTTTTTATACCATTGGGCCTGCATGGGGAATGCAAGCTTTTAAAACAATTTGGTAAGATTTTTGTAACTACTGTTTCTCTTTAAGTGGATGTTCAGTATTAACTGCTTGCTCCTTCTTTCCCTTATCCAGCCCCCTCCTTACTTCTCAACGAGTTAGCCTTTTTGTAAAAATAATGAGAGTGGTTTACCTACAACCTCTCCCTCATATGCAGTTG
Source organism: Artibeus jamaicensis (assembly GCF_021234435.1). Classification (NCBI taxonomy): domain Eukaryota; kingdom Metazoa; phylum Chordata; class Mammalia; order Chiroptera; family Phyllostomidae; genus Artibeus; species Artibeus jamaicensis. The sequence continues at coordinate 5,395,090 of NW_026521972.1, read as the reverse complement.
TCACTTAGACTTTGGAGGCTAGGATGTGCTTTCCTGTAGAGAGGTACTCATGGGCATTGGTTAATGTACGTGTTGAAAGAAGCTCCTGCAGCCTGTCCTGTGCTGAGTACACAGTTAATACAGCCATCATTCATGAGCCGTTGTGTTGGCCCCACAGATTCAGAACGATCAGTGCCAGGAGATGGACACCACTGCAGACAAGTGGGTCAAGCTCACCGACGGCGGCGAGTGGGGCTCTCATTCTGTAAGTCTCCCTTTGTTCTCTCTGCCACCAACTCTGTTTTTTACCTTCCTTTTCCAACCTTTCTAAAAAGTTTCCTTTAACAGCAAAATTTAAAAAAAGGTGTCACAATTGTTTATTAATTTAGACAATTCCAGAGAAGAAGTTTTATGGATTCAGTCTCTAGGTAAATTTTCTTACCTTTCTCTGTCTCCTTAGGCTCTTTCATTTCTCTCTCCCATCATACTCCAACTTTTCTCCTTTCCAAAGGGGTATTAACAAGAAACGAGGCTAATCAAATGAATATACAAAACCTCTGAGTATGTAAGCTTACAGATGCTCCTGTAATGGGAGAGAAAATCAATGGCTCTTGGTGTTAGAAGGACCCTTGCGTTCCTTTCATCTAGCTTTCTCTGCAGTCTCCACAATATGTGACTTTTCAACAAGTTCTTTTTGTTGGAGACTGTGCTGACCCTGCTGTTGGGTGGCTCTGATGACCACAAAATTCACCCCTGTTTGGAACCTAAACCTTCTTCCTATCTGTTTGCCACTGATTGGTCAAAGTTTCATGCCCTCTGAAAAATGCCTTCATATTGAGTAAAGTAACTGCCTAGTTCTCCACACATAACTGAATGCTTGAATGCAAATATCAGGTAACACAGTCAGTGTATCTGTTAGAATTTGAGGCACTTCCTTTAGAGTGAGACATGTATTTAAAATCCAACTCTGGCTTGTAGTAGCTGTGTTTCTTTAGGAAATTGGTTAATCTCTTTGAATCTGGGTGTTTATTTTCCCCATGGAAGAAATAGGACCATTCTTGCAGAGTTAAATAATGTATGGGAAAGGCCTGTGCAGTGTCCGCAATGTACACTGAGCTCTATTTCAATGAGTGAAGATCCATCCTTGCTTTTGTGTAGTAGCAGGTGCCCCATCTTGGAGTGAGTGATTGGTACACAGTGTGCCTTTCTGAGTGTTTTTTGATCGGTATGCCTGGAAGTGACATTAGTACCACTTAAGATCTATTTGCCTAACCATTCAGTCACTTGGGCTTTGAAGGTACAAATAATCCTTGGCAACAAATATGCTTTCTTCCCTTATAAAGACTTCATACAAGACAGAAGTACTTAATGCATTACTTCTCTGAATCTCTGGCAAGGTGAAGTGGTTGGATGTGTCTTAGGTTTACACGGCTTGAAATTGGCCAGCTAGAGACTGCCCCAGGGAATGAGGGTGGGAGATGAGAAAGCAAGGCACCCTTCAAATTAGTTTGCTTGCCTGAATCAGCATGAAATTTCTCAGAAAGGTAGTTTGATTTATAATTAGAAAAATGCCCCAGTGGCAAAGAAAGAGATAGTAGACATAGTATCATTTAAGTTCTAAAGTCATAGAGTTAAATTGGGTTATTCTTTTTGGCGGAATTATTTTTTATTTTATTTTATTTTTTTATTTTATTTTATTAATTGTTGTTCAAGTACAGTTTTCTATTTCTCCCATCTCAGCCCCCCCCACCAGTGCTCCCCACCTCCCTCCCATTTCCACCCCTGTTAGTTTTTGTCCATGTGTACTTTTATACTTGTTCCTGTAAACCCTTCCCTTTTCCCCTGAAATTCCCTCTGGTCACTGTCCCCCTGTTCTGTATTTCAGTGTCTTTGGTTATATTTTGCTTGCGTGTTTGTTTTGTTCTTTAGATTCTTGTTACAGGTGAGATCATATGGTATTTGTTTTTCACCTCCTGGCTTATTTCACTCAGCATAATGCTTTCCAGTTCCATCCATGCTGTTGCAAAGGGTAGGAGCTCCTTCTTTCCTCTGCTGCATAGAATTTCATTGTGTAAATGTACTATAGTTTTTGGATCCATTCATTTACTGATGGGCACCTAGGTTGCTTCCAAATCTTGCCTATTGTAAATTGTGCTGCTATGAACATTGGGGTGCATAGGTTCTTTTGGATTGGTGTTTCAGGGTTTTTGGATATAATCCTAGCAGTGGAATTGCTGGGTAAAAAGGCATATCCATTTTTAGTTTTCTGAGAAAATTCCATACTGTTTTCCATAGTGGTTGTACCAGTCTGCAATCCCACCAACAGTGAACTTGCATCCTCTTTTCTCCACAACCTCCCCAACATTTGTTGTTTGTTTCTTTGTTTATGATAGCCATTCTGACCGGTGTAAAGTGGTATCTCATTGTGGTTTTAATTTGCATCTCTCTGATAGCTAGCAATATCGAGCATCTTTTCATGTGTCTCTGGATCCTCTGTATGTCCTCCTGGGAGAAGTGTCTCTTCAATTCCTTTGCCCACTTTTTAATTGGGTCACTTGTCTTCTTAGAGTGGAGTTGTGTAAGTTTTTTGTATATTTTGGAGATTAAACCCTTGTCTGAGGTATCATTGGCAACTATGTTTTCCCATATGGTTCGTTCTCTTTTTATTTTAATACTATTTTCTTTAGCTGTGCAGAAGCTTTTTATTTTGATAAGATCCCATTTGTTTATTCTTTCTTTTATGTCCCTTCCTCTAGGGGACATATCAGTAAAAATGTTGCTGTGTGAAATATCTGAGATTTTCTTGCCAATGTTCTCCTCTAGGACTTTAATGGTGTTATAGTTTATATTTAAGTCTTTTATCCACCTTGATTTTATTTTTGTGTATGGTGTAAATTGGTTCTCGAGTTTCATTTTTTTTTGCATGTAGCTGTCCAGTTCTCCCAACACCGTTTGTTGAAGAGGCTATTTTTACTTCATTTTATGTTACTGCCCCTTTGTTGAATATTAATTGACTGTAGAGATGTGTTTATTTTGGGGCTCTCTGTTCTGTTCCATTGGTCCATGTGCCTGTTTTTATGCCAATACCAGGCTGTTTTGATTACAGTGGCCTTATAATACAGTTTGGTATCAGGTATTGTGATCCCTCCTACTTTGCTCTTCTTTCTCAAAAGTGCAGCTGGTATTTGGGGTCATTCATGATTCCATGTAAATTTTTGAAATGTTTGTTCTACGTCTGTGAAATATGCCATTGGTATTTTAATAGGTATTGCATTGAATCTGTAAATTGCTTTGGGTAGTATGGACATTTTGATGATGTTAATTCTTCCAATCCATGAACACGGTATATATTTCCATTTGTTTGTGTCTTCCTTGATTTCTTTCTTCAGTGTTGTGTTTTCTGCATACAGGTCTTTTACCTCTTTGGTTAGGTTTATTACTAGGTATTTTATTTTTCTTTTTGCTGTATCAAATGGGATTTTTTTCTTTATTTCTGCTTCTGCTGTTTCATTGTTGGTATACAAAATTGCCTTTCATTTCTGGTTATTGACTTTGTATCCTGCTGTTTTGCCAAATTTATTTATTAGGTCGAGCAGTTTTTGGGTAGAGTCTATAGGATTTTCCATGTACCCTATCATGTCATCTGCAAACAGTGACAGTTTTATTTCCTCCTTTCTAGTTTGGATGCCTTTTATTTCCTTTTCTTGTTTGATTGCTATGTCTAAAACTTCCAATATTATATTGAATAGAAGTGGTGAAAGTGGACAACCTTGTCTTGTTCCTGATCTTAGTGGAAAAGCTTTTAGTTTTTTCCCATTGAGTATGATGTTGGCTGTAGGTCTCTCATATATGGCCTTTATTATGTTGAGGAATGCTCCCTCTATTCTCAGTTTGCTGAGTGTTTTTTATCAAGAATGGGTGCTGTATCTTATCAAATTCTTTTTCCACATGTATGGGTATGATCATGTGATTTTTGTGTTTGCTTTTGTTTATGTGATATATTACATTTCCTGATTTGCGAATATTGTAACATCCTTGCATCCCTGGGATGAATCCCACTTGGTCATGGTTTATGATGTTTTAATGTATTGCTGGATGTTGTTTGCCAATATTTTGTTGAGGATTTTAGTGTCTATGTTCATCAGCAGTATTGGCCTGAAGTTTTCTTTCTTTGTTGTGTCTTTATCTGGTTTTGGAATTAGGATGATGCTGGCTTCATAAAAAGAGTTTGGAGTCTTCCATATTTTTAGATTTTTTTGAATAGTCTGTGAAGGACAGGGTTAGCTCTTCCTTAAATGCTTTGTAGAATTCTCCTGTGAAACCATCTGGTCCAGGTCTTTTGTGTGTCGGGAGTTTTTTGATTACTGCTTCAGTTTCATCTGCTGTTATTGGTCTGTTCAGGCTTTCTGCTTCTGCTTCATTGAGTTTTAGAGGATTGTATTTTTCTAAAAATTTGTCCATTTCACCTAGGTTTTCAAGTTTCTTGGCATACAGTTCTTCACAGTAATTTCTTAGAATCCTTTGTATTTCTGTGGTGTCAGTTGTAATCTCTCCTCTTTCATGTCTGTTTGTGTTTATTTGGGCCCTCTCTTTTCTTCATGAGCCTGCTTAAAGGATTGTTGATTTTGTTTATCTTTTCAAAAAACCAGCTCCTAGATGCATTGATCCTTAGAATTGTGCTTTTCATCTGTATGTCATTTAATTCTGCTCTGATATTGGTTATTTCTTTCCTTCTACTTGCTCTGGGCTGTCTTTGTTGTTGTTCCTTGAGTTCTTATAGGTGTAGAGTTAGGTTGTTTGTTTGAAATGTTTCTCTGTTTTTTAGGTAGATCTGTATTGCTATGAACTTCCCTCTCAGGACTGCCTTTGCTGTGTCCCATAAATTTTGAGTTGTTGCAAGTTCATTTTCACTTGCTTCCAGAAACGTTTCGATTTCTCCCCTAATTTCATTCTTGACCCATGCATTGTTTAACAGCATGCTATTAAATCTCCATGATTTTGAGTGTTTGATTTTTTCCCCTTGGGGTTGGTTTCTAGTATCAGTCCCTTGTGGTCTGATACAAGAAAATGCTTGGTATAATTTCAGTTTTCTTGAATTTGTTGAGGCTCGTTTTGTGTCCTATCATGTGGTCTATGAAAATTTTCCATGTGCATTTGAAAAGAATGTGTATTTAGGTTCTTTGGCATAAAGGGCTCTCTATATATCAGTTAAGTCCATTTCATCTAGGGCATTGTTAGTTCAATGCCACAATATCTTTGTTGATATTTCGTTTGGAAGATCCGTCCATTTGTGATAGTGGGGTGTTAAAATCCCCTACTGTAATTGTGTTGCTGTCAATATCTTTCTTGAAGTCCTCTAAGATTTTCTTTGTATATTTGGGTGTTCCTATGTTGGGTGCATATATATTTACAATGTTGATGTCTTCTTGGTGGATTCTTCCCTTGAGTATTATGAAGTGACCTTCCAAGTCTCTCTTTATGGCCCTCTTGTGAAGTCTGTTTTGTCTGATGTAAGTATTGCTACCCCAGCTTTTTTTTTCCTGGCCATTTGCTTGGAAAATTTGTTTCCAGCCCTTCACTTTTAGTCTGTGTAGGCATTTTGTCCTGAGGTGGGTCTCTTGTAGGCAGCAAATGTGTGGGTCATGCTTTTTTATCCATGCAGCTATTCTGTGTCTTTTAATTGGAGCATTTAATCCATGTATGTTTAAGGTTATTATTGATAGGTTCTTAAACATTGCCATTTTTGTACTTGTGTTCTTCCCTGTCTCTCTCTTTTTCTGCCTTTCCTTAGAGCAGTCCCTTTAGCATCTATTGCCGAGCTGGTTTGGTGGAGGTGTATTCTTTTAGACATCTTTTGTCTTGGAAGCTCTTTATTTGGCCTTCTATCTTGATTGAGAGCCTTGCTGGATAAAGTAGCCTTGGTTGCAGGCCTCTGGTTCTCATTACTTGGAATATTTCTTGCCGTGCTCTTCTTGCTTCAAGCGTTTCCATCGCAAAGTCAGTAGCTAACCTTATTGGGGCTCCCTTTGTATGTTACTTACTGTTTCTCCTTTGCTGCCTTTAAGATTATCTCTTTGTCTTGGAATTTTGCCATTTTAATGATGATGTGCCTTGAAGTGGGCCTCTTTGGGTTCCTCTTGATTCCTCTTTGAGTTCCTGGGACTCTCTGTGTTTCCTGGATCTGTGTGACTTGTTCTCTCATCAAATTAGGGAAGTTTTCCATCATTACTTTTTCAAACAGGTTTTCTATCTCTTTTTCTTCTTTTTCTCCTTCTGGTATCCCTATTATATAGATATTATTACATTTCATATTGTCTTGCATTTCTCTTAATCCCTCTTCATTCTTTCTGAGCCTCTTTTCTTTTTCTTGCTCTTTTTGGGTGTTTTTTCTACTTTATTTTCTAGCTCGCTGATCTGATCTTCTGCTTCATTGATCCTGCTTTTGATTCCTTGTACTGTGTTCTTCAGTTCAGAAATTGTATTCTTCATTTCCTCTTGGCCCTTGTTTTTTTTTTAAATTTTATTTAGTTATTTTTCAAGTACAGTTTTTTGTCTATTTCTCCCATCCCACCTTCCCCCACCTCTTGCTCCCCACCTTCCTCCCATTTCCACCCCCTTAGTTCTTGTCCCTGCGTCCTTCCTATTTGTTCCTCCAAATCCCTCACTCTTTTTCCCCTTAAATTCCCTTCCCTCTCCCCTCTGGTCACTGTCCCCTTGTTCTCTACTTCAGTGTCTTTGTTTGTTTTCTGCTTGCTTGTTTGTTTTGTTGTTTAGCTTCCTGTTAAAGGTGAGATCATATGGTATTTGTCTTTCAACCCCTGGCCTATTTCCCTCAGCATAGTGCTTTCCAGTTCCATCCATGTTGTTGCAAAGGGTAGTAGCTCCTTCTTTCTCTCTGCTGCATAGAATTCCATTGTGTATATGTACCACAATTTTTGGATCCATTCATTTACTGATGGGCACCTAGGTTGCTTCCAAGTCTTGCCTATTGTAAATTGTGCTGCTATGAACATTGTGGTGCATAGGTTCTTTGAAATTGATGTTTTAGGATTCTTAGGATATAATCCTAGCAGTGGAATTGCTGGGTCAAAAGGCAGGTCGATTTTTATTTTTCTGAGAAAATTCCATACTGTTTTCCATAATGGTTGTACCAGTCTGCAATCCCATCAACAGTGAACTAAGGACCCCTTTTCCCCACAACCTCTCCAACATTTGTTTGTTGCTTTGTTTATGATAGTCTTGGCCCTTGTTGATAGTTTCTATTTTTTAATGTTGATATAGTTTTTAGTGAACTCATTGTACTTTCCTTGTAGTTTCTGGTAGCTTATTGTAAGGTCATTGAACTTCCTGATAACCAGTGCTTTGAATTCAATGTCTGATAGTTGAGTTTCCTCTATTTTATTTAGCATTCTTTCTGAGACTTTATGCTTTCCTTTCATTTGAGGATTGTTTCTTTGTCTACCCATTCTTTGTGAGACTCTTCTTGTTATCTTCAGCTTCTTAAATTGATTTGTTCTGGCTCCCTGGGTTTATGGTGTGAAGTTCTGTGGTAGAATACCTATTAGATTCAGTGGTGTAGTCTCCTTGATCTCCCGAGCTCACTGGTCTTCAGCTGTCCTTTAAGTTGGCTCTGTGTTTGTCTTTAAGTTTTGATTGTTTTCTTTTGTGGGTCCTTCCTACCAGTTGGTTAACTAATGGTCACTCTGTCCACCATCTCTTGTAATTTGTTGTTCTGGTGAGGGCAGGTTGTGTTGAAGCTAGTTCTTCTATGTGCACAAGGTTTTGAAAATTCTCTTTTGCTCTTGTTCAGTTATTTGTACTGGGTAGTTTCTCCACTATCTAGTTGTATTTCCAGGTAGGTCTTGGAGGAGTTGAGGTTTGTGTGGTTTCCCCTTCCTCCTTCACCATCTTCTATTGTTATCTGTTAGTGGTCCCTTTGTTGTTGGGTTTCCCCTTCCAGTGGGTATCCTGGTGTTCACCACTTCCACCTACTCTTTTCTGTGATCAGTTGGAGGGGAAGGCAAAATGGTTTATGACATCAAGAGCATATTCTATGATATTTACAGTAGCAGCCGGTAGAGAAGAGATAGGAGATCCTTTGGCTATGTATAGTGTTAACTGTGACCTTCAACCCAACTAGCCACTTTTAAGAAAAATAGAAAAAAAGATAAGAATATTGTTGGGGAGGAAGGATTGTGAGTTGGATCTAGAAAGCAGTTGGGGTTGTGGAAGGTCAGATTCTGAGGTAAGGTGGGAGTAAAGAGTAGTAAATAGGTGTAGTGTGTGAGAAAATAGAGTTAACTGCTACAGTAATAGAGTTCAGGAAACTGTGAAGTGGGTTAGGATCTGGAAGGCGTGTTGTATTTACAATTGTATGGAACTGCTATTATTTACATAATATTAGAGCAACAATCATATGACAGAATCTATGTGATCTGGATAACATGAATAAGGGGTATAGAACTTTGAGTAATGTGCTAGAGGAACACAAGTGACGTGAAGGATAGTAAGTTAGCAATACCCCGTGGAAGACAGAACAGGGGAAACCTGTCAAATGATACAATATAACCAGCCAAGCAAAGAAGACTATAGAGAAAGAAGAGGAATACAAAAACACTAGTAAAATAAAAGATTTAAGAATAATGAAAAAATAATACAAATATGCAGTAACTTGTAGTTTCTCTGCAATAGTAAAGTGAAAATTGTCTCACTGTCTCAACTGTTGGGATGCCCTGTCTTTGGGTCCAACTCTGGTCCTCTCACAGTTCTAAGTTTTTTTGTCTTACTTGTGGGTATTAAAAAAAAAGGCAGGAGGAAGGAGAAAGAATAAATAATATTGGAAAGAAAGGAGGAAGGAATGAAACAAGAAAGAAGAAAAGAGAAGAAAAAGGTATTGAAAGATAAAACAATAATAAAAAATTAAAAAATAAAAGATTATTCAAACAAACAAACAAAAAAACCCAAACACCTTTTGTTGTTTTCAAACTGGCTAAACTGGTTTTTCTGGTCTTGCTGGCTACAGCAGGCTGAGGGGTGATTGCTGTGGCCTTTCTCCCTTCCTGATGTGTACTCAGCCAGTCTTGTGAGCACTCTCCCATGAGCTAGTCTGGTGCCTCTCCCCAGCTCCCTATGTGGGGGATCCAGGTCTTCTTTAGAGCACTCTTTCCCTGGGGGTCTTTGCTGTGGGCTGGGGTGTGGGTGTGCCCGCCCAGACAGGTTGCCTTGGTCCAGCAGGTTTGGGTGTGATCCCTCCCCAGTGCTATGAGGGAATGCAGGGCCTTCCGCCTAACCTCGGGATGGCTGCTGCCTGGCTGGGTGGGGAGTAGGCCAAGCGGCTGTTGCAGGAGAATTCCCCAAACAGATTTTCTTTTTGAGAAATCCCTCCTACTCAAGTATGCCACTCAGTACAGCCCAATTCTCCAGCCAGACTGGTGACTATCAGGGTCTGTGCGCGTCACTTTGGGGCTCTCAAGTCTCCCAAGGCAGGCGACCACAGACTGCAGGTGGTCACGGCCCTTTTGCATTTGCCTCTTTGTCCTTATTCCCCTCTTTGCAGCTTCAAGCAACCGGGTCTCTCCTGGTGCTGCTCAAACCCTGCTTGGCTGGAGAGGGAGCAGTTGACTGGGCTCTCTCCCAAGGACTCTGTGGCAGGCCCGCCTCTCCCAAGAAGTCTGTGGTAGACCCAGCACTTGGCGCTGGGCTGAGGCCACAGCCACCCTTGTCCCTGTGATGGTCCCTGGGACCTTATTGTCCTGCAGCAGTCTCCTTACCATCTGGTTTTTCAGTGTCCACTACAATTTGTGGTCTCTTATTTTCGTATATGCTGGGGTACTGTTGGCTGTTTGCTCTGTTCCTCCGTAGATTGGTCAGGTTTTTTCTAAATTGGGTTATTCTATAAAAACAATTCTATTTTCTGTTGTTGCAGTTGTAGTATTGTTTATTAAATACATTAAAAAAGAAGCAAACCCTTTCTGTTGTTCTTTGTTCTCAGCACTGAAATCTACTTATGAATAGTAGCATCCAATACATATGTAATTGGGCTGAATGCCTTTTACTCTCTAAAATGAGTCCATTTTAAATATAAACCAAGATTTCATGCAGATGGTTTGAAAATCACTTTATCTTTAGACTTGAGAAATTTCCTTTCCTTCTTTATTACTCTATTTCTTGGATTCACAAAGTTTTTTTTAAGATAATTTGAACTTCAGCAGAGCTTAGGTCTAAATTAACAGTGGACTTATATTTGTGGGTTCCAAATTAATGGTGTTTTACTGTAATGCAAAGAAAACTGTGTCAGAGATTAGCTTTCAGGTATGGTTGGATATAGCATGGCTTGTCTGACCTGAGTGTCTTGTGTTTTTCCTTCCAGGTAATGCTAAAATCTGGCACAAACATATTATACTGGAGAACTACCGGCATCCTGATGGGTTCTAAGGCAGTCAAACCAGTTTTGGTAAAAAATATCACAATTGAAGGTATTTCCCAGTGATCTGTTTTAGTAGTCGGCTATCACGTTTTATATTGAGTTAAAATATCGATTGCATTTTTGGTTTGGCTGGCTCAAGGGTTTATGGGACAGGAACTAATATGTTAGGTATCATATAGGCCTCGAGGTCCTGGTTTTATTCTTGGCAAGTTGACTGGCTTTTTGTTTTTGTTTTGTTTTGTGCCCTGAAACTGAATTATTTAGTCTAGGTGAAAGGTAAACATGATGACAATTTTAAGTGTCTTTAAATAAAAGAAAAACATCTTAGTTAATAAGAGCCTGTTATTCATTTGTGCTAGTTGCTGAGTTTACTCAGGTTGCTGCTATATCCATAAAAATGGCAACAGAATAAACATCATGGCCTGTCTGCTAAATCTCTTGTGCTTCTTTTGAACCAGCTGGGCCTTTGGGGCCCAGGAGAGTGGCCAGTAAACCCCGGCATTGTTAAGTCTCAGGGCTACTTCTAATTAAAGTAGTGATTCTTCTTTATTAAAGTTTGGCTGGTATTTTAATATTTTAAAGTTGTACTTATTCTTGGGATGCTCACTATTAATAATTAGTCATAGTGACATCTTCTGGCAAAATCTGGAATTACAAACCAGGAGAAAAGTCAAGCCCTTCTTAGGGCTTCTTGAGTCTTGTCTGTGACTTAGTGAGCAGATGATAAAGAGGAAACAAACAGGTGGCTGCAGAGATTAGAGAAAATGGTAGCTTATAGAGTAGGAGGGGACCTTAGAGTTAGTCCACTCGTAAATTCATGGAGTCGTCTTTTGACAACTGAGTTTATGCAGTTTACTATACCTCTAAGAATTGTCAATCTCTTGTTTGTTTAAGTGTTTGCTTTTCTTAGTGTGTTTTATTCAGTGTCTAGCCCAGTTCCTTGCATGCAGGAAACACTTTCTTGGTGAAGTGAGATAAAGGATTTGGGCAGAGCTTACTGTCAGTAACTCTCTCTCACTTCTGGTAGAAGCTGCAAAAAGGTGCTGATTTGCTTGCTGTTGTTGGGTCCTTGCTCCCACCCTCTGTCATTGCCCTGCAGGGGTGGCCTACACATCAGAGTGCTTTCCGTGCAAGCCAGGCACCTTCAGCAACAAACCAGGGTCATTCAACTGCCAAGTGTGTCCCAGGAACACCTACTCTGAGAAGGGAGCCAAAGAATGCATAAAGTGTGCAGAGGACTCCCAATTTTCAGGTGGGTCTAGTCTCCGCCAGCTTATGCTCTTCATTCTTTTCTTTTTAAATTTCCATTTGTCAGCGTATAGTCATAAGCCAGAAGTCACACATAAGTAGGACAGGAACAATGGGGCGGACAGACACCGAAGTGCTGAAGTGAGTCAGCATTGAATGGATAAAAACGACTTCTTCTGTCCTTTTCTGCATGACTTCCCCTTTTGTCTGTAATTTTTTTCTCTTCCATGCCCTATAAGTAACTGTTTGCTGGGCTTACACTAATCTAGATTCACGTTGTACTTTCAGATGATTTGTGGGCATAGAGATATATTTAGAAACTATTAATTTATTCCAAAGTTACAATTGTAATGATAACAGAATAAATCATGTCTTCCTGGAAAAACAATGGTCTGCCCCGTGTGTGTCCTGGACACGCTTACTGCTCCAGTGAAAATAAAGACGTGAGCCCTCACCTTCTTTAGGCCTCACTAGTTCCACCTCAATTCTTCTGTGAAGTTACTTTTCCTTGTGGTCTTTTGTGTGTGTTGGTTTTGGTTTCCCCCTTTCTCAGAGTCACACAGGGCTTGGCTCATCTCTGAAACGTGTTTTTCTGTTGCAGAGGAAGGGTCCAGCGAGTGCGTGGCGCGCCCGTCCTGTACCACGAAAGACTACTTTCAGATCCACACCCCGTGTGATGAAGACGGAAAGGTACTGGCAGTGCTCGGTGGGCTCCGTTTCATACCTACTCAGCCCTCTTCCCGATTTGTCAGACTCTAATTTGTGGACGAGAGAGTTCATTGAGCTCATTTATAACACATGTATGTAGAGTAGTGCAGAGGACATTTAATAATTTATGTCCTGAAGCCTGCCTTTCTGGTTTTGAGTTTCCAATCTACTAATTAGTGCTGTGGGCAAGTTATTTGCTGTCTCTAAGTCTCAGTTTTTTCATTTTTAAACTAGGGATAATATCTGTTTCTGTTTCATGAGGCTGCTCTGAGAGTGTGAGATAGTCAACTTGAGGTTCCTATGCAGTGCATACTGAGTGCTCAATAAATTACTGGCAATTTTAACAGTTAGATGTTTTAAAAAATAACATCAGGAGAAGCACAGTCTTAAAATGTGTCCTGAGACTACACAGTCAGTCTTCACATTGTTGATAGGTTTTGAGACCCAGTGAAGAGATGTGTAACTCAAGGACTTTTACCATAGGCTGAGCACCTGTAGCATTTCATTAGTGTTATAATGCAACAATAAAGGATGTTGAAGGCAATGACTTTATTTCGAGATCTGTTGTATACTGTAACTTCTCTTTGTTCGATTTCTCTGTAGGTTCTGGCAATAGAAAAGCCATGCAGCCATTGGCCGATTTAGTTATGGTAGATGACTGTGTAATTGCCTTTAGAAAATGCAAAGTAATTACCATATAAACAACACTGAGTCAGAGGGAAAGTGCACCCATAAGCTCTGCAGTTGACCTGCGATTCTCTTATTTAAAAAGTGTTAGCTGTACCAGCCTGTTGCACAGGGAAAGCTGAGATTAGAGCAGCTTTGATGGAGCATTCTTTCCCTGGGTTTGCATCTTCCCAATCACGGCACTTAATTTCTTGACCTAGTTTGGAAAATATACATAGTTGTCAGTATTTCTTTATTTTCTTAAGTTTTTATCCTACAGTCTGGATCTATAGTTTTTGTATGGTTATTATTCTTATTCATAGCCCTTAATTATTTTTTAAAGGAATTTACTTTTGAATGCTTAAGACAAGTCCACTCTACTATTTGCATTCTAGTATCTGAAGTACTTACTAATGCAGAATAATTTGAGGGAAGGCCAGTTTAAATTGGTGGAAAATTTCAGTAATTAGAAGTGCTTTTATTATTTTTAATAAAAACAGTAATTGAAACTAACAGCTCTAAATGACAAGGAGCTATGAAGTACGATCCTGATGGCCCCACAATAATGGAGAGTATGAGCTGTTTTTATATGTAGAGGGCCACTGAGGTAGGTTGAAGTAATTTGGAATAATGTTCCTTTAGTTAAGGTTTTCCTAGCTGAACTTGCCGTATTGATAAGTAAAGGCAATTAAATTCTATATAATAATTACTAATTCAGCATTACTGAAGCTTAAATGAATGGGATCTAATATACAAGTGAATCTTGTTTTTGCTATAATGAAAATATTTAGGAGTCATCTTTTTATTATGTCAGTGAGTTGTATGACAAAATCTAGTTTATTTGGGCCTAAAGGAAGTGAGGCTGTATAATACATGTAGAATGCACAGAGTATACACACGTGTGTACACACATGTGTACCCACAGCCATGTTGTGTACACATACACACAACACATGTTTTTCTGTGGATCTGGGCAACCTGTGAACCTGGTTTTGTTATAGAGCAAAACAATGAACTAGCACTGCATAAACGCAGTGATTTTTTAAAAAGTGATTTAAAACTTATTTGAAGATAAAGCTTCCTAACTTCAGTAGTAAACAAAAGCAATGGGAATTTAATTAAATAACATATAGTGAAAGTATAGATTAGACATGTGAATTTGAATGTTTTCTGTTTTTGTTGGTTCCAACATTTTCATTTGTTCTGGTTTCACGTTTTTAAAAAATACTTTATGTTGTTTGGAGTGCCCTGGTGATTTGCTGATGGTTTAGTGATGTTTCCCAGGTTGTTCCATGACCACCTATCTTTGATCTTATTTTCCCCTTGTTTAGAGAGAGGGTCATCAAGGGAAGTGGCTACTGTGATATATAGACTTTGAACATTATACTTTATATGACAGAAGTGTTACAAGTTTCTCTGTTCATTTAGAAGCTTAGTTATTTGATTGCTTCCTGCCTACTGGGGACGTTTTTGAGGGAAATTTTAATTAGTAACTGGAACCATTCTTATCCTGATTAAGAGACTCTCATTAACATCATGACAAATGTAGAGTGCCTACTCATTTATTCATTTATTCAGCGAATTTTACTGAGCACTGGCCACATACAAAGTGGTGGGTGATGAGGGCAGAGCTCAGGGTAGGCAGAAGAATGTAAATGTCTACACAGATTGTAGAGTAAAGGCTGTCAAACTTTTGTGTGCATCAGACTTGCCTGGAGGTTTCTGTCCCAAACTGTCTGTTTCAGTAGACCTAGGGCTGGGTCTGAGAATTTGCCGTTTGAAGAAGTTCCCAGGTGATTCTAATTCTGCTGGTCTAGGAACCTTACAGTTTGAGTACCACCGGTCTAGACTTTACAGGGAAAGATAGTAAAAAAAGAAATTATTATATCCAATTGTGATTAGTACTTTTACGGACAAGTCTTGAGTTTTATGTAGATCTGACCTAATCTGTAGAGTTTCAGAACTCTGGATAAAACCTAGGCAAGAGCTTGGGAGAGAGCATTTCTGGAAGAAGGAGCAGGATGGTGAAGACCTGATGTGGGAGGGGGTGTGGGGAGAACTATGGAGATGTGAGTGTAACTGGAATGTGGGGCTGTGGGTAGGAAGCTGCATTAAATGCAGCCAAAGACACAGGCTAGTGCTAGACTTGGTATGGTTCCACAGTAGTGAGTTAACTTTTCCTGTGTGCTTTGTTTTCAAAGAATGCTGAGAACCCATTTTTTACATACATCGAGGTACACTCATATAGCTGTATACAAGCACATGCGCAGATTCAGTGCTTGAGATTTGAGGTCAAAAGAATATTACCTAGTGATAATGGGCGAGTATTCATGACGAGAAGGCATCTTTAATGTTAGGAAGCTGTTTGATAGAGCTTCTCATGATCTTCCTATGGATAACAGAGAATTGTGGACTAAACGATGTGGCTAAGTGGATATATGGCTAATTGAAGAACTTTATGTAAAATGTTTAATAAATGGATATAAACTAGGAATGTAGTTGATATAAACTAGGGGTACAGTTGGTATTATATATTTTCCATAGGAATATAAATTTAACAGAGGGTTCATACATATTCCAACTCATACAAAGAAAATTATGAACTTAGATGACTTTAAGGATTTCATTTTAAAATTCTTAATTTGCAGGAAGACATCAGGAACAAGTAAGTATATCAAATTGTAAATTAGTAAAGCTGGGGAAAATGACAGAATTAAGACTGAGAAAGATGCCAGTATGCTTGAACAATGAGGTTAGATTAAAAAAATAAAAATTTATTGTGTTAAAGTCTTGATATAAAAGTATTTAGAAAAGAGAAAACATTGCTTGCCAAAAAGATTTCTGAAAGAATCCAAGTTTGAGAAGTTTCGACTCACCAAATAAAAAATGCCTCAGCTATTTAAAGGGAAAAAACCTCCCAAGAGGACAAAGGATACTTGGTTTTTAATTAAGCTGTTCCTTGTTGAAAAGCAGGTCTCACTCAGACATGCAAAAGTAGTCTCATAGCAACTTGCAAAAGTCAGGGGGATTAGGTTGTTTTTGTTAGACAGTCAGCAGCTTAGACAAAAGCCTTAAGAGTTTTATTTAGTTTGACCATTAAACTAAACAAAGTAACTTTTTGGGGAGTCTGTTTTATCCCAGGGCAAAACATGGTGTTTTTTTTGCCCCTCATTATGGGATGGGATGCATGTTTCCTTGTGATGGGGCAGCACAAGGTGTCAGATTTGTTTTCACACTTGGGGATAATTATAAAATTCTGTTAATGAATTTTAAAAATACTTTTCAGAAGTGGGATATGGGGAGGTAGGGCAGAAGGCTCTTGACTCAGGAGACTGGGAAGTCAATATAGAGTAAATGATTTTATCAGGACTTTCTCTTGTTCTTCTTGCTCATATTCTTGGCTCATTTGATTTCCATCTCAGGCAGGCTCTTTCTTGTGAAAGCCACTAACACCCTCACAGCTTCTGATTGGAGGAGCACAGACCAAACTTTCAGAAAAGACTCTGATTGGCCCTGCTTGAACCGCAAGCCCATGTCAGATCGACCATTCAGTTCAGGCATGTGGTCTAATTGTGTTGGACAGCTTAGTTCCCCTGCTAGTCCCTGTGGCTGTGGAGGCCAGACATGTAACTCCGATTCTTTCAGTTCCTTCAGAGAAAGAGATGGTGGTGTCTGTTATCATAGTAAAAAGAGAGTGATTCTGGGTACATTCGCAGAATGCATGCACTCTTTTAAAAAATTAATTTAAAATTTTATTTTAAGCTTGTCCTTTCTTTAATTTTCTAAGGACCCTCCACATTGTTCTTCACAGAGGCTGTATCAATCCACACCTCGCCAACAGTGCATGAGGGTGCCCTCTTCCCCACCTTCTCACCAACAATTCTTTGTTGCTTTACTGATGGTAGCCATTCTGACCGGTGTGAGGTGATGATGTCTCATGTGGATTTAATTTGCATTTCTCTGATCATTAGTGACATTAAGCATCTTCTCATATTTGTATTGGCCATGTGTATGTCCTCTTTGGAGAAGTGTCTATTCAGCTCCTTGCCCACTTTTTAGTTGGATTATTGTCTTTTTTGTTTGGTGTTGGGCTGTATTCTTCATAAATTTTGGATGCTAACCTCTTATCAGTTGTATGGTTGGTGAATATGTTCTCCCATTCAGTAGGTTGTCTTTTGGTTTTGTTGGTTTTTGCCGTGCAAAAACTTTTTAGTTTCATCTAATCTCACTAGTTTATTTTTCCTTTTGTTTTCCTTGCCCGAGGAGATACAGCAGGAAAAAATATTGCTCAGAGAAATGTCAAAGGTTTAACTGCCTAAGTTTTGTTCTAGGAGTTTTATGTTTTGAATCTTACATTTAACTCATTAATCCATTTTGAGTTTATTCTTTTATATGGTATAAGAAGGTATTTTAGTTTCATCTTTGCATGTATTGGTGCAATTTTTCCAATACCAGTTATTGAATAAATTGTCTTTACCCCATGGTATGTTCTTGCTTCCTTTGTCAAATATTAATTGATCATAGAGGTATGGGTTTATTTCTGGGTCTGCTGTTCTGTTCTGTTGATTTTGGTATCTGTTTTTATCCCAGTACCATACTGTTTCAATTTATAGCCTTGTAGTATAGGTTGATATTAGGTAGTGTGGTACCTACAACTTTGCTCTTCTTTCTTAAGATTGCTGTGGTGATTTGGAGTCCTTTGTGGTTCCATATAAATTTTTGGATTATTTGTTCTGTTCTGTGAAAACCAGCATTGGTATTTTTGCTCCTCAGTGTGTGTGTGTGTGTGTGTGTGTGTGTGTGTTCAAACCTTGCCTGTAGTTCTTTTTTTTTTAAATCAGCTGTGCAATTTAGGTATTACTTTACCTTGTTTGTAGATGAGGAAACTGAGGCTTAATAAAATTAGTTAGATAATTTCTCTAAGCTCACAGCTTGTAAGTCTTAAAGCTGGAATTCGACCCCAAATATGTCTCCAAATCTGATGCTTATGTATCCTCTTCATGTACTTTTCTTCTTCATATTACAGCAGCTTGTGAACCTATCTTCTTGGGGTTATATTATATATTCCTCCAGAGCACCAATATGTATTATTAGTATTAAAATTTCCCACAGTGCTTTTTTCTACACATAGTAGGTTCTTACTAAGAATTTCCTAGATAATTCTCTGACTGGTGTAGCTCAGTGGAATGAGCGTGGGCCTGTGAACCAAAGGATTGCAGTTCGATTCCCAGTCAGGACAAGTGCCTGGGTTGCAGGCCAGTTCCCAGCAGAGGACACACAAGAGGCAACCATACATTAATATTTCTCTCCCTCTCACCTTCCTTTCCCTTTTAAAGATAAATAAATAAAAAATCTTTAAAAAAATACTTAAAGCGGGCTTGCGAACCAGACAATCGCGGTTCGATTCCCAGTCAGGGCACATGCCAGGGTTGCAGGCCCGTTCCCTGCAGGCCAGTTCCCAGCAGGGGACACCCGAAAGGCAACCATACATTGATGTTTCTCTCCCTCTCTCCTTCCCTTCCCCTCTAAAGATAAATAAATAAAATCTTTAAAAAAAAAAGTTTCTTCCTTTAAAAAAATACTTAATTTCTGAGATAATAAGTTTAATCATTTGAAGGGAAGTCACAGGAAAGTATAAATGGATTTTTCTGTGTTATTCTATAAGGCAAAATTTGGGCTAATCAGGTGAATTTACAAAAGATAAATCCCAGGAGTGTGTAATGATTTTCTAACAAGTAGAGCTGCTTAGTTGTGGAATGGCATGTTTTGTCAAATATGAGATTTCTTTCCAAGGCTAGAAGAGTGTCTAGTAGGAAAGGAAGTTTCAGAAGGAAGCCTTCTTGAGAGGAGACATTGGACCTGCAACATTTTCATCTTTAAGTCTAGGAAACAGAGGGGTCCTAGAGGGTTTGCTAATGTTTTGGTATCAGATTATATATCACTTTGGCCTTTAGCAAACCTCAGTACTATAAAGTAGTCCAAGTGCTCAAGGTCTGTAACATGGAACTTCTGAGTTTTATAGCAGGAGTAAGACATAGGAGACATTTAAAAATAGGTTAATAAAGGATATGGGTTTTAGATCAGCCTTTCTTCCTATATAATTTTAGCAAGTTAAATACACTTGTTTCTTAATTAGGATGATGGGAAAAGAGCATGGCCTTTCTCAGTGACTAGGGATTTCTGAATTTGTTTAAAATAAACATTTTAGGATAGTCTTCTTTAAACTCTTTTAAAAAGCAGTTTTATTAAGATGCAATTCTGATACCATATCATATATCCACTTTAAGTGTCAATTCAAGTATATTCACCCCAGTCTAATTTTGGAACATTTTTTTGACTAAAATTCTGGCTAGAATTTCCAGTACGATGTCAAATCTCGATGGTGTCTTCCACATAAAGGAAGATGAGAAAGAACCCAGGCTTTTACATATTTAGAAAGGAGACAAGTAGGTTACTACAGGGAAAAAAACATAGCAGCAAAGGCTTCATTAAAAAAGTAATCCCTGCGAGTGACAATATATAAATGGGTGGGTTGAGGATGCATTCAGAGCACATATGGATGTTGAGCATGGCTTTGAAGCCAGGAATAGGCAAAACTTGACACAGTGGGGCACATAATGGCAAGAGAGACAAATGATGGGTTCCCGGTGGGTTTGCCAATAGAAAGGATCAAGGCTTGTGAGAGGCAGAGGCAAGCAATAGCCTGGTTGGGGACATCTGAGCTAGAATGTCATGAAGCACCAGGCAGTCAGCTCGGAATGACAGTTGGTGGACCTTTTTAAAGCATGTGCAATTAACCTGTAATGAATTCAGCCAGTCCACGAAGCCTTGGTGCATTTGTGCAGGGACATTTGAAGGAGGAAAGCAGGCAACCCTGGACAAATTCAGTCTCAAAATTTGTCCAAATTTTTTGCCTCCTAGTCTTGAATTTTATTTCAATATGAGAACCAGCTTCCAACTGATACCTCCATGAGTATCAATAAAGCTTATTTTGTTCACAGTTAATAAAAATACACTTGGACACTAGTTCCTCTGCAGTCTTAATAGCAATCTGGTAAGTTTTGCTCTATTAAGGTTTTGGTTTCATGAAAGACTTTATAATTTTATCTCAACTTGCCAAAGAGTGAGTTGATTGTTGGTATTTCAGCTGCACTGTGGGCCATCTGGTGCTAATATCAGTAATATTACTTATTAGCTTTTTCCAGTCAGCCAGACTTGAAAGCATCTGTCCCCATTAGAAAAAAAGGCATAAAATCAGTCTGCTGTGTGAAGCAGGGCCTTGTAAACAAAAGTTGTATTACAGAGAATTCGAAATTTGACTTCTAAATGTTTGAATGGTTAAGGTGGGGCACATTTGCTTATTTTTAAACATTTATTGTGCTTGAATGGAACATCATGTGGTTAGCTCACCTCTCAAAAATATATTTGCAATATAATAGTTTAATATTTTCAAACCCTCATTCTCCTTGACTTATCTTACTTTACCATTTACTAGATCTGTTAAGCAACCTTTTCAGAGCAAGTTAATTAACAGACTTTGTGGGGCTTCCTCACTTATAAACTTGAGGATAATATTGTAATACTGACCTTCCAAAGTAAGGGGGGTTACATAGTGTACCCCCAAGGTCAGGCCTCAGTGCCCAGTTTCAGGATTGTGCCCACGGCCACGTGGGAACCAACTATTCCCAGCACTGCAGTAACTCACACAACACAATGCAGTTTTAATTAATGTCCAAATAAATCAGCAACTTTGTGAATTAGTGAGGACTGAAAAGTTGTTTCCTGTACTTAAGCCAGAATTTAAAAGATGATTTTTAAATATGATGATTTTTTTTTGCTCAGATACTCTGAATTTAATATTGCCTTTCTCAGAGGGGTTGAGAACCCCTTATGGATATAAGACCTAACTTATTTTCCAGCTGTTTAGGAAGCTCTGTCAGGAATGGCCATCATTTTACAGATGGTGGGAGAGCGGCAGATGGATGAAGTGGCTGGTTAGACTGTTTCATGACGTAGCTCATAAAATGAATGCAAGAAGAGGGAGTTGAAAAATGAAAAAAAAAAGTATTTATAATTCTGTTGAGACATACAACTTTCAAACCATTTTCTTAAGCATCCTTTTTCAAATAAAGATAGTTTACTCTTCCATAACAGAATAAAACTGAGTGGCCTAAAGGGCTTACTATACATGATTTTCCATAAACTGAAAATGGCTACAGAGGGTTGCCTTTAATTTTGGTTCTCCAGCTTCAGCATTAGACTTATTATCGGGGAAGTTGTTTTCAAGGAGAAAGATACTCTCAGTAGATTCTATGTGTAATGAAAGAAGCTATCGATTTAATTTAAAAAACTGTATTTAGTTATGAAAGATTTTTAATTTTTTTTACATGTAGAATACCTTTCCCCCCACTGATAACATCCATTTTGTTTCTGAAATGGCTAACCCATTTAACGTTTTGGTCTCAAAGGAGAATAATTTAAAAATGATAACTATCTGGGTTTCACAGAGTCACAGCTATTTTGTTATATTTTGTTTTATGTGGGAATGGTGGTGTATGCATGTGTGAGAAAGAGTGAAAGGATAAGGTTTAAAAGACTTCCCTCTTTGAAGTTAGAGGTTGTCTTTTTTTAATAATATTTTTATTTTTCAGTGACCCTTGACTTACAATATTACTTTTGTTTATGGGGTACAACCCAGTGATTAGACATTTATATAAATTACCCCAAATTTATTTTCATAAAGTGATTACACCAATAAAAATATACCCATCTGACACCATCTATAGTTATTACCACATTATTGATTATATTCCCTATGCTTCACTTTACAGCCCTGTGGCTATTCTGTAACTACCAATTTCTACTTCCTAATCCCTTCACCTCTTTCATCCACCCTCCCAAACTCCCTCCCATGTGGCAACTGTCTAAATGTTCTGTGTATCTATGAGTCTGTTTGTTTCCTGCTTGTTCATTTATTTTATTTTTTAGACTGCACATCTAAATGAAATAAAATGGCATTTGTTTTTCTCTGACACTTCACCCAGCACCATACCCTCTAGGTCTATCCATGTTGTTGCCAAAGGCGAGATTCCATTCTTTGTTGTGGCTGCGTCATACTCCATTGTACATGTGCCCCGCTTCTTCTTCATCCATTCTTCTTAGTTACTTTCATGTCTTGGCTATTGTAAATGCTGCAGTGAACACATGGATGCATATGTCTTTCGATTTAGGATTTTGGGTTTTTTCAGATAAATACCCAGAAGTGTAATTGCTGGGTTCTTCTTTGTCTTTTGTTTTAAAGTCTATTTTGTCTGATATACATATTGCTATCACAGGTTTTTGTTTGTCTGTTTCTATTTTCATGCATTTCCCCCCATCTCTGTACTTTCAGTCTGTGTGTGTCTTCTGATCCGAAGTGAATCTCTTATAGACAGCATATGTAAGGGCCTTGTTTTCTTATCTATTCAGCCACCATATGTTTTTTATTGGAGCAGTAGTCTATTTGCATCTAAAGTAATTGTCGATAAGTATGTATTTATTGCCACTTTATTATTCATGTTTTTATTATTATTTATATCTTTTTTTCTTCTTCTTAAAGAAGACCCTTTAACATTTCTTATAATACTGGTTTGGTGGTGATGAAGTACTTTAGCTTTTTCTTGTCTGGAGAGCTCTCTATCTGTTTGTTGATTCTAAGTGATAGCTCTGCTGAGTAGCATAATCTTGGTTGTAGGTCTTTGCTTTTCATCCTTTGAATATTTTCTGCCAATTCTTTCTGGTCTGCAATGCTTCTGTTGAGAAATCAGCTGACAGTCTCATGTGACCTCCCCTGTAAGTAACTAACTGCTCTTCTTCTGGTGCTTTTATTTTAATTATGATGTGTCTCATTGTGAACCTCTTTGGGTTCCTCTTGTTTGGAATTCTTTGTACTTTCTAGACTTGAATGTCTTTTTCCTTCACAAGGTAGGGAAATGTTCAGTTATTGTTTCTTCAAACAGGTTTTCAGTCTCTTGCTCTCTTTTGCCTCCTTCTGGTACCTTTTGATGTGGATGTTGTTATGTGTGATGTTGTCTTAGAAGTCTATTAGAGTATCCTCATTCTTTAAAAATTATTTTTTCTTTTTGCTACTCTGTTTTCTGCTACCTTGTCTTCCAAATTGCTCATTCAATCCTCTGCATCATCGAATAGTATATTAATTACTTTTAGTGATTTCTTTATTTCATTTACTGTATTCTTTTTTTATGGTTTCTATGTCCTTGTTTATGCCTTTGATGTTTTCATTAAGTTTCTTAACTGTCCTCATAACTCTGTATCTGGTAAACTGCTTGCCTCCATTTCATTTAGCTCCTTTTCTGGAGATTTCTCCTGTCCTTTTATCTGGGACATGTTTCTCTGTCTCCTCATTTTGGCTGCCTCTCTGTTTTTGTTTTTGTGTATTAGGTATGCAATTTTTAATCTTTTTCAACTCATGGCACACATAAAGTAATTACTAAAATTCTGCAGCACACCAAAAATATGTTTTTTTGCTGATCTTACATAAAACATAGATATAAATTTGGTTCGTTCACACTGGATAGTTATTGTGTTGGCTGTTGTCATTTTTTGTTTGATAATCTAAGGGAAAAGAGGTCAGTGCCTCTGACTAAATGGTCAGGTACTGCATGTTTTAAAAATCTGTGTGGTACACCAATTTGTTGTTGCACACGAGTTGAAAGATCAGTATATTATGTGTCTCCCAGTTTTGATAGAGTGGCCTTCTGTAGTAGGTGTCCTGTGAGGCCTGGTGACACATCCGTCCTGGTCACCCGACCTGGGTGAACCCTTGTGTATCCAACTGCTCCCCCTGTGTGAACCCTTCTATTGTAGTTAAGCCTTGACTGCTGTTGGTACATCACTGGAAGGGGTGACCCCCAAGTCAGTCACCTGCAAGGACCATTTTGGACTACAGTGGAAAAGCTGCTGTGTGGGGGCCAACCATAGAGCAGAGTTCACTTCAGTGAAGCTATGCTGCCTGCCAAGTGCACCCCTTGAGCATGCTGCCTGCGGAGGTGGTTGGGCGGTACTTTAGCATGGTCTGAAGCTGGCCACCAGGGGTGTTGCCCTGGAACTTTGTTGGAGGTACAGACCATGTTCAGCCTCCTCCTGTGTCCTATTCGGGGCTTCTCTTCGTGAAATATAATGTGATCTGAAGATGACTGCTGCTTTTGCTTGTCTGGGAGGTGCCCCAGAAAGGCCAGGCTTTAAACTGAGGCTGCCTGCCACCAGTGCTGGGCCAGGGACCACTTAGCAAGAGTATGGGGTTTGTGAAGCTTTTATAGATTTTAGGGAAGTATGCAGCATGAGCCAAAACAGAATGTTTGTATGGAGAAACCCCTGGAAGTGGCTTGCCCACCAGCTGGGTGGGGCAGGGTCTCAGGGAATCACCAGGGCAGGGAAAACAGTGTTTGTCAGGTGGATGGTGACTCAGATATGGTGTCAGCCTGCACCTTCAGGGGGAGGGCTCAATAAAGGAACAATGGCTTCTGCCAGCACTTATGTCTGGGAGAAAGCTGCCCCTTTACCTCTCATCCCAGAACCAGACAGTTCAGTTTTTCTCTGTATGTCCCTGACATCTTTTGAGCTACTGCCCCAGTGCTGGAGCTCAGAGTGAGTGGGTTTGAGCATGTCCATCCACAGGCCCTTTAGGAGGAGCGCCTGGGACTCCAGAAGCCCCGTGTCTCAGCCACAATGCCAGCTGGTTCTCACAGCCAGGAGTTATAAGGACTTCTCTTTCCTTCTCTTTCCAACTGAAACCCAGTGCTTGGGACCTGATGTGGGGCAGTTATGAATAATGGTTGTTCCGTAGTTTAGTTGTAATATTGATGTGCTCTAGGAAGGTGTGAGTACCACATTTACTTACCCTGACATGTTGCCTGGAAGCCCAGAGCTCTCTCAATCCTGCTGTTCAGCACACATGCAAGAGGGCTTGAAATTGTCAGAAGGAAATATTTTGCTACAGATCTTGGGGTTGAATATCAGGATACTGGAAAAGACATAGAGGGCTACTACCAATGTCTCTGAAATAACAGGATTAAAATGTGAAGCTATATATATTCTTTTAAAAAGATGATTGTATTTTTGGGGGAGATTATCACTATGTGGAAAGCCCGGTGATAGGTGCTGTAGTTGAGGGAAAGGAAGAGACCAGCGTGGGTCTCAAAATGAAAACACCTCTGCATAGACTTATATTGGTAGAGGAATAAAATGAGTGGATAGAAGAGTAAGGACTATAGCATTATCTATATTTTAAGGAGGAATTTTATGATGAGCAATGTGCTATGTATGAGGTAAAGATACCTGTAGCTTAGGGTAAAAATACTTGGAAATAACAGCCGTTTTCCCACTAAAGTTTTTTTTCTTTTCATCTCATTTTGTTACTGATGTTTTAGATTGTCTTTATTTGGCCTTTCTATTCTGCTCTATGGAATTTTCTAGGCTGTCAGTTCAACATTTGTGTTATTGGAAGTTTAAAGCGCGTAAAAGCTGTTAGATGACTTACAAGCCTTTATTTGCAGACGCAGATAATGTACAAGTGGATAGAGCCCAAAATCTGCCGGGAAGATCTCACAGATGCTATTAGGTTGCCCCCTTCTGGAGAGAAGAAGGATTGTCCGCCTTGCAACCCTGGATTTTATAACAATGGATCATCTTCTTGCCATCCCTGCCCTCCTGGGACGTTTTCAGATGGAACAAAGGGTAGGATATCAATGGGTCCAATAATTGGACCTTTAGCATAATAATCTTGTTGGACTACTGCGACTTCTTTGTTCCAGATTGTCCTTAGGAAATCATTCTTTGTTAAAACATACTTTTGTCAGAGACTGAAGTAGCGTTGAGAAATATAATAATTGCATCATGAGGCTGCAATGGTTTATTTAACATATCATAAAGATAGCTTTTGATGGCATTTTATGTAATGCGTTCCTAATGAGCCTTTGGATACTGACAAGAAATTGTGCCATATTAAGTGATTAAGGATAAGCGCTTCTCTTCCAGTGTATGTGTACACGTTTATCGATGTAAGCATAAAATATAACATCTTCTAATTCAGCTTTGAAATGATAAATCACATTCTGTGCTACAGTAATATAAAAAATTGCTCATTTTGATCATATGACATATTATAGCCCCTAAGTAAATTGTTTCAAAGTGTGTAGTTGGGGAGATTTTAGTATTTACTAAGTAATATAGAAAGTGGTTACAGAATTTGTTTTAATTTTGGTGGACAAAGATTACAGTGCATTTTAGTTGTGGGTTTCTTACTTGAATATAGCCATTCCAGATATTTGATATTCAGAGCCTTTGAGAGAACATAAAAGGAACTCGGTAGTCACATTGACTTGGGTGTGAGTCAATCCTGTATCCTGCAGGCTACAAATAGTGTGATTTATCTAAGTTACTCCAACCTTCTGAACCTCAATTTTCTCATCTATAAGATTGTAGGTAATGATGTCTAACTTATCATCACTGAGCAGGTTATGTATGATAAAAATGTCTCCTTGCAGTACTTTGGTACCAGGAATTGTTTGTTCAGTGAAGATTGTCTTGGATAAATTAAAATATGGTTAGAAAAGACCCTTGCATTTCAATAATGCAGATCTTAATTTAAATGAGGTTTATTCAAAAACTGTAACTCTTTCCATAGCCCTCAATTCCCAGTATCAGTTTTTTAAACATAGCTACTATTTTGAATTTCAAGTAATTATTCTGTGATTAAATGTCATGCATGATTTTCTGTTCCATTTAATAACCAATAAAAGTGTGACACATTTACTTATTTATGAAGTGGATGGTACTGATTCTTAAATCACACATAAGAGAACTTGTTTCAGAGTTATTCTTCATGTAGAGTAGAATTTAATATTAGCAATTACTCCCCAAAAATGAAGGAGAAAATTATTTTTAAAGATTTTGTATTTACCTTTTCCTTTTTATGTAAGTATGCATTAGTATAATATATCCAGAATTATTTTTCTTTCCAGATTGCTTTTGAAAAAGTTATTAATTCTTAAGGAAATGGGTGGCTCCGTGTCTCTCCTTCCATTTCTGCTCATTAAAATTTAGCAGGGCTTTACACGGAAAAAGCGGAAGCTGTCCGGATGAAGTTTAACTCTGATCACTCACCCCACTTGTCTTCTGTAGAATGTAGACCGTGCCCAGCAGGAACGGAGCCGGCACTTGGCTTTGAATATAAATGGTGGAATGTCCTTCCTGGCAACATGAAAACCTCCTGCTTTAATGTTGGAAATTCAAAGTGTGACGGGATGAATGGTGAGTTCAGAGTCAGCCTACTTGATGTATTTTGGCAGCAGAGACTTTCAGATCCAGCTCTTTAAAACATATTACGTGTGGGTGTGAAGAACTTCGGTCTTATTTGGCTACTTGTATGTCTTTGAGCCCTCGCATAGAAATAGTAAGTCTGGTGTTAGAGCTGGATGACTGTCCTATAAAAAATATAAATGATTGTGCATTTTTGGAGTCATTTTAAAGGTAGACACCGAGGGGGACCAATTACGGTAATAAACACCAGAATGGGTTACCAGGGGGAGGTAACGAGAGCTATGTTGCTTGCCATTTAAAGAGTAATGTGACAGGATTTCTGCCTATATTGGTTTTGTCTGGCTCAGCTCTAAGCCATGGCGAGAAATTAATTAAATCATCTCTGTCTCTCTTTGCCTATGAAGTCCATGACCCTGATTACAAAATATTGATGAACCTCACTTACTGAAAGCTTAAAAGTGTGGCAGGGTGAGTTCTATAGGATGTTTGCTGAATGTTCTTTGTTCTTACATTTTAAAATTCTTAGCCTAGCGATTAGCTGTTCTGCAATATTTGTTGGTGGATTGAATGACACTATCTATATATGTATTTTTAAATTTGGCACTAGGAGTAGGTGTTACAAATACTAAGGTTTTACACCAAAATGCATCCTTTACTTTTATAAACTCATAAAAAACTTATCCTTTACTTTAACTTATAAATTAAAAAATGCTTTTTAATTACATCTATTTTAAATCAGAACCTATCCAAAATAAACAAGCTTGGAATGTAGAAAGTGAGGTGTACACATGAATACAGGGATTGACAAACAATTGGTCTTTGGATAATGTTGGTTAAACATATATGTGGAAAAGCCCTAATATATATTGAATGTTATGAAATATTCCTCTTTACTGACCAATAATTTACTTGTAGGAATTTATCCTAAGGAAGAGAAGAAAAATTTACAGTAGTTATTACCTGACCGTGAGGGTTTATGTTTTTAAAAGATACTATGATTGAATTCTAGATTGAAGAAGATAAGGCATTGGAAAAGTAAGATTGGAAAGGCTAGGGTATTGAATGACCTTATGAAAGCATCAATAATTGTGTGTGCCCACATGTGTATTCACTTACTAGTAAAGGTTATCTGAAAATTTCCCTGGATCTTTTAAAGAACCTACTCCTAGTCTAAGTTTCATAATAATACTTGACTTATCCACTCATTCACTTAGAGGCTACAATTCTAATGTTTGTTAATTTTCCAACATGTTCAATTACTGATTTGGAGAGTATATATCGCTGTAATATTAGTATGTGAAATCAAAATAATAAATGATTATGTGGAAAACAAAAAGGTGATGTAGGGGATGATCCTTCCTTGCTTCTAGCTTCTGCTAACGCCAGGCCTTCCCTGGCTTGTGGCAGCTCTACTCCGGTTGCTGCCTCCATCCTCATGTGGCTACCTTTTCTTTGTGTCTGTGTGTCTCTGTGTCTTCATGTGGTGTCTATTGTCCCTGTGTGTCTGTGTCCAAATGTCAGTCTTCTCATAAGGACACCAGTTATGTTGGATTAGACTCACCCTGAAGACCTCATCTTAACTTGATTATGTCTGCAAAAATGCTATTTCCAAATAATCAAGTCCATTCACAGTCTCTGGGGGTTACAGCTTCCACATATCTTTGAGGAGGGCCACAAAATTCAACCTATAACAGTGAGCAATGTTCAAAATATGAGAAATGTTGGTTTCCTTTTGCAAGGATGCTAGTTCCCTCCCAACTTAGCATTTTACTGCCCATGTACTACTTTCTTTTCTTTGGCCTTCTCTGTTTTACATCCTTGACTAGTTTTATTCCTAGATATTTTATTCTTTTTGAAGCAGTTGTGAATAGGATTGTTTTCTTAATTTCCCTTTCTGTTTGTTCAATATTGGTATATAAAATGCAACTGATTTCTGAATATTAATTTTGTATCCTGCTACTTTGCTGAATTCATTAGTCAGTTCTAGTAGTTTCTTGGTTGACTCTTTGGGGTTCTGTATATACAATATCATATCATCTGCAAATAAAGACAGTTTTACTTCTTTCCAGTTTGGATGCCTTTAATTTCTTTTTTGTCTGATTGCTGTGGCTAGGACTTTAAGTACTATGTTGAATAAAAGAGGTGAAAGCAGATATCCCTGTCTTGTTCCCGATCTTAAGGGGACCACTTGTAGTTTTTGCCCATTAAGTATGATTTTGGCAGTGGGTTTGTCATAATGGCCTTTACTATGTTTTGGTATGTTCCCTTTATTTCCACTTTACTGAGAGTTTTTTATTAAAAATGGGTGCTGGATTTTATCAATGCTTTTTCTGCATCTTTTGATATGATCATGTGGTTTTTATCCTTTGCTTTGTTTATGTGGTCAATCACATTTATTGATTTGTGAACATTGTAACAAACTTGTATCTCTGGGATGAATCCGACTTGATTATTGTATGTTGCTGTATTTGGTTTGCTAATATTTTGTTGAGGATTTTAGCATATGTATACATCAGGAATATTGACCTATAATTTTCTCTTTTTTTGTAGTGTCTTTATTTGGTTTTGAAATTAAAATAATGCTGAACTCGCAAAATGAGCTTGGGAGTCCTCCCTTGTCTTGAAATTCTTTGAGACAGCTTGAAAAGGAGAAGTGTTAGTTCTTCTCAGAATGTTGGTTAAAATTTACCTGTGAAACCATCTAGTCCAGGGCTTTTGTTTGTAAGACATTTTTTGATAACTGCTTCAGTTTCACTAGGTGTAATCTGTCTGTTAAGATACTTGATTCTTCTTGATTTATTATTGGAAGATTGTATGTTTCTAGGAATTTATCCATTTCATTCTGGTTTCCCAATTTGTTGGTGTATAGTTGTTCCCAGTATTTTCTTACAATCCTTTAAATTTCTTTGATGTCAGTTGTTATTTCTCCTCTTTCATTTCTGATTTTATTTATTTGGGCCCTGTTTATTTTTTTCTTGATGATTCTGGTTAAAGGTTTCTCATTCTTATTCATCTTGTCAAAGAACCAGCTCTTGGATTCATTTGTCTTTTGTATTACATTAAGCCCTTTAACATTTGTTGCAATATTGGTTTGGTTATAACCAATTTCTTTAGCTTTTTCTCATCTGGGGAGCTCTTTATTTCTTCTTCAATTTTAAATGATAGCCTTGCTAGGTAAAGTAGCCTTGGTTGTTAAGTATTTGCTTTTCATTACCTTGAATATTTCATGCCAGTCTGTTCTGTCCTGAAACAGATGACAGTCTAATGGGAGCTCCCTTGTAGGTAAGTAACTGTTTTACTCTCTCAGCTTTCAAATTTCTTTCTTGTGTTTAAGCTTTGCCATTTTAGTTATGATGTATCCTAGTGTGGACCTCTTTGGGTCCATCTGTTTTGGGACTCTCTGCACTTCCTGGACTTATGTGTCTTTTCCCTTCACCAGGTCAGGGAAGTTTTTAGTCATTATTTCCTCAAACAGATTTTCAATCCCTTGCTCACTCTCTTCTCCTTCTGGTATCCCCATGATGTGGATGTTGTTGCATTTCATATTTGTCCCAAAGGTCCCTTAAACTCTCCTCATTATTTTTTTCTTTTGCTGCTCTGCTTGTGTATTTTCTCTACCTTGTCTTCCAAATCACTGTTTCAATCCTGTGCTTCATCTAACCTACATTTTATTTTTTCCAGTGTATTATTTATTTCAGATATTACATTCTTTATTTCTGACTGGTCCTTTGGAATGGTTTCCATGTATTTTTAATGCTGTTGAGCATCCTTGTAATCATTATTTTAAACTCTATGTCTGATCAGTTGCTTGCCTCCATTTCATTTAGCTCTTCTTCTGAAGAATTCTCTTGTTCTTTCATTTGGGGCCTGTTTCTTTGTCTCCCCATTTTGGCTGTCTCCTGTGTTTGTTTGTATGTATTAGGCAGATCTGCAAAAACTCTGTTTTAGTCCTATGTCCAACACTACCTGTTACTGGCCCTAGGTAACTTGTTTGAAGCTGTCAGTGATTTACAGTTTGTGGATCCCTTTGCGGGCCTGGATGTGTGCAGAAAGGACAGCTGTGCACCAAGTCTGGCTTTTACTAGCACTGTGTCCGGGGAGGGTCTGCTAAAGTCTCAAAGCTGCAAGAGATCTGCCTCTGCCTGCAGGCTTCCTGTTAGGCTTAATCATTGAAAGTCCCCACAGCTGTACTCCTCAGAAGCCCAGCTTAAGCTCCACAGGGTGGGCCAAGAAGGATTCCTGTGGGTGGGGCTGTTGTTTCCCCCCAGACTGACACTGCATGAAGGGGTGTGCTCTGTCTGAGAAAGGTAGCTTCTGCAGTATGGGGAATGACTGACCACAAGGATCCTTGCAGCTGACCTCTTGGCTCTCTCCCTAGAGCCACCAACCCCAGACTCTCCTTATGTGGCTCTAGTCCAATCTGCCCTACCACTGCTGGAGCCCAGGGTAAGTGGCTGCAAATGGAACTTTTTGTATTGGCTCTTTAATAGGCTCTCTGCAACTCTAGCCATCTCTCCCTGGAATACAGAAACTCTGCTGCTTTTCACAGTTGAATGTTATTTGGGTTCATTTTTTGGTTCTGGTGCTCTAGACTGGGATGCCCAGCTTGGGGTTTAGATCCCACACTTGTTAGGGGGAACCATCCGGTCACTGAAATATCCCTTTAGAACTAAAGCTGCCGCCTGTGGGAGCCCAGCCGCCTCTCTTGCATCTCTGCACTCTTTACCAGTCATGTTTTGGTGAAGTTGTTTCTTCTGTCTGTCCTTAGCAATAAGGCTTCTCTTCAGCTAGTGTTCAGTTTGTTAATCAGGATTTTTCTACAATTTTCTTGTGTCCACCCTCTCTCAGTATAGATGTTATCCATTTGGGAATATCTCTCTTCCTCTAACCTCAGACACAAGTTTGCAGTCTGCTTAAACCTAAATGCCTTTCCCATTACTTACAGTGCAGTCGAAGGCCTGGAGTCCTGCTGGATCAGACTGTTTTATGGCTGTTCAGCCCTTAGCATTAGGAGTTGATACCTGCTTGATTCTCTTTTTAACCTCATGAACTTTTAGACAGTAGAAAAATTGGCATTTTTCTCAGAAACAAGTAGATTGGTGCATATTATTTTTTAGGGCTAGTTTGATTTATGTACATTCGACATATGACTTTTCTATAAACTGCTGACTATAACATTTCAAAGATTGCCAAATCACTACTCTAGCACTGCTATTAATCCCTTCCTCAATTTCTCCTTTATACTCATTGACGTAGCAGATATTGACATTTTCTTTTAGAGATGGAAGTGTCAATGCCAAACCATTGCTATTAATTAATAGCCTTGCTTGATGGTATGTGGGGGAATGCTTCTCTTTTCCTCATTATATTGTGGCCATTTCAGCCTATGGTATGTTGATTGTTTCTATGCCAATTACAGACCACCCCCAACACCTTCTATGTCCATCTGTATTACCCCACGCTGATGACAATTGTTTGTGTGTCTCTCCCATATTCTACTAGTTCTTCAGTGAGTGAGAACACAGTCCTGTCTTCTATCCCTAGGTACATATCATGGTTTTCATCACTTGGGAAACGCCCGTTGAGTGAATGAATAAGTGAATGGATGCAGAACAAGGGTTAAAATTGGGAACAACAATATAGTAAACTATAAGAAATCACTCCACATCTCAAATCTTCTTCCTTAAGTAATTAGAGGTTTCTATTTCTCACTGGTACCAGGATACTAGGACCTTCCTTCTTATTGTATCAGAATGCATAAAGACCATTTGTTTTAGTTCAAAAAAGGTAGTCATGCCTCATTGTTAGTTCTCTCATTAAATAAATTTTATTCAAAAATGCATTATTTGATTATATCTGGGGAATCATATGGAATGTCTTTATTGTTATGTAGGAGTTTACCTCTATGTGCAATTGGAGCTGCAATTTAAAAATAGGAAATTCTTTTGGAGTATTTCTAACTTTGAACATAAAGACTAATGGTCTTTTCTTAAACTTATTTAAAAAATTTGTTAGTAATCATTAATAGAACTTTTACTAATAAAGATAACCTTTATCATTTCCAGGTTGGGAGGTGGCTGGAGATCATATCCAGAGTGGGGCTGGAGGTTCTGATAATGATTACCTCATTTTAAACTTGCATATCCCAGGATTTAAGTAAGGAAAACCAATTCTGATTTCCTTCTGTAAGAATCCTCATGCCTGTTTCCCTATAGAAATAGATGAAGCAGGACTGCCTTTATAAAATATAGTAATATTGTGGTATCCTTAGCAAATAACAAGTAGGATGGTATAGATAAGAATATCTATAGAATTAGTGATTGCGAAACTGTAACTATTAATTGTGTATTAGTTAGATCAAGTGGAAAGTTTTTAGTGTTTTATCCAAATGTTACAACAATCTTGCTTCTTGTATGCTTAATGAAGACTATTTGCAGTAGTATCTTATGGTTTATATATTTATTTTTTCTCGGTTTTATCTGTAAAGAGGTATGCTACAAGTTTTAAAAATCACTTTGCTTTAGTCCCCAGTGTTGAAATTTCCCAGTGGGTATATTTTTCTCACTTGAGGATGGATGGTAGCATTTATACCAGGAGATTCAAGCATAGAGACATTGTTGTGGAGACTCCACTTAGAACAAAGGGTGTGGCTGTGCACAGATTGAGGGAGGAGGGAGTTGGGTTGGGGGGAGCAGTAGATTAAGGGAAGAGAAGAGCATGGCTTCCAGTTTAATGAAAAAAGTGACAATTTTGTTCCAGATTGTATTCCGAACACATTCTAATATTGTCAATTTAATCTGTCAAATAGACCACCAACCTCTATGACTGGAGCCATGGGTTCTGAGCTGGGAAGAATCACATTTGTCTTTGAGATGCTCTGTTCTGCTGACTGTGTGCTGTACTTCATGGTGGTAAGTGAAAGAGTGCCTTTCAAAGGCAGTTTAGAAATCTGGACACTTAGCATTCTTTTTCAAGTGTGGATTTATTTATGCAAGTTGAGGTAAGAATCCTATTTTTCTTTCCATGCTTAGGACCTTCCAAAAATATTAAAGAATGTCTAAAGAAGTCACTAAGAATTGTGCAGTGACACCCACAAAGAAAGCATTTGTTCCTTGTGGGGAGGCTGAGAGAGGGCCCAGGACAACTGACAGAAGTTGGAGAATATTAATCTGGTAGAAAACTTCTTCATAAAAATATGCCATCAGCAGGATGAAAATTTTCCTCTAATAACCACTCAGCAGTTGAAGCCATTGGTGTCAGGGCAGCGGTGGGGGGTCGGGGACATGTATTAATAAGCCAGGGAAGAGTAATGTAGACACTTGGAAGAAAGAAAACACTTCCTCATTAAATTTAATCAGTGTAGACAAAGGACTTTACTATGTACATGTCATTATTTTACCCTTTTCCCAGATGTCCTATCAATCTCAACTCTTAGCTTAAAATTTTACTGGACTTGATGTGGATATGAAAAGGCTGTTGGCTAAGATTTTAGTATGATAAATTAAGAAGTGACTTTATAGACATGATTTGTTTTGTTTTCCTTAAGATTCTTCAATGGTTAGTTAACAGTCCATTAACAATTCCCTGCATGACATATGAGATATATGGAGATTTAAATACCTGTGCTTTCTAAAAGCTCCAATGAAGGCAGACTATTTTATTCTGAAAATAAATGACTTTGTAGTGTAAAAGGAGAACATGATTAATCTTCAACATATCCATCTATATTACACCTCAAATAACCATTAAATGTTCAATTTTCCCAGCTCTGTCTCCTTATTTCTTTAATCTGTGAGTCCTTCTTCACTCTCAGAGCCACTGCTGAAATTTAGATTCCTATTATCTTTTAACAGTAGTCTCCTATCCAGCCTTCTTATCTGCATTCTCTACCCGTGCTTCTGTCAGAATATCTTTAAAAACATAAAAACAATCGTAAAGGCATTCACTCCAAATCTACCTCCTTACCCTTTGTAGCTTTTTATTGCTATGGTAGTAGCTCTTGAAGTGTGGTCCCTGGACCAGGTATCACCTGAGGACTTGTTAGAGATGCAAATTTCTCAGCCCCACCCTTGTCTTAACAAGAAACTCTGGTGATGGGGCCCATCATTCTCTGTGCTTAGCAAGCCCTGAGGGTAGTTTTGATGCTGAAGTTTAAGAACCAATAGTCTATAAATACACTTAATTTTTAAATTGATTTTGGAGAGAAAGAGGAAAGGAGGGAGAGAGAAAAAGTGAGAGAGAGATTGACTAATTTGTTATTCCACTTATTTATGCATTCATTGATTAATTCTTTATGTGTCCTGACCCTGGATCAAACCTGCAGCCTTGGCATATTGGGACAATGCTCTAACCATTGAGCAACCTGGTCAAGGCCTGAGATTCTTGAGCATGGCATCTAGATGCTCTTTGCCACCCTCTGTTACCAAAACTACTATGAATGGTCACCCCTCTTTAAGTACCCTGAATTTGTTAGTGGAACACCCTGTATTCTTTCATTTCTCTTGCCTTGGCAGTCTGGGTCAGAATGACATTCTTCATTTTGCTTTTTTGCCTAGTGAGCTGTCATTTGTACTGTGAGGGAAGCTCAGATTTTACGCTTTTGGAAAGATTCCCTAATGTAAAATTAACAACTCTTTCCATTGTGCTCCTAAAAGCCTCTGAGAAAACCTTATATTAATTATGTGAATATATTCACTTCTTTTTCTTTCTTATTTGACCCAGCCCTCCTGAGGGTAGGTGTTACAATGATTTGTTTTGGTAAATCCATATTAGAGTTGTAACTCATAGCAGAATCTGTTAGTTGTCTTTCTGTGTGATTTGGTCTTCTCACAGGCTTTTTTGAGATATCAATGAAGTAGCACATAAAAATGCTGTCAGAATTGTGTAGTGTTGCCCTGGCTGGTGTAGCTCAGTGGATTTAGTGCAGTCCTGCGAACCAGAGTATTGTGGTTCGATTCCCAGTCAGGGCACATGCCTGGGTTGCAGGCCAGTTCCCAGCAGGGGACAGACAGGAGGCAACCATACATTGATATTTCTCTCCCTCTCTCCTTCCTTTCCCCTCTAAAGATAAATAAATAAAAAATCTTAAAAAAATTGTGTAGTGTTGTACAACTATAAAGTGGTATTAGTTGCAGTAAAGCAATACATTCCACTTAATTATCGGAATAAACATCCAGGAAAGTTGTGTTCAGCAGAGCACTATCTGAATATAGGGACTCCTTTTAGGAAGTGGCACATGTGATGATTTGGTTGTTGGGTGATGTGGGGAATTCTTTCATCTATGAAAAGCACATTCTCTTATTTATGTTTTTCTCTGTAGTGTGAACTCAGCATGCACCTCTTTATAACATATTGGCCTGCTTTGTAACATGTTTGACTCCTATGTTTATAGCATAGGAAAAAAAAGACACATCTTGATTTCATGACACCATATTGTCAACCTCCAAGATAATTAGCAGAGGCCCATCCAGATCCTTAAGTCATGTATTAGGTGTTCTGAAGGGAAGACTAATAGGAAAATTCAGGGTTGGTCTTGGTTTTTACTCCAAATAAATTAAATGTGTGTTACATTATTTGGTTGGTTTCTTATATTTGCTTTCTAACCATGTTAATGACAATGTATTGGTTGGAATGTCACACATTTATATGATATTCTACATATTAAATTTACCTAAGGAAATCAGATAAAATATTATACAAATTTATTCAGTTGAACTCAAAGTATAAGCAAAAGAATATTTCATGAACATCAAATATTCATGTTCATAATGAACATGTTCATGTTCTTAAAATAACATTCTGATTAATCTGCACTTGGATAACCCTGGAAGTAGCAAGTATAAATCAGGGAGAACTTATCACATCTGTGTAAGAGCTGCCTATCAGAATCTCCCAGGGAAACAGATGAAAATGAAAAGCACTGACATTTTATGAAGTTTACTGTGAGAAATTTAAGGAATTATATTTCTCCTCCTAAGTATATTTCTCCAAGCTACACACACACACACACACACACACACACACACACACATCCCCTTTAAACATACTAAGATTTGAGACCTCTTTCAGGTTATATTGCCAATGTGGTTGATATATTGTACTTACTAAGCTAGTGAGTGCTTATGTAGACTTGAAGGGAAGTTTTGAAAATTCTAGTGTTGTGTTCTGCAGATAAGTATTTACAAACTTTCCAGGGTATGCTATAAATATAAACACATATTTGTGATGAATACACATATGTATATTAATTCTGAGTTTGTGCTCTTTTTGTATGTATATTTTAGGATATTAATAGAAAAAGTACCAATGTGGTGGAATCATGGGGTGGAACCAAAGAAAAACAAGCTTACACCCACATCATCTTCAAGAATGCAACCTTTACATTTACGTGGGCATTCCAGAGAACTAACCAGGGTCAAGATGTAAGTTCCAAGTTTGTTTTTTTTTAATGCAAAGTTATTGCCTCAAGTGGAAATTCATAGAAAGTGATCACTCAGATCTCCTGGAGTAAATGGTAGCTTTTTACCAATGTGGAATCAAGCATTTGGTTATGAGATAGTTCGATATGTTTTTTGGAGAGCAGGAATGTATGAAATGGAATAATACAATGAATCTTTCAATTGTCCTATACTGTGGACAATTATAGTTACTGAAAGCGTAAGAGAAAGACTATCTCATTTTGTAGTTATCTGAAAAGCTCTCTCAGACTCTGAGAAGGCTGGTGACTTTCTTCCTCTTCATCTGAATGATCAGATGCTTGTCTAGAGGCCATTAACAGATGTTGGTTTATAATTTTGTCACAGTAATGTCTCCTTTTATAGCCTGGAGGGTGTGTATGGACACTTGGTTAGGGCTAACACAGAGAGTTTTTTACTCTCTATTACTTTCCCTGAGAGCATAAACCTTAATCTTCTCCTTGGTAAATTCCATTGTATGTTACAATGGTAGCAGGAATGTTATTTTTGTGGGTCCCCATATGTGATCTTCCCAAGTAGAGAACAAGGAAAACCACTTGTTCAGAAGCTGCCTTAAAGCGGTGGAGGCAAATGGAGAATTTTCTCTTTTCTCTTGAGGCTTTCACTGGGGAACCCACTCTCCATATTTTACCTGACTTCACCTGTTATTTACAAGTGCTCAGATTACCAGCATGCGTATCATGAATGTGCTATGGGATGCCTCCTTGCCTTCCTTTGGCCTTTGCTGCAAACAAAAAGCACTAAGTAGTCAGGGTAATGCTGCCCTGTACTGACTGCGTGATGCCCACCACTTGGTGAAATGAGATCTTAATTGACCCAGTATCTCAACAAGGAAACATATAGTAAGTCACAGATTCTTGCTCTCTGTTCCAAATCCTTTCAGTAGAAATCAGAGAATGCTGGTCAGGGCAAGTACTAGAGAGAGAGAGAGGAAGGCCTGGAGAAGTTATGTGACTGCATCGGTATCACAGAGCTGGTGTTAGGGTGAGGGCCAGAGCCTTAGTCTTCCAAGGCTCCCACTCTGCTGTTGTCAGATTCCTATTGTAGCATTAATTTGTGCTCGCATCTGAGTGAGTGACGATGAGAGATAAAGTTGCTCCTCTGTTAAACCACACTAGTTCTTCCAGATACAGAGTCTATCAAATATGCCCAGTTAGTACCAATTTTGAAATATCTCATGATGATTGTAACAAAACTCTTGGAACTCCATGACTGTAGAATTTCACTTCTAATATGAAGATTTGATTTTTTTTTAAAGAAAAGAACCAAACAAATTAACCTATTGTCATTTATAAACTAAAAGACTGAACGTTCTGCTTATTTTGGTGATCAACATGAAACAATCTGGTTGTCCAATTAAGCCCCAAAGCAGAAGTCATTACTTTCTGCTCTCTTTTTAGAATAGACGGTTCATCAATGACATGGTGAAGATTTATTCTATTACTGCCACTAATGCAGTTGATGGGGTGGCGTCCTCATGCCGTGCCTGTGCCCTCGGTTCTGAACAGTCGGGCTCATCGTGTGTCCCCTGCCCCCCAGGCCACTACATTGAGAAAGAAACCAACCAGTGCAAGGAGTGTCCACCTGACACCTACCTATCCATACATCAGGTCTATGGCAAGGAGGCTTGTATTCCATGTGGGCCTGGGAGTAGAAGCACTCGGGTAAGTGAGTGTATTGTATTTCATCATCTCCAGGAAAGTGCATTTTAATAAGGAAATTCAGTTCGTTGTAATGTTTCTTCAGGAGCTACAAGGTTGCTAGTTATGTGTATAAATGACTTTTTGATTCCCTTGCTTGTTTTCTCTCTTTTTACATTTATTGAGTGCTTAATATATTCCATGTAAGTGCTAGTTTTTGAAAATATGAAATATTAAGAACAGCACTCAAATGAGAATGCTTTCCAAAAATATAAAAATTGGTTTCTTGTGTGTTCTGTGAAAGCAGAGCAAGTAAACAGTCTCTGTAAGTTGGCTATAGGAATATATGGAGAACAGCAAGTGTGTCTTGTAACATTTTAAGGGCAAATGTTGATGCTATATTATGGGTGAGGGAGAAGGTAGTTTTACTTTAGTGGGTATTGTCTATTTGAGTAGACATAGGGAATTTCAACTACATAGTAAAATGCCTTTCTATAGGATACTAACCTTGGGATAACTGGTTTCTGAATCTTTTAAACTTTGCCTAAGACAATCTAATTAGCATTTAGAAATTCTCTGCATCATTATAGTAATATATTTTATAACTAAGATGAAATTACTGAAGTAGATTTGAAACCTAGATTTTTGGAAATATTTTTCATTGTAACTAATACTTTCTTTTCTGCTATATTATTAATTTTTTCAACATTTCTTAATCTCAATCAAAGGACCACTCAGTCTGCTACAGTGACTGCTTTTTCCACCATGAGAAAGAAAATCAGAGTTTGCACTACGACTTCAGCAACCTCAGCAGCGTGGGCTCGTTAATGAATGGCCCTAGCTTTACCTCCAAAGGAACAAAGTATTTCCATTTCTTCAATATTAGTTTATGTGGACATGAGGTGAGTTCTGGCTGTCAAGGAGAGATGGAGCTATATTTCAAACCAGATTGAGTTGATATTTTCTATGCTGATGGCTCAGTAAAATCTCTATGGAAACTAACAACCAAATGTCAGAAACTGAGCTTTGATTGCTGACATCCTCTGTTGCTTCCTAGCATGCTGGTTGGCAGCTTTCTCCACCAGAGGCAACCTTGTCTGGTTCTCAGTCCAGCAAAGCACTCACTTGATCTCTCAAACCCCAGAACTTGGAGCTATGGTGGAAGTGCTTTGAGGTTCTTTCATATTTATAAAGGTGGCTTAGGTTTGTTATCCCACCTGTATTTTAGGCAGGTAGTTATAGTTTGAGAAAGGTTTACTGTTGTTTATACTATTGTCAATTCTGTGTTTTTTTTTAAAAAAAAAAGACTTTCAAGAGGAAGTCTGCATGAAAATAAAAAGGAGTTAAGCAGGGGATAAATACCAGGTGGTCAGGTAGCTTCTGCTAATAAATAATGGGATTTTATTTTCCATCAGAGGAAGCAGAACCTTAATTGACACTGGTAATGGGGAGAGTTACAGAACTGTATGTTCAGTGTTTTTAAGGGCAGAAAAGGTTGGGGTTGGGAGGTATATGCCTATGTAAGGCCTTTCCTCCATGTCTCTTTCTACATTGACTCTTGTATTGCTAATGGTCTTCATTATGAGGTGTTGTGGCAACCTTTGTACGTAGGAAATAAAAAGGAATGTGATGACCGTGAAAGTTTTCAAACAAAAAATTTCTATAAATTTTACATGGTATGACATTTGTCCTGTCCTAATTTTACATGCTCATTCAATTCATTAGTCAAGTACTCACTAAGTAAATCTAGATTAAGTACTTATTATGTTTAATACTGTGTCAAGCAGTGAATGAGAATTGCATTATGCATCATACTTTTTCTTAGTCTTATTCCTGTATCACCACTATTTTTCTTCTGTCTTTTCTCCTCTGCCTTCTTTCTCTTTTTACCTTTATATTCTCATTCCTTGCTGTTTAATATTGTTTTTCTATCTCCTTCCTGAGTAATTTCTCTCCGCTCTTTTCCATTCTTCTCTCATTTTGGCCTCAACAAT
The DNA here is from genome assembly GCF_021234435.1 of Artibeus jamaicensis. NCBI lineage: Eukaryota > Metazoa > Chordata > Mammalia > Chiroptera > Phyllostomidae > Artibeus > Artibeus jamaicensis. The sequence goes on along the minus strand of NW_026521972.1, from coordinate 5,353,635 downwards.
TTAATTTAAGCTCAGTAAAAATATGTTGCGCCTGTATGGTGGTGAGACGGCTTGGTGGAGGGAGAACATTTCAAAGGTTATGACTGGCAGCTGCAGTAACAAAGCAAAATCTGTATTCTTTTCTTTATGCCCATCTGTGAACACTCTATATCTAAGACCAATAAAATAGTGTTCCTATTTGCCTTTGCACATTTCTTTCCAGAAATTATGGGACAAGCTATAGTCCTTCGCTTTGGAACTATAGTGTATTTGAACATACTCTATCTAAGGAGTCCTCCAGTTTTTATAAATTATATCTTCCCGCTACTCTCCAAATGATTAAAAAAGTAAATCCTTGTATTCCCTTCAACTTACTGTGTAGTTGAACAGATACCTGTCTTTGAATCTAAGAGTATATGAATAAAGACACTTGTAGTGACCAACTGTTTAGAATTTTGATGTTGTCCTTGAACTTTGCAGCAATATGGCTTTCATGCTTTCTTCTTTAGCCTTTGAATTGCCTTTTTGGCACATATTAGCCTGTGAAGGACAAGGAAGAGCAAGTCTTTTTCCTTGGCATTAGAACCATGATCAGCATTCTGGTATCACTGCATGCATAGTTATCCTATGAACTGAGGAGTTCACAGATGACTTTTACTTCCTTGAGTTAGCTGGCTTTCACCCAGCACAAATGTGGCTTGTAGTTGGAGGAGAAATGCAGCCTTGAATTAGTGTATTCATGATAACTTTAGTGACTCTCAACCCTGGTGGAACATTGGAATCGCCTCAAGGGCTTCTAAAAATTACTAGTGGCTGGGCCCCTCACCAGATCTAACAGTTCAGAAATGCAGTGAGGGGAGAACCACTGCTCTTCTAGAGTCACTAGCTAGCTGAGGTCCAGTTTAGAGAGTGAGCTTCAATAAAAACCTCTGTATGACTATTTTTCTAGGGGGAGAAGATGGCTCTTTGTACCAACAATATAACAGACTTCACAGTAAAGGAAATGGTGGCAGGGTCAGATGATTACACAAATCTGGTTGGAGCATTTGTATGCCAGTCGACTATTATTCCTTCCGAGAGTAAGGGTTTCCGAGCAGCCTTGTCATCACAGTCCATCATTCTGGCAGACACATTTTTAGGTAAGTTTCATTTTGTTCATATCTGTATGCATAAATTTTTTAAAAAATTGTGGTACTGATAATTTGTCATTGCATTGGTGTTTATTATAGATGATTAAAGCCCACAGGTAATTCTAAATCACCACTTTGTGGCTTGGTTAAAAAGCCCTCACGAGTGAGGTCTATGGACTAATCTTCATGAATACAAGAAACTTCTAAATTTATATGTTAACTCATATGTGATATGTGTTTTGCTTTCTGAGAGTCTGCCTATCAGATTCTGTAGGAGTTTAAGAGATAAAATAATTTATGACCAAAACTATAAACAAAAGAACAGTAAAAAGACACAACTTAAACATAAACCATAGTATCTATGACCAGAGTTCATCATCTTTTTTCATATCAGAAGTAAGCTGCTGACAAGTAGCAAAGGTACATGTGCTGAGTTTTATTCCCCATCTGCTTGTCTATCTTTGTGGTGTCGAGAACATAGAAAAGTTTTAAGATGAATTCAAGTCCCTGATTAGTAATTCCCAGGGATCAAATTCATTAGACTTCTGGGGTTAGTATTAGGAACCTATAACAATCCAAAAATTTAACAGGCTTCTTAGATGATTCTAATATACAGTCAGATTTGGGAACCATTGCTATAAATTCCAGAGGAATTCAGCTTTACTTTTCAGCACCAAGGTCAGTTGCCAAGCTTGTAATCAGCATCCAAACTCTGTGTCAGAAGCAAAGGGTGTTGTTATTCCTTGTATTTTAGCCCTCTTATCATTTTGCCCCAGGGAAAAATGCCTTATATGTAGATTAAGCAAATTTTGGAGTTATTTTTGAAGTTATTAGGACACAAGAGTTTTTCTTATCAAATAATGCCTGGAATGAGTGTGAACAAAAAGCTGTATTAGCAAAGTAGACCAACTTGTTCAACAAAACTCACAGAGGCTGAGTATTATAATAGTAGATTGTTCAAATGCTAGAACTACAAGGGACTTTAGAGATCCTCTAATTATTGCATGCATTTTAAAGATTCAGCACAGGAGGCCCCTGAAGTGGAATCCATTGCTGGATTTGCTGCCCCAGTGGGAGTGCACCTGTGTGGTCATCAGTCCCTCTGCCTCTGCTTCTCCCACCCCCTAGTCCCCCCATGGGGACTCCAGGTCAGGTGGAGTTATGTTCTGCAGCATTGGCTCCAGTGGGCTTTACAAGTTACTTCTGTCTAAGAGTCTTTTAGTAGTCCCCAGTGCCCTGTCTCTCTTGCTGGCCCTTCTCCTGCTACACTGTCAGAGGTTTTTCCTGTATGACCTCCAAGTACTCAAGGGTGACTTTCAATAGAATAAAAATGAACATCTGGACTTCAGTCAAGATGGAGGCATAGGTAAACATGCTTTGCCTCCTTGCACAACTATAGCAAAAATTACAACTAGACTACATAACAAATATCACCCAGACTCTTAAGAAAATCAAGCTGTATGGAAGTCCAACAACCAAGGACTTAAAGAAGCCACATTCATCCAGATGGGTAGGAGGGTGGGAGAGGCAGAGAGGTGGGGAGAGGTGGAATGGTGTAGAGAGGTACAGAGCTGTGGAAAAGGTAGTCCTATATTCATGTGTGGTAGTTAAAAATCAAGAGGGATACCATGGAACAAAGGGATCCTAGCCCCAAACCAGCCCATCCAGCACTGGAAGGTAAACCTCCATAACTTCTGGCTATAAAAACTAGTGGGGGGAGTGTTGGTGGAAGAAACTGCAGCTTCCTGAGGAGATTCCTCTTAAAGGGCCTGTAATGATCTTAGGACTTAATGCAGACCCACTACATTTGGGGTTCAGCATCAGGGCAATAGCTGGAAGGGCACCAATGACATACAGAGAGAAGATGAAGTGACCAGCAACAGGGACAGTGCTGGGGACAGTTTCCCCCCAGGAAAATTTCCAGAGGCCAGGCATCAGCATTGTCCCCTCTCTAAACTCTCCCCCATACAGAGCCACAAAGCAGTGAAACAGGTTGCCCCACCATGGTGATTACCTAAGGCTCTGCCCCATACAACTTACAGGTGTGCTTTTCTACAACAGGCCATGCTACTATGACAGTGAGTCAAAGCAGCTCTATGTAATGCCCAGAAACAAACACAGGGAGGCTGCAAAATTAAGAAGACAAAGAAACATGGCCCAAATGAAAGAACAGAACAAAACTCCAGAAAAAGGACTAAATGAAATGGAGATAAGCAAACTATCAGATTTGGAGTTCGAAACACTGGATATCAGGATGATCAATTAAATCTTTGGGTACTACAGCAGCATAAAAAAGACCCAGGCAGAAATGAAGGTTACATTAAGTGAAATAATAAAAAATCTACAGGGAACCAACAGTGGTGATGATGAAGCCAGGTTTCAACCAATGACTTGGAACAAAAGGAAGAAAAAATCACTGAGAACAGCAAGAAAGAAAAAAGACTGGAAAAAAATAAAAACAAGAATTGGCTAAGGAGCCTTTGGTGCATCTTTAAACGTACCAACATCAGAAACATATGGGTACCAGAAGAAGAAGAGCAAGAAGTTGAGAACTTATTTGAAAAAATAATGAAAGAAAGCTTTCTTAATTTGGTGAAGGAAATAGACATACAAGTCCAGGAAGCACAGAGAGTCCCAAACAAGTTAGACCTGAAAAAGACCACACCAAGACACATCACAATTAAAATGCAAAAGGTTCAAGATAAAGAGACACCACTAAAAGCAGCAGAAGAAAAGCAGATAGTTACCTACAAAGGAGTTCCCATAAGACTGTCAGCTGATTTCTCAAAAGAAACTTTGCAGGCCAGAAGGGATTGGCAAGAAGTATTTAAAGTGATGAAAAGCAAAGACCTACAACCTAGATTACTCTATCCAGCAAAGATATCATTTAGAATGGAAGGGCAGATAAAGTACTTCCCAGACAAGGTAAAACTAAAGGAATTCATCATCACCAAGCCATTATTATATGAAATGTTAAAGAGAATTATATAAGAAAAAGAAGATCAAAACTATGAACATTAAAATAGTAATAAATTCACAACTATCAATAAGTGAATCTAAAAAATAAACTAAGCAAACAAGCAGAACAGGAACAGAATCTAGATATGGAGATAAATTTGAAGGTTATTAGAGGGGAAATGGAGAGAATAGGAGAAGAGGTACAGGGATTAAAAAGCACAAATTGGTAGGTACAAAATAGATAGGGGGATGTTAAGAGCAGTATAGGAAATGGAGTAGCTGAAGAGTTTATATGCCTTACACATGGACATGAACTAAGAAGGGGATTGCTGGAGGGAATGGGGGTACTGAATGGGGGGGAAATATGGAAAAATTGGGGCAACTGTAATAGCATAATCAATAAAATGTATTTTAATAAAATAAAAATTCATGACATAAGACCCAGGGAAGTAAAGTGACTTAAATGAAATTACAAAGCTAGACAGTAAGAAATCTTTTACTTTTTTTTAGAGACTTTGGAAAGTTTCTTATTTTTACCATGAATACATCCATTTAATACAATATTTCTTGTAACAGTGTCAAAGTAAAGCTATTTTTTAAAATTCACATATACAGAGATTAAATAAACTTAATTTTCCCATGTGGCTCAATAGTATTTTTTTTTATCATCATCTAGGAGTGACAATTGAAACTGCATTGCAAAATATTAATATAAAAGAAGATATGTTCCCAGTCTCACCAAGCCGAATACCAGATGTGCATTTCTTTTATAAGTAAGTGAAGATGCTGTTTCCCTTCACAGTTTTTTAAATAAATAAATGCCACTTCAGGATGCTGGCATAGTAGGTTATAGTTAATAAGCAGTAATTGGTTCTTAAATAAAAAGCCTTAGTAAAAAGTAGGAAACATGGAATAGTTTGAAGGTCTTATATAATTTCTCTCATATTTATGATATTTTAAATTAGGCAGTAGACTCTATTATGTGGACAGTACTTATTTTTAATTTGTACACCAAAATATCAGCCTGAGTGGATATGACCTTTTTTTCTTTAAAATTTCTTTTGATTATAATTATAAAAGTTTTACTAAAGATCTTGATTGGAGCTTATCACTTTACCTGGGGAAATAGTCAACTTTTCAAAGTAGATGACATCATTTGTATGAAAGCTAGTGGTAGGGGCTTTAGAGGGTAGAGGGATTGAGCAAAAAGGAAAAAGAACTCATGGACAAGGGCAACAGTGTGGTAATTGCTGAGCAGAGGGGAGTATAAAGGGACTAAATGATAATAGAAAAAGTATAATAAACATTGAATTAAAAATAAGAATCCATTAGCACCCAAGAAGATTCTAAATTAGTGAACTTTAATACATTTTTTGTTTTCTTTTGTTTTTATAGCATAGGAGTTCTATGCAGGATATTTTTATCTTCGTAACCTGTGTCATATGTATTTTGTAAAATGATATTTTCTTTACACTAGGTCTTCTACAGCTACAACATCTTGTGTTAATGGCCGGTCAACTGCTGTGAAAATGAGATGTAATCCTACTAAACCAGGAGCTGGTGTGATTTCAGTCCCTAGGTATTCTTATTTCTAAATAATTATTTACATTTGTTTTATTAGGAGGAAGCAAAACTCTAGAATCTTAACATTTTGTAACATAATCTCTGTGGATATAAAGCAGAAAGAGGACAGAAGAATCTGTAGATTTTTGTTGCAGAAAAGTGTGCTGGGTGCCTATTTAGAGGTCCTTGCCCCATCTCAGGACTTCCCAGTCTCCTCAATGACATATTCTCACCCTGTTTGCCTGAGTGTCTAAATCTCTTAAAATTTTTTAAGCAACATATAGTTATATGGTTTATATCCTTGCATTTATTCTGACTATTTTGCCTTAATTTCTTTGAGAGCTGGATTGGAAACTGTACTGGGTTACATTTCTTTATCACCAGTGAATTATTTGGGTGATCTAGATTTAGTCATCCAACCTGTAAGTTGTAGTTTCTTTCTCTGTAAGGCAATGGGGCCTGAGTAGACAATTTGTATGATCCATTTCTAACTTCTGAGTTTCTGATAAATGTTGGTGAAATCACTAAGGTAGAGTCTGACTTACAGAATACATACTACAGTTCATTTAACTGGATTGGCATTGAGGCATCAACTGTCCACACTCTAGATCTGTTTAATATAGTTCACTTTGTGTGGGAACACTAGAAGAAAGTAAGCAATTGCATGGACTCAGAAGAACTGTCAGCTTAAATAACAATTGCTTTCATGGCATGAGTGACACTTTAATGTCTCCTGATTTTTATTTTTCAGAATTATTAATTGTTCAGTATGTAGATTATTTATGTTGCAGATTTTTTGGATCTTAAGTAGATTTTATTTTATTGTTTTCCATTTTAAAGTCATTTTTATTCTTTAAGTTGATTTACATTATTATATTGGCTTTAGATATTACACCCCAGTGATTGGACATTACATAACCAAGTCATGGTCCTGATCAATCTTGGACCCATGTGACACCATACATAGTTATTAGAATGTTATATACTATATTCCCTATGCTGTACTTTGCACCACCATGGGCATTCTGAAACAACCAATTTGTACCTCTTCATTCCTTCACCTTTTGCACTCATTCTGCCAACCCCCCTTCCATCTGGCAACCATCAAAATGTTCTCTGTGCTTCTCTTTCTGTTCTGCTCATTTGTTTGTTTTGAATTTTTAGAATCGATTGTTCATATATATGTATTTATTGCCATTTTGTTGATCATAGTTTTTATCTTTTTTTTATCCTTAAAGAAGACCTTTTAACATTTCATGTAAGAATATTTTGGTGATGATGGATTCCTTTATCTTTTTTATATTTGGGAATTTCTTTATCTATCCTTTGATTCTAAATGATAGCTTTGCTGTCTAAAGTAATCTTGCTTATAGGCCCTTACTTTTCATCACTTTGAATATTTCTTGCCAATCCCTTCTGTCCTGCAAAATTTCTGTTGAGAAACCAGCTGACAGTCTTATGGGAGCTCCCTTGTAAGGAACTAACTAGTATTCTCTTGCTGCTTTTAAGAGTCTCTCTTTGTCTTTAATCTTTTGCATTTTAATTGTGATGTATCTTGGTGTGGTCTTCTTCAGGTCTAACTTGTTTGGGACTCTCTGTGCTGCCTGGACTTGTATGTCTATTTCCTTCACCAAATTAGGGAAGTTTTCGATCATTTTTTCAAATAGGTTTTCAATTTCTTGCCCTCTCTCTTCTCCTTTTGGCACCCCCATAATGCAAATGTTGGTACACTTGAGGTCACAGGGGCTTCTTGAAGTACCGTCCCCTTTTTTAAAAATTCTTTTTTCTTTTCGCAGTTCTGATTAGGTATTTTTTGCTTTCTTATACTTTAAGCCACAGACTGATTCTCAGCTTCATCTGTTGATTCCCTGTAAATTCTTCTTCACTTCAGTTAGTGTATCCTTCATTTCTGACTGGTCCTTTTTTATGCTGTTGAGGTTCTCACTAAGTTCCTTATAACTGATGTTTTGAACTCTGCACTTAGTAGATTGCTTGTCTCCATTTTGCTTAGTTTTTTTTAAATTCTCACCCATGGATGTTTATTGATGAGAGAGAAAGAGAGAGTGAAATATTGATGTCAGAGAGAAACATTAATAAACATTGATTAGCTGCCTTCCACACATGCCCTGACCGGGGATTGAAACCAAAACCTAGGTGTGTACCCTGGCCAGGAATTAATTCCATGACCTTTTGGTGTATAGGATGATGCTCCAACCAACTGAGCCACCTGGCCAGGGTATTTTACTTAGTTCCTTTTCTGGAGTTTTGTTCTGTTTTTTTTATTTGGGCCATGTTTCTTCGTCTCCTCATTTTGGCAGCCTCCATGTGTTTGTTTCTGTGTATTAGGTAGAGTTGCTATGTCTTCCAGGTTTAGTAGACTGGCCTAATGTAGTAGGTGTACTGTAGGATCCAGTGACGCAACCTCCACAATCACACAAGCTGGGTATTTGAGGCACACCCCCTATGTTGGCTGTGTATACCCCCTTGTTGTAGCTGAGCCTTGATTGCTGTTGGCACATCAATAGGAGAGATTTACCCCCAGGCTTATCAGCTGTAAAGACTGGCTGTAACCATCAGTCCTCTGGCCACTGTGGAATTTCAGCTGTGCAGGAGCTCACACCACAAAGCAGGACTTACTTCAGCGGGGCTTGGCTGCCCACTCAGTCTATCCCTTGAGTGTGTCACTTGTGGAGATGGTTGGGTGGTGAAGTTGTACACTGGAGGCATTGACTCTGGGGCCTTCTCAGAGGTGCAGGCCAAGCTCAGCCACTATCTGTTCTGCCTGGGGGCCACCTGGCATGAGCTACAAAGCAGTATGCAAGTGGCTGCTACTTGTGCTAGGCTTACAGATGCCCAGAGGAAGCCAACCTTTTTACCAAAGCTAGCTGCTGCTAGTGTCAGGGCTGGGACCACTTAGTGAGTGGTACAAGGCATACCGAGGCCAGCTGTTGCTTGTTTGAGATATTTTTTTGGAAAATCTGAAGCATGACCCAAGACAGGCCATTCCTATAGAAAAGCCACTGGAAACAGCTTGGGTGAATGAACCTGAAAGTTGGGTGGGATGGGGCCTCAGGAAATCACCAAATATGGTATCCACCTGCAGGCTTTGTTAGGGGAGGGCTTATCAAAGGAACAATGGCCTCTGCCAGCACTTCTCTTAGGGAGAAAGCTTCCTTGAGCTCCCACCCCAAAGCCAGACAATTCTGTTACTCCCTGTATGTCCCTGTATGCCTTTCAAGCTGCCCCATTGCTGGAGCTCAGAGGGAGTGAAACAGTAAATCTATATGCAAGCCCCTTAAGAGGAATTTTCTAGGACTTTTGGCCAAGATGGAGGCATAGATAGATACACTTTGCCACCTCGCACAACCCAAAGAAGAACAAAAAATTAAAAAACAAAAGATAACCAGAACTGCCAGGAATTGAACTGTATGGAAATCCAAAAACCAAGGAGTTAAAGAAAAAACATTCATTCAGACCGGTAGGAGGGGCAGAGATGAGCAGCCAGTGGGGAGAGGATGCATGGCGACTGGTGGACCAGGTGGTACCACATTTGTGTGAGGATAAACCTGGAGGAGCAAGATTGACTATGCAACCCAGGGTCCCAGCTTAGGGAAATAAAGCCTTAAAACCTCTGCCTGTAAAAATCTGTGGGGGTTGTGGCAGCAGGAGAAACTCCTGGTCTCATAGGAGAGTTTTTTGAGAGACCCATAGGATACTAGAATGTACAAAAACCAACCCACCTGGGAATCAGCAGCAGATGGGCCCAGTTTGCTTGTGGGTAGCAGGGAAGTGACTGAAAGCCAGCTGAGAGCCAAGCATGTGGCATTGCTCCTTCTCCGACCCTTCCCCCACATACAGTACCACAAAGCAGAGCTGTGGGTTGCCCTGCCTGGCGAATACATAGACTTCTCCCCTTACTATGCAACAGGCACGTGGAAACAAAAAAATATGGCCCAAATGAAAGAATAGATCAAAGCTCCAAAAATAGAACTAAATAATGAAGAGATACCAACTGATCAAAACTGATCAGTGTATGGTTCAAAACACTGGTAGTCAGGATGCTCACAGAAATGGTTCAGTATGGTCACAAAATAGAGGAAAAAGTGAAGTCTATGCAAAGTGAAATAAAGAGAAATATATAGGGAACCAACAGTAAAGGGAAGAAATGGGTACTCAAATTAATGATTTGGAGCCCAAAAAAGAAATAAACATTCAAACTGAGCAGAATGAAGAGTAAAAAATTCTAAAAAATGAGAGGCTTAGAAACCTCTGGGACAACTTTAAACACTCCAACATCTGAATCATAGGGGTGCCAGAAGGCAAAGAGGAAGAGCAAGAAATTGAAAACTTATTTGAAAAAAATAATGGAGAACTTCCTTAATCTGGCAAAGGAAATAGACTTCCAGGAAGTCCAGGAAGCTCAGAGAGTCCCAAAGGAGTTGGACCCAAGGAAGGAAATACCAAGGCACATCATAATTACGTTATCCAAGATGAAAGATAAAGAGAGAATTTAAAGCGGCAAGAGAAAAGGAGACAGAAGGGGCTGGAAAGAAGTATTCAGTAATGAAAGGCAAGGTCCTATATTCAAGATTACTCTACCTAGCAAAGCCATCATTTAGAATGGAAGGGCAGATAAAGTTCTTCCCAGATAAGGTAAAGTTAGAGGAGTTCATCATCACCAAGCCCCTATTATATGAAATGTTAAAGGGACTTACCTAAGGAAAAGAAGATGCCCAAAACTATGAACAGTAAAATGACCACAAACTCACAACTATCAATAACTGAAGCTAAAAAAACAAAAAGAGAAACAAACTAAGCAATCAACTAGGATAGGAACAGAATCACAGAAATGGAGATCACATGGAGGGTTATTGGTGGGGAGAGATGGGGTGGGGGAGAATAGGGGAATAAGAAGCATAAATGGTAGGTACAAAATAGACAGGGGGAGGTTAAGAATAGTTTAAGAACTGGAGAAGCCAAAGAACTTATATTTATGACCCATAGACATGAACTAAAGGGAGGGGAAATGCTGGTGGGTGGGGGTATAGGGTGGAGGTGAATAGAGGGGAGAAAAAAATGGGACAACTGTAATAGCATAATCATAAAATATATTTCAAAAGAGAGGAACTGCCTGGGATTCCTGAAGCCCTGTGTCTCCCTCAGCCTCAATCTCTGCTGGGTTTTAGAGCTGGAAGTTATGGGGACTTCTCTCCCTGGCTCTGGAGCCTTAGTATAGGGTTCTGGTGTGGGGCTGGGACCTCTCACTCTTCAGGAGGTCTCTGCAGCTGAGATACTCCTTTCAATTTTTATCCACCAGTTATGGGTACAGGACCATCTCATTCCCTTCTCTGCCTCTCCTACCAATCTTGATGTGGCTAATTCCCTAGTTGTGGGACTTGCACTTAGCCAGATTTCAGGTGTTTCTGAATGTTGGTTGTTCTATAGTTCTGTTGTAATTTTGATGTGGTTGTGGAAGGAGGCAAGTACCGCATTTTCCTGTGCTACCATCTTGCCTGGAAGTCCCAGATTTTCCTTCATCAAGCTTAAAAAGTTTACATTTTTAAAAAAGAAATGATTGATTTAATCTTGTTTTTTGATAGTTTCATAGTAACCCTTGAGAGATCTTAAGTTATCCCACTCATGTTACATCAGGATTGTGGGGGAGGAACAAAAATGTTCCTCTACCCTCAAGATTCTTTTAGCTGGTCTAGTCATCAAATGGACATGAGGCAGATTAGCAAGAGAATATAACCACACCTAATGCACACATATGCGTTGGAACCCCACATACGTGAGAGAGTCAGAGACCCCCATGCAGAAGAAGTTCAAAGACAGAAAGGGGTCAGGCATACACCATCCTGACCTAGGGATGAGGTAATGTACCTTGGAGGCTTCAAAGGGGTCATTGCAGGATGTTAAGAAGAGCAGAGCTCTAGTAAATAGGACTTTGTCCTGTTCTGTAGATAGTAGTTAACGGGAGGGGCCAAAGTTTTTTGAGCCTGAAGCTAAAATTGCCTTAAGCTCAAAGTAACCTGGATACCACTGAGGCACATCTTGGGGTGGTTTATTCTGAATCCCACAGTATCACGTGGTAGAAGATCCCTGGGCCAGCATAGGTGCTAAAGCCGAGGCAGCAAACCACACTTTTTAAATGAGAAGGTATGTTCTGAGTTTTCTTTCATTGTTCTCTGATGTCCCACCATGTGGCTCTGAGTTTAGATGCTTGTTCTCCTTACTTGAGTACTTCTGAGGCCCTTTTTGGACCTAGCAATGAACCCCCCTGGGTCTAGTCTCTAGGGGTCTTCATGGATGACTTGTGAAGCCTCCTCCAGATCTCAGACTCAAGCAGATAATGTAGCTGAAAGACTAAGCCTATCCTTTAGAAAATATGTATTTCTAACTATCCCAAGGTGGGTTTTGATTCTTTAAAGTAATACTAAAAAATAGTCTAATGATGTTAAATGATGGTATCTAGAAACTGCTTTTTTTTTTTTTTTTAGTTGTGAAGAGAGGAAAGTTGGCCTGTAGCAAGGTTTTTTTTTTTTTTAACTTTGGAAACTTAACTGTCTTCTCAAGGGTTTCTCAAGATCACTTGCAACAGAATACTTTGGGTGTCTATTTGAGAAGCATTGGTCTTAACCCATGTTTTAGAGATTTGGCTTTTTTTTTCTTTGAGACAGATACTGAAACTTTGTTCTGCATTTTAGTTTTCTGATAAGCTATTTTAAAATCTCATGGTTTACAGGGTGGATTTCTTCACCGATATCTTGATAAATTTTATTTTATACTTGTGCTACACACTGAAGTTGGAGGACCACCACCTTAGGGAACTGCTTGAACCCCAGAATCTATATTGCAGGTCTTTAGTTCTTTTTTGAATTAATTTCCCATCAGGTCACAAGGGGGAGCTCTGGGATCAGAACAGGAGCAGTAGAAGCTTGTTCTGCAATAATTAGAATTATCTTTAGCTGCAAGGCTGAATAAAAATTTGTGATTTTCTCCTAATGAAACAGAACTGTTAACTAAGCCAGATACTTGGGCTACTTTTGAAGAGAATGTAACTAGCATTTTTGGGGGGCTGTGGAAGCTTTAAATTCTCAAGGAGAGAGAGGAAGGTGCTAACCAGGCAATTGCCTTGAGAAGTCTCTCTGCTGATCAAGAAGCCTCAGCAGCAAGACTGGCAGGTCACAAGGGATTCTACCTACAGGTTAAAGCATCTTGGCCAAGAATGTCAGCAAAGCAGGCAAAGGCAAACGGCAGTAGTAATATCGATTGGGGCTCTGTATCTTGGTAACCTGGGAAAATATCATAAGACGCCCAGCCCTGGGAAAATGAGACTCTTAACAGACAGTGAACGAGGCACGAGAAAGGGGGAACTGTGTGTTCTTTGTATTTCGTGTGGAATTCAGAGAGAGCAGCAAATTAGTAGGGCTGCGAGGGGAAACATCAGCCTGTGTCTGGTCTGGCAAATGCTGCTGGTTTCTCACTCCACAAAGTGCCTGGGGGGTGTGAGACATTTTAGATAAAAACTTAACTGCATGATCCTGTGGTAGATGAAACCCGAGAGCTGGAGTGGACTTTTGAGATTATCTAATGCAGCTTGTACCTGGTCCAAAGAATATATTGCCAACACAACAGAGCTCTGATACCCCCAAATAAATGCCTCTCCAGACTCTGCCGAAAAGGCTTCCCAAACCTCTAATCAGGATCGTAGGTGGTTAGAGGAATCGAAGGTTCTCCTTTTGTGAGGAATAATCAGAGCTAAGCATTGTGCCCGAAGTGCTCTTTCAAAGACGAGAAATGTCTTTTAGTGAAAAGGTTATAAAAAAGGCTTATTAGGAATAGACAGAGGGAAGCGGCTTTACTTTGATGATAGAGATGCATAGCACATTAGAGATCCTCACGTCCAGCCTGTTTACTGGACCCGGTAGGAAACACAGAAGGCACCCACCCTGTCTAGCCGTCTAGCAGCACAGACATGATGGGATGCTTTTCCCACCGTGTCTGTTGTTCTTTCCATTGCCATCGTGTTTTGATCTTTTTGTTTATTGTTTTCTCCAATCCCTTTTAGGCAGAGATTTGCAAAGACGTGTGCTAAGCAGAGGCAAATATCACATTTATCTGGGGTAACTCAGCTGATCTGCGTATCACTGGTGCCTTCTTTTCATGAGTCATCTTTCCTCAAATACAGTCTTCTTGATTAATGTTTCGAGTGAGAGGAAACATGAGCATCCCCAATCTCTCAAAACTTATCAAGATATTTAATTGCTTGGGTAGTTTATAAATCAGTCTAAAGTCATTTTGCCAAAACCTCCTTCACATTCCAGATTCATCTTCATTATAAGTGTAGCCTCTGAGAATATTGTCTGTCAGAAAAGGGATGTTTCACAGTCCTGGTGGTATTCAGTGGTTCCGTGTGCCAGGGCTTATTGCCCAGGCTCTGATTTATAGTCTGTTAGAGTTATTGGATGCTAGTATAGTGTCTTCTTTGGTCTTTGGGGAAGAACTGTGAAAGCCCAAAGTCCATCCATTTTAAGTTGGTAAGAGCAAAAGAGTAATTATTGCTTAAATGAGTTGCTTGTTTTCTTTTCCTTTTTTTCTTAATCCTCACTCAAGGACATGCTTATTGATTTGAGAGAGAAGGGGAGGAAGGGAGAAGGAGAAAGGGAGAGATAATTGTGTCCTGACTTGGGACCAAACCCGCAACCTAGGTATGTGCCCTGACCAGGAATGGAATTCATGACCTTTTGGTTTGTGGGATGACACACTAACCAAGTGAGCCATACCTGCCAGGGCAATTCCTTGTTTTCTTTTTCCTCTGTACTATTTATGGACAAGTAATAGATATCTAAATCTGTATAAGTTAACTTTAAAAAGGCAATAGAACTGCAAAGATTAAAACCAAATATTGTCATAACTTTAAAATGTAAGGAGATATATAAAGGCATTATGCGCAGGGAAAGCAATGAAAACTTGCTCTGATCAAGAACCAGGAAAACTTTAATACAGAATTATTAAAATTATACAATTCAGATACTTATGAGTAATCTTAACACATGATACAAAAGATCACAGAACAGTCATAAAAGTTTAAGATCAATTTTGAAATAAGGTCGCTAAAGTTTGCCAGGTATTTTTTACACTGCAGAAAATACAGAGTCGACAGATAAAAAGAACTAGGGTGTGCCCATTAATGTAGTTGGTACCAGGTCTTGGTCAGGTGCTGACATTTGGTTATTAGTCCCAGGCAGTCTTTTGAAAGGGAGGTTTTTGCAGGAGACTCGTAGAACTTTAGATCCCTGGATCTAAGAGCTGTGGGTCAAAATACCTTATGTTCAAGCCCGGTCGAAAGTGATCTATGCTCTTCAGTCTCAGTGCGAACATGATTGGAGCAAGATGCAAGTGCCCTGTATGGACCCCGCGCAAGAGGGGTTTCTGCCAATGACAGGGCATCGTCAGCAGAGAAAGGCTGGCCTTTCTGAGATGCCAAAGCTGCGAGAGTCACTAGCAGCAGGTCAGAGAACATCACCCCTCCCAGAGGATGTCAGTCTTTAGACCCCCAAGACTGGGAACCTCAAGAAACCTACCAAAACCCCACACAAAAGAAGCTCAGCAACATTCGTGCCCTACCACCGAAGCAGAAGTGTTCTAGGTGTGCAAGGCTGTGGCCTTTCCTCCCAGCATCCTGAAACTAACTCTGGGAGGATCAGAAATGTACTGACAACATAGATGGATTTGTTTTAATTTTGGATTTTGAACAGAGCTTAGGCAAAACAATTTTACACCGCTTTATCAACTACCCCAACAATTTAATTTTCACTTCCTAAAAATAGTTTTATTTTTATTGTATTTTTCTATTACCATCAATCCCCCTTATGCTCCTTTTCACCTCTGCCCACACCCCAACCCTGCAATCCCCACCCTGTTGTCCATGTCCATGAGTCCTTTTTCTTTTTTGCTTGATCCCTATACCTCCACCCCACTCCCCACAGAGCTTTCATCCTGCTCTCTATCTATGAGTCTGTCTCTTTTTTGCTTGTTGGTTCAGTTTGTTCACTGGATTCCACACATGCGTGAAATCACATGGTATTTATTTATACAGTGGAATACTACTCAGCCATAAAAAAGAAGAAAATTTAACCCTTCATGACAGCATGGATGGACTTGTAGAACATTGGCTAAGTGAAATAAGCCAACTTATCCCAACAATTAATGATAGGTTGAGTATTAAGTCATAGTGGTTCCAAAGAAAAAAATTCTTCTCCACAAGTTTTTAATATGAATGAAGTAGAGTTCACTTTAAGTAAAATGATTCATTTAAAAGAGGACACTAATAACTCATAGTTCAGCCCAGTTGTACCTCCAGGTAATGCATTATGTTTTAGAGTCCAAGACACCACTTCTTAAAAAAAATTAATCTGAATTCTTACATGTTGCCAGTGCTGCCCTGCCTGGTAAGACAATCCCCAAAGCAAAATAAACTGGAAAGCCTCCTTTTCACTTATCAATAAAACCAAAACAACCAGTTTCAGCTGGTTGTCTTTTCCATGTAAAATGGTCTCTGCCTGCAGTTCACAGCACACCCAGTCATCCTGTAGGGCTCTGGTCTTGCACGCCTCAGCCGTCTGTGACTTTGTCCTGTCTCTCAACATTTACTTTCTGCTTTCTCTGATGACCATGTGGACCAACAGTTGTAAAAGAAGCACAGTGAGTGATACTTCTAAAGAGATGGGGGTCGGGGGCAAAGACGGTGGGGACTCAGGTCATCCAACAGAAAAGCGTTTTTACATATTTGGCCATAAAGCATTTATTGATTTAGTACTCACTTTTTTGTTCTTTTCTTAGTAGGAGAAAATATTTTTCTTGCATCTTTCTTTCTATTTTCATTTTATGTGTAAGCACTGTCAAAATTGTTCCTGCTTTATATACCCTAGTTTCATAGGTAAGGCCTGAATCAAACTGTGAAACTTACGTTTATGACAGAGTCAAATTTGAATATTCCCCACTTTAAATGATTCATTGGGTTAAAAGAATTAAAGAATTGATTCTAAATTAAACTGCTTTTATCCTGAGAGTTTCTTTTAAAAAGTGAAGTCTACCAAGGAAGTGCAATGAATCATTGTAGTATTTTGACACCTCCTGGCAGCTTATAAATGACATCAATGTCTTGATTTTCTTTTCTGTTCCTGTAGCTCTACCAATTTTTTAGAAAATGATGCGCATGGGTAATAGTGTTTTATATTTTGCAGTGCTTTAAACTTTCCAAAGGCATTCTCTCATTTTATTCTTTATAACCACCCCAGGAAAGCGCACATTCTGCTTTTGACAAATTATGAAAATGAGAAGGTGAGAGCATTGAGTTACTTATGAAAAACACACAATCAGTTGAAAGTCCAATTAGAATTTCAACCTAAGCCTCTCTCCAGAGCTTTCTGTGACTTTGATTAATTTTCTTTTTTTTTTATTTGGGTTTTTTATTCTCAAACTCTAGCAGACTTACACTTTTATTTTCCCCAAATAAACAGTACCCTCACCCCTTTACAAATTCTCTGTGTTGGAAAGAAAAAAACAGAAAACAATTCGGGGAGGAGAGATTTGTGTGGGAAAGCATATTGGGTAATATTTGCTAAATGATCAGAAAAGTGTAATTATTTTTAAAGTTGCAAGTCATTGTTAAGAAAATAATAATTGTATTCTTGAAGGACTTTTCTAAACAGTTACCCAATTTTTTCCCAATTTTGGATTGTTTTTACTGATCTGGAAGGTAGACATTAGGAGTAATTTTTAAAATTGACTTTGTTTTCACCTATTGCATTTACTGTTAATTTTTTTGTTTATTAGTCTGAATATATTTATTACTCTGCTTTTCCAAACAGAGGGATTCAGAGTTCAGCCATTTTTCCAAAGAATCACTGTTCACCATTGTTCTTAGCTCTGACAATAGTGGGCCTCCGTCTCTGCAGCATGTTATAAAGAACTTGGCTTTTACTTACATTTCCCCTGTGCTCATTTAGTCTGTAGCACATAGACACTTTGGGAAGGTGGTTATGTAAAAATGCAGTCAATTTTTAGAAATTTTTGTGTTCACATTCTAGGGTAACATAATATATTTAATTAACAAAGAGTATGAAATTTTACCTTTTTGGTAGAATGAAAATGATAGCTTTGACATTTGAAGTCTTAAAAAGGGGTATCGTTTGGATTCTCCCTGTTATTCTGTGTCTGTCTTTTTGTTACTCAGTGTTTCTGGACACCCATGCTCAGCCCCAGCTAAGGTCTGAAGAAGGTTTGCAGGGTAATGCCTTGTATTTATATGGTTTGATTTAAGGGAAGTGTAGTATACAAATTAAGAGAACAATATTTTCTGAGTTTCACTGAATCAATAAACAAAACAATCATTCCCAGTAGGAATTGTCCAAATGCCTTCTTATTTCATTCAGTAAGAATTCTGTACACAGTCGCAGCAGGTTAATTTTTGGACCATGTTGTGTTTATCTGCTCTTAAAATGCAAGTGCCAAGTTGACAATAATAGGGCCCCCACCCCCCAGAAAGCAGAGTTTCAAAAAAATCTCCATTTGGCCCCTGCCTGCTGGTTGCACCTGTGTCTGAACTTCATCCAGCATCGCTCAGTGATCAGTGGAACCACATCTTGGCGGAAGTCATCCTGTCAGGCAAAGAAAACCCAGGACTGCAAAACATTTGCATCACTGAGCTGTGTGTTGCCCTGGTGGTGGTTTTGTTTGCTTTCTCACTTAGGCAATTTTGTTTTCCTGTCATTTTGCACCTTCTTCAGACCGTGGTCCTGTGTATCATTCTATTACCTAAAGCACCTTGCCTATGCAGATTCCCTTAAACAGAAATTGCAGCCTTCCATTACCACCTCGAGCCTACCTGGGTACCTACTGCTCGCTCCTGGCCTTACTCTTGAAGCTCCAGCTACAAAACCCACTTGTAATTTCTTCCCACTTCATCTATCCTTTTATCCCATTGGCAGAAATTCTCTTGCCTTCTTCCCTCCTATGCTGGCTAACTCCTACTATTCTAGAATATTTAAGATTTGGTTTGGGCATCACTTCTACCAAGAAACCTTCCCAGATAATTTTTTTTGTCATTATCTGTGCCGGTCTCTCCTTTAATTTTTTAAAAAATAGCTTTATAGAAAGGTAATTCACATACCATTACAATTCGCTAATTTAAACTATCTAATTTAATGGTTATTTTGTATTTTGGTCTGTGCAAACATCACCATAGTCAATTTTAGAACATTTCATTTCCTCAGAAAGAAAGCCCATAGCCTTTATCTATCATCTCCATATATCCCAACCCCCACTCCAGCTCTAAGCAACCACTAACCAACTTTCTGTTTATAGATTTCCCTATTATGGACTTTAAAATGAGTAACATCACATAAAATATGGAATTTTTTGATTGGCTTCTTTCAATGTAATATTTTTGAGGTTCACACAAGCTGGGACATATATTAGTAATGCATTCTTCTTTATTGCTGTTATACAGCATTTTGTTTATGCATTCACCCCGTCTTAATGTTGATGGATATTTCAGTTGTTTCTGCATTTTGGCTGTTCTGATTAATGCTTCTATGAACATTCATGTACAGATTTTTTGTGTATGTGAACACATTTTCATTTCTCTTGAGTATTTACTTAGAAGTGGAATTGCTATATCATAAGGTAACTTCCTGTTTAATTGTCTGAGAAACTACCAGAGTCTCCCAAAGCACCTTCCCCATTTTATATTCCTATCAGCAGTATGTAAGGGTTCTAGTTTCCCCTCATCCTTACAACACTTGTTATTACCTGTCTTTTTGATTCTAGCCATCCTAGTAGGTGCAAAGTGCTATCTCATTGTGGTTTTTGTCTCCTTAAGATTATTATTTTTTGTATATTTCCTAAGTATCCACATATTGCATCTCGGTATGCACACACACACAAGTTGAGTGCACTTGTTGAATGTGTTACTAAAGCTGTCATTTTTGTTGTTTTTCACTTTTCACTTCAGCAAGTGTCCGGCAGGTACCTGTGATGGTTGTACATTCTACTTCCTGTGGGAGAGCGCTGAGGCTTGCCCTCTGTGCACGGAGCACGACTTTCATGAGATCGAGGGAGCCTGTAAGAGAGGGTTGCAGGTGAGGAGCCAACCCGTCGAAGCAGAACTGTGTCATTGCAGATGTAATTATCAGTTGAACATTGCTTGCATCATAGAAACTTGGATTCGAGGGCAGGGCTAAAGCTTATAGTTCACTTAACGTGACATTCATGTTTGTTTAAAATCATATTTGGTAGTGAAACTCCCATATGCTGAGGTAGCTGAATATGTACACCGAGAGTGGAAAAAGGAATTATGGCAAGGGAGTTGTGGGATTCTACCTGGATTATAAAGAAATGATATCATTAAACCAAGATATGATTCTGTAATGCAGTCATAGGTATAATTAAAGTGGGGATGGATAACCAACTCACCACAAGAAGTGTCTCTAAGAATAAAGCATATATATGTATAATTGAGATCCTATTCTACATTTTCTCTTCATTCCTGTTTGCTTATCTGCTTTTTTAAATAAAATTGGGGTTCAAATATATTTTTGTTTACTATTTATATTTATTTCCTTTGTCATTTAAACTTTTTTTTGAAAAACGTGGTTTTTAGTTATTGACAGATGTTCATATATACATGTATATATGTATAAAATTTGGAATTTAACAATTCTCCTGTTATTAGACAGTTGAGAAAAATTGAAAAAAATCTTTTTGTTTTCAATCATAACTCTGTAAATGAACATTCATTTTGGGAATTTGATTATTGCCTTAGAATTCATTACTATAAAGAGAGGAACTGGATTCTAAGAGATGGACACTTCAAAGGTTCTTGATACCTGTTACTAAGTCACTTTGGTTCTATCAGTTTGCACTTCTACTAGTGTTTGAGAGTGCCTACTTCACTGCACCAACCTTCAGTCATCTCGTATGAAAAACACAAACTTTTCTTCCATTAGACCACTTATTGACTACCTCCCCTCTCCACACTCTGCTGAAATGACAGTAAAGAAGCACATATGACCTTAAATCAATACCAGTGTGGAACCTTATTGGAGAGTAAGCGGTAGCAGATCAGAGGTTCCAAAGACCTTTCTGAGAGCCAGAAGGTAGACGGGGCAGGACTGAGCTTCAGGTCAGCAAGCAGTAGGCTCATGGTCAAAGGAAAGCCTTCCCAGGCTTCTGTAATGGTCAGGCTGAAGGGCGGGAGAGTGAGAAGTCAGAATGCCCCACCCAATCCCATGCATTCAAGCATATTTGGAAGAAGTAGTGTTCACCTCTAGGGGAAAGAAACTCCACAGAGAACAATTCTCTAAATGGCTATTTTTCAAACTTTAATGATAGTGAACCTGTAGTAAGAAATAATGTTGTCCATCAAACCTAACTAGTCCACACGCCCAAACTCAGACATGCCTAAAAATAAGATTGTTTCGTGGAACAATACTTCTGTTTATATTTAATGATAAAGTATAAGCATAACATTAATATAAAATATTTTAATAACTTCATATAAAAATGGGGAAGTCCCCAGACATTCAACACTAAAACAAATACTCGAAAATATTTTACTTAATTCATCAAGTGTGCTTACCTGTAGACAGCTCATTCCAGTTTAGAGCTCTCAAAGATGGCATGGCTCACACATCTGATGACTACTGAGCCAGTTTCCTCTTGCATTTTTAAGTAGGTCAAGGGTAAGAAGTCCAAGTTCACAGAAATGGTGTCTTTTAAGTCCTCACAATAATAATAATGATATACTTATAATGCTTCACAGTGGAAATTCATCTTTACCTTTTCTCTAAAATTGTGATAAACTTACTAGAATAAATGAAAAACGAAGATGCATTCCCTTCTTTGTCTACCAAGTTTAGTTTAAGAGTTTTGAAAAGCTAAGCTACCTTTTACTCAAATATTCTTTAATATTTAATATTTCTATTTATGTAATAATTTGAGGTTTAAGACAGTGAGGTGGTATCAGTTTCTCTAATTTTATCTCATTCAAACTGTCTTCATTGAAAAAAATTCTGTTCACATGTTATAAAAATATTAAGAGCAGATAGTTACAAGGTGATTTTAAAATATTGTTTTGACCTTATGAACAATATCTTTTGGAACACTTTGATGTATTTGACATGTTGATATATATTATTACCCCCCTTATTTCCAATTTAATTTGAGAAATACCCAAATCAGTTACATACACCATTTTGTCATCCTTAGATGCCAATTTTGAAAGTATCTGCCAAATGAGATTAAGCTTCAGCTGGAAAAATATGAAATGCCATTTGTAAGCCCATGTATCTTGCTTGGTGTATTCCATTGCAACAATAAACAGATGGGTGTGATGCACTGAGTGGGTGTTTTTACCTCCAACCTCTGAATAAAATGTTTCAGAAACTCTGCTCTTCCATGAGCTTTATATACTGCAAAGGGTAGCTTTCACTATGTTTTCCATTATGTCCATGGCCAACGGTGGATTTCTTTGGATGCTGAAGTGTTCTGGTAGGGAAAAAAAAACATTGCAAAATATACGCTATGGGTATCTTTTAAGCTTTAAATAATTCCGCTGTATTTCTGCTCTAGTTCTTGCTCCATCCTTTGTAATTTTTCGTTTTGTATTTCACTTCCCCAATTCTGTAAATACATCAAATCCAGATGTGTACAAAGTTAAAAATCACACACCACAGTTCCTTCACATATAGCTGATATAAGCTTAAAGAGTTACATAACATGTAATAAAAGTCCTTAGCAAATTGGATTACCAAAATCTATACCAGGTTCTAAGGATGTATTAAGTATTACTTCTAAATGTCAGACAGTAGTAAAGATTTGAAGAGATGACTGTGTGATCATTAAAAGGAATGTTTTTAAATTTAGCATCAAATTAATCTCACTCTGTTCACAAAATCTCCCTACATGCTGGAAAATAATTTTTTTCAGCTGCGTTGTCAGTCATTTTATTATTTGCCAATGACATGTGACTGAATGAAGGGATAAGTCTTCTTAATTAATAGAGTGACTAAGAAATATATAAAAGGACTAAGTTATAGATGACTAAGAAATTTTGCCAATAGCTGGATTTTTTTTTGGTCTGACAATTTGAGGAGTGTATTGAAAAGTTAAGTATACTAGATTTACAAGTATCTTTTTACTTTAAAAAATTTAGTGCTTTTTTAAAAAATAAAACTCATTAGAGCTTACTATTTTCACTGTTGGACATTTAATAAAACTGTATAAACTCTTCTACAGTCTGTTTTCTTGTTGGAATGCACTTCAGATGAAGTCAACATTTGCTGACTTGGGTTAAATTTTTGTGTTAATTGTCATTATACTTAGAGATGCAGCAGTTCAGCTTGAATATGCCTCTTCATTTCTCACCTCATCTTTTTTATAAAATTGTGGCCAATTTTAAAAGTAATTTATTCACACTAAGTTTAATGACAATGTTACAATTATTATGCACTAAAAAATTTTTAATGTTAATGTCCTTTTTCTAATCCTCACCTAGTTAGTAAGTGTATTGATTTTAGAGAGAAAGGAGGGGAAGGAAAGAGGGAAGGAGAGAGGAGTGAGAGAGAGACAGAGAGAGAGAGAGAGAGAAACATCCATGTGAGACACACATCCATTGGTTGCCTCCTGTATGCATCCCAACCGAGGACTGCACCTACAACCTAGGTAGTGCCCTGAACACAAATCAAATCCACATCCTTTTGGTGTATGGAACATCCCTCCAAATAACTGAGCCACCTGGCCAGGGCTTAATGTACTTTTTAAAAATACATTCTGAAAGTTCTTATCCAGAATTTAGTTGAAACTTTTTCTCAAAGTAAAAAACAATTCTGTGTATCAGTCATTTCATGACTAACTGCAGAAATTTGTGCATGAATATAAAATCATATTAAACATTCTGGTGTTATCCTTGTGTTAGGATGTTGATAAGTGCCATCGTACACCAGAAAATTTAATGAGACACCATGAGTAAATAATTTAATGCCCCATAAGATTTAATGTCACAGGATATAATCATCATGCAGATGGCTGCTGGTAACTGCATGTGTTGAAATATATTAGGAACTATGCACTGTACTCTGATTTTTAGTTCTAATCTGTTTTATTTTATCTATTTATTTAAGAAAATTGCTGGTTGAGACCCAATATATTGATTTCACTATTCACTAGTTAGTTGCAACTTGCAGTTTGAAAAACATCACTCTAAATAATTGAGTCATCTACTTTTGGAGGCTGAGAGTAAGCACCTTGTGTGGGCGGTTATTTTGGCGTGAGGAAGAGGGATGCAGCTTGTGTGTACCTCCCCCTTCACCAGTCACCGCAGCCTGCCTGTCATACTGTATCTACTGCTCTTCTGCTCAGGGGTGAGGCTGTAAGGGAAATGGACCTACATGATGGGTAGGTGAAAACATTCCAATTATAATCATATTAAATAACTAAACTTTCATTTAAAAACATGAGTCAGAAGTCAGAGATCGTCAGGAATGTGAGGAAAATAGCCCAAACAGTATATCGAGATGGAATAATTTTTATTCAACTACCTCAGCAGGTAGCAAGCCTTCTGATCTGACAATTCATGGTTTTATTGCATTTTAATTCATCATTGCCTCATTCAGTCTCTTCTGTGTCTCTCCTCCATCTTCTGTATACCTCCTACATCTCTGGATCTCCCACGACATGAATGCTGAGTAATTCTCTTTGCCTACTAGGAATAAAGGGTTGGCAAAACCCATTGCCTTCTGAATCTTGTTTCTCATGTCATCTGTCTGTCTGTGTGTTTTTTTTTTAAGGAAACCTTATATGTATGGAATGAACCAAAATGGTGTATTAAAGGAATTTCTTTGCCTGAGAAAAAGTTGTCAACCTGTGAAACAGTTGACTTTTGGCTGAAAGTGGGAGCAGGTGTGGGAGCTTTCACAGCTGTTCTGCTGGTGGCTCTAACTTGCTATTTCTGGAAAAAGAATCAGAAGTAAGTAACCTCACTGGAGTGACCATAGAAAAGCTGGAGAGTCTCTTCTGTGAGAGTTTTAGACTTAATCATTGTATCCGATAGTTTCTGTTGGGGACAAAATAAGATGCTCCTAGTGAAGGAGTTATAGGAAAGGCCTTTAAGACAGCAAATGGAAGTAATTGTTGTTCTGATGATGTAGAGATCATAGACCATTAGAGATTATTAATTAGACTCATTAAATACAAAACAAAAATGGAGGTCTGGGTGACTTAGGTCTGAGGTTGGAGGGCAGATTTTCTTTGTGTCTATTTTTCTTGTCATGACATGATGTATTCTTGCCCCAACTTTTTCTTTTTGGTTTCATATGGGCAGATATTTACAAAGAAACAGACTAATTGTGTAAGGGGGTATCACCTTTATTTGTTGAAGGACTCCAAGAACCTGGAGTTGAATATTGAGTCTAATGCCTGATTCGATATTGATACGTTACATTACTTGACTCTACTAAAATTATTTACATGTGAGCGGTTCTGTGAGAGTCCCACATGATGATATCTCAGGACAGTTGGAATATCTGGGGTTTTGAATAGAAAGGAATGAGGGATAGAAACAGTAAAGGCCAAAGCAATTGCCTGTCCGGTATTCTTAGCCTTATGACTCCAGCTTTGGAATATTGTATAGTGAGTTTGTTTCCAAATATTTATAAGTTAGGAAAATGCATTTAGACCTCAAGGTTTCTCTTTGTGTTTCAAAAGTTCATAATTGGACAATTTAATCAAATGAAATAGTGATAGAGTTAACTGAAATCCTGGAAAAGATGTGGGAGGTGGGGAAAATTTGTCGTAGAGCAACTATGCTACAAGACAGTTCAATGACCTGGTATATGACCACCTAAAATAAGTATTATTTTATATTAAACATCTACTTTATCTATCTATTTACTACTGCTTAGACTGGAGTACAAATATTCCAAATTAGTAATGACAACTAACTCAAAAGAGTGTGAACTCCCAGCTGCGGACAGTTGCGCTATTATGGAAGGAGAAGATAATGAAGAGGAAGTTGTATATTCCAATAAACAGTCACTACTGGGAAAACTCAAATCCTTGGCAACAAAGGTGAGAGCAAAACTTTAACCTGGAATTACTGTGCATTTATAAATTAGGGCCATATTAACCTGATATGGTACCATGCGAGCTCTGTCCTTGACAATGTCAATATCACCATCAGCATTCACCCAACAGAAATACTCTTAGATGTTCATAAGGATGTAAATACCATACTATTCACAGCAGCATTGTTTTTAATGGCTAGCCAAGCAGAAATGACCTTAAACACCCTCAGTGTGGAGTTAGGTAAAGCATTTCTGTACATTAAAGTAATGGAATACTGTGTGACTCTGCAGCTATTAAAGATAGAAATATCTGTGTCAGTAGGTCTAAGGCCAAGTGAAAACAGCACATAGACTATCACACTTCTATTAAATATACATTTGTGTTAGTGTTTGCATAGCAAACCACTCACAGTTGCTGCTTTTTGGCAGTTTTGAACTAGCAGGTATCTTCATTCTTTGAAATAATACATTTTATTTTATTTTATTTTCAACTACAGTATTCTTTCTTTTACTCCCTTCCCAACTCGCCCCCATGCCCCCTACCTTCCTCCCCTTTCCACCCCCCTTAGAAGTTGTCCATGTGTCCTTCATGCTAGTTCCTGTAAATCCTTCCTTTTTCCCCTGAAATTCCCTCCCCTCTCCCCTCCAGTCGCTGTCCCCCCTGTTCTCAATTTCAGTGTTGTTTTTATTTTGCTTGCTTATTTTGTTATTTAGCTTCCTGTTAATGGTGAGATCATATGGTATTCGTCTTTCACCGCCTGGCTTATTTCACTCAGCATAATGCTTTCCAGTTTCATCCAAGCTGTTGCAAAGGGTATGAGCTCCTTCTTTCTTTCTGCTGCATAGAATTCCATTGTGTATATGTACCATAATTTTTTTATCCATTCATTTACTGATGGGCACCTAGGTTGCTTCCAGCTCTTGGCTGTTGTAAATTGTGCTGCTATGAACATTGGGATGCATAGGTTCTTTTGGATTGGTGTTTCAGGGTTTGGGGATATAATCCTAGCAGTGGAATTGCTGGGTAAAAAGGCATATCCATTTTTAGTTTTTTTTTTAGAAAATTCCATACTGTTTTCCATAGTGGTTGTACCAGTCTGCATTCCCACCAACAGTGAACTAAGGACCCCTTTTCCCCACAACCTCTCCAACATTTGTTGTTTGTTGCTTTGTTTATGATAGCCATCCTGACTGGTGTAAAGTGGTATCTCATTGTGGTTTTAATTTGCATCTCTCTGATGGCTAGTGATATTGAGCATCTTTTCATGTGTCTCTGGATCCTCTGTATGTCCTCCTTGGAGAAGTGTCTGTTCAAGTCCTTTACGCATTTTTTAATTGGGTTATTTGTCTTCTTAGAGTGGAGTCATGTAAGTTCTTTGTATATTTTGGAGATTAAACCCTTGTCTGAGGTATCATTGGCAACTATGTTTTCCCATACAGTTGGTTGTCTTTTTATTTTAATACTATTTTCTTTAGCCATGCAGAAGGTTTTTATTTTGATGAGATTCCATTTGTTTATTATTTCCTTTATGTCCCTTGCTCTAGGGGAAAGACATATCAGTAAAAAAGTTGCTGCGTGAAATATCTGAGATTTTCTTGCCAATGTTTTCCTGTAGGATTTTAATGGTTTCGCAGCTTATATTTAAGTCTTTTATCCACCTTGAATTTATTTTGGTGTATGGTGTAAGTCGGTGCTCAAGTTTCATTTTTTTTGCACGTAACTGTCTAGTTCTCCCAACACCATTTGTTGAAGAGGCTATTTTTAGTCCATTTTATGTTACTGTCCCCTTTGTTGAATATTAAGTGACTGTAGAGAGTTGGGTTTATTTCCAGGCTTTCTGTTCTGTTCCATTGGTCTATGTGCCTGTTTTTATGCCAGTACCAGGCTGTTTTGATTACAGTGGCTTTGTAATATAGTTTGATATCAGGTATTGTGATCCCTCCTACTTTGTTCTTCTTTCTCAAAATAGAAACTGCTATTTGGGCTCATTTATGGTTCCATATAAATTTTTGAAGTGTTTGTTCTATGTCTGTGAAATATGCCATTGGTACTTTAATAGGTATTGCATTGAATCTGTAAATTGCTTTGGGTAATATGGACATTTTGATGATGTTAATTCTTCCAATCCATGAACATGGTATATGTTTCCATTTGTTTGTGTCTTCCTTGATTTCTTTCTTCAGTGTTGTGTAGTTTTCTGTAAACAGGTCTTTCACCTCCTTGGTTAGGTTTATTCCCAGATATTTTATTTTTGTTTTTACTATATCGAATGATATTTTTTTTTGATTTCTGCTTCTGCTGATTTATTGTTAGTATATAAAAATGCCTTTGATTTCTGGATATTAACTTTGTAACCCGCTGTTTTACCAAATTCATTTATTAGTTCAAGCAGTTTTTGAGTAGAGTCTATAGGATTTTCCATATACACTATCATGTCATCTGCAAACAATGACAGTTTTGTTTCCTCTTTTCCACTTTGGATGCCTTTTATTTCCTTTTCTTGTCTGCTAGCTGTGGCTAAAACTTCCAGTACTATATTGAATAGAAGTGGTGAAAATGGACATCTTTGTCTTGTCCCTGATCTTAATGGAAAAGATTTTAGTTTTTACCCATTGAGTATGATGTTGGCTGTAGGTCTTTCATATATGGCCTTTATTGTATTGAGGAATGCTCCCTCTATTCCCACTTTGCTGAGTGTTTTTATCAAATGGGTGTTGTACCTTATCAAAAGCTTTTTCCGAGTCTATTGATATGATCATGTGGTTTTTGTCTTTGCTTTTGTTTATGTGATGTATTACATTTACTGATTTGTGAATATTGAACCATCCTTGCATCCCTGGGATGAATCCCACTTGGTCATGATGTATGATCTTTTGGATATACTGTTGGATGTGATTTGCCAATATTTTTTTGAGGATTTAAGTGTCTATGTTTATCAGCGATATTGGCCTGAAGTTTTCTTTCTTTGTTGGTTTTGGAATTAGGATGATGCTGGCTTCATAAAAGGAGTTTAGGAGTTTTCCATCCTTTTGGATTTTTTGGAATAGTCTGTGGAGAATAGGGGTTAGCTCTTCCTTAAATGCTTTGTAGAATTCTGTGAAGCCATCTGGTCCAGGGCTTTTGTGTGATGGGAGTTTTTGGATTACTGCTTCAATTTCTTTTGCTGTTATTGGTCTATTCAGGTTTTCTACTTCTTTTTCATTGAGTTTCAGGAGATTATATTTTTCTAGAAATTTGTCCATTTCCCCTAGGTTTTCAAATTTCTTGGCATACAGTTCTTCATAGTAATGTCTAACAACCCTTTCTATTACTGTGGTGTCAGTTGTAATCTCTCGTCTTTAATTTCTGATTGTGTTTATTTGTGTCTGCTCTCTTCTTTTCTTGATGAGCCTACTTAAAGGCTTATCTATTTTGTTTATCTTTTCAAAGAACCAACTCCTGGATTCATTGATCCTTAGCATTGTGCTTTTAGTCTCTATGTCATTTAGTTCTGCTCTGATCTTGGTTATTTCCTTCCTTCTACTTGCTCTGGGCTGTCTTTGTTGTTCCTCAAGTTCTTGCAGGTGTAGGGTAAAGTTGTTTGAAATGTTTCTATCTTCTTTAGGTAGGCCTGTATTGCTATAAACTTCCCTCTCAGGACTGCCTTCACTGTGTCCCATAAGTTTTGGGTTGTTGTGAGACAAAATAGACTTCAAAAAAAGGGCCATAAAGAGAGACCTAGAAGGTCACTTCATAATACTCAAGGGAAGAATCCACCAAGAAGACATTAGCATCGTAAAAATATATGCACCCAACATAGGCGCACCCAAATATATAAAGAAAATCTTAGAGGAATTCAAGAAAGATATAGACAGCAACACAATTATAGTAGGGGATTTTAACACCCCACTATCAAAAATGGACTGATCTTCCAAACAAAATATCAACGAAGATATTGCGGCATTAAACAACAACCTTGATGAAATGGACTTAACTGATATATACAGAGCCCTTCATCCCAAAGAAGCTAAATACACATTCTTTTCAAATGCACTTGGAATATCCTCAAAGATAGACCACATGATAGGACACAAAACGAGCCTCAACAAATTCAAGAAAATTGAAATCATACCAAGCATTTTCTCTGACCACAAGTGACTGAAATTGGAAACCAACCCCAAAGGAAAAAACCTAAAACACCCAAAATCATGGAGACTGAATGGTATGCTATTAAACAATGAATGGGTCAAGAATGAAATTAGGGAAGAAATCAAAAAGTTTCTGGAAACAAATGAAAATGATCTCACAATAACCCAAAACTTATGAAATAATACATTAAAAAAAGATTTTATTTATTTATTTTTAGAGAGAGGGGGAGAAAAGGAAAAAGAGGGAGAGAAGCATACATTGATCGGTTGCCTCTGGTATGTGCCCTGACAGTGAAACAAACCCACAACCTAGGCAATGTGCCCTGATTGGGAATTAAAATGGTGACCTTTTGCTTTGCAGGATGATGCCTAAGCAACTGAGCCACACCAGTCAGGGCTAAAGTAATATATTTTTGTCATGTTTTAATTTTTATAAAGATAATGTATTATAATATGTAAAAAGAAAAATTTTAATCTCATGTTTGTTAATACTTTAAAAAATTTATAACAAGATTGCCTCATGCAGAGAAAATAAAAGTTATGTGAACTGTTGAGGTATTAAACATACCTTCTCAGATGCCATTGCATTTGTTGGCTTTGAAATGATTACTGTATTCAAGAAGATACTGTGAAGTCTTACATGTTATTTGTAAATACACGTTATTGACATTCATCATCAGTGACTTGAAATAGGAGAAATGATCAGTTTACCTACTCAGGATTAAAAATAAAATCAAACAGAAGAAAGAAATTACATTTGAAATGATTTTCAGAAGAAAGGATAAGTGGCAAAAGATGACATCTGTTGAAAATATTTTAGTAAGCAGTTCCTTGTACTTAATGTAAACATATAAATATAGAGGATCATTTAAAAATAAAATGAATAAGCCATCCTCACCTTTTAATGATTATTTAATTTTCCTTTCCTTAATATGGTGGTTTAGGAAGGACCCCATTGCGATGGAATAATGAACACACAGTGCTTGTCAAGAACTGACATTTCACCCTACTTTCAAGCCCACAAGTGAACTGCCACAGTTTCCTGGACACTTCAGAAGACATGAGCTTCCTAGTCAGGGGCAAAGGACAGTTGAGCACTCACAGCAGGAGGGCCAACTAGAATGTCAGCATTCTAGTTCCCAACACCCCTCTGCCCTCGGGCTCTGTGAACAGGAACAGATGACTCCTGCGCACACAGTTGCATGCGATACAGGAAAGGGACCCTAAGCTTTGGGAACTCAATTTTTTTAGGGTGGAAGGTGCACATCCCTATCCTCTGTCTCAAAGGGAGACACAATATTGTCATTACTGTACTAAATAGATAGTGTGCCTATTCTTGCTTCACAGGGAGACACTATTTCCAAAACTGTAAGCAAGCTTGCCTTTTGGTCTGGAAGGAGACAGTACCTTAATTTCCAAAGCTGCTTTCTATACAAAGATCCCTGAAAAGATTGTCTAGTCAAAGGGAAATCAGTGTTTCACTCATAAGATATTCATAAATGCAAGAGAGCCATGGAGAATTGTCTCCCAACAGTATTCAAATTTCACTTCTACACCATCTTGGCTTCTGGTGAACTTTTCCATTAGTATAGCACCTCATTGAGTAGTGTGATTAATCTAACTGACTGCAGCTGGAATCAAATCTGGTCAATATGCTTCATACAGTACTTAAGAAAGCTGCTACTAACAGGACGTCAACCAGCAAGATGTGGCCAGCTTGAATTATTAAGCTTAATCATACCCCCAGGGATGCAGACCCAAGTATCTGAACAAAGCCCATAAACCACCAGGGTCTACCTTAGAAAGCTAGGGGGCTTTTTCTTCTAGTCCTAGTATTGGCATTTCCACTCAGCCTGAGACATTTTCACTGGCACTGAGAGCTTTACTCCATAAGATTGAGGAGGAAAAGGGTGAAGGGAATTTTCAAAAATTTACAGAAACCAGTATATTTCCCACTTTGGTCAGCTTGGACCACAGCAGGGGAACTGGATGAGCAGTGCCATCAAACAGGAGGTCCTTATCCTTTTTATCTAGGGTGATGCCAATTTAACAAGACAGTCCAGGTGAGATTTTAGTAGTTGCAGAGACTTTGTCTTGGTGCTCAAGGAGGAAACATAGGACAATTGTTTTGTCCATAACAGTGTATAGACGATGAGTTGATATTAACCTGGATGCTCGCAAAGGCTGAAGTGGTGTCATTCATGACTTTAGCTAAAGTCAGAGACAAATTTTGTACCACCTTTTCTAACTGAATTAACTGCCCATAGGTTGAGCACATGTAACAAGTAGTGAAGTGTCTCATTTTTGGAAGATCCTTGCTGTTGTCTAAAAGCTATATAATCTATTGGGGATATTTCCATAAATAGTTGAAGTATGACCACTGCTAGGCCATAAGTGCAAGCCACCTTGTTTTTAGGAGGGAAGCAAGACATGGTGCATCTGGAAAGAAAGTATTATTTACAATTGTTTGGGACACCAAGTAGTACCTATGTAGTTAGACAATACAGGTTAACAGTGCCTGCAGCCTTGTTGCTTCCATTGCTCCTAATTCACCTTAAATAATGTGTCTCTACCTCATCTTTGGAGAGACTGCCTGAGTGTAGTAGGTCCAACTTTTCCTGTTTGTTCATGTCACAAACTGGTTGGTATTGGTCCACCTCATGGAATGACTGAGTGATGGCACTTGGGTTGGGGCCATCCCCTGCTGTTTCTGATAGGCTCCATGGTAAAGTTTAAGGAGAATGGCAAGCAAATTGTTGTAGAGCACCTGGTGGGTATGGTAGACCCAGTAGCACGTTAAGTTTAAGGCACTTACAACAGTTCAAGAGAGGAAAATTAAGACATTTGGCTTCATGAAAAGGTGCCTCTGAAAAAAATGATCGCTAATGTCTCTACATCCTTCATACCTCTTAGGGCCTAACGTACCCCTTCCCCAAGCACCTCATTATCTGACTGCATCGTTGTTCTCCTTCTGCCACTAAGTCAATTTGTCCCATTTCAGTAGCTAAAACTTTACCTTATTTCTACCCATCCCCTACTGGCATCTAGACCTATCTTCTAGAACATTTAGGTGAAAAAGGGACAAAGGTACTTTTAAAAACTTATGGACACACAGCGTGCTCCCCATCTTTGTCTACGTGAGCACAGGGCACTTGATGAGCAGTGCATTCAACCAACTGGCCATTATCCTTTTGATCTAGGGTCATGACAGTCCAACAAGATAATACAGTGGCTAAACCAGGGTTATATTAGAGTCTTCTAGGCTCCTTTCTGGAGTGGCTACCACCAGATGCATCTGGGGTTTGCCGTTGGGGTAAATAAGAACACATCATGCCCAGGAGTGGTCAGAGCAGAATCCTGGATTTTCACCTAATGTATATAATCTTACATAGAATCAATCAGCATCTTTCCCCCAGTTCTCCTTTTCATGTAGTAGCCAAGAGGAGATGATCCCTTTCTGGGAACAGCTATATTTAATAACCAAACTGCCTTATTATTAAAATGTGTGGATTAGGAAGAGATGGGGCAGATGGAGTCAAAATTCTTTTTTGAGTCAATTTTTGAGGAGGCCATTCCAATGCTCAGTAGCACTTTACACCTTTGGGTGGTCAGAACTATGGAAGGCCGACCAAATACTCTTTCTCTCAGCCCACTACTGGGTAGCTTTTGTCATAAAAGGACACTGCTGTCAGACTTCAAGTGGCCTATAAAGCCACAAACATTAAGCAGATTTATCATTAGTGGTAAGGCACCCCTATAACCCTGAAAGGTGGACCAAGATCTGATGTAATCCATTCACCAAGAAAAACTAGTCAACTTTTGACATGAATCCCAAGTCTGGTAACCTCTGCATTGGAAAAAAAAAAAAAGTACTTTGTGCTCAGTCTGTAATGGCAGGTGCATTGCTGTGTTGGGCAGAATGATGGATACATGCAGCATTAGGGGCAGGCCCTCTGGTGCGGTTTCTATCAGATGCTTAATGCTGTTTGGTATTTTCAGAGGATGGGCATCCACAGGAGCAATCTGGGTGATTTGATCCACACTTAAGATTTATTTCCAGGGTTTGCTCTCCTGAAGAAGGGTGACTAATATGCTGATGTATAGTTTCCCAAATGTCACACCAAACAGTTTACTGACTTATAATAGCTTAAGTCAGTAAAAGTATAACAAGTCTTATCAAGATATATATTGACTGTAGCTGTAAGAATGGCTTTGGGTTCTGCCGTGGAGCTGAGTAACTGTGTATGTTTTCAATTGTTCTTACCTGTGCTGAGATTGGATAGCCACAGCAGCCAGTGGGCACCACTGTGTTTCAGCTCAACCAAACCATCAGTGAGCCAGGCCCAGACATATAGTAGAACATTAATAAACTCAGGGGTCCGTGGAGCTAGTGCCTTTGTTTGGATCGGTGAGATAGGGGATAAAGTTTCCTCCAAAGGGTATGCTGCCATGTTTCATGGCACTGAGATGCTGCAGGGGCCAGACCAGCTGTATCACTCAGTGTACCACTTAGATTTGACAAGTGAAGCTTACTGTGCCCTTCTGACCTGTTGACTCACCATGAATGGGACTGTCGGGCTATAGTGTCACAAGGTATGCATGAAAATGGCATTCAGTTTTGACAGGAGCTCATTAATAAGCTAGTAGCAGTTTTTTTAAAG
The DNA here is from genome assembly GCF_021234435.1 of Artibeus jamaicensis. NCBI lineage: Eukaryota > Metazoa > Chordata > Mammalia > Chiroptera > Phyllostomidae > Artibeus > Artibeus jamaicensis. Next base: position 5,319,087 of record NW_026521972.1, on the reverse strand, counting down.
AGTAGCCATGTCAAAGAGGTGACATGTCTGAAACCCAAAGGACGCCCCTGGGTGAATGCTGATTCTTGTTGCCAAAGTCTGTAATGGGAACACTCATTAATCACAGTGAACTGCATCCCAAAATGGTCACTAGAGTTATGAGGACACTAGGGTAGAGGGCATGACTCCACTTGCTGGACAGCTCCTAACATAGCCTGTTAGTTTGGACCCAGCTCAAAAGATACCACTTTGTGGGTTAGCTGATAAAAAAGAGCAAGTAGAATACTCAAGTGAAGCCATACTGTCTCCAGTTGCAAAGAGCCCAGTGAGGTGCTGTTTGCTTTTCTTTGACTGCTGGCTAGATTTAGCACTGTGGATCTGCCCACATAGTCTCAAGAAAGTTAGTTAGCAGGTCCCTGGGTTTTGTGGGCCTCCACCAGCATTTCTGTGGCAGAAGTCTGAGAACACAGGCAAGACTGTTGAGATAGGCTTCTGACTTGACACCAACAAGACATCATTTATGTAGTGACAATTTGGGGCATCACAAGTGGTATTTGTCCACCTCATGGAATGCCCGGCTGTATAATCCTGAGTCGCACATTTGTTTCAAATGGCAGAGGAGTTAGGATCCCTGGGGTACCCTACTAACCCTTCTGTACATGTGGTTGCTCTTGATCAAGGGGGTCTCCTCTGGCTTTTATGAGATAGGGAAATACAAACATACATCACCAATTCCTACTATGTATTCAGATGTAGAAGCAGCACCAACAGCATCTTGAATGGGCATGTAGAACCCCTCACACTAGGTCACGTTATGTCACACTAGGTTGCACTAGGTTGTACTTCCCCACTGCAAACCTTACTTAAACCCCATTTGTTGAATTTGCATGTCTTTTTGTTGATTTGGGCTTGACTCGCATATTGTAGTCTTCTTTTATTTAAGGAATCTACCTTATTTCTGGTTTCAGTGTCATAACATCTCAGTTAATGCCTGGTTTTAAAATAAAGAGCAGGGAAAATTTCCAGGGCAGGGCTGATCATACTTATCTATCAAGATTCCCTTAGGTCAGTTTCTCATTCTCCAGTGACCTTCCACCTTGTAAACCCAGTGTGAGGCAGTAAGAGGTCAAATACTAGCCATTGCCACATTAAGTTTTCCTGTGGGAATTAGTCTCAGGGAAATTTCCCAGAGAAAGCAAAATCTCTGCTATTGCAGTTGGGACCCACTCTAAAATCTCTGAGGTCTTTTCTTTCTCATTTTTACCCGAGGCCTTTCATTGTCATCTTTGAATGCATCCAACATTGGCGTGGTAGATATCAAGAGATATTGAGCCTTGAGATAGCCCAGCTGTTGCCCTTCTTACCTATGAGTCCTGCCACTATAACTACCAGAGGGAAGCAGCTAAAAAGTCTAAAACTTTACCTCGCTTCTACCCATAAGTGGACATCATTTTTGTTTTAGTGCTCATTGTAGGTGTTTGTCTCTGTAACCGTTGTCAAAGAGGGGGTGAGACCTTTTCCTATAAGGGTTTGAGTACTAGTGGTTCTCACGGGGCACACCTGAAACTGATGGCCTGTTTGGTGGGGAAGTCCCCCAGCCCACAGGAGAATTAACAACATCCAGGTCACAATTTAGGCAGCTGAACTGTGAACTCTGTAAGCCTGCTTTTCATACTTAGCCTACAGCCACCTTCCAGTTCTTCTTCACTTCCAGCCAATAGAGGACTGTTTTATTACCTTGTTGACCATACATTTTGGTCAACAAGTTTGTTACCAATTCTCATGGACTTCCCTCAAATCCTGGTAACCAGTGTGTGGGGCTGTCATCCTCCCTCTTCCAGAAAGACACTTCTCTGTCAATTCCCACCCTCATCAGCAAAACATTGAAGAACTGTGAAAGTTATGAAGTTCCATTCTACTTACTAATGGCCAACAGATGAACTTGCTCTAGTTTCATGGACACTTTTGAAGGTATGGGTCTCCTGGGTCTTCAGAGACAAAATACTCTGGGTCCCTACTCAGAGCAGTAGCAGTAACCAAATGGCTTTGTTTGCTTTGGTTCTTGTACACACAGTGGATTACAGGATAGAAGAGGGACCCTTAGCTTGAAAAACCTGAATCTTTTATAAGAGCTAGTAAGCATGCCTGCCATTTGCTTCACAGGGGGAGACCCTATATTTAACTTTCAGGACTGTAAGCAAACCTTTCCTTTGTTCTGGTAGAAGACATTATCTGTACCATCCAAGGCTTTTTGTTCTATAAACATCTTTGAGATGATTATCTAGGAAAAAGGACAATCAGTGCCTTCCTCACAACACAGGCAGAAACAGAAGACCCATTGAGACTTACCTCCCATCACCAGTTTACTTAGACTTCTCACCTAGTCTGATCTCATAGTTTCCTATTTGCAAGGGCGCTGTCTTAGACTGACAGAAGCATTCAGGCGCCAGGGAAGATTTTTAAGAGAAAGTGACATCTAAACTGAATCTGAACGAATAAGTGGGAACTATTTAGGGGAGAGTGTGAATTAAGTATCACATAAACTTTTAAGTGTTTCCTCATATGACAGTACTTCCTCTGTTATTTTAAAGCTAGGGAATTGAAAACTTTAAAGGGTTCTTAGGGAGAATCACAGGAAACAAGATGTAGGATAATGTTTTTCTCTTTTAGAAGTTTTAGTATATTGTACCATGTTTTGTTCTGAATAGAGATTTCAGTTGATATAATAACTTAAAGTCATTTTAATAAAAATATAAATATTGTGGAAAAGAGGGAAAATTACACAGTGGCATAGCTATATACCGACCACCTAAATTTTTTCTTTTATTTGCTGTATTATATATTTCTAATATTCATATTTACTTTATTATATATTTCTAATATCACCATTCCTCTACTTTTGAATACATCTTTTTTTATGCATTTCACAGTAAGTTGCTGACTTCAATACATTTTACCCCTAAGCACTTCAGTATACATATAACTGATGAGAGAATTAAATATCTTTATTTTTAAGGTAAAATGTTTACCTAGAATGAAATGCATGCATCACAAGTACATAATTTGATGAATTTCAAGAAGTACATATACCTGTGCAATCCCAAATCCTATTAAGATATAGAACATTAGTTTCACCATTGAAAATACACTCATGACCTTTGCATGCAATCAGTCCCCATCCTCATCCCCCCAAGGGAACTACTGTAATGTTCTTTTAAAACTATAGATTAGTTTCATCTTTTATACTGCATATCATTGTAATTACACAGTGTCATTTTCTGTGTAAGTTTTCTTTCAGAAAAATATTTCTGGGATTCATCCACCTTATGTTCATGTGTAGTAGATTCCTGTCTCTTCTGAAGTAGAATTCTGTTTTATGGATTTGCCCAAATTTGTTTATGTGTTCTCCTGTTGATGCAGATTTATGCTGTTTCCATTGTTTAGCTCTGAATAAATACATAATGAATATCATTGCACAAGTCCTATTGTGTGTCCCATTGAAAAATTTTTGCTTTCTCATTTTCCTCATTTTGCAATTTTACTTCTCTACCATAGAATACATCCAGTTGCACCTAGGGCTGGTCTGCCTCCTATCTCCTTTGTTTTAAAAATAATTCTAGTTCTCTTCCTCTTTGTTCCTTTTGATAGCATGCATGGTTCCATGGAGCAAAAATGTTTCTAACTGTCTTAACTTCTGTGTCATATAAATTTTGCTTTATCTTATGTATCCGTATTCATGTTCTAAAGGCCATGCCTTAATTGGTGTTTGCCTACCAATGCATTGGACTTGTGGGGTTTTATTTATAGATTTGCTTTTCTTGAGTTTTCTTAGCAATTAAAATTTTAAAAATGTTTTTCTTTTACTTGTTTATGTCACAGTCATTTATAGGACGTTGTGTGAAGACACTCCACTAGGTCTTTGTGGTGTGTCAAATTAGACACAGTGTCTTACCTCAGAGATGACCTAGTTTATTGTGGAGAACATACCACCACACACACACACACACACACACACACCCCTCCGGTACAGCGAGAGCACTGAGTAGGCCTCCTGGAACACGGAGGACAGTAAGGTGTGTAGTGACAAGGTAAAGGGGAGCTATGGGGAGAAGTTGAATTTTGAGTAGACTCTTGAGTTTAGCACTCTAAAAATATGTTTTGTATGGCATTTTTATTTAGTTCATGAGCAAACTGAGACCTAGAGAGGTTCACTTACTTGTCTGAGAGAGTTAGATAAGAATTAGAAACCACATCTTCCGAGTTCCAATCCAGTGTTTTTCCTTCTACAAGTGATGTTTCGCGCATTGTCATAACCGTTCACTGACAGTCTACCACGTGCTAGGCCTTGGATCATGTTTTAAAATTAAAAATAAATGAGATACAATTCCTGCCATCAGGACATCTCAGTCAATTAGCAATGCTAACTATACACACATGTATGTCCCAACACATCAGTGATAGGAGCAGAATCTCCTGTAAACACAGAAGATACAGCAACTAAAGCCCCAGTAAAGCTAACATGATTTTATAAAGAATTTTCAAAGTTTACTTTAAATATTACCTTGAAAATAATCAGCAGGTCTCTACCTTCCCTCTCCGGAGAACATGAGAATCAAATCTCCTCAAGGAAAGGCCACAACAACCTCAGATTTCCTTTCTAGTTCACAGCGATACCCAAAAGCTCTTTCCTGTAATGTCTTTTGTGCTCCTTGAAGGCAGACATTTCAACCCCTGAAGTCTCGCCCTGTTCCTACATAACATGGTGGGTGATTAGTAAATATTTGAATTATCAATGGTTATTAAAAAAATTAAGTCTGGTAAACATGAGACTTCAGGCAAGTCTCACAGAGCCAGTGAGTCGAAGTGCTGAGATTTGCACTCCGTGTTCTCAGGGACTTGTCATCACAGCAAAGGCTGGGACAGGAGGTATGTTGGTGTTCACGCTGTGATTTTTTTCTATAATCCTGTCTCTGTAGCCTCAAACCTCGACTGAAGTCTCGGAATTCTCAACTCAAATGAGAGAAAACACAAAAGCAACTTTCTTATTCCTGACAGACACTCAATGTCAACTTCCTGCTGTTCACTCACTTTACTTCTCTGCTTTACAACACATCCAGTCGCACCTGGGGCCGGTCTGCCTCCTATCTCCTTTGTTTTAAAAATAATTCTAGTTCTTTTCATCTTTGTTCCTTTTGATAGAATAGTCCCACCTTCTCATTGCAGCAGCTTTGAGAAAGGTTTTTCTAACTTAAAAAGTAAAAACATTGGGAGAAATTGCACCTCTTATTTCTTTTTTGCCATTAAAAATAATTTATTTAAGTAGGCTACATTTTAAAATCTATTTATATTCAATTTATTGGAGTGACTTAGTTAATAAAATTGTATAGGTTTCAAGTGTATAATTCTGTAATATATCATCTGTATATTGCACTGTGTGTTTACCACCCAAAGCCAATTCTCTTTCAGTCACCATATATTTGACCCTGTTTACCCTTTACTAACCACACCCCCCAACCTCCTTTCCCTCTGGTATCCACCACACTGTTGTCTGTGTCTGAGTTTTTGTTTGTATTGTTTGTTCATTTGTTGCTTTCAGTTTTATATCCCACATATGAGTAAAATTATGGTTCTTGACTTTTTCCGTCTGACTTATTTCACTTAGTGTGATATTCTCAAGATGTAGCCACATTTTCACAAATGTCAGTATAACAGGACACATTTTGAATGTACCATATAACAAACACCAGTACAGATATATTTGAGTTAAATTTTGGTTTATTATCTCAGATGACTTGTTTTTAACATCTTTGGTGTATGTGTACCAGGAAGATTTTTCTAATACAAATGATCTTATATCCTATTGGTATTTGCCTTGTTTATTTCTGCTGTCCTCTCTCATTATTTAGCCTATGTTATTTTGAGAATGTTTTGTTTCTGTCAGTTCTGTTTTGTCCACAGTTTGTGTGGCAAGATCATCTAGTTCAGCACTCAGGTCAGACATCCCCTTAGGAAGGTCTCAGTGGTCTCTTTACAAGAATCACAGCTACATCTTTTGGTATCTATTGCAATCATGTGTTTACTTTTATTTTGGATTGTCTGTCTTATCTCTTGGATGTCAAAAGCATCCTTCAGGGTAGGCATGCTCTCTGTTTTATATCTGACACCCTTATTTAAATGGAAAATACTAAGTACAAGTGGCAGGTACATAGATTAAAATGACTGCCAGTACTTTCCTTCAGGACATGTAAGATCCTAAAGTCTCAGTGTCTTGATTGTGTTTTTCAGTGACTTGATTGTATTTTAATGTTTATCCTTTATAGGAAAAAGAAGACCATTTTGAATCTGTTCAACTGAAATCCTCAAGATCTCCAAATATATGAAAAGACTGTGCTGTAGCCTTCAGACTGATGAACAAAGAAACCCGTTCTCTAGTTTCGCAGGACCATAGTCTAGAGCCCGTCCTTGTACCTGGCACATTGGTGATGTTACAGAAAGGGGCCATGGCACTGAAAAGGGAAGGAGGTTGAAATGTTTGATTGCCTTATCCCATGGTCAAGTATCTTGCCAAAAATAGGAAAGCAAATGGTTTGGGTCTCAACTGAAGAGGAAGCTCAACTCAGGAAGAGATTTATCTGTATATACACATAACTGAAACCAAGGTCAAGCCCACCAGTGCACTGTTGATGCATGCCATATAATTAATGGGTAACTTTCATTCTTTATAATTCTATACAAAAGTGTGCTTTGGAGGGCAGCTGTCAGCATATGCAATGTGATCTCATTTTTGTCATTTTTTTGGTTTATATTTTGGGGAAGATTTGAAAACTTTTTAAAGGTATAGTTATTTTTTCCCATTATTTATTTTCCCAACAAGACCTTAAAACACCTTTTTTAAAAAATTAAAAATGGTGAACCAAAAAGACAATAAACTTTTTGTTTTCTCATAGGATATCTTTCTCGATTTCAGAAGCAGTAATTTTTTAGGAAGAGTCAGCACGTGCTTCAGTTATCTAAACTTATAATCACCTTTGAAATTCCGTTCTTGTTGGAACTGGGAAGATGAATTTAACTAAAAGTGTTGAAGGACTCTTTAAAAGAAAAGGAAAGAGAAACCTTGACTTTCCATTAATGCAATCAAGTGACACTATCATGGAAGTCAAATGGTTTAAAACAGTTTATGTAATGCTTGAAGCATGATTTAAAATGAATGGGAGAGCTTGTTTATCAAATGACCTTGCAAAATCATGAGGAAGAAAGTGGGGTGACTTGTGTTACATGTACAGGTAACCATACAAAAGTAAAGTATTAGAATAATTCTGTGGTCTCCAGAAAAAGGCAATGGGATATTTGCCATATGTCAAGCATGAAAGGTTGCATGGTTATTGTTCTGCTTCAAGACTTAGAGGATTATGGCTTTCATAGAAGTCTTTCTCCTTTAAGTCAATAAGGCAAGAATTCAATTTTGGAAAATTGCTTATAATTGTATTCATAAGAAGAATGTGGCTATACCATAAGCGGTCATGAAATAAGTGTTGCTGTTCTTATTCAAAAGTGATCCAGATGATTACAATCTTTCCTATGACAAATTACTAGTGTTAGTACATCTTAAATATTATTTGTTGAGAGAAGCTTGAATGAAGTGGGATTTGACCAACCTTGTGTAAACCCTAATTGTTTCAGCCCTGAGAAAGAGGGGAGTTTCCTGGCCATTGATGATCTAAGGTGCTCTGGTTTCTTTCCAGTTAATAGTTGCCTCTATAGATCTTAATCCACCTTTTTAAAAAGACTGGTGGTTGGCTGAGGGGCTCAGGGCACATGCACAGGGTTTGGCGAATGTGTTGGCCCATATCTTTAGATGAGGTATGATTTGTTAACTTTGATTTATCAGGTTATATCTTTATTTTTGTGGAAACTTGGAGAAAAATAAATAATTGTGTTTATCTGGCTGGTGGGTAAAAGCCTGAATGGTGCTGTTATTGTCAAATGAATGCTTGTTATGTGTATATCTCTGCTGTTGGATTCATGAGCATATTGCCATTAGTTTATTGTTGCTTGTGAGATTCAGGGAGCGCATCACTTATTATGAACTTGTTTCATGTTAAATTTTGAAAATCGTATTATAAAGAAGAAATTATTTTGGCATTGCTCATTTTTACCTTGCTAACAGTGCTGATGAGCCTTTCAAAATTTAAACAGAAGAATGAAAATACATTTGAAATGCTCCCTTTTATATAGAAGATCCCTGGTGAAGTTGTACAGCTGGGCAGAGTCAGAAAGTTTCTGCACAGTCACCTGTCACTCTCTTCAACTACATCTCTGCTCAACGTGCATGTCCCAAGCCATAGAGATAATTGGGATTTGCTCCTGGGTAACTTCTTTTCTTCTCCTGTCACAGGACTAAAATTTCCGACATGTCAAAATGCCTTAAATTTTAATGAACTTTCTGAAAATGTAGTTGGTATTGAAGAATTTATTTATTTCTAATTTTAGATATTAAATAGATTGTGTCAGCCCAGTCCCAACTTTGGAACGGAGCTGGCTTTTTCCTTTGGATCCCAGTGGTTGTCATTTTATTCCGAGCACTAAAGAGGTATGGCAGAAAGAATAGTGTGAGTAAAATGTTCAGACCAATCCTGGCTATGAAGCTCACTTAGTGGTAGGTTTTGTCTTTGCAAGGTTCAGTGGAATGCTGAAAGGCATAAATTAATTAATCATGTGTCTATGACTTTTAATTGACATTTGTTTTTTCTTCCCCCTCCCAAGTGGTAGAATAAGTTATCCATTGTTTTTCTGAAAGGCACAGTTTTGAAGCCTTAAATAACTTTACTAAGTCAGTCAACTGTCACCTATAATATCTCTTAGCACTTTGTCAAAATATATTTAAATCAGTTTTTCACTGGATGAGACCATAACTTCTATGGATAAATTATATCATGCTATTTAACAATGCTAAGCAATTTGATATGTGTTCACTTGATTTAAAAGACTACATTTTATTCTTGTTGACTTTTCCCCTCTTTGGTTACTGGTAATCAAGTTCTTTCCAGGATTAAAAATGTTTCATAGTATTTTTGTGTAGACCTTTGTCATTATTTTCTTCCCATGGAGAAAAGGTGGGAAGAACTTGCTTGGAGAAAAGGTGAGAAGAATTACTTGGGACCAGTCCTTTTTTACCAACTGTGGTCTCCCGATTTCCATCTGGTGGGTCATGATCCACAGTGGATTTCAAGATCGGTATGCTCAACTGTCCATTGATGCCTGTCAATAAACTATTTCCATGTCTCACGGTCATTCCTAATGGGAGGCTAATGTGCAGATTGTTTCTCTCTTCATCACGAAAGTAAATTTCCTGGGAGTTAGGGTGGGTAGATGATTTCACTGGCAAGTTTAAAATCAGTGTGTTGTTCACATTTACCTTTGTACATAAAAGATATGTAGAGTAGGTCTTCAGAGGACATAAAATACCCTCACATTTAGTTTATATTAACTATGAATATTTTCTCAGGTTCACAGGCCCAAATGATAAATTAAGGTGATCCTACAGAAAAAGTCCCAGTGGGAATAAACTTAAGAAAATAAAAAAGTCTCAACAATGGACTCATTTTTTTTAGTTTGTCACCTAAAATAACTTGTAGATACTGGTAAATTTGGTTTGGAGAATGGCACGATTTCCTTTATCTCAAGTGGCTGATTTCTGATTACCATTGCTTGGGTTAAATAAATAAGCTAAACCAGTGGGAACTATGTAAATCTAAATTTTCTCTCACAGAACAGGAGTGAGAATTGCCTTATTCATGGGTTTGGGTTTTGGTTATTCGAGCTGTAGAGGTTGTAATCTGTGCTGGTGTTCATCTTCCTGGTGCCTCATTGTTCCTGGCCATTCCCAGCTTACAGCCCCTTGCTGATGAGTTCTGAGACCCAAAGGTATCATGGCAGATGAGTGAGGAGAGGGAGTACCCGAGACAAAGTGTGGAGTTGAAGGCTGAAAAGGGACACCGCCTGAATCACCTCCTTTCTTAGCCACTTTCTTAATCTGTGATGCGTGTTGTCAGCTTGAAAATGGTACCTTTATTTTACCATAAACCTGAGTGGGCAAGAAAATCTATTGATATTTAAACAGAGCATTTCAGAAAATATAAACACTTAGAAAACCAATGATAATCTACCATATTGTTAGGTTCTGCTATGTTTTTAAGTGTTATGTATCATTCTGCTTAAATTCCTTAAATTCAGGAAGTTCTTGCAAGATGGACCAGTTTTATATTCTAGAAGAATGAAATGTTAGTGGAGTAAAAAAAAAAATCAATCCCAAACCCATTTGTTGGAAATGGCTTATGTAAAAAAGATTTTATAGCATCTATTTTTCATATATACTCTGAATATTTTTAAAACATTATTTCTAGGGGTCCCATGTTAGATGATGCTCTTGAAAACTGGAAACAGGGCTTGTGGCAGGGAAGGAGAAAATGATGAGAGCCGTTAGTTAATGCATTTTCAGTGAAATACAAGTATAGTGGTAATAGATCAAAACACAGCTATCAAAAACAGTTTTCTCAGGATTCACCCACAGCCTAATTGTCTTGTTTAAAAAGATCCACAATCAATTTGATTGTTTTAGGCATCGGCTGTGTCTCTGAACAACCTGTCTGATATTGCCTTCCTCCGACTGTCACATTCCGGCAGTGGATTGACTTTATTTTCTCTCCCATCAGCCTTGCCTCGGCCTTTATCTTCAGCAGATGCTCATTCGGAGCACACTGGTCTGGCACTCCTGCCCATTTCAGTAACAGCAGAATTCTCCTTCACCATCTAGTTCTGTTGAATCTATTATGCAGTTTCCCCACTCACTCCTGAACAGCCAGGTTCTTTTTTGAATATGAAAATTCAGGGCCTGGTGAAACACTGTTGTCTTTGAGCATCTGCTGAGTTTTGGATAGAATGATGAGTTGCTGACTCAAATGCATTCAGAAGGAAAAAGAGAATTTCTAATATCTGACTCCTCACTTTATTTCCTTCAAGGCCAGTCCTGCTGGCTCCTTGTGCACCTGCTCATTATTTCTGGATGTTTGGAAAACAATATCAGCATGTCTTGATTCACTAGGCCCTGGTTTTTCAGCCTGAGAGTCTCTCATATCCTTGATTCTCCTCTTCCTTCCTCTCACTGTCTCCTTCAGTCATAGTTCCCTCATTAGAATACTTCATAGTCTTTATGCTAAAGGCAGGAACTACATCATATTTTTCTTTTTTTTTATGGGCTGAAGAGTGGCCCCTCATGAAAAGATGAGTCAACATGCTATTTCCAGAACATGAGAATGTTACTTGCATTTTTTTTTAAAAAGGCCTTTGCAAATATAATTATGATCTTGAGATGTGATCATCCTGGATTATTCTGGTGGGCTCTAAACCCAGTGACAGGTGTCCTTGTGAGGGACAAGTGGAGAAGACAGACACAGAAGGCAGTGTGAAGATGGAGGTAGAGATTGGAGTGATGTGGCCACAAGCCAAGGATAGTGGCAACCACCAGAAGCTAGAAGAGGCCTGGAGCAGAGCCTCCCCTGGAGTTCGTGAGAGGATGGGACCCTGCCAATTCTTTGTTTTGGACTTCTGGCCTCCAGAATTATGAGAGAATAAACTTATGTTTTAAGCCACTCAGTGTGTGGTAAGTTGTTATTTAGCTATGGGAAGCTAATGCATTCTCTCTAGCCATGGCACCTGGCACAAAACCTGAAGGGTAGTTAGATTCTAGTACAATTTTCTACATTAATAAATGATTTGTGGCTCAAAGGCCTACATAGAGAAGTGGGACAGTATTGGTAAAAACAGGCCAGTTTTAATTTATCCACTTGTTCCCCATTTGCTCTTTAGTTTAGTAAAATATTAAAGTTTAGTGACAAACCTGTGTGCCTAAGCATTGTTACCGTGACTTTGGAAAAGCATCAGAAAATAATAGGTCCTGCATTTTTATCGCCCTCCTCAGCTATGAATGGTGAGAGTGATTTTTTAGTAAAATGACAGGATGCTTTCCCAGTCAACTTCTGACTAATTAAGCTAGTTTTTGGAAACGAGAGCCATTAAACTTGCTCTGGTATTCAGAATACAGGAACTCCCTTCTTCTTGTCTCAGAGCCCTAGCTGGGCAAATTCTAGGCTGCTGTGAAGATATGGCTTAAAGAGACCACTATGTGTCATGTCATCTGGCCACAGAAATGGCCTGCCATTTTTTATGTCATCAGTCAATTTCTAATCATTGTGATGGTGAAGAAGTCCAGATCCACTCATAACTCTCTAGGGTAACAGTTTGTGTTCAACGTACATATAGCGTTGCCTGGGTGGCTCAGTTGGTGGGAGCATTGTCCCATACACCAGAAGGTTGTGGGTTTGATCCCCAGTCGGGGCACATATGGGAGGCAACGGATGGATGTTTCTCTCTTGCATCGATGCTTCTCTCTGTCTCTCTCTGTTTCTGTATCTCTCGCTCTGTGTGTGTCTTCCCTTTCTGCTGTCTTTAAAATCAATAAATGTAACCTTGGGTGAGGATTTTTTTTAAGTACACATAGCTGTGAACAAAAGCGCCGTTAGATAGTTTCTTCCAACATTAAAACTAAGAGGCCAGCTAGATCAGGAGTGGAAACATAGAAATGAAGATCTCAAGGAGGGTTAGCAACAGGGGAATGGGAGGAGGAGAAGGGGGGAGAAGGTACAGAAAATAAGTAGCATAGACAGTAGATAGAAAATAGATGGGCAAGAATAGCATGGGAAATATAGAATCTAAAGGACTTGAGACACATGGTCATAAACTAAAGGGGGGAATGGTGGGGATGGGGGTAGGGTGGAGGGGAATGAAGGGGGGAATAGAACAACTGTAATGGCATAATCAATAAAAAAATTAAAAAAAGTAGAAATGGTCTGAAGTCAACATATTCAAGTTACCTGAAGTAATTCAAAAAGAACAAATCATCATCCACCATGCTGAAAAACCTTGATGGTTTTATTCTTCATAGCTTTACATTAATACAGATGCTTTTTATTTTGTGCTGAGAAAAACAACCTGTTATACAGAATGTAACTTTAATATACAACATAGAAACTCATCCTAAATTAGTTACAACAAGAACCTACAAAAACTTTATAGGAAAAAAAGGTATCTAATATTGCCACCATATTTTTTAGTAGACGGACCCTGTCAGACCTTGTCACCAATGCTCAGCTCTGTAAACAAAGGTTCTTTCTATGTTCTGGGGAATTGTTAACAATAGGAGCACTAAAATCAGCCTAAAAAGTCCTAACACATCACTATATACTGTACAGTCCTCAAAAATAATTTATCGTACGGTTTCTAAAAAAAGGTACTAGGGTTGTTCTTTTGCTCTCTTTCCATATTCTGGAGCTGCACTTTTGTCTAACAGTCTAAAAACACGAGAACTGAACCGCAATGCACAATCACAGAGAGGAGGTGGTGGAGTCGAGGACTTCCCGCCCGTTGCACACCGTGGGGACGTATGCGCCCGCAGAGGCTGGAAAACAAAGCACGACAGAGAATTCAGTGTCAGACGAGTGGGCAACATGGGTAATGGCCTGAATAGTACCAGGCACCTGTTAAAACTAAGTAAAAAACGCATTTTAACTTGGCCTTAGAAAGTGCTAAATGATTTAATACTGTCCTAGATCAACTTTCTAAATAGGTTCTGCTCTAAATTAAAATGCATCCTGGCACAAACCTCCACTGATATCATACCTCTTAAAGGGAGTTGATAAGCATAATCATTGTTGAAAGGAGTCACTTGTGGGTTTAAAATTAATTTTGGTGAAATACAATATGCAAAATTGAAAGCTCACTGCAATTTTCTTAAAAATTGTTAAATTAATTACTATTTTCAATACCGTAATTAATTTGGTTCTCTCTGGGCAGGCATGGGTTTTCCATAGTCCCACGAGTCATCTGTGAACTCCACCACCAGAGAATGGTTTGACGCATTCTCATGTTCAAGTGTGGCATGCAGTGGGGATGATCTCAGTGAAGCCTCTAGCAAGGGCTGATGTACTCACTTCAATTTCATAACAGTTCTCAGAAAGGAAGACATTCTCAAAGGATGATGTTCTTGTTCATGACAATAGTGACAACAGTGTGAATTAATATGTATAACCTTTTTTTTCATGGCCCTTAGTTTTTCCTAGATACAACTCACAGCTCTTGTTTTGGAGGTTTTGTTTTTATAAGAAATCTAGGTATAGCTCAGTTATATCTATTTCACCCTTGATGCTTTTTTTTTGGTTTGTTTTCTGAGTGAGAACAAAAGGGAGGGGTCCCATTCTCCCTGGGATGAAACTATGTAGTCAAGAGAATCAGAGATAACTCTAGATTACCTTTTAGATCCGTTTCTGTTCCATCCCTGGGTCTGTCCATCTGGACATGCTCTGCCCAGAAGGAGCTGCTCTTCTTGACTACCTGACCACAGGGCAGGTCAAACTGACCAGGCAGCTGTCCCGTTCCTCAAGGACATACCTCTCAGTGAATAATCAGACAAACTAATTCATGCTAAAGTGTTCATGTCTGATAGTGGAAATATCCTTGCTCTATAAAATTGCATTTTTCATAGGCATTTCTTTAGACATGAAAGAGAAACCAATGATGAAGTTTAAGATTATATGTTATTCAGTGGAGGAGCTTTAACCATACTTGGGGCTCTGAAGTCTTTCAGCAGGCTCACCACGAGGGAAACTACAGCCTCTCAGTTTTTCATTGGTTACTTGGCTAGGTGTATGAGAAAATCTACAAGGTCAAGACAGTGGCTGCCTAAGGTTATGTGGCATCATGTGGCATGCTAACTCTTCTAGAGATGTTTCTCCTCTTATCATTTTTAGGATGAGCTTCAATTTTCTTCACAATATGAGCCCAGTAGAAGCCTATCTTTGGGGGTGGGATGGCATAATGTACATTTCCTGAAGCTTCTACAGTGAAGTTGTTTTAACACAGTATGTGGCAGATAAGTGAAAGCGATAGTGATAGTAATTCCAAATGTTAAGAATTTAGTGTATTCTTTGCAGGGTTTCTTCATATACTCTATCTAATTCTAGCTTCATCAAAGTTAGATAAGGCAAGTGAAAGAACAAGGTGAAGTTCAATCCTCGGTTCACTGGAAACTTGGGCGCGCTCTCCGGCTATTTAATGTGTTCTCCCTACATCTTCTTTGTATCCAACTGTCTACTCAGCATCTCTGTGTGCATATTTAATATTTCCAATCAAGTGGCCAAAACATAACTCTTGATTCCCTAACCTTACCCTGTTTCATTTTCCTTTCCTCAGTGAACAGTCTCACCGTCTAGCCAATTACCCAAGCCAAAAGTCTAACATTTGTGCCCCTTCCCTTTCTCCCTCCCATGCCAAACCTGTACCAGGTCCTATCAGCTCTGTGTCCACATCCCGCTGCTTCTGGCCAGGCATCCACCACCCTGGGCCAGTGCAGTGTTACCTTACTCTGCAAGACTGCGTTAGCCGTCCCCTTCCACCGGAATCTGTTTCCATTGGGCTTCCCTGCAACACATTCTCTGCATAGCAGTGAGAATGCTTTTAAATGAGTTGTTTAAAAGTAACCGTACACCTCCGACGGCTTCCCTTTGTGCTCTCCTCCCTCCAGTTTATAAATGCCGGGTGACTCTGACCGTGCCTGTCTTTCTGGGTCCACTTAATCCTATGCCTCCCTCACCCCACCTTCACTTTTATTTGTTCCTTTTGTCCTCAAACACAGCATATCTGTTTCTCGACTTCGGGCCTTTGCAGTAGCTGTCACCGCTGCTCGGAATAGTTTTCTTCCTCTTAATTACATGTCTGGCTTTTTCTTGTCATCCATATCTGAAATGTCACCTCTTGGAAAAGGTTGTCATCAGGCTACCTAACGTAGCCAACTGGTTGCTCTGTCGCCCAATTTTAAAACTGATCTTTTTCTTGCCCTTTTTGGTTGTTGTTGTTAGAGTCTTATGTCTTATACTGTTGACTATAAAATATGTAGGGGGCTCTGCTTGTCTTTTTCATTATTGCTGATCACAGAATATACTTTCTATAAATATTTTCCAAATGATTGTATAAATGGTTGCACTTCAAAGAAGGTGGGGACCAAGGGAAGTTTTAAGCAGGAAATAGTCTTCTAACCTGAAGGAGTGGCCAGCATATATGAGGCCCATGGGCAGCCTTGTTTGGGGACAGGTGACCTTTCTGCTTCTTAAGCCTCACAGTGGCATTGACTGTCAACCACCCTTGCAAAGAGAACTGGCTCACGCCACGAGCATCCCCTAGCAGGCATGCTGCCTTTGACATTTTGACTAATCTCATCATCTTTCCCAGGATCAAGTTTTATTACTTCTGTGCAGGGTTTTCATTCTCAGAGATTGAAGGAGAACAGGGAGCCGTGGGGGCAGGTCTAGGAGAACTAGGGACTGGGAAGCTATGCCCCTCTCTGTCTGCCTTGGACCAGTCTCATACCCCTCTCCACCTGCATTTTTAAAGTTTGCACCAGAAACCTACTGTGCTGTTCCCCATGCTATTTTGGAACTTGCTCAGGATTTGCCTGCTCACTGCATTCTCCTACCTTAAAACTGGGTGTATTTTGACTAGGTAGGTAAGAAGTACAGGGGCTACAGAGATAGTTTCATGGAAAATCATCAACTTACAGTTTCAATGAACCTACTAGACATCTGATGGACATTGTTATGAGGGTTCGACAAACAACTTTGACTCATCTACCTGATACAGGGTGCAGCCAGGGGGGGCCCCCCAAAAAAGATTTGGAATGGTGTCCAGAATTCAAAGTGTATGGGAATAATGGAGAGACATATAAGATGTCCTCACTCCCCCCCCCGCCACAGGTGTGAGTTGGGGGGAAGGGACAGTTTTGTATAGCCACAGCCTTGCAGCTAATCCATGGCATTGTCTTTTAACATATCTATAGCCGTTGGTGGTCACTTGGATATGTTAAATGGCTGTGGCCAGGCTTGGAGCTAGGGGGATGAAGTCACTTCCCCCCAAGATGTAACTGGGGGCAGGTCCCCCAAGTTACAGCGCCTGCGTAAGGAATTGGAGAAGATTGGCTCGAGGGCATGGGATGATTACTTCCCAGACTAACGATGGTAGCCCAGTAAACTTGTATTAATACAGAAATACTGGCAGGTGTAACTGATCTTGGGAGGAGTTGAAAATAGGGGTGCAGAGGAAGATGGGTGCTAGGATTTAAAAGCCAGACACGGCAGCCATTGAGAGAGAGAGCCACGCGGTTTCAGCAGAGTGAGGACCCCCTCTAGGTGAGGTGAAAGAGGGAGCCACGTGGTTTTGGCAGAGTGTGGACCCCCTCTTTCCCAGGTGAAAGGGAAGAACCACGCAGCTTTGCCAGAATGGAGATCCCTGCAGCCAGGTGAAGAAGAAAGGCACATGGTTTTGGTGGAGTGCGGACTCCTGCAGCTTTGGTAGAAGAGGCCCACGTGGCTTTGGGGTGCCCCCTTTGGCCGCGGGGCCTGAAAAAGCAAGAGAGACTTTGACTGGAACTGGGTACAAAAGACTTGCCAGTGGACCATGAGAGGGTACCACAGTACTTTGGATTAACTCGAGATCCTGCACAGTGACACAGCTGACGGTGCCAGCAGCCTGCAATACAGACGTGTGCTCTTTTCCTGATTTACGGTACCCGGAGTTGGGACAGTGGGAGAAGGGAGCGCTGTGTGGGTGTAGGTGTACAACCTAAAGGACGTTGATATTTTAGTGGTGGCATTAGGCCTGAATAGCATTAAATAAACATTTTGTTTCCTTTTCACAAATCTCTGGCATTGAGAGATGTCTTTCCAATTGGCGGCGGACAGAAGGGCCCAGTAGATTTTATATTTTGTTTTTTTTTGGGAGGGGCCCCTGTTGTATAGTGGTTTGGGCATCCCTGAGTGGGCAAAATATTGTATTGCCCCTCCCTTGGACCTCCTCTTGTTCGGTAACATACCTGCTTCCTAGATATATTAAAGGGAACACCCCATGTTAGAATGTCTAAACTCTGAGAGGAAGACAGTGTAAATTCAAGGTCTTTTTCACAAGTAATAATAGCAAAAACACCCCAAGACTCTTTCTGCAGTTGTTCCTTCCCCGAGAACTTTTTGGTATATCGAAGGGAACTGTAGCTTGTATTTTCTTTTTGAATTTTATTTAGTTATTTTTCAAGTACAGTTTTTGTCTATTTCTCCCATCCCAGCCCCCCCCCCCATGATCCCCACCTCCCTCCCATTTCCTCACCCTCCAGTCCTCATCCCTGTGTCCTTCATACTTGTTCCTCCAAATCCCTCCCTTATTTCCCCCTTAAATTCCCTTCCCTCTCCCCTCTGGTCACTGTAGCTTGTATTTTCCTGCTTCTCTTCTACTATTTCATCTGTAGCTTTTGCCAGTGCATTTTATTTTGTTATGTAAACAATTCTTATTTTTGTACATGCTGCTGAATACAGTAGAGGAAATTACTGTTGTATGAGTTTAGTATCTCTATTACTTTGCCTTTCATAAATATTTCACATATGTCTCCCATATTAGCCTATTTGTTTTCCCCTAAGGTAGTAATATATATGTAAGAGCAAAGTACTTTCATTTTCCTATGTGTTTGTGATGAGCTTTTGCTATTATTCTGTGAAATTCTCACAAGATTTTTTAGTGGTGTAAGTTTAGCCCATTTTTAAAAAGTACAGTTAAGCTGATTCTATCATCATTCTTTCTGTCAAAAATAAGAGGCTACAGGCTTATTTTTGGCTTTTCTGGGAGTGCGGGTGAGGAGGAGCTCTTTGTTAGTTACTCTAGGCTAAGGTGGTGCTGTTTGTTATTTAAAGTGAAAACGGAGGGTACTGAAAAAGACCTAGTAAATTTCACCATTGATCACAAAAGGGCAACTCACACCCATCCAACAGCATGCTTTGCTTCATGAACTAGGTGAAGTATTGGAGATCTATGGCAGCTTTGTCTTGCACTGCGAAATCCATTTGTCCCCCTGCCAGTAATACTTGGGCTGGCCAGGCTTTGGAGAAAATGGCCTTATTTTTTCAGGGAACTAGGCCCTCAGTCAATGCTAAAGATGTTTATTTAATACATTATTATGAATGCTAAGTGTATTAGTTAATTTAGTGGCTGAGACTTGGTTCCTGAGAATCAGCGTGTTACTATAACCATGTAATATATCAGCCTTGGAAAAGAAGAAAACATTTAAACAGACAGACATTCCAGTTTATTCCCATCTGTTCCATTTCCTTGCTCCTAGTGACCCTAAATAATTTTTCCCAGTATGTCAGCTTCTTCAGATATTGTAATGCTATGGCCATAGAATTAAGTTTCTACCAGCTGCTTGTTGCCTTGTCTTGCTGCTTCATTAGTGAACCTGTCTTCTTATTCATCACCTTAATTTTACTCGTGTTAGTGCCCCTTGGTCCCATGCCAGAAGAAGTTCATCTGCTGATTGGTTTATGTTGTCTGGGCAGATGATGACTTTGCCAGCCCCAGGTCTGGTGGTTTTGCTATGTCAGAGGTTTCACAGTGGAAGACAATATCCATTGTTAACAAATGTGGACTAGATTCTCAGGGTCATGATCTTAAGCTGCTAAAAGTAGATTTATGAGAAAAGTCACATTCTTTATGATGTTGGATAAAAATCTATAGACCAACATGTGGAGCTGGAAGTTAAATGCAAAGGCCTCTCCATTCAGTGATTTATTTCTTGTGAGACAAGATTCATGGAAAGAGGAAATATGGTGTGTACCTTCTTTATCACCCATGATGTGACTTAATTACCTTTTCAACAGAAATTCCACTGGTCTTCCACTAGATCCCTCAGTCCCTTGTTGCCACTTCACGCTGTCATGCTTTCCTTCCAGTCATGTTCCTTTATTCTGTCCTCCCTCCCTCAAAAAGTGCAAACCTATGCTGGATATAAGTGATTTATAATTGAAAGGACTCAATAATTCTTGTATTATTCTAACCGATTCTTGTCTCCTCTTAGTTGTCCAACACCTCTGGTTCCTCCTCTTTCCCATCCAGATGTGTTTTCAGGCAAGGATCAGAGAGACACTCACTCGCCCTGAGGTTCAGACACCTAATATGAGTTGTATGTGCTGCTGTGTCTAGAGATCCGAGCCCAAAGCCAAAAGTGTTAAACTCTAATAAAATAATGTCAGGCATTTGTTCTTCCATCTAGTGGAGCTAATCTTGTTAGCTTCACTGTCAAATTATGGACAGCCTCTGAACACTTTATTAGCTTTCATTGCTGCCACCCTAATTTAAGCCACCAGCATCTGGAGTATGTCATAGCTTCCTGCATGACGTCTCTGGCTGCTTGCTCCTTGTCTTATATTCTGCCTCCACAGCTAAAATCATAAAAATGGTGCTTTAAAGTCAGCTCATGCCACACCTCTGATGAAACCCATGAATGTCTTCAGTTATTTTCATAGGAAGATACAAGTCCTTACAATGACCTCCAAAGTCCTGCATCGTCTGCCCCTCTCTGTCTTCACCTCTTCTCACTTTCCCCCTATTTCTTTCCCTTGAGCCCCATGTGCCTCTGTGACATTCTTCCCATGTCAGACTTTTACATTTGCTGTTCTCCCTGCCTGGAGTGCCTTTCCGTAGATATGGACAGGACCCTCTTTTTGCATTTCCTTCAAGTCTTTGTTCAGATGTCACCTTATCAGAGAATACTTCCTGGGCCACTCTAGAAAATAAAGTAACTCACTCTACTCCCAGTACACCTTATTTGTCTATGCCTCATATTAATTTCTTCATTTCACTTATCGACACCTGATATGATACGTATTATTGGTTTTCTGACTGTGCCCCACCTCACCTAATTATAATGTATACACCACGAGTGCCTAGTTTATTTGTTTTGTTCAATAGCACATCCTTAGGGCCTAGACAGGAGTGTCTTTAATGAATGAGTGAGTTACCCATCAATTTGATCACATTTACTTGTTAAGGATCCTTCTCCTAGAGTCTCTGAGTTTACTCCAGGTAGGGAAGACACCTTTAAAAATGTTTTTCATATGGTAGGGATTTTGTGGTATAAGCATACAAGTATTTCCATTTTGGGATGTTAGTCAGAGAATTTCACTTAAACAAAATGAAAAGACAGTAGGAAGGAGAAATGGTATAGCATAAACTGACATCGGACACAGTTGCTTGAAGATACTGATCATCTGAAGTCAGTGTATGGGAAGTATTTGTTTATATACATAGTTCCTTTTTAATGAATGTATTTTCATGGTTCTGACCATGGAATCATGTTCCCAAAAGTGTTAATACATTGGGGTTACAATGAAATGCATGTGACTATAGTTATCTCTCCTACGATACTGAACTCTGGTTTAGGAACCCCTTCGAGCTATTGAGTTTATGCTCCATTCAGATGTATGGGGCAGAAGGGGAAACTGTACAATGTCATTTCACTTGAGAAAATGGTACTTGCTTTTAAAGAACTATTTAAATGGGAGAACTATCTTTGATATAAACATTTAGCTGGTCACCATGAACAATATTCCTTTGTCTTTCTCAAATCACATTTCCTGAGAAACTTTGTGGGTTGCCCCTCTGGAATACCACACCTTCTCTGTGTGCAGCCTGGGTGTGGGGACCACTGAGGGTGCAGATGGACATGATGTATGTCACTGAACTCCCTGGCATGGGGCTTTTTGAGAGGAATAAAAGTCTGCACCCATGCTGGCAGAACAAGCTGCCATCACATATAGCACTGAAGGGAAAGCTCTGGACTTAAGAAAAAAAATCATTGAATTTGCAGATGCTAAGATTCTCATTGTCAGAGTAGTCTCTTCCATGAATTTTGTAACTGAGCTGAGGCAGAAAATCCAGAGAGGCCAGAGGATCCTTAGAGCACTTTCGAGAGTTTTATCTATGACTTCAGTTATCAACTTCCTTAACGCATTTAGTAGATAGGGCTCAGTTTTCTCATCTAGAAACATGGTTATTAGAATCAATGGTCTGTAGCCTTTCTTCCAACTCTGGACTCTGTGGTCACTGTTAGTAAGGAAGGTGGGTTATAGTTGCTTGGGGAAAATCAGCAAAATATTAGAGATAAAGAGAAAGTGATTTAAAAGTTACAAAGGAACAGTTGTAAGACATATACAATGGAGACTTTAAATGGAAGAAAAGAGAGGTATTGAACATTACTTCGTTAATATGTAGGGTTACCTGTTATAGCTGTCTGTTCTTCCTCCCTCAATGGGGAAGGGAATGAAAGCTAATGAAATGAGATTCCCAGGAATGCTGTGGATGTTCACTTCCACAGGGAAAATGGGTTGACATTTTTCAGATTTGGATGATCCAGGTATATGCAGTCTGGAAGCAGATGGTTTAACTCGCTGAATACGCCAGGCTCCATCTGCACTGGCCAGTGAGAATTTATGTTTGTAACATACCTATGCCTGACTGACAGTCAGTCATTCGGCCTGTGTTGCCAAATAACTTGCTAATTTGCCTGGCCAGGGAGAACGCAGTGCCATTCTGGGACTCCCTGAACTGTAAAGTGCAGACGTATTATGCTGTTTTTCTGGACTGGCACTATAGAGGAGAAAAAATTCAGGCTTAAAACATGGCTTGCCCTGTCCTAATTGGGGTGTCTTCCATAGCCTGACCATTGATAAGTGCGAAGTCTGTCCTCAGATCCTCGCTCTCTGATGCTGTAGCTCTGTGGAAAAGTATACTGTGCCTCTCAAAGGCTGTTCCCTTGGCCTTTTTCTACTACTGATTTTTTCATAATGTGAAAATCCTTTGTAATAAAGAATGATTCTACTAATCGAGCAGTTCACACATTACCACCCAGACAAGTGACTTCCTGCACAAGGTTCTGGCAGAGGAAATCAATCTCCATGTGCCTATGGCTCCTTGAGGACCCGACTCTGGGCATCGTTACAACGGAAGCCTCCTGGCTGTTCTCACTAGTAATGGCATACCTGTATCTGAATGATCGCCATGAACAAGAGAATCACACATCCCCATAGCAGAAAGCCTGTGTACATGATAGCTCTGAAGACCCCTGGGCACACACTCCATTTCCCACCTCCTTCTCCCCAGTCTATGCTTATACAAACCTGTATCAGTGACAGCAACATTTTGATCTGCATGGGTCCTATGAGGGTTTTAGGCATAATGTCACATGCACATCCAGCTCGTACCTTCAAAATGAATGTGGTTCTACTTACATTCACAGCATCCCTTCTTCGTTGCCTGTCTGTGGGAACCGGCTCTGGGAAGCCCCTTTGCTTCTAAAGCTGAACAAAATAAAGAATGACCTCTTTTCTTTCACATCCAGTTACAAAGAATGTTTGCTTATGTGTGTGGGCGTGAGAACAGCATTACAAGCTTGAGTTTAGGACTTTTTGGTCTCTGAGTTTTACTGCTATTGGAAGGAGCATTCCCAGTTTCAATAAATGTTTTCTGAGCAGCCAGGTGCTTCTGTGCCATAAATACCTTGTTTGGAGGGTTCTGGAGGGAGCTGGGGAAATAACTGCACAGGAATGTGGCTACTGGCGTCATGAAGCAAGGGATGTGATTCAAAATGCCTCGTCCTCTCTGAGTCCCATGCCTGTATCCTCTCTGAGGGTCATCGAAGAGGCCCTCCCTGCTCTGCACTGATACCAGTGCATAAAGTAGACAGGATGGTTTAGACTGAGGTCCTCAAAATGTACTCCTTGGATCGCCTCCATTGAACCAGCAGGGGTATCTGTTACAAACCATATTTCTTTTGCCCCAGACTATATGAATCAGTATAGTTATGCATGGGGCTTGAGAATCTCTACTTCAAACAGTTTTCTTTTAAATTTTATTTATTTTTTAGAGAGAGGGGAAGGGAGGGTGAAAGGAAGAGAAACACTGATGTGAGAGAAAACATGGTTTGGTTGCTTCTCTTATGTGCCCCAACCAGGGACCAAAACCAGGGACCAAACCTGCAACCTAGGCATGTGCCCTGACTGGAAATTGAACTCATGACATTTCGCTTTTCAGGATGACACCTGACCAGCTGAGCCACCCCAGTCAGGGCCAAAAAGTTTTTTCATTTTTTGTACATATTTTTGTATATAAGTTATTGGCCCATATGTATACTTAATGGAGAGAAGTTCATGTTTCCTTTATATTATTATTCTGACTCTCACTGTGTATGGTTAATAAGACCAAACTGCAATTATTCCTGTTTGGCACCCAGCAGTATGTAAATAATTCTCAAAGGGTGAGTTTTCTGATATATCTTCAACCATGTTCTTTTCTCCATGGCCGCCTCTGAGTTTGGTCATGATTTCCATCTTTTTGGAGCTACAGCTCAGCTTTAGAAATGCAATGCCGATACCCTATGTGCTGTCAGCCAGCACAGGGGCCCTTGGAGAGCTCAACCGGGCTCCAGGGTGAAGTGGTCCGCCCACTGCTTTCCTGCCAGAGAATTAACTGGGAATTAATGTGGCTGCCCCTCCCGTCTAGGTGACTTGTAGCATGGCATGGGATTAAGTGTGTGTCAAGTTGCTGTAATCCCTGGTAAGAGTGTAGTTCTGATTAGTTTAGGGTTTGGAGACCGTTTCATAACAAAGAATGGCCACAGATTCTTTGAGAGCTGGGGCCCCTTACATCTGGGCAGGTTCTGTCATGCTGTCTGGTGATCCCATGTGGTGAGGAGCTTGCCCACCAAAGTGTCAAGTGTAAGAGTGGAAGCTCTGTGGACCCTCCAGCCCAGGTCAGTGTCAGCTGGTACTGTAGAAGGATGCTAGTCCAGGCCTCACGGGCGCGTGAACTGCCGGGCCTAGTCCTGCCTGAATTCCTGACCTGCAGAATTGTGAGAGGTAATAAAAAGGTTGTTGTTATAAGCCACTAAATTAAGGGGATGTTTGCTCTTAAGAATAGATTGCTGTTGAGTGAGTGGGGAAGGGGAGTTTGTTTTTACCTCAGGAGGGAGTTCATCAGACAACCGGCAGAAATATCAGTAACAAAAACCTAATACAATAAAACACCCGCACAAACACTTGCTGGAAGGATGTATGTGATGAAAAACATATGCTTTGCCTAATGAATTCAGAGCAGTTGAGGGATTCTTCTTGATTTATAAAACAACATACTTCACAGTGTTTAGGAGGGAAATGAATATAAATTGAACTGAATATATAATGGAGGAACCAGGCCCTGAGGTATTAAACAGTTGCTTAAATTTTTACCACAGTTGGCCAGTAGTGTGTTCACACATAGAACTAGGTCTCACGGAGCATGATGTCCTGCTCCTCCGACTGCAGTCCACAGGGCGAGTGTTTCCACCGCACCTGGAACACATATGCAAACTCCGGGGCAAACATCATGAAATACTGCTTACCCTTTTCACATGTAATGTGCTCTAAGATATTTTATCCATTTTCTTTTACAAAATGCTGGCCAAATGTACTGAATAAATTTCATGACCCATTAATGGATTTTATCCTACAGGATGAAAAACACTGCACTGAGCTTGACAGAATCAGGGATTCTGTTCTGTTCATCACTGTTGTGCACAGACGCTTAGAAAATTCGGGTATGTTGAAGGTGCCCCAGCATTTAGTGAATGAATTTTATGACAATACTTCCAGTTTATTTAAAGGAAAGCATATCAATCACAGTTGCGGAACACTAGTGTCAACTCTTGAGTCATTTTATATCTTTGAGTGTGACTTCTCTATTTTCTCACCTATAAAATGGAATTTGTGATGTCTAGTACTCAGGGGACAAAATGAGCCCACAAATATAAAACCATTTTGAATTAAAGATATACCTTTATAAATAAGAGATCAATGTATTTGTTACTTATGCACTTTGAAATGTCTAGAGATATCACATAAATACTCCCCTTTGTTACATTTAGTAATACTTCACTAATTTGATTAGACAAAAACTGCTGAAGAATGAGGTCTGAATTTAGACTTTTTAAATAAAAAAATTTTTAAAGTTTTACTGAGTAGGCAAAACAGTTATAAAATGGGCTGGGTAGATGCCTACATTGAAGTATCTATCGGGAGATTAGCATACTGAGTAAAGTTTAAACAGGTCCATTGTGGTCAAAGTAACAGGTCCATTGTCTTTGTGTAAATGAATATTTCTGAAATTGTGAAGAGAGGCTTGGTTGGGGTAAAGTGCCCTTGTTATATCTTCAGAAATTTATTAATTCTTGTCTATGTATTAAAAAAAATGCCACCATTTCTAAATCACTGAGGTTTGGATGTATGATATTTCGAACTATGTCTGTGGAAGACTTACAGACTTTGCTAAATTGTTGCAGTAACAACCAAGAGCTCTGAGCTATCAGCAAGATTTTTATTTTACCAGGGGTAAATCTGCTGCACAGGCTTGGGTAACCTTCCCTGTGAAGCTTACCAGGTACCAAGCCTCATGGGATGTTCCCCAGCTTGTATTCTGGGTGAGGTAGCATGATATAGTACTTTGGAGCACGGGCTTTGAAATCAGAAAAACCAACTTTAAATTCTGGTTCTGCCATGTTCAATATGTGTGACTCTGGGTGGATTTCTTTATCTCAAAGAGTTGTGAGCTTAGAATGAGGTACAGCAGGCACACAGATATATGAAGTATTTAACACACAGACCAGCACATAGAAAACATTCAATAAATGCTAGTTCCTGTCAGGTGCTGTTGTTATTGTTAGTAATTGCCACTTCTATCTTGTTTGGACTAGCTAGCTGTTAGAGCTGGGCCTCTAGGAGAGAGATGTGTTTGCTTAAGAAATAAGCAGGTTTCTCGAGGAAAATCACAAGTTTTACCATATTCTGATAGTCAACCATGTGATGCCTGGAAATGAAGTTGAAAACATAGTAACGTCCTGATAGCAGCTCTCATCCAAGGACCCGTGTATCCGGCGCATCATGGAACACATACCAGTCATCAGTCTTTCCTTCGTTTGCTGGGGGAAGGGCTGCCCACTTCAATTGTATACTTCGTCAGAGAAACTGGGGCACTAATGTGATTGCTCACTCTGTGATGCTGAGCTATTTTGAAGTATCCTCTCTAATTGACTTGAGGCAAAATTGTGAAGTAGTCATTTGTCTCTGTCACTCCAGTTTTTCCTCCTCTCCTGGCTCCACTCTCCCTCCCTCCCCATCCTTCTGTCTGTGAATTCCTCCTCCTTCGTATCACAGATGAGCTGAAAAGTGGCTCAAAAGGTTGTCCCTTTTAGGGACAGTTGTGCTTTACAGGGTGCTGAAGAATTAAACAAATGCTTTCCTAAGGATAGTGTTTCAGTTATTGTAGGCCAGTTGGAGAGAGAATTTGGGGGAGTTATGCGGGTAAGCCTTCAGTTCAAAGGGCCTTCTCAGCTGGTTCTCAGCTGAAAAAACACTGTGGCACTGAAATAGAGGAAAATCTATCGCAGCATTTTCCAAGGTGTGGTCCATGGGGTGTTAGTTGGTTTAACTATTATCAGATACTTTTAAGAGACTCTGCCAATAACAAAGTTATAAAGGCTTATTTGATGTAGAGATTCTCAAAACTTAACAGGCTCTGGTTAAAAGAGGTGCTTTGAACTTCGAAGGGGTATTTAGGACGTACCATTTTTTCATCTTATTTGATTATCTACCCCCCTCTTTTAATTTCTCATGGAGCAACTTCGGCATTCATGTGACACAGAACATACTTTACAGAGCCCAATCTAGTCCACCTCTCTAGGACAATAAGTAAACTGAGGCAGGGAACAATAAAGTAACATGCTCACGGTTACCTATTGAGCTGACTGCAGAGGCAGGACCAGAAAGCAGACTCTCTGACTCTACCACATGCTCAAAAGTCCTCCTTGCTGTTTTGGATTTAATATGTCTTCCCTGCTGGATGGGGTACTGCCAAGCAGGACCTTTCACTCTTCTGCTCATCTCTGTGTCCCTAGCAACTTGCACAGTACCTGGTGCATAGTGGTTGAACCAGTACTTATTTAAATTAAATTGAGATTGTTCATGGGGATGAGCACATGTTGTCTGTTCCTCTTTATGTCCACTCCTTCCACTCCCAGCCCGTTCCCTATTACAATGCTACACGTGAAGGGGTCAGGGCCAAGTTCTGTACTTACACTGAGAATAAGTGGTCCCACTTCCGCTGACGCTGAACCTGTTGAGGTGCAGTCTGTGTGTAACCACATTCTTCTGGGGTTGGAACAGGACGATGTGCACCTTGGGTGCAAACAGACAGCCCAGGACCACAAAGCCACTTAGGCTAACGGATATGCACATGGTTGTCGTCTGCACCTACAAGAATAAGTTGCCCAGTTAAGTGTCTGGCTGCAAATTCTATCAGGAGGCCAGCTAAAAAGAGCACTGAAAAAAAAAAGACCAAATTAAAAACCCCCAAATCATCCACAGTTCTGTTCTTATTATAAACAGACCAATGCAGTAATTATATTGGATCTGCCAAGTTTGAGATGTTTGTGGAAATGCTGCTTAGGATTTGTAAGCAAACACTGTTAATGTTGGGTGCTCCTGAGTGCTTGCCAGGACTTCACATCGATTTTCATGTTTTGTTTGCCTTTTTCTTTATATTTGTATAAAGATACTTCTGCAGTCCTGGCTGGATGGCTCAGTTGGTTGGAGCATCATCTTGTAGACCACAAGGCTGTAGGTTCGATTCCTGGTCAGGACAGATTCCTAGGTTGCACATTCAGTCCCCAGTCTGGACGTGTACAGGAGGCAACCAATTGATGTTTTTTTTTCCCTCTCTCTCTCCCCTCCTCTCTGTTTAAAATCAATAAGCATATCCATGGGTGAGGATTGTTTTTTTTTAAGACACCTCTGCACAATCAGTGAATTCAGAACCTTAAATAGGAAAATGCTGATCTTCAATGATGAAGATCAGATTGCTGACGGTATCGGTCAGTTTGGCTTGTTTGAGGTTCAGAATATTAGGAACAAATTCGGGCCTTTTACATTTTCCTAACTCTCATGCTGGGAACTCTGCCCACTAGATCCTGGTTTTCCTAGTCAATATGGGGGGGGCACTGTCAACTTTCTTCTGGGACACCTATTCTCTTAATTACTTCATTGGCCTCTCTCTGGAATTTTGATACATCAGATACTCACTGATGTTTTTTGTTCTCTGGCTCTGACAGATACATTTCACTGTATACCCATCCCTGACAGATAACTTTCACTTCCTCTCTCTTTGCTTCCCCTGAAAGTATACACCTCAGCACTAGGCTTTATCACCTCTGCTTTCTATTCCCTTGCTGTTACTCTTCACCTCTGATTTCATCACTAGTCCTGGCTTCAGCTCTCACAGAATTTTTTTTGGAAAAGCCCCAAACTGGATTCTACATATTTTATCACTTTCAGTGCTGAAAAATGGAAATTAATGATTTCTTCTATAAGTTTCCACTCAGAGTAGCTATGGTAAACCCTAGAGTAATTTTAGATTTCTTTTTTCTTTTTTCCCTGTGACAATGCTATTACCAGAAAACAGAATTCCTTTTAACTTTAAGTGTCCAACTTTCTTCTTTAATCAAGGAAAACTGAAGACTGAACAGTGAACTGGAGAAGCCACATAACTTTAGAAGCTTCATTCTGCTTTTGATACAGAAACAATTCAGTTTGCACTTGAAGCATAATTCTGCAGACTCTAGTTTTACTATCTATCTATCTATCTATCTATCAATCAGTCATCTAGCTATCTATCTTTTCCCTCACCCTGGGACATTTTTTTCATTGCTTTCTAGAGAGAGAAAGGAAGGAAGAGAAAGAAACACTGATGCAAGAGTGAAACATTGATCACCTTTTCTGCATGCACCTGGATGGGGATTGCACTCACCTGGGCTGGGGATGGAACACGCAACTTCGTTATATGCCCTAACTGGGAATTGAACCCGGGAACCTTTTTGTTATGGGAAGACACTCCAATCAACTGAGCCTCAACAGCCAGGGCTAGGTTTACTTTAAGTCACAGGTGGCAAACACAAGGCCCGTGGGCTGCATCCAGGCCTCCACCTGTTTTATCTGGCCCGGCACCTTGTTTCTACCCAGTGGTAGCACTGAGTTCTGGGTTAACGGTTAAGGAGTCGTTACATTTACACAGTCCTAAAATTATACACGGCCCTTTGAAGGCAACCTCGGGGCTGATGTGGCCCCTGGTAAAAATGAGTTTGACACTCCTGTTTTAAGTGCTCGAAATGTCCTTAGTATTTTAAAGCACTTGTCTCTCTTAACCAGACCAGTGTCCTCTAACTTGGCCCTAAGTTGCAAGCTCTTTTCTTTCCTTTGTTAACTTCTCAGAACGGACTCTACCATCCTAGATGCAAAAGCCTTGATAAATCATATCTGTATTGTTTACAGTAAGTCCAATTCCTGTACAATTTGTTTTTTACATATATGTATAATATGAGAGTAGAACTGTACTCTTCCTGACTTGGTTTTGGCTGTGGAGCCCATATGAGAGATGTCAGCCATCAGAGTGAGCATGAAATAAGTTCAAATGTACAAATTTTCAAGGAAACCTTTTTTGAAATGTTTCTGTAAGACTTTAAAAGAACAGAGGAGAAGAGGCTTTTATGAGGGAAATATATTGAAAAAAGCTGTGCTGTGTGTTCTACACCCTTCACACCACTGGCGGGGGGGTTGGGGGTGGGCTGTGCCTGGTTCTTCAGGTAACCGCTAGGGGGGATTTAGAGATTTCTCGCCGTTCACAGAAAGTCTGAAGTTCTTCTGCAGGAGGGGGATGCTGTCTGGCTTGGGGCCTGATTCCTGTCATAGAAATCTAGAAGGTGAGAAAAGCTAATTACCTTTGGAGCAGAGCACAGGGACTTGCTCTTTCACTGTAAGAATTTAGCAAAGCAAAGGATAGGTGAGTGGTATTCATGGACAAGAACTTGAGCCACACTGTAAATAGCCACCATGGGTAGGCCCGGCTCACAAGGAGGAGCCTGGAGCTCTTCACAGGGAGAAACTGGAGGCCACGGACAGAGCTGTTGTGCTGGGGCTGAGCCTGGGGCCACAAGAGGGAACTCAGACTAGAGAATTAATTGCCAGCCACCTCATTCAGTGATCTGCAGGAGGAAGGGGATGGTGGGAAACTTGTGAAGACCACATGAAAACACCATTTAACCACCTTCCAGGTATTCTGAGGATGTGTCTTTAACCACTGTGATAGAGATGTGTTAGAGATGATAAAGCCTGCCAGCTACATAAGAACAGTCCTACTTCCTCCTTATCCCTCTTTAACCAGGGCTGAGAGGGAAATAGCAACTGGTAGACTGGGGAGGGTGAGCAGGAGAAAGGAGGAGCCAACCACTACAAGCTCTCAGCCAGAGGCAGACCAGACTCTGGGAGAAAATGCTATTTAATGGTACGTTAAGATATGGCTTTGATAACTACGTAGGATTAAGCATTTAAATGTCCCACTGGAAATGACTGTAGGACTGTATGTTCCCTAAGAACACAAAAACTCATAGGCCTACTACCATGGTGGCGAGCATTTTCATTCATTGCTCTATCCCCAGCACCCGAATGGAAATCAGTAGCAAACACATTAACCAAGTTGAATGGCTAACCAAGCAATAGATAGCGATCCACTTTATTGCCTATTAATGAGGAGGATTTGGGGAGGAGGCCACGGGCTGAGACACAGAAGGTGGTGTCCGATAGAGCTGCTGTGTTTTTGTGCACTCTCCTCTAAGGGCGGGAGTAGACTAGGGCGAATTTCCTCCCCAGTCTAATTTAGGTCTGCCCAATCTAACAACTAGTACTGAGAGTTTCCCCAGGTAGGCAGAAAGTTGTGCTTCCTTTCACATAACAGTTGCAGAGACATGCACCTACACTGAGCATCAAAAGAGGGACCTTCAGAGGAGGCAGAAACCGGGTGAATTACTTGAACTTTGGCTGGTTCCCTTAGGGAGAGGAGAGGGCAGGGTGCATAATGCTCAGACTGACAACAGCTGAGCTCTTTTCGGGCTCATCCCCCGCTGAGGTCTCTCATGCCAAATTTAGATTCATTGCAAGATGACAAGGTCCCAGTTTTTTGCAGCAGAACCTGGCTGCGAAAAACGAGTTTTGGTGCTTTCTGTGAGATTTCTCTGAGACAGAAAAATACATCGAGAAACCACAAATAAAGCACTGACTAGTATTTGGGCTCTTACTGACCTGGATTGGGTTTGAAATGCTGACAAAGGTGGTCAGCATGAGAATGAGAGATAAAGAATGAGAAACCGGTGCGGAGGAATCTAGATAAACCCTTGCAATCAGCCGCCCCACTGGAAAACTTCCCTAGCCCTTTGTTAACACCGGGCAAGACCCTAAGAGATGTTATCCTGATGAGATAGTAAATGCCCTGGATTAAGGTGGGCCCCTTTAAAAACTTGCTGCTGTGCAAGTCAAGCCCAAGTCAGCTGAAGGGCAGGCACACAGCATGCACCCGGGCAGAAGGCATCTGGCTCTGGCCACTGAGTCGAGGGGTCCTCAAAACTGAAATAAATAGTGACAGTATGTTGATCTTGCTGTCCGTGGTACGGATGTTGGTGCTTAGAAACAGCCGGCCTTCCTGTGGCTGAGCCATGAGTAGTTGCTGCTTAAACGGAAAGCCCGTGTGCCTTGCTTACTGGCACAGGACTGCTCTCTGTCCGACGCTGTCTGATTCCTCTTGACTTTCCACTCTAATGTCAGCTGCATAGAGGGGAAGGATGTTTAAGGGTAGAACCGAGGTCTCTCCATCCCCCAGGGCGGCTGAAGTCCATACACACCAGACCCAGTACACTGGGAGCCTTTGGGGAGGGAAGAACTCCAATTTTTTTCACTCTGTTGGTGACAGCCAAGTCGCCATCCCATCCAGACCTGTTAGGGGAAAGGCAGGGCTGAGGCTGGAAGGAGGCAAGTGAGGCACTTGCTTGAAATGGAGATTTACGGGGGCACCAAAAACTCTGTAATCATGACAAATATTTTATTCCAATATTTAAACAAATTAAACTTTATGCTAGAAACCCACGATGAACACAGGACCAACATTTTCATTGAAGACAGGCTCAGTAAACATGCTGTGTTGCGACATATTGAATTTAAGGCAAAAAGAAAAATTAGTGACGCTGATTCTGTCCTGATCACTGCCTATGTGGGCATCACCTAGCCCGCTTGCATTGCCTGGTAGAAATTGGGACTTGGGGAACCTACAAAAATGCTGACCCTTTGGTTCCAGTGACGGCTGTGAGTAATAGGGTCCTTTGTCTGTGAATCAGGAGTCTCCAGTCTTCCATCAGCACCCCTGAAACTGTGGCAGGCTAACTTGTTAGATCGCAAGATGGCTTAAAACCCTTCCCAGCTCTTGGCAGGCTCCCTCTCCACTGTGAACATCCTACCGTCAGCTCTGACTGGAGCACGGCCACCTAACCAGAATCCCCGCTGCTGCCTTTGCTTCCTGTCATACAGACACTGTCTTTAGAAGCTTCATTTCTTGTTTCTAAAATATGAGATCATAGAATGTGAGATTATCAAACTCCTCTGCTTAAAATCTTTCAATGGATTCTTTTTTCATATAGAATAAAATCTGTCCTTTTTGCACTAGCCCATAAAGTCCAACATGATTTAGCTCCCTTGCTTACCTCCCATATAAAATCACTCTTCTATTTGTTTGTTAAACTGTGGCCATATACACCTTTACTTTCTAAGACATTTTTTTCCTAGAAGTGTTTGTACTTGCTATTTCTTCTGTCTAGCACATAGAATTCCCATGCCTGGCTCTTTCCCAGTCTTTAGTGGAGTATTATGGAACAGGCCCTACTTATGTGTTCTTTTTTTATTGAATTTTTGGGGTGACGTTGGTTAATAAAATTATATAGATTTCAGGTATAGAATTCTATAATATTCCAACACATCATCTGTACACTGTATTTTGTGTTCACCACCCCAATCAAGTCTCTTTCCATCACCATTTATCCCTCTTTACCCTCCTCTACCTCCCCCACTCTGCTGCTTTCCCTCTGGTAATTACCATACTCTTGTCTGCGTCTATGAGTTATTATTATTCTTTTGCTTAATGCCTTCACTTTTATAAAAAAAAGAATTTGAGATTCAGTATAGTTTTAAAGTAGTCAACATGGGAAAATCAGTATTTGGACCTTGTCAAAATTCTGGAATCGCTTCTGAAATCTCTGCCTACTGTAGGTAAAGTGCCTCAGCTGTCCCAAACCCAGTAACAATCCAGCCTCTTGACACCCAAAGGACAGTCCTTTGTTTAGCAGCATCTGCATCGCCTGAGATCTTGCTATAAAGCCAGACTCTTGGGCCCCATCTCTTCTTATTGAATCAAGGTCTATAGGTAAGTTATGTGTACATTAAAGTTTGCAAAGCTCTGCAGTAGCAAAGCCTCCTCTTCCTTCCATCATAGCACTTACCCCTGCGTGACTTAACCTGCATTTCTTATTCATTCATTATTTACTCTCTGCCTCTTCCTTCCCAACACTTACAGTTTTGTAAGTTATAAAAGAGGAGGACTTGTCTGTGTTGATAGCTTGTATCTTCAAGGCCCATAATAAGTGCTCAAATATATTTGAAAGGCATGAATGAACAAAACACTCAGTAGTTACTATTAATTAATTCTTTTATGGGTAACTTCCAGCCAAACATGGCCTCATATTTATTTATACCATTTAAACTGTGTATTATCCCTGGTGACTCAGTTTGATTCTTACACTCTCTGGGATGGTTTTGTTGTAATACAGAAGGAGATGGCCTGGATAGTTCTGGAAGATCCCTTGAATTTTCATATTTTTACACAAGTTTTTGCTTGCTTTGCCTTGGATGCCTATAATAGCTTCAAGTAGCCCTGGCCATTCTAGGCTCTGCTCTTCTAAATCCAGGTTCCGTATCAAGGATAGATAAGCTTGTGGTGTAATGTGAAAGGCATGCATTTGGGTCTGAAAACCATGTCCTACAATTTCCTTACCTGTGCCACCTGGGAAATTAATTATCCTCTGAGTTTGTTTACTCTTCTTCTCAGTGGATAATAAAATCTGCTTTCCAGGGTGCTGATAAGGATCAGTGACTAGCTCACAAATGCAAAGCATCTAGCAGAGTAAGATCTCAGAGTTGATGAAGAAAGTTTCCTCCCTTTCTTTTCCTCTTACCCTTGACATCTCTTCACTTTTTGCTTGAGCAAACAACCAACCAACCAAAATTTTTTAAATGCACGAACTCAAAGCCCTTAAAGACTATGTAAATAGATTCCTCTGCTTGGTATAATCTGACCAAGTTGCCAATTCTCATTAGTTTCTCACTAGATCCCCCTTACCCATTTTTCCACTTGAGTATGGCCAGTATCACTGGGTTCTGCTTGGTCCATTTCTGTCTCCTCAAGACTATTCCCTGCATGCCCTATATTCTCCAACTACTGCAACTGTACTCGCTCACCAAGAGACAGGGTGAAATCCCACCTCTTCAAGGAGTATTCCTGGAAAGACCAAGCTCTTACTGATGCTATTTTTCTTTGAAACCTGTAGGCATTTAAGAGATTGTATCACCAATTTAATTATAAACTCTGCTGCGTTAATCTTGAATTCTTTCCTACTCATTATATTTTTCCCAGCTGGGATATATGATTTTTGAAGATTAGAATCATGATTTATATTTATTTATAACTCACAATGGGTGGCAAAGTACTGAGTCATAATCCCTGCTGACTGTTTGATGCCCAAATTCCTTGTAGCTCTGCCTTTAAATTATTGGGTACTTTTCTAATGCTGCTGCTTCTATCTGAGCCACAGGGTTTCTCTCCGGGAAATTTAAAATCTCATCTAGAATTTCCAGAACAAAAGTTTCAAGTTCCAATGCTTATAGGGTCTGTGCAAATTCATAAGGGAAGGGAGCCAGGTGTAAGAATTCAGGGACTGGTTGGGGCGAGGGCCACAGGACTGCCAGTGCCCTGGCTAGAGGCATAGACGCTACTTGGGCAAGGCTCATCATTGCATGTAGGAATTGAGTCTACTTCTCTTTGATAAGAGAAGCCAAGAATCTGGACATTTAGATAACATTTCCCAATTTTCTAACTTTGAAAAATATTTCAAAGAATTTCAAAATAGCACAGGCCATACTGAAGACATCTATGCAACCGTAAGACCTTGTGCTTCATTAGAGCAGAGCTTTTTAGTCTTGGTTGCAAATGAGAGCCACGTGGGAGGCTTTGAGAAATCCTGGTGTCTAGCCTGCAGATCAGCCAACTAAACAACTAAATTGGAACTTCTTGGGGTATGCCCCATACATAAAAATATATATATATATTTTTAAAGCACACAGTTGATTCAGGGTGTAGCCCAACTTCAAAACCACTGTGTTGATGGCTCCCATCTACCTTCTCATTTCTTTTGAACATTTGGAATTGGCATTATTTGCAAGGAAGAACCAAGGCCTCTGATGACCTCACTGTGACTGGATTGCCTTAGTTAGCGTGGAACTTAACATGCTCAACCCAGCAACTTCTGCCCCATTGGCCTAAGGACTTCTACCACATGGTGAAACTTCTGGTATCTTCAACTAATTCCATTTAATCAGTTTATCTTCATTGCCATCATGTGAAAGAAAAAGAGTCATTTTTTTTGTATGTGTTTTAGAAATAAATGTTAATTCATTCAATATGGTTAAATTTTATAATGCTATTTGTTTATTCTCAGTAGTGTTTTCTGCTCTGTTTGTTAATAGTATTTTTTGAGAATCAGGTTTCCTATATCCAGGATAAAATAATTAACATTGTAACTATTTTGCAGTCCCAATAACCCAAATCACATCTGCTAAGTGTGGTATCTTGAGAACTTAAAAAAAAGATCCTTAGAGATCTAGACGGTGATATGTACCTGAAGACAAAAGATGAAGATGGGGACATTATAGTGAAGAACTATGGTCCTCTATTTTAATCCCCACACTCTAAAGCTTCCCATTCCCCTGTGGGTCACATAATCTGACCTTTGATTTCACTGTTTCAGTTCTGTTTTCTTTTCTGACAATTTTTCAAAATTTTTAATAGGTAGTCTTAAAAACCCTGACATCACCCCAGCATTGAACTTATGTTCTTTAATTTTCTTACTCTTGCTTTAATGTAGTCCATAGGTTTCAGTCACATGGCTGTGAATAATTTAGTAAACTAGATACATTAAGTATTGCCAGTCTCTTGATCTCATCCTTTGAAGAGTTTTGTCATTTTTGGAGCTGCAGTGTTCCAAGATTTTAGTGATGTAGGGATTGCTGATAAACAGATCAGGGGACAGTTAACAGCCTGCAGAGGACTTCGTTTTGTGAAATCATGGTGCAACAGGGAAACCATTATGCTTCTGGAAAACTGTCATCTGTGACAACTCGAGAAATATAGAGAATAAAATTCAATTGCCTCAAGAGAAAAAATTCTTACATTTACTTATTGGAATATATTAAAATCAGAATTATAAGTGCAAAGCAACTGATAGATGGTTTCAATGAGAAATTATGATGGAGTGATATTTTTTTCAGAAGAGATGGCAATTATATTGAAGCCCAGAAATTGTGAACTATATATTACTAAAGACTATGTGAATAATGAATTAATTAGGTTACTTGGATATATACAGTAAAAATTATAACTAGTTCAAGGATTATATATACTCCTTATGTCTACAGGAACTAAAATTATGGAAAAGGTATAACAAGCTAACATTATTTTTTAATGTGTTTTAGAGAAGTGATGATGCTTATTTGAAGCTTGAGTGAACGTTTTTAGATCTTTAAACTGATCCTAGCTTAATGTTATAAGTCTATTTTAATTTATGTATCCACCTTTGGTAGCCAGGTCCTCCTGTTTCTGATGTGAAGTGGTCTCAAGGCTTTTAGTGGTTTAAGTCTTATTTTCTTATCATTCACTTTCTAAATTTAATGAAAAGTTTTAGGGGTAGGTGTATGTATTACATTTTCTCCTACTAGATTATAAATAGTTTGAATGACCATGCATTTACATTTATCTTTCTCTCTGTGCCTAGCACAATGCTTTGCACATAGTAGGCACTAATTAAATGCTTTTAAAACATGGTGAATTAATTTCCATCTATCATATGGTGGTTCATCATAACATTAGTAATTACCTACCTAGTTGCTGAGCTGAAATAAAGGAGTCATTTTAAATCCTTCAAAACAAAACATTGGCAGGATAAAAAAAGAAGGAAAAGAAGAAAACATTCAGGAACTTACTCTGTAGTCACTTGATGTCACATAAAATATAGGGAGAAAGGCCAGCCAGATGATGCATGTGGTGTACATGGTAAAACCAATGAACTTGGCTTCATTGAAGTTTTCTGGGCACTTCCGCGTTTTGAAGGCATACACAGTGCATAAGATCACTAGGACCACATCGTAGGTGAGTGAGATCAGCATGCTGGCATCTCTGACGTTGCATTTTAAGATGACTGTTTCCCGCTTCTCTGGAATGGTGTGCCGCCTGGTGCCTGGGGCCTCCAGGATGAGCCACACAGAAACCACCACGATTTGCACCAGTATCAGACCCAGGCAGATGAAAACCTGAGAACTTGGGCTGATGAATTTTGGCCTCTGAGCCCCATTCTTTACCCCATCAAAGATGCGGGCAATGCAGTTTGTTTTGGTCAGCAGGGCTGAGTAACAGATGGCGAAGGAGGTCCCCAGTCCCAGTCGGCGCAATGCGCAGATGACTGGTGACGGCTTGGCGATGAAGAAGAACGTCATGCAGTAGGATAGACCAACCCCAAACAACAAGATGTAGCAGAGCTCTCGGCCTGAGGCTTTGACCAAGGGTGTATTGTTGTGCTTGATAAAAACAGTCACAACCATGCATGTGCATGCGAAACCCAGGCAGGCAATGGTGACTGGACCAATGGCCCAGGCATCTTCCCACCTGATGTAGTCCTCGGGAAGGTCAAAGCAGCCAGATAGGTCCGCAGTGGGCCACTGCCCAAGGCCGCAGCCCATACATGTAAACTCATCGGCCAGGTATTCATAGGGCTCGCAGGGGATGCAGATCCAACAGCAGACATCCCCTGGTTGCATATTCTTCATTTCATTGGGGGCACAAGGGTCACTGCACTGGGAAGTGGGGACTGAGTTCCGGGACCAGTGGATAGAGTCGACATCTAGCGATAAGGTTTCTGCCCAGTGACCCACCTTCAAGTAGGAGTACTTGCCACCCACATGCTGGAAATTGAACACGTTGTATCGTCCCATTCCATCTCCAAAAGCGTCAAACTTGACAATGCTATCTTCATCTTGATTTGGGTTGAAGGGAGCTGTGACACGTCGAGTGAAAGAAAGGAAGAAGAGAAAAAGAACGTTGTTTAGGTGTTTTGGGCATGATCAGTCAATGACTTTGTCATACACTTAGCAGAGCTGAAATAGCAGGGAGTGGGGATTCCAAGGCCGAAACAATGTAACAATTGCCATCGAATTTACACATCAAAAGCTACTAGAGTACTTACGCATTCATAAATTCCTTTACTGAACATACCTTGGCGCCTCCTGTGTGCTAAGCACCGGCAATGACCATGAGCACATTACAGCACAAGCCGTCAAAGGAGCTCATTGTGCAGGAGCGCTGTTCTCTGTGGTGTGTAAATATGCCTTTCTTGAAATATTTCACAATAGGAATCGGACAGAACTTTGTATCTCATCTTTATTACATACTTATTTATGCACAGTCACTTAAATATCTTCGTGAAAATACATAATTAATAAAATTTTTCTTCTCCAAAATGAAAAAAAATCACTATGAACATGTGGTATGCTTCTCTTAAACAGTTTAGGGGAATCAACAGTGTCAGGAACTCTAACACTGTCATGTCTAGAGTGTATTCATTCTCACTACATATGTACATGTGTCCACAGATGCACGCTCCTCGTAAATACTGTTAAGGCACTAACAGTATGAAGAAGGTAGTAACTATGTTTTACAGTTTGTTCCTAACAGTAGAGGGTCAGTAGCCCTCAGTCAAACGATCTGCTCTCAACTCTGCCCCTTTCTTGCAGCTCTCTGTGAGTTCCAAAGCAGCAGCTCGCTCAGCATCTATATTCCTTCTGTTCTAGCTGCTGCTCTTTATGTCTCTCTTGCCAATACCTGCTGCTCCTCTGATCACCAATTTTACATTACCTACTCTGAACTACTGTGCATATACTATTTTGCACTGCCAAACTGTACTCTTTCCTTAGGTGTGGAAGAATGTTGCTTATGTCTACATGATGGGTAGACAAATTGCATTAGTCAGAGTAGCCTTGCCTGTATTGATAAAAGACCCAAAT
Source organism: Artibeus jamaicensis (assembly GCF_021234435.1). Taxonomy (NCBI): domain Eukaryota; kingdom Metazoa; phylum Chordata; class Mammalia; order Chiroptera; family Phyllostomidae; genus Artibeus; species Artibeus jamaicensis. The sequence continues at coordinate 5,278,849 of NW_026521972.1, read as the reverse complement.
GTTTTAATGGCTCAAACACAATGGAATTTTATGTCTGCCTCATGCAGCAATCTTAAGGTCTTTTTCAGTGGGAGTCTCTCTTCCATATGGTGATTTGGGAACCCAGGTTCCTTGTATGTTGAAACCGTACCCATTTCTAGAAACCTCTTCTCCATCGTTGTCTATCTAGTGGGAGAAGAAGGAGAATGTGAAGCAGGTGTACCTATTTCTAATGTGCCCAACTATAATAACCTTACTGTGACATGAGAAAGTGGAATTTGGAGCTCACTGCAATTTCTCCCACTGCAGGTATTTGCTGGCTCTGTGGCCTCCCCCTGAGCTCTGATTCATCATTTCTGGGGCCCGTGTTGTTTCACCCAGTGGGAAACATCATACTCTTCTTTGGTCCAGTAATTTTATAGAGGGGACTGAGCATCCCTCAACGAGTTACTTGAGCCCTTGGTGAAATAAAACTTCACATTTTACCAAAGAGCCCTCTCCTGCTTAGGACCCACAGGTGTCCCTAGAGGGCTGGGATGAGTGGTTTACGACAATATTCCAGACCCTGTATAAGGTCTGTTAGTAAATGTAGTCCAATACGCCACATTTATGCCTCACTTATTATGATTTTTTCCTAGCAATCTTGTTATCTCACCTGCCATTTGTCTTTGCTAACCTTCCCCTAGCTTTCTGCCAAATTCACCAAACCCATCACATATGTCTGTGTGTATCTGCACTCAGGTTCATAGTGAGACAGAATGATGTAGTGGATGAGCTTATGGGTTTTGGGTTTAGATGAATTGTGTGTGATTCTCATCTGTGTCTTTTCATAGTTATATGTCCTTAGGCAAATTAAACTTTTCAACTCTTCCTTAATCTGTAAAGTATCATATAAATGAAAACTGTAAAGTAATATAAAAATACAAATTAACTCGATCATTTTCTCATTTATGACACTTGCCAAATATTAAATTGCGTGATGTCCAATTCTCTGTTATTTGCTGTTCCTCTTGATCTATTTCCTCCTCAGGATGATCTTTCTGCCAGTACAACAGCTTGTCTCTGTGCCTTAATAGCTGCTAGGACAAGTGAGCATAGCAGTTGAAACAGTATTGCTGTATTTTCAGGAGTAGGAATCAACATCAGAATTCTTATGTCACACAAAACTGAATTTGTTTAGTCTATGTTTGGAAAATTTGCATTAAAATTTTATGGACTCTTTGCATGTTACAAATAAGTAAAGTGTTGGATATTTTACAATACTTTCCATCAAGTATAAGATCTTCAGATGTATTATTATTTTACTCTACACAAGCAATCTCCACCCATGTTAAGTTGATGTGATTAGATTTTCAGGAAGATATTTATGAAAGAAATATGTTTTCTACTTTTCATTTAAATATTTCACAGCTGTTCTTGAATGTATAGTTTCTTAAAAGTAATATATTTAACAGGTAAGAAAACTGATTGTTTTGTGTGTTCTGAGCTAGAGAGGGGTTATTGATGAGATTGTTGGTATGAGAGCTAATTAATAGCATAATCACCTCAAATGTGAAATATTCCTTTTATAAATCTTTACTGGAAATCATCTAATATCACCAACTGAATATTGGGGGATTCTGGTTGCCTAGTGAAGAATAACAAATTAATAATGCATCTGAGGTTGTTATACCTGATGTAAAATGTGTTAAAATATATATTCAACATCTTATTTATAACATATAAAAGGGACCCCTAAATTTTAATGCAGTTTTTCTAAGCATAGAATAAACAAAGTTAGTTCAATATAACAAAAAATTCTAATATTAATTCCTATTCCTGAAAATACAGTAATAATATTTCAATTCCCACTTTTTCTTAATTGTTTGAAAATGTTGAGTGTTAATACATTTTTTGAAGATCCTAAGTAAGAACCTCGGCTTTGGCTTTTTAACATGATATTGCCACAATTTATTATGAAGCTATTTTAAAATAGAAGGGCAGAATATAGTGAGGCTTTTTTATTAGCGTTTTCCTCCCTACCTTTTTATTTTGAAAAATTTCAAACCTATAGAAATGATGAAAGACAAGTATATGGACATGATAGCATTGGAATCACTTCGAGTTAACGTTTTGTGACATTTTCTTGACCTGTTTCTCTTTTTTTTTTTTGCTAAAATATTGGCTGTTAAATATTTGCTACTTGCTATTTGCTATTAAAAGTATAAATATGTGAGTATGAAGAGTTGGAACACTATGTTATATGGGCCAAATTCTGCCTATTACCTATTTTGCAAATAAAGTTTTATTGGAACACAGCCTTACTTATTGTTAACACATTAACTATGGCTACTTTTCTACTACAACAGTAGAGTTGAGCATTTACAGTAGGATTGTATAGCCCTGAAATATTTACTATATCATGTGTTCCATAAAAATTTTGCACATTCCTGAAACAGAGCCAAGGGAACTTGTACACAGCAGTTTGGAGCATACAACTTGGTATTATAATTAGATATTTGCATATTTATGACCTGGAAATCACATAGTTATGCATGTACCCTATGCATAACAAATTTTTGCACATGTGTACCAAAAACACATAGATGACTGTTGTCAGTACTGTGTATAAGAGGGGAAACAGCTAGAAACAACTGGAAACAACCTCAATTTCCAACAGTATTCAAAAATCATTTTGTGGGTTATCCAGAATTTTATCCTGTTGTGAAATTAAACTAACAAAAGTTACAGAAAAGAAGATGAATGTGTTTTAGAAACAATATTGTGTGAAAAGACTGTATGATTCTACTTGTGTGGAGTTCTGAGGTGAACAAAACTAAACATATCATTTGGAAATACATACAGAAGTGAGGTACTTTAAAAAAACAACTAATGACAACAAAATTCAAGATCTTGCATAGGAGATGAATGCAGAGGGATGGCTTAGGGAAGACCACAAGGCGGACACCGATTTATTATAGTCTGTGTCTTGTTTGTATGGAGTGGCTTTCATGGAAGATTATTTTATTGTACTTCATAAATTGAGTTAAGAATATTCTTAGTATGATTTAGCATTGCATAATAAAAATACTACCAAATTAGAATTTGAGGATAGACTATTCCAAATACAAATAAATTGTATTAATTAATGTTGTCATTCTAAGGGACTAATTCTGCCAGGTTTATGTCTACTCTCATGTTTGGGGGTTGGGAGTATAGTAATGATCAACTGCTTTTGTTGATATAATGAATTGCCAACAGATTTGCTAAGATTTACTGGAAAAGTAGTTTACATACAAATTATAATCAGAATGCAAACACTCCACTCAAATGGCATAAGGGCAATAAAAAAACTCAGGATAAATTTAACAAAAATATATTAAAGACCTACATGAACACTGATAAAAGACAGAAAAGAATATTAAAAGAAATGAAAAGACATATCAGGTTCTTGGATAGGATTCAATTCTCTCTTAGTGATTTTAGTAATAATAATATATAAATAGTAAATTTCAATAAAAATATCAACTGAAAAAAAAACTAAACCAGTTGATCCCAAAGTTCACCTAGAAAAATGAATCAGTAAGGCTAGTCAGGAACAAGAGCAATGAGGGAGCTCTTGTACTACCAGACAATACTATATATTACAAAGCTGCAATCATTAAAGGGATGTGATACTGACTCATGAATACATGGAAAAGCCATTGGAGATACACAAGATATCCATAAATAGGTCCCAACTTGCTAGAATTTGGTATATGGTGCACAGTGTGGTCAATTTGGGATCCATTCGAATATAACCTCCAGAAGAGTTAGATAGTAAATCAATGTTGATTTAAGTGACTAAGTTTGTGATGATTTTTACAAAGGTGATAGAAAACTAATACACAGAAGAAAGCTATTTAGTGTTTGTACATGTGTTGTGTTAATGAGACTTCATGAAGTTAAAACATCCCTCGCACTGGTGGTGAATAGTTATGATGGTGTGCTTCCAATGAAGGGCAACTGGACAAAATTTTTCAAAATTACAAATGCATTAAACTTTTGACTTTACAACTCCAGTTTGTAGAATGTAACCTAAAAATATACTTGTATATGTATGAAATGAGGTTTTTACCATGTTGTTTATTATTTTACCATGTTGTGAATTGTTGATAATAGAAAAAATGGGAAACAATCAATAATGAATAAAATGGAATACTATGTAGCTATGAAAATGAGGAACCAGTCTATGTGCCTCATATCATAAAGCTACGAACGAACCTAAAAGTGACATTGTTATCCATATAAAAGTGAGGTGTAATACAGTACATTTAATATAGCATTCAATATGTTTTTTATGTAAATTGGAAAGATAGAAGAATCTCTCATTTTTTCTTTTATGCGCATAAGGGAATTCTAGAAGAATACCTGAGAGTAGTAGTTACGAATGAGCAAGAGATGGGACATGAGCAGATTCATGGCAAAACTGGGAGAAAAAATTTTACTGAATTCTTTTATACACTTTTGCCATTTGAAGCATGTGGATGTGTTACTTATTCAAAACATAATAATGAAAAAGGAAAACATAACTTGACAATGAAGGATTACCAGACATTTAAGTAACCTTCCAACCTGAAAGGGAGTGGCTGAAGCAACCAGAAAAAGAAACCTGAAGTAAATAGAGACAATGCAGGGAGCAAAACAAAAGCTTCAGGACAAGGCTGTGCTCAGGGAGACAAGAGCAGATGCCACGGGTTTGAAGTAGGTGCACTATGTTCTCAAAAAGGAGCATTCAGAGAACAAGGATGAACTTCTGGACATGAAGTAGGAGAAAGAGAAATTCACTATAAGGATTGAAAGATAAATTTGAGAAAGCTCTCAAAGTTTGACAAAATGCTAAGATGGAAAATAGAAAATAAATGGGAAAATTAGAGACTATTCGGTGAAATTTTAACATTCAATCAAGAGGAGTTCCAGAAGGAGAGAATGAGAAAATAGAGGGAGAACATTATCAAAAGTGAATGTACTTTGCTTAAGAAAGGGCAAAGTGAGAGCCTGTGGCTCCTTTTTACAAGCTTGTGGAATGCATGTACAAATTATGTGTGTGTACTATTTTGTTAAAAGTACAAAAATGGTAAAGTTTAAGAATGTTAGGAATAATTGAGTGAGGTCAGGCAGAGGTTTGCAAAGTAAGTTATGAAAACAGACTGCTGCAAATATAACAAGTGCTTGATAAGTGGATGGTGAACAAATAGTACGTACGTTTGGTAGAATTGTGATTTTAATGTAAGCTTGCCTTTAACTAAATTTGTTTTGTTAAATATCTATCAAAGTATGGTGTAGTATCTGGATCACTTAGATACATAAGACACATTAAAGTGATACTTCAATAAGTGCATTATAAATTCTGAACAGAGATCCACTGTCAGCGGGAGTGCCCTGATCTTTAGCTTGGGAATATGTGGCTGCTGTGTCTAGGATAGAATGAGAAAGGAGAACCTGGAAGAAAACGGTAAACCACGTCTGTCAGATATTCCACATGTGAGAGTTAAGCTGTTTCGGGATGGTTATTTCAGGTATGACTGGACTGGATAGTGATGAGGCAGGAAGGAAAACCAAGCTTTTTCTCAGGTGCCGCTGGAGTGATTTCAAGTGGCAGAGAAGCTTGAGCCCTAGGAGATGGATCCTGTCCCATTCCCAATATACGCAGAGTTACCTGTAAGTCAAACGGCTCACCTGGGAAATAGTTACAGCCCAGTGAACTGGCACCACGGTTCTTTGGAGACCAGTTTCCTCAGACTAAGGAAACTCTGGGGAGTTCCCATTTCTTGAGTTGAGTCTCACCAAGGGAGCAAACATCATGTGAGGTGGAAAAAAAACAAATCACTTCACCCTGTGCAGTTGCAGCAGCACAAAAAACCCAAACTAAAGGGAGAAAAAAAAGAACTGGACTTATAACCTTCTGCAGAACCTAATTTCAAGCCCCTCATTATACTAGTTCCTCAAAATCAGGTCCCTGCTTTTCAGAAGGAGCCTGATGTGGCTCAAGTCAGACAGACGGTTTCTCAATTTACCTCATTATCCAGTACATTCTAACCCCAGTTTCAAGTGGATTTATTTGAGAAATTTAATATCTGGATGACCAGTCCTCCTAGGGCCCACTTGGTGGAGATGAGGCGAGTCTATGCCTTAGAGATATCACAGGTCAATGGCAAGAGAAAATTAAATTGGCTCTTTATTTTTTCCCCTCTCAGACAGAAGTCCAATTAAGGTAAGACAATAATGGGATTGTTAACAGCCTTTCAGTAATGGGAATGTAACTGCCACTGCCTGGGTTCACATTCATAAATACTAATGAAGACTGAAAAAGCTATGAACAGCAACATGGCTCCGGTTTTACAACAGTTTACAACCAGGCCCTCACTGAGGATTCTGTGAACTAATTTGATGAATTGGAATAAAGACACAGATGAGGGGACAGAAAATGGCATCTCTCTTGAAAGATCTTTTAGAGGTCAAGAGGTAAAGGCGTCAAAGTCCTTTGACTAGAGCAAACAAAATCTTTTATAAACATCATACAGCAGAGAGAGATGAAAGAATAAGAATGGATCCTTGGCTATCAGTAATTAATTTACCTACCAATTAAGATCACAATTGCTGGTGCATTTCCACAGTTATTTACCAACAGCTGGGGCAAAGGACAACCGAGTGCCTTGGATTCTGAGTCTCACCTATGAAAAATGCTTGATAATTAGCAAAAGTACAGAGTGAAAGTGAGTATTTGAGAAAAGCTCTTCAAAGAGCATGGCTTAAAAAAAAACCCAGCAGTATGACTTCTAAAAAGAGCTCTCTTTAGTTCTGAAAATTTAGCTTGGCTAATTTATCTAATGCTTCATTATACATTTTATTTGTCTCCCTATGTAGATTCTACATATTATTGCTGAAACTTTTACAAGGCAGCTCCTAAAGGAGCAATTTACTCTCAGAATGATGAACGTGGCGGCAAGGCACCGACAAAAGCAGTAGTGAGAAAAAGTTAGTGAAATTCTGATTCCCTCCACCCCCCAATGCAGGGGTAAGGCTCAGGGCCCTGCTTTGCCTCCTTTATTGTAGCTGGAAGTGTCATGGCCGCCACTTTGGTTACGGACCCTCCTTAACGTGAGCCAATGCTGCTGCCACATCATTTTCTTCCCTCTCGTCCCAACTCCTGCCCCCTGTAACATAACCTGCTGCTTTTCCTCACATTGTCTATGATGAACTTTAGATTTTTAAAAACTTTTAATTGAAATTCATATACTAAAAAAGGATACAAATAAGTGAGTTTTGATGGTATGTACATACCCATGTAACATTATGGATGTTAAAAATGGAACATGATCAGTTCCCTTGTGAACCCTTCCTTCCTCCCCAGAGATAACCACCTTCATACCTGTTAGTACCAACCAGTTTTGCTTGATATTGAACTTTATATTAATGTAATCATAAAATATGCATCATTTTTGTACTAATATAGTATGCTCAAAATTAACTCTGGTGAGATTCATTCCAGTTCTGATGAGAAGCTATAGCTGGTTCATTTTTATTGACACATAATATTTTATTATATGGATGTGCCACCATTTTTTTAGCCCCATTTCTGTTATGGACCGTTCTTTTTTTCTTTCTTTAAGTCTGTAGCCTTTATGAATAATTCTGCGTCTTTAGCTAGGTTATCCCAGAAGCAAACCTCAAGACAGAGGTTTGAGTTCAAGAAGTTGATTTGGGAGTTTATAGGAGAGTGGAGAAGTAAGACATAGACAGGAGAGGGAATCCAATACAGAGCGCATCAGTGAGCACCAGGTGGTTTCACTCTCACTGGGGTATCTGGGGAGATTGCATAGAATGGAAGTTGGGATATAATATACCAGCTTACTCACTAGCCTGGATGGGACAACTCTTATTTACTATTGGCTGATAGCTGCTCCAGCAGTGGTGCTGTCATGGCATTTCTGGCTGCTCCAGGTGCAGGCAGAGTGAGCTCCTGTGGCCAGAGAAAGCTCCCTAGCAGAGAGTCATTGGCATGCATGAGAGTAGTGCGTGCTAAGGGGATTCGGGTGAGGCACTGAGAGCATCTCCTGTCTGCTGCTGCGACCATTCCTAGGACGGGTGCATTTCTGCTATATGTACACAGCAGTAAAACTGCTACGTATGCGAATCCAGCTGCTTTACTACTTCAATGTTGCTGCCTTTGAATTTTAGCCATTCTGGTGGAAATATAGTGCTATCTCAAAAACTGTGCCGTTAAGCGAACAGCTCTTCCACTGTGCTGACATAGTGTCCTATACTTTGACTTTAGGGACACTGACTATCACGTACCAAAAAAGTATCCACTGTGTGCTCATCTCTTCACTAGAGCCTAAGCCTCTTTAGGACAAGGACAAGATCTCATTTATCTTTGTATCCTCACCATCTAAGGCAATGCTGGACACATAGTAGCTGTTCACTAATTGTCTTCTAAAGTGGTTATTATAATACTTAATAGACTAAATAGCATCATCTCACAAATTAAAAAAAACCATGTCAATAACAGCTATACTAAAGACCAATTAAATATCAATCTTAGGATATGGGCCTTTGTACTTGTACTTTGATAGTTCACTATATTACTATGCAGCCCGGGTTAAAAACCACTGGTCTAGCCCCACGGTTCCAGCCAGGCGTGACTCTGCCCTGCAGAAAACATTCGGCAGTGTATAGAGACATTTTTAGTTGTCATGATTCAGGGTGGGGACCTCCACCGGCATCTGGTGGGTAAATAGAAGCTTGGGGGACGCTAATTATTCTGTAATGCACAGAACACACCCTCACAACAAACAATTTTCCAGCCCAAAGTGTCAATTGTGCCAAAACCGAGAAACTGTGGTCCAGGGTAATAAATGTTTAAATTTCTAGAAATATTTTGATAATCCCAATCTTCTTTATAAATTGAAACGCCCATGCCAGATGAATTCCTTATGATGCCATCCTATTGAGCTTGTTATTATGTACTTTTTTTTCCTCCCTACAGTAATTTCCAGCTTCCATACTCCCTTCAATATTCTCTTTCAAAACCCTCACTTTTCCATCTTCATCAACAGCTTTACTGAACCCTATTCCCACTTCACCACCCTTGCCACAGACCCCATTTTATACAGAGCTCCATGGTTTTCCAAAACTCACTTCTGCAAAATCAGTCAACTCGGCTGGGCGTCTCCTTGCTGTCAATCACATTCTAACAAAGAAGCACTTTCTCGCGTGTAGCAGGAGTGGGTGCCATGTCACACATTCGTCCCTTGGTGTCTGTGAGGGGTTAGTTCTAGGACCCCTGAGGACACCCAAATCTGCAGCCTGGGTGCTCAGGCCCCTTTCGTGTATAAAATGGTGGGACATTTGCATATAAGCACCATGTGCACACGGGCTCTAACAAGGTACGCCTGCACGTCACTTCCTTCACAATCATGTGGATTGTGTGCAGCGCTTGGCACGTGGCAAGTTTAAGTTTTCAGTTTTGGAACATTCTGTGATTTTTTTCCTGAATATTTTGCATCCGACATTGGTTGAATCAGAACGTGAAACTCATGGATAGACGCCCTTTTAGAGCAGACTCACAGCGAGAATCGCTGATTGTGGGGAGCAGTGAGTGGGGCTTCTGTGGGAGCTTTCTCCTAGTCAGAGTGATGTCTCCAGCGCAACCCTGAGCACCCAAGAACACTGTGACTTGGCAACACTTACTAAAGGATTTTATGTTTGTGAAAAGAATTTGTGAATTCTGAGGGCAAATTTAATTTGTCCTCCTGTTTTCAAATAAATATGTCAAGTAATAGAGCATACTTTTTTTTTGATGGAAGTGCCTATCCCTGTCTTTAAAAAAGGCATACTTTGATGAGATCCCTTTTATTTATTCTTTCCTTTATGTCCCCTGCTCTAGGCAGTGAAAGACAAACGCCATATGATCTCACCTTTAACAGGAATCTAAACAACAAAACAAACAAGCAAGCAAAATATAACCAAAGACAAATGGAGAACAGGCTGACAGTGACCAGAGGGGAGAGGGGAGGGAATTTCAGGGAAAAGGGGGAAGGATTTACAGGAACTAGTGTAAAGGACACATGGAGAAAAACTAAGGTGGGGGGGGAATGGGAGGGAGGTGGGGAGCACTGGGGGTGGGGAGGGTGGGCTGGGATGGGAGTAAAAGACAGAAACTGTACTTGAACAACAAATAAATAATTTTTTAAAAGCCATATGTTTCCCATTGTTCTGCCCTTAAATCACTTCACCTGCTGTGCTGCAGATCTAAATGCTGCAGAAGAGTGAACCATGATGTGGACAGGAGGTGAAAATGACTGAGAAAATCCCCATCAGAGAGGTTCTAGTAAGTCAGCAGTGCAAACCATTCAAAAATGTGTTTGAAAAATGGCAGCAGAGCTAATGTTCTGAAGGACATAATAGCAGTAACACAAATACTTAATAAAACGAGGTTTCCATTTTTAAGCTAACAATATGCTACTTTACATAAAAAGCAGAACAAGAATTTTATTCAGCCTCAAACATGAACTTTCCGGAGATAAGCACAGCAGCTTAGCATGCAGGGACTGAAATTCTACCAGTGAAGCAAATTAATTTCCATTCTCTTGTCTTACACATGCATAGATGTGGACTTGACTCTCTGTGTAGTATCATGTACGGAGAATACAGGGAAAATAAATTACTTCTCCTCTCAGCATGCAGGTCTATTGTTAGGTTGTCATGGTTTTCCTAAGCCACTGTAGCATGGCATGGTCCTCTGTCTTCACAGAGAAAGGCTGCTTTATTGAACCACAAGATTTTAACGGACCTTGTCATGTCATCAAGTACATCCACACATTGTTAAAAGAAATCCCAGACCTCATCTTCCTGAGAGAGTTGCTTTTCCACTAGAAATAATTAAGGTGAAAATTCAAAGTAATAGCTTCAAATTTCTCTCCTCGATTTGCGCCAACATTTCTAATTTGAATTATTCTAAAAATAAGTGTTTTAAGTGTATTATAAATCTGATTATTTTGTTCCTTCTTAGAAAATACTCCTGGAAATTGATGAATTTCAGAAATCATTTTAGCTTATGTGAGTCTTACTTTTACTTTTCCTCCAATTGTGTTAAATTAATAAGGTAGATAAAATGACCTTTGTCATAAAACCTTAACATAGCCTGTAAAAAGAACAATTATACATAATTATATAACATATAATACACATTAATTATATAACATACATCAATTATAGACTGTATATTAGATGTATACTGTATATTGTATAGTATATTACATAGTTAAAATGTTTTATATTAGTAAATTACATATAGTATCACATATTAATTATACATTCCATATTAACATCATATAGTAATATATTAAATACTATGTAATATGTACTTGTATAATATACTCTATAATATATAGTTGTTATGCTTAAGGAACGTGTTAGGGACCAAATTAATATTACCTTTAAAAAACTATATATATAGGTATATGATTTTCCTGCTTAAATTCTCATATTTTCCATATGGTATTTTTACTAAAAAATCATGGGATAGAGGATTGCTAACACCTAGGACTTTATTCAAAGCCATCCTTGAAATCAATGGAGAAAGTGATTGCATTGGTTTATCAGCATTCAAGAAGGTGTGTTCTAACGAAGTAGAGAGAAGAGCCTTGGGACTTTTCTGCTCCTTTCCCCTTTTTTCTCAGCATCCCTTCTTGTTCTCAATACCCACGCTTCCTTTGTAGCCCCAAGCAAAAACAATTCCAACTGAAGTACTAGATTCTGTTTTTGTTACCACTTTCAGGGATATTCATATTGAAAGAGAGCATATAGTCAAGGGACAATATGAAAGGCTATCATGGATAAATTGCTGATGATGGAATTTGATACCTCCAGAGAAATAATTTTGGTCATAAGTTTTGTCTAGATTTTCTAAACTGATATCCTTTGTGGTTTAGGATTAGCTCCAAGAAAATGGAATTTCTCCTGCTTAGTTTTCATCTATTCCCAATTGATTTTTCTCTCCCACAGAAGAGAATTTGCAGAGTCTAACTTTCACTGACTAGACTATTTTTCCCTAATTGGCAGTATCGCAGTAATTAACAGAGATGGGCAGATGCTCTTTTACTTCTAGTAGACTAACAGAGGGACCAACTTCTCAGGGCCAGCCTTGGCCATCTTCATGGCCACCCTGGCACTTCTGGTCTCTAGGCTACACAGACTGAGTGGTGCTTGCCTAGCTGCTCTGACCCTGCTCCAGGCTCTCTGTTCCACCTGCAACAGGTGGGGAAGGAAAAGCTGCCACTCATTACACATACACATGGTATGGATGTTTGGATTAGTGGTCTTGGAATCTGCTCTAGGGACTTAGCCATTAGACAGGGGTTTTGGGAAACCAGAGTCTTTTTGGCTGCTGCCCAGGATTCTAGCTATAATATCAGAGAAGTTTTGTACTGGGGAGGAGGTTGGAGGGGACATCAGGCACTTGCTCAGTTCTCGATAAAAATAGAAATTAGTTTTCTCTTGTATCTTGATTCTTATGTGTGTGTAACCTAGAAGAAGGAAAGCAGAAAGTAGGAGTTGGCACTTAATACCATCCCAAAGTCCTGGAACTTCTATAGAGCTAACCACTTTCTCTGTTAGTTCTAGTTTATAACATACCCTTTTTAATTTTCCTTTTTGTTGTTGTTCAATTACCGTTGTCCCCATTTCCCCCCCCATTACTCTCCCCTGCCCTACCAACCCCCACCTCCCTCTTTCAATCCCCCCACCCCGTTGTCTTTGTTCATTGGTCCTTTATAAATGATCCTTGACTTGACCTTTCCTCTTATTTCTCCCATTATTCTCCTCTACCCTCCCCTCTGGTCACTGTCAGTTTGTTCTTTATTTCCATGTCTCTGGTTCTATTTTGCTACCTTGCTTGTTTTGTCGATTAGGTTTCACTTATAGGTGAGATCATGTGGTGTTTCTCTTTCACCACCTGGCTTATTTCACTTAGCATAATAGTCTCCAGTTCCATCCAAGCTGTTGTGAGGAGTAGGAGCTCCTTCTTTCTCTCTGCTGCATAGAATTCCATTGTGTAATTGTACCACAGTTTTTTATCCACTCATTTACTGATGGGCAGCAGTTAGGCTGTTTCAGCACTTGGCTATTGTAAATTGTGCTGCTATGAACATTGGGGTGCATAGGTTCTCTTGAATAGCTTATAACAGATTTTAAAGAAAAGAGCAGGAAGCAACAAAGGGGAAAATAAATCTCAATTATTTGGAAAATGATTTAATGGCTGAATTCAAATTTCAAATGTTTTCCTTCAAATTGGAGTTATAGAGCAAATGTAGGGGCAGAGAAGAAAAAGGAGAAGCAAAAATAATAGAGGAAGCTGAAAGGCTGGGGTGGAGGGTGGAGAATACTGATTGATCCATCTTTGCCCCCAAACTAGATACTGGTTGCTGCTTTTACTCTAATTCTGGTTCTCATTACAATATGTGCAATATAAACAGCAGTTCAAGCAATGTCTGGCATACAGGGAGTGCTATGTAATAAAGGCCATTATTACCACTCCAGACCACTGTGATAGCTTCTTAGGTGACTTTTCTGTGCCCATTCTCTCCCTTTGTTCTTGGTCCACCTTCCTCTTAAAATCTCTTTAAGACATCACAACCACTGTCACTCCATTGCATGAAGGCCTAAATGACTTCCCTGTTACATCTAGCAACATGAAACTTTTTTTTTGTTCTTTTAGAGTAAAAATAAATGTTCTAAGGGAAAAGAGTTCTGCGGTCAATTAGTAAACTAGATTAACAAAACTAAACAGGTTTCAGTACTGGATGTGTAGGTTAGTTCTTAGAGTATCTGATTTGTGAATGGCCTTGAGAATCATCCAGGGAATGATAGGGTATATAGCTTTCCCCCAAGTTTTAGACCATCAAATTTTGTTTTAATGTATTTGCTTTACTTAAGGATGCCTGATATCTCGTGTATTGGTGTCTTGGACCTCTACACTGCAGGATAAAGTATCGCCATGAATTTCCAAGTCTTGCACAATGCCTTTGACTCTATCCCTTCACAGTCTACAGGAAACTTAACTGCCCCTTCCTCTCTGTCCATGTCCACCTGTGCAGCTTCACTCACATGGTTCCCTGTGCTTCATATGCCTTTTCCGCCTATAATGCTTGTAAAATCAGCGCAAACATTGCATCTTTGCCCTTAGCTGTATTTCCGCTGAAAGAGTAAGTCCTACTGTGATCCCATATATAATGTTCCTTTTTTTTGGGCACTTACCATCTTTTGTCACATAGTAATTTTTTTTTTCTGTATCACTCTTCCATGACTATCTTATTGTCATGATGTTGTGAGCTCCTTAAAGTTAGAAACCAAACTTTATTATCTTTTAGACAGCCGTTGCAACCTGGGATCTATACGCTAAATTCAACCCAAGAAATATGTTTTATTGTCTTCTACTGTGTTTTCAAAATATCTGAATTAGTATCACTTATAAAAATATGGAGACAAAGATTTGGATTTCTCCATTCCATGAAACATAGGAATAGCTGGTGCCCCAGGATCTTAATGGTATAATAGATGCAGTTGGTGGAACTTCTGGTTTGGCTGCTCCCTCCTGGATCCCACAAGCCCATTAGGCAGTGTTTTTGAATTTCTACCCCTTAAACAATGTCTCACATAGCACAGGTTCTTGAAAAGCAGGTATTTTAAGCCAGGTATACCAACTTCACAAAGGAGAGAGATAAAAAATATCGCTAGTTAAAAGGAAAATTATAGGTTTTAAAATTTTCTCTTTTTAAAATGAGAAGAGCGGGGAACGTTGGTGGAGAATGCAAGGAAATGAGCGATGACTTGACGGAAAAGGAACTCTCTTCAGGGGCCCCAGGGCCCACTGGCACACTTCCACCTAGAAGAGTCTGATTCACTCTGCTAGTTGTGTATTGGCTCTGGTCCATTTTCTAGACCAACATCTCCATGAGGGCTGGGGCTGTGTCATGCATCACTGTCCCCTGTCTCTGACTGGCTGCCTGAGTTGGAATCTCAGTTTCATCACTTACTAGTCACTCTGGTTATATGTGTTTAGCGACCCATAGGATTTGGGGAGAGTTGAATTGAGAGTATGTAGCACAGTGTCTAGCACATAGAAATGCTTCAGAACTTTTGGCTTAATTATTAGAGTGTCTCTCTGCTGGCGAGTAGCCAATAAATGTCTGTGAAATGAATGAAGTCATGAATGAATGATTGAGTGCATGTGCAGACCATTCTGTAGCCACTGTGTAGTCAGCCTGCTGGTTTTCTGAGCCTCGTTTAAATGGTTTAGGTCTGTTGAAATAATTTCTATATGAACCACAGCAGTTTTTGAGAGTGCAGACTTTATTTATCTAAAATAGGCTAAAAATACCTATATGTTTGGTATAATCTCTTTCTAGTTTAAAAAAAGTCTTTGCTTTTTATTCCACCTCTTAAGCATGGATTTTATTATTTGTAATACTGTCCTGATTTGCAGATTGCTAATGAATTCCCTGAATCCAGTTTTGCCTAATTACCCCTGTCAGAGTTGGGTGTCAACACACACACACTAGTAAAAAGCTACAGGTAGTGAGGAAGTGTTGGACTTCATCTACAGAACAGAATTTTGGAAATATGGAAGAAAAACACTGTAACATTGACTCTCTGCACCTTTAGGGACATTTTTTTTGCCAGAGGAAGGCATTCAGGGATGTTGAAAGGTGATCTGGGAAGGCTGAAAGCATTTGCTTTGGGAAGTCTGTTCTGGGCTGCAGAAGCACAGGCATGGGTTCCTGTCCCTGTTCTTTTCTTTCAGAGAACCCTGTGCAACTTTCGATAGCAGACATTTGTACCTAGCATGAAAATACGCATACTGGAGGAATGAATAAAGGAACCAGAAAAGGACAAATATGAGGTAGAAAGCAAGAAACCTCCCCAAACATCAGCTGGTAAGTTGATGAAATTATCATAAACACATAAGGTAATAGTATATTCTCACATGGTGCTATACATACGGTCATAGCACTCTGAAAGAGCCTCCGAAGGTTAACACTTCAAAGCTTTCATTAGAACACTGAAAAACGCTTGGCAAGTGACATAGATCATCTGCTTGACTAAGGTACTCAATACATACTACCTGCTAAATTTATTGAAAAAAAACCCCTCAATTCAGATATTTGTTTCTGTTATTTACTTTAAAATAATGACTTGGAGACAAGGTAACATCTCCTCACCTCCCGCCCCAGGCGGCAGGATAGAGGTCCTGCTGGCAAGTCCCAGAGTACACCCTGTTAATGTTGTTCATGCCGGTCTGGCCTATTCCAGTCGTGACAAGCCACACTCATAGCTACTTCCAGGCAAAATCACTAGACATCTGTGTTTTGACCACCCAGTCTTCTTTCCCACAACATGCATACTCTCACTCTTCCCAGATGTTACGAGCTGGATATCTTCTTTACATCAACACTTGCCCACAGAAAAAGGTGTGATTATTGGTTATAGAGACTTGGGGTATAATAAGTTTAAATTCTGGTGAGAGTTTGCTTATAGGTTAATGTGATAAAAGTCTGCAGTCATATTGTAGAAGGTGAAGGCTTTGTTCTAGGGAATGAAATTGAATATGGGCATCTGGGAGCAGATCTTTTTTGGAAGGGCAGGAGAATATCTTCAAGGGCAATGGGGGATTATCTCTTATCCTCAGGTTCACCTAGAAATTTAGCAGATGACGTCCTTCCACAGCTACTGTCTCTTCCCACTTTACTTTGATTTCAGAGAACCTTCTGTGGAGTGTACAGTGAAAAGGTTTCTTGTTTTGTTTTGTTTGCTTTGTTTTGTTTTTAACTATTTTCACTGTAGCAAGTGCTTTCTACTTCAAAACTAATGACACAGCTTTGGAAGGAGGTGGAGATGGCTTGTGATTTTGGCATTCAGAGGTTAGAGCATTATACATTTTGGATCAAATGCCTCTGAATAATTGCATTGCAGAAATTGTGGTTTTGAGGCAAGTCCATTCTCTAGTTGCTGATCATGGCCATTGTGATGTGTTTGTGCCCCGAGGCCCACTGGGCAGCCTGGCATTAGCTCCGGCTCAGCCCCTCCATCTCTGATAGTTGCTGCTACAGTGGTCAGTTTTCAATACTTTTCTTCAAACAGTTTCAAATTTGTCCCGGGAGCATTTCTTTTGTTGGCTTTAGGGCGTTTGATTGTCCTTGATGCACCAAATGGTAACTCTTTTGAAGCACAAGCAATCAGCAGTAACGTTTTTAAGGTAGCAATTGGAATAAATTTAAAGTCATTTTTTTCAAAGCTTCTCTTGATAACAAGTGATTTGAAAAGGGAGAAATTTGCAAAAACTTTGTTGTAAGAATAAAGGGGAAAGGTGGGAAACTAATTCCCCCCACTAGATGTACCGCTTCTCACACACGCATAAAGACATACAAACAATGACAGCTCTTACTTTCTTTTTTATTTTCATCCCATGAATTCAGCAAATAGCAGTGAAGTATCTCTGACTGTGATAATTGCCGTGTAAAATGTTCTTTCCAGTGGAGTCGTTGGAGCTGTTCAAGCGTGCCCGGCAGGGGTACAACACACAAAGGGATACATCTTATAATTGGGAAGTCTGCGACAGATGCTGAGGGGTCATACTGTGTGATGGCTGGGGGAGAGCTACGACTTCTTTTGCCCGGTTCAGAGTTCTAATCAGTGAGATACAGATTCAGTGCTCAGAAGTGAAATTTACCAGTCAACAATGGACATCTGCATCCCCAGGAAGAGGACCCACAGTGTGTGGCATTGCTGGGTCAGGCCTTCCTCTTTTATTGCTAATTGTTGTATTCATTGTCTGGGATTTTAGGTGGTCCTGGGAAGTGACTAAGGCTGCAGGCATCTGCTGGACATTGAGACATTTGACATATATGCTGTTTCTTCTATTGAATAATAAATACCTTTGCTCTAGTCTACTGCATACCTCAACAGTTCATTTTTATAATCATATAAGCAGATAATCATGAATCATATTTATGCTTACTGCTGCAATGCACATCTATTTGAGTAGAGCTATGTATCTGCTCTTGTGCTTTATGTACATCATCTCATTTAATTTAGCCCAACAAAGAAGGTGCTTATTGACATTTGACAGATAGGGGGAAATAAGCATGAAAGAGATTAAGTCATGTGATTAGTTAGTGAGAGATTCAGAACCAAACCCAGGTCCCTATGACTCTGGCGCTCATGTTTTTAACTCTGGTCTGTCCTACTCTACTCTGACTCTTGGATTCCCCCAGGCTGAACTGTATATTTGCCCCTGGTGCTTCCAAGAACACTACTCCAGTTTAGCTATTATAGTCATTTTCACACACTGATGTAGTTGTCTTGAGGGCAAAAACCATGTCTTATTCATCTAATATTTAGCATAGTATGAGGCATACAGTAAGCATTTCAGCAATTGCTCTTTAAATGAATAATTAGGAAGGAAATGCAAGGTTGGCCTTTCAGAAAAAAATAAATGAACACCTTCACAATGTAATTTGGGGATTTCTATAAATGGGTCATTTGCGAAGAAATTTATTTTTTCTGTTGTCATCATGGAAAACAGTGATCCAGACTAGAAGGAGGACCGGTCTCCAACACGAGGTAATGTCTAAAAAGACAGGCCTGGGGTATGTGTGTATGTGTGTGTGTGTGTGTGTGTGTGTGTAAAATGCATGGCTTACTTCAGTAGATCCAATTCCCTCTCTGGCTCTAGGCTACATACCAGATAGCTGTTCTTGTAATGTCTTCTTGATAAATAACAGTGTTTAGTACTTGGACATCATATTTGTGGTTTTCATTGTGAACAATTTAAAAAATTTTTATCTTTTTAGTTAAGCTGAAGGGTGACTTTTAGAAGGCCCAGAATTCTCTCCATGTAGCAACCCCATGAGGCAGGTTTCATTACTATTCCATTTAGTAAAGAATTCAGAAAAACTACACTTGTGTGCTCCAGAGATCTTTCAGCCTAGTAAATGATTTCCCGTTTGCTGCGACTCACCTCTGACCCCAAACAATTGATTCTCCACATTCTAGCAGCACCAATCTACCTAAGACCACATTTGCTGGTTATTCTCTTTATCAGAAACTTTGGATGTGTTTTTTGCCTTCATGAAAAATAGTTCAAACTCCTCAACAGGAGTTTGATGCCTTTGACCATGTAATATTTTCACCTGTCTCATAAGTGCTAATTACTCCTTCCACCTCCTTCCTTCTACCCAATACTTGTCCCTACTACTTCTGTCCCCACATCATCCTTCTTAAGCTCCATGCTCCATGAGCACTGAGCAAATTTTCATTCCCTGCAAGTTCCATGTTATTTGCCTCTTTTTCTTTGCATCTGTCATTTCCTTTGCCTAGGTCCCTCTTTACTCACTTTTATTTATGTCTCAAGAAGTATACTATTTTTTTCTGAATCCCTAAAATTAGAATAAGTGACACTTTTTTGTATCCTCATACTATTCTCTTTTAACCTCAATTCTTTCATTTATTTATTTAACACTTAATAGATAGATGCTAAGACTAAAAGTGTGAACAACATGCCCATGGTCCTTGCCTCCAGGCAGATTATCCTAGTGCGCTACAAACAAACAAATAATATAACTTCAAATTGTGGTAAGTAAGTGCTATGACAAAAACTCAAACTGGGGAATGGTATAATGATGAGTCATGATAGTTGGGAGAGTTCATAGGGTGACCAGTGAAGGCTTCTTTAGGAAAGTAATATTTGAGCTGAGACTAAAGATAAGGAGGAGAAAGCCATCTCAGGCTCTGGAGGGAGAATATTCTGGATCAAACTATATGATGACGAAGTGGCAGCAGATGAACTGGATCCCATAGGATCTTATAGATTCTGGTAATGTGTTAGATTTTATTCTATCTTCAAAGAAAAGTGCTCTGAGGCTTTACATTTCTAACAGATCACTCTGGTTTGATGTGAAGAATGAACTCCAAGGGCATAAGAATGGAGACAAGGAAAATGATTAAGATTGTGTTTCAGGGATTGAAGCAAGAGATGAAGGCTGGAAACTTGGGAGAGGAGTAGAGTTGGTAAGAGGTAGTCAGATTTGGGATACATCTTTCCAAGTGGTGCTCATGAACTGAACATTGGGAATGAGAAAAACAAGTGATTTGATTAAACATAGATTTTTATTAAAAGAAATGGGTGATGGTACCATTAACTGAAATAGGTCTAGGGGTGCTTATGTGCATTTATGGTCTGTTGAGGAGATGAAAGTAAAGGACTTTGGACAGGGTATGTTAAACTTCAAGATATTTTTTCTATATCCAAGATAAGATGCCAAGGAAAAGAAATATGCAAATCTAGATGGTAGCAGAAAAATCAGGCATGAAGAAAAAATCATTTATGCACCATCATTACACAGATAATGTCCAGTGTTGGGGACTTTATGAGACAACTACTAGAGAAGATTGGCAGGATGGTGCCTTGGGTTGTCTCAACATTCAGAGTGGGGACACACGAAGAGTCTGCCAAGGAGACTAAGAGAGAAGGACTGATGAGGAATGAGAAAGACAAAGAAAGAGGGTTTGAAATCACAAAAGTCATAGAAGAACAGAGTTTTAAAAAGACTAGAAGGCATAGAAGCCTCAAGAGGAACAAATAAGGGAGTGAAGTTCATTGTATCCAAAATGGGTTAGATTTATCATGCTGTATTGTAATTGCCTCTTTACTTGTGTGTGTTCTCCAGTAGAGTCTCATCTTGAGGTACAGACTGACATCTTTCTAGCCTCAGTATATAGATACAAGGCCTAACACATAGCAGGTGCTTAATAAATATTTACTGAATGGATACCAAAGCCTAAAAAGATGAAGCTCAACTCTGAAAAGGATCACAAAATCTGGGAAATATCTCCTGTTCCTTACACTGACCTTCAGCCTGAGTCCTACCTAAATATTTCTATAATAGTTCACTTAAAAAGTGATAAAATCAGGCCCCAAACAGCTCATTGAATAACATTTATTTAAAAGTGATGGACAGCATGACAGGGGACACTGCACAGGAGGGAGCTGGGAAGAATAACTGAGCTATATTTTGAGTTAATTTCCTATTCATAAATAAGATTGGAGTTACAGCTCTGCTCTGATTCACCTCATTGAAAATGAGAAGGGAGAATTGAGTATTTCCCCACAGGAAAACTGAAGGTAGTATAGATAGTAACGGTGTTTTTGCTTAACTTTCAAAAATGTATGATTTTATAATTTAATAAGAATCTTAGGGAGGTACATTACACAGGACACCTAAAGAATTTGGGGTTCCTTGGAGAAAGGTATTCATAATTTTTAAATTATTGGATAATGAGGAAGCTTAAAGCTATGTTTCAGCTACACCTTGACAAGCTTAATTTCCTCTGAAATAGAGACTATATTCCTAATTAGAGAAAAGAATAAGTTGTATTTTTTGTTTGTTTTACTGTCACCATACGGATTATTTTTCCTTTGAGAACTTCTTCCTATTTCTAAATGTTAGAGTAACTCAGGTTTTAGTTCTGTGCCTTTTTCTTTTTTGTTCTTTAAATCTTTTCCTGAAGTGATCTTATCTATTTCCTGTCAGTTTAAATATGCTGATTCCCAAAATTATTTCCAATTCAGAAATGGCCTCTGAAATACAGATGCTCAAAGGTTACTACTTACCAGGCTGTATATTCTTGAAGGTAGGATCCATGTCTGTTTTACCCATCAGTGCATCCAAAGTGCCTGACTTGGACTTAGTAGGCTTCAAAACATGTTTGTTGGAAAGCAATATGTATGATATGAAGGGGCAGCACTGTACTTTCCTCAGTTTGCCTAGTTAATTATTCAAAACTTCTGCCTTTGCCAGAGTGCCCACTCCCCAAATCTCGCTTCTTTGTCAGTGCTCAATTCAGTTGCTGCCTTCTCCGTAAAACAGCATATCTACTCATTAAGAGTGACTTATCTCCCTTCTAGGTACTCCTAAAATTTTATTTGAGCATATTTAAAAAATTGAGGTATAATTGTGAGGTATATCACATAATCTTAGTTTTAGGTATCCAACATGAAGATTCAATATTTGAATACATTGTAAAATGATCACAACAAATCCAGTTAAATAATTTGTTTTTTTATGGTACTTAGCCATGGATGAATTAATGCATAAATAATAGAATCAAATCAATGCCAAACATATTTGTGATGAAAACTGAAGTCTTTCTCCTCACTGCCCCCGTCTGGAAACTGTTCACTACACGATCATTTCCACCTTTGATTTTTGTTCTTCTCTATAAATTGGCAGTAGGTATAGACTGGGAGGTGGTTTCTGTTTGGGAGATTTGGTTACCTATGAATAGAGAGACATTTTTATCTTGATTAGCCCAGGACAAACCCAATTTGTGCACTCTATCCTGATGTAAATTCATGGTGTTCCCTGTCACCCTTGGACGAATCTGTGTGACTGTATTGAATGATACTGTCTCTATTCACCCAACTTGCAAGGGTGTAGAAAAGCATAGCCCTTGACAACTTTCAAAGTACTTTGTATACAGAAAAAAGAAAGACCAGTCCTCTGAAATTGTGCATGATTTAAACAATTTCCCTAGGATCTGCATTTGCATATGAAGGTGGAAACATGACTGTCCTTATTTCTGTTTGCATAAGGAGGTACTCTTTATTATTTTAGGATTAATTTTGCACATTACAACTTGTAATGCAACATTGGGATGGGGACGTATGAGTAGCTCAAAATTAAACAGAAGGTTATCTCTTGTAAAAAAATTTTCAAAGGAGGCCATTGGCATTTGGATATTGGCTTAGAGATGCTCCATGGATGCGCTTACATATCTATCTCAGCTCCTAATTGATTTTCTGTGTCCTCATGAGGCTCCTTAAGCCTTTTCCTAATGTGAGGTCAAGTTCCTCAAAGTAAATACATGTTATGTCCAGCAGAGGGTATTTGTAGCGAATGGCCCTTTTCTCCACCCCACCCCCAATCTTCCCTAGGAAATTAACCACCAGGTTTCTGTCAGAACCGGCCATATTCAGGATGACATATGATGCTGTTCAAATAAAATATAAAGGTTAGAGGAAGATCAGCAATAACTCCTGAATTGAACATGTGGTAGGCAGATAGACATGAACAGAGAGCAAGGACAATAGGCCAGGTAGAGAAGGTCACCAGGGTGTAAAGTGCAAGGTGCCAAGCAACTGGAAAAAGTGGGAAAACAAGGACTTCATCCTCAGGGTGACCTTTCCCAGACAGCACATCACTCACTGGTCATGTAGTTTGGACCCTACCCTGACTTTTCCTCCCCCAGCATGTTGATAGTCACTCGGGTTAGAACCCTTTAGAAGGAGAATGAACAACAGGCATTTACCTCCAGGACGATGAGGTTCTGACCTGCATCAAATACATCTAGGCCTCAGGTGTGTTTCAGCTCTAGGCCCAGAAAAGCAGGCCTAGACAAGTGAAACCAGACAATCAGGACCAGCTGCATTGACTAGTGACCCCTGCCTGGTACCTACCAGTCAGTAGAGACCGTGATCCTGAAAGGAAAGGTGGATGATATTCTGTTAAGGTCCACCCCTGGAACCTCTCCTAAAATCCCCACCCTTAGTAGCCCTGGTGCTGGAGGACCCTGCCAGCATCTTCCCCTCCCTGTCTTTGTTCCCCCAGGTGCTTTACCTTTATGTTCCTCTCTCCTAAGCTCCAAGGGTCCTTCGTTTGCCTCTGTAACTTGTTTCTTGAGCCTATTTCTTCTACAGCTAACTCTCCTACCTTTGTGACTTTTAAAATAAACTTTCTCTTATGGTTTGAGCCCTGGCTCTGAATTCTTTCTTAGCCAGAAGTTAAGTACTGAGGTTGCAAACAAGACCCAGGCTGACCCCAAGGTCTAACACCTGGTTCTGATCTCGCCACTGCCAACAAACACAGATTTCAAGAAACTACCTCTTAAAAAGTCTAGGAATTAATAGTCCATAATATGATGAAAAACCCCAGCTGACATCAAAGAAACCTCTTGCCTTATTTTTAAACAATTCTGTTTCATGCATAATTCACTGAGCCCATGAAATGTCCTGAAAATTTTTGGATGGATATCAGCTTTTTAATTCAAAATTATGCACTCTGGGAAATGGCTGGCGCTGAAGGTGGCAAGCCTACTAGGTAATTTACACCAGCAATCAAATCGCAATTACAGAGGAGATTAAAACATGACTTTAAACAGCCTAACTCCACCCTCAGGGCTACTAGCTGTATGGTAAACATAGCAAGGGAGCCTGTAATTAACGGAAACATAATAAAAAATTCCAACCCTCTTCAGCTTTGTTAGGGTGACACTAAGAAATCCTAAAGGAAAGGGAAGAAAGCCTCACTTCAAGACTCTTGGGAGGGGTGGCTTTACACCTTCAAAAGGGTGTATTTCTTCGGAGAGTGTCCACTCCATCCTCTACTGGTTGTTTTTGAAGTTTACATCACTCCTGTTTTTTTTGTTTGTTTGTTTTAAGAATAGCTTGAAAGCTTCTCAACTCTGGAGACTAACTATAGAGGGGTGAGTACACCCAGACTGCGGCACTGACACAGCCACATCCTTTAAAGTGCTACCTCCAAGGCGAAGGCTTTATAAAGAGTCATTGCCATCTCTGTTCATCTTTTGACTATGCTTAGATGGCTTTCCCCTGAGCCGCTTTAAAAAGCCTTCTTGTCTGAGTTTGAGGGGAAGCCCAAGGTAGAGGTAAAATGATTTAGTGGGAAAGATGGTCTTAGCCTTTCTCCTCACTCCTGGATGCCACTTCCTCTTGACCCCCACTTCCGAGTGCATTCCTTCAGTATCTCGCCTCTCAGCAACTCATGCTCAACCAGATGTTATGTGTCTCGGGAGGTCCTGAATTGCTGAGGATGTTTCCTCAATAGGGGAATGAAGTTAACATAATGGCAGGGATGCTGCCAGAGTCCTGGCTTGTCAGACGTGTCCATGTGACACACCCTCCCCAACATTTGGAACTTTAATGGGGACCAAAGTGTGGCCTGTTAAATAAGAACACATTATAATCTTTCAGTACTTAACCTGTGCTTCATTACTATTCTTTATTTCAACCAAGCCAGTTAGTTAAGCTGACCTGAAATGAATGGTTACTCTAATGTTAACAATGCTTAAAAATGAGGTTGGGCCCTGGCCGGGTGGCTCAGTTAGTTGAAGCATTGTTCTGATACACTAAGGTTGCAGGTTTGATTCCCTGTCAGGGCACATACGAGAAACAACCAATGAATGCATAAATAAGTGGAGCAGCAAATTGAGGGTTCTCTCTCTTTTTCTCCCTTCCTCTCTCTCCCTAAAAATTAATAAATAAATGTTTTAAATGAGGTTGATTAAATATTCAATTTGTGTTATCTGAACTTTAAAGTAAATAGCTGATTAAAGATGAGGATATATAGGCCTCACTTTAAAGGCATTTAATTCTGTTTCCCTGTAGGAACTTGACACAACTCTGGGCAGATCGAGAGATTAAGATATTTTTGGAAGATGCCCAAGATGTTTCATTTCCAAAGACCCATGAAGCTGGAAAACTGTTTTCAGAAACTCTCAGAAACATAATTAATTACTGTGTTAGGCCTTTAGAGACAGGAACTGCTTCAAGCCTGATATGGACCTTTTATCTAGTTAATTAGCTTTATGGAGAGAATTTTGCACATTTAGCAGATTAGTATAGATTTTATTACTTGAAACACAATACAATTTATTTTTATGTTGTGCTTTTAAATTGGGGGGAAAGGAAAAAAATCTTGAAAACCTGAAGTGACTCAAAAAGTCTAATAAAAATGGGGGGCACTGTGACTAGTTTTTATTTTCTTCATGACATGATATCTTCAAAAGAAAATAAAAACTTTATGCATAGTGTCCTCCAAATAGACCAATCATTCAAGATAAAGGGCACCTTGACTCAGAAGTTTATCTGTTCATTATGTGGAGCCAACTGGTTGTCTACATACGAATGAACCAAGCTCTAAAAGGCTGTTTAGAAGTCCATTTAGGCCTAAGTCAAAAACTATTGAGAAGAATTTATGTCTATAATTCCATCATTTCCACCAAATATATCAAGTGAAAAAATGGACACATTATTCTTTTCCCAAATAGATAACTTTTTCCACATCAAAAATCTGTTGGGATAGGAGTACCCTTGATGCTCCCTGGAAATGCTGTGGAGACTTTCTCAGCAGCTATATTGCCCTCCACAACTTTGATGCTCACTTTGATCCATTTAGACTCAAATGGGTTTTGAAGCCATTGAACCATGTGTGGCTTGGAAGAAAAGTTTCAACAGTGATGCTTTTATGAAGAGTCGATTTTGAGTCGTCAATTGTAATTCTAACACCTTTTCCAGTTAACGCAAAGGTTAATGGGCATCAAAGGTAAATACCAGTTCTGTAGCCACACACTCCAAAGTTTACTCTCTTTCTTCAGATGCTTCCCCTTGTCCCTTGATGCTCAACTGTATCAGCGCAAGTACATAGGCTTGTACCAAATTACGAGTCATTCTGTCATTGACAATCAGCTCAGTTCCCCAATGCTTAATCTTATATGTGGGTAGCAAAATTGGTCACATTTTCAACACGTAATGAAAATGATCTCATGCTTCTCTTCTCTAATATATATCCTCTTACTATCATTTTTAACATCCATACTACTCTTTACCTTTAAAAATGGAGTAAATAATCTTCATAAAATCACTTCAAACTAGCAAACTATGATGGTTGTAGACATGGTAACCAGATACAATTTAGTTGGTGTACAGTGAGAAGAATTTTGTTCCAGATCATAATCTTACTAATTGCCGAATGGCAATTGCCAAATGGCAAGTTGGAAGTCTATCTGAGAGAACTTTCTATTATATAATTTCTATTACATATACATATATATATATATTACATGTTCTGCATCAATAGATATTATGTATTGATTATATTAACTTTCTACTACATAGATAGAAATAGGCAACTGGTTTCCTCATCTAGTTAATGAGGATAATGACTAAGGAGGGGGAAGAGAAAGGAACAGGCTGTGGGATGGACGGCAGGGTGCCCAATGTCTCCTGAATTCAATCAAAGTCACTCTGATTTTATCGATTTTAAACATTGTATTTCTTAGTAAGCACTGGTTAAGAAATAATTATAGTAATTAAAAAAACACCTCAAAAACTTGGACTGGGTAACCCTGAGAGTTTCTTCCCATTCTTCCAGTGGAGGGAGGGAACATCATACACCCAGGGTAGAGAAACAAAAATGGTTCATGGTGTGATTTAATTGCTATTATTGGTTCTTTTAGAACTGGGCCAAATTCTTTATATTACCCATATGAAAAAGATTTGAAGAGACATAAAACTAAATGTTTTTTCCCCAGCCCTTCAGCAATTTACTGTTATCTCTTATCATGAACTTTCACTCTACGGCTGGCTCATGAAGCAATTGAATGGCACCTCATGTGCTATAAACAACAATTTATGGTTGAAATAAGTTGATGTCAGTTCTTGCTCTCCCTTTGCCACTTCTCACCTGATGTTTCCCTGATGGTGAGATATTCGAAGGAAAATAAATGTTCTGGGCAATTTTGTTACGAGCTCCAAACAGAAACAATGACACACTGGTCAGTATTGATTAAAGATGCTCCCACAGGACAAAAAACAGTATTGACTAGATGAAATTTTGATGAAGTGGCAAAAACAATCCTCTCTTTCAGTGGTACCAAAAAGTAAAGGTATTATTCTGTGGTGATTTTATGAAAAAATTATATTTCCAGTGGGCATATGTGTATGTGATTGTGTGTGTATGTGACAAATGACTGTTTTAATTACAATTTTCTTTAAAAAAGAAGATCCTTTTCAAGAAAAAAAATTTTAATTTGTCATATTACGTCACTGAGACCCAGAGAGCTTGGCTGACTTGCTCAAGGTCTCCAGACTAGTTAATGTCACAGCCTCCCATCTCCTGATTTTTCTGTTCAGTGTATTTCATTTATGTCACAAAACGTGGTTATACGCAAGTTACCTTCATTTAGAGTTACCTTCTCTAAGGTAACTCCTTAAGCTAAGTCCTTAAGCCAAGATCGGCGTTAGGAAAGATGACATTTCCAAACTTACAGAGGGAATATTTTTAGTCAATACATTATGTGAGGTGGTTTCCAATGCAGAGGGAGCAAGCAAGTTTACCTTGTCATTCCCAGTGAAGTAGAACCAAACTAGGAACCCCTGATGACACAGAGCAAGTACATCAACATTGTTTTTCTTCAACATAAGAGCAGTAACTGGGAATTTCTAGTGGAATGCCATTTTTTCATTTCACTTTATACCCATGGTATTCTTGACAACATTTGTGCTTGCTAGGTTTCCAAATGTTAATGATGACCACACTCATGTAAAGGGTTTTGACATTTTCTTAAGAATTGAGCAGAAGTTTCCAGTATCTTGACCTTGTGCCAAGAGATGAGACTGATAAAACCATTACAGGCCAGAATCTATGCCATTTTCCCTAGAGTAGAAAGTTCAGCCCTGAATGATGTGGCTCAGCTAGTTGGGCATCTTCCTGCAAAATAAAAGTTTGCCAGTTTCGATTCCCTGTCAGGGCACATGCCTAGGTTGCAGGTTTGTCCCCGACTGGATCACGTACAAAAAGCAACTGATCAATGTGTCTCTCTCACATCGATGCTTCTCTCCCTCTCTTTCTCCCTTCTTTTCCCTCTCTCTAAAAATGAATACATAAAAGCTTAAAAAAAAAAAGAAAGAAAATTCAAAGTCAGCACAAACCAAAGAGCAAGAGTTCTTACCCTCAGATAAGGCACTGTCTCTAGTTGGGGGAATATTTAAGTGTCTTACATATTAAACTGACACAACTACTCACCCAATTTTTAAATGATTTATTCTTCAGATTCCTCTTGAGAAGCCTTCCCTGAGCTACTCCTGCACAACTTTTCTCAGCCCTCAGCTGGAATTTGCATTGCCTTTCAACTATGTTCAATAAACACAGTTTGTTCACAAATGCAAAAAAATGAGGTACTGTACGTACAAGTATATATTTAAAGTGTAAATGACCAAACAGGTAATTTTATTGCCCTGATACTTCTTTCATATTCCTGAACGCATCGAGCCTCACACTATGTTGCAAGATAAGTCCCTGCTTTTCCCAGAGATCAGCAGTTGTCAGACAGCAGTGATCACATCTTTTTCTTTGTCCCTTTTCCAGTGGCTAACAGAAGAAAAATGCTTCAATAATTGTTGAACAAATGACTTAATACTTTGATCAATGGAACCCATAATGTTTTATGATGGTCCTACCATTAATAATAAATTAATATGGGGATAGAAATAGCCCACCTTACTATTACTATTATGCACAGGAAATGCCGTGAGGCCAGAACAACTTGAGGATTGTCTGAAGTGCCATAATTAGATTAGGGACTTTGTGTGGTGGGGAAGACAGGTTTACAGAGAGAATATCCCATTACCAGAACATTCATGGCTAAGCAAATATCAGTGATTTTTTCTTCTTCTTTTTGTAGCTATGATTAACAACTGTGTGGTAGGAATTCTAGATGTAACTGTATAAATTTCTATAGAAACACATTGCTATTTTAGTAAGCACCTTTTCCAGTCTTGAGTCTGGAGTATAAAAATTACAACTTAATATAAAGAATTCATGTTTGTCTAGTTGGTAATGCACAATAGAGAGAATTGATTCTGGTTCTAATTGACTAGAGTACCTTGAAGATATTAACAAAAGGCTTACTCTTTAGAAATTAAAGTGTCTTAGATTCTTCTTTATTTATGACAGATACATATTAGGATGTCAAAATTGACAGGCCTTTTTAGATTCCTTTATTAGCTTTTTGGATGTGTAACCATCATTTTAAAATGTGCCCTATTCTAAATCTTTGACATTGTTCCTGCCACTTCTTTCTCAGAGACTCCTAATGACTTCTAATCTAACTCAGAGTAAAAGCCAAAATCCTTACCTGGTCCTCCAGGATCTGGACTCCACCACCTCTCTGATCTCGCCTCCTCCCTCTCTTCCAAGCTAACTCCATCCAGCCACTCTGGCCTCTTTGCTTCTCTTGGGACATATCAAGCAGACCTCTCACCTCAGGACTTGTTATTCCCTTCCTGGGAATGCTCTCCCCCTTATTTCCACATGGCTGCTCCCTACTTTTTTCAGGTCTCTGCTCATATATCAAATTGTCAGTAAAGTTTCCCCTGACCACCTTATATAAAACAGTAACTCCCCCCCCACACACACACACCTGGGACTCCCTCATACACTTGCCCTGCTTCATTTTCTCCTTAGCGTCTACCAGCATGTGACATTCTATATACTTTCTGGCTTATTTATGGAACATAAAGTCTGTGAAGGTAGGACCTTTGTTAGATTCCATTGCTTAATTCCTGATGTAGAGAAGATCAGCAATAAATATTGAATGACTAAGTGAAATTTACCTGGTTCTTCCAAGTTTACGCCTAATTCCATTTCCTCTACAAAGTCTTTCCAGTGTGAGTGGAATGGGAATGACCATCTTCTTTACTACAACCAGAAATTTTAATCCTCCCAGGAATACCTTAATCATATTAAATGCAGAACAAAAATACTGATCTGCTAGTTTTATTTGGCACTCAATATGTATGTAGTGTTTCTAAAGCACTAACAGATGGATCCAGGAGTGGCTAGGTGACTTGCCCTGAGCCACAGAGTTGTGCAGGCTTAAATCTAGAGTAAGTATGAACTTTGCTGATTCTATTGCTCTAATGGGTGTCACTATTCTTTCAAGACTTGCCAACAGCAAACATAACCAGGCTGATTTTTCCTCCACTCACATTTTTCTGCTTTACTAGATGGGAATCATTATATGTGTGTGACCTGGGAAGTTGGGGGGACATATCACTGGATGATGATAAAAACACATGCATCTAATCCAGAAGCGGTTCTTTTCTTTGACCTCAGGCAAGTGGCTTTACCTCTCTCAGCCTCCATTTTCTTATCTATAAAATGATAAATAATAGCATCTACTCAACCTACCTCACAGTGTTGTGGTAAGGATCTAATACTGCATGTTTAAAGTGTTTTAAAAATGATAAAGTGATGTGAGATCACTTTACAACTTTACAACTGTTACTAGGATTCTGAATTTTGGGCAATTTCTTCATTTTAGTTTCTTGTTGAATAAGTTCTTGTGATGGGCCATGAAACATGAAGGATGAGAAGAGATTCCTTGTCACATTGTGCCTCGAGAATAGTAAAAATGGATGAGCCTGAACACTAATGGAATTGTATTAATTCAGTCTCTGGTCTAGTACTTTGGATGACTAAATTTACACTGCAGAAGAGAGTAAAAAGGAGTGGAAGGCTGTAACATCAACCTCTTGTTTTCTTCTATTGTCAAAGTAATTGATCTTATTTCATTTCTAAAAGTGTCTGTCAGAATTCTCTATCTATATATAATTTTACTTATTTATTTTTAGAGAAAGGAGAAGGGAGGGAGAAAGAGAGGAAGAGAAACAGCAATGTGTGTTCATCAGACCCACAAGACTCCAGCGAACCAAGAGGCAGCTATCAACGAGCTAGAGCACTCACTGCCACTAGCACCCCAGGATGGATGCAGAGGGAGCACACAAGAAAATGCCCATCATCCAGCTTCTCCCTGGAAGGCATCTAACTATACATAATAAACAAATAAAGTAACGAATAAAAGAGTAGACATTAAAACCGATCCCATACAAATTCAAAAGTTGAACAATCACATGCCAACAAACTGGACAATCTAAGAGAAATGAATAAATTCCTAGAAACACACAACCTACCAAGACTGAATTATGAAGAAAAAGAAAATCTGAACAGACCAATTACTAGTAAGGAGATTGAATCAGTAATCAAAAAACAGAAAACAAAAGTCTATGACAAGATGGCTTTCCTAGTGAATTCAACCAAACATTTTTAAAAAGATTTAATACCAATCCTCTCACATTATCTAAAAAAAAGAAGATGAAGTAACACTTCCAAACCAATTTTTTGAGGCTAAAATTACTTCATTACCAAAACCAGACAAGAACACTACAAGACAAGAAAATTATTGTCTAATATCCTTTATGAATATAGGTGCAAAAATCCTCAACAGAATTATCAGCAAAGTGAATTTGACAATACATCAAAAGCATCATACACCATAACCAAGTGGGACATATTCTAGAGAGGCAAGGATAGTTGAACATCTGCAAATCAATACATGTGATACACCATGTTAACAAAATAAAGAATAAAAATTACATAATCATCTCAATAGATGCAGAAAGAGTATCTGACAAAATTCAATATCCATTCATAATAAAAACTCTCAGCAAACTGGCTTTAGAGAGAACATACCTCTATATAATAAAGGCCACCTATGACAAGCACATAGTAAACATCATATCAATAGTGAAAAGCTTTCAGCTTTTCCTCTAAGGTCAGAAACAAGGCAAGGATGCCTACTCTTGTCACTTTTATTCAACATAGTATTGGAAATTCTAGCCAGAGTAATTGGGAAGGAAAAAGAAATAAAAAGTCTCTAAATCAGAAAGGACAAAGTAAAACTGTCTCCATTTTAAAATGTCATAATATTATATATAGAAAACTCTAAAGACATTACAAAATAAAACCTGTTAGAACAAAATAAATACAGTAAAGTTATTAAATACAAAATCAATATATAAAAATTCAGCAAAGATTTCATTTAGAATGGAGGGCAGATAAAGTGCTTCTCAGATAAGGTCAAGTTCAAGGAGTTCATCATCACCAAGCCCTTATTATATGAAATGTTAAAGGGACTTATCTAAGAAAAAGAAGATAAAAAATATGAACAGTGAAAGGACAGAAAAGTCACAGTTATTAACAACCACACCTAAAACAAAAGCAAACTATGAACAGTGAAAGGACAGAAAACTCACAGTTATTAACAACCACACTTAAAACAAAAGCAAACTAAGCAAACAGCTAGATCAGGAGTTGAACCATAGAAATGGAGATCACATGGAGGGTTAGCAATAGGGGAGTGGGAAGAGGAGAATGGGGAGAAGGTACAGAGAATAAATAACATAGATGGTAAGTAGAAAATAGACAGGGGGGAGGGCAAGAATAGTATGGGAAATGTAGAAGCTAAAGAATTTGTGACACATGGCCATAAACTAAAGGGGGAAATGGTGGGGGAGGGGGTGTGCAGGGTGGAGGGAAATGAAGGGGGGAAATGGGACAACTGTAATGGCATAATCAATAAAATATATTTTTAAAAAATCAGCTGTGTTTCTATATACTAGCAATGACCTATTAGAAAGTGGAATTAAGAAAAACAATCCCATTTACAATAGCATCAAAAAGCATTAAATGCTTAGGAATAAATTTAACCAAAGAGGTAAAAATATTCATGAAAGAAATAGAAGATGACACAAATAAATGAAAAAAAAATTCCATCCTCATGTATTAAAAAAGTCAATATTGTTAAAAAGTCCATACCACCCAAATCAACTTATAGATTCAATGCAATTCCTATAAAAATTTCAATGTCATTTTTCACAGAAACAGAAAAAAATTATGATAAAATTTTTATGGAACCACATAAGACCTCAAATAGTCAAAGCAATCTTGAGAAAGGAAAAGAAAGCTGGAAGCATCATACTTCCTGATTTTAAATTATATTTCACAAGTGTGGTGGTGAAAAGAGTATGGTACTGGCACAAACCAAGGCAGACACATAGATGAATGGAATAGAATACAGAGCCCAGAAATAAAGCCATGAATATGCAATCAATTAATTTATGACAAAGGAGCCAGGCATATACAATGGAGGAAAGGACAGTCTCTTCAACAAATCAAGTTGGGAAAGCTGGACAGTCATATGTAAAAAAAAAAAAAAAATGAAACTTGACCTCTATCTTTTACCATGCATAAAAATAAACTCAAAATGTCTTAAAGACTTAAACTTAAGACCACATATAGTAAAACTCCTACTAGAAAACATAGGGGTAAGTTTCTTAACATTAGTCTTAGCAATAATTTTTTTGGCTTGATGCCAAAAACAAATGAAATAAAAGTACCTCCCCCACACACACAAAAGAACAAGTGGGACTACATCAAACTGAAGTGTTTCTGCAGAGCAAAGAAAACTATAAAAAAGGAAAAGGGAAAAAATACTTGCAAATCATCTACCTCATAAAGGGCTTTATGTATAAAAATACATA
Organism: Artibeus jamaicensis; assembly: GCF_021234435.1. Taxonomy (NCBI): domain Eukaryota; kingdom Metazoa; phylum Chordata; class Mammalia; order Chiroptera; family Phyllostomidae; genus Artibeus; species Artibeus jamaicensis. The sequence continues at coordinate 5,244,612 of NW_026521972.1, read as the reverse complement.
AATGTATTTATGTATACATCTACCTTTATGTATAAAAATACATAAAGGACTCATACAAGTCAACAGCAAAAGCCCCCCAAACAATTCAATTAATAAACAGGCAGAGTAACTGGATAAGAAGATATCCAGTTTTTCCAAAGAAGATACTCGAATGACCAGCAAGTACCTGAAAAGGTGCTCCACATCAATAATCATCAGGGAAATACAAATCAACACCACAATGAGGTATCACCTCAGTCCAGTTAGAAAAGTTGTCATCAAAAACATGAGATACCAAGTGTTGGTGAAGAAGTGGAGAAAGGGAACACTTGCACACTGTTGGTGGGAATATAAATTGGTGCAGCCACTATGGAAAACAGTATGGAGGTTTCCCAAAAAATTAAAAATAGAACTACCATGTTATCTAGCAATCCCATTTCTGGGTATACACCCAAGGGAAATGCAAACAAGATATCAAGAAGTTATCTTCAGATGCTGGGAAGATGGCGACGGAGTAAGATGGAGCTGATACTAGCTCCTGTACTCATGGGTGAAAATCCTGGCAGATCTATAGAGAAACAGCACAATAAACCATTGGTTACCCAGCATTTATGAAATTAAAAGTCCAGAGATTGTGACCGACGCTGAAACACCAGACGGCGGCAGAGTCAGCTACTGGAGCTGGGTCTCACATGGCCCCTGTGCTGCCGCCAGAGCAACAGGCCTGGGAGCCAGGGAGTCAGGTACGGGAGCCGGATACTCTAAGCCCCTGTGACGGTCCTGGGAGACAGAGGAGTCAGGAACCGGAGTGGGGACATTCTCGGCCCTTGTTCCTATGCCATAGCTACCGGCCTGGGCAACAGAAGGGTCAGTTGCAGGAGCTGGGACACCAAAGGCCCCTGTGACACCGCCATAGAGACAGGCCTGGGCCTTGTGGAGCCAGCTACGGGAGCCGGGAAGTTCTCAGATCCTGTGCCGCTGCCATAGCGATGGGACTGGATCCAGGGAGTCAGGTACGGAAGCCGGGACTCTCCAAACCCCTGTGACGCAGCAGAGGAGCCAGCTACAGGAACTGGGACGTTCTCAGCCCCTGTGCTGCTGCCATAGTGATGGGACTGGACACTGGGGAATCAGGTACGGGAGTTGGGACATTCTAAGCCTCTGTGCCACTGCCATAGAGACAGGACTAGCCGCCGGGGAGTCATGTATGGAAACCGGGACACTCCAAACCCCTGTGACGGCCCTGGGTGGCAGAGAGAGCCAGATATGGGAGCCGGGACATTCCCAGCCTCTGTGCCGCTGCCATAGTAACGGGCCTAGGTGCTTGAGGAGGTGGCTACTAGAGCCGGGACATTCAGCAGTGGTAGGCGACCAACGCAGGGACCAGTGCGAGGACCAGCGTGAGTGTAGGTGGAGACGAAGAACATCAAGAAACTTCAAGAGGTCTGCACAACTGAACTTCACAAGGATCATACCACAGAAGTTTACACCATAAAACCAGGGTTTCAGAACAGATCAATTTTAGAATCAGAGACTAACAAGAAGAGTCTCAAACAATGGGAAGACAAAGAAACAATCCCCAAATGAAAGAAAAAGCAGAAACTTCAGAAAGAATGTTAGATGAAATAGACGCTGATCAACTATCAGATAGTGAATTCAAAGCACTGGTTATTACGAAGTTCAAAGAGCTCACAGTGAACTACCAGAAACTACAGGGGAACTATAATGATCTCTCTGCAAACTACAGCAACATCAAAAAGGAAATGGAAAGTATCAGCAAGAGACAAGAGGAAATGAAGAACACAATTTCCAAATTGAAGAACACAGTAGAAAGTTTCCAAAGTAGGATAGATGAAGCGGAGGATAGGATTAGTGAGTTGGAGGACAAGGTAGAAAGCATCTCACAGAAAGAGCAAGAAAATGAAAAGAGGCTCAGAAAGAATGAAGAGGATTAAGAGAAATGCAAGACAACATGAAACATAATAATATCCGAATAATAGGAATACCAGAAGGAGAAGAAGAAGAACAAGGGATAGAAAACGTATTTGAATGAGTAATGAGAGAAAATTTCCCTAATTTGATAAGAGAAAAAGTCTCAGAAATCCAGGAATCACAGAGAGTCCCAATCAAGAGGAACCCAAGGAGGCCCACTTCAAGACACATCATCATCAAAATGGCAAGATTCCAAGACAAAGAGAGAATCTTAAAGGCAGCAAGGGAGAAAAAAGAGATAACATACAAGGGAGCCCCAATAAGGTTAGCTACTGACTTCTCAATGGCAACACTTCAAGCAAGAAGAGAATGGCAAGAAATATTCCAAGTAATGAGAACCAGAGGCCTACAACCAAGGCTACTTTACCCAGGAAGGCTCTCAATCAAGATAGATGGCCAAATAAAGAGCTTCCAAGACAAAAGAAGCCTAAAAGAATATGCCTCCACCAAACCAGCTCTACAAGAAATACTAAAAGGACTGCTTTAAGGGAAGGAAGGATAAGAGGGAGACAGAGAGGAACACAGGTACAAAAATGGCAATGAATAAGTACCTCTCAATAATAACCTTAAACGTAAATGGATTAAATGCTCCAATCAAAAGACACAGAATAGCTCAATGGATAAGAAAGCATGACCCACACATATACTGCCTACAAGAGACCCACCTCAGGACAAAAGACCATCACAGACTAAAAGTGAAAGGCTGGAAACAAGTTTTCCAAGCAAACGGACAAAAAAAAAAAAAAAAAAAAAGCTGGGGTAGCAATTCTCATATCAGACAAAATAGACTTCAAAAAAAAAAAGGCCATAAAGAGAGACCCAGAAGGTCACTTCATTATACTCAAGGGAAGAATCCACCAAGAAGACATTAACATTGTAAACATGTATGCACCAAACATAGGGGCACCCAAATATATCAAGAAAATCTTAGAGGACTTCAAGAAAGATATTGACAGCAACACAATTATAGTAGGGGATTTTAACATCCCACTATCAAAAATGGACAGATCTTCCAAACAAATTATTAACAAAGATATTGTGGCATTAAACAACACCCTAGATGAAATGAACTTAACTGATATATATAGAGCCCTTCATCCCAAAGAAGCTAAATACACATTCTTTTCAAATGCACATGGAACATTTTCAAAGATAAACCACATAATAGGACACAAAACGAGCCTCAAAAAATTCAAGAAAATTGAAATCATACCAAGCATCTTCTCTGACCACAAGGGACTGAAATTAGAAACCGACCCCAAAGAAAAAAACCCAAAGCACCCAAAAACATGGAGACTGAATGGTATGCTATTAAACAATGAATGGGTCAAGAATGAAATTAAGGAAGAAATCAAATGTTTCTGGAAACAAATGAAAATGATCTCATAACAACCCAAAACTTATGGGATACAGCCAAGGCAGTCCTGAGAGGGAAGTTTATAGCAATACAGGCCTACCTAAAGAAGATAGAAACATTTCAAACAAACAACCTAACCCTACGCCTGCAAGAACTCGAGGAACAACAACAAAGACAGCCCAGAGCAAGCAGAAGGAAGGAAATAACCAAGATTAGAGCGGAATTAAATGACATAGAAACTAAAAGCACAATTTTAAGGATCAATGAATCCAGGAGTTGGATCTTTGAGAAGATAAACAAAATAGACAAGCCTTTAAGTAGGCTCATCAAGAAAAGAAGAGAGAGGACACAAATAAACACAATCAGAAATGAAAGAGGAGAGATTACAACTGATACCACAGAAATAGAAGGGATTGTAAGAAATTACTATGAAGAACTGTATGCCAAGAAATTTGAAAACCTAGGGGAAATGGACACATTTCTAGAAAAATACAATCTTCCAAAACTCAGTGAAAAAGAAGCAGAAAATCTAAATACACCAATAACGGCAAAAGAAATTGAAGCAGTAATCAAAAAACTCCCATCACACAGAAGCCCCGGACCAGATGGGTTCACAGGAGAATTCTACAAAGCATTTAAGGAAGAGCTAACCCCTATTCTCCACAGACTATTCCAAAAAATCCAGAAGGATGGAAAACTCCCAAATACTTTTTATGAAGTCAGCATCATCTTAATTCCAAAACCAGATAGAGACACAACAAAGAAAGAAAACTTCAGGCCAATATCGCTGATGAACATAGATGCTAAAATCCTCAACAAAATATTGGCAAATCGCATCCAACAATATATCAAAAAGATCATACACTATGATCAAGTGGGATTCATCCCAGGGATGCAAGGATGGTTCAATATTCGCAAATCAGTAAATGTAATACATCACATAAACAAAAGCAAAGACAAAAATCACATGATCATATCAATAGATGCAGAAAAAGCTTTCGATAAGGTATAACACCCATTCATGATAAAAACACTCGGCAAAGTGGGAATACAGGGAGCATTTCTCAAAATAATAAAGGCCATATATGAGAGACCTACAGCCAATATCATACTCAATGGGAAAAAAACTAAAAGCTTTTCCACTAAGATCAGGAACAAGACAAGGTTGTCCACTTTCACCACTTCTATTCAATATAGTATTGGAAGTTTTAGCCACAGCGATCAGGCAAGAAAAGGAAATAAAAGGCATCCAAATAGGAAAGGAGGAAGCAAAACTGTCACTGTTTGCAGATGATGTGATAGTGTACATGGAAAATCCTATAGACTCTACCCAAAAACTGCTCGAACTAATTAATGAGTTTGGCAAAACAGCTGGTTACAAAGTCAATATCCAGAAATCAAAGGCATTTTTGTATACCAACAGTGAATCAGCAGAAGCAGAAATAAAGAATAAAATCCCATTCGATATAGCAAAAAGAAAAATAAAATATCTGGGAATAAACCTAACTAAGGAGGTAAAAAACCTGTATGCAGAAAACTACACAGCCCTGAAGAATGAAATCAAGGAAGACACAAACAAATGGAAACATATACCTTGTTCATGGATTGGAAGAATTAACATCATCAAAATGTCCATACTACCCAAAGCAATATACAGATTCAATGCAATACCTATTAAAGTACCAATGGCATATTTCACAGACATAGAACAAACACTTCAAAAATTTATATGGAACCATAAATGAGCCTGAAAAGCAGCTGCTCTTTTGAGAAAGAAGAACAAAGTAGGGGGGAATCACAATGCCTGATATCAAACTATATTACAAGGCCACTGTAATCAAAACAGCCTGGTACTGGCATAAAAACAGGCACATAGACCAATGGAACAGAACAGAGAGCCCAGAAATCAACCCAACTCTCTACGGTCAATTAATATTCGACAAAGGGGGCAGTAACATAAAATGGAGTAAAGATAGCCTTTTCAACAAATGGTGTTGGGAGAACTGGACAGCTACATGCAAAAAAATGAAACTTGAGCACCAACTTACACCATACACCAAAATAAATTCAAGGTGGATAAAAGACTTAAATGTAAGTCGTGACACCATTAAAGTCCTAGAGGAGAACATTGGCAAGAAAATCTCAGATATTTCATGCAGCATCTTCTTTACTGATATGTCCCCTAAAGCAAGGAATGTAAAGGAAAGAATAAACAAATGGGATCTCATCAAAATAAAAAGCTTCTGTGTGGCAAAAGAAAACAGTATTAAATTAGCAAGACAACCAACTGTATGGGAAAACATATTTGCCAATGATACCTCAGACAAAGGTTTAATCTCCAAAATATACAAAGAACTTACACGACTCCACTCTAAGAAGACACCCAACCCAATTAAAAAATGGGAAAAGGACTTGAACAGACACTTCTCCAAGGAGGACATACAGAACATTCAGAGACACATGAAGAGATGCTCAATATCGTTAGCTATCAGAGAGATGCAAATTAAAACCACAATGAGATACCACTTTATACCAGTCAGGATGGCTATCATAAACAAAGCAACAAACAACAAATGTTGGAGAGGTTGTGGGGAAAAGGGGTCCTCAGTCCACTATTGGTGGGATTGCAGACTGGTACAACCATTATGGAAAACAGTATGGAATTTTCTCAGAAAAATAAAAATCGACCTGCCTTTTGACCCAGCAATTCCACTGCTGGGATTATATCCTAAGAATCCTAAAACATCAATATCAAAGAACCTATGCACCACAATGTTCATAGCAGCACAATTTACAATAGCCAAGAGTTGGAAGCAACCTAGGTGCCCATTAGTAAATGAATGGATCCAAAAATTGTGGTACATATACACAATGGAATTCTATGCTGCAGAGAGAAAGAAGGAGCTACTACCTTTTGCAACAACATGGATGGAACTGGAAAGCATTATGCTGAGTGAAATAAGCCAGGTGCTGAAAGACAAATACCATATGATCTCACCTTTAACAGGAAGCTAAACAACAAAACAAACAAGCAAGCAGAAAGAAAAAAACAAAGACACTGAAATAGAGAACAAGGGGATAGTGATCAGAGGGGAGAAGGAAGGGAAGTTAAGGGGAAAAAGGGGGAGGGATTTGGAGGAACAAATAGGAAGGACACAGGGACGAGAACTAAGGGGGGTGGAAATAGGAGGGAGGTGGGGAGCAAGGGGCGGGGGAGGCTGGGATGGGAAAAATAGACAAAAAACTGTACTTGAAAAATAACTAAATAAAATTAAAAAACAAGAAGTTATCTTCACTCCCTCATTCACTGCAGTATTATTCACAATAGGCAAGCTATGGAAACAATCTTAAGTGTCTGTCAGCAGATGAATCCCAACAGATGAAGCATCTTCCATAATTTTCTGCTTCATTAGATGATGATCTAACCTTCTGTAATTCTTTAGAAAAAAGTGTTCCATTTTAGTTCATGATTGCCCTCCTGGTCAGGATTTTTTTTTCTGAATCATTTGTAAATACTTCCTTTATTTTGGATTTCCAGTGTCATGTTGAGGATGAGCAGGCATAAGTGGAAAAACATGGGTTTCTAATGTAACAGAGATTAGAAACCTTCAGATGTCTAGGTCACTGTGGGAGAATACCAGCTGTCCCCAAAGGTCAGGAATACAGGCTAAACTTTTTTTTAAAACTGTACTTTAATTACACTTTTTAAAAATCCTCACCTGAGGATATGTTTTTATTGCTTTCAGAGGGAGAGGAAGGAGGAGGCAGAGAGACAGACAGACAGACAGACAGAGAAACACTAATGTGAGAGTGCAATATCAATTGGTTGCCTCTCCCATGTGCCCTGACTGGGGATCAAACCCATAACCCGGGTATATGCCCTGACCAGGAATCAAACCTGCAACCTTTTGGTATACAAGATGATGCTCTAACCAGCTTAGCCATTGGCTAGGGCAATTATATTTTTAAAAAATGCTCAGAATAATTTTTGCAACCTCTAGACATTTATGTAAATATTGTTACTATAAATATAAACACCATATCAAAAAATCTGGAGACATCTAGGAAATAGTGTATTTACCACACTTTTTCTGATAAGCAAGGTGGTAGAATTCATTTCTTATAAACTTTATTGGGAAGGATTACTTTCTTCTGTCTCATAGGGTAGCTCTTCAAATGAATAAAAGAATATTAAGTTATGAAATAATGATAATAGTCATAATAATATCTATATAATAATAATAATAACAAAACAACAATAACTAGCAGCAGCAGCAACAGCAGGAAGTTCAGGCCAAAATGGAAAATTATGTTTTCTAGAGGCTCCTGTTTTCCACTGTGTGACCTTAAAATGAGAATCATTTCTCAGGCTTCTAAGACACCAAAGCACAGATGCACGGTGCATAAACAAATAAGTAACCACATTAGTGGTGGCCTTTGGGGGTTTAAATCTTATTCTTGTGACTCCAGGAAGCTGACCAGAGAGAAAAGGGAAGAAAGAAGTACAGGATATTTATCTTTACGTTTTGGAAATGCTTTTGATCAGCAGAGCTGGAACAAATTTCTGTGCTTTTGTGGGAACTACAAATGTTCCAGGGGAGGAAGCAAGATCAAGAGCAGTTTGCTCTTTCAGGGACTTCAAAGCCCATTCATCTAAAGTTGTGGCCATTACCATTTTGGCTTCCTCGCTGTGCCTTGGATGGCCCTGAACTTTTCCAGAGGAGAGCCTTGCTGGGTTGGGGCCAGCTCAGTCATATTCCTTGGAGTGTAGTGTCCCAGAAAATCTGCCCTCTCTGGCCTGTGCTCTGCGATTACAGTCTCATAGCAGGAGTGATCCTTGCACCTACTAGATGAGTCAGACACAGAGGTGAGCTCAAGCAGCAAGGCCGAACTCGCCATTGGCTGCCTCTGCCCCTCTTCCGGGTGTGGAGAACTGTCAACATTAGGATGTGACTGGACCATCTTTACCAAGCTCCAGGTATTCTCTGATCTCAACAGCTTGTGTCTGCTTGTGTCAAGAGATGAGTATGGAAGAAAAGAAGAAAGGAAGAAAAGAGACAAAAGAAAGAAAGAAAGAGAGAAAGAAAGAAAGAGAGAAAGAAAGAAAGAAAGAAAGAAAGAAAGAAAGAAAGAAAGAAAGAAAGAAAGAGAGAAAAGCAACTAACCAAACAAACAACAACAAAAAGCCAGAGCTGTGTGTCCCGTTATGCAGTCCTGTTATGATCCTCAGTACAGCAGTAATAGGAAGTCGCCCTTGCTTATAAGTCAAGACCTTGGAGTAAGATTTGTTTAATGAGTTTAGGCTTTATCTGGGCATAAGACACACAACATATTCCAATCCAAAACAAAAACTGAAACCAAAACAGAACTCAAGACCCTAATCCTGCAGCACCCAGTAATCCTGCATCTGGCACCTGGATGTGGGTGGAGGCTCCATGAAGCAGGGGCTACACCTTTCTTGTTTACTGTTGGGTCCCAAGGTCTCAGCATAAAGTCTAAAAATACCTGTGGGATGAATGACTCAATTAGGACCCTGGTGGTTTGTCCTGTCATGTGATCTTCACAAATTTCCTGTTTTGTCAAGTTCTCAATTTCTCCATTATCATAGGTTTTAGCTCAATCCTGCGAATCATTTAGAGGAATGTTATAAATGTTATGCCCAAGATAAGGCCCATTCAACCCTGGACATGTCTTGGAGCACCGCTGGCAGTACGTTCAGTAAGTGGGAACTCTTTCTTTAGAATTGGATGTACTCTGCTTACCACATTGCCCTGACAATTGAGCTCCCTTTTCTGTGCTTCAGTAAGTGAAGATAATAATACTGACATCCTCAATTTCCACCTCTGTCAAGTGAAGAGTAGGGGCAAGTTCATCTCTGAGGAAAGCCTTTTGTATCTTTATGATGATATTCTATCCTGCTTTCTGGAGCTGGTCTCAGAATAAAATGTGAAAGAAATTATACTGTGCTGTGAGCACACAAAATGACAGTGATATCGCATTTCTTTAAATGTTCAATAGCCTCCTCTGTTTCCTCCGCTTTTCACTGTCTAGAGTAGTTTGAGCTTTCCTTTTACATCATGAACTCATGAAATTTTATTCAAAGCAAGTTTGAAAATCACATGACACTAGACATAATTCTCATTTAAATATGTATTTTAGAATTCTGGATGACATGGTTCTTTCAGATGAAAAAATTGTACTAATAAAAAGATGCTTTGAAACTTCTTTTAATGCCCTAAGGTTTGGATTCTAAGGCTCAGCTTCCAAATTATGGGTGTTTTATGAACCACTTAACTCCAGGAGCATTAAGGGGGTGATAAATAAAACGGAGTGCGGAAAGAAGCCTATTTCAAACCTACTGATGGATCATCTCTCATTCCTTTAACGAACTTTCATGCCATCACTATCTGATGTGTGTCAGGAACTATGGTAGGAGTTTGGGATCAGAGCCCTTGTGTATGCACAAAAGTAGCACCGGACTCAGTGACCTGGAGTTCAGTGTTGGCTGCTGCCACTAGTCAGATGATGGATGAGCTTGGGCAAATCCTTTTCAGTTTGGGGCCTCCATCTATAACACAGTGACGGGTAAGAGATCCAACACTAAGGCTGTTTGGTTTTAAGTTTCTCTCTCTCAAATACAATGATACTAACAGACAGTGTTTAGCTTAAAAAAACCCCAGCCATTCTAGAAGTCATTTCTATTTTGAAATTCATTTGTTAATGAACAAAATACATGCATTAGATTTTAACAAAATTGAATCATGTTATATATCTCTTTATTGTTTTCTCATTCCTTATTCCTTCAGTAAACATTAATATAATGTCCACTCGAATGCAGGAATTGGGTATTTGAGATCAGAGATGAAATGTATGTTCTCTGTGTTAGAACAGCTCATGATTTAGCAATGGAGATAGAGCAGGAAGTATGAGTTTGGGTAGTAAGTGCTATTCATACTCAACAAATATTTACTGAGTGTCTATTATACTTGGGATATATCAGTGAGCATAACTGATAATGATCCATTTTCATGGAGTTTATATTCAAGCATGAAGATGAAACAATAAAGAACAAACATGAAAACAATAAATGGCGTGATGTTAGCATAGGTGAAAAAATTATGGTGTTTGAAAGAAGTAGAGCAGGTTGAAGGGAAACGGGGCTCCTGTGGTGGAGGTTGGAGTAGCCCGCTGCCGTCTGAAGGACCCCCAGGAGGGCCTCATTGAGAAGCTAACATCTACTTACATGTTAGCTTAAGGAAAGGCTTGGGGAGAGTAAGGGGATTAACTAACCACAGGAGGTATCTGGGGAAAGGGCATGGCATTGTAAGCAGAGAGAACTGGCGGTGAAAACCCCCCTCATTTTGGAAACAAGGGTGGCTGGAGCGAAACAGGAAAGAGGGAGAGTGAAGGGGATGACAGGCAAGCGGTGGAGACAGAGCGGGCAGAGCGGAAGGGCTCTTAGGACATTATTGTAATGCATACGTTTAGTTAATTTAGCATCTTGGTATCCCCCCAAAATAATGCACTTTCTTGTCCAACTCTCAGATTTACCTGGTGGCTGGACTAATTCCCTCTCTGTGGTTTACATCTGTCTCCCACCCTTCTCTCTTAGAGATGGAGAATAGCTGGGAAGGCCGGACAAACTGAGAAAACTACAATAACGCTCTCTGGTCCACTCTGCACAGCAAACGATTTGTACAGTCAGTAATTAAATAAGGCAGACCAAAAAAGTTGTTTTTAATACAAATTATTGCCTTATTTCTTCATATTTCTTTACCATTTAAGACTCAGAATTGTAAGGGAAGGGAAGGCAATATATTTTAGTTACATAAAACACCTTTCGAGGGCTCCCTAGAACTGAAGAGTTCCTGTCTATTAGCTGTTGATGAGTAGATATATTTGCATGCCCAGGAGTGGGACATGAACTAGGAAAATAGAGTTAATTAGGACATATGGTGAATAAAGGTAAGTGATTACCCCAAAGTAGCCTAAAGGGAGGGGAGAAGGATGCTTAGCTTATTCATCCTTAAGAATTAAGTGCATTGTAGATACAATTTAAATACCTGAGAGTTCATTTATATTCAGGGTAAAGGTATTCTTTTTTAGTGACTCTATGGTCCATTCTTATTTTGTGGAGATATCAATAGGAACTTATCTGTGATTTTGAGATAAATGCTGATTTGCTACTATATATACAGGGTCCAGCACAAATCATGTCCCTTTTTTATTACAAAATCTTTTATTACAAAATGATAAGCATATAATTCTGTAACATAACAATATTGTACGCAAGCACAGCATATGACATTTTAGGTGAAATGTCCAAATTAAAACTGTAAGTTATTACGCCCATATTACTACCCTACCAAACATAGTCGTGCTATTCCTGCTATTCCATAGCAGGAATTACTTCTGCGAGACCCTGTAGACACACACACACACACACACACACACACACACAGTTGTATTTCTATAGGGAATACACCTGTGAGAATACAGGGCGCAGAAAAGGTTTAAGCTTTACCACAGACAATAGCAATTTTTATGTTAAGAGACGGTATCCCTCAGATGGGTAGGAAGGAATGCTGACATAATTGATTTCTGTGGGTAGAATGAAGAAAAGAGGTGCAAGAATGCAGGCTGGTCATTTCCGTGTTTACTTTCGAGGCTGATTTAGGGATTGGAACTCTAAAATAGGAAACAATGGTCATGAGATTCTCTCTCAGTAGTACCAGTGATTTTTCAGGCCATTTGACTTCTGAGTGATTATCTCTAAGGGAGATGTGAAAATTGCTGCTTGCGCCAATAGAAGTATGATTTGAGCACACAAACTTCCATGTCTTGAATGATAAATGAATGGAAACAGACTGTGCAGACTAGAATGATGCCTTAGTGCTGTGGGAGATTATTAGCAATTTAGGCAAATGAAAGCATTTTATCATTGTAATATTTTTGACATAAGAACCTTTTGTGCCCACTAATATTACTTACCATTTAATGATTTGGAATTAAGCTGAAGTCCCCAGAACCAGTACTTCAAAGCACTGTTATTACTTGTACTTTAGTGGAGAGTGCTAACCTAAAGATTTTGTGCTTCTTACATGTTAGTAATGCGTAACAATGCAATGTTATATTTAGAAATATTTAGACCATAGTTAGATCATATTTCGAAGTAAACTAAGAGGCGGAAAAAGCCACTTTAAATACACTTTCCCATGTTCATTACTGTATCAGAATGACATCCATCACTCTTCAATTTGGTTATACTCAGGCTCCCAGGAAAAGTTTCATTTCATGACATAATTTAAGAAAATCCTCAACTGTGAATGCTGACATGGAAATGTTTCTATATAGCAGAAGAAATAATCCCAAATGCCTGGAAATTGCTCTGGTGACCTTTCCTTCCCTGCCCCCCAGGTTAACTCTGGGAAAAGAGTGATATTTTTTTTCTCTCACCTGCTGCGAAAATTATGAGATTCTTTTGCTCAAATCACCCACAAGGAAGACTTGGAAGTTCATGTTCCTTACAGAGTTGTCAGTTCTGCTAAAGAAGATTAAATGCCCTGATCATGGGTGTCTTATCTTACAGCTAACAACAAGAAAGAGAGCAAATGTTGCATAGCCCGCATCCGGCAGCTGCCTCAATCAGCTGCCCCACCTAGGAGGCCTTTTAATTTCATTTAATGTACCAGCCACAATATTGACTCAAAAATAAATAAGAACATCCAAGAACCATTATATCGTGTCTTGGAGTACTTGTTTAACAATTTGAACAGTTTTTTATGGCGCTGAAACAATTTCTGGGTGGAAGCAGAGATTGATTCCTGTTTGATATCACCTGTTTGCGCCACAGAGCATGGTTAGAGGCTCCTTGCTTACCTGTGAAGTTGATTTTCAGCAAGTAATCCTTGTACAACTTCTTCCCATCCAGAATCTTCATAGCATCGCAGAGCTTGGTGGTGTTGGGACAGAGGGTACGCTGCATTTTGTGCAGGGCGTGGGCCATGGCATAAACAGCATTCACTACGAACATGATCTTGGATTCTTGCTCATAGTTGCTGCTGTCGATGGCCAGGTGCTTGTCGCAAGTGCGCCGATGGTTCCGCTTGTTCTGGAGGCTGCACTGGAACTTCTGCTCCCAGAAGTCCCGGAACCAGGGGTTGCGGTGATTGTTGTAGGGATTGAGGCTCTGGAAGTAGCGGTCGAACTGGCGCACCCGCTGCGAGGCCAGCTCCAGGGTGATGGCACCATAGGCCACGTGCTCGCTGCCCTTGACGATGCTCTCCTGCGCGCCCCAGCCATCACTGGCCACCCAGGTGAAGGAGGCGTTGGCGCGGCTGGCGGCTGCGATGAGCTCTCGAGAGTCATCCCCACGCATGAAGAGGACCACCACGCGAGCATTGGGCTTCTGCAGCAGCTCTCGGATCACGCTATCATAGGACTTACGGATATTGGAGCGGCCCACCTTCTCTGCGGTGGCGATGCAGATGTTGCGCAGTCGGGCTTCTTGCTCGAAGGCCTCAATCCCAGTCTCCCCGTAGTCGCCCTCAGAGGCCACCGTGGACACGTAGGTCCAGTTGAAGAAACGCAAGATCTCGGCCATGGCTTTGGCCTGGTAGAAGTCCGGGGGTACAGTCCTGGCAAAGTAATCATAGCGCGATTTGTCGCTGAGCTTGGCACTGGTGGAGGCGTAGCTTATCTGAGGAATCTGGAAGAGTCTGAGCAGGTTTGCCACCTGGTGAAGGGAGAAAGGGGAAGTACTTGTTTTAGGAACCCAGAGGATATGAACAATGAGTAACACCAGACCTTTTACCGAGCTCCCTTATCACCTGTAGATCGCTGAGCTTTTCTTGATGTTTTGCCAGACACATTTTCTGGATACTGTATTTTGGATATGAGAGAGCAGCTCCAAGCAGATAGTTTTTGATTTGGGAAAGGACACAGTGGGGAAATGAGAACGGCAGCCCTCCCTCCGCTGCCCGTCCCTGTCCTAGCTTTTATACCAGACCCAGGACTAGGATGAATCCTGTCCGGGTGCCTCAGTGTGGTTGTTTGAAGTGTCTGGGGTTCTTCTAAAGGCAATGAGCTACAGTGAATTGGCCAAATTCAGTTTTTAGACAACTTGGCTGCAGTTGTATAGAGAGAGCCTGGATGTTGTTGAATTCTCACTTCCCCCTCTTTTGCTAAAAACGGCAGTTTCTGAAAGAGCTGAATTTGAGAACTGTATTCCACATGGACAGTTCAAATTAGACATTTATTATCTAGGTTAAGCCCAAAAAAATCAGTTCTATTTGCTCCGCCCCAAATTTGAGGCATATACTTTTCTAAACTTCTGAAAGCTTGGTAAGGATTTTTTTCTCTTTTAAAAACTTTCTTTCTACTTGGACTGTGTGAAAGGAAAGCATATAAATGCTATCCTTACAGTATTTTAGATTATAAAGCAAATAAGGATCTATTGAAGACTTTGTCAAGAAAAAAACATCTCTTTCAAAATGTTTAAAACTTATTATTAGTGAAGAATTTAAATTTCTTTTGATTTACCTATCAATAATATGCCACCATTTTTATTTATCACAGAATAAAAAAGGTGATTGAGACTAGCTTATCAAGGACCATTTTATGCCTAGAGTATTTGCATAAAATATATTTAAAATATCTACACAGATTATATGTACATACCTAGTAATAAGTCTGTTTTTATTTTTCCTGACTACATCATATATTCTGAACAAGTCTATCTCTATTTTGATGTTAGTTAAGTTATATAATATACTAAGTGGACTTTAATCAAAGACATTCAATATTCCATTAGACTCTGTAAGTACTTTGAGATTTTCTTTCTGGAAATTGTGGTTTCAGGTTTATACTTGACATGTAGGAAGCACAGCTTGAAATAAGCAGCTGTTAACAATGAGCACAAATAACATAAAACAACTGACATCTGAGTCTTGATTAATCATCATTTCAACTGGCAAAGAAAACCAACAGCCAAAATTCATACACAGCTACACAGCATGTTCTTGGAGACCTGGCTTGCTATGAAACCAATACTTTTGATATAGCCCAGAGCTATCGATAATGTTTTCTGTAGCTTTTCAAATCCTGGTACTTCTTCTTTAACTACAAATAGAACAGCTAGCAAGTCTGGTTCTTAGCATGCAGTATAATGCAAATTTAAGACCTGAATCTTTCTTGCATTTTGCACTTGGTAAAGACATTTAAAAAATATTTTCGGAGATGAGTAAAATTTGGGGAATGGAAGTGAGTGGATAGGTGGTGGGGGGTAGGTGAAGGCTGTTAGAGCATTTATTTCTTCTTTCCTCAGGGCCAGGAGACCCTGGTCTATATTGACTCATTTGGACATGGGAATGTTGCTTGTTTACTCAGCCTGAACGAGATGGTACTGAGCCAGTACTGTCAATACTGAGTACTGAGTTCTGTACTGAGTACCTGGCTTCCTTTGGGTTTATGTACCACTGTGGCAGACTGGTGACAAGTCTGTGCATAGGCTTGGCTTGATTATGGAGTTTCTGGGTTGTGCTGGAAAGGCCATCTCCGCTTGATGCTACTGTCTGTTATCTTTCATGTTATGTTTATCAAGACCTGAACTCTTCAGGGAGGCGGAGAAAGAAAGGACCTGAAAACTGCCCAGAGACATTGTCTGGCAACCAGGAACCACAGTGAAAAAATCCGAAGTTGGTGAGCCTCTGTTCAACCAAGGGGAACAAGTAATGCGAAGCTACTTAAGAAAACAGCTCTTGTCTTTTGACTGGTAGCATCTTGTGGCTTTATGTCTGCCTCTCCAAGATATCCAAGAACAGTTTCCAAGCAAGGCAGGCTGTACAGGAGAGTGAACTAGGCATGCAATAACAGCAGTACGGCAACGATTCTCTATGCTAGGGAGGGGGACTGTGAGCTGTAGCATTGTTGGGAAGGTGGTGGGTTAGAATAAAACTGCAATTGTTGCCATCATTTTAAAGGTAGTTTCTGTGTGTGTGCGTTTAAGGAGGAAAGTGTGACCTACTCTTGGGAAAAGGGGCATGTTCAGTGAGCTGAAAACATGAGAATGGAACATTAATAAGGGAGTAAACATACTCTCAATTGTATCACCTCTACTGAATCATAGAGCAAAAGTGCTGAACTGCTTTTTTTTAATATTAAATTTTATTTAGTTACTTTTCAAGTACATTTTTTTTAATCTATTGAACTGCTTTTATTATGGTGAGCTGTTCCTTTTAAAATTTGTTTCCTTGGATTATAAGAGTAAAAATGCTTCATGTAAAAAAGTAATCACCACATAAGTCAGCAGATTATAAATCTCCCTTCCTTTCCCTCCCTCATCTACCCTAACCTGATTTCTAGAAAAGGATAAAGTTTATAGTTTGGTTTTTGCATGTTAAACCATGTATTTATTCTGTTGGAAAACCAGTTAACAGTGTACTGGAATATATATATATATATATATATATATATATATATGTATATTTAATTATATAAATATGTGTATATATGTACATATATTATGTGTATATATAATCCTTTGCTATTCGCTACAGCCTTTTATGATGGATTAAAAAGTAGGGGCAAAATCAAGATTTACAAGCAGGCCTTTCACTTTAAGTCCCATGTCTGTCCCCTCGTAACTTCCTGTTGACCCTCTCCTGTATGACTATAAATCTGAATTTTGAAGCACAGAAAAGCACCCAGGTAGGAAGAACAGGCAAGAGGAACCATAGCAATGAGGTACATACAAGAAATCGCCGAATTGCCATTAGCAGGAACTTTCCCTTTAACATAAAACTTAAAACTAGAGTTGGCGGTGGTTCAGAGAGTTGTCAGCTGGATGTTTTCTGTCTCATTTGCCTAAAAACTGGGCATCGAAAACATTCTTGACTTGCTTTCCTGGCCATATGGCTTCTCTGAGAAGGCATGAAGAAATAGGGGGAACTCCTACACTGGACATCAATTTTAAAAATAAGAACCATTCTGGGATGGGGAAGTAATGTAAAATTTTGGGAAAAAGTTACCCAATTAGATTATCAGTAGGAGTGGAGGAAGAAAAAACAGGGTCTAGTTATATATGCTTTAGAAAAAATGTTTTAAATGTGGAGTTTTTGCTTCTTATGGATTGAACCTCTAAAAAGGTATATAGCTTAGGAGAGATAGAAAGACTTAAAAAATAATTCAAACAATACAAAATAGCCTCAAGAAGACAGAAAATACAAGGTCTTCAAAGAAACCATTGGGTTGCAAGCCTGCACTGGGGAATTAATTTGAGCATTAAAGGAGCTAGTGACAAGGGTTGGGTGATACTGGTGTTTTGGATCCTTGGGCTCCCTAGGGACAGCATAAAAGATTAGCATGGACCTGTGAGCATTAGGAAGGCTGCAGCACAGAATGTGAAGAAGGAGCAGAGTGGCTGTACTTGTCCTTCTTTTGTGGTAGGAACCGCTGAGTCAGGGACGTTGGTTCCAAGTGAGTAAAAGAAAGACCCTGACTCGTCCCTCTTGCTTCCTCAGTCTCCTCAGTGAGAATGTTTCCTAACCTGGAAATGGTCATACAATAATATAAAAAAGTTATGTCACATCAAAGTGGGACAGAAGAGCAAAGAAAACCAATAATCTTAGTAATTGAGTTTGCTTCCAGTGCAGAGTTCTGGAAGAAATCACAGATTAAATTATTAAACACTACTCATAATCTTTGGGAAACCAATAATGGGAGGACTGTCAGAGGGTGCAAAGGCCGGAGTAAGGCAAATTAAGGAACTATAAATCAAGAACAAATATAAATTAATAAGCATGATATACATATTTTTGGTAACTTTCTAGAACCGAGTTTTCTAATAGAGAGCATGCAAGCACTTAGTCATGAATAAGGCAGTTACCAAGAATTAGTATAGATTCACCAAGAGTCAGTTCCACTGGAATCTTTTCAACGTTAGTTGAACCATTCAGGGAAGAGCTGCAGCCATGGAGGGCCACACCTGCATCAAGGGGTGACAGTACTTGGACTCTTGTGGAAAAGAAAAAGTGATAGGAATTAGATGACGAAGTTAAATATAAGAGAACAGTTTGAAAGAAAGTTTATATGAGATGGTCAGGTAAGATTAAATTTATTTCAATGACTTTGGAAAAAACTACAAATAAGCCAGAAGATCTTTACATTTTAGAGCTGGGAGGAGCCATAAAGATAAATAAGCCTTTTGCTTATAGGTGAGAAAAGTGAAGTTCACAGGGACTTTTGGAAATATACACAACCAGTAAGTGGAAAAGCAAAAACTAAGGCCCAGTCTCTTGATTTTCCCAAAGGACTTGTCTTCCTCACTAGCGATAAGGTGATATCACATAGGCAGAGATGTATGTTTCTGGCTTTAAATTAAAAACTACACAAGTGAAGAAAGGGTAAGAAAACTAGTAGAAAATGAGGGTACAGATGCAAAGTTAAATGTTGCAGAAATCCAAAGGTGGCTAAAATCGGAGAGGGATTATTAAGTGCTTTGCTCTCTTTAGATTCTAACTTAGATCCAACTGTTGTAGATGCATTATCTCCTTTAACCCATTACAGTCTTAGGAAGCAGATACTGTTACCCCATTTGAAACTGAGGGATGGAGGCACAAAGCATCTAGAGATCTTGTGGAAGAGCCCATAGATGGTAAAGACAGGATTTGATCCCAGGCATTTTAATGCTATGGTCAACTTCCCACACTAATTCAATCTATTCTGCAATCCAAGCTCTTAACCTCTGTGTTACTCAATGCCTCTCACTACAATGTAGTGATGTGTTTCAAGTTACAACACTTTTGTCTTTTAAAACAATTTTCTGATGTCATGAACTCCTTGATTTCAGGACAATAAGCAATCATTCCCCGTTATTAAATATATTTCATTTTTCAGTCTATGCTTTGTGGTGGTTTCATAACCATTTGTTTACTGACTGACTAGCTATAGGGGTAACAAGAGTTGTCTAAGAATTCAGGGGAAACTTCAAGTGGATGGTTGAAAGCTCCAAGCTATACATATCATGGTCAGACTTGGCTTTGTGATTTATTTGAGAAACACAATGACCTTATGTCAGAGCCTGTTATTTCCTAGGGCCTAAGAGACTAGGGCATGCAAGCTTAGCAGAATCCCTTTCCACATGTAGCCTGTACTAGAGTTTTATAGTCAATGTTCAAACACCTTGGGACTTCCATTTTCTGGGTGGTTTGTGTTCATCTAGGACTAGGTATTGCAATGTTTTCATTGCAACCTATCAAGTCACAAATATATTCACTTTTTCTTTTTTTTTGGTTCAAGGAGAAATGCTGTGGATGCTGGTCTTGGCTAGGTAACTCAGGTTTTCCTTAGGTTTTTGATACTATGACCTAAAATTAGTAGTTTTGTCTTTCTCCCAGTTTTGTAGTGGTAAGTTGGAGTTATTTAGGATGGCCTTCACCTGCAATAGCTGTCTTACACACCAGTGTTTCGTATTCTACCACCGTTTTCCCATTATTTGTCCCTCCAAATGAACTCAAATCTGTAGTTTCTCCTGTTTTCAAATCTACATTAGATGTGCTTTTGCACGTCTCTCCTGTTTAGAATGACCTTTACCACCTGTCTGCTCAGCTAATCCATTCAGGGGCCCCTTTTCTGAGAAAGCTTTCCTGACATCGTGCTTCTGGCTGAATTGTGTGCACATTCTTTAATTTCTTGCAGAGTATAGAGGGGCTACATAATGTTTTTTAAGTGAATGAGTTGATAAATAAAGATAGTTTCCTGCTCATTTGTATAATCTTTTCTAATTACAAGGGTAGGTTTCTCCAGGGTAAAATATAGCCGAGTACCAGCATACAATGTAAAGCTACCCCAAACACCACTGATAAACAATTTTCTGTGCAATATGTATCCCTGATTAACTATAGCCAATTTTCACCAAAATAATATTGACATGTAAGATAACTAATTGGCTTAGAACTTAAGGAATCTGACAAAAAAGGTTTTCATATCATTAAAGTCAATCTCTTTAAATTACCTTTAACTATCTAGGAATATACAAAAGGAAGTCAATATTATATAGACTGGATCTGGCCATTGAACACATTCCCTATAGGCTAGAAAACTGCCTTTTTGTTCTACAGAAAACAAGCTAAAGGCTTCATTCATGAAGCCTTAATCCTTAAACCCCATAAACCTAAAGTAGGAGTCATATAAATTTATATCTAGGGTAGGCTTGACCAAAAGAATTGATACTAAGATCAGCTGTAGGGTAAGGGTAAGGCTTTTCCGGAGACAAATGCATTACATACAAGACACATAGCAGCCAAACACTCAGAGCTCATATCACTCACTACTTTATTCTTTCTTGGCAATGTCTAAAACTTTATCTTTCCCATAATCAATAGCTGCTTGTGGAGTGATGCTATGGTAGGCATCCAACCCCCCTAATTCACTGTTAAGAATTTTGGGTGAGAGGCCAATTGATTTGGGAGTTTTCTTTTTCCTGATATTTTTAGCAAGTCCTGGGACTCAGATGTCATGCTTCATTTCAAAGACAATCTGATCATGGGAGCAAAAGAGTGTGAACTCTGGGAAAGAGTGCAGGTGGTCTGGAATTCTTTGATGTTGTAAGAAAAGGGAATATGGGTGGGAAATTTCAGAGTCATTTCTGAGCATCACAGTCAGTTCTGTGGTCACTCTTTCTATTCAGGACATCCATGATGTTCCCATTTCAAACATGAGCTTTGTGCCTTGTGAGGTTGGTGACATAATGCCATTTTTTTTCAATAGAAGAGAAGAAGAAGTATGAAAGTTTAGAGTCTAGGAGAAATAAGCTTCCCATTAAAGTGCTTGTCCATCATGAGGATTCTTTTCAGAACTTTCATTGTTTATGACTTCTGAGGCTGTGCTTGTACTTTAAGGGGAGTTAACAGTCACTGGTTTTTATGTGGACCTGTGCTTAGCTATAAAAATTCCAGATGGTAAAGAGGCATCAAGTGCTCACTTTCCAAAAGTGCTATCTACAGAGCTAAACTATGTGCAATTGGAAAATAACCCATTGTTGCTGTCCTGGGAGTCAGCAGACTCAATGATCACCTCCATGGGTTCGCCTTTGCACTTGGTGCTGTTCACGTATCTCTCTGGGGCTGGTTTCCAAGAATAAGTCTAACCCTTCAGTTGTTTTCATTACACACACAATGCTGAATGCTTTGTTTCATTCTTTTAATTTAAAAAAAATGAAATGCTTATATATAAACCTGGAAGAGAACCACTGAATGCTGCACTTTGAACCATATGCCCCCTGATAACCTGGGTTATTACATAAAGCAAGTTCTAAAAGTTGTGATGGAAAGAGCCCACAGTGACCCTCCTATTCAGATTGGTCAAGTTGCACTTTTAGCTCTGCAACACCCCAGATTGGCTTGTATTTTAAATGGGAACTGGAGGTGGTACACAGTTGAGAAACCATCTGAGGAATTCAAGCTGTTGACATCACATGAGTTATCTGCCTATAAAGGATGCCAATCTTATTGTGTTTTGTGAAAAGGATTAGTCAGTTTTGAGGGGGGACCACACTACCCACAGCACATCTGGAAATGTTCTGCATGACAGAAACTGACTGGATCCCATGTCTGAAGGCCAGAAATTAGTCTGAATTTAGGAACTCATATAATGCAGTGCAGTATACGCCACTTTACTCAATATAGTCTACAAAAGTCTGATTCTTACATATCATGGGCCCCCAATAATTCCAGTTGAAGATTCATTCATATTGCCACTCATATTCCACTGGATGGCTTGGTCCTGAAGATTTGGCCTGGACATTCCAGACAAAGGACTCCTTAATCATGGCAGAAACTTCCCAGAAGAGCTCATAGTAACCCTAATTTCTATCCCAATCTCTCCTGAAATCATTGCAGTTGACACCTGAGGTTTGGAGCCCAGATACTCAGACACTTCTGGGTGTCTTTATTTGTGACTAAAGACCTTATGAATAGCAAGGTCACCCATTTTGTCATTCTCATGGATCAGTGCTGAGGCTGAAATGATAGGTAGACCACATAGGATTTCCTGAGTCATATTTTTTTTCAGGAGACAAGCATTATAATACATGTCAGGTTGCTTATCGTGACAGTGCCACTGCATATTTGACAAGTGTCTTCCTTGCTCCCTTACTAACAAGGAACTACCTAAGGAATCATTTTGTTTCCACTGAGACTTAGCAGGTACTTTCAAGGGGAACAAGAAGGCATTTTTCTCACTAAATCAGTCTGTATCTGCTCTTTGTTCCCTTTTTACCCCATAAAGTAATTTTCAAGAGAAAATTGGGACTGACTCGGTTTGGATTCCAGTCCTTAACAATGGGTCCAGAGGGTGTTGTGTTTGCTAGCAACACCTGCAAAAGCATGACTCTCAGGGTAACTCGATGACAATAGGCCCGTGGACACATGTCCTTTAGCACCTTGGCTATTGATTTTTGAGAGTTGAACTGAGTCGAATCCATATTTTCCTGTGGTCCTGGAAGTCATTTGTATCACAGTAATATGTCAAATAAAGCCTTATCAATAAAAGAAAGCATTCCTATTCTTGTTCATTGTTAACCAAAGGCTAAAAGGTATTGGGTATGTCTGGGGGTAGCTGAGGACTCTAGGCTAATTTTTTTAAAAGGTTATTACTTATTTCTGAGGTTCAGTGGCAGTAATTAGGGCAGAGGGATATATACCATATCATCTGTGGCAAACAGAACTCTGTTATTCCTGGTTTTCCTGTTAAGTGGTCATTAGTTCAGCAGAGTTGTCAGGCACAAAAACAAATAGTGTAGCAACTCAGTGTGCACAGGACTGGAACCGAACAGGTCAGCACTGAAATCCCAGCTCCTTCTCTCTCTAGCTGTATGAATTTAGGGGAGTTATTTTAAATCCTGAAACTTCCATTTTTCATCTGTAAAAAGGGAATATTAGTCATTTCTGACTTATGATGTTATAAATAAGGATTAAATGATAACACATGTGAAGCACTTAACTCACTGACTGGCACACAGTAAATGCTCAAAAAGTGATAAAGCGATACAAATGATGAATAATATTTAATTGAGCCATCATTAATTCAACAAACTTTGATGAATGCCTATTGTAGAACTTAGGTTTTTTTCTAGGATGAGTAATGTACCCCTCCTACTATCTTCTAGGAAGCTATAGTCTGGTAGGAGACAAAGAAATCTAATGAGGATAAAAATTTTGAGATATAGGTATATACATATATACAAAAATATATACACAAGAGAAGGAGCAACTAATTACACTTAGGTAGGTCATGGCAGGCTCCCATGTAGAGGTGATGCTTAGGCTTGATCTTGAAGAGTAAGTGAAAATTTGCTAGGCAGAGAAAGAAGAAAAAAAAATTCTAGGCAGAAAGAAGACACGAAGACAGAAGTGGGAAAAGTGCATTTGCTTTTGTATGATCAGATAGCTCAATATTATCTAAGTGCCCAGTGTCTTGTAGAGATTGCTAAGGTAAGGGAGCACAGAGGGAATGTGTCTAGACTGCCCAGTATTTTATATGCCATGCTAGAGTATTTGAATTTTGTCCTTTAAGAGATGAAATGACATTAAAAGTTTTTAATCAAGGGAAGGACGTGACCAAAGTTATATTTTAGAAAGAGTACAGTGGATGACATCTGACTTGGAAAGAAAGGGTTAGGAAAGGGTAATCGGATGGACAAAATATTCATTCTGAGTTAAGCTGTGAGTTCTTGAAGGCCAGGGATCATGTAACCCGAAAAACAATGAACAAATTAATAATAGAAAGGTCAAGATTAGAGGTGTAAAGAAAAATTTGAGTCCACTTAAAACCATTTATTTGATTGATAGTAATTACTCAAGTACTTAATTTGTTTTCCTATTTGTGTCACTACAGGTCACCTTGAATTCTTCTTGGAAACAAATGGGTCATAAATGATATTGGTCGTTGGAGACTATGAAAAGCTAAAGAGCTTTTAAATTTCTGGGAACATCTAAGAAAAGATAACAAAAAGGTTTTCTTTAATGTAGAGATAAAACCTGAGAGTCTGTTAAGTAGCCATTGATAACAGTTGAAATTCACTGGATGACACTAATCTACATTTACTGTTGAATTTCTTTAAATCTTGTGTAAATGATGTTACTTAAAGCTACTATGTAACCCAAGTATATGTGCTTAATACATATATAGACCTTTTTATATAAACATTCTGAACAAATTGTAGATTATGTGGTCAATCACATCTGTTTCCCATGTGGGAAGAACTTAATTGCCTAATTTGCATTCTAGGAGGCCACACTGTGAACCTAATGGCGGCTACCGAAATTGGAGGGCCTGTGCCTGGGAGGAACCAGCTAGTCTCTGGGACGCAGGCTGTGCACTTTTCACCCTGCTAACTGATGGCAAACGTCTCCAGATGCTTTGCCGTTCGGACCGCTTGGCAAGGAAATCTGGTCTATGTTTAGAATACAATTTTTGAAAGTGTTGCTTCTATTGTATTCTCCCCTGTGGCAAGAATCAGGACTTTGTCACTAGTGACAGAGGGATTTTCATAATCTACCAGGTGGTGATGTCAAAAATAGAGCCATCGCAATTTAGTGTTCGAAGTCCCACTGATACACCACCTGGAGCATCAACGCTTATTTAGAGTTTAACTGCAGGTGTTTTTGAAACACTATTCTTAAATTTCCGAAGTCCACTAATTGGAAAAATGTTCTATAAATTTTCAGCTGCATGTTTCACAGAGCAGTAAAAGCTCTTCTACTACATTAAATCAATGGACTTTGTTATCAACTGCTAAGTGTTGGCTCTTCCCATATGGAAATACTGAGCCCTGTACATACTGAGCTGTTGAAAAGGCATATATTTAATAATACTTTTGAAAGAGAACTTTGTGTTATTAAAGTAAAATTGTATCTTAGGAGTCCTACTGCAGTTAGTTTGCTAATTAATCTATAATCATAATCTAAGACATTTGTTGATATTTCAGGAGTGTCTGTATACCTTGTGTTTCATTCCCTGATGCCCAGTCCCAGATGTGATGCAACAGAAGCTGATTCTCAGCCCTGGGCCAGTCTGTTGCCCTGTGGATAGTGGTCCTAACACTAACCTGTTACTTGTTCCAGGACTAGTTTCCCAATAAACACATGATAGAAGGGAAAGAAATTAAGTAATAAATTAAAGAAGGAAAGGAAAAAATAGTGCCCTTTAGAAAGTTACCTCTGGTGAAAACTTTCTACAATGAAACAAGGTTATTAAAAAAATTTTAAATGGCTATCACAATTGCTTTTCTCCCTGTGACGAAGTCCTTGAACAGCTTTGCCCTTTTTGGAGGAGAGGAAGCAGGTGCAATGGAAGGAGCTTTCAGAGCCATCAGCTTTGTGAGAATGCCTTAGAATAATAAGTCTGGGAAGCAAAGACACACGAAGATTCTGGCTGAGACAACTTTGGAGTCTGGTTTTTCTGAAGCTTAGATTGTGTGAGGGGGTGATCAGCACAACAGTGAGGGAGACAAGCTGTGTGCATTTTAATGTAGATTCCGCTACTTATAAAATGGTAGAGACTTAAACTTGATATTAAACCCTTATAAGCCTTGATTGCTCTTAGAACTGTTCCTCTTGGACTGGGGATGTTAAAGTTCAAAAAGGCTCACAGATAATATTTGGTAAAGTCTAAAAGGTTGCGTGCTCATTATTGTAAAACACCATTTTTACTCTTTTCATGTGTTTTCCCATTTAACCCCCACAATAACCCAGCAACAGGGGTACTACTACTATTTCATCTTGGGCATGAGAGGAGCAGCAATGAAGGGTTAAAGAAATCCTAGTAAGATCGCTGAGCTGAAATTTTTCAAGTCACACTAAAAGTGTATAGTTTTAACGTACCTGTGCTATGATTACTATGTTTATAATATTAAACTCACTAAATGCAGCTATCCTTTTGACATTTCTAGTGATAGAGGCACTAAAGATAGATTGGTAACTGGATTTGTAATGCTGTCACTGTGCTTTTCTTAAGAACGATGCTTCCTTTCCTTTTGTGTCACCTACCAGCACAAGTTCTAGCACCGCCGGCCCTCTGTGTACACTTTATGTGGAGAGACTGATACAACTAGAGTAGAGTATGGATGGAGCATTGACCTCATCTGCAATGGTCTTGGGTGCCCAGTCGTACTGAGTCTCGGGTGGTCTTTGGATAATCAGTGTAAGGGCAGATGGAGGGAAAGCCTGAGAGCTGCTCTCAAATCAAGGCATCTTCTGTGGCACATGTGAGGCAGTGGAGGGGAAGAGGTGGGGGAAATTTTGTCCTCGTGCCCACTTCACTACAACATCTGTGTTTTGTATCAAAACCAGTTTTCCCACGTAGGCAAATGCTGCTTTTCCTTTGTGAACATCCAGTGATCTAGAACAAGCAGATCTTGGTTGTGATCTCCAGTCCAAGATTCACTTGGGGATTTTCAGCCTTGTGGACGTGTTTTAGGTTATCATTCTGTTCATTCCATGCATTCAAAAAGCACACGCTCTCCACATACAAGAGAATTATTTTAGGTGCCCTCAATACAAAGCCAAAAAGATGTGGCTCCTAAACTAAAGAAGCTTATAGTTTGGTGGGAGAATATACATATGTAAATGAGCAGTTATATTTAATAAGGTAGTAGTAGAGGTGCGTATTTATGTGATGGGAGCTTGGGAGAGATTTTCTAAAAGGGATGGGGTTTGAGCTGTGAACTAAAGGAGGGAAGGACTTGGCAAGGCCTACAAACAGCTAAAGAACATTACATTCCACAGGAAAGAAACACTATGTTCTCTCTTTAATGAGAAAATATGCAGATACTATCCAGTAGACTATTAGAAGGCAACTTTCCAGGAAACCTTCAAAGGCAGGTTTTCTGTTTATATGGATCTAAAAGTCTCGTTCCTGTTTGACTCCATTCTTTTCCACTCATTCTGCTCATATTCGTCCTGGTCTCTTAGTACTTAGGTTGTCAATTGATACTCAGATCCTACACTTGGACCTGTTGTGTCTATGGATCTGATGTATTTTCTAAGTTGTTTATACATGTCTCAGCAGTTCATAAGATGTCTACTATTTAAAAATTGTATTTAGCATTCTCTCTGCCTCATGTTACCCAGACTCCACACAATAGTGGTGTTGCTGCACCTAAAATATATATGCTTAATAAATGCTTATTTTCTGATGAAAAAAAGATGTTGTGAGTGTCCTCATTATAATATGTTAGTAATTGAGAAGCTTGATTCACCAAGTTCATAAAAATACTGCCATAACCAAATGAAATGACAATTGACTAGATTTCTTCAAGTGACCCTGATGGAAAAGAGACTATTATTTATTTGTTTCAGGTTTTAGATACTTCACTCACATCCTAATAGTGGAGTATTTTGCTTGAGCAACATGTAATTTTAAAATTAAGAAATGCCTTTAAATGCCTTATACAAGTGATCCCCAACTTACAATGGTATGACTTACAGTTTTTTAACTTTATAAGAGTGAAAAAGTGGTGCACATTCAGTGGGAAATAAATCTTAAATTTTGATCTTTTCCAGAGTTAGCCATGTGAAGTACAATACTCTGTGATGATGTTGGACAGCAGCAGCGAGATGATTTTGCCCAACTTTAGGCTAATAATGTAAGTGTTCTGAGCATATTTAAGGTAGGCTTCACAAAGCTATGATGTTTGGTAGGTGAGGTGTATTAAATGTATTTTTGTTTACAATATTTTCAACTTACAATTACCAAGATGTAACCCCACTGTAAGTCAAAGAGCACCTACCTGTAGCTCAGATACTAATATGTTGCTTTGACTTCCTCAACTATAGGCCAACTTTTATTTGAATAACTTCAGTGACAGAAGAATCACTTCCTGCACGCCCCTTTTTCCAGATGATTCTATTTCATTTCTAAGAACTATTACCTTATTGGTCCTAATTATGCCTTGCTCTCAGTCAGTTTGTCAGTGGAAAAGGCAGATAATTTTATAACTTGGCAATGTATGGAAATATTTTTGGATGTCACAACTTGGGGTGCAATGACATCTACTCTAGTAGAGGGAGGTCAGGGATGTAGCTAAATGTCCCACAATGCATAGGGCAGCTCCACACAGCAAAGAATTTTCTCTTCCAATAGTGCCAAGGCTGAGAAACTGCTCTGTATTTAATTTATTGATCCACAAAAATATTAATATTTTCCATTCAGCAGTCTATCTCATACTGGGACACTGAACTATTGAAGGTTTTGTACCTCCAAGTCTTTCAACAGGTTTTCTGATTTGCCTGTAATAACACCAGCAATTCAAAAAAGCATTTGAATTTCAAGGAGGAATGAATAATTGAGGAATGGCAATACTTAATATACATTGACCAGAGGTGGTCCACTTTTCACACTTTGGCACTGGGTGGAAGAGGAATAATAGAGAGGAGTCTTTATGTGTTGTTCTCCTAACCCCATCCAGGCAAAATCTGACACTGCAAGGGAATTAGTTTAAGGGGTGATTCTTCTCGAAGGTATGATGTGAGCAATGCATGGCATTTCCAAATCTATGTCATGATAAATAATGTTATAATGACCTTCTCCCATGGATAGAGAGTTCCTGTGATATGAATATTACCAAAAATTCTGTAAAAGGTTCTGACTATACTGCAAATGTGGAGAGGTTGTAAGATCCTTTCAGGGCTCTCCCTGCCCTATCCATGAGCTCAGCTTTTAGATGCCGTCTAACCCAAATCCCCATTTGTAGCTGAGGTTACTTTAGCACTAGGGGGCACAACAATAACGAGGTCAATTTATGCCTGTCATATTCCAGCTGCAATTTGCACAGCTAGGCAAGAGAGACTGACAGAGTGGTACACCCTCTGAAAAGAGTGAGGAACATTTTTGGAACATTTCAAAGGACATTTTAGACTGAACAACTCAGGAGCTCTAACTATAGTCTATTTGAAAAAGCACAAACATAAACCCTGCTACCAAACAAGTCCCACAGAGACAACTGCTTAGCAAAATGCAACTGGCCTGATTCTCTTCTTGAATAAATACCATTTTCCCTGAAGTGGGTGTATTGAAGGCTTATAGATAATTGAAGAACAGTGTTAAAAATGCATTAAAAAGAAACTTATTCACTAGAAGGGGTGGGTAGACCCCATGTATATTTGCTAATAAGGATTATGATGCTAGCTTTCATTGATTACCAAGTTCGGAAATCAATGCTGTTGCTTTATAAAAGGGATGACCACAGAATTGTTTGTCTTACTTACTAAGTGTTGGGAAAATAATTACCCAAGTCTGCATCAGTGGTGATATGGCTTAACCCGGCAAATCATTAAGAATTTCTTCTTTCATGTAATTTTTGTTATCTGCAAATATTGCCTATTGTAGGAACTCGCACAGTGAGGCCTATCTTCTCTACTGACTTTCCGGAGAATTCTTCTCCTTTAGTGGAAAGATAATGAAAAGAAGAGGAAGCTGGAGAGAAAGCACCTCCGGAAGCAATCTAGCCCAAATGGGGAGATTATACTACCTAACTGACCCAGCCACCAAAGGGAAGATGCATGAGTATTATCATTCTCTATAATTCTCTCTCTCCCAACAGATAATTTTGTGACTGAAAAATCTATGACCTGGTTTGGAACTTGATACTACAATGAGATAACAGGATTTTCCCCCTTTTTTCTTTTTTAAAGGAGGGAGAAAGAAAGGGAGGGAAACATCAGTGCGTGGTTGCCTCTCACACACCCCATACTGGGGACCAGGCCTGCAACCCAGGCATGTGCTCCGACTGGGAATGAACCAACAATCCTTTGGTTCGCAGGCCTGTGCTCAATACACTGAGCTACACCAGCCGGGGTAGATAATAAGAATTTTTTAAATTGTGTGGTAGATTTGTACTAGTACATTTCTCCTACAATTTCATCCTCTTATTTCCCTCCTTCTTATTCTAGCAGAGACACTTTCCAGTAAATATTCAGGAAGTTGAAAGTAGTTAAAAATGACCTTGGCCAGGCGTCTTAGTTGTTTGGAATTTCGTTCCACACACCAAAAGGTTGTGGGTTCAATCCCTGGTCAGGGCACATACCTAGGTTGCAGGTTCCATCTCCAGATAGGTGCATGAGAGAGTCAACTGATTGATATTTTTCTGTCACTTTGATATTTCTTTGTCTCTCTGTCTCTGTCTCTCTCTCCCTTTCTCCTTCTCTAAAATCAATAAACATATCTTCATGTTAAGATTTTAAAAAATAGTTAAAAATAGATGTCAGCTTTGTCTAATGGGCATGGAATTTTGTGGCCACAAGCTACATGCTGTTACTACGTTTACCAGACACCAGGGTGTATGATCAGAACCAGTCCAGGAGCAGAAGGAGATGAGTGTGAGAGGTACCCCCAAAATCCTCTCTACTAAATGTTTACCTGATTAGTGTACAAGAGTCCTTTAAATTCATCATTAGAATTTATTGTTTTGTTACTGGTATATGGTCAAATATGCCATTGACCATATTTTAGAATTCTTATTAAAAGACAAATATGTGTCAAGAGGATAACACACTTAAATTATTAGCTGTAGGAAAGTTCCCAAAGACCTCTTTCATTCATGATGCCTAGCTGAAAGCAAGACATTGTGGGACAGAGTTCCTTGGAAAACCACCTGGAGGTCACTGCATAGACAAATTGCTCCACCTCCAAACTTACCTTGGCTGGGAAAAGTGTACCATCTAATCAAGGCTGAGCAATCAGGACAGCTGGGGGCCATGGAGGAGGGGGTAAAGCCCTCACCTTCCCTTCCTCTTCAGCACACCTCCTTACTGCTGTCAGGGTCTCCGTCCTCTTATGCACGGAAAACCTGCCACAACTTTCTGATTGCCATCCTCGTATCCGGCATCTCATTCACACTGTGGCCCAACTAGCCTTTCTCCAGCGCACCTTTCATTTTATCAGTCATCCTCAGAACCTCTCTAAATGTTATTTCTTACCTTGTGAGCCACATGGACATATTCTGAATTGTGGTCACTGTTAGTACATACTAGTATTATACCCACAGCCAGGTTTTAAGTTACTTGATACCAAGGCTGTATACTTTATCACTCTAGTGGTCCCTCCAAGCCCTGCAACAGTGAGGCTTTTCCAAAGATTGACCTGCCGATGAAGTACATGGGGCTCCCGCAGTGACTTCGTGGGACTGCTGGGCCACAGGGAGGGGAGGCCATGGAGTTGGTTTTAGGTCCACATCTTCCACTGACTTTTCCCATAATTTTAGTGATGTTTATTGAATGTATTGATGAGGTCTATTTCAATTGCTCTCATTTTTATCTCTTCAGCAACTTTTTAAGATAGAAGCTATTGTCCTTATTTTATAGGTAAGCTAGTACACATTGGGGTTGGAATTCAAACCCAAGTCTTTCTAATGCCAATATCTATATCATTTTCAGTAGAGCATCTATCGTTTTTTTATTTACTTATATCATGGAGATAAAAACTGTATCAGCATTTGTGATTTTTTGGTGATATGAACCAGACAAATAAAATAATAAGCCAAGTCCTTTGATGCTTAAGAGGCGGCTTCTTCCCTTATGAACAGTACAGGATTATAATAGCCCACATTTTTCCCCCTAAAATAATCTGACCTCTTTTGAGGAATGTATAGGTAATAAAAGAGTAAAATTAGATTAAAAATATCTATTTCCCTTGCAAAGTTTGTTAATTACTTTGGATAAATAGATATTTACACAGCTGCTATAGAGTGCTGTTTACTTCATTGGGAGAAACTGATGTTAGAAGGGCATATATAAAATCCTTTACTAGCAGTAATATTGGGTATAATATAAATATAAAATGATTGGCATGTATCTGGTAAAATTTTTAGTGAAGTATGACAGATGCATATTTTTAATTCTATTTTCTCAAACAGCAAATTCCCTCTCTCTTGATTCAAGTATAGAAATAATGGCAACATTAACATGATATGCTTTGAAATGTGCAATATTTTCTATCTAATGAAGTCAAAGGGTGTTTATGAAAATTTAATTATCTTAATTACTCATAATATGAAGGTGTGCGCTGAAGAAAGAAATAAATTTTTAAAAGCTCATTCAGAACAGCATGGAATTGTACATAGAACTTTAAATGCTATGGATATCTGACATAGAAATAAGGTTATTCTAATACCAATAGAGGCAATTTAAGTGGTCTGTGACATATGAAGACAGCATGAGTATAATGTGGCTTCCTCTAGTGCTTGGGGCTTTGATTATAGTAATTTGGCAGGAAGCAAAGTATATAACTCCTAGAATCATAACCTTCTATTACTGTGACATTAATACTCTCACCAAAAAAGTATTGAACTTTGAGTAGTGTATAGAAATCATATGAAACAGTTGAAAGAGCCCCAAAGTCCAAGGGATCTAACTGAGTCAGTTCCTGTACCACCCTAACAAAGAGAGTTTTAGGAAACCAGTATTTCCGGGGCTTGGGCAAATGAGACAGTTGAACTAGATGATTTCTCAGTTCATTTCCATCTCTAAAATTCTGTGACCCTGTAAGGGAGCATTGCAAAAGTTTGACTAATATATTCCTTCTTTCCCTAACAAAATGATGAGAACCAATTACCAGCTTTTCATTAATTTGAGTTGTGAGCTGAGTTGTTCCTTCTCTCTGTTTTGGTAGTAATTATCTGGCTACTCTGCATGCCTTTTCAGCTTTTCTACCATGAGGAATTGTTTATAATTTATCTCTGAACAAAACTATACTTTAGTAAAAATTAGTGTGAAAAAAATAGAGTTCAGTGAAATTGTACCTTCTTGTGTACAATTGATTGTATCAGTGATTTCAGTTCATTACTCCACCATATATCTACATCCTTGGTGAAGTAAATTTGCTGCATTTGTCCTGTGGGTAAGACATATTTCCTTACTCCTTGATTCTGGGGTGAGCCCTGTGAGTTGCCTAGATACTGGGATGTTAGCAGATTGTTGCAAAAAGAACCCTAGAGGGGGCTTGTGTTGAGTTTGTGTTTGCTGACACCTCTGCCATCACTCCCAGTAGATAAGCTTGGGCAAGCCCACTGATTCCAGTTAGAGGACAAGGGACAACTTGGAGCAGAGTCACTGCTAGCTGAACTCAGCCTTGATCAGCTCACTCCTATTGGTCTTCAGACTTGCAAACTATAGTAGTAATTAAGTTTTAAGTCAAGAAATTTGGGGTAGGTTCTTATGCTGCAGTAGCTACCTCATACACTTCTAAACAATTCTTATTGCTAGAGAACTGTTCTGCCTGCACATCTATATTATCAAATACCCATAGATATGAACAATTACACTGTTAAAATCATCCATTGATGAAGTTATCTGGATAGTCTTTCTTTTGTTTTCCCCAAACATAAAACGAAAGAGATGCAGTGTTTTAGCAGTAGCCCTGGCCAGTCTTACCTGTATGGAAACACTGCTGTATGAGCCCCCAATGACGCCTGCAATGAGCAGTGGGCTATTTTCTTGAATGGCATAGGATCCATCAGGACACATGTGCTCAGCTTCATCCACTTTAGTCAAAGATGCCCTGACAAATTCCAGTGATTGCTCTAATGCATAGGTATCCCTTGAGCATGTATCCAAAATGTGAACGCCCAACTTCACTCCTGGTAGCAAGTAACTGTCTTTGTTGATTTCATCAATAGCAAACAACATGGCTTCCAGGCGTTGAATCCCTCGGTCTTCATTGATTCGCCCGCATTCTTCAGTTCCGGTGCCTTTTTCATTAATAGGAAATAAGCCCCCTAGTACAAGGTCACCTTCTATTTTAATCTCCTTCCTCACAAAATTATGGTCCCCTAAAGAGAGTAAAAATCCCTTTGAAAACAAAGCTAAGGTAAGAACTTGGAGTCTTGTCAACATCTTCATGAATCCTGTTTCTGTACCTCTTGGAGATATCAATGGACGGAACCAAAATTGCTCACTAGTCCTCCTCTGTCATTTCCAAACTGGATCTTTGTCCTGTCCTTCATATAAGGGAGGAATAGACTAGCAGATCCTGTCACCAAATTCCTAGAGAGATAAAAATTATATGAACAAAAATGGTAAGGAAAGCAACAGTAATTACATTGATAGTCCCCATTCAGTTCTTGACAGGATAATGACTCAAAATACCATTTACTAACCACACACTGCACCACTGAACTGAGCACTCTCCCACAACATCCTCACTCAGTCCTTACAACCCACTGTAATGTAGATCTTAGTGGTCCCAGCTCTCAAAATTGGTCACCGAAGACTAAAGAGATAAAGTAACTTGACAAAGTATACTTAGAATGGAGGTAGTATTCAGACTCTGTTTTTTCTAATGCCCAGTTTAGTCATTTACTTAGCTACTGGTAGAGTAACAACTTAGTATGAGTCTTTGTCCCCTCTGTTTCAGCTACATTTATAAGCAACCCACTTTTCACCCATTCTTCCCTCTTCAATTGGAAGCAAGCAAAACTCAATTGTAGCTCTGTCACCATTTCTGAATTCCTATCACCACATCCCTGCCCTCCATTCAGAGATGACCTCTTCAAAAGAATCATCTGCAGCATTGTCCCCACTTCCTTTTATCCCAGGTGCTCTCAACCCACTGTACTTGAGATTCTTTCTTCACTGCTCTAACAAATGGCTTTGGGAAAGTTACCACTGATCTGCTAGTTTCTAAATTCCATATACCCACTGTAGACCTCATTTTACTTGACTTTAACTGAAATCTTGACTGTTTTCTACCTGTTTGCAACTTTCTAGGTTTTTTTCTCATGCTTCACTTCTGACTACATCTCAAATTCCATCGCTGAATACCCCTACCCTTACCCCCTTCCTGAGCTAGCTCCTTCAGTGTTCATAGCTTCAATCACCACTTAAATGACTCCTAGGTTAACTGCCTCCTAAACAGCTCTATGCACATACCCCTCTGACATCTCCAGGTATACCTGTCATAAACTCTCTCTTATCTCTGTGAATGAATCTTCTCTGTACCCAGGCCCTCAAGCCAGAAACCTATTAGAGTCCTCTGATTTCACCCTCTCCTATTTTCTTTCAATTGGCCAATTTCTGCAGGGTCTACCTGCCTAACGCCTCTCAGAGCTGTCTCTCCTTTCCTATCCTCACTGTTCCGGGCTCTTATTATCTCTAACAGGACCATAGCAGTAGATTCTTAGAGAGCTGATGCCAACCTCCAAAGCAAAAGTTTGTGAGTTTTGTAACTCACAACCTCCTTTGTGAGTTACAAAAAGACAACTTTCCTCAAGTACTAAACTTTGAAAATTATTATTGCATAACTTGTACTGTATAGATGATGGGTAAAGAGTAATTACTGGCCAGTGTCAGGCAACCCCTGATGTGGTCTTCACATTTAGAGGATGCAGTGAGTACCAGTGCTGGGGTTTGCATGGTAGATTGTAGCTCAAGGCAGTTCCATAAATTGAGCTTTGTTATACAACATATGCTAGAAAATATGCATCTTCAAGGAATCAGGCAAGGTTCTGCTGTGAGGATTGTGTTTACTGATGGCAGGCTAAGGTCTTTGGCAATAGAAGTGCCAACAGGTAGAACTAAATAAATTATTTTGTATGTATATGCAGGAGAAAAATGCTGCCTTTGTATTAGGAAGTTGCAGCTCTGGTGGGTCTCCAATAAACATAGAGAAATGTGTTCCCAAGTTGACCTACATTACTACTTCTAAGTTTTTGGATCTCTCCAAACCCCTTGGGTTGGTTTCGGAAACCATTGCATGCACACATACCAATGGACCTACTATCGTACTGTTAGTCAGCTTCCTAGCACTAGAGAAGACTCTGGGCAACACACTAACTCTGCTTGCCCACCCTTCTTCCTCCTAGGTATGGTGAGCTTATTTGACATACAGAATTTGATGAGAAAAGTGATGACTCAGACTCCTGGAACATCCCCTCACCATATGGTTGATCGCCCCTGTGTGTGTGGTGTAGTATGCCTATCTGCTCTCCTGCTTTTGTGCATAATTGTGGATTGGTGAAGTGTTATGAAGGAGGAAGCTCTCCTGGCTTCTCCTTTACTCAGTTAAGATGCCTGAAAGCCATGCCACCTGTATGTTCTTGAGTAACTTAGCAAATGTTAACAATCTGAATAGTGTCCCATTGAAGGAAACACTCTGTCCAAAGCATAATCTTAATTGATCCTCAGAGTGATCCATCTCCTGTTGATCTATATCTACTCTCTGTTGCCTCTAAGTTGGAGAATTGACTTATTCCTGCTCTATGATCTTTTCCCTGGCTAGTTCTCAAGCCTTATGTTCACTGTGCCCATCAACTTTGTCCCACTTCTGCCTTCAAACCTATGCTTCAGCCATGTTGAATTATGGTCACTTTGGTGGACACCAGGACATTGATGACCTCTTCCTTCTGTTCCTATTGTTCCCTTGACTGAAAATGCCCTTCTATGCCCATTTATCTGGTACATACCTGATACAGGGTACAGCCAAATGGGGGGCCCCAAAAGGGATTTGGAATGGGGTCCAGAACTCAAGGTGTGTAGGAAATATTGGAGAGGCATATGAGATGTCCTCACCCATCCCCCACAGGTGTGAGTAGGGGGAAGGGGCACATGGAGCAGGAACATGCAGGGCTGTTTTGTACAGCCACAGCCTTGCAGCTAATCTATGGCATGGTCATTTAACATATCTGTAGTTTTTGGTGAGTTGCTTAGATATGTTAAATGGCTGTGGCCATGCTTGAAGCCAGAGGATGGAAGTCACTCCCCCCACAAGATGTAACTGGAGGGCAGGTCCCACAAGTTATAGCACCTGTGTGGGAGCTTGGAGAACATTGGCTCCACAACATGGGGCCATACCTGCCCAGACTCACGATGACAGCCCAGTAAATTTGTAATAATACAGGAATGCTAGCAGGTGTAACTGATTGTAGGAGGAGTCAGAAATGGGGGTACAGAAGGAGATTGGCATGGGGATTAAAACCCAGACATGGCAGCCATTGGGGAGAGTACCATGTGGCTTTGTCAGAGTGGGGACCCCTTTTAGCTTTGCCAGGAAAACAGATCCACATGGTTTGGCCAGAGTGCAGACCCCTGCAGCTTTGGTAGAAGAGGACCATGCAGCTTTGGGGTCCTCCTTTTGGTCATGTGGCCTTGGAAGCAGGAGAGACTTTGCCTGAAAAATGGGTACAAAGAACTCTTGCCAGTAGACCATGAGAAGGTGCCACCTGGCTTTGGATTAATTAGAGATCCTGCCTGGATGGTGACACAGCTGATGGTGGCAGGAGCCTGGGTCCCAGACGTTTGCTTCTTTTCCTGAAATGTGGTACCCTGAATTAGGGCAGGGGGAGAAGGAAGCACTGTGTGCATCTGTGGGTATCCTAAAGGACTTCGATATTTTAAATGAAGATGTTAAGTCTTTAAGTCCTAAAGTTTAAGTCTACTTAAATTCTGTATAGCATTAAATAAACATTCTCTTTCCTTTTCACAAATCTCCAGAATTGAGATATGTCTTTCCCATAGTGAAGCAGACATAAAAAACCTTGCCTCTGGTTGTTCTGTAACACACCCACTAATTTAAGACTCAGGAGTCACAGTCATGGCCAGGTAGCTCAGTTGGTTAAAATGTCATCATGATGCGCCAAGATTGAGGGTTTGATCCCAGGACAGGGCACATACAAGAATCAACCAGTGAGTGAATACATAAATAAGTGGAACAACAAAT
Organism: Artibeus jamaicensis; assembly: GCF_021234435.1. Classification (NCBI taxonomy): domain Eukaryota; kingdom Metazoa; phylum Chordata; class Mammalia; order Chiroptera; family Phyllostomidae; genus Artibeus; species Artibeus jamaicensis. The sequence continues at coordinate 5,206,577 of NW_026521972.1, read as the reverse complement.
TGATGTTTCTCTTTCTCTCTCTCTTTCTTCCTCGCTCTCTAAAATCAATAAATAAAAATTTAAAAAAAGGACTCAATGGTCACTACCAGGAAAGGCCAAGAATTCTTTCCTATTTTCCTTCCCCAGTGCAATTGTTTACTTCCTGCTGTAGCTACTTCAAGAAATATTTGCTATTCCTATTATAACTCACATTTGTTTCCTTATCTGCTTAATGGGAATGAATAAAATGGCACAGCATTTAGGATTTTTAAGGTGTGATGAAAGAAACAAAACTCTACAAAACTAAGACAATAATGAGTCCACTGTTCAACAGTTTTGGTATTTCTCCCTTCTCGTGTTAGCAGTGTCCCATAAAACCAACCTCCCACATTCTTTCTGTTCCTTTCGCATGGAGCAAGTGATGGGTTGTTTTCTTGAGACATACAAGTCCTCCGGGTTTTGTTTTGTTTGTTTATTTAGGTGTGAACCTCGGCCGTGACGGCAGCAGTCTTTGGAATGCTCAGTGTTAACCCAAAACCTCTCTGGGAGATCGGCCACAAGGCACAAGAAAGGCTAGCACTAATGTTTTAAAAAGTTGATTTTGTAGTAGAATTTTTTTAAATTTCATATTAATTTCTGGTCTCTCTTTGATCCTTATCTGCAATTCCCTTTGAAGCAAAAATGCCATGGAAGGTAAAAGACACCATAATCATTATCAGTAATGATGAAGAGGCAGAAATTTCTCTATAAAATAGTTGTTTTATGTACTTTATAAAACAGAGTAATTAATTAAAAGATCATCAGCATAGCCTTACCATTATGAAAAAATGTAGGTATCTCTTGAATAAGAACTTTGACTACTTAATGGGTAAAGATGACAGCATAGTTCATGGAAAGCTTAATTCTCTCTTGGGAAAATTTTCTTAGTCAAAGATGACTTCCAATGAAACATCACATTACGCTAAAAGTAAGTGTCTATCAGTTTGCCTGTTTCACAAAGAGGAGCAGTGTTTCATGCTTCTCTGTGTATTCAGGGACCAGCATAGTGTCTGCAATCTAGAAGACACTCAACAAATATTTCTTGAAGACACAACGCTTACGTTTGCACATGACTTTGCTATTTTATTTGTGACATAGGAAATGGGAATTCGAGCAGAGAAATTGATTGTTTTATTTCATTACCTACTTAATCATCCCAGGTGCTCTTACCCTATTATCCTCCTTAATGATAGAACTGTTAAGAGCCGGAACTACAGGAATTACTTTGTATATATGTGGGAGGAAATGCTCCTTTTGTATTAGGAAGTTGCAACTGTGGTAAGTCCCTAAAAAGCCAGGAGGGATGTGTCCCAAAGTTGACATACATTTACTTCTTAAGTTTTTGGTCTGGAGAATACTAAATTAGGCATATGCATATTATCTTTTTTCGAAGTTTCAGAGATGCATTCATACATCAAATATTTATTTAGTACCTACTATATGTGCTAGGCCATGAATTGGATACCCAACTGTCAACAAATGAATATTACTGTGTTGTCAACATTGTAAATGCTTAGATATATTTATGTAGAAAGTGATGGAAAAGTAATCATATCTATTTCTAACAGCCATCTTTATCATTTATGAAAATCTTAAAAATAAGTATATCATAGATTTTCTTTAACATGGTGATTGCTATTAAATGCTTGACTCCAAAAGCAATTCATTACAACTTACATATATCATTCATTTAGAAATTAGATACACTTAAAAACAAGTTGATTGGCAAAAATATCATGTAAAATATTTTTCCTCTAGGTCCTCTGTCAAGGGGTCATCTTTAAGAAATATTTAATGTAGTCTTAGAGAATTACAAATTAAAAGTTAGAGTAATATTTAAATATAATGTCTTAATATTTCCTTACTTTTTCCTTAAAGCAGAATTTATAATGATTAAGGCTGTAGGGACAAGCATAATTTAAAAACACTTAGCAGTATTTCAAATGAAGCCTTAAGAAACTAAAAGAACAGGAAACTTAAAATTTAACAGTGACAAATAGACAAACATGCTGAATTCAATGCAACTGTTTATCTCTGTGTAACAGCTTATCGGATTGTGGGAAAAGGCACCAACTCCTTCTCTTCAGGTTTCTTTCATTATAAATCAGACAGCAGCACATTCCCCAGATAAACAGGCTCCCCACGGCAGCCACACTCATATGCAGCAAGAGAATTGCATCTCTGCAGTCAAAGTTCTTCATTCCACGGGGGGTGATGAGTGATGTGTTAACTATAAACAGGCATGTGTAGCCTTCTCCATAGGCTGCCTGCTCACCCATGTTTTATTAATCCATGAATTAATGGAATCTCAGAGGTTTGCTGTGAATATAACCCCTGGAATATGTGAGCAGGAAGCATTTCTATACTCTGCATATGCTAATGTGTATTTTCCTTCATCTCTTGACTTTGCACAGGGACTTATTGTTAAAAGTAAAATTCAGTTTGACTCGGTGAGTAAGTAGTTTATCCCAGGGAGATAAAATGTCAGAAAACTTGCTTGTTCTTGACTACAGATAAATCCTTAAGTTGTGGAAGGGCTTCTGAGCCTGCACTCAAAGCCTGCATACCCAGCTGATCTGAAGAAAAGTTAGGGTTAGCACTAGCATATGCAATTTGACTATTAATTTGATTACACTGTTTTCCAGCTGCCAGAATTATAGGCAAAAAAAATAAATAAATAAAAGACTTGGCCCTTGTTCTCAGATGCCTTTTTCAATTGGGTAAACAGAGGTTATAGCTGAGCTGGCATTATTAAGAGCAGAATGTTATCGCTGCCCAATTTTAACTCCTTTACTCTTGCTAGGAACAAAGGTATTTTGTTCCAGAAGTCACTAATAAGTTATTATGAATAGCTGACTATTTGAAATACAATCATTTTTATGAGAGCTAACTTAAAATTTCCGCTCCTTTGTAGCCTTGTACGTCACTCCAGCTGTAAGGGGCCTCTTTATTCTCTAAATTCTCATGTAGTTTGTTTTATGTTTATCATGATGATCATATTTTGTTTTATGCTTATTTGCATAGTTTTTTTAAAGTTGAAACTTAATAATAAAAATAATAAAACCCATTGCGGTTCGATTCCCAGTCAGGGCACGTGCCTGGGTTGCAGGGAAGTTCCCAGCAGGGGATGCATGAAAGGCAACCATACATTGATGTTTCTCTCTCTCTCTCCTTCCCCTCTAAAGATAAATAAATAAAATCTTTAAAAAACCCCAGTTTCTTCTTCTCCATTAGATTGTAAGCTAGTGGATATCGAGGATAATGCCTGAGACATTGATGTGTTTTCCACAGTGACTCATATATAGTTATCGAGTCTTGTTTACATGATAAATTCCAAGTAGCATGAAAGTTTTCCAGATACTGGATGAGGTTTTGAAGAAATAATTTGGAAATTCTATTTAAAGAATAAAGAAGATTGTTGAAAAGATCTATCTGAAAAAAATGTTGTAGTAGGTCAAGATTCAACTTTGGCACTAGAGAAATTCAGCCCAAATACCTCTGATCTTTGATGACTTTAAAACAATATATAAAGTATAACTGGAAAAGTTGAGAGCACTTGGAGAATTAGAAGGATTAGAACACACATCACTGATCTGAGAAAGACCAGAAGGAGTGGAGAGCTACCTGCCAAACAGCAGGTCGAGTTCTTTGGAAGAATGAACAACAAAGCATGAGAGGGGAGGCCCAGCCCCTGGGCTAAGATTTGAAGTTAGGGAAGAGGGTTCTGCGTTCTCTGTAACTTTTCTAGTTTAAAATTGTACAATGTATAACCAAAAAATTAGTTCAGGTTATGGAAATACATCGATCAGACCCTCTCTGGTAGCCTGTTTTATTCGTAGAGAGGATGAAAGAAGCCCAAGAACCCTGTGCTGCTGATTGTGTCGAGGAGGGAGTGACTACACTGAAGAGGGGCACTGCCAATTTGGGTGGTGAAACCAGGAGGGGATGGTGAGGAAACCAAAGGGAAAAATGCTCACGTCACTACTTTGCCCTTGAATCTCACTCCCCCACCACGCACACAAAGTCATATCTCCCATTTCCTTTATTTTCTGAATTTACAGGAAAGTGTTTTCACGAGGGAGGCAGATTTACAATTGTGCTAAACTTAGGTCCTTAGGGCAATTGCTAGTAATTTACTTTTAATCAGTAATATTAACTTGGTCACTGCCCTCCAAAGTAAACTGTTATTTTTCTAAATGCCAACGTGCACAGTATTTTCCTGGGTGTGTGTGTAGGAGTGTGTGTGTGTGTGTGTTGCCATCTCAGCTGTTTTTTCATCCTCAAGTCTCCTAACCTCATTACAAAGCCTTGGAATTGGAGCCTCCCCAAACTCCCTGCAGTCTACCTTTGTCCTTTTCCTCTTAGAAGCTGCCAAGTCTAATAGAAGTTACAGGTTTGTCAGCATGAACAGAGAGTACAGAACCCGGGTTTGTCAAAATCTTTCTCTCTGGCTCTGGACAAAATTATAATGGGAAAAATGGAGGAATACTCTTTACTGGGGAACATTTTTACCTGTTGGCAATAAGGTCCATTAAGTGGCTATTATTAATACTTAATGTCTTGTGTATACATAGTCCATTCTCTTGAATAATGTCAAACTGCTTCGCACAATGAATTAACTCTTACTACTTCCTGGTGAGGAGGAATTATATTTATATATTGCTGAAGAGAAAGAGAGAGAGCGAAATTGTCCAAGGTAGTATTGGGAAGTAAATATACAATTAGGATTTAAGAAGGCTTTTATCATTATTGACCAGTCACATCTTACAAAAACAACATATATACGTTTCTGCAAAAATATCACCCCCATCTCTCCAGGTTTCCTCAGTATGTGGATGGTAAAATATTTGAAACAGCACCATCCTTGCCTAGTGCTAATGAAGTCCGTAGAATATCTATAGCCAGCTTCTGCTTCTGGCCATGTTATAGTAACTGGTATTGGACTTGCTCTGAAACTGGACAAAATATAAAAGGCAAACTGTGATCCTTGAGACAAAGAAACACATGAGGAAAGCTGAGTGGTTACCCTCGGAATGTCCCAACCTTCCGCAGGGAGGCGCTTCTCTTCTATGAGGCAGTAGGAGTCTAGTTGGCCTCATTGCAGAGATTGCAGAGATTGGAGTTCTTGGGTTCTGAAGCGGTTGTGATTTGTGGGGCAGAAAGCTGCGTAGAAATAGTGGGCATAACCGTTAGTCTGGATTTTCCCTTGTAGTTTGACTGATTAGCATCCCTTTCTAAGTTTTTTTGGAAACTGTGTTACCATTTCCTATTGGGAACCAACACCTGTGTTCATAAGGTGAGGTGACTCCATTCCTGGCTTGATAAGTGGCTTGTGGCACACACAGCTAACCATAGTGTGATGTGTCCCTGGTTCACCTCTGATGAGCCCGTGACCAAATCATTGCCAGTGAGGGTCAACCTGAGAACATTGTTTAGAACCACCAGGAGAAAAGCATCCTCTTTCTGTTAGAGTGACTAAGAAAAATGGATGTAAGTCTAGAGCTCCTGGCAGCTGTTTCACCACTCTGAGGCAAGAGCCTGTCTGATGTACAGCAAAGAGAGAGAAACAGTGAAAACTGACTACAGGGAAAATGGAGTCAGTCAGGCTCTCTCACCCAAATATCCGGGGAACTGGGGCTTAGCAGTGTTTCTATAACTGTGTTTAAGGGCCCGCATGAGCGGAATCAAGGTCTGTTATATAACCAGTGATAGGCTGTGTTGGCACCCAACTGGCTTTGTGTGCACTTAGTATATAAGGGAGTCGGGACTTTCTGGTGTCACTCACAGCTTGTGTGCCCCCGGATTGGCCCACCCTGGAATATAGGGATGTCAGATAGCCTGATGGCTCAGCCAATTTTCTTCCATCTGCCCAAATGTCATGTGAACCTGCTTGGCCCTGAACGGTGAAAATATTACATATGTTGTTTATATATAAATATTTGTACACAAATTGTTGTGTATTTATATAGAAATACTTATATTGGACATTGACAATATTACATATGCTATTTAATTCAGCTAAAATTTCCCAGTTATGTGAGACAATAAAATCCTCTTCTTTGCCCAAGTCAATTTGAAGTCGGTTTTGTATCACTTGTCAATAAGTGATTCCTGAATAGAACCTCTCTTCTTTTCCCATCCTTTTTCTTTGAAGATACTAAAATTTATTGAACACCTACTCAGTGACAGAAATTATGATGAGTATTCTACATAGATTACTTTACTTAATTCTGTAACTTTTGCCTTATCCGGTATGCCCTTCCACAGATGCCTGATGCTATCCTGTATCTCAAATGGCCTGAGGATTCATGACGGTTCATTCCCATTGTGTCACCCTATTTATGAGGTTTTTTTCCAGAAATGCAACTGCTCCAGAGTCATCTCTTCCTTCATTCTCTTATCAGATTCCTGTTTTCTCAATTGTTTTACTTATCACAAATGAAATTATTTGTTTAACTAAGCCATCAGTTTTTTAACACACTAGTGCAAATTAATTTGTACCCATTTAGGGATGGTCAAAATTTTAAATAGATCAAAACATTGGCTTAAAAAAGAAGGGATATTTTTAATCAAGAAGTTTTATATACCCCAGCATACAGATAAGGCAGTATTGTGGCTTATTTGATATTCTTTAAGTTATAGCAATTATGAACCCCATACTCAAATAGAAACAACTTGTATATTTCAGACACTGTGACACTGTGGGCTTGAAAAAATTGCCATCAAATGGGCAAGTAAATGTCATTGATAAGATATCTCCAGCTCTTCTGGTCATTGACATGACTTTAAAATATTTTTTTAGTTCTGTTTTGTTGAAATTTTGGGGGAAAATTATTGGTGTACTTTAGTTGGCTGGTATGAGCTCTCAAGAGCCATTTATACATATTTCTTCCCAAGCCTGTTTAGTGGTGTCACATTGACAGCTTCAAATTGGTCACAGTGGGAGTGTTTATATTGTAGGAATCAACCAACATTAATAACCACTCCCCTCACAAGTCCTGAAGATCTAGTTGTTAAACATTGACCAGCATACCACTGGTGGAGAATCTAACAATGTGGTCTTAAAATCGATTCCTAGAGATTCAAATTGGAAGAGCCTGGGAAAGCAATACTGCATGGCGCTTTAGGCCAGTGGTTTTCTGTCTGCAGGTCACAAGCTATTCGTGTGTCATGAAATACAGTAAGTGGTTTGTAATATGCAACTTAAAAGGAAATAGAAGAGTTAAAATACAATAGAAAATATCAAAACACTGATCTAAGGCACATAGTAAAACTGAATATTATTTTCTAAAACATTTTGGGGTGCATTTGTGTATGTATAAGCATGTGTTTTGGGTTACAAGGTAAAATAATTTCTTAATGCATCATGGTAAAAAAAAGTTTGAAAGTCATTGTTCTACAAGGTGGGCTTTGTAGCCACCTTGTAGAAAGCCAAACACATGTTTGAATCTACTTCCTGACCTTGGCATATGATCGCCTTTCTGTGGCACATTTTATGTGTATGTAAAATGGAGACAACATTAATGCCTATCTCTTGGGGCTGTTTTTAGGGTTAAATGAAATGGTTAATATGTAACAGTAGCTCAACTGTTAGCTGCTAACAGAACTCTTGATAATGAAGATAATCTGATAATGGCTCCAGTGACATTGAGGGGTATTCTGGACTCTTCATATAATCACCTATAGTCCAAAACCACTCTTGTTTATCCCTAGCCTTTATTCCTGATTTAGTGAGTAGAACAACCCAGTGCTAATCATCCAGCATCCTGCCTTTTTCCTGTCTGATTTTTAGAAGCTATGTGATCTTAGGGAATTGCTTGTTGTCTGAATGATGCAAAGTGGGGCCTAACGTCTAAGATGTTCAGTAAATTCTAGTGTTTATGGGTACTAAAGGCCATAAAATGCCAAGAGAAGATGGAAAGTGATCACTCAAGAAAAAGATGCAAGGTGCTCACAGCAAATTGATGTATTCTGTTTCTCTAGCAAAACATGTTTTCATCCCTATTCCCTTGATCCTCTCCTGTCATACCAAGTTTTAATGGGAGGGGGCTGGGCACCTCTTGTTCTGAGTCCGTCTGGGTAAGGACATTAACTGACTCCTCTGCTAAGAGCAGAATATTTTCTAAGACTCAGCCAGCCGAACTGTCTTATTTTTTATTATCCCAAGACATTAGAGGCCTCAGCTACAGGGGTCTGGGCCCTAGTGGCTGCAGCAATTATTAGACTTTAAATTCCATGGCAACTACCGGGCCTGTGCCAACAAGTCCGGGCTGCGTTCTGCTCTCTTACCCAGTCCCTGTGTGTGCTTCAAGGAGAGCTGGTCCCTCTGTCTCGGTGCACACTCAAGTGTGGGAAGCTCCTAGCATATAGCTGTAACTTGAAACACAGATTTTCAAAGAGCAGGGCTAATGCGGCTCTTGTACAGCTTGAACCTTTATGCTGGTTCTGAGTTTATCTACGTTTCTAAAAAGACCAAGAATAGCATAAAACTCTCATATAACACAGCCTCAGGGTGTGGTTTCCTTTCTTTGTGTTACACCCAAGTGCTCAGCATGAAATTATGGCACTCTGATGTTACACAAAAGCACATTTTCCCAGGCAACAAAGGGAGATGGCAGACTCAAAAGAGTGCATACTGTACGAAGCTGCTTATATAAAGACCAAAACCAAGCAAAAGTAACGTGCTGGAGGTCAGGGCGGACTTCAGGCTGCGGATGTGGGGAGTTAGTGACTGGGAGGAAGCATGCTTCGTGAGTACTGAGAGCGTTCTGCTTATTGATCTGGATTCTTGTTTCATGGGGGAAATTTCAGCTTGTGAAAATACAACAAGCTGCATAATTAGGTATATTACATGTCAACAAAAATTTAAAATGGAAAATCCAGGCTAAAGTGAAATAGGATGGATAGCAGGCGGCTGAGTATTTTTTAAAGATGGCTTTAGATGACAAATTGGCCACAGGGGTATTGACATAAACTTGCAGCTGTGGACTTACTGGGGACACTAACCCTGATGAGAAATTCCCTTAACGTCTGGTGAGAGGCCCTGGTGTAAAATCGGTTTTGGCCATGCAGGGGCTTCTCCTCATTATAATGGGAAGCCAGCCTCTTAGTTTGCCTTCCTGTGTCTAAGCAGAAGTCAGCAATCAGAGGTAAATGACAAATGCACCAGTCACAGTGGGTCGGAGGACAAGCACCTGTGACCTGCCAGGACAAGCTTGATGAGAATGGAAAGATGAAAAGTGAACTCTACCCAGAGAGGCTGAGCTCTGGGCCCATTCTCAAGTGCCAACTGCTGCTTTCACAGGTCGAACTCTGAAAAGTGAATGGGATTGATCTTTGTCTTTAATGTGTTCCAGAATTAGAGAAATTCTGTTTGATCATTAAAAAAAAAAATCACTGTAGTATCTATTGTGTGTCGGCCCTCTGACAGGTTCTAAGGATATAAGGATGAGTGGGACAGCATCCCTGCTAAATACGGTTTTAAAAAAAAGGTGTTTTGGGATTATGTTAATCATCAAAAGCTAATTATGAAATTTATTTTGTGATAAACTTGACAAAGACCAAAGGCTTCTCTCTCATTGTCGCAATTGTTTGCTTCTACCACACAGGTTGGGATGAAGCACTGTTTTAAGGTAGGACGGGCAGCCCGTCAGGCAGAGTCCCAAGTGCCACAGATGCCACTGCTCTTTCCAGATGTGGTTAATCTCTGAGTGCCACCATCCTGCCCTCAGGGATGGCTGGTGCCAGTTTAGAGAACTGAGAAACAGGTGCCCACGGAGGTCAACTATCGGGCCTAAGATCAAAATGTCAGTAGGTAACAGTCCTGAGAATACACCCCAGGCATCTGCTTCGATTATCTTCCTTATGCTCCCTATTTCTGGTTACAAGTAACTCTCTAATTGAAAAGGGCCACACACCATTGTATAGAAAGTTGATTTTAATTATTCTTCCTGTCCAGGTATTTTAGGTACACATTTTTCTCTATAATCAAGCTTTTGTCAAATCCCGGTTGTTGTTTTGATTGTATTTGGCTTTCTTTTCTTTGTTGCATCTGTTAGATCTTTGTTTCTGACACTTCAGCCTTCTCCTCTCTGGACTCGGCATACCTTTGCTTCTCTCCACTTGGTCTAGTCAAGATACTGCTCTGACCTCGTATTGTTCACCTGTGGTCACTTGAGCAGATTCAAATATCTATTGTCACTTTAAATTTAATCTTAGCATCACCAGTTTCAATCACTCTGTCCATGTAGTTCTTTCCTCTGTTTCTTTATATCCAATTTTTCTTAGCTCCTAGGAAACACGAACATGATATCTTATGCTTTCTCTTTTCATTCTTTTTTAATCCTCACCTGAGGATATGTTTATTGATTTTAGAAAGAAAGAGAGAGATTTAAAAAACATTGATGTGAGAGAAAAAACAATCAATCAGCTTCCTCAGGATCCCTGACCCTGGGACGGCACCCGCAAAACTTGGGGGCATAGGAAGATCCTCTAACCAATTGAACCTCCGAGTCAGAGCTCTCTCTCTCTCTTTTTTTATTGTAGAGGGAGGGGAAGGGAGCAAGAAAGAGAGGGAAAGAATCGTCGATATGAAAGAAAAACATCAATCAGTTGCCTCTTGCACATGCCCTGACCAGGGAACCAAACCCACAACCCAGACGTATGCCCTGACCAGGAATCGAACCTGCAACCTTTCAGTTTGAGGGACGATGTCTAACCGACTGAGCCACACCGGCCAAGGCTCTCATTTCATTCTGAACTCAGCATATTTTTTCAAAGTCTGAACATTCATCCAGTTGATTTGGTCATGGAATTAGTAAAGTCTACATTATTTAATTTGTCCATTGGATATTATTCTAGACACATGTTGTGCTACATCTTTGGTCATAGTCTGTGTCACAAAAGCATGCCATTGATGACAAAGTGAACAGTGGTACACATACCTGACAAGCTTTGAGCAAACCCATTACTGTAGCTAAACTTGTAAGTTCCTACAGATCTGCGTAGATTAGTATGATCTTGTCTTATGATGGCTAATGTGTTGCTAGGTACCACATAGCAAGTAGATAAATGTTTTCCTTATTTCACAGTTTGCAGTAAACCCTACTTTTCTTTTTCACTAGGTCCTTTATTCCTGAATGAAAAAAATTAACATTTTTGAACTCACATGCAAGTTGGTTTACATGTGCTCACTTTCTCCTCCCAAGATTTCTGTTATAAAATGATGAGTAAAACTGGTTTGGTACTACTGACTCAAGACTCCTCAGTTACTGAGTAGTGGAGCAGATGTCTGATTCCCAATTTTTTGGCCTTTCTTTTATTACTCCCTGCCTTTGGGAACTGTATCTGTACCTCCTAGAAAACTCTGAAAGGGAGATAAGCAGAGCATGACATGTAGGTCACCTTCAGTGGCTTGTCTTTGTGGTGCTTCACTTTCCTTGAACACATTTGTGTTACCTTCCTTTAAATCCTTCACGTATTATTGCCTCAAAAATATTTTGTCTCAGGTCTATAGACATTCCTGTTTAGTTTCAGGAGACCCTTTCCTAGGCCATGACACTTGGAAATGATTCTAACTGGGGAGGGGAACTTCGAACACACATTTGTTTCCACACCTGACATCCATTAGCTTTCTCATCAGGGGGGTCTTGGGAGCCAACTCCATCCACTGTCCAGATGTTTTTGTCACTGCGGCTTAGCACAAGACATTTACACCTTGCTGTTTAGCATACATATGGAGTAATAACCATGGGGAATTTCCAAAGCCCTGAACTGCAATTCCTGTGAAATTGTAGGCAAAATTAGCTCAGTAGTGTGGATGTGGAACTAGCCAAGCATCACCCTTCACAGCCTACTAGTGACCCATTTCACGACGGGAGAGCTGCCACTTCATGAGGCCTGTGGTGGGACATGCAGATGTCACCTGAAGGATGGCATTTCACAAGACACCCAGAGGAAAACTGAATAACCAAGGGAAAGCAGATTTTGTTTTAAAACATTTTTTCTTCACTAGGTAAAAAACTTGTAGTGGTAGTAAGAATTAGAAAATGAGGTCTAATTTTTTTTTTTGCTGAGAAATAGCACCTCATATTGTAGTTAAAACTGCAAAAAATGAGCATATGGATTTCCTTATGATGTTGCATGGACTTTACATGAAACGTAAATGTAAATGTCCTTGCATAGAGCATTAGCATCTGAGTGTGTTAAATGACATCTATGTGTTGATTGAAACACATTCTTAAACATTTGCCCTCTAATATTCTTCTGGAATGTGTTTTATTGGAGCTGTGCAGGCTTCACGTATGGGATGCCAAGAACAATGATAGTATCTTTAACATGTGTATGCTGAAAGGAGAAGGTAAAGTTTGGGGGGACAGGGAGGTGATTTTATGACAACCAATGAAGAATAGAATAGGAACCTAATGCTATGAACATTTCACAGTTTATTTCTTTTTTCCTCTCCCAAGGATATGTTTACTGATTTTTAGAGAGAGAGAGAGAAAGAGAGAGAGAGAGAAACATCAATGTGAGAGAGAAACATTGATCAGTTGCCTCCTGTAAGCACCCTGACCAGGGATGGAACCCGTACTGATTGGGAACCTAACCTGCAACCTTTTGGTGTACAGATGATGTTCCCAATGAGCTGCAGAGCCAGGGCCACAGTGTACATCTTAATATACGAATTCCACTGGCCCTTTCTCCACAGTCACTATCCTCTGCATTACAATTAAATGTGTTCTTGTCTTTAAAATCTGAATATTTATAGGTTATAAAATGTGTTAGTAGGAAAACCTTATATGTCATCCAGTCTAACCCTTGATACTCTCCATTTTCATATGAAAAATCAGAGTCCCATGGGATAGGGTGGTCCTTAAATTGGGTCTTGCTTTAAAGCCTAGTTAAGGGCGCTTGCCTTGGATGAAATCTAGTCTGCATGTAGTATATATTTGGGAACATCTGTGGATGTTACACACTGTTTTCTTCCTGTTACTTTCCCCCAAATGATTTGGAATTCCTGCTGATATTTTCCTTCCATTAGACAATGTTGTCCCTTCCTGAGGGGACAATTAGTTAAAGAGTGAGGGATACTGGCATGAGTTAGCCAAGGTAGAAAAAGGTATTCTATTGTTTAATCACAGGGATTGATAGCAGCCAACTGCGGGAAACATAAAGTGTGTGTTGGCCACATGCTGCTGCTCTGAGAACAATGGTGAAAAAGTGAAAGGTTAAAACAAAAGCACATAGCAAAATAATAGGTGTATCCATAGGCTGTCTCCTGCCAGGTGAGAGGAAAAAAGGAAGAGCATTTCCCTAAGGAAGGTAAGTGCTTCAGTCTACTGAGCTTTTGAAAGAGGAAAAGTTAACCACAGGGAGACATGAAAAACAACAGTGGAGAGGACCAAATACAAATGCTAAGTGTTTCCTAGCATCAACGTTAGCTCCAGGCTCTGCTGTTTAGTGGGGTGTGAAATCACAATTAACAGAGCAAGGGTTTTGTAAGTGAGCTGAGGCTGCTTCAAATTACATCCTGCTATTAGCTGCTTTTAGAACAACCACACTGAACGACTCCATGTTTATTGGACTGTGATATGGTCTTGAAGAAATCATGAATAAACACAGTTGATTATAGTTACACTTACTGTGTTGGTATTTTAGATCTTAACAATTTAGGTTGTTTCCCAGTGTGATGCAGAAGCAAGAAATGGGTAGAGTTGAGGGCAACCGGAGCAGCTGGTACCAAGGTATTGAAACAGAGCTTTCCTGGGGTTTTCATTTAACCATTTGTGTACGTCCCTTAAGATTATATCTGGACTTCACTTATTGTGGTTTAGGCTAAAACTCTTCAATATCTAGTGGTGCAGACAAATGAGTGGGAACTCAGAGAATACACCTAACCTCTAAGGAGAAAAGAGGCTTTGATGTATGTAGAAGATTAAAAGATATTAAATATCACAATTCCCCATGTAAAAGCCTTTTTTATGAACTCATAGAAAATGTGGCCTAAAATATAAAAAATAAATTCATGTCTATTTTCTTCTCCTGAAACAATTGCTTTGAAATCCTTTTCGGCCTCTAAGATATTGGACAGTCCATTATAATTTCTCTTTTGATACATATTAGTTAGGGCTTAGAAGTTGTAATAGAGAGAATATTTTGTAGATAAAACGTTGTTTTGCTGAGTGCACAGAAACTCAGTTAAGCTGATGTAACTCCTTAGTTTTTACCACTTGGTTCATGGATGGCCCGCTTAATTTCTTCTCAGGGTAACTGGATGTGTAATGGAATCATGGACACTTCCATGTGGAAGTGAACTTATAAATGGTCTCTTCCAGCTCTGAGGGCCCGGAGCAGTGATCAGTCTTTCTACATTATTAAATCCTTTGAAACCAGAGCCAGGACTAGAGCACTCAATTTATGACTCCAAAGTCCTCTTTAAGTATGTTGGCTGCCCTGAAAGGTGTCAGTAGTCTTTGCTGTATTCCATCTGCAAATCAGTACAGAGTTGATATTAGAATCTGAAGCCAGTATAAGACACACAGATCCTTTCAGTTTTTGTCAGGCCAATATTGCATGATGTTTGCCAGTCCTATTATTCAAAGAAGCTGATTCCAAATGGTCTGCTTTTCCCAAGAATCGCTAAAAGTACCACTGGATCTCCGTCCAATGTTCCCTTTGAGTAAAGTAATATAAGCTCTTTGAAATCAGCCAAAATCAGTTTTCCTGATTTTGGCATTAGAAAACGCAGCAGGCTTGGAATTCATCCTGACCTAGAAGGTGAAACAAAGGTGACGAGGGCCATGGCTGGATTCTGATGAGTTACATGGCCTAGAAAGTGAGCTTTAGTTTTCCAGTCTGTAGGACAAAGGGATGGAACTGAGTGCTCTCTAAGATAATCTCTAACTAGCACTTTTTTTCATTCTAAGTTCGATGTTGACAAATATTTCTAGAATTCCGTCAGTCTATTGGACTTAGTAACACTCTCCTTTCTATTGAAGTCATTCATTCTCTCTCTCTATATATATACATACATGTATGTATGTATATGTATGTGTGTATACACACATACATGTAATATATATGTGACCCTCTATAAGTTGTAGATTTGGTTTGGTTTCTCAGGGGTAGAGATATGTTAGACCCATCCTGCCATTCTTTCTCATTTGTCTACCCACTTCCCCCAAGGATAGAAGACAAGTGAATTAGTCATAAAATAAAGATTAGAGAGACAGTTATGGAAAACATTAGAAAAATATGCTGAGGAATGAACTCAAGTCTATTGAAAGATATTTAATGTTTGCTGCCTACCTATAAGAAGCTTTTTATTTTTTGCAACATTGGAAAAAAGAAAGGGAGAAAAAAGGAAAAGAAAAATTCTTAGTCAAAGCCTACTTTGTTTGAAGTGTGGGGCTAGACCTATGCATACAGTTCTAACTTGGTCCTCTCTCTCATTGTCCATTTAAACCAGCCTCAACCAGTATGCTTACATGCCAGGCACTAAGACACAGAGAAGAGTGGAACAGACACAAGCTTTTCTCATGAAGGTGAGCTCACTTCATCAGGTAAATATTTATCATCGACTTTATGAAAAAGCAGTTCTCCTGCTTTTGTAAAACTATAGATTTTTTAAAGAAACTTTGAAAATGTGGCCCTTCTTTTAAAAATCCTCCCTAGCCATGAATGTAAAAATAATTGGATATGTATACACATTTTGCTATAATGATGATATAAAATATTTTGTCCAAAATTCTCTCGCTCCAAAGGTCCAATTTCTTAGTCTTCTAAGTTCTCGGTAAGCAGTTCTCCAGGAAGGCATTCACGCCATATTGGAAGAGTGAGGCCAAGTGACTTCTCCAAGGTCATGGACTAAGGTGGCAGTAAGCCCTGGATCCAGGGGTGTCTGTGGATGTCTGGAAAAGATATCTGGTTATACGTTTTTCCATCTTTCTGATGGTTTAGTCGGATTTTCTGGTGTCTAAGTTTCCAGGTTTGGAGGGTGCTGTTCTAAACCTGGGCCTGTGTTCTCCAAGGTGGGTCAGTACTGAAACGACAGAGGCCTCTCTCTCTGGTTGAGGGCTAGTGCCCCACTGTTCCCCAGCAGCATGCTGTGGGTAATTAGATAAAGCATACCTCCCACTGCCCTCAGGGTCTTTGGGTGCACCTGCCAGGTCAAACGCACTTTATCTCAGCCAAGCATTGCCTGTCCCTCTGCTGTGGCCAAATGCCCAGACATTTTGCTGTTGTTGAACAAAGCCAAGTGAAGAAGAAAATGACCCAAATGCCAGCACTGGGACAGTTATGAGGTCTAAGGGAAATTTCCATAAGGTAACATATGCAAATGAGAAAGCATGGCTTTTCTTCTTATAAATCAGCCTTGTCACACAGTCCATGAAATGCCAAGATAGCCAGTATACCCACATTTGGCCACAGCAAAGGGAACCAACATAGGCAGTTGGCTAGGGGCCCAAGGGCCTGGGCATGAGGAATACAGCGGAGCCCATTTCTTCTGCTGCTGGTCTTGATTCTGAACACTTCCAAGAGTGGTCTCCTTGTGTCTTTACCCTTGTTCTGGTACCAATCCTGGATCTCCTTTAAGTTTTTTTAGGAGCTTACACTAAGCTCTTTATTCATCTGTTCCTATCCCAGAAGGTTGACACACGCAGCAGACATTCGACTCTTGCTTCCGAGATGGCACTACTCATCCACACCCTCATGTTGCAGATACGGGAGCAGGAGGTTGGAAGCTTCTCTGATGCCCTAGTGGAACCTAGTGAAAACCCGTGGCAAGTGGTCTGCTGGGGAATAGTTATGACACCTGCTCTGAGCCTCATGGCCCTGCGGGCAGTGTTTCCTCTTGGTGAGCTCTTTATGATCTTCACTGTAGAGTGGAATCAACAGCATAGCCCTCTGCAACTTTTTTCAGAGCCCCAGAGTATCTGGGAGAAACACCAATATTTTATTAGAATGCTACAGGGGGCAAGAGTTTCTGCACTCTCCATCTGCGATTGCACTCCTTCAAGGAAAGTTTTAGCATTCTCTAGCATGGTGCTTGGGTCAGACTCAGCCATAAGCATCCTCCTCCTGGGGGGGAAGTGAGTTAGTTGTGCTGCTGGTGAAAACATAAAAGGCAGAGCCCGTAATGGGCGTGGGGGCTTTTGATAGTGGACTTACAGGGAGAAGAGCTAGATTGGGGCACTAACATTGTGAAGTTGCTTTAGGATCTTAACTCTTTGTGTTTCAGTTTTCTCATCTGTAAGATAAAGCTAATATAACAACACCTACTTCACAATGTTGTTTGCGAATTCAAATGAGACATGCTTGTAGATGTGCTGTGTAAATTATATAAAACCTTACAGTGGGATATCTTCTTATCGTTGTCTTAGCAAGCTCCCATAGTGAGGAATTACATATAAAAGTGGTTTGGGGCAGACTTGAAATTAATTAGTGCATAGATATATATATATATAATGAATTTGGAGGAGGTGCTAATCACTCCCTTCTAGTTCATAGAGACCTTGGTCCCCAGCCTCTAATTAAGTCTGCAAGCCTATTAGATTTATTCTTTATACATTAAGTCTCTTATTATAATATAAATTCCACTGGCAAGAATATATCATGAACTGTTTTTTTCCAATCAATAGAGGACACTTTAGATATCTGGGGTGAATAGTTGCTATAAAAGCTCTAAGAACAAACCCTGTCAACCTTCTAGTTTGCCCTTGTCACAGAGATGAGGTGGAGTCAGGGCTGCAGACTGGATCTCAGAATAAGAACAACATATGCAGCATCAAGGAGAAAGAAATTTGAGATATGAACATTGTTTTTTGATAGAAACAAGATTAACGACCATAAAGTTGACAAATTCTCTTCACCTGATTGTAGTTTTCGCTCTGTGCTTCAGAGAACATGCTTTCCCGAGTCACCTAGGTGTGTCTCTGTGTGTGGCCAGGGAGAGGATGCATTGTGGATGGCAGTACCGTGGGACTGGGGCCCCACCTTGGCAGTTTCTCTCAAGAACATCTAATTCAAGCCCCAAAGCAGAGAATTTTATTTGAATGTTTCTGTTGCTTTCATTTTCCATTACCTGACATTAAAATATATGCAGAGAGGAGCTACTCATTATTTTCCTGCATAAAACATGTAAGGCTATATAATTGTAATCTTCAAAATAAGGAAGGAATGTAGCATGACAGAAGGAGGAATGTCCTTGCTTTGCAGGCAGACAGACTTGGCTCAGTCATGCCTCTATGACTCTAAGCTGTTTGACTTTGGGTAAGTTATTTAACATTTCTGAGCCTTAGTCTCCTCATCTGTAAAGTGGGGATAATGTTATTGACCTCTGATCATTCTTGTGATGTGTAAATGAGATAATACATTCAAACTGTCTGACACATAGGAAGTATCCCAAGGTGCTCCCATTGTCCTTTTACGATTCAGAGCTGTAGGAATGGTGAGAGGTTGCAGAGAGGAAATAGAACTGACCTATGCAGCACTTTCCCTAAGGTGCTTCACAAAGCTCACCTTGAGTCACAATATATATCTCTTACTGGTGTGGAATTCAATGAGAATCTTTGCTTAAAGAAATCTTTGATCAAAACACTTTAGTAGCTCAATGTCCTATCTAAGTGTACCTAAACTCCTCTGGCAGTTTCTCAAGTTCTTTTGTAATCTTGTCAACTGGATCTACCCAGCCCAATTTCTTACTGTTCTCCACAAATCTCCCTCATACATCTATTCATTGGTATCGCAGATTATATTTTCCAAATATATTTATGGTCCCTACACTCTTCTAGAATCTCTCTCCTAAACAGGCAGAGCCTGTTTTCTATCCCCCTTGAACCTGGGCAGGACGTTGTGACCTCCCTGTGAAAAAATGAAATGGATGTGTCAGCTGCTGTGTGCCCTAGTGACAAGGCTGTAAAAAGTGACCAGGCTGTCTGCTCCTGCTGCTTTCTCTTTCTCAGGATGCTCACCTTTGGAGCCCAGATACCTTGCTATGAAGGCTCTAAGCAGCCACATGGAGAAGCCATGTCTAAAAGTCCAGCTGGCAAGCCTTAGCTGAGATCCCAACAGACATCCAGTGTCAACCACCAGCTATTTGTGAACCAGTCTTCAGGGGATTCCAGCCCCCAGTCTTGAGCTGCCCAGATACAGTGAGTGGAGGAGAGATGAGTTGTCTGTACCAAGGTTTGCCTAAACTGCAGCTTCATGAGAAAAATCAATGTTACCATTTCAGCTATTAAATTTTGGGGTGCTTTGGGGTAGATCTACAACAATA
The DNA here is from genome assembly GCF_021234435.1 of Artibeus jamaicensis. Classification (NCBI taxonomy): domain Eukaryota; kingdom Metazoa; phylum Chordata; class Mammalia; order Chiroptera; family Phyllostomidae; genus Artibeus; species Artibeus jamaicensis. The sequence continues at coordinate 5,187,283 of NW_026521972.1, read as the reverse complement.
GATCATTGAAATGACTGGGGAGTACTGCTTTTGCTTTTCATGTACAGCTTTTTTGGGGGTAAAAGCCATTTCTCTAGCAATCATCTAATCCAGTAGTTTACAAAAATTTCAGAGCCAAATTCTTGGAAAAGAGATATCCTGGGCCCTCTTTCTTGTGATTCTTATGAAAAAGATCTAGGGTGGTGTTGAGGAATATAGTCAAAAGCCTTCTGGTGAGTAACTAGATTTGGAATCCATTGATAAGAGATCACTCTTTTAATCCTAAAGATGCAGAAATAGGCACAGACCCAGAAATGAACTTGTCTTGGGTAGCAGAGCAAATGAGCAGAGCTGTAGGTGGAAGTCGTCTCTTCTGTTTTTCATGCTGGCTCATCTTTGAAAATACCTTTCTTCATAGATAGCTCAACATAGTTGGCTAGGGGTATCAACTTACATCCGGCACCATCTAGTCTTCAGAGTAACTCTACAGAACATCTCTCTCTGCCCCATAATGCAGACTATTTTTTTTCCAAGTGGATGAAATGTTCCCATGCTTTTACAAGGTCTGGGGTTGGAAGGGCTCAGGAAGACACTGCAGGAGAGATAAATGGTGGGATAGAGATGACTATTTTCTCTTTGCCTGATTGCCAAGGTCAGTCCCCCAACACATACATGTTTCTTCTTTCATCTTCTTGCAAAGGCTGCATTAGACATCAACTGTAAAGGATGATCTCTACATCTCCAGCTGACATGCTCACAATGTGCTCAAGAGTAAAGCGCCACAGGGAAAAATGGATGAGGTGAAAACCATTTCCATTGTACTGGGAGGAAGGTGACAGATCGATCAAGGGAGGTTGTGGATGAATAAAGTTAGTGAGCTGGAAGTCCTTCTTTGCAAAAGACTCCTTTATGCTCTTCCATGTTGCAGGCTAGTTGTAGATTGATTTTTGAAATGAACCAAGAGTTGTTCAGTGTCTTGCTTCACCAAAATCCACTGTCAGCCTGACTCTGCCATAATTTGACTTTTAAACCTTGAATTATTTTTTGAAATTTCCCTATGGACTTTTTATTTTTATTCATTTAGTTTTGGGGTTACACACTTTCCTCTGAAACTTTTCTTCTAAAAAAACCCAAGAGAGAGATTTATCTTTTAATTTTGGTTAGGGTTTATGTTTTTCACTGGCAACCAAGGCTGCCACTTGAAATTTTTTCTTTTGTCAAAAATTCTTGGCCCTGCCTTGTGTAGCTCAGTGGATGGAGTGCGGGCCTGTGGACCTAAGGATCATGGTTTGATTCCTAGTCAGGGCACATGCCTGGGTTTCAGGCCAGTTCTCAGCAGGGAATGCACGAGAGGCAACCACACATTGATATGTCTCTCCCCCTCTCTTTCCCTTCCCCTCTAAAGATAAATAAATAAAATCTTTTAAAAATTCTTGGTTTTTAAATAGATGTGGGTTAATTTTTGAACCAAGAGAGTATTACTGTGGGGTATTATGTCTCATCTTCTCCTTGGCCTTGATTTCCCAGGTTGAGAGAACATGAGTTACCTGGAAAGAGTTGCTCTAAGAACAAGTTACAGTTACTTCTTCCTCCTCAAAATGGAAGCTAGACAGATGGAATGGTCATCAGAGGTCATTAACTACCTCCCCTCTTGTAACTTCACAGTTGGGAATTTCCCCCATCCCTCATTTTGTAAGATTTCTCACTTTATATTTGGTTTGCTATTTTTTTAAAATTTATATTTGGCTGATGTTTTTCCTGATTGGTAAACTTTTCTTACTAACATTTAGTTTGCTTAAACTTGATCATCTCTGTGGGCATTTTCTTGAGGTTTGTATGTTTTATTTTGGTGCTAATTTGAACTTTAAATAATAATAGTTAAAATTTCTGAATGCTCATAACTGTGTCAGGCACATTTTATTAATACAAGCAATATTTTGTTTAATTCTCACAATGTGCTAGTAAACTAGATGGTATTATTATTTCCATTTTAAATATGTAAGTTGCCAAAGAAGACAAAACTGGTAGAAGGGTTTAATCATTTACTATTTTGCCCTAAAATTGACTTTTCCTGTCTTTTGTGTGTACTTTAGGTTCTGATTGTACCTTAGTTAAGATTCAAGAGAGGCAGTGAAGTTGTCCTATTCAATAGTCATTAGAATCACCTGGAAGGCCTGTGAAAACACAGGTTTCCAGGCTCTGCTACCGGTTTCTATTTAAGGAGGTCGGGAGAGGGCTTGAGAATTGGCATTTTCAACAGGTTCTCAGATGGTGTAGATGCTGCTGGCCTGAGACAGACCTTTGCGAACCACTGGTTTAGTTCACTCCTCCTAGGTAGGTACATTAAAACCTTTCTACTTACTGAATCTTATCTAAATGTGGCAAGTTAATATATATCAATCAATTAAGAGATTCTTTTACCTCTTTTTTTGCTTCCTGCAAACATAATTAGGCATGATTTATAATTTCTCTTTTATCTTTCTAGACATGACGGTGTCAACCTCAACCAAAAGCTGTTTCCTCAAGTTTAAGCAACACCTTTGGCTGAATGCGCCACAGGCAGCTCTTACGCAGAGAACTGGAAGACTGATTCTTCCATGTCTGCAGGTGGGCACGTCAATCTGTAGTCCATCATGTCAAGGGCCTTGTTTAATCCTAATGGTTCAAGAACCGCAGACTGTTGCTCTTTAGACGAAACCATTTTCTAGCTTTTTCATTAAGGCAGACAACTTATGGGTAGCATGGGTCTCATTTTACTAGGAAAGGATAATTTTTCCCAAGCCTTTCTAGCCTTTGTTTTCAGTTCATTGATCATTATCACTGTTGGCAGTCAAATTTTATTTTCTTTATTTTTATCGTTGACACTTATTATAGATGTCCCCATTTTCTACCCCTCTGTCAGAGCCAGTTATTTTTTGCCCCCCTGTTACATTTGGTCTATTGGTATAACTTTTAACTGATGTGTGTTAATTGGTGTATTATGTGAGGCACTCAACAAATATATGACAAGATCAGAGAGATGAGAGGATCCCAGGAGTTCCAGCTACATGGTGTATGGGCAGGAGATCAACATTGGTATGAGAGGTGGGCCACATGCCCAAAGGGCACTGTAGTGTGGAAAGGCCCAGGTGTGCCTCCCTGAGATACATTACTGCCCTTCACCTACAGCTCCACCATCTGGTAAGTGTGGGGTCAGGAAATGGTGATGTGATTTAAATTGTTGGTACATTTTGTAACTCTGAGAAGTGCATGGCGTTTTGAGCTACTTTTAGTACCAGGGAGCATGCTATGATAAGGCATTCAAATTGGCAATTTCAAAAACCTTCCAAAGCACTGAAATGCCTACTGCACCAGGAGACTAGATTCAGAGCAAAAATGGCTTTGCTTCGATGCCTAAAAGTATGATCTTAGGCAAGTCATTCAACCTTTCTGATTGTCATTTTTTCATCTCTAAGAGAGGGAAAGAACATTTGCTTCAGAGGAAAGCTGTGTAGGTGAAACAGTGAATCAGCAGAAGCAAGAATCAAGGAAAAAATCCCATTCAATATAGCAAAAAGAAAAATAAAATATCTGGGAATAAACCTAACTAAGGAGGTAAAAGACCTGTATGCAGAAAACTACACAGCTCTGAAGAAAGAAATCAAGGAAGACACAAAAAATGGAAACATATACCTTGTTCATGGATTGGAAGAATTAACATCATCAAAATGTCCATACTACCCAAAGCAATATACAGATTCAATGCAATACCTATTAAAGTACCAATGGCATATTTCACAGACATAGAACAAACACTTCAAAAATTTATATGGAATCATATAGAGCGCCGAATAGCAGCTGCTCTTTTGAGGAAAAAAACAAAGTAGGAGGGATCACAATACCTGATATCAAACTGTATTACAAGGCCACTGTAATCAAAACAGCCTGGTACTGGCATAAAAACAGGCACATAGACCAATGGAACAGAACAGAGAGCCCAGAAATTAACCCAACCCTCTACAGTCAATTAATATTCGACAAAGGGGGCAGTAACGTAAAATGGAGTAAAGATAGCCTCTTCAGCAAATGGTGTTGGGAGAACTGGACAGCTACGTGCAAAAAAATGAAACTTGAGCACCGACTTACACCATACACCAAAATAAATTCAAGGTGGATAAAAGACTTAAATGTAAGTCGTGACACCATTAAAGTCCTAGAGGAGAACATCGGCAAGAAAATCTCAGATATTTCAAGCAGCAACTTTTTTTACTGATATGTCCCCTAGAGCAAGGAATGTAAAGGAAAGAATAAACAAATGGGATCTCATCAAAATAAAAAGCTTCTGCATGGCTAAAGAAAACAGTATTAAATTAGCAAGACAACCAACTGTATGGGAAAACATATTTGCCAATGATACCTCAGACAAAGGTTTAATCTCCAAAATATACAGAGAACTTACATGACCCCACTCTAAGAAGACACCCAACCCAATTAAAAAATGGGAAAAGGACTTGAACAGACACTTCTCCAAGGAGGACATACAGAACATTCAGAGACACATGAAGAGATGCTCAATATCGTTAGCTATCAGAGAGATGCAAATTAAAACCACAATGAGATACCACTTTACACCAGTCAGGATGGCTATCATAAACAAAGCAACAAACAACAAATGTTGGAGAGGTTGTGGGGAAAAGGGGTCCTTAGTCCACTGTTGGTGGGATTGCAGACTGGTACAACCATTATGGAAAACAGTATGGAATTTCCTCAGAAAAATAAAAAATCGACCTGCCTTTGACCCAGCAATTTCACTGCTGGGATTATATCCTTAGAATCCTAAAACATCAATATCAAAGAACCTATGCACCACAATGTTCATAGCAGCACAATTTACAATAGCCAAGAGTTGGAAGCAACCTAGGTGCCCATCAAAAAATTGTGGTACATATACACAATGGAATTCTATGCTGCAGAGAGAAAGAAGGAGCTACTACCTTTTGCAACAACATGGATGGAACTGGAAAGCATTATGCTGAGTGAAATAGGCCAGGTGCCGAAAGACAAATACCATATGATCTCACCTTTAACAGGAAGCTAATGAGCAAAACAAACAAGCAAGCAGAAAAAAAAAAACAAAGACACTGAAATAGAGAACAAGGGGACAGTGACCAGAGGGGAGAGGGAAGGGAATTTAAGGGGGAAAAGGGGAGAGATTTGGAGGAACAAATAGGAAGGACACAGGGATGAGAACTAAGGGGGGTGGAAATGGGAGGGAGGTGGGGAGCAAGGGGCAGGGGAGGCTGGGATGGGAAAAATAGACAAAAAACTGTACTTGAAAAATAACTAAATAAAATTAATTAAATAAAAAAAAGAAAGCTGTGTAGGTGAAATAAACTTAAGTGAGAAAATATATTTAAAAGCATGATGCCTGCCTATATATTTAACTTTGAAATTTTGTCACTATCTGATCCTCAAAATCAGTTCAGCTTTGTATCTCATACCCTAAAAAGTTACCTCTGCCCTAGTCGGACTGGTTTCTCATAGTGTCATGAACATGCCACTCTGTTCTCCTTGACTTTCTTCAAAAGCATCCCTGCATTTTACTTGTTGAGCATCTCCCAGCAAGTGAATTTCTGAATATGTGAATTTGGCATCTCCCAGTTTAGTTCCATTTAACCACTGTTTCTGGGAGCAAAGGAATCAGCATGAGGAGGGGGAATGGCCTCAGACATACAGTCAGTGTGAAATCACTCAGTCATAGTTCCTGCCCCTCTACTCTGTCCATCCCTGGCTGCTCACTGACTTACCAAAGAAGTAAATATATGGATGCTACCTGCCCTTAGCTCCTTGCCATCAATCAGGGATGCTAATTCTAACTTCACTGCAACACTTCTGCCTACGAAATGTTCCCAGCAGAGCAAAACCTTGAAATCTAGGAAATGCTCTGTGTCAAATCTGACAAAGGAGCCTCTAAATGGTGGGGCAAATGTGCACCATAGATTTCACACAGAACTATGTAGGGCATGCTGCAATCATAATGAGAGTATTTATCCTTCTTGTCTGCCAGCTTATCGATTGATAGATTGGCCAGTGCTGCCAGTTTCATTATGGATTTGCCATTAAATTTCATCTTCTTTTCTTCTACAGCTGCTTTAGAGATCATATTTATTTTGTATTTTGACCTGCCCCTGTAGAAGCTGTCTGATCCCTTATTAACTACTAGCAAAGCTGCCCGCCCCTTGGTGAATTTCTGGAGACCTCTGTGTCCAAACTGAATGTGTCATAAAGAATATTTCTACCAGGTTCTTCTTAGATATATTTTTGAGGTTGAAATAAGTAAACCATGGTACAATAGATGAAAGAGCATAGTGCAAAGGCAGTAATTTATTGTGCTGAATAATAACTGTGCCAAATGGAGCCCTTCATTACATCCATGACATTGTGTTACACACATACTTATTTATCGTTTGCTGCTGATTTGTGAGATAGGTTTTATTGTCCTGTTTGGTAAGTGAAGTAGCCAGTTTTTGGAGAGATTTAGTAAGTGCCCGAGGAGCACAGAACTGGAACCTCAGACTTCAGGTCTCCACCCCAGTACCGTATCCCATTGTGTCCTGTTGGGTAGGTGGAGCCAGCTCTAAAACCATGCCCTGAATTCACTCCCAGAGTGCTGTTGTGAAGTGCATGTGAAGTGCTGAGCACTGGCTTGGTTCTTAGAAAGCACCTATTAAACATCAACTGTCCTCAGTAAAAGGCACAGTCAGCCAGATCTGGAGCTTTTTGTCATTTAAGTTTATCCTTTTGAGCCCAAGGCTCTCCTTGTTTCTGTCTTCATGATGAATTAAAATCATATCTAGAAGGTGTGTTTCACTATTTATGAAGGAACCACAGCCATGATCATTTTTGAAGTGGAATTAGAGGGTTTCTGTTCTTCAGGGGCCCTACGAAACGGGGTTTGGGATGTCTGCCACAATCATAAAAATAAGTACTATTTTTCTGAGGAGCCTATCAGGAGGATTTCATTAGACATAGATTCAGTTTTAAAGAAACGCACATATGCACATTTTGGCTCACAAAAGAAAGTAATGTTGTGTAGTAGAGTTGTCAGAAAGTGCTTGTCCGGAGTGCACAATAAGGTCATGACCCCAGCCTGCTGTGACCTGGGGCTGCTTCTGCTGTCACTGCTCAGTGGCTGGGTAGCCTTCAACAAACCTACATTTCTCTTAAACTCAGTTTTCTCATGTAAAATGTGACTAATTCCTGTGCTGCTTCTCCCCCTGAGATGCTTTACGGATGGAGAAAGGTTTATGAGAGTGTTTTTAAGGAATTAGGAAGTGCTCTTTGGGGCATTATAACTGTTATATATAATAATAATGATCACATTGGAGTCCTTACCGAAAAGTGGTAACTGCTTAGTCCCATTACAAGTTTTCCTTTTATTTGTGAAAGGTAGTGTGGTGCACTAAAACAATGGATAGATAGTTTTATTTGAATCTTATGTTCCATTGTGTACTAGTTGTATGAATTAGTGATTCATTGAACTAGTAGCTCTAGGATTGGTTTTATTATCCATGAGTTTTGGATAATAATGTCTAGTTGGCAGAGTGTTGTGGAACCACATGAGTGCTTGCAAGTTAGGCCCGGAAAAATATAAAAATTAATATAGTTGAAAGATTTGCTTCAGGTCAGGTCTTTCCAGCGTTAGTAACTGCCTGCATGTGAGCAAATATTTAACAATGGAGAGAAGGAGGTAGATTAACTTTGAAAAATCTGAAGTCATAGCCAATTGGAGGTCAGATAAATTCTTAGAAAGTATAGTGCCAATCGGTGGAATATTTTTTTATCTGACTTACAAAATTTCAAATTATTGGTGATGTCTGTACCAGCAATCATTTTTCATAGAGAATTTACCTGTAATAGGAGTTCTGTGACTTTCCGGCCAGGTGGATTTGCTACTAAGTGAGGACTGAAGGCTAACGCAGAGGCCAGAGGACAGCAGGAGGATGTGGTGTCCTCAACCATATCTAGTCACTCTTTCTCCTTCCAGCTATTTCAACATCATTTCACTTCCAATCCCCATGGTCCCTTGTACATTAAGCCTAACTATCCCATTGAAACTTTTATCCAGTTTCACATGCAAATAAAGACTATCCTCTCTGCTCCATTTATTCTCTCTCCTCCAGCCATTTTAACAAAATGTATGAGACCATTACTGACAGTAATAATGATAAACCTGCACACTTTTTTACTTTGAGAAAAGCTTTTACAATATTTGCATATTATTCTTCATTAAGTATAGTGGAAGAAAATAAATGTGAGCCTGTGTATGAGGGAAAGACTTGTGGCTCCATCTGAACCAGTGTGCATGTTGGTGGGGGAACGTGCTGTGCAAGTAAAAGTACACATGAAAATGATAGGCGAGGAACAGGTAGAGGAGCAGAGGAAACCAGTGTGGTGAGAAGAATATTTCCAGGTATCCCAAACTAGTAGGAAGCGGAAATGCATCTGTCTGCATGCACATTCATCTGCGAAGGACATTTGTGTTGTTTGAGGGCTTTGTTTTCAAAGCTATGTGTGGAGAGATTTCCCGGGTGACATTTATGTGAATATGAGGTTCTTTTTCTTTACAAGTAAATATTTGAGGTATCTAACCCTAATATATCTGGGAAGAGATTAATGGCTTATGACTAATTCCATGTTATTGATGGGCAGGAATAGGAGAGAGAAATGGAATTCAGAAGTCATCTTCAAATTTTATTTTAACCCATAGTTTCTGAGAGCAGAATTGTTAACAAGCAGCAGAACCGATGGATTTAGTATTGCCTTCTACCTTCCTGGCACATCTCCCAGAAAAGAAACTAATTCAATAATGAAATGGCCCAAATCTGATAGCAACAGGCATGTGGAAGGATCAAAGGTCTTAGAAATATCCATAATTTGTTGCTGAACTGATTTTTAACTATCCTTTTATCATTCTTGAACAATTAGTAGTTTGAAGTGGAAAAAATGCCTTCTATCTCAGAACTATATATATATGGCACCATTTATCCTATCAGGTACTATATGGAGTCTGAAGTCTGGTGTCCTTTGTTCTACTTTCTTCAGCTACTTTCCTGAAAAAAATACTTTACCTCGGCAAAACTGGATTATTCCCTGTTTCATGGCTACATCTTTGCTTCATTAGAAATTCTTTTCACCATGCTTTTAAGTCACTCCATTTTCTGAATATCCAAGTCAACTCTTCTCTTCTCCATGAAGCCCTTTTATAATCCAAGGTTTGTCCACTCCTAAATTTTGGATGTTGGCCCATACCTTGAATAGTTATAGATGCTCCCTACCTGTCGGCTCAGTCCTGCCTGGTTCTTCCAGGAAGGAAGAATGACAAGAATCTCGAATTTACCATGTTCTGAATTTCGGCTCAGTCTGTTTTCCATAGGCTGGGGATCCAGTATTCTAGGGAATGAGCTACATCTCAGCCTTTTTAACTGTCTCCCCTTTACTCCTTCCCTCATGGGGTCTCTGTGTATATACTCTTCTGCCTCAATTATTCTGCCTAGCATTTCAGGATTTTTTTCTGAGTTTGCATGCCATTGTCATACACAGATTGATTTGGATCATGCTAGCCCCCTGCTTTTGCAGATTGTGGGGCTAGCTGTTACTTTGGCTCTCTCTCTAGTCTGAAAAATGAATGATTACCCAGAATGAGCTTCCATCTCTTTTCAAGTGGCATTTAATTCCTAGTTTCTTGCTAACTGTATGACCATTGGGATATTACTAAATCTTTTTAAGCCTTGCTTTCTTCGTGTGGAAATTGGCACATTAATAATATCTACGTCATAGAACTGCTGGGAGGATTTGTTAATCCTTGGCACACTGCCTGACGCGCACAGTATGTGCTCAAAAAGATTAGCTGTTATTATTGTTTATATGCTTAATATCATTATTAATATGCCATATCTGTTGGACTATAGTCTCTGAATTAAAATCTTCTGCTTGAATCATGTCTGAACTTGCCATGTTTGCACAGTGATGACTGCTTCTTTCTCCAGGATTTTTTCCCACCCCCCATTCTAATCCTTCAATTTTCTTTTTCTGCAGCTTAGATCTGTCTCATTCTTAGGTGTGCATGATTCCTGGTGCTATACAACTTTGATTTTTTTCTTAAGGCACTTTGCCTTCAAACTTATTTGCTCAGTACAAATTGCTTAGTACAATTTTTTTCTTAGTACACATTGCCTTCAAATGTATCTGTTCATTTTTTTCTTCTCTACTAACTTGTATGCTCCTTGTGGTCAGGGACCTTATCAATTATAATCTGTGCTGCTTAACATTTTATATGTGGAAGACCCTCCACGTATATATTTAAATAGTTGAAAGATTGTCCATAAAAAATATAATAGACGTCTTAAAATTTAACCCTTTACACTTCAAGTCAACATAGCTATTGTAAATAAGGGTTTATATTTCTAATTCCCAGTCCATTGAATATTTATAAATGGCCAGTCCTCAATACCTTAAAATAATCCAGCTAAACTAAATTCAACAAATAGATATTGACTACTTAACACAGGCTAACTGCTGCATTAGACTTTGATGACTACAAATAAAAAACAGATTCAGTTATTACCCTTCAGCATATGACAACAAAGAATAAATTATGGATTCAAATTCTGATATGTACTATTGAGTTAGTCAATCATTTAACTACAGTTTGAATATGTATTATTATCCTAATGGGAGAAATAAAAAAGGATAATTCCTGGAACATGACACATACACTCACAGTCAAGGTGCTCACATTCTAGCATACCTGATATTACCTCTTAAGGTTTTCAAAGCTATTTTCTGAACTCAAAAATTTTTGCAAGATAAGTATGGCAAGCCAAATTAAACCACATTTTCAGATGAAGAAATTAAAAAATAGATTAAGAGATTTGTTCAAGATCACATAATGAGTAAATAGCACAGTTAGGATTTAGAAGGCAGATAGCTACAACATCAAGTAATTGGATAACATATTGGATCAAGCCATGTAAAACTGGCATTTTTGTTTGTTAAAGCTTGTTGAATATTGTTAGTTTCTTATTGACTATAATATAAACAGGGTTTCTATAGTTTCAGACAGACATGGAAAAATCAGGGGAAAAGTGTTTAAAGTAAGCACTGGAAATTGATATAACTTTATTGGAAGAGAGTGATCAAATAAGTAAAATGAATAAAATGTTTGGCAGAAATTCTGAAACTTTATCTGAGGCTATTTTGAATGAACCATTTTGCTAGATTTGGGATAAAAATGTGGACATATGGAGTTTAAGTTGTGAAGAGTCTTAATTTAAAAAAATGTGTAACAAAAGTTTGTGTGGTGTTTGGTAGGTTCTGGAGACCTTTCTTGTGTTCAGATAAGAATACAGAAGCCATGAGCCAGGAAGGATGTTGATGTGAATGCGTATGTAGCATGCAAATGCACCAGATAGATCAGAGTGGAGAGATACTGGAATGTCAAGTTCATACTTTTAGGGATAACAGTGTTTGTGGTGGTCTTGGAAAACAGAAGTAAAGTTGTGATTGAGAGTCATTTCATGCAGAAAAAACCAAAAGAATTTGGTAATTGATTTTGTGTAGTGTGTAGGGAGAGAGAAAAATCAAAGATGATTCATAGGATTGAAATCCATGTGACTAAAAATTAGAGGTCACTAAAAATAAAGATGAAGTTACAAACACAAAACAGAAATTTAGAAGAATGAGCTTGTTTGAGGAAGAAAAGGCAATGTGATGAGTTTGGTTTTGGAATTCAAGCAGCCAGAATTTAATAAGAAGTATCTAATGACAGGCCTGCGAACCAGAGGATTGCGGTTTGATTCCCAGTCAGGGCACCTGTCTGGGTTGCAGGCCCCTTCCCTGCAGGCCAGTTCCCAGCAGGGGATGCATGAAAGGCAACCATACATTGATGTTTCTCTCCCTCTCTCCTTCCCCTCTAAAGATAGATAGATAGATAGATAGATAGATAATTAATTAATTAATTAAAAAAGAAGTATCTAATGAGTTGTAGTTCTACAGAGGTTGGGAATGGAGGCAAGCCCAGAAAGGTGATGATTGAAACCATGGCATTAAACGAGCTCCTTGAGACAGATGGCATTTTACAGGATGGCAGTGAAGAATAATAATTTAAAATGCCCAGATGTGAAAGAGCATGCAGAAAGCACAGCCAGGCCAGGAGATAGAGCAGAAACATTCACAAAAGCACCACCATAGAAAGTAAGTTCATCAAGCTCTAAGTGATGACTGACCCTATCAAATTGTCTTAGCCAACCCAGTGACATGAGGGCAGAGAAAGGGCCATTTTGGGACTGTTTGGTAATTAGGTTACCAGAGTAGCCCATAAAGGATTTTTAGTCTGTGTAGTAGTTCAGTGGGAGACAAAATGCTAAGGTTTAAAGAAAAAGTGATGAAAAAATAAAAGCAAGGAGTGAAGAATACCATGCAACATGGCTTGTTAAGATCTAGGAGTCTAAAATTATTGGAAGAAAATTGGTCTGACCAATACTTGCTATTTAATTATTTTGAAAGTTATTTTTGGAATATATTTATTCAATACAGACATTTGAAGGTCCAAGAAATCCTCAAGGTTCTATCTTCTATGTTGAATTTGAAACTTCTCTGAGAAAAGTAAATGAAGGTTTCTAAAGTTTTTAAGGAGAGAGATGTAATGTGATTGCCAAAAAGCTACTTTTCTTTATGAAAGTGTGCAAAAATAAATAAAATGGAGTAACAAGTGCTATACTGAAAAAACAAATTTTTAGGTGATAGAAATACTGGGGCAATTCTTCCTGGCCCCTGATACTTTAATAGCTTTCCCTTTGGCAACCAGTGGTACTACATTTTAGTAGTAATTTAGATATGCTGGGTTATTGAAAGAATGTAGTTGATCATATATGATCAAAGAAATGAAAGAACTATAAAGAGACAGATTTTTTTCCCATGTGGCATGTGGAATTATTTCCTTTGTTTTAGAGAAACATATACAAATAACTTGCTTATGTTATGTTAGAAAAATTTATATTTGTGTATACATGAAATTATGGTTTTCCTTTAAATTACAACCAAAGTATGAGCCATAAGTAAATTGCTCCTGGTTCATAGATGACAAAAAAAAGGAAAAGAGAGTCACAGTTAACAACTTAGAAATCTAAGCTTTCTTCCATGTCAGGAAAAAATGTGTTTGGAGTCAGAAGGATAAAGCAATGCTTTGTTCAAAACCATTTTGCTTCCATTAATAGGATAGGATTCAATACTCTTCTGTATTGAATGATATGTAGCACAAGGATAGTCTCTAGAAAAACATAGATAAATCTGGTGTGAAAAATTATACTATTAGCACACATCATATGGCAGGCACTATTCTAATAACATTAGGTCGGATATACTAACTTGCTTCAGCCTTCTGATATCCTCATGCAGTAAACCCTATCACCATTAGTTTATAGATGAAGACATTTAGGTACAAAGATGGGAAGAGGTTATTTGTGAGAAGTCAGTGGAGCTGAGATTTGAACCCATACAGTCCAGGTTTCGGATAGAAGCTTGTAACAATTTCACTATGGGACTGTAAAGGCCATCAACATTCTTCAACTAAAAAATTTGCTTTGAAATGATCTCATGATAAGAAGCTAATCAGAAGTAATGGGATCACTGCATCTAGATTCACTCTCTGAAGATGGAATCAGGGCAGATAAAAAGAGTGCTGCTTTCCCTGGAGATAAATTGACTGTGGCAACTGTAAACTCCTTATCTTGGAAGGTAGACTATTATACTAGGAAAAGATAGCATCAACAAAATCTCCTCTGGAAATGAAGAAATGGAGTTTCTTTGCACTCCCTGTATCACTACCAATCCTGTAATGATAATTGGGTATCTCCACCACTGCATTTCACTGTGGGAAGGAACTGAACTTATCCAGTTACTTTACCAGTTTTACTGTCTGCTTATTACCTCCATGATAAAATCCCAGCCAACAGAACAAATCTGGGCATGGATGCCCTGCCCCGTATGTCACAGATGGAGGACAGCACATGTAGGGGAAGTCACACCCGAGTATCAAAAGTGGTGGGCCAGGAGGATGCCTGCTGGGAAGAGGGAAGAAATAGTAGGACAGCGTGCAGGGGCTCGACTGCCGGGAGAAGTGGGGGAATAGTCTCAGAATGAGAGAGTTTCCCGAGTTCTCCAGAGAGTCAAGTGTGTTCAGGCTTTCTGGAAGCAGAAAAATGATGGGTCGAAACTATTAGGAGTCCAAATATGTTTGACTTTCATTAGCATTTTTGTCCATATTCCCTGGAAACTGCCTCCCTGTCACATAACCACCCCCTTCCCTTGATAGTCTGTGGTTTGCAAAAGGCAGAGGGACTGCTAGTGCTCCAACTAGCTACATTTTTGGTCTCAATTTTCAGTTCCCAGAGGGCAGCATGTAGAGTTTTTCTTTTTTTCATGCCATTGTGCAGTGTCTATTGTAAGAGACTGGATAAGCAGTAGGAGTGCCGGGTGAGGAGCATATGATGAAAAGTTAAAAATTACATAGAGTGATATTCATAGGGAAAAAATGGTCCTTTCTGAGCCAATATAAATTGTTTTTAGGATGTAACGTGCCATTTTGAGACATTGCACTTTATTATTCTAAATAATACACCCATGGGTTAACAAACTTTTTGTATAAAGGGCCAGATAGTAGGTTAAGTATATTCTAGGGTTTGCATATCATGTGTTTTCTGTTGTAACTACCTAACTCTGCAGTCATAGTGTGAAAGTCGCAATTGATAATAGAGAAACAAAAGGGTGCAGCTGTGTCCCAATAAAACTTCATGTCACACAAAACCAAGTTGTGGGTCAGATTTGGTCTACAGGCCAAACTTGTGGACTCCTGGTTTAGTTTACACACATTTAACTCTTATACCTATACATACACATATACCATCTACATATACCTATGAGGACTACAAAACAGTGACTCCTCACTGAATCTTTTTTCTTAAAGTGTTTCTTATTCTGATCAGGGTTACAACCTGACTATAAATTATCATTTCTCTATTAAACATCTTTTTGGTCAGTGCTGTAGCTCCTTCCCTCAAGAACCTCCTGGCTGGTGAGGCAGGTATAGATCACTACAAATGCACTGTCACATGGGCTGTGGTCGCTTTATGTATTGTAGGCTGAGGGGAATACAGGAAACCAATAGCTAATTCCTTCTGAGAAAGAGATGCCTGAAGGGAGTCTTCAGGAATTGGTGAGACTTCAGAGTTAGTCAGTGAAAGGAGAGGATGGAACCATAGGTGCATGGGAGCAGGCGATGCAAGGAGAGGAGTTATATGAGGGACCAGACCACAACAGACCTGGGAGTCTCTCCAGAGAGCTTTTCTTTTGAGATGGAATCTTGTTCAGTTAAAATGCCATGTCTTCTATTAGAACCTTACACAAATTTCCTGTACATGTGTATGTTTTTCATGCTGTATCACCTTCTACCTAGTGTTATAATTAGTTTTCATTTGTCTTCCTCATGCCTATTTTATTTAATTTTCCTAGAAAAGAGAACTCTGTCTTACATAAGTCTGTATCCTCTCCTAATCTGTAGGTTTTATGCCTGGCTGAGTCTTGAGACCTTGTTTACTACTTAAGTTTGATTCCCACTCAGGTCTCAGGTCCTCCTGCCCCAATTCTGGCTGCCACTTTAAAATGGGCTCCTCATTGTCTATTTCAGTTTTGTTTCTTATTCCCAAGACTCAGCCCTGACACAAAGGTATGACTCTCGAATGATGGATATTGGCAGTTCCATTAAGAAAAGTCATTCGAGAGATGAAGGCTAGATCAAAATGCAGTACTTTCTCAGATTAGCTGCACAGAGACTGTAAATAGTTAACTAGGAATTCTGAGATTTGGCTTTCAAAGGGCTATTCATCCTTTCATTTTTAATTATGTGCTTGAAAAGTAACTTACTTTAGATAAGTAAGAAGAACAGAAAGTGATACTTTTGGAGTTGTGTTATATATTGTTGGTAACTAGAATATGTTGTTAAATGTTCAACTGGAGGACATAGGGAGGGAAGGGTTAGTGATGATGAATTAAATTTAGGAAAATGTCCATGAGCACAAAGTATGGAATTGAACTCATGCAATATTATTGAATGCCAACTCTGTACCATCCACTGCAATATAATCCCAGTCTGGAAACTAGAGAGGATAGTCAGAGATAGGGCCCTGGCCATCAAGGAGTTTGGGTGTAATCTCCTCACTCAGAGCTATGAGGCTATCTTTGGTTCAGGAAAAAGAGTGGTCTTTTGTTTTGGAAAAATCTCTTCATGACCTGAAGGTTCCCCTGGCTGAAGAGATGATTGTTATCCACACTTAGGGGTGAAGGCCAACACCTCTAAAATACACTTAGTTGTGCTTATGAACTAAACCTGCGGAGCCATTCTTAGATAAAGTGGTAGACACAGATGCAGTTAGTAGAAGATTAAACAATGACCTTTGGAGGACCAAGGATTGAGTTTTGTTGGGCAAGAGTTGAGCTGCAGATGTCACCATAGAAAACTATTTGATAGGTTTCTAGACCAAAAGAAAGAGAGAAATAATTACTATTTGTCTACTGCGGCAGGCTTTATTTTCCAAAGCTGTCTGTCCTGCATGCTCTTCTGCACTGAGACTTTGCTGCTGTCTCATTAATAGGTGGAGACTATACCCTTCACTATGGGTGGATGTGTAACCAATAGAATGTAGTAGAAGTGAGGCTGCATGGCCTTTGAGGCTAGTTCGTGAAAGGAGACACAGCTTTTACCTGGCTCACTGTTAAACTTGTGCTTGAAGCTCGGAGGCACCATGTCAAAAGTTGCACTGCACTGAAGCTATCATGCCCTTCCCAGATCCCTGACCCACAGAATCCATGGCATTGTGTAGTGGTGATGGTTTTATGCCGCTAAGTTTGGGGTGATTTGTTATGAAGCAGTACACCTACAATGTGTCAAGCACTATGAGTAGGTTTTACGTGTATCGGTTCACTTAATCCTTAAAGATTAGTCTGTTACCTCCATTTTCTAGATAAGAAAATCCAGGTGGAGAGAAGTTAAGAAACTTACCTAAATTTATAGTCATTAAGTGGAAGATTCAGGATTCACATCAAGGTCTAGCCAAGTTCAATGCCCACAGCTTTTAGTGACGCTAAGAAATATTCCCCATCTGATGATAAGAAATGTCCAGGCGCCATATGAATTCCACTGAATTACTCTAAACAAACACCTTTGGAAATTTTTTTAAATAAGTAGGGGGAAGTTTAGTGACATTATAGGCCACCTCATGAACTGAACTAGATTCTCTAAGTAGTATTGTCTCTAAGTGACATCTTTTAGTGATGTCACTAAAGAAGAGCACACCCAGAACAGTGTTTGGCAAAGAATAAGTGCCCATTAACTGAATGCTAAATTGAATTGGCTTTGTGAAGGGTCTAACACTGGCCACTTGAGAATGTGTTCCTTGAACCAGCAGCAGAGACATGAACTATAATCTTGCTAGAAAGAGACTCTTCAGCCCCACCTCAGGCATGTTGAATCAAAATCTGCATTTTTAACAGTATCCCCAAGTGTTTCAAAGGTTCATTAGAATTTGAGGAACACTGATTTGGGTACTCATGCAGGAAAAATTCTCAGCAATGGGCTAGTGGTGCTATTTGCCACTGAGTTCTTCAATGTGTCACCGTGAAGAAACATAAAGAGGTCCCAGAAAAATGATTCTGTAGCATGGAGACTGTCTTCAAGGAAGTCTTTTCAAAAGCTATACTGACAGACAATGTGAGCTTTGAAACCTTCTCCATTCAGTGCTAATGAAAGCTGAATTCTGTGCCTGGGAAATGGTATCCTCTTTGCCAGACGTTCCTACCTTGTGAGCAATCCCTCAGGAAGAGAGCAGTCTCATACATGCAGAGTTTATAAAAGGAATCAACAGGATTCTGCTAATTTGTTTCCAAGCAGGGTTCAAAGGATCTATTAAATCTGTTTATTTATGTATCTTCTCCACACAGTTGGTTCATACACACAGTGGTGTCCATTCCCCGAGGTGCTCAATGACCTTGCTGTGCTGTAGCAGCTAGAGACTTCCTGGTGTTGACCAACTGCATCTGTTCTTCCTATAGAACCCCTTTCCTGTTGGTGGAGCCTTTCTCTTTTCCCTCTAAATGCATCTGTTCCAGGGGACATCTCCTTGACAAGGTAATGAGTACACCTTAATAGAAGTCTTTAGGAGATAATAAGGTCCTACAAGGATGGCTAAAACACATATCTACTGGTGGACATTTAACCTTTAATTCCACCCGTGGAGAGATGTTTTATAGCAGTGGTTCCCAATTTTTTTGGCACCAGAGACTGGTTTTGTGGAAGACAAATTTTCCATGGGTCAGGGTGGGTGGGGATGGTTTGGGGATAATTCAAGCACATTACATCCAAGCTCACCTCCTGCCATGTGGCCCAGTTCCTAGCAGGCTACAGACCAGAACCAGCCCTTGTCCCAGGGGTTGGGGACCCCTGTTTTACAGTTCCTCTCCAATCTCATGACACAACACTGTGTTGTATTCATATCCAAGTATGTGTATTTTTTCACACCTAATTTTAGGTTCAATACAGTGGCCTAAATTTAAGATCTGAATCACCACATTGGAATTCCAGACCAATAATATAATTATCCATTATGAAACAAAAAGCCATTCTTTGTAGAGGATATATGCTATACAGAGGTATGTAGATATTATTTGATCAGATTCTTTTCTTATTTGTGTCTGAAAGGACAGAAATTTCCAGTTTTTTAGGGGTCAAATAAATGCCTCCTAAATTTTTTCCTTACTTGGTATTTCATCCAAGAAGCCATGAGGAAGAAATTAAAAACTCATCAACAAGCCAGCATGGAGGCTGGGATACTGGAAGCTCTCATCTGTTACATACTCTGCTCCTATACAACCCCTTTTGAACTCTTTTCCTGCTCAATACATTAATTTGCTACCAATTCGGTCTTGAGCTATGGGGATGCTTGGGAGGACAGCTGTCTATATAGCCAGTGAGCATGAATGTGAGTGCATGAGCAAGGTGCACAGCAGCCACCAGACAGCTGATGCAGTAGAGCATCAGCTTCCCACTGGGATGCGAGACAAGCAGAGGCTTGACCAAACTACGTAAATCAGCTAGCCCTCTTGTTTTTAAATTTTTGCTTATCTTCCCATAGCACACAGGGCTTGGTTAATTGTTTATTGTTTGTCTGATTCTCTAATAAGTGTATATTTTCATACAAATCCTAGTATGTAGACCTGTCACTTTAGGTATTGAATGTTTATGAAATACACTGGGATATAATGTGTTAGTTCATACTTGATTTACCACTTTGCTTTGTGCCTCTGTTGTGCCTCTCTCTGGCAGAATACAAATTGAGGAGGGGTAAGTAGTTCAGAAGCTTGGCTCTATCATACACCTCTCAGGGCATGGCCAAAGCATCCAAACTGTTTTTTTTAAATTTCTCAATATTCCCTCTCTCTTACATATTTAGTTTTCAAGTTCACCTTCATCTACTCCCATGACTTCATTTGTTATCTCTATTCCAACTTCCATTCATCTCCTGATGTCTAAATTGTTTTAACCAACTGTTCAATGGCACCTCCATTTGGTGCCTCACGGCCACCTCAAATGCAACATGCTCAATATGGTACTCTGGTGATTGCCCCCTTCCAAATGAATTCCGACATGTTTTTGATTTCACCTTGTCAGCCAGCTGGTAAATTCAGAACTCAAAAGCAGTGATGGCTCAGTCCTGTCCTCCTTTAGAGAACATAGGTAGGCCTGTGTTCTATCAACACAACAATCATGACAAATCAAAGTTTAGAATGATAAAGTTCCTTCACTAATGGTTATCACAACTTCCTGCATTTAATACAAGATGCGAAGACCTTGGGAGGGGTGGATGAGTGGTTGAGTGAATTGCCTTTGGCCACAAACTAATGAATAGCATTTATGCTACTGGAACCCAGGTGTCCTGAGTTCTTTTCTGAACACCACTTCTTCTGCCCCATAGATTTGCCTTTACAGAGGTGAGTAGTCAACTGTGGAAGAATGTTGGAACAACTGGACCCAGCACCACTGTAATTGGAAATAATATGCTACCCTTTCCTAGCAAACCAGCAATTAGTCTCAAGTGTTTGGAAACAAATCTGACTATTTCTAGTAAAAATGATTTCTGAGATTTACCAAGGAAATGCAGAAATGTCCTTTCAATTCTCTTCTCTCTCTCTCCCTGTCTGTCTCTCTCTCTCTCGCGCGCACACACACACTCACACACACAATACACACTAAATATCATTCTTATTCAAGGGTCAGATTATAAATCTGAAAACAGTGCTTTGTTGATTTTCCAGTGTTTATTTAATTGACTAGACCTTTACATTCAAATATTAGGTGGTGGTTAGGGAAGGTGAGTTGTGATGTGGAGGTAGGGGGTAAATGAGAGTGCTTGCTTGCTTTACAACACCAAGATAAATGCCAGGTTGAAACAATGACTTAAAGTCAGGTGGGCCAAAGAATGTAAATGGTAGCAGATTTACATTTCCAGGTTTATTTTAAAAAATATGCTCATAAGGCATATATAAAGCCTAAAATGTCACACTCAGCAGTGAAGACGTTAATTTTGCTTATACGACACTACTCACACTTGTAGAATTCTGACAGTTTCAGAAACCTATGAGAATTAAGAGGACTCTAGTGAATTACATCAATAAAATGCTGTTAGTGAGGTGTTTGTTTTTTTAAGCTGATCCCATGTTTTTTATTTACAGTCACTGACAACATTCTACTTAGTCACTGAAGTTAGTATGTGCAATGTTTTACTATTACTTCTTGATGTTTTCTTCCTGTTCTGAATATTCCCTTTGTGCTTTTGAAGTCAATAGTGCTGCAGAGTTTTACCTGTTCTTTAATATTTCAAAAACTGTTTTTTCAGTGCCCATCTTTTCATGCCTGGAGTTTAGTTGGCCTTGACAAACCCTTATATTCCACTTGTTTAAGTAACAGAAAGGATTTCCTGCTGCTCTGCTTTGCTTTGAGAAGGTGAGGCACTTAAAAATGGCTTACCATATTCCAGTATCCTCATCATTTCTAGAGAATTTGATGCTTTTTTATTGATCATGCTATTTTAAATAAACAATAAAAGCTTCCAAATGCCTTGATAATGGTTTCATAAATTTATATCGATAATATAAAGCAAAGCTTCTCTTTCATAAGGAGAGATTGATGAAGAAAAGTGGACAGAAAAATAAAACAAGATTGGATGATATCCAGTGGCTGATTATTCTGTCAGTATCTATCAGCTTGTGGCTAGTAAATGCCATTATGAATTTAAATAAATTTGTATGAGTGTGAACTGCTCACTCATACTTAAATGAAAGTAAGAGGGAACAGTTTGGCTAATTTTACTATGGGGACATGGCACTTAAATGAGATCAAATTCATTTCTTTTACTATGACATCTCAATTTTTTGATCAAAACTAAAATGAATTCTGTGTTCTGTGGTGAGTGACAGGACTTCATAGAGCACTATGCTAGTCCAGACTTTAAAACTAAGCAAGCAATACATTGTATAATAAGACTAATTGCTAATTTTATTTTCACTTACTATGTGTTTGAACATGCATTGACTCCTTTAATTTTCTTTATAACATTCTGACATGGGTACTACTCTCATTCTCCATTTTACAGATGAGGAAACTGAGGCAGACAATAACAGCTAGCTGGCCCAAGACACAGAGTTAGTAAGTATAGGAGCCAGAATTTGAACCCACTTAGCTCAACTTCAGACTTTTATGTTCCATCTTCTACCTGCACTGAAAAAATAAATCTTTACTTTATAAATTTGGAATAACCATTGATCCCTTTAATAGTAGTGGGGGCACTACAACTGAAACTAAATGTTTACTCTTCTTGGCTAGATTGCTCAAACTCTTTTCACAGAGATGTTAGAGATTGTTTTTCCTAATTGTTTAATGGAAATTATAAGCCTAACATCAAGCAAATGAACAAACAGAAACTATTTTTGCATACAACATCTGGAACAGTGGCCTATCAGGTTACAGCTCCCAGCATTTTCCTTCCTTGGTCTCATTGGATACACACATGCACATGTCCACACACATACTCACTTTTGCCTTGCACTGGATGCCTCTTATTACCATAAGCATAGGTCCCTGTGGACGTCGTGCAAATAAGGTTATTGGGGAAAATCTTGGGCTTCAGAGTCAGATAAAACTGGGTTTTATCTCAGCCTTTTTAGGCACTAGGTGTTTAATCTGGACTAATTTCTTAGCATTTCTCAGCCTGAGTTTTCTCACAATAATATCCAAACTGAGAGTTGCTTTGAGAATTAAGTGAAATAATACTTAAATTATACTTTGGAATGTAAATACTCAGTAACTATTTTCTATTCTATTTCTCCTTTTTTTCTTTCTTCTCTCTCCCCCTCCCTCTTTTCCTCATACCTTACCACTATACTGATGTTTATTTACAGCCCATGATCACAGAAGGTCCAGTACTGCAAGCCTAAGTCTGGGCAGCCATCGTGACTGTTACTGAGATTCTTGTGTGACATTGGACATATATTCCAGGGTCTCTAACTCCACTTATCCAGCTGTAAAATGGTATCTATTTCCTTATTTACATGCAAAGAGAGCATGTTCATGGTTGACCCAGAACTTTGAGGATGAAAATTACCATGTAAGTGCTGGCTACAATAATTTATTAATCTGTGTGTTAAATGAATGTTGTTTAAAGATGAAATCACCGCTGCTTTAATATATTTCCCCTAGCTTTCCCATTGTTACAGTCCATGTCACTCCTACTCATTCGCTTTGTATTCTTAATTTATGTGCATTGACCTTTTAGAGTAAGCTAGCCTTTTGGGATTAGGCTTAAGAGTTATTAAAATTGCTTTGATGAGTCATGGCTGAAGGTATATTTGGTCTGGAAGTCTACCTATGTGAATTTTCAGCTTTACAGAATCCACTATGGAGAGTACAAAAGATTCATTCATTTATTCATTTCAAAAATAATTATTAAAAATCTATTCTGTACCAGGCACTGTGTTTGGTGCTGAAAATGTACGGCCTGAAAATAAGTCTGAAGGGTTTAAAACGGGGGTGTCAAACCCATTTTCACCAGGGGCCACATCAGCTTCACGATTGCCTTCAAAGGGCCGAATGTAATTCGGACTGAATAAATGTAACTGCTCCTTAACAGTTAAGCGAGCTCAGTGCTGCCACTGGGTAGAAACAAGATGTGGACCAGATAAAACAAGGTGGAGGGCCGGATTTGGCCTGAGGGCCTTGTATTTGCCACCTGTGGTTTAAAAGTAGCCTATAGTTTGACAGGGGAAGTGGATTTGCAGTGATGGTAGGTAAGAGGCATTTTTGAGCACCTACTTGTAATGCCAGGCACCTTACTTATGATGCCTCATTTAGTTCTCACATATGTCAGTAAGGAAATAGAGGTTTAGCGAGGTTAAGTAATGTACCTATAATAGTCTGACTTAGTAAGTAGTAGATGCAAACTGAAATCTGTCTGATGTTAAAGCCCAACTGTCCACTATTTTTCACTGCCTCCTAAATTAAAAGATTCTTTTGATATTGTGCATACGTGCAACCAAGGTAACTAAGGGGTGGTAACTGGCACTTGAGACTTTAACAGCAGCTCTTCCTCACATTGTATTTGTCATTGATCATGACCTCCTGTACTTCCTCATGTGGGTGATCGACAAACAGAATGATACCTGCTAGAAGGCAGAAAAATATTTTGAGCTCTTCTGATCTAATTAGCTATTTCTGACCAATACATCATCGGGTCCTAGCAGAAGGAAACTCATAAAAAGTAATGATTCTAAACAATAAAAAGTTAAAGGAATGGGTCCAGAAGGGAGAGATTTTGACCCAAGTCTTGCTTTTGTGACAAGTGGTAAAATGAAAATCAGAAGTTTAGAATCCTTTTGAAGTAAAACCTTAGCTTTAATAAAACTCCTCTTTTTAAAATTTTCACTTCTTCAGAGAGACTACAGCCCTTCTTTATTATCATTGCCCATTGCCTGGTACATGATTGTCACTCAAAATATATTTGTTCAATGAAAAATTAATGAATGTCTGCAGTATCAAAAATGTATTGCTGAATCATAGCTTGGTGCAATGTCCGCACTCCTCCTATTGTGTTTGGGAGTTGGAGGGCCCTTGAGAATGGTTGTGAAAGGAATAATGTGAATGACTAAATTTTCAAATGGATGCAAAGATTGCAAATTTATATAAATGTAATTTGATTTGGTAGGTTAATTACTTAGCAGCACCGTGTTGGTTAAAAAGTTGTGTTCTGGAATTAATTTTATCGGCAAGTTATTTAACCTAAGTCTCTTTTCTCATAGCTTCCTTATGTGGTCAAACGAGAGACAGAATGCACACTAAAATGTTAATTGTTGTTGATGTTTGGTCTGATCACTCACCTAGCGACTGAGACAAGGTTTCTACAGCACAAGTTTTAAAGGGGCAGTTCAGGAAAAATGTGTAACTGTGTCAGATAAGAAATTGGGTCAGTCTTAGTCCTCTTAGAGGCACAGGCCCAAATGGGAGTAAGTGTGTGAGAAAATCTGTGAGAAAAATGGGGAGATGGCTGGAGAAGCTGGGTGATTCATCAGACTGATACCAGTTTGATCAGCAGAGAAGGCAAAAAGAAAAGACTGTTGGGTGGATGTGCCCTTGACTGCTGTGTGATATACAGAGGCTGAGCAAGGCCGTCCAAATACCCTTGAGGCAAAGTCGGTTGTCACAGGAGTTCCATTCTCCCAGGCGTGGGCCCGCCTTAGTATCCCTGCCACACACAAGCACGGGCTGGTAGATCCCCCTTTTCTTGCCTCATTCAGCACAAAATAAAGTCTGCCTTATGTTTGACTTGTGCCTGGGGAGCAGAAATTTGTCTTAATCTCTTTGTATCTCCTACAACTTCCGGCAAAGTAGTTCCATTCACATAGAAAATGTTAAGCTGTTGAATTAATGAGTTAACTGCTGTGGCAAAAATGAGAATGAGGCTTGCAGATTTCCAAATCCAGTGAATATGATTGACCAAGCTTTCTCACCCCTGGGCTCTGAACTACAGGCTGCATTCGCACCGAGGCCACACTTTCCAGAGCTTTTACCAGCTCATAATGGGGAGTTTAGAGGAAAAAAAAATAAGTGGACTATATTACTTACTTTTGTTTGTTTTTTTTAAAATTTAATCTTTACTGTATTTTTTCTACTACCCTATAGCCCCCCTTATAGCCTCTTCCCTCTGCAATCACCACACTGTTGTCCATGTCCATGAGTCCTTTTTTGATTTTGCTCAATCCCTCTACCCACTTATTCCGGCCCCCTTCCCCTCCACACAGCTGATATTTGCTTTTTGAATCTTTATGAGCACTTCATTCAGCTGGCCAGTGATCTGAGAAGACAATGGGTTATACACCCTAACAGACCATCTTTCATTCCATTTCAAACTATCCCTTTTTATAAGGGGTATAAGAAGAAAAGTACAGGTAAGGAGTTTGGAACTCAGGGAATAAGTCAATCGCATAAAAAGCTGCAGCATTCTTTCATCTGTTGACTGGTGAATCTTTGTCTGTGTCCTGGGCAGTGATCTTTATCTGCATCCTGGAGGGTGGACATCCCACCATGGAGTGCAATAGCTCAGATAAAACTTACATTTTTAATTGGTTGCATTCGCATTATGAACAAATATAAGCGAATTAAGTTGCCAGGATCATAAAGGAAGATTGAAGCTCCATTCATATCCTATTTTCCTAATTATGAACAAATGGTCTGTTATATGACTGTGGGTACAAGCCACACTCAGAATTGGCTTTGAGATAGAAGAACGTGCTCATTTTTATTTGCAGGATAATATGAGTTGTTAGTTCTATTTTTTAATGGCAAGATACTCTACGATGTTGGTTCCTCAAATAAGTCATTCCCATTGCTGGTCTATGCAGTTACCCTGATAGCAACAAACGCTGTTTTCCCAAAGCCACCCAAAGATAATTCACACTTCTCGAACGCTGTCCTCCCACCCTTGTCTCTCCATCTCTACCACGTCTCAGAATATCCTTTCCAACAGGGATCTTTCAGTTACATTTATGGTGAAAATCAGATATGCGTTCTAATATTTTAGATCTCAACATTCCCAGATCTATGGATCTTATTTTACTTTGGTTTCTATTAGCATGATGTTATTTCAAGGTCTGAAGTAACCTGTCAGGAAACTAGAAGTCTTGCCTCACCGACAGGTCTGAGCTAATTACAGAGGGGAGGTGTCATTGTTTAGTGGGGTGTGGGAGAAAAGGTGGCTCTTCTGGCTCACCTGTGAAGGTTCTCCAGGGAAGGATGTTTCTCACCTGAGATTAAGGGAATTCTGAAATTAAAGAGCTACATTTGGCTGACCATGAAAAGAAAAACTCAGACATGCCAAAGAGTAAATTTCACCTAAGTCCCCAGACTGAGGGCCTAGAGGCAATGTCTCATGGGATCAGTGATCAGGTGGTCTGAGGGGGCATCTAGGAAGGTCTATGAAGTAGTGGGTTCTTTTTTTTTAATTTAATTATTGTTCAAGCACAGTTTTCTGTCTTTTACTCCCATCTCAGCCCACCATCCCAGTGCTCCCCACCTCCCTCCCATTTCTACCCCCTGACTTAGTTTTTGTCCATGTGTCCTTTATACTTGTTCCTGTGAACCCTTCCCCTTTTCCCCTGAAATTCTCTCCCCTCTCCGCTCTGGCCCCTGTCAGCCTGTTGTCTATTTCAGTGTCTTTGGATGGACAGGGAGTTGGATGTCTGGGGTGAGCTGTGGTGCAGTGAGGCTGGTTTGGGGCCTGGGTGTGGTGACTCATTGTGGCAATGGGGACTAAAAAGAAGGCAGAGAACTGAAGTCGTTGAGAAACTTTACAATGCAAAGGACACTTGAAATTAGGACTCCAGGTCCAGAAATGTAAGTGTGAGGCCAAGTTTGGCCCTCATTGCTACCTAAATACACTCAAACCAGAGCACATGGAAAATCTGAGTTTGGGATTATTTAGAATATAGATGAAAGGGAAGATTTTAAATATATCACTTAGATCCTAATTCAAATGTTCAAGTATAACCTCTATAACTTTATAAAATGCTTAAAACTAAGGTATTTTCTTTCATAGGGAGGAGAGAGAGAGAGAGATAGAAAGAAATTTCAGCTATTTAGTTAATTGTGAAGGTACTCTCCCATTACTTAAATGGATACAAAGCCTTAAATTAAACCAAGGTTATCAACATTTTAAACTTTTAAAGGTATGTTCAGACTAGATTCTGGCCAGCCTCTGTTATGATCTGGACAGGAAACCTTGCTAAGGATGCATGATTAGGAATTACTCACTCATTACCTCAAAACTGATTTGCTTCTGGATTAATTTCTTTAGCTCTATTCTTCCAGTAGTAGCCTGGGCAAGCTCTTGCATAGTACTGAGGTGCAATGTGTTTAAATCCTGCTCTGGGTTGGATTAGTGGACGTAGCGTTCCTCTGATCCTCTGCCAGATGTCTGTCCCCAGCTGGCAAAGCTCTCTGCCTGCCTTTCAGTGGCTGTTGTCAAGGCAGAGCTTCCTGCCAGCAGGAACCGGTCTCTCCTCAATGGAGGCCAATATGCCCTCAGTCAGCATTTAGATTCTGGTGCGAAGACATTCATGGATGAAACTCCCCACTGCTTCTCATCTGCCTTCTGTTTCAGGAATTTCCCAGGCATCTCTGGAACTGTTAGGCTTCTGTGTGTGGCCACTGCAAGGTGGGAGTTTGGGGGGTATCAGTGATACAAACTGGAGAGGCCTGAATATTTACAGACTTTGCTCCCATCATTCTTCAAGTTTCAAGATGGGGCTTATGGTGCTTGGCAGGTGGCCCAGGGGATTGCTTGAGAAAAGGGCCTGCAAGTTGAATGTTTTCCATTCTTGAAAGCCCAATAGTGCCATGGTTAGTTGTATAGGATGGAGAGCCAGAGAGCCTGGATTAGAATGCCAGCTCCATCGGCTGCCAGTGTACATGTGGTTATATGACATGAGTCTCTCTGTGACATCAGGCTAGTTACATAACCTCACATGCTTCACTCTTCTCATCTGTAAAGTAGAAAAATATTGGTGCCTATTTCATAGTGGGCTTGTGAAAATTAAATGAGCTATTTCTTGTTAAGTATTGGGCTGCTCAGAAAGTTTGTTTGTTTTTTCCATAAGGGCTGTAGTAGCCCTTAGTTGTCTTGAACTTTATTCAAAACAATTTTGTTAGATTGTATTGTGACAGCTGTCATGTCAGTATGCACTTAAAAACTTATTAAAATTGGTGAATTTTTGTGTAGCCACTTTAACACTGAAGATAGAAGAAAATACACAGCATTTTTGGCATATTATGCTTTATTATTTCAAGAAAAGACAAAGCAACTGAAATGCAAAAAAAGATTGGTGTAGTGTATGGAGGAGGTGCTGTGAATGATCAAATGTGTCAAAGTGGTTTGTCAAGTTTCATGCTGGAGATGTCTTGCTGGATGATATTCCATGGTTGGGTAGACCAGTTAAAGTTGGTAGTGATCGAATTGAGATATTGAGAATAATCAATGTTATACCATGCAGGAGATGGCTAATATACTAAAAATATCCAAATCAATAAAGTTATTGGTCTTTTATTTTATGGAAAAAATCGTGGACTTTTTGCATAACCCAATACTTGCAGTAGTGCCTGGAACTTGGTAAATATTATAAAACTGTTTATTAAATTAACTAGGTTAATGTCTCTGAAGTTTAGTGGATAAAAATAAAAATCGATTACTAGAGATGAGAAAAGTATTTTGCATGAATACTAGAAAGTAATATCTGTAGTTACCACTTACTGGCTGGTTGCCATAATCTAAACAGTATGGTAGCCATTTCATGTAATAATAATAAAAATGTATACAACATTCTCATGTGCAGGCAAATTCAAAGCCACTTTCCCCACTTTACTGTTTTCTTCCTCACAACAATCCAGACAAAAGTACATATATGCCATTGTTCTTATTATCCCCATAGTACTGATAGGAAAACTGAGGCGAGAAGATATTAGATAGCCAGCCAAAGATCTCACAGCTAGGAGTAAAGCCAAATTTTGAATCCAGGCAGAGTGGCTCCAAATCTGTGCTCCTAACCACAGTACACACTGCCTCTCATGGCACCCCTTCTTAATTCATCAGAGCAATCTCATGAGGAGGTACTATTTTTACCTCATTTTCCAGAGGTTGAAAGTAGGGCTTAGAAAGGTTAAACACATTGCTTCAGTTCATTCTGCAAGTAAGTGGGAGCATGCTTCAATTCTAGCAGATTTGCTATAAATATAGAATAAAGTCAAGATAAATAAAGAAAACCTGACAAGCCTGGGTATATTGGAGGTGAGGAGGGAGAGGAAGGGGGAGAAGGTCAGTAGAGCAACATGTTATCAGTGTTGCTCTGGAAAATGTAAGATGTGAAATGTGGACCATATGCTGAAGATCCTTTCAGAGAAGTGTATTTATAAAAATGCATCAAGAAATAATTTTGGTTTTAAGCTACCCTTGCTAGAGCAAAATCCTTTTCAGGGTCTGTTTTCAATCTCCTAAGTGTCTGTTAGAGATCTAATTCTGTCTTCAAAGGAAGTATATTTTCTCAAAGAATATTTTTAAAAAGCAGCAAAGATATGTTCGATGTTATAATATTCAGGGGAAAAAATTTGAGTGCAAAATTGTATGGCAACTTCTAGGCAAAAATACTCAGCCATAAGGACAAATCCCTGGAAGGGATAACAAAGTAATGAGAATACTCATTGTGTTAAGGTGCTGAAATTGGGGATTACAGGATGGTTTTCTTTTGATATTGCTATTTTTGATATTTAAAGAAGATAAGTTTTTAAAAGTCAGCCCGTATTGTCAGTAATGATTGATAGTCTGTATCCCTAGTTCAAGAGCATGTGCCTGACATGCTACAGAAACCCCGAATCTCCCCTTTATTTAAGTACTGTGCACTTGGCTACCAGGTCCACATGGCACATGTGAGCCTTGCATTTCTAGACTACATTTTTATTAGTATCATCAACTTGATTTGCAGTGTCCTCCATTTTACCATACGTACACAGCATACTGCCTCCCGTAAACCTCCATGACCCAACCCAACTGGAAGTGATCTCCCCTCCTCCAGACTCTATCTGTAACCGCCATTCTACACGCGTGGCATATGCCAGGTTCATCATCTCTGTTCTTTTAGATAATCAGCTTCTTGAGACCATGATCTGTGCTAGGTATTTTTTGGTCTCTCATGAAGCTTACACGTTCCAGAAGAATTTCTAACTGTAGTTTTGTTGGTGGAGATAAGAATGAGTTATGAAAAGTTAGGGGCTCTTCACTTTAAACATGTTACTTTAAACTGTAAGGGATATTTCTAGCACTGCATTGTCCCTTCACAAAAAATAAAAGAATATTCCAAAATATAAGAATGTCAGGTCTGAACACAGTCTAACATCTCAATCAATTCATTTTAAATGATGTCTCTTAGTAATTTTAATTTTATTCTTAGAATTAGAAATAGAGTATATAAAGTTTCTGTTCAAGCAGATCCATTTTGTGCAAATGGATCTGTATGAGCAAAGGGTCTGTTTTATCATCCAAAGAAGTTTTACGTCAGATCGGCTGAGGTCTGATCAGCATTTATGGCGCTTTGCCACTTTGGGGTTTGCTTTTAGTCTTTTATGGACTCACTTTTCAGTTTTATGTCTTAATAAAAAGTCATCAGCATAACCTTGCTTTGAAGGAGATAAATTCATGGCTTAGCAAGAAATTTCTCCAAATAAGAGAGGTGAGAAGCATCCACTGACATTTATGTCTTGTAGGCTACGGGTGCAAGATTATTAGGGAATCTAGAGAGTAAACATTAGCAGCTTGATTACATAATTTCTATTATTTTACTTTCTCTCTTTTTTTTTTTATTTTCAACATTTCATCCAAACAATTGCTTCTCAAGATGACGTATGCAAAACAAAGGAAAAGACTCTGGCATTTTTTTATTTGCCAGATTTAAGTGTGTAAGTATTTACACATGGGTGAGTATGATTTTTTTTAAGGTTTGAATGTTTCTGGAAATTTCTAGAGCTTTCTTTGTCTACTTTCTCACATCTCAGTGTAAAGTAGACTTGACTCATGCTGCCAGTTCAGCCTTAGTTGCTTCTTTGAACAAAATGACCATTTGATTTTCCAATCACTTATCCACTGTGAAGAATCTGTCTCAAAATGGGAAATAGAGACGACTCTCTCAGTTCTCCAGTGAGGGAACCTGTATGTGGGTGCCAGTCGACCAGTACTTCACATCTCTGAGATGTAATGAAAGCTATTCTTTGTGTTTCACTTTAATGGGAAAATAAATGGTCCAAAGATTGAAAAATAAATGACATTGAAAGGAAAAGGCAAGGCATTTTAAAAGAAAAAAGGAAGGAATGAAAAGACAGCTGCTGAGCCTATGTACCTGGAAGAGTTTTGTAACATTCACTGATATTTTAGCATTGCCTTCCAGGCTCCATATTCAGATCAAAATATAATCCATGTTATACATAAGCTTCCTTATTAAATCTCTTTTTGATTTCAGAAAAATGCTGCATATATGGAGGAAGGAACTTTACATGATTAGGAAACAGATGCCTATGTCAGGTTAACCTAACAATATACTCAACACCATTCTCAAGATTAGAGGAATTAGTTCATAGCTAACATTGGTTGAGTTGTTCTTAACTTCTAGACTTTTGGACATTTGAAGTTTCTCTAAACCACACGCCTTTGAGAAAATAGAGAAAAAGAAACTACATTAGTGGATGTTTGATGCATTCTGAACTAAAGGAA
The DNA here is from genome assembly GCF_021234435.1 of Artibeus jamaicensis. Classification (NCBI taxonomy): domain Eukaryota; kingdom Metazoa; phylum Chordata; class Mammalia; order Chiroptera; family Phyllostomidae; genus Artibeus; species Artibeus jamaicensis. The sequence continues at coordinate 5,155,361 of NW_026521972.1, read as the reverse complement.
GAAAGGTAATTTCTAAAGAAATTTCAAAGAAACAGGAGAAAAGAATGTTAATTTCCATGTAAATGTATTCAGATGTCTAGGTTTTTCAGGCTTCCAAGGTGTAAGAATTAATTATCAGTTTTCAAGAGCAAAATTTATTCACAGTGAGAGCTATAGCAAACAGAATCCTCCAGGTGTAAAATTCATGAAATTAATATTGAGCTTATTAAAATTCAGTAAATAACCATTCCCTTTTTCCCTGTACTGTAAACTTCCAATGTTTGATGGTGCCCTTTGGTGTGTTTTGAACAGTATTTAAAATTTTCCACCTATATTTGGAGTTATAAAGAAAGAAATTAAATGTGTTCTGATTCATGGTAAAAACACATTGGAACAGATAATTTCTCCTTGTGACCCAGTATTATGTTTGAATCTTTAAAGAACTATTCAGCTGATAACTATTCAATGTTGCCATCATTGATGACTATGAATGTATTCTTACAAATTAATTATAATTCTTCTCTAGATGACTCCAAAAAACCTAATCAAAACTTAAGAGTAATGTGCTCCACTTTCCTTATCCATATCTATAAAAAAGATGCTTGGTTTAAAAAATGTATCCTAATACACATGACAAAATAAGAAAAACATTGGTACTTTTTATTACTGAGCAGTATAAAAATACTGGTTGTACTGTTTTTTAAAAATATTTTATTTATTTATTTTTTGAGAGAGGGGAAGGGAAGGAGAAAGAGTGGGAGAGAAACATTAATGTGTGGTTGCCTCTCATGAGTCCCCTGCTGGGAACTGGCCTAGCAACCCAGGCATGTGCCCTGACTGGGAATTGAACCTCGATACTCTGGTTCGCAGGCCCGCGCTCAGTCCACTGAGCTACGCCAGCCAGGTGGTTGTACTGTTTGAAAGAGGCTGCTATGTGAATTTGAGCAGGGTCAGAATTGATAGGCCAAGGGAATACATAATATTTACAATCATTACCTGATTAAAGATATGACTTAAGATCAACAAGAAGGGAGAAAATAATGGAATTAAACAACTTTATAAATAGAGGCCAATCAGGTAAGTTTCATTGGTTGTTGGAGAGGTATTTTATAAAAGATCTCAAAGCTTCAATTTATTTTAAAGGCCATTGAACATTTATGCCTGATGTCCTCTAGGGGCAGATTAGGAGTAGAAAAGACCTTGTTAAAAAGTATAAACACATTTGTTGGCTTCAATTAAGGAGACTGGTAATGAAGTCTTGGTTGAGTGGAACACATTCAATGGCACTGTGATTTTCTGACTGAGCCACAACCTTCCATGTGCTTCCTGATGAATCATCCCACTTGACTGAGTCCAGGTTTAGTATAGTCAAAGGTGAATCAGGATGAACAAGTGAATGTACAATCCTAGAGAACAAAGTGAAAATTTCCTTTCTCATATGTTTTTGTCAATTGTAATACAGGATACAGGACATGGGTAGAGCATAAGTTTCAAATGACATTTCACTCCAGTAGCACAGGTGAGAAGCAGGCCCTCCTTAAATAAATCTTTCATTAAACCATCTTTTATCTTTAAGGGGCAAGTGGCTCTCTCTTCCCAATTAAAGTTACACTTTGAGGTAAGAGTACTTAGACACTTCATGCATGAGAGGAGACCAGAAATTTGAGAAGAGGCAGGGGGAAAAGTGGGACGAGATAAGGCATTTGAAAATAATCATTGTCAAACAATTACTGAGCCAACAGTGAGCAAACTTCAGTGAATTGCTTAAACCTGAATTTTCCCAATGGCTGAACCTTTTCCGGTTGCAGATCTATATGGATTTAGAGCCAAAGTCTTATTCTGACACTGACATATTCCTCTGATTTTTTAATGACTTGGATGCAAGCTGCTTACCCTAGGATGTTAAGTCATATGTCTCTCTCTTGCGTCTACTCAATCTCTTTGCTCCATTATGCGGGACTAAATTTCAAAAACATTCTCTCCAAGTCCTCAGAATATGTTGAAATCCCATGAAACATTCACATTGCAACTTACTGCAGTGTGGGTTCTCCCATCTCTTTGAGGGAGTGGAGTATCAGATACATTGGTGAGTGGGAAAACGCGAAGTAGTTCTTAGGAAGCGGAAGCTTTGCTTGTCTCTGGGTGGAATTTCTGGGGTGTGAGTTTGAGGATTTGTGGCTTGACATAAAGTTATATCTGATGATTACAAAATCTATACTAAATTTTATAAAATCATTCACATAGGAAATGTTCAGAATCCAGAAATATCTTTTTAGATCATTCAGCGGGAAAAAATGAAAAACATATTTTGTCTCATTGTCAAAGTTTCCAGTGAGAAAAACCAAAGGTAATCATTATAACATGTCCCCAAAATATGAGAACAAAAGTTCATCTCTAGGATTATTTGTTTAGTGAAAGAAAGTTTGTACAGCTTGTGGGAATCCATATCCTAGGAGGTTGTTCTCTTTTATGTTTATTCTGCCTAATTTTTCCTCCTGAAGAGTAACTCTGATGTCCCAACCATCAGTGACTTTTTGACACACAGGCTTCCTGTTGAACCTGGCACTGCATTATTTCTTTTGGTTTAGACCTGTCAGATACCTGAGTGTCTGTCATAGCCAAAAAAGATATAAGAAAGATAGAAAAGAAAGAAAGAAGGTGGGCAAGGTGAAGATCAAGATTGCTCTATTTACTTTTGCCTGGTCTTTCCCTTATGGTATAGAGGGGCTTAATTTTTGCAAAGAGTAATGACAAGAAGACAATGATCGTTGAGTCCTTTAAGGAGCCTAAAGCTGAGCTTCAGCTCATGGTTTTGATCTTTATCAGAACCTCATTAAAATATAAACCCTACACCCTTAAGGACTATTTTAGAATCTTAGATTCTTAAAAATATGACCCTGTGTTTTCGTGTTTCCAATTAGACATTCCAATGTCGGAGTAATGTCCTTTTTTCCAGACCTGTCAGGACACAATCCCTCACCAGAGCACGAGATCACAGAGCCCCTCATTGTTCATTTGTTCTTCTGTGTACCATCTCTACTACTTGCTGTAAATGTTCATTGTTAACCATCCTATACCCATCAATGTAAAGGAAATATGTGTCTATTCCTTTTGCTTTTTAATCAGTCTCACATTTCCCCACTTGGCTTTCTTCCACCCCCTAATCACCGATGGATTTCGGGTAACCCCCTTATGTCTTTTTTGATTCTGATGTATAAAATAAACGTAAAAGGGCTACTTTCTCAATTCAATCAGATTTTGCTTCCCAGAAATGTTATCAGTTTGGCTAGATAAACTCATAAAAATTCTCTACAGATTTGGATGTTTCTTACCTTGATACTATTGAAACCAGGAGTGTCAAACTCGTTTTTGCCAGGGACCACATCAGGCTTGCAGTTGCCTTCAAAGGGCTGAATGTAATTTCAGCTCCTTAACAGTTAAGGAGTAGTTACATTTATACAGTCCTAAAATTATTTCAGCTCTTTTGAAGGAAACCACGAGGCTGATGTGGCCCCTGGTGAAAATGAGTTTGACATCCCTGATTTAAACTGCTTTCTGATTATGAATTAGCCTTCTGACCACTCTGTTCAAAAGAAACAGTTGGGCTAGTTGTACACAGATAGGTACTCCTGTCTCCAAGACCATTGCTTCTTTTACTGATTAATAGAATGACACTTAGAATTTTACAGTTTCATGAATGGGGATTAATGGAAATCCCATAGGTAGGTGGACCTGCTCTGTGTGGGAAATATCTGTGGGACACAGCCAGCCAGCCTCTGGATTGTGGTGATTTACCAAATTCATGGATACCATGCTGTGAAGTCTGCCCTCATAAACACCCATCCACAGAGATCTTTGCAGGATATCCATTGAGGCCACAACAAAATGGTAAATTAACACTGGATCCGGTCAAGCTTCTTTTGCCCTCATGGTGGATAAGGTTAGTAATGATAGGTGGGATTTATTTTCTCCTTCATCCCTTGGGAAATGCTGATTCTCCTCATCTCATGACACAGAACTTTTTCTCTTCTCGGAAATTCTTCCTTTGTCCAAACTCCTACAAAACCCTTTTGATGTGGCTAAACTTGTGAGATCTGTTGGCTTTCTACTTCAGCATGGGATAGAATGTATAATTTACATTCACATAAAAAATAAAATTTTATGCTGATTAAATAAGTATAGCATGCTCAAAAGTTAGAAAACAAAAAAATAAACAGAAAATTAAAATTTCCTGTAATACCACTGGCTATAGATACTCTGAGCTGCTTTTTAAAAAATCTGTGTTGCTTCTCCTGACTGGTATTAATTTGATGACTCTTATCTTATGCTTTGTCATTCAGGGGGAGGTACAGGACATTCAGGAGGGAGATGGAACTTTAGGAGCTTTAGGAGATGGAACTCTTTTAGTAAGAGTACTCATTGCTGAAGTTTTAAGCCATGAGAAAAAAACAGTCAAAGAACTACCTAGAGTCAGGTTCTGGGGAAGATTAAATGCCCACATCAGGGGTAGAGAACTGAAGATTTTAGATAAGTAAGTTTTGTATCTAATTATCCTGTATAACCTGGTAGGTTTTTGCCCCCAACTAAGCAAATAAATTGGAGAAACTTCTGTTTATTCTATGTTAAGGTAGCTGATGTAATTAGAATGAACTTGCTCTTTCTGAATCTCAGCCTCTTCTAATTAACAAGCAGGTCCCACTCAAGGGTCACTTTCCTTAAGCAAATCTAATGGCTTTTCCCTCTGAATTTCTTTTCTATGGTTCAACTTTCACTTTTGACTTTAAAATCACTGTTTTTTGGTATGTCATCTAAGATCTTCAGAGGCACGTAAAGAATTTATTAGTGCCCCCTGTCTGGGTGAGGTTCCTCACATTTATGTAATTGAACAGCTTCCTGGTAAAGAACATACCTTGAGGAGGGGCAGTTGTTCTGAATCTCAAATTAAGAGGTGTGGTTTGACAGGAAAGACAGTACAGAATGTGAGATGGAACTGCCTCTTGACATTCAGGAGAGGAGAAAGCTGAACATGTGGCCAGTGTGGCCCTGTTTTGGAGAAGGGCCTTCGGGGTTCACTTCAGGAATCGATCTTGTTCCCTATCTTCATCAGGTATTAATTAAGGCTGCACCAGGCATTCACCAGTTTTCCCAGCTTTTAAGTAGAAAAAAATTGGACTTTAAAAACTATTTATTTGAGCCTTAGGATGCCAGATATTTTAAAATAAAAAAACATTAGGCAGGAAGTTTCAGGCAAGGAACCTCTATGTGGAGTAAGAGAGCCTTCAGGGACTTTTGCTCTCAAACTGTTGACAGCGGACTGTGGTGCAGGCACAATGCTTCTTTGTTGGGAGGAGCCTTGGAAGCCCTGGTAAATCCCCTAGTTCAGTTGTTTTTTCCACATAGTCCAAATGTTTGTTATTTTAGAGAATGGATGGAGAACATGAAATTGTAGCTAAAATGTCTGTTTTAGTGTCTTCCTCTGCCCTGGAATAGACATAATCTTAACTCAGGCTTAGCTTCTCTTTTTGGGGTCTGTAAGACTGGTCAAGTTCCTTAAGTCCTCTGAGCCTCAGATTCTTCATCTGTGAAATGGAGACAATAAAATTGCTCTGTTAATATTGTGAGGATGAATGAGAGACATAGACAAAGTAGTCAGCGGAGTTTGGATCACTTCCCTTGCTCTCTGACCCCAAACATCTCCCCAACCAGAGAGGAAAGCTTGTGTCCATTTTAGAAGAGTTTTATCATCCCATGGCAGCAGTCATTGCCTTTTCGAGCTGAGTAATTATTATGTAATACACTGTATGTGTGTGTGTGTGTGTGTGTGTGTGTGTATAGTCTGTGAAAATAAGTTTGCAAGGTAATTTCAATTTTATAGTAGAGAAATCATTTCAAGTGTAAGTAATATTTATTACCTCTAACTCATGAACTTAGAATATAAATCAGGAGTAGTTATTGAATGAACGTAAACATGAAAAAATTATCTTCATTTCAAGATTAATTCTGAACTGCAACTTCTAGGAACATTATATAGAAAAAAACAAAAGCCAAAAAAACTGACAGCCATCCTCTGAAGGACAGTCCCTTCAGAGAAAGGACAGCCCCTTTCTCACAGCCCCCTCCAAAGGACAAACAGGCTTTCCCCCTTCTGACAAATCAGGTCTGCACTCCTGGCAGTTAAGCTTTTCTGAAAACTGACCTGACTTACTTGTGTCAACATTTCTATTCTTTCCTAATTTGAATTTTGTTGCTTGAGTGATGCTGATTTTCCGTTAGTTCTGCCTACGAGCCATGTCTATTTCTATCTTTTAATTTTTCTTTTTTGGTTTATGCTTAATCCTGCACTATTAATATCCTTATTTCTCTTCACCTTTTCAAGATGTTCTCAACTTTCAAAGCTTTTGTATGTGAGCAGTTAATTAAATTTATCTGGGGATGGAGTTTCAGATTTTCTCTCTCCGTTACCCTCTATTCATTTTCTTCTCTCCGCTCTCTCTCTTCTTTTTTAATGTATATATTTAAGATTATATTTATTATTTATATATGGTTATAGGTCAAGGTTTTAATTCTTTTAACCTCCCTTTGAAAAAATATAAGAAATAAGCATCTTTTCCTTTATCTCCCCCTATGGAATGGGATCTAAGAGGAAGGGAGAGAAGATGGACTAGAGGAAGGAGATCCAGAATAGTGTGGTGGCTTAGATGATGATGAGCTTTGGCATCAATCCTGTACTGGAATTCTGGTCTTTGTTGTCCCATCTGTAAAACAGATTTAATAGAGGTTCCCTTATAGGACAGTGTAGGTAAGATGTCTAAGTCAGTGCCTAACTCAGATTAGGACTCCTATAAATGCCAACTGTGGTTGTAGTTGTTGTTATCGTCATTGTTATCATTATTAATACAGAAGAGCTAAAAGCAAGAGACACATCTCAACTTTATAGAACTGGAGAGCTATCAGCAGTGCAGAGATGCGTTGATAAGTGTACTGGTTTTGTTTTGCCACTACAACAGATTGCCACAAATTTGGTTGCTTAAAACTTCATATAGTTCTGAGGGTCAGAAATTTGGAGTGAGTGTTGTGGGGCTAAAATCAAGGCATTGACAGGACTGTGTTAATTTTGGGAGGCTCTAGGGGAATATTTATTCCTTGTCTCTTTCAGCTTCTAGAGACCACTGTCATTCCTTGGTTTGTGTCCTCGTCCCTCCAATCCGTGCTACAGTTGTTCTTCTTTTTCCTCCCTCTGACCTTCCTGAGTGGTTCTTATAGGGGCCTTATAATTGCATTGGAGTCACTTGGATAATACAGGATAATTTGCCTGTCGCAGATTCTTAATTTAATTACATCTGCAAGTCCCTTTTCCATGTAAAATAACGTTCACAAATTAAGACATGGACATTTTGTGTGTACCTTGAGGGTGGGGAGAGGGGATAGGAATTCCACCTACATAAGACAGATTGAACATTTAGGTGCAAAGGAAGCAATAGAATGTCAGTTGGTAACTTGACCTCGAAGCTGAAAAGCAGAAAGTGTTTATAGAAATAATTAGTTAATCAGTTTTGACTATTAGCAAACTTACTCCAGCTCTATCTGCTATGTATAAGTGAGAAGTCAAGATAGTATGCACTTTTCCAGGCAAATATATTTTTGTATGAAAAACTTTGTCTGTTACTTTTCTTTTAGGAGTTTCAATGTTGTTTTTCAACAACTTGAGAAGGCACCATTGCTCTCCTCACGGAATCTGCCTTAGACTCAGAGAGTATGTTCTGGGGAAGAGGACCATCTTTTCTGAATACCTGATAAAACTGTTATCCATGTGGTTTATATTACCACACCAACTCTTCTGTTGAGGAAGCTAAAATTTAGAAGCCTGAAGTAACTTGTTTACCATCTCACAGCAAGTAAATGACCACTCATGATTTGAAGCAATGTTGTGACTGATGCTTTCCCTTCTTTAGTTTATTGTCTTCCTAGAGTAAATGACTAAGTTCACTTGTTGCAGCAGAAGTAGCTAAATGAGGAAGAGCAGGTTTAGGATCTAATTTTCTTTGTCCCTAGCTCTATATTGAGACCCTTTTCTAAATTATTTTTTGTTTATTGTTTGTTATAAATTCAGATTTTTATTCAAAATGTATATTTTATTATACATACTATAGTTCACCAGTGTAACATAGTTCTATCTAATAGTAATATTTTAATTATTGTACCCTTTTCAGAATTACATTGGTGTTATCATATTAGACATAAGAAATATATTCAGAACTGAACAGAATGGAAAGATTTTAATTCCAGGCCTTATGTAATTTTAATTTTCAGATTTGAAACAAAATCTGCTCATGCAGCTATCAAATCAGATATTCTTTTTATAATGAAACACCTTTTCAAATCGTTCATCTATTTATAGGAGAAAGGAAATGGATCATTTTTCTATGACAACTACTCTATTTTTAACCCACCACCAAGTTCATTGTCTTTTTTTTTGTCTCCATTTCAATGAACTTCAGTTGGGGGGGTGGGGAAAGGGATAACTAAATCAGCAAGGTAATTGAAGTACATTTATGGACTCCTTTATTTTAGGTGACTTGTCCGGGAATTAAGCAAATGAATACTTTTAAGAACTTGATAAGCATTGGTACCAACCACTATTGAAAATGATCTCTGATTGCAGTAATTAACTTTGTAGTCATGAAGGGGAACCCTTGATCTTCCTTCATTACCCAACACAAGTGTTCTGAAAAGAATTAACATGAAAGGAGCCTGTGAAAAATCCTAAGGTGTGAGGAGTGAAGACACGAGTTATTTCCCTCTCCCTCCACAGAGGAGCAGTCATTGTGTAGCTCATTAGACAGAAAGCACTGTCCTGGGATTAGCAATTTTCCTTGGGAACTGGAAGAATGACCTACCTTTCACAGCCAAATGAAAAAGTCACTTTTTAAACAAAATCAGATATTTAAAAATAAATGTACCGTGCACCTGAATTTAGTGATTTTTATATAATTTCCTCATTTCATGCATTGTCACTTTTTTCTTTTTCTTTTTAAACAGCTAAGAGAAGGCAACACTCGGCTTACTTTTGTTCCTCCTTGTGATTTTTGAGGTTGGTACAAAAATACAGAATTTTATGCGGAGGGACTGATTGTTGAGGATGAGTTTATACTTTATCTGTGGGAGAATTATTTGGCTAGTTGTTGTTAGAGATAAATCCTATTATTATTCTTATTTTCAAAATTGAATGCACCTTGGTGAGGAAAATAACTGGTGTCAATCCAAATCAAGAATTAACTTCTCTCCTCTGCAATCCACATTGGTTTAACAACTTTTATTATAATTTAGTTGTCTTTTATAACCAAGTGTTAATGAAAACCTCTGGAATTCATAGTGTGGAAGTGATTTATGAACTTAATACAGAACTACCTACATGAATCAGTGAGGTCAAAGTGAAAGGAAGATCATCTTTCATTTTCAGTGTAATGAATTAAAAGCAGGCAATGAAGTTACTGAATGACATGCTCTTCAAATTCCAAGCTCAGCTATAGTTAAAGACTCAGAAGAGATAGTTTTTACTTCTTTGTACTACAAGGTTCAGCATGATATACTGTAAAGAGTATATGCTAAAAAAATACTTGTTGCAATAAATTGAATTACTCAAGTCTCACTCTCTTCCTAGGTCTCTCTCTCTCTCCTGCGATCATCTGCTGTTCATGGAATCATGCTGCAAGATACATCAGGGCCTGCAAGATACATACATCCTTCGCTGTGGTTGTGAGAATTTCAGGAATTCTAAATGTAGTCACATGTTAGACTTGAGAAGATTCTACTCTAACGTTATTTATTGGTTGCTCATATTGTTTATTGTGATCAAACCCCTGTTCCTATTTAGAATTTACAATCCTACCTTCTTATTTTTCTAAAAGCTGGCCATTTTTCCAGCCCTGATGACTTTGGTGGCTATGACTCTGCCCTGTTTCTTTTCAATCACCCAGCTTCACTGAGTTCTCCTCCAGAATTGTAGTCCATGAGTGTTTCTGCAATCTGCAGGTGGGTCTCCTAATGTTAAAGTGCCCTTGTTTGATCTCCTCTCCCCCAATATGTTTATGATTGTTAGATAGTGGGGAGCAGTAAAAATCAGTATAAACTGCATGGACTTCAGATTGATGCATATCCTAATGCAGGCTCTGCCACTTACTGGTTGTGTATATCTTTCAACTCTCAGAGTATCGGTCTCCTTATTTCAAAATAGGTATTATATTACCTCAATGGGTTTCACTGAAGATGAAATGAGGTAACATAGGTAAAGTTTCAGTGCCTCAGATACAGCAAGCTCTCAGTGAATTTTAGTGGTTCGCTCCCCAAATGATTGTTAATCCATGACCACTCATCTATAACATCAATCACTAGTTGGTTACGGAAGAAAGCTTTCTGATGAGGAAAGCACACCTGTCTGGGTTTGCTCATTTGACCAGCCTGAGAGGGCTGCCTTGACTTTTTGCCATGCCAGTGTGGAGCTGTTCAGCCTCCAGGTCCTGACCGCGGTGCTCTTACTTCCAAAGAACAAGGTCTTTCCGCGTCCTGATCCCAGGTAAGGTATATGTTTTACTATTGCTTTCTACAATTATGCCTATTTCTTCTTTGTCTCTTATGAGGTAAGAAACAAGGTTATGAGAAAAAAAATTTTCAATACATTGCTATTTAGCGTCTATGTGTACTTTAGTAATTGAGTGACTATCATGCCCTAGGCACTATAAAAAGTACCAGGAATATGCCGAAGAATAAAACAAACATTCCTTAATATTCTAATAAAGGAGACTGATAAATAAGTAGAAACATAAATATTATTATGACCCCAAGTTTTCTCCTTCTATCGCCATTTATCTCCCCTTTACTCTCTTCTACCTCCCCATACCCCCTTCCCTCTGGCATTCATCACACTGTTGGTTGTATCCACAAGACTTTCTTTCCACAGTACAATATACAGATGACGTACTGTGGATTTATATACCTGAAACCTATATAATTTTATTAACCAGCGTCACCCCAATAAATTTTTAAAAATGTACAAAGAAAGTGGGAGCAGTACTGCTTTCTTGATTATCCTCATCTTAATAAAAGTACATTTATCCCCTTAAAACATAAGAAAAATATTATTATATAATATCATGATAAGCTGTATAGATAAAGACTTAAGAAGCAATGTAATAGATGTGGCATGTGTGTGCGTGGCATTTGAACAGAGACTTGAACAATGTGAAGATGGAGGCAGTTGCATCCAGATCTGGTGTGAGAGCAGCAGGAAAAGCAAGAGCAAAGGGTTAGAAGAAGGCCTGTTTGAAGAACAGCGAGGTCAGTTGCTAGGGCCATGACTGAGGAGAAGAGTAGGAAGAGATGTAGTCAAAGAGGAAGTTAAGGGCCAGATTATGTAGACTTCTGCAATATGTAATAGAAAATTTGTATTTTGTTCTAAGAAGAAGTTTTTAAATAGACGTATAGAACCAGATTTACACTTATTGAGAAGAAACATCATAAACTTGGTGGAAATAAGGCCAAAGGATGGCACTGTGTGCTTTCTTGATTATATGGGAGCAATGTCCAACAGGCTCTTTCAAGGATTATGTAATTCTCCAGGGGAACATACTTTTATTTGACATTCTTTTTACTTTTCTTAGGGTCCAGACTTTGTAAAATTCGTGATGATTTGTAGATTTTTGTCCATTAGAGGTGCAAATGATGCCTGACCGGTGGAAAGCACAACTCGAAGGTCACAGTTTCATTGCCTGTAGGACATTAACAAGTTTTGTCTCAAGATCAGCATGGTTATTTCAGTATGCCTTCCCCATATGCCATATTTCCCTAATTATCTTGTGAACCAGCTTTAAAATTCTTCTGATCTGCCATTAATTGGTTAAAAATGTTTAATATGTGAACATTTTCATGAGAGTTACAACTTTTTGAAATTTATATACTTGTTAATCAAGCTCACTTTGGCTGATGAATGAAGAATGGAAGGTGTGAAGGTTTGTGGGGAAAGTTGTCAAGAGTGGAAGCAGAGAGAAAACTGAGTGAGAGGAAAGGTGTAGTGAACCAGGCAACTGCTATGGTCAAGATGGCCTAGGTAAGTTGTATGGATGAAGATGGTGTGAACTGATCGCATCTTACATTTGATTTGGAGGTAGAGACAAGACATGCTGATGAATAGATATAGTATGTGACATAAAGAGAGGAATCTAGTATTTTTGTTTGGGCAACTGAGAGATGGCTGTAGAGGAAGAGCAGAATTTTTGGAGAAAATTAAGAGATCTGTTTGGATGTATTAATTTGAGACACAATCTATATATGTCTTTGGCAAATTCCTTTATGGTAATGGTATTGATGTCTGTATTTTTGCAATAATCAGGCAAATCTTAGTTTTTAATAAATGCTTTTAATTATGTATACATTCTCTAGACATAGATATACTTATAAACACATGTGTTTTATTAATCTGATGTTTAAATGAGTTTGTATGTGTGGGCTTAATTTCTCATGGAATAGATAAAAATACTCCTATTTTCCTAAATTGTAAAGTTCAAGTTTAATCATTAGTAAGGCAAATCATTTCATGAACTTAAAAATGCTTTTTGACTTTATGAATCTTTTAGTCTATAATATTACAACTTGTTACTCAACCTGAAAAAATTGCTTGGATAAAACACCAATTCCTCAATCTTACTAAATCTTATTTCCTTTCTGAGATAATTTGTCTCATGTATTTCAATTTATGTGTACATTTATCCAATGAGACAAACTATGGTGTTGAAAGCTGAAAGCACTAAACATTTACAGTATATTATTATTTATAATAAAAATGGTACATACACAAACACACACACATATATAAAATATATATTCTTATGGCCTGTATTTGTCCTTTTCCTTAATTTCTTCTCAAGAGTAAAGGTGGAGCCTGCCCCTAGAAGAGGCTTAACACCCTTCCCTTATTCTTTGAAAAGGTTGAGATATCCAACTAAAATTTTCTTCATTTCACATCAGGACATATCACGTATTCAGATAGGGAATTGACTGGAGTTCCCAGAATGATTTCTCATCTTATATAAGCAAATTAAAGTTTTTTGGCTTCCTTTTCAAGCATCCCCTCTCATTTCTTTTTGTGTTTTTTATCCTCATCAAAGTACATTTTTATTGATTTTAAAGAGAGTGGAAAGGAGAGAGAGAGACACCTCAGTGTGTGAAAGAGAAACGTTAACCGGCTACCTCCCATGCACAACCTGACCAGGCTCAAACCTGCAACTCAAGCGTATGCCCTGATTGGGAATGAACCCACAACCCTTTCGTGCTTGGGAAGATGCTCCAAACAACTGTGCCACACCTTCCAGGGCCAGCCATTCTTAAACTTAATATTTATCCTAACATGTTAAGGTTACCAGGTCAGACCTAAGGCTCTTGATTTCCATTCTGCAAAGTTATTCTTGCCCCTCGCTCCCCCACCTCTAGTCTTCTCAATCTCAGTAAATGGTACAATTAGCTATGCACACACTCAAAGCAAAAATGTATGGGTATGCATTAGTGAAGTTGATTGAGTCCATCCACAAAAATCTGTATTTTGAATTTTAATTTAATTTTCATGGTGATGACTCACTCCAGTCCACTCTCCCCTCACTCGATGTGCTGTAACCCTGCAAGCCTTATTTCAGTGGTTTGGCACCACAATTTTTTCCCTGGACTCCAGCAAGGCCTGATCCTACTACTTACAAGTCTCCACACTTTTTTAAATGTAGCACCTCAGTGATGGCCCTTTGGATCCATCTATCTAAAACAGCTCCCTGATCTGTTGTTATTTGTTTGTCTCAGAAACTTGTTTTTATCCTGTGTTGTATTGCCATGATTTGTTTTTATTTTATTTACTTAAGTAACTATGTCTTTCTATTCATGGTTTTATTCACAGCACTTGGCTTAATTTTAGAACATGGAACACACTTAGTGAATAATTGTTGAATAAACTGATGATTAATTTACAAGGTATAGTCTGTCAGATATTTAAACTTCTTGAACTTTGTAGGCAAAAATATAAAGGTTTTTTAAAAAATTAATATGCCAATAATAGTCTTCTTAGATAAAGCTAAAAACTTTATGCTTCCAATTTCCTAATTTCTACTATAGATGAATTCTCACAGCTATTTTTTTAATCAGAATCTTTCTTTTGATTTCAAAAGTTCCATCTTACAGCTATTCACTGACTTTTCATTAATGTCTTATGTTGCCTTTGAGTTTTCTTTGTATTGTGTTGGCCAAAACATTTGTTTGTTTGTTTTTCTGTAAGATGGCTCTAGTAGTGCTTAGTTATCTTTAACTTTATTCAAAATAGTTTTGTTAGATTGTGATAGCTGTCATATCAGTGTATATTTCTTAAAAATTTATCAAAATTGTTGAATTTTTGTGTAGCCATTTTAACACTGAAGATGGAAGAAAATATACAACATTTTTGGCATATTATGCTTTATTATTTCAAGAAAATTAAAAACACAACTGAAACACAATAAAGATTTGTGCAGTGTATGGAGAAGGTGCTGTGACTGATCCAAATGTGTGTCAAAAGTGCTTTGTGAAGTTTTGTGCTGGAAGATTTCTCACTGGATGATTCTCCATGGTTGGGTGCAACAGTTGAAGTTGAAAGCAATCAAACTGAGACATTGATTGAAAACAATCAATGCTATACCACATAGGAAATAGCCAACACAATCAAAATATCCAAATCAATAAAGATATTAGTGAAAATGAAAAATAGGTATTTTATTTTATGGGGGACACTAAACAGACTTTTTGGATAACTTAATGAAATACTGTATTTGTCAGAAACTTTTTGCTAAATAAGTGTAAAATAATAACATTATGCTACCCCAGCACAGTTATTTTGGTCTAAACTTAAGGGACAAGCAGTTCCATCAACATGGCTGAGTAGGTAAGTGCTATGCTCAACTCCTCCCATGACCATCTCAAAATTACAGCTAAATTACAGAGCCATCAACCCAGAGAACCACCTGAAGACTAGCTGAATAGAACTCCTGTAACTAAGGACCTACAGAAGAGGCCATGTGGAGACTGGTAGGAGGGGCAGAGAGGTGAAATGGCTGGCCCCACACCCATGTGTGGTTGTTGAGAATTGAGAAGGTTATCTCAGCTGCAGAGCTCCATCCTGAGGAACCAGGGCATGCCAGCCCTGCACCAGGCCCCCTAATCCAGTGATCCAGTGGTAGGAAGAGTAGTTTTTAAAACAGCTGGCTTTAAAGATCAGTGGGCAATTTCACCCCAGCCCAGTGAAAAGAGAGGGCAGCTGGAAACCCAGGCATCCTCTTGAAGGGCTCACACACAGGCGTACTTGCTCACAGGCACTCAGCCTGAGTTCCAGTGAAGGGAAAGCAGCTCTAAAAACAGCAGGGACATATAGAGAGAAACTAAATTGTGTGGTTTCAGAGTGAGTCCCCCCTGCAACTCTGCCCCTACACACATACCACAAAACCTGCAGGGAGAGGCAGGGACACATGGTAATTCCTGGAGAGCCAGCAACATCCAACTCTGTGAGGATTCTCTCCAGGTGAGACAGAGGGCTACTAGAAACCCAGGCATTCTCTTAAAGAGTCCACACAGAGATTTAACTACTCACAGGCACTCACCCTGAGCTCCAGTGAAAGAACAGCTTCTCAAAAGGCATCAGAGTTATATAGGAAGAAACTGAATTGTGTGGCTTCAGGGTAAGGACCACCAATGTTCCTGTATTGATCCCTTCCCTTGCACAGCCTGCAGAGGCAGGCAGGGCCAAATCTGAATCTGCATTAACTGGGAATACAGAACTCACCCAACTCTGATGACTCTCTGAGACCCAAACCTATCCAACTCCCACATGCCATTGGCTCTTTCAGAGGTTGTGCCTCACTGACACACTTAGCCCATGATGTAAGCTTTCTCAAAAACTCGTCAAGGCTAGCAGACCCTGGGCAGTCAGTTGTTAGATTCAGTGTGCCCTGTGCCTTTTGCTAAGTGTCCTCAGGCCTGATGCAGGTGATACCTAGGTACAGTGTGGCCTCTCCCAAGTGTCTATCTATGGAATAGGGAGCTGTCAACCACAGATCCTTTTGTAGCTCTTACAAGGTGGTCCCAAGGCTGGGCACAGGCAACAACTGACCTTAGCCTGCACCAGAGCTGTAGTCAGGAAGCCACAGGACCACCACACCTAGTGGGTGGTACAGAGCCCAGCTGGGGTAAATCATGCTTGTGGGGTCAGCCCATGTTGTGATGGTGGCCAGTCTTAAAAGCCAGTCAACCTGGGGCTCAAACCCCCCCACTGATAAACAAACAGAAATCAGGGTTCAACTACAATAGGAGGGCACACAACCCACACAAGAGACTTTAGTCGGGTACCAAACTCAGGTGGCTAGGGAGATGGCAGCACTGGGCCCACAGGACACCTAATACATGAAGCCACTCTGCCAAAACTAGGAGATGTAGCAGATCTACCTAATACATAAATAGAGAGAGGCAGCCTAAATGAAAAAACAAAGACGTCCCAAATGAAAAAAAGAAAACAGAAAAGAACTCCAGGAAAAGAACTAAGTGAAATGGAGGCAAGTAATCTACCAGATAGAGTTGAAAGCACTGCTAATAAGGATGCTCAATGAAACTAGAAGAAGAATAGATTAAAGTAGTAAGAAATTCAACTAAGAGATAGTAATCATAAAAAAGAACATAGAAACCAGTATATAAGCATTCAGAAATAAAGAATACAATAACTAAAATGAAGAATACATTGGAGGGAATTGACCAGTGAGATAAAACAGAGGATCAAATCAGTGATTTGGAAGTTAAGGTAGGAGAAAACACCCAATATAAACAGCAAAAAAAAATGAATAAAAAAACTGAGGATCATTTAAGAAGCCTCTGAAACAACATCCAGCCTACCAACATTTGTGTCACAAGTGTACCAGGAGAAGGAGAGCAAGAGATGAAAAATCTGTTTGATGAAATAATGACTGAAAACATCTCTAATTTGGTGAAGGAAATAGACACACAAGTCCAGGGAGCAAAGAGAGGGTCCAAACAAGATGAACCCAGAAAGGCCCACACCAAGACACATCATAATTAAAACACTAAATGTTAAAAACAAAGAGGAAATCTTAAAAGCAGGAAGAAAAAAGTAGTTAGTTACCTACAAGGGAGCTCCTATAAGACTGACAGCTGATTGCTCAACAGAAATATTTCAGGCCAAAAGAGATTGTCAAGAAATATACAAAGTGATGAAAACCAAGCCCCTACAACCAAGATTACTCTACTCGGGAAGGTTATTATTTAAAAATAAAGTACACATAAATAACTTCCTAGAAAAAAAAGTTAAAGGAATTTATCACCACCAAACTACCAATTCAAGTAATGTTAAAGGGACAAGAAGAAGGAGAAGAAAAGAAAAAACAGAAATATAAAAAACAAAATGATAGTAACTACATACTTATCAATAATCACTCTAGATTAAAATCCACCAAGGGTTGGGGCTTCCAGTAAAGACAGTGGAGAAGGTAAATGTTGTACCACTTAGTCACACAAATACCTTAAAATTATAGTTAAACTACAAACAACGCTCACTGAGAACCACCTGAAGTTTGGCTGAACAGAAGTTCTATAACCAACAATATAAAGATGATGCCACATCAAGACAGCAGGAGGAGCACAGACAAGCAATATGATGGTTCCACACCCATGTGATGTGGTTTAAAATCAGGAGGGAACCCTGGCTGGTATCACTCAGTGTACTGAGTGCTGGCCTGTGAACCAAAAGGTCACCAGTTTGATTCCCAGTCAGGGCACATGACTGGATTGCCCACAGTTGCAGGCACATGAGAGGCAACCTCACACTGATGTTTCACTCCTTCTTTTCTCTCCCTTCTCTTCTTTCTGAAAATAAATAAATAAAATCTTAACAAATCAAGAGGGATACTATAGTAATATAGGTCCCCCATGAGGAGTGAGTAGTCCAAGACCCACGCTAGACTCCTTAACCCAGGTTTCCAGTACCAGGAAAAGAAGTTTCCAATACTTCTGGCTGTGAAAACCAGTGAAGATCACGGCTGAGTGAGAGGAAGGACTGCTGAAGTTCCAAACATTTCTATTAAATGGCCTGTATACACACTACTCACTGAGGGACTCATTTACTCTGAGATCCAGTGTTGTGGCAACATCTCAAAAGGTGCCAGGAACATGCTGAAAGAAATTCAATAGTCCGGCTTCAAGACAAGGGATCAAAAAACTGTGGTACATTTACACAATGGAATACTACACAGCAGAAAGACAGGAGGAGCTCCTATTTTCACAACAGCGTGGATGAAACTGGAGAGCATTATGCTAAGTGAAATAAGCCAGGCAGTGAAGGACAAATATCATATTTTCTCAGCTATTGATGTAGCCTAATCAACAAAACAAACAAACAAGCAAGCAAAATATAACCAGAGACATTGAAATAAAGAACAAACTGACAGTAACCAGAATGGAGATGGGAGGGGTATAATGGGAGAGAGAAGGGGAAGGGTGATCAAACACATATATAAAGGATGTATGGACAAAGCCCAAGGGGGAGAAGGATTGAAGGTGGGAGGTGGGGGAAAGTGGTGACAGGAAAATGAAGACAACTGTACTTGAACATCAAGTAAAAAAAAGAAGTAAAAGAGAAAAACAGACAAGGGTTAGAGGGGCATTTTGTCCCAGACAAAAGTGCTGGCGGAAGTCACGGTTTCTTTGCTGAGCCTTCCCCTTGCAGGCACATCCGAGTTTTCCTCAACCTGACCAATACTGTTCGTCTGCCCTATTGATTCCTTGAAACTCCACCGAATTTATCTTGAAGGCCAAGCCAAGCCACTTCCAGTGGCATTTCCATACAAACAGCCTGTCTTGGCTCATGGTATAGGCCATTCTAAAACCTCTTAAGGTTCACAAACTTCAAACAAGAAGCATCGGGCCTCAGCATGCCCTGTACCTCTTGCTAAGCAGCCCCTAGCCTGGCACCAGTGGCAGATACCTCAGTTGACAGCTTAGCCTTTCTCAGGCATCTCTGCACAAGAGGCAGTTTTCTGCAGATTACTTTGTATTTTATACCAGGTAGACCTGGGCTGGGGAAAGGCAGTGGCTGAATTTTCCTGAACCTCCAAAGAGGCTTTATAATAACATAGCCAGTAACTGGCATCACACCACACCAGGGTCAACTTTAGGAGGTCCAACATTCATCTCATGGGGTACCAGAAAAAGCAAGAAATTGGAAATCTATCTGAAAAACTAGTGAAAGAAAACTTTCCTAATTAGTGATGGAAATAGACATACAAGTCCAGGAAGTACAGAGAGTCCCAATTATGATGGATGCTTATTTCAAGATACATCATTATTAAAAGGCCAAAGGTTAAATATAAAGAGGGACTCTTAAAAGCAAGAGTAAAGAACTTAGGTACCAGAAGGTTGCCAGATGGGTCGGGGGAGGGGAATAAGGGGTGAAGAGGTGAGGAGATTAAGAAGTATAAATAGGTAGTTACAGAATAGCCATGGGGATGTAAACTACAGTATTGGAAATGGAGTAGTGAAAGAACTTATACTCTTGACCCATAAACATGAACAATGGTGGAAGGACTGCCTGAGGGAGTGGGGAGCTGCTGGTTGGAGAGGTCAAAGGGGGAAAAATCAAAACAAGAGTAATAGCATAATCAATAAAATACAATTTAAAAATAAAATGAAAGGAATAATAGAAACAGAAAGAGAAACTCAGAAAACAATCCCATTTACAATTGCAATGAAAAATGAAATACCTTAAAATGAACTTAACCAACAAGGTAAAAGCCCTGTACTTGAAAAATTATAGCATATTGAAGACAGAAATTGAAGAAGATATAATTGGAATCATATACCTGCTCATGGATAGGAAACATTAACACTTTTAAAATGTCCACACTACCCAAAGCAATCAATAGATTCAATGCAATCCCTATCAAAATATATGTTAATACATTTATTTTGCAGAACTCAAACAAATAACCCTAAACTTTGTGTGGAAAAAAACCAAACAAACCCTGAATAGCCACAGCTATTTAGAAAGTAAAACAAGGTTGGAGGCACCATGCTATCTGATTTTCAAACTATACTAGAAAGGCTGTAGTAATCAAAATGGTATGGTGCTAGCATAAAAAAAGACACATAGACTTATGGAACAGAATAAGTAGTCCAGAAACAAATCAATGCTTACATGGTCAATTAACATATGACGAAAGGAGTGAAAATATACCACAGAGTAAAGACACTCTCTTCAATAAATGGTGTTGGGAAAGCTGGGCAGATTTGTATGAAAAACAAAACTAAACCACCTTCTTACACCATATTCAAGAATAAACTCAAAATGGATTAAAGACTTAAATGGAAGACCCTCAACCATAAAACTCCTAGAAGAAAACAGAAAATATCGGCAGTAAACTCTCTAACATCACTCTTAATAATATTTTTATTGGTATATCTCCTTGGGCAAGGGTAACAAAATATAAACAAATGGGACTAATCAAACCCAAAAGTTTCTGCATAGCAATGGAAACCATCAACAAAACCAAAAGACAACCTGCTGAATGGAGAAAGGTATTTGCCGATGATACATCTGATAAGGGCTAATATGCAAAATTTATAAAAAACTCATACAACTCAACACAAAAATACCCACTTTCTGTGGGTATTTTGAGAGAAGAAACCTTGATTTCCACATACCACAATGGCCAGCCTCTTCTCTGGTACACGGCAAGAACTCAGTGAATAGTTGCTGAATGAATAGATAGAACTAAAAATACAGTGTGAGAATAAAGAATTCCTCACTTTTACTATGAAAATTTTAAGTTGGCTTATTTGGGGGGCATTCTGCATAATTTTCTACTTCTTGGAAATATATCTTTGATTTCCTAATTCACATAACTGCTCCACAGATTTCTCCCCAAACAAAAAATAATGCAAGTGTAATCTAAAGCACAATACAAAATCAAGGATAACAAGCATGATCTCCCTTAAGTATGCACTAACCTGAATCCAAGAGTAATGAATTTCTTTGTAATTTATTTTACATGTCTATGGGTTACATAGACATGCAACCCCCACAAGACATGGGTTATTTAGTATTGCAATGGCATTTGCATGCATAAGTACATGATTATGACATGCATTACATTTCTGCTGTATTATATTTTTGCAACTCCAGATACTAATATATATGAGATATCCATAAATCTATCTGGAGTCACAAAAAAGCAAAAATAAAATAGAATTAAAATATAATGTATATATATATTATATATCTATGTACACCTATCTGTCTATCTACCTACCTATACCTCAGTGTTACGTTCTCTGCTCTGGAAATGTATTGTTAAGTGTAAGAATTTTTTTTAAAGATTCTACTTATTTATTTCAGAGAGTGGGGAAGGGAAGGAGAAAGAGAGGAAGAGAATCATCAATGTGAGATAGAAACATTAGTTGGCTGCCTCTCGTGTGCCCCCAACCAGAGACCTGGCCCACAACCCAGGCATGTGCCCTGACTGGGAATCGAACCAGCGACATTTTGGTTCACAGGCCAGCACTCAATTCACTGAGCCACATCAGCCAGGGCAAAGTGTGAGAATTTCTTAACCACTCAATGTGGTTGTTAAAAAAGTCCAAGATTTGTTTTTCTTTCAGTGATACTGGCCTCCCATGTTAGAGTTAATGAACTGACCACTGAAACTGAGAGTGTGTGTATATGAGCTGTAAAGTTTATTCTTATTTTAAGTGATTATTTAAATGTATTGACTATATGCACTTGTATCTGCAAATTATGGCAACATATGAACACATTTTACAATGCTTATAATACAGAACACTCCAACTCCCAAATGGCAGACATTCATTTATTTATTTATGATGCAATCTTTATTGTATTTTTTCCATCACCATTTAGTCTCCTTACACCCCTCCCCTCGCAATCACCACACTGTTGTCCATGTCCATGAGTCCTTTTCCCCTTTGGAGTTGTAAACTTTATACAGTGTCACTGATCTACATAGCTTGCTCTGTCAGCACCGTGATTCATCACTTCTTACACAGGGATGTGACAGTTAAACACCACCCACTTGTCCCAAGAACTCTTTTTTTCCCCAGAATACAACCCAAGTTTGTTCTTTTCAATGAGTTTTTTTTATTCTTTCAAATACAAGGCTAGTTCTACATTTAGTTTACCTTTATTACTGTTTCTATGCTTGTTTAAATCATGGAGATGAAATAAATACAAGAGTATAAAAAGAAGATAGGATTCAAAATAGAAAAACCCAGAGGTATCCTAGCACTGAAATATATACCAAAAAATTGAAGATATTTCTTCAGGCGTATAGTAGGTGTTGGTCACTGCGCCATTCATTCATGTTTACCAGCTGCTATTGGAGTAAATTCCCCACCCCACTCTGTCCCCTGGCCACCAAAAGCTTCCCTAAATTAAAAGAGGAGCTATCAATAAGTAATGTAAACACATACACAGGCATGTTTATTTCTAATGGATTCTGGGGGACATTTAATGTATTATTCTTTCTATTTAATCCCATGAATGTGACATGGTATAAAAAATATTCAGAGAAGTAGGAAATGCAAATCAGATACAGTATCTTTTACTGTTATAAACTGTTGGAATATTAGCACTATTCTAAATAGCTCTATTGTTTTAGCCAGTGTGGTCTCCTCTGATAGGATGAACTGTGGGTCCCATAACTTCTATTAAAAAGCTTCCTACAGTGGGGAGGTTGCTGTATCAATTTTGTCATAGCTCTAATTATCATCAAATATTGTGAGAAGAAAACCAACCTGTTTCCTGTGGGGGTGTGGCATTCTTGCTACACAAATGCTACGATAATTGTGCTGCTTTAAGATACAGTTGAATGTTGAACTTTCACTGTGGCTTGCACTAGAGAATAGGAAGAGAGACTCTAGGAGAGAAGAGGGAGTGTTCTGGGCTGCCGAGGGGGATGGTACATCAGTGCCCACTACATATAAGCAGGCCAGGGTTCAGGAATTGTGAGGGGTCGAGGAGAGAGACCTATGACATTGTCATTGGTGGCTATGGTATAGCTAATTCCTAAGAGCAAGTGAAACGGAAGCCAACTGGCAGCACCAAGAACAGGCCAGCTCCAGGGGCCCAGTTCTTGTACTCTCTGTAATCATTCTTCCTCTGCAATCATTTAGTATTTAGTAAAGTCTTATTGAAAGCTTTAATCTGTCTAAAGTACACTATAGGGTACTCGGGAAAGAGGATTCTGTTCACTACCATGTATTAAAGGGGATGCATTAAATTGGGAAGAGACAACTCAAGCCTGCATCGTGAAGGCGGTTGGAAGCAAGTAGTAAAGAACTTTTACAGAAAGTGAGGCAGTCCTGCTCCTTTGGTTGTCTCATAATTCAAAATTTACACTTTTAGGACTAAATCTTGGAGTTGGGCCTTTCTTATTATTAAGTAGGTCCTTATTATTAAGGTCATATTGTCCTAATTTTGGCCTTTATAACTTTACCATGTGTTTTATTTATTAAACTGATTCATCCTTCTGGAGGTATTCTGAATAAAGAAAGTGTTGAAATGTGTTATGTCATTTATGATATTTCTACTAAATCCTGTCTTCCAAAATGACTGGTTTCTTCAGCCATCCTCAAGCCTGTGGTTCCTATGTGCTTTATCATCGTGGTAACTATTTCTGCACCCGCACATGCCTATCACATGGGAGCATAAATAACCGCTCAAGTGCTAGCGGAGCATCGGGACACTGCGGAGCATGGTGGCACCACTGTCTTCTTGGTTCTATATGCTGAATTTCCATACCATTCCATTTTTCCAGTTTTGAAAAATTTTTTGATAAAAAAGTATTACGGTCATCTTACTCTGTGAGCAAAGGAAAGAAAGCAAGGTTTACATCAAATATATATTATTTTAATTATATGGCTTTGAGTTAAATAAATACATTTGTGCTGGTTAGCCTCCAAAGTAGTTCGATTGCTATTTTTAGTAACTTTGTCTTGTTTAGCAAAATAAGTCACTTGAGTAATCAGATATGAACTTCTCTGGGCAGGTTTTGGGATTAATGAGCCAACAAAGTAAAAGCCATGGGTAAGACAACTCGGGGAGCAGATTTACTTCCTAATGGGGAGGTCCAAGGGATGGCTGAGGGAAAGGGGTGAAGGGAGGGGCAGGCATGAGGTGTGGGCAATGGGGGCCTACAGCCACTACTTCCTTCTGTTTTCTTCCTGGTCTGCTGCAAACAGTAGACATATCTCCCCTTCAACAAGATGCTGGCTCTTCTGTTCGTCCGATAGTATTTGCCCACATTGGCGCTATAGGATTTGGTTGCTTGTCTATCCATTTCTCTTCCTTCCCCAGTTCCTCTGGATAGCTCAGTGTGATTTTCTAACAACTAGGTCATCCTTTTGGCTATATTGAACTTTCAGGTAATTAAAAGTCTTTAGGCTTTTTTCATGGAAAATGCTAACAAGGAAGTTCCTTCATCCTTTATTTTCACACCTACCTTTGTAAAGGCACAGTCCTTTATATTTAATTAAAATATTTATGTGTATGTGTATATATATTGTTAGCTTTGTCACATAACTTATCACAATCTGTTACAGTCCAAATTAATTTATTTAAGCATTTCCTTCTACAAATTGATAACATCTATAGGTACTATCTGCTTGCCCTCTACATCTTTATCATCCTTATCATATAAAACGGTGAGCTAAGAGATTAGAATCTCGTAGCAAGTCATTACAGAGAGTAAGTGAGTCAGGAGTTATATGATACATTAATCAGCATGATGTGGTCATTTATCCACTATTAATATGTACTTCTAGCCCATTATTTTTAGTCTACACCAATCCATCTTGCCTACAGTGATAATAAGAAACTTCCAAATGCCCTGTAAAATCAAGAGAATCATTTCTTATCATGGAATCTCAGAATGAGGAGTTTAGAAATCACATGCCACATTCTCACCTTAAAGCAAATATTGATCTACTAGCTACATTGTATATTTTACTGCATTTACCTTACACTGCAAATATTCTAAGAGCTCCATTCACTTTCTAAGGGATCACAATCTCCTTAAAGGTCTATTTTAGAAATAATATTATGATCAGTACATATAGTTTTCAGAACACATCTCTTAATATCTTTGTTGGAAAAGTAGATAAATGTTTGTCCATTTTCAGATTTTTACCACCTCTCCTAATTGCTGTGATTTCTCAGAGATGATGTCTGGGATGTTGTCATTCTATCTGCAAATCTTTTCTAGACAGTCAAATTCCTTGAGCTTGGAGATGTGGAACCATTTAACCTAGTTCGGTACTTCCTTACAGCCTTCCTACTCTCCCTGGAATTCCCCATCAGCCATGGGCTGTCCTTCCAAAGTGATGACTTGCTTTGGTGGAGAAAGAGAAGGAATGTTAACGTGTCCGTCTCTGCTTAGGGGAATGGGTATAGCCCATTCTTTCCTTCTTGCTTTAAACATAGCTTTTAAAGTTTTCATTTTTCTTAGCATTAGTCATTGGTCTGAGTTATTGATGCTATATTCCTAACACTGTTTTTAAAGGTGTATACCATTCTTTTGTATTCCATTTGTAGTTCTGTGCTTCTTCTACCTTTTGTAGATGACCTTTAAAATGTTTTATTTTTTTTTGTTTATAAAGGAAATTTTTACTGAAAAAAAAATTGAAAGCCAGAGACAAGTGTAAAGACTAAAATTAAAAAAAATCAGCTGACATTCCACCACTTACAAATAATAATCATTTGTATTTTGACACATTATTTTATGCATATATATTCTTTAGTTAGGCTCATTTTCATATTTAGATTTTTATTCTGCATTTTTAATGTAGAAGATTTTCCCCAGTAGCATGCAATATTTATATACAACATTATTTAGTTGCTTTAAAATATTTTATTACATAAATTAGAATGCGCTTACCAGTCTTTTTTTTAATGTGGGTTCTTGTAATATTTTGTTCTTACAAATAAAACTGTGTTGAATATTCTCATCATATTGGACAGTTCTCAACATCACAGCAATAATTTATTTTAATCATTTTTATTTTTTCTTATGTAATTAAATGTATAGAGTCATAATTTCACTTTAGAATTTTTATCCCTTATAGGCCATTTTTTCATCTAAAAGAAAGTTTGCTGTTTCTCTGAAATCTCAGAAATATTTCTTCTGAGATGAGAGTTTATCTTTCTGGCTAGGTGACGTATTTACTGCCCCAGAGACACCCCTTTATTCCCCAGCCAGTTTTTTCTTCCCAGCAAGACTTAAAATTACAGATGAATGAAGTGTTAGAGTTGATAAAAATCTCAGCAATGTTCTTTTTAAGGTACTCTTGTTTTCTGTGGTGTTCTAAAAGAACAAACTAACAGTAGAGGGACACGTTTTGTACAGGTTTGTTGATAAAACATGCTTGACTTGAACAGAAGGTCCATGGGGCAAAACAGAAATCTGAAACTGAAAAGTATGGCTTGGTCAGGTGAGGGAAACTGAGTCTCTACATAGTGGTATGGAAAGTAATATTACAGTTATGATTGGTATCTTGGTTTTTTTAAAAGATTTTATTTAATTGTTTTTAGAGAGAGGGGAAGGGAGGGAGGAAGACAGGAATAGAAACATCATTGTGAGAGAGAAACATTGATCATTTGCTTCTCCTTTGAGCCACGGATGGGGATGGAACCCACAATCCAGGCATTGCCCTGACTGGGAATCAAACTGGCAACTTTTCACTTTGCTGGATGATGCCCAATCAACCAGGCCACACTGGACAGGGTGGCCTCTTAGAGTTAAGCGGGGCATTGCCTGGCAACCAGTATCTGGGGTTCCAGGACTACTTTCCCTCCAAAATAGAGTTGCTATGGTGTGAAGGTGCCAAGTTGATTAGTGCTTAAACTAGGAATCTTGTCTCAATTGGCACTGTTAGTGGTAATCAGAGATATGAACAGGGAAATGCAGAATGGGTTGGGGAACACTCAGGGATAGTAATCAATCAGATACTGGGGCTCTAGTCAGTGAATCAGCACTGGGTTTAGGGCTGCTAGTGGATTTGAATTTAATACGTGTCATCTGCCCCAGTCAAGATCGGTTTAGGGATTGTATGAGGCTGACAACATAGGCTGAAGGTTTTGATGTCTGCTGTGGTGAAAGACTGGACTGGAGAAGAGGCAGTCATGACCCAAATCAAGGCATGACTGTACTAGATACTCTGGTTTTAACCCAAAGAGTTTTCTAGCAGGTGCAAAGATGGCTAAACACTGTCTCTGTCATTACTTCACCTCTGCATAAGAATCTATTAGAGAACCTTTGTTCATGTACTTCATCTGAATATATGGTCTGCACTATTGCCCGACTCCCAATAGCATTTTTGTCTCTTTTCTTCGATGTTGACCCAAGTAAATGTTGCTCCTCTTCTATTGTTATATCTATTTTTAAGTGATGTTTGCATCCTCTTTAAAGAGAAGCTAATGCTTAGCCCATTTAAAATTTTGGTAACAGGGTATATTATTTTTTAATTTACATGTTTTTGTTATTAGTTACACTATTTAAATTAGAATATACCTATGAGATTATATCTGACTTAAAACAAAATGTACTGTGTTTATTAGACTTAGTCTGTCTGCTTTGTTATGTTGATTTGAGGATGTATTTTTCATAGTAACCACATCCTGCTGCTTTTTGTAGAAATTTACTTGGTGTTCCTCCTTGATGTTAGTGTTCCTGTGTCATTATATATATTGTTTTCTGTGCTATTTAGTATTATACATTTATCAGAATATTTTTCTCCTTTTTGGATTTTATTCTAAAGATTTTGATTAGATCAGCAGCAATTCTTACAGACATTTTTTTCAAGGTTCTTATAAAATATACTTCATACCTCGCCAGAAGCTACATCAGACACTTCGGTAATCTTTACAAAATTTCTTGGCTCTGAATTATATAAACATATTGATGAAATTCATGTAGCTTCTGCTGAAAGCTTTAGCTTAAAAAAAAAGCCCAAGGCTTAAACGTTTTTATTTTTTCTCTCTCAAATGGGGCAATATGGTGCCTAATGCAGTCACGCTCCTCTTCTGATATTTAAGAACTTATTTATTGCTGCTATGGTTTTTAATATTTATCTCTCATGCCTTTCTCATTATTAAACTAACAGAATATAGTTTTAGAATTAAAAGAAAATTAAATCTCACCACTTTAAAAGGTCTACATTATGATTTTTTAAATATTTTATCCCTTGAACATGCTTCAAAAGAAAAAGTTCTGAGACCTCTAAATATATGAAAGAATTTAAAATAAATACAATATCTCATTTAGTCAAAAAACCTTGGTTTCCTCATTTTTTTAAAATTTACGTCTCCACCCAGAAAATAAAGTACTCAAACTTGACTATAAGTCAATAAAATCATTATTTTATTGAGAGTATAATTCTTTTGGCAAATGGTTTTGAAAAATTGATTACAATATTCCATCTTTATTCCTAACCCCATTTGCAAGCTTATCCAGAACATGTAAAGCCCAATCCTGACTGTCGATTTTTAGCACTGCTTTTTTAAGGCCCCTCCTAGAATATTAGTTTTCACTTCCCTTGGGTTTGGTTTTCTGGTTCTCAGCCTAGGGTTATTTAAGTTTCTCCTTCTGGTTGCCTGGAGGCCGCCAAGTCAGGCAGGCACAGAACATCCTGGAGTCAGGAATGTGGCAGTTTCCTTGAAGACTTATAACTCAGTGTGGCTTACTACTCCTGGTCTGCTAAGGAGCGTGGGCTAGGTCTAGAAATCCTACTTGAAGAAAGTAGTGTCTTTCCGGAAAGGACTACAGATGATCTGTTTAGCAAATGCTAGACCACCTTTAATTGTACTCTTGGTTCTTCAAGAAGCACTGAGGATGAAGTATGCCATCAAAGCACTGGTGACACTGAGACTTTAGGTATTATTGT
This sequence comes from Artibeus jamaicensis, assembly GCF_021234435.1. Classification (NCBI taxonomy): domain Eukaryota; kingdom Metazoa; phylum Chordata; class Mammalia; order Chiroptera; family Phyllostomidae; genus Artibeus; species Artibeus jamaicensis. Next base: position 5,126,369 of record NW_026521972.1, on the reverse strand, counting down.
AGAGCTTATGCTATCCTAATTTGTAATAAGGGATACGTGATAAGTAATATGTTGCTGCCAGGTTACTGAAATTCAGCCAACAGCTTGACAGCAACCTCTGGAGAGGCCCTGGGCCAAACCACCCAGTGAAGCTGTTTCTAAGTTCCTCATCTTCAGAAACTATGTGAAATAATAAGTGTTTGTTGTTTCTAGTAGCAGCATTTTGGAATGAATTGTTATACAATAATACATTATTAATTCACTGGCAGACAACTTACAAGTCTATTAGAGTCTACCAGGTTAGGAATGATAAAGGTCTAGTTTAGGAGAGGTGAAGATGGCTAGGAGAGAAAACATAAACATATTAAGAGTTAAACATCTCTTAAACTTAGATGATGATTAAATGTGGAGAGGGACAGAAGAGTCAAGGTTGACTCACACATATCTTGCTTGGGTGGCCCAGTGAATGTTGAGGCTGAAACAGAGAAGGAGCATATTTTTGGAGAGAAAATTATTTTGGTTTGAACACTGGGCTTGCAGTATCTGTGAGATGCGTAGGTGACATGTCCAGAATAGATCTATGAACGAAGAGGCAGGACTCTAGGAATCACCAGCATAGGGGAGGTAGTTGAAATGACACACATGGATATGATTATTTAGGAAGGCGTATATGGTGAGAAAAGCAGCTGTTTGAGGAAGCAACCTGGAAACAGGTGGCACGTATGAGACATTTCAGGAAGGCACAAAAGGTACCAGACAAATAGTTGAGAAACTTGAAAAGGTAGATGATTTGCTTTCTGACATTGGATACAACATCTTATTCTTTGACACTGGGGAGAAGTGACAAGAATAGGTACGCACTTCAGGTTACATTTTGAGCTGGGCGCATAATTAATGGAGAGAAATCATTCTTGATGGTGAGTTTTCTAGCTGAAGAAGAAGGCAAGATCACCTGCTTTGAATAAAGGTGGTAACAGAGAGGAGAAGCTTTGGAGTAGCTGCAGAGGGAAAGCAAAGAGCAAGGTAAGCAAGATTAATGGATGGATTGCACTGAGTACTTAGCTAAGGATTGGAATCCATGTCTTTGAAGTGATACCAGTAGGGAAATAAGACAATATACACAAATGGGGCTCTTTCTGTTCCACTTCACCTGAGCCCTAAAATTGATAACAGTACCATAGAAACAGCTCACCTGTGCAACACATTCTGAAAGATTGTGAAATTGGTTTTGTAACCCTTAGTTAATCACCTTTCTGTAGTATCAGAGAGAAGTCACTATTGATGTAAAAAATATTGAAGAAGAGAATGTTGTTTTTCGTTGTGTTCACCACTCTCAGCACATCTATAGAGAGGCAGAGTGCTTTTGTAGGTTTTAAGTCAAGCAAGAGGAAGACACTTGAGAAAGCTTGACCTGAGTGGACATAGGTCAAGCCTGACCTGAGTGGATCAAGGTCAAGCTTGACCTTGATCTAGGGGACATAGTCAAAAGTTAAGAACCTGTCTGGGGCTGGCAAAAAAACAAACAAACAAAAACCAAACAACGTTTGGTTGATGCTGTAGAAACTAGTTGTATTTCCACTATCGATGGGGCAAAGCTGTGTTTTCCATTTACCAGGTGTGTTTTCAACAAAGGACACAGCCCATGGTCTCCTTAAAAAGAATCTTGCCCCAAGCAACCCCTTGGGATGAGGTGACACCTGGAAAAAAGCAATGCCGCATCTAGGGATCTATAGAAGACACCCCCAGGGTAAAATCAGGGGAGGGTAAGCAAAATAATATTTAGTGGAAACTGCTAATGTGCACCATAAGTCACCCTTGGGTATACATTACACACACACACACACACAAAACCTGATGCTAAATTGCAAATGTGCCTGTCAAAAGAGACGGTTGTTGCCCATTTATGTCTTTTCTCTACATTCCCTACCTTAGCCCAATGTGGAGGGACCAACATAGTACCCATGGAATGGCAGTGGGGGAAGCAGAGTAGGAAGAGAAAAGGTCCTAATTGCAATTCTTTCTCCATTGCAGGCCTCTCCAGTCAATGACCCTGGGCTGGAGGAAAAAGCTTCATATTTGCCTAATTGATTCACATTGGGCTGAATTGGACTGGTTGGAATGCTCTTTAGAATGGATTAGACATTTTATTACCTAAGATCAATGAGAAAACCTGCAATCTGGCTGAGATTTTATCCATGGGTAGGAAAAAGCAAGCAGAACAGAATGACAACACTAGCAACAAAAATTCCAGGACATTTGGCAGCACTGGGAGAATTAAGGCTTCTTGCTATTTAAGTCAATCTTGTTTAATAAAGAATAGTGTTGCTTGGTTGGTTGATTTCCAGTAGTCCTCCATTGCCCAGATGTCCACTTGGGCCTTTTTTTTGTGGTGAAATCTGTAAATGGATGAGGACATGAAAGAATCAAAGATGTTAGTAGGAAAACAGTCAGATGGTATCAGTAGAATGGGTTAATCATAAAATTCAGATTGAGTAAAGAAGAAAACTAAGTAGGGTTAAGGCAAGGAGAAGTTGAGAGAAGTGAATTAAGGGTTGGAATCTCAGGAAGTTGATGAATGAAAGGGAGCAAAATATACTACTCTGAGATATGCCTCTTTAGATATATGATTATTTTGAATTGGTTACATTTAAGAGAACAGCAGGTAAGAGGGAGTTCTGAAAAACTGAGTAGAAGTTACTTTTTATAAATGATATTTTATTTATAAGAGAAATTTCTATTTATAAGGGCATCTCCCTTTCTGTATGAAGAAGAGAAGGATGACTAAATCTCTAGAAACTCCTAGCGGTGGAGAAGCCATTGTGCTTTGACTAAAATCTGCAAAATAACGCATCCTTGTTCATTGTGTTTTTCCAGGTAATCTCCCTTGACTGACCTCCCTGCCCTTCCTCCTTCCCTGCAAACATCTTCTTTCTCTTTAACTGAAGATGGTATTTAGCCATTTGGGAGTTGCTCAGTGTTCTTGGGTATCCCCCATGCATAAAGGTGGTACACATATTATTAAACTTCTATTTTTTCTCTTGTTAATCTGTCTATTTATTACAGGGGGAATATCAGCAAAAAACTTTGAAAGGTAGAAGAAAATTATTTTTTTCTTTTCTAGAAAGAGCAACTGACTTGGAAACCAAACAGTGAGAGAAGAGAAAGGATCGGAGGTTGTACACAGACACCTCAGATTGAAGTGTTGACACATCCCAAGTTTTCTCAAATAATTAAATAATTCATTTCAGCAGATAATATTGAGTATGTGGTGAGTAATACAGAGCTTACTCTCAACATGTGAGAGCAAAGAGGGGCACAATTAAGAAAATCTGAATATAAATATTATAAACAAAAAGTATGGGCACAAAATTTGATGAAACCACACAGTTGAGAACCATTTAATATTAATTGTGCACTCACTATGTGCAAGATAGAGTAATAACTTTAGAGGAGAAAACATTGAAGAAAAAAGTTTCAATTTTTCAGTACGCAAGTTCTGAAAAATTGAAACTCAGTTCAATACTCAATTAAACTGAGTATTGAAAATCTGATGAGGGAGTCATAGATGGGAATACAGAATTACCCCACCATAGAGTAAGTGAGTGCTACTAAAAATGTTACAGAAACACTAGGAAGCTGAGGGAGTAAAAAAACAAAAACAAAATAAAACAAAAAACTTATCTTGGATTGGATGACAGATTTAAATCTTAAAGGGTGAGTAGATATTAGAAATCATTGTTGTCAAGAAATCAAAGGTGAGGAAAAGTATTTTATATTTCAGTCAGAGGTTTGGACATATTTGAGATAAACCTTGGAGAATAAGTGGGGGTTCTGAGGGAAGTGGTGGGAGAGAGAAGGGGGAAGGAATAAAGATGGCATGGGCCCACCTAGGGAAGGCACTGAAAGACCTGAAGACAACAATACACACGTAAGAGGAAATAAAGTCTGATGCAGGTTGGTGAATGAGGGGGATGAAAAAGAGGAGTGGATTCCGGAAGCCATTTGGAAATAGAAAAACTGAAGTTACTGACTCAAGATGTGGGGGGGCAGAGATTCTTTTGGATTTGACAGGACGTATAATTGAACGTATGAGAATATGAGACTTCTAGTAAAAGACACAGGAAAAACATAAGTAGGTTGATAAGGTAGGTTATAATGAGCTTGAGAGTGTAGCTGTATATCCCGCAGAACTGTCTGGGAGACAGTTGGAGGTATGAATTTGGAGTTTTAGAGGAAGATGAGGGGTAGACCACCAGAAATTATCTGTGTAGAAGTTAATGGTTGCAGCCACAGTAGATAAGATTTCTGACCTACTGAGTTTATTACAACAAGTTCTTTACCCTGTTTTAAGTTATGAAGTCCTTAGAGAATATGATGTAAGCTATGAATCTCCTCACCAGAAAACTGTGCAAACACAGAGATATACAGTTTGGCAGACTTTAGTTTAAGATCTCTTGGTAGTAAAAGAAAATAGCACTAAGGAAAAAATTTTGTAAAACACTTACATGAAGGGGACCAAATACGAAAAGATGACATAGCAATAGAAAACAAGCCACGGTGAGGGAGATGGTTTTTAAAAGATTCTTTAAAGTAGTTAGTGCTAGAGCATTTCAAGAGTCTTAAAACTGAGGAGAGGTTGTTGATTTTGGTGATCGCTGGATTAGTTCATTGTTGATTTAGGAGTATAGGAAGACATTCTTCAGCAGAGTAGAGGGAACAGAGCCAAGCAGAGAGCTACATCGTAACTGGATTGCGATACTAAGTAGAGATACTATTTGGAGACACTAAGTACATTCTGCTCTTCTACTAAGTTTATGAGCCCTGAGGAGGAATTTTTCTATTAAGGTAGACTCCCTATGGTTACCTAAGCCTAAATTTAAAACTAGAGGCTAGTGGCCATTTGTTGACAGAGGCCTGTTACTCCTTGAAACCCTGAGAAGAACCCCAGACTGCCATCTCCGTACTACCACCTAAGTAATAAACTGTGACCTCTTGTGATCAATCAGAACTACATAAGTTATACCCTCATTTGCATCTACATCAACCAGCCTGAACAATGGACCTGAATGGGAACCTGGGCAGCAACTTTCTCTATTCAAGACAGCCTCGCCTCTGCAATCACAGAGCACAGTTTGGGCTGCTGCCTGAGTTTGCATGTCTCAGACTGCACCCTTTGTTCAAGTAAGTGCTTTTCATTCTTATTACAGCCTAACATTATTTTTTGTTGATAAGTTTAATTATAAAGGTAAAAGAAGAGCAGTGACTTGAAGGAATATGCAGTCTTGGGAAGAATTTTTGGTACGTCTTAAAAGTTGAGCATGCTTTTTAGACAGAAGAGAAGGGACCAACCTAGATGGCAAAGATATAAGAAATAATAATCATAAAGACATTTCAATGATTGTTATTTAAAAATATATTTTCCTGCAAAATGTTACTACTAGCTGCAATTGCATTTTTGAAAGGTAAAATAGTCATTTCACACTGATGACAGTAACTCACTGCTAAGCCCTTTTTTGTTAATCCTCACTAGAGGACATTTTCTCATTGCTTTTAGTGGGAGAGGGAGAGAGAGAAACATTGATGTGAGAAAGAAACGTTGATTGGTTAACTCCCGTACACTCCTGGGCGAGGGATTGTGTGAGCCTGAACTGGAGATTGAACCTACAACATAGGTAAGTGCCCTGACTGGGAATCGAACCTATAGTCTTTTAGTTACAGGATGCTGCTCCAACCAACTGAGCCACACTGGCCAAGGCTCACTGCTAAGTCCTATAAAAATACATTTACGGTGCACAAAGAAACAGTGAAAAATAGATTGTGTAAGGAAGAGTAGCCAACTGTAAAGATTTTCTTACTCTAGATCTAGGGGACAAGTTCTTACACAAGAGGGTATAATATTGGGCTGTGCTGAGCAGACACTCTCAGAAGCAGAATCTCACTGTTAGGTCTGTGTTTTTGCTCATTAATGCTTATTCTTTCTTTAGGTGGTAATGTCATGTTTTTAGCCTTGGCTGTCCATTTGGAATCATGCAGGGAGGTTTAAAAAATATGAAAGCCTGTATCCCAACTCCAGTGATTCTGATTTAATTGGCCTGGGTGGGTATTAGAATGGAGAATCTTTAAAGGTGATGTTAATGTGCAGCCAACCTGGAGAACCGCTGATTTAGCATGTTCAGTTTGGGCTTCAGTATCTCCACTGGAGATAATGCGAGGTCTGTCCAGAAAAGGTCCAGACATTCTTAATATAAGGAGGACAGTTTGTGCCACACTGATGTAACCTTGTAGCCAAGGGAATTCGACTGGAATGCGCATTCGTGAATAATGGCCACTTCACTGTACTTGTCAGTAATGAGTATGTGTACCCTGTGGGCGTTGCATTCAAAATAACTGAGCGAGTAGAGCAAAGAATCTGCATCAGATTTCGGGTTAAGCTTGCACATTCCTCAGTGGAAACTATTTGGATGATTCAGAAGACTTTTGGGGACGATGCAGAGTGCAGTGAAAAGAAAAGTGTGGCACAAACACTTCAAAGGTGGTCGAGAATCTGTCGGAAGGGACCAGCGTTCTAGAAGGCCTCCAACAAGCAGAACACCTGAGAATGTTGAATTCGGCAACCAGCTGCAACCGACAAAGGTCGGCAATGGACAATGCAGGAACTAGAATCTGATCTGGAACCTCCGAAAACTACTGGGTCTGAGAGTTTGATGCAGGGTCTTGTCGTGGCAAAATTCGTTTTGTAGCTTCTGCTGTCAGAGCAGAAGGAACCTTGTGCTGCTGTTGGGAGAACTGTGTGAGGTCCCACGGTGTCTGTTTTGAAGGGGACCAAGACATCATCCTCCTAGGTACAATGTTGCCTGTATCTTGTATCATCTTCAACAAATGTCTCTATTTTTCACATTGCATGGCTGGATACTTTCTGGACAGACCTCTTGTAGGCCATTTAGGTATTTTCCAAAAAGTAGGGCAAGTATGGATGCTAGCCAAAGCCTTGAGGGCCTTAGAAAACTCCAGGAGAAATATTTATTTCTCTGGAGCAGAAAGGCAGGATTGTTTTCCATATTTCCCTTCTCACTTAGCTTCATCAAGGCTTTTTACCCAGAGTTGCGAGAAAGCAAGCATTAGCAGTAGCTTATTATTTGGACACTGTGAAATTCACGTTCAAGGAAAATTTAATAGATAAAGCAAGGATCTCAGGAGATAGACTTCCTTCCCTTTCTGAAATCACCATGAGGCTGCAGAAAAACTAGAGTTGTTTCAGAGTTAGACAGTCTGTACATGCAGTAGGAATGAGTCTCTCCTTCAGAGACAATTATTCTATGGGTAGGAGCAGTCAGCCCCACAAGTCTATTTTCAGATTATATTTTCTGGGTAAATCTAGGCTAGGCCAGTAATTCACTTCCCTCTCCTCCTCTCCTTCAAGATCCACTGCTCTCTAAAGAAGAGATCATTAGCAAGTGTGAGAATTGCTCAAGGATTATATGAAGTTGTGGCAGCTAAAGTGAATGCCTCATTAGCATGTGAGAGAAAAGCCCAAACAACACCATCAAAGGGTGGTAAACCCATCCAACGGGATGGGGAAGGCATGGTTGGAATTAATTTACTTTAAAGCCAACAGAAATGAAAGGGGAATTATCTCCTTATTAGTTAAATTTTAGCATGCATATGAGTGAAGGTGTGTACATTGTGCATTTTCATCTGAATATAAACAGAGTGATTACCTCATTTGTTCTTAATGGAAGGTCTATATAATGAAACCAAAATTAAAAATATTTTGACGTTTTAGCTCTTCTTTGGAAACCAGAAGAATCCTAAGGAAGCAGTAACAGGAAAAAAACTTGCTGGGAGAGTATGTGAAGCAACATATCATCACATGCAGCTGTCGCTACCATTAGGGGCAATTGAAGTAACTAAGACATACAAAAACAGATCCACAATATGGTAGGGAGACCTCACTAAGAAGCTAATGAAATCACTTGGTTTTCTCTTTCATTTGTATCCATAAACCAAATATTTCACACCAAAGAGGATAAGACTTGGAGAAATAGAGGGATGGAAAAGAGGGTAGATGGGAGAGGTAGGAATGAGAGAAACAGAAAAGAAAAGGCTCTGACTAGCTACTGAAATTTCCCTTCAAGCCTTTAGTTTGGCTTCCTCTTGAATCTGTTTAAAAAGACTGTTACTGGTTGGGTGAAAGTGACAGGAAGTCTTGGCGGACAAGTGTTACAGATTGCAATGGATAAGAAGTGCCAGTTGGTATCAATGGACTTCCTGCTTTTCTACCCCAACTAGCATCTCTCGGGAGTACAGCACTTGAGAAGCTGAAAGTTTCTTCAAAGTTTCCCGGAGGTTTGGGCCCAGGCAGAAGAAACTGATATAAAAGATTTGGGCCAAGGCACACGAGTTGTTGGCAGCCCATTGCTTGGGCAAACTCAGTTTTGCCTCAGCTGTTTCGTCCTACTTCAGGGAGCACCTTTTGAGAGCAGAAGAAAAGCAGGTGTCAACCACCACTTTGCCCCAACGAGGCTGAAATGTTAAGCTGCTGCTATATTGAAACACTGGTCATAGAGAGATCACATAATGAGTTTAAGGCTCTGCTCAGTATTTATTGGAATAATCTTCTATTGGATGAAATCAGAAAAATGCAGGTAGCGCAGTAAGCTATAGAACATGCTAAAGGATAACTTGGAATTCTTACTGTGATATGCACTGGTATCTCTTAACTAAAAGCCAGACAATCATTACTTGATATCATACATCTCAAACCACAGATATTTTCCCTCTTTCTGTTTTAGGGACCTATTAAATCATCTACTAGTCTCCTATACCCTTAATTCTGTAACAATCCGGGCCAGTCAGGCATCTCCACTATTCAGGTCAGATGTATAAGCACTGCGTTGTTAGTTACCTAGCGTATGTCGAACATCAGTCGTTTTAAAAAACAATTTTGAGGGATTTTGACATTTGCAATAGAGAAGATCCACAAATCTTTGATAAGTTGCTTCCTGCTGCCTCCTTCCTGTCAGAGGTACTGAGCTTGAAAATGAGATCAAATTTCTGGAAAGAAATACACTTCATATAAATGTTCCTACTCATATTATTGCATAGTCTCCTATGACAACTTTTGTCTCAAAATTTATTCTGGGCAGTTAAGTTATACAACAACATATCTGATGTGGATTTTGGCAAGCAATGCGCTAAGTGGGTAACTTGCCAGGAACAGGTATCCATATGGAATAAACAGAAGTAATGAGAAAAGGTAAGAGCATGCTCATCAGGGGGCTGTGCCTCCGAATCCGTTTCCTAATTTGTCCTAACAAAATATCATTAAGCTCATCAGTGCCTCAATCTATCTTTTGAGTAAGATGCTTCATAAACAAGGTGATTTTCTTTTTTTAAACTTTTTATTGTTATTCTATGACATTTGTCCCAAATTTCCCCACTTTGTCCTCCTCCATGCTGCCAGCCCCCTCCTCCCAGCTCCCACAGTGCATCCCCACACCACTGCGCACGTCCATGGGTCACCCGTGCGTGTTCTCTGACTAGTCCTTTTCCCTTCTTTCCGCCATTTTCCTTCTCCTCCGTCCTCTGGCTGCTGGCAATCTTTCCATGTTCCCATGCCTCTGGTTCCATTTTGCTCATTAGTTAATTTTGTTCACTAGAATCCCCTTATAAGTGAGATCATGTGGTATTTGTCTTTCACTGACTGGCTTATTTCACTTAGCAAAATATTCTCCATTTCCATCTACGCTTGTCACAAAAGGTTGGAGTTCCTTTTTTCTTTCTTCTGCGTAGTATTCCATTGTGTAAATGTGCCAGTTTTTCAATTCACTCATATATTGATGGGCATAATTTTCTCATTAAAAAAATGGCTGGTATGGATACTATAATTCATTAGGAAAAATGTGTTCTGAAGCTTAAAGGGCTATTTGGGGAATGTGGATAAAAAAATAGCTCCAAAAGATTATGCTCTGTCTTCCAGAAAAGGATATTCACTTCTAAATAAAGTCCCCATTTAGCATTGCTCAGGTTTTAGATGAAAAAAATATCACAAACATGTCGTTGACTACATATATTAGTTTTAAAGAGATTATTTTACTTTGTATATGGTTAAGTACATTAAGCTGAGAGAGGTGATGTTTTGTAAATGAAGTCATATTTTTGGCTGTAAAGAAGCAGTGTGGTTTTTTCAAGCATCTTTTCATTTGCTTCTATGAATGACATTTTTTGGAGTCAATATAGAGAAAATGAAGGCTAATCAGATCATTTTCCCTATTGTGAGATGAAAGATTCTTTCTCTCTAAAAAATGAGTTATTAATTCCCCAAATTTTTCCCTGGATTCCTCTGCCTATTAAGTGAAATTTAAAATCTCTAAGGGATTATTTGATTCCAATATCTTGTGCTGTTGTTAAAATACATTTCAGCATGCTCTTGTAATTAACATGACATTAAATTCTTATTTCTGACTTCAAGGTTCACAGAAAGTAAAAATTACAGTACAAAGCGTATACAAATGTTTAAAGGGTATTTGTCTCTACAAAACGTGAACCACAGAGAGCATGTCTAACAGCCCATGTGGTGTTGTGTAGTGCTCAAACTTGTTCTTCCTAAGATTTTGCCAAATATAAGTAAACGTCTGACACTCTTAGTTAACATTTAAAAATACGCATTAGTTTCATAATCACTGCAGTGCAGAAGTTATTAAAGCTACAGCAGTTCAGCATGAAAGATGTCAGGAGAAATTCTGCATTATTTTGCTTCCTTTGCCAAATGATACTGTATATGAAATCTTCATTTTCTTAATTTTAGATTACACATGTAATCTTCATAAACATGAGAAATACAACATATGGTTTATGGAGAAGACTCTAATATTCATAGTGGAATCTAGAAGGAAAATTCCAAAAAGTGGAAATTATTTAATAAGTGAACCTATTTTAATTAATATCTATACAAGATTATAAAGAGCTAGTTGAATCAGTTTGACTGCTAGTGGGACATTATTACAACTGGGATAAAAATGAAGAAACTTGTGTCAATGGATTTTACTGGAAACTTGTTTCAGCCTTGGTAATATTTAGCTAACATTTAATAAACACCTACTAAATGCCAGGCCATAGTAGGTGTTTTTATATTTGTTACCTCCCTTGATCTGAACAACATTGTGAGGTAGAGAGCATATTGAGGTTTGGAGAAATTTTATATGCCTTTCAGAACAGTACAGCTTATGAGTGATAGAATTGATATTCACAGCATGTGTGGTGCTCATCTTCCTCACTATTTTTCTCTCACAAATATATTCAGTTCAGTAACAGTGAAGGAAAACAGAACAAAAAATAGATTTCCTCATGTATCAGATAATAGTCTGACTAATGAAAAGGTGTCTTTGTAAGCAGAGATTCACAGCTACCACAATCAGTAATGATACAGAATAAAACTCTTGTATTCTAAGACTTGCATCAGATTTTTCTAGAAGTCTTAGCTTTGTTTCCCAGAGAGCCGAGGGAAATAAACAAGAAAGCTCATCTTTATATTTTAGAAACAGTCTCTCTCATTGGTATTGGATTGATGTAGGCAAGTCCTTCCGAAGATTAATGTGGTCACTGCCCCTCAGTCCTACAAAGTTCATTCCGGAGTGAAATTAATGATATGCACGACCTTGGGTTTAGAAGCACACACGTGTCAGAAGAGGTGGGTATGTAGCTGAATCTTGCAGTTGTGTTGGTGAATCACGCTCTGTGGGCTTCTCAGCCAACTGTGACTTTCATCTGTTTGCACCACAGTTGTGCAGGCTGTACTGGGTAGAGATGATTTTGTCAGCCTTTTTGGATGAGCTTCATGTAGCTTCTGAATGCATTGTTTGTTCCAGACTCCCTGGGACACAATGGATATTCATCAACAAAGGCTTCTTTTTTAGTGTGTCAAAAACAATTGAGATAAACAGTATCTAGAATCTGATCTTCTGATGAATAATTTCTAGTCTTGCATTAAAGGAACGATATATTGATGTCATAGTCGGCACTCGATAAACGCTTATTGATTGGCTGATCAATTGATTCATTGTGAATGTCTTGAATAACTGCATAAACATCACAATAATATCTAATATCCATAAGTTACATAGCACCAAGCTCTTTCATTTCTTAACTACTAAATTTTTTCTTGAAATTATCCCCTTCTTGTCATTTCAACATTTACCTCCTTTGCCCAAAGCACCAACTTCTCTGTTCTGCACCATTACAAAAGCCCCATAACTGGGTCTACCCATGTCCATTTTGTCTCCTCAACCCTATCCCTTCTTTGTATTTCAGTGAGGGTCTTTTTTTGGTTGTTTTTTCTGTTTTTGCTTTTGTTTTTTAATTTAGTGAAATGGGTGACCTCACTTCTGCTGTAAGTACTTGAATGATTTCCCAGTTTCCCATTGTTCTTGGGCAAAAACAAACCTCTATACACACAGCCCTGCTCACTGTTCTCAGTCTTCCAGTTATACTCACCTTTCTGTTCCTCACAGATGCCATCCTCTCTCCTTCCACAGGTTCCATGCTCCTGCTCTGCCCACAAAATACAACCTGATTTTCTCCCCTCTTCACTTAGTCATCTTCCAGTTCTCATTTTTTACACAGAAGACTGACTTCTGTGATAACGATTCCTCTTATTATATGTTCCCACAGCATTGTATATCTCATTTTTAGCATGCATCACAGTTGCGATTTTATATTTCTTTCATATGTTTGATTAATATCTCTCTCCTCTCAGTAGATAACAAGCTCCCCAGGGGCAGGAACTTTAATGACTTACCATTACTCTAAGCCTAAAATCTTATAAACAAAATTCTTATCAGGATGTGGAAAGCCTTTGGATCTGGCCCTAAGACTGCTTCTTCAATCTCATCTCCATGAAATTGTCATTTAATTTAGTTAAATTTTTAAAAGATTTATATTTTCTTTTAGCCTAAGTTCCTCTCCAGCTACCATTCCATTTCCTTGCACACTGTTACTGCAAAACTACAGAAAAGTGGAGTAGTCCCTGTTTTTATTTCCTCAAATTCGATTTCCCACTCAGTCTTCTCTGAACAACTTTCTACCTCCTTACTCAATGGTAACTTCCAAAGACTTTTAAGATTCTAAGTGACTTGATCTCATTAGCCTTTAGGATCAAGGTGTCAAAACATAAATCCCACACATTTTTTTAGCTAACTTGTTCTCCCAGCAGCTTCAGGACAATATACCATTGCATTCTGAGAAAACTTTCTTCTTTTTGTTTTCATGATCACCATTTTCTACTGACTTGCATTTTGCCTCAGTGACCACTATTTATATTTTCTGATCACTCCTTTTCTTGTGTGTGTATGTCTTATAAATAGCAGTATTCTAGGGCTTGGTCTAAGATCCTCCTCTATTTTTCCCTATTTACATTTATAGCCCAAGTGATCTCATTGGTAAAATGGCCTCTGTTACTAGATAATAAGTAATTTATACATACAATTTGAATATCTAGCAAGAGGTCATTGAGCATTTGCAAAAATATATATAGTTTAATTTTCAATAATTGTATTAAAATATATTTCTTTATACTTGCCCAAAATTTGAGGCAGTTTTTAAATTAAATGCGCTGCTTTAACTCATCAGAGTTAAAAACTACTGCAGAAATGAGAAATCACAGAAAATGTCTGAATGAATAAGTTTAGTTTAGAAGCAAAATGCAAGGGTGGTGGTTCTTGTGGGTATTTGGGATTAGGTGTGCTGATGGTAAGGTATAAAGTCAAGAACACATGAAAAATTATGTAACTAGGATATGCACAGAAGATAATCACTGAGGAAGGTTGTGTTTCATATGAGGTTTATGTCTTCAAAAAAGTCATCTTTTAAGATGAAAATTACTCAGGAGAAATTCTTTAATTGACAGTATTGGAAAAATAGCTGAACGTGAAAGAAGAATGTTTGAGCCAGAGACTGACCTATTAGGACTCTTTTAAAACACATAGACATTAGATATACATAAAATCAAATATTAAAATAATTTTAATCATTAGTATTTATTAACTTCCTGTTGATGGTACAAAGACAAACACTACAGAAAGACATTAAAACTTTATCATTGGATATTGCAATACACTTTGTTGTCAACACAGGCAGCTCATTGCAATTCAACAAATATTTATTGAGGGCCCATTGTGTCTGAGGTCCTCATTCCTCCATTTCTTCCTCCATTGTTTCACTCATTCCTTCAATAATCACTGACTATTTTTAAGGTATTCTTAAAGACTCCAACAACATAAAAATGACTAGGACATGACTTTCCCTACAAGAAATATAGAAAGGTAGACAAAGCACCATTCTTATTGGAAAGCAGGATCATAATGAAGGTGTTGAGAGATAATTTCTAATTCTGGCAATGAGGTTCTTCAAAGCAAGTGATTTTGGATTTTGAAAGTATATGAAAGAAGAGAACTTATTATTCTAGTTGTAGCAAAATGTGAAACATTTAAAAGTAAATTTAGTTAAGATATTTGTAATTCTTTAGAAAATGTAGTTTTTAAAATAAGCAGGTATTGTGCTTACAACTAATATATTTCCTTAACTTTGATACCACTCATTGTAAGATTCACCATGAACCTAAGAACGACTTTTTGGGAAAAATATTATTCCATAAAATGTGCACATAGTTAATTTATATATCAATCACAGAAACATTAAACTGTGAGAGGTGAGGGCCTGTTATGCATGCTGGAGGAATTATAATATATAGTAAATCTATTTACCAGCTGGTGATGGTTTCCGGCCTCAGGTGACTTACTGATTAGTTTAATGATTTTTGGATAAGACGTTTAAAAATCATGTCTCACAATTAATTTCAGAACAACACTGGCAGCAAAAATACTTTCAATTTTGTAAAATTCAAATTGGCCCCATGTACATTTTCCAGTGAATGCCATTTGATTCAGGTTATTATTTTTTAACTGTCAAAGAATACCTTGCCTCCATAATTATACGAAATTCCTTCTGACATCAGAAAAAAGGACATTACAAAATATGGTCTATGGTTTATTGAGTACCTCCTGTAATTTTTTCCTTTTTGAGTTTATTGGGGGTGACACCAGTTAACAAAATTATACCAGCTTTAGGTGCACAATTCTACAACACATCATCTGTATACTACATGATGAGAGTACCTCTTATACTTGTAAAAATCCTGAGCCTATCATCATTAATAAGTTAAACACTGTAACACACATGACTTATTTTTATAAGTCCTACATGATAGGACCAAGACCTACTTGATAAAGTATATTTGAAGTCAAATGTACAGATTCCCCAGCACCAACTATAGGGGCAGACATATGCAGGAGTTGCTTAGTCAAAGTTTCTGGATGGAATAGATGGATGTGTCAAAATATACTAAATTAAAGTAAATGGAGACATTTTTACAGGCACTGAGATACTAAGGACTTAACCCCTAGAATATTCTTTCAGCATCATCTTTGTATTTTATATTGCAAAGTGTTTTCTTCTTTTTAAAAGTATTAAGCACATCTTGTTACTAAGAGAAAAGAAAAGGTACTTTGTTGGGGTGACTCGTAAGCCTCTGGCATCGCTTCAGGGGAGCCCAGGGAAGTTGACCCATTCCCCTGTAGACTTTATTGACTCATTTCCCCCTAAAACAGGAGATGAAGAACAATGATACCACTATTTTTGTTAGACTCTTAAAACCATTAAAATGTAGACCTGTTAAATTGTAAGTAAAGATCTTTGAGGGCAAGAGGCCATTTAAAAAAATTTTTTTACTTGTTTTTGCCTAACATAGTACAAATTCAATATAGCTGCTTCATAGCTATTGAATGGATGAATACAAATGTCTTGATTAAGTGAAAAAAGCTGTAGAATTAGCATGATAAGGTCAATATTAACTGTGTGAAATGGTATATGCTTGCATAGAAATGTCCAATTTGAGTAGATTAGAATTCTAATATTTTAATTTTTAATATTCAAGTTAAAACTTAGCAGGGTTGCTATTTATCAGCAATGCTCAAACCAACTCTGGGCTGGAACTTCATGGACTAGGGGAGATAGCAAACACAGACACAATTTTCTCTTAAGTGCTTTTAAAATCAAAGTAACTAATAAAGCTGTGTAAACCACAAGACATACTTCACTGATGAATAAGTCTGGGTTTTGTAGTCAGACCTCTGACATCATCACGGCTTTTTCTTAGGGGATTATTTAGAGCCAAATTATCAAAATAAAGATTTTAAGCATTCTATTTCCTTTTGTGGATTGATTATTTTATTTACCTTTTCCCCTGTTTGTTTTGGGAATTAGGGCTTTCCAATGAGCCTATCTCTAGATATTGAGTTTACATTACAAACAAGCAAAAATTCCCAGTCTGTCAGAGATCTTCTCCTAGGATACAAGAAAAAGCAGAGTTCAGCTAAACTGCACAATTAATTCACAATCACTTCTGAATGGAGAGAACAGTTGCTGTAAGCTGTTCTGTTCTCTTCCTAGGGGCTTAAGGTCAGTATCAAGTATCAAATCACTATTCTTTTAAAGTTATCTCTCTTGATTTGTATCCCATAATTATCTCTTCAGGACCTCTTCCTTTTTAACTTGTAAACTCAGCTAAATAAATCAAGTCAAGAACTATATACATGTAAATATATGTACTCTGAGAGCTGGATGAATAGAAAAAGGGATAAAGTAGGACAATTTCCTTTGCTAACCACTGGTTTCACCAATGTATCAATTACTATTTTTGTTTTACACAAGGGAATCTGAGACTTTTTCTTCCTAGAAAATAAGGGGAGTGATTTTTTTCTTTAAATTCACTCTCTCTCTCTTTTAATATAAAGATTAAAAGTAATATGACCTTGCCTTTTCAAGCAGAGGACAACTTCTTGAGATCAAAGGAACAAATAAATTTTAAACGAAAAACCTTGAAACAATTCATTTAGTTGCAGCTGACTCTAAAATTACTGGAATTAAAAGACTTTAGGTGAAAACAAGAAATATAAACAGTTAAATAATGGTTTGGCCAAAAAGTCTGTTTTTTTTTTTTTTTTTTTGTAAAATAAGAGACTTTTTTTCATTTTCACCAATAACTTTATTGATTTGGATCTTCGGCTATTTCTTGAGTGGTATATAATGTTGATTGCTCTTAATTAATGTCTTGATTCGATTGCTATCAACTCCAACTCGTCTACCTGATCATGAAGCATTGACAAGGGAGAAATCTCCAGCATGAAAATTCACAAAACACTTTGGTCACTTTAACATGTTCAATCAGTCACAGAACTTTCTCCATACACTGCACAAATCTTGTTTCGCGTTTCAGTTGTGTTTTTAACTTTTTTGAAATAATAAAGCTGAATAATAATAATATGCTGAAAATGTGTATTTTCTTCCATCTTCAATATTAAAGTGGCTACACAAAAATTCACCACTTTTGATAAGATTTTAAAAAAATGCATGCTGATATGACAGCTGTCACAATACGATCTAACAAAATTGTTTCAAATGAAGTTAAAGACAACTCAGTGCTACTAGAGCCATCTTATGGAAAAAACACAAATGAAATTTTTGGCCAACCCAGTGTATTCTGCTCAATAATATTAATAAATTGAACTAATATTTGGTTATATTACTGATTTTTATTTTCAACAAAGAGCTCACAATGTCACTAGGTTTTGAGTGTTTTATTTTCAAATCAAGGAATATAAGCGAGCTATTCCAAATTTTTTTGCATATTACATCTTCTAGTTTGGGGATGTTTTTACTAGAGAGGCATTATAGTCAACTGGTCAATCTCATGAGTTAAAACTGCTGAAATCCTAGCTATATATCTTCACTATGTAAACTTGTGTTAGTGACTCAGTATTCTCCTCTGTAAAATGGGAATAATAATAGTACCAAGTAGGGCTCTTGTGAGGATTAAATGAGGTAATAGGGTTAAGGGAATAAGCAGTACCTGGCATATAGTTAAGTACTCAATAAAAGTACTCAACAATACCGTGAGTATTGTTACTCACCGTATCCTTCTCAGTCTCCTAAAAATGCTGTAGGGAAGATGTATGAACAACATCTGTGTTATTTTGAGAAGTACTGTGACAGAGATTGCATTAAATGAAACACCTTGTGGTGTTATTCACGGGCTCTGATTAGAATTAGTATTATCAAATCAGCTTTATGGAACTTCTCTGAAAATGTCTAAAATGTGTTTTCATTTGTGAAAGTTCTGGGAGGCTGAAATCTGCCCGAAGCCAGCTTTCTTGGGAAGTTAACTCAACTGTGAGTTTTTATGGTTACTTTCCTCTATTTCCTTGTTTCTCGTATCTTACTGTTTAAGGTGAAGAGGAGAAATGTTTGTAGAATGAGCGTAGGTTAAGGAATACGGAAACGTATCACCAGTATTTTTGTTAATGATTTTTCTATTTAAACAGCAATTAAAATGTAAATTTATAAATAGGACCTACTGATTTCTTAAGTATAATATAATACTGATTTCTGAGTTAGGATGCTGAATTTTGTCTTTATAATTGATAAAATTTACTTATAGAAACTACATAACTAAAAGGAATCTTAAATATTAATACCAATTTTTAAAGATGAAGGAAATAAGCTCTAGAGTGATTTAATGAACTACTACTCCATTTACTCAATAAATATTTATCGATCTACTATGTGCTACTCAGTCTGCTGGGTAATAGAGGACAGCTGTGACTAAGCAGGCCTCGTCTCTGCTGTTTTTTAGCACTTATCAGCTGCAGTAAGGAGGTGGGTGATTATAGTCAGGTGTGGTGAAGGGAAGGTCAGGGAGCTTGAGGAGTGCATAGCAGGAAGAACTAACCTACTGTAGGAGGTCATCTGTGGTACAGAATTCTAACTGAGCCCTGAAAATTCTGACTGAGTGGGCCAGTGACCTGGGAAGCTGCCAAGTCTACCAGAAGGTCTGGGGAGAGAGAGAAAGGGCAAGGTATGCAAGCTGTTCAGTTTGACTGAAAGAAGTGTGAGTTGAAAGTAATGAGACACAAAGCTACAGACATACGCAGGTCAGAGTGGGCCAGGTAAAGCATGTTTTGATTATCCCAAGAGCAATGGAAAAGCTTTGGAGAGTTTTAAGCAGAAAGTAACAGGCTCAGATTTTTATTAAGATAATTCTGGCTGTAGCCTTTTGGATGAACTGAGGGGGGTAAAGGAGTCAGGAGGCCAATGGGTCACTTTTGCTGACCTTTGCAGAAGCCTGATGAGCCTCCATGTTGGCTTAACATACAGCCTGTGGATAAAATGCTATTGATGTCATTTCTGTCTTGTTTTTAAATAGTTTTTACTTGGATTATTACATTTTCTTTTAACCTAAGTTCCTAAGACATTGCCTTTCTTTTAAAATACCAGTTTTCCCTTATTAAACCAGGGGGGTCGATGTAGCATGAGCTTTTGAGGAAAATGATTAGCTTAATTGTTTTGGCTGGTATTTTTCAAGCAACAGCTAATTCTTACCTACCAGGCACTACTCATGTTTCTGTCTGTTAGATTAATTTTGTGTTTCCTATTCCCGTTGCCACTGTCCTACTTAGGCCCTCATTACCCCTCACCTGAACTATCGCCATAACGAGCCAGCTCATCTCCCGGACGCCCAAGCCTTTATTTCCTCATATTTATTTTTGCATCATGCTTTAAGATTGTCCTGATTAAATGCTTTCAGAGGTTGCCCTCCACCTACAGGAGAAAAGTTGGCCACTGTTCCGTCTGCTCTTAGAGCCTTACCTTCTCTCTGACCCCCACACACCCAATTGTTAAACTAAGCCAGTCCACACACTGTCGCTCTACCTTTGCCTAGGTCTTACACAGCTTTTTCGACTTCCTAAAATCGTAATCATTTTTCAGGGTCCAGGACAGGAGCAACTTCTATTTTATATGATATTTTCTACAGTTACTATCAATTCTACAGTTATTATGCTCAGGCAGAATTATTAGCACTCGAGGGTCTCTCACAGGTGAGCTCCTAAATTTTTCTGTTATTATAGCTAGCTATGTGTGCACATACCTCACCTTTCCCATAAGATGATAAACGCTTAGGTGGGACAGAGAGATGTTTTATTTTCTGTATTCTTCTTAGTACCCTGCCCAGTGCCTTGAGAGTAGCCGACACTCCATAAAGACTTATTTAATTGAATTGATGTCACCTTTTATGCCAAGTTTAACATTTTTAGACGGAGTTATTTTGTTGGAGTACAGAATGCTTTTATGAAATGGTACAATTTATGAATTGAGTTTTAGATGGTAAAAGTAATTCTGATTTTTAAAGTACAGCACATGAGGGAAATAAATTAATGTTAATATTTTAGCATGGAAGATACCCATGAGTAAATATAAAATTTAAAATAGGATTCCATCATTCATTAGATATATGTTAAATATTATTATATGCTCCCTTCGGTATTGTAGACTGCTGGAAAACACAGACAAGATCTTTGTCCTTTTGGAGTTAATCTAAGTAAGGAGACAGGTGGATGTTCCAGCCACGTCTTAAATTATTTCATAGGCATTGATTTCTGCGAGTCTTTATGCAGGTGACCCCATGAAAAATATTTTTCTGGATTATAAAAAAGTTAAAATTTTATTCAGTTTGATTACATTACTGCACTCATACATTCCACACAAGCATCTTTTGGTATAGTGATACCAAGGCACTTTGTGAAACTCACAGCTAAGTGAGACACCATAGGTGATTTCCTTGATTTCATAGATGCGCCTCCTAGATTCTGGGGATAAGGAGGCAGAAGCTGGCTTGGGATGGTGACAGGGTTCTAGCTTTAGCTAGACAGAGCTGTCCTGTCCATGGGGGGTCCAGCACAGGCGCTGTTATCAGGTGTAAGCACTGTAAGCATCAGGCCCTGCTAGGGGCACAGTGTAGTCTCCAACAATTTAACATTTTGGTGCCTGAGACAGCCTGATTATTAGGAATCAAATTGTTTTTTTCCTGTTTAAGAGGGAGAATGTGTATGTGTTTGTGTGAGGGGGAGTGTATAGTCTACTTTCTATTGCTTTTCTCTTCACAAAGTCCATTATTAAGTGTGGGATGCAAGTGAAAAAAGAGGTTGCATAGACCCCTTAGGAGGTGAGCTGGTGCCCAGCCTCAGCCTCCTCCAACCTCCTGCTGCTCCACCTCACTCCCTCTTTAGCATTTCCTCCACGTGGCTCTGCACGCTGCTTGGAAAACCATCTTTGGCTGTGTTTGTGAGGATTGCCAGCTTCAGCTAAGCAACCATTCACTTGAATGAAGTAGACACTGAGTGGAGAATGTATAAAAAGTTTCCAAGTAAAGTTTTTCTCCCTTCTGCAGATCCGGAAGGCGAAGGGCAAAGCTGCAACAAAACAATGTTTTCCCACATCCCCTTAGCTCACAAGAATATAGTTATAAAGACAATTTGAGTTTTAAATGTGCAGTTATCCAAATCCAGAAGTATTTCTATCCTTAAAAATAGAAATAATGTTTTCATTGATGAGACTCTTCAAACACCAGTAACTTCCCTTTGAAACATCTCAGTATTGCAATTATAAAATATAGGATAAGAGATAAAAATGAGAAACTTTTCCTAATAAAAATGTCCAGAAGATACGTATTGTATGTATTTGTGTATCCTTGTGGGATTTACTGTCAATAATAGAAGAAAAATTTCTTTGCAATGGAAACAATATATTTCCAGAAAATGAATCTTTCTGCACAACTCATGGAGACTGAGCTTTCTTAGTTGAACTTAATTAATTAATTAATACTCATGCTTTCAGAATTTATCTTAGACAACTGATTAATCTAATTAGATTGAGCTTGCTGTGGAGAATAATTTTGTACAGTAATTCACTGCATGTCCTCTGTAGGACGGTCATTCTATGTCCAGTTGTTACAGACTGAATGTTCGTGCCCCCCTCCCATTCATACACTGAAGGACTAACTCTAAAGTGATGGTGTTTGGAGGAGGGACTTTGGGGAGGTAATTAGCTTTATATGAGACCATGAGGATGGGGGTCCCATAATGAGATTACTATTTTTGTAAGAAGCGGAAGAGAGACAAGTGCTCTCTCTCTTTCTTTATTATGTGAGTACATAGCAAGAAGATGGTCCTTCAGGAATTGAGCTCTCACCAGAATCAGATCTGCCTGCATCTTGATTTTGCAAAAATGACTGAAAAAGAGCCTTATACTATATATGACAAGCTCAGGGGAGGCCCTGGACACTAGGAGACTGAAAGCAACCACATGGATGGTCTGAACATAAGAATTTCTAATACAAGCAGGTAATGCTGGTGTGTCACATGCTAGGCATGTAGGTTCCTTGACAAAAGGCCACACTCTTTACCTAAAGTGATACTGCCTGATGTGTTTTGCATTTAAGATGACATACCTTTGGAAGTTCAGAGTAATCTTTTCCAGACCCCCTCAAGGTACAACCTCTACACCAGAGCAGATGACCACAGAACCCCTCATTGTTATCTTCCTCCCTAAATAGCACATCTATATGCTATAAATGTTAGTTAACTACCCTGCATCCACCAATGTGAAATAATTGTGTCTTCCAGTTTTACTTTTTATCCAATCCCAGAGATTTCCCCACTTTGGTTTCTCTTGTCCCTGTAACCTACCACCAGTGGAATTCACATAACCCCTTTAGGCTTTCTCCTTGGATTGTAATGCATAAAATAAGATGCAAAACTGCCATTCTCTGGAGCATTCTTTCAATCTGTTGAGATCTCACTTCTTGGCAAATAAACTCATAAATTCTCTTCAGGTTTGGACACTTCTTATGTCGAAACTAGCCTCCAGAAATGTGAGAAGTAAATGTCTGTGGCTTCAGCCAGCTAGTCCATCATCTTTTGTTATAGCAGGTCCAAGCAGACCAAGACAGTAGTGTTTCTCAAACCCGAGAGTGTTTAAGAATAATATGGAAGCTGATTTAATTTGTGTATTCCTGAATCCCAACCTAAAGGAAAGGAGGTTGGGATGCATCTGTCCCAGTATTCTTTCTTTTAGGTAAATTCAAAGTGATTTCAAGGCTGGCTCTTCTGGGCAATGGTTTGATGAGCAGTATTTACACCACAAGTACACAGATGATGGTTGATGTTACAACCGGTGGGAGGGTGGGAAGTAAAGTTAGAAGAGAGTGGCTTTGACTTTGTCCTTCAACTTTCTCACTCTTCCCTCCTTCGTATGTTCCAACTTTTTTCATCTGAGGAGCATCCTTAAAATACCCAGATTCCCTACCTGTATCACAAAGCAACCAACCAATTTAGGATTTTAAAAGGAAAAAATATGGGGAAGGTGGGCACTCTGTAATACTTCAACCTTTTCCCTATTAGTTCAATAGCTACGAGAAAGCTCTTTTCCCTCTCAAGTTACTGCATCGTGTATAGCCAAGAAATCATAGCCTAGAAAGGGCTTTGCATTTACAAAATTATGAAGAAGGCAAAAATTACAATTTTTCACTTTGCCCACTTCTCACTAAACTGGATAAAGTTGGCTTTTCTGGCCAAAAAGAAAAAGAACCAGTAGGTCCAATGTGTTGAAGTATTAGTGCACCGCATGGACCCAGAAGTATATGGTCTTCTATACTTCTTGGACCAAACACTTCAGTTTAAAATTCAGAAAATTTAAGGAACCAAGGCAGATACTAGAGGAGATGTTTTTTGGAGGGGAAGTGGGGCTCTTAGCCATCTTTGAAACATTTTCCCCAAAGGCAGGGCTTGAACAAAGTCTGTGGAGGGGGTTAGGAATCTAAGTTGAATGTTGCGGCTCCTTATTAATTCTCAGGCGTGGTCCGATCTGGTCACCACTGTATCTGGATTTGACAGAAATCAATAGGATTAATGCACCAGCATGTAGAGGGTGTTTTTTAGAAAAAATAAGAGTCATCAAAATAGAAACAATTAATTGTATTCTCCAGATCTCATTTTCTCCTTGAAGCAGATACAAATTCCAACTGTTCTGACCTTATAGTGCCATCTCCCCAACTGGCATGTGTTTTGACATATTTTATAAAAGTGGTTTCTATTATGTTGTATTCATCAACACATGGTGAATTGGAACTGTTAAGCAAAATACAAAATATTACTAATAATCTATCTGTTATATAGTATTAACAATCAAAAGAAACAGTCTTCACCAGATGGAGGGACAGATCTCTGTGATAGTCATTCATTTTTTATGTCCATAAAATATTCTAGTACAAATCAGAGAGAAAGTTTCAAGTAAAGCTTCATATATTTTGGCTGTTTGATTGTCTGAAATGAAATATAAGTTTATACAACCAAGACAGCAGGTTTCCTGCCTGCAGGAAAGCACTCAGGTCGGAGAATCACGAGATGTAGGTTTCCCAGAACTGCCCTGTCCACTGAGTCTTTGGCATCATCACCAGGTCACTTTGTTTCTCTTGTTCTAGGTATGTTTATTTTTTTTAGAAATTTATTTACTTATTGATTTCAGAGAGAAATGAAGGGGGAAGGGGGGGAAGAGAGATTGATTATTGTTTCATTTATTTATGCATTCATTGGTCGAGTCTTGTAAGTGCCCTGGCTGGGGATCAAACCCACAATCTTGGCATACTCTAACCCACTTTGCTACCCAGCTATGCCTGTGTTTAGAATTTGAAACCCTTGAGCTTATCCTTTTATAAGTTATTGTACATATTGCTGAATAAATAGCCAAATGTGTAAAATGCTATGTTTCTTACAGAAAGATGAATGACTACTTCAGTTGAGTAGAGACATTTCAAAATTTTACTAATCTACAACACATTTTTACCAGCTCATTTTCCTGTTGGGAAGAGGAGAGAAAGCTCAGCATTTTAGCCTTAAGAAGCAGAAATGCTATTCATTTCTGTGTGCAGCCTCTTTGTGAGACTATACTCTTGCTGCTGTATTTAGTTTTGCAGATTGTGGTGTGCATCAAATTAGGTTTGAGGAACTATCTTTTGTTCCCATTTTCACACCTGATGTTTATTTCTCAGCCTGTCAATAAACCTGTATTTTCATAAACTTTTCTGATTCTTATTTTTTCCCCTGAGTTCTAGTTCATTTTAAGTAACTTTTCAGTTTATTTCTTCCATCTGCATTTCATTGTCGCTCAGAAGGGACTGTGACTCACTGGGGGAAGAGAAAGGCTGAACCTGTAGACTTCAATCCTGAGTTTCATTTGACTGGTCATGGGTCTCCTCTACCAACATATGTTCTAGTTGGAGCTCAGAACATATTTGTTGAATAAAATGAAGCCCAATATAAAACATAAATTGGAGACAATGTGGCTTAGTAGTATAGAAAAAAAGGACTTGGATTAAGAAAGTTTTGAATTCCAGTTCTTCAGTTGTTAATGACCTAACCTGGGGAAAATTACTTTATCTCTCTGGCCTCCATTTCCCTTTCTTTAAAATGAGGATCAGAGTACCTGCCCCATAGGGCTCTTGTGAGTATTAAATGAGACAGAAATTCCATGCAATGTTTTAGTAGAGTTCTCAGCACATGGCAATTGGTTAATAATATCATCAATTATTACGACATACCATGAGTTTTAACACCTCTCAACATCCAGCACGATGTCTCCATAGAGGGTCAGAATACCTATATTTGAAATTTTATTCTCTTATTTATTTTTGTAGTTTTTTAGTTGTTTATTTATCGAGAAACACTATTCCTTAGCTCAGATATTCACATCCAGGAACATAGGTCAGTGACAAACTTCCACGGAATTCAATCCGAAGAAATTCTTTACATTCCAAGATCACTTTGAATTCTGAAAGGCACCAGCCTCCCTCATCTCCTCAGTATCTTTCACAGAATCACAGTTTCTGTGGAAATCTGTGTGTGCCTTCTTTCTTGGTCAGCCACAGCAAAGTTGTAAAAAGCTGCATCCCCCAGGGCTACAATGATGACTCCATCAATGTGAAATCATAGATGCTTGGCCGGAAGGTCATGCATCGGAGGTTTTTTCAAAGCACTGGGAGATGTGGTAGTTATATGCTCCTCAACACTACCACCCTTCCTGATGGAAAAATGGATGACCTTGCAGTCCGTATTTGAAATTTTAAATCTGAACACATCTGTTAAATGGAGAAATAGACGTTTTGTAGGGTGGAAACTCTAGAGTTTCAAATTTGATTTTTAGAATATCTTCTACTTTACACGTGTTTGTGAAATTTTGTATGTGTTTTAACATTTTTTTCTGGTGTCCCCCTGGCATTTCCAGAATCTTACTTTGTTATATTTGGTGTTTTCTAAATATTTGTTGACTGATTGCTTTCTATCCCTATTAGCAAACTTTTCTTTCTGAAAGTAATTTTTTCCCTCAGGGAAGTGTCTTTAAATTGTTATTCTCTTAGTAATCCCCTGCTACATATATAAGTTGTAATATTTTTCATACTGTGTTTTTGGTATCATGGTTTTGAAGTTTTCTGATTGATGTGTACCTATGCTCTTCCAGATGAATTTATTCAAATGTGGTGCATGTGTGTGGTTATGGTTGTTGGTGTATGTAGGGCTACACAGGCAAGTAAAGGTGACAGCTACCTTGGGTTTCCCGTGGAGATCCCCTCTCTATAGGTAGTTTTATTTTGAAACTATGATGTTTTAGTCTACACGTGTATAGATTATGCCTGAATGTTTTCCATGTTTACTTTTTTTTCCTATTCTCAAAATACAGTGTACAGTTTTCAGTTTTATACAAAGATTACTCACTTGGTGAGGAAATATGATAGTCTATGTAGACACAGATATCTTAGAATTCCTCAGTCCCAGGAAGAAGTCGCAAGTATATTAGTGGCCTACTTTCCCTACACCAAGGAAATTGATTTTCCCTTTGTTTCTAAAGAAAATCACTTTGAGGGTACTCACCACTGTGTGATGAATGGAACTATGAAGACACTTTGGCCATCAGAAGGAAGAATAGTGGTTTAAATTTTTTTTATTCTGTGCAGTCTAATTTTATTCTCTTAAAGATATATTCAGTACTGGAATGCCAGTTCTTTTCACTGTTTCCTTAATTTAATCTACATGAACGTCCTTATATGCAGTCTAATGCTCACCAAGCAGTGAAAACACAACATTAAATTGTGGTTTTAACTGCTGATTCACTTTACTCTGAGCCTTACATTTTTCAGACTTGGCAAGTGTAACCCAGGAACTTATTTCCTGATTTATATAATTTACTCCTCTACCGACGAGCATAACTTGCATCTCAATGGCTGTGTCGGATGGTAAGTCTACCAAGACATTTGCTAAGACTCTGAAAAGAAGCCTAAACATGGATATCTTAGAACCAGATTTTAAGTGAATAAAGTGGAAACCTCTTTCTCTCTTGTGGTTATTTCAGGTTTTTCTATTTTTAAAGTAACCTTCACATGGTACCTCTGTATAAATCTAAACTTAGTCCATATTGATATATGCATGATTTAAACTTCTTTTTCATGATATAGCACAGTGATGAATTCAAGCTTCATTCTACTAGCTTTTAAGATTGTTTTAGTGTGAACGGGCCATGGCTTTCTAACAGAATGACTGTATTGTGTTAATGTATACACTTAAACTATACATACTATTATATTCCTAGCACATCTTATTAATTATGGAAATCACTTTTATTTTAATAGTGAAATTTACATGACAAAGGCTTCTGGGGCTCAGTGGAGCATCAGATCAGCATGTCACAAAATTCCCTTGTAGTATGGGTGTTGACAGGGTTCTGTTGACATCAAATTTGCAATGAAAATGTCTCATAAATGTGTATCCACATGGAACATTACTTAGAATAAATCAGCTCAATAGTCACATTGGTCAGTAATGTCAGAGATGAAAAATTTCCCCACACTTACATTAGTAACATAAATTATTAAGAATAGATCACCATATATATCATATAGATGACCTGAAAGATATGGCTCATTTATTTATTTATTTATTTAATAATTTTATTTAGTTATTTTTCAAGTACAGTTTTTTGTCTATTTCTCCCATCCCCACTTATTTAGAAAAGGTGTCCAGATATAGAACTCTCATTTTTGTATTCTCTCATGTAATCGTATAAAGCTTTTGCATTCTTCAAATCCTGTATAAATGTGAGGTGAAGATTCTAAATCAGGCAACAGAATGGACTGTCCAGAGGGGTTAGAATAGGGAGTAAGTAACAAGACAAAATAGAACTGTAGGATAATTAGGCTGAATATTACAACAAAGTTCTTGATAGGGAAAACTATTAGACTGTGAAATAGTCTTTCAAATGCACTGGAAGAAGTCATTACTTGAGCTATTTAAAATCAGACTGGACTGAAGTACTCCCAAATACAGTAGGCTGTGGGGACCAAGCCTACATTAGAAGTGGAAGGAGGAGAATGACCTAATGGCTTCTACCGTCTGTGTGATTACTATCATTGAGTTCATTTTATGTGTTCAGTCTTGGTGGATAATCTATCATTTTATGCTACTTCCAGGGAGCAATTTCAACAAATTCATCTAATGCAAAACTGGATGCATTTAGCATCATGTCAGAAGAGATGAAAACGTACAATACACAGTGTAAAAGAGCAAAACTAGGAGTAAACACTACTTTTTTTAGGGAGTAACCCTTGGAGGAAACAATTCTCACCCTAGAGCTCTGGCCACATTCCAATGTGCATAAATGCATCCTGTCTGCCTGGGTTTCAATGGAGATTAGGTATTAATTTTCATTTCTTTTGTTTAATGGTATCTTGGGATGATGTTGAGTACAAAACAACAAATAGAAACATTTCATCCCCAAGCCAATGACTACATTTTGGCAGAGGGTAGCCAGGACCCTGGAAAAAATCTTGGCAACATTTTGTGACTGATATCTATTAGAACAATGGACAAGAAAGAGAAAATAGTTTGACTTGAAGGAAAATGATAAGAAATAAGGAGGAGGAAAAGATATTCAGGGTAGTTGTAAAAGTGTTATTGCTGGTAGTCTTTTAAAATAAAACTATCCTCAATCTTGTGCAGTTCTGGTTGATCACCTGCCATGAAGTACAGAAGTGAGGCAGGTGACCTTTTGACAATTATCCCAGTTCTTTCATTCAATAAAAATATTAATTTAAATTTAATCAACACTCAATTTTATCCTATTAATACCTAATCTGCATTGAAAGCCAGGCAGACAGGATGCATTTGCCTCTGTTCAACCTACCAGGTTTAATTGCAGTGAGACAAATTTAGAGATGGGATCATTTTGATATTTGGTCATTGTGAGGTAAATCAGCTGATTTACACTCAGTTCTTTTCATGTGTATAGCATAACTTTTAACAAAGACTATCACACACAAGTGGGTCATAGAATATGTTTTCATTATTAATAACATTCTCTGTTTTCATACATTTTCTCAATTTGCTAATCACATATTTCTGAATTGTGAAAAATAGCATTCAATTTAAATAGAGGTCTCTATCCCTCAAGTCCCCCAAAGTTATTTTATCCCTTATGTTGGCATAATTTTCTATGATTTCACTGGCAAAGATCTAGTTCACAGAACAAAAGATTTTATATGGACTTTTTTTTTGGGGGGGAGTGTATAGATCTGTAAATACTAAAAGATACTCTGACCATTTATCCTTCCTGTTAGTCCAATAAATATAGATATTCTAGAATTTTCATTCTTTTATTTGTGAAAAATAACTTTCAAGACTTTTTCTACTCAGTTTCCATCCTGAGCACATGAGCCATTCTGAATACTAATGAAGTCAGCCTTAGGGCACATCTATTCAAAAAGTCCTTGTAGTGTTGCTGGATGATCAGAACCTGAAAGGATGGACAGCTAAAACCTACAGGTGTGAGGACTCTTTGTAAATACAACACTGCCATTATCAAAGGGAAATATCACTTTATTAAGGTGTGGTATACCATAACTTCCAAAATGTATTCAAATTCTACTGGGCTGTTTTGAGAAAAAAAAAGGAGCATAACACTATAGAATCATTAACTAATAACCTAAACATCTTTGGTAGAAACTGCGTAACCCTAGGAGTTTAGTGCAGTGGCAATCTAACTATTCTTGTCATGCCTATATTAAATAAATGTACACAGGTGATTGGAGTTCAGGTAGCAGTCTTAAAAATGTGTGATCAAATAAGAAAAGCAGACTTAGATTTAGGTAAATGAAAAATGTTTCTCTACCAGTAAGTGCCCTTCTCCACGCACAGAAGCACAATATAGCTGAACTGAAGAGTTCTAAGAACAGGCAGCACAAACAAATGGAAGGAGAGAAACTCAAAGTAATGAACTATTACTGAGGTCTTTAACTCGCACCAACTTCAACTCACATTGATTCAACTTTAATTATACAGGCACGTAAACTACATATGTCAAACACAGCATTATTCAAATAGCAGTAGAAATATTTTATTAGCAAATTAGCTGGGCACTTGACCACAGATTGTTAGATGTATACAGTTTTGTTATTTGTTATCAAATTGTGCAATGCTTTAAAATACTTAAAAGGCAGAGGAATGTCTCCTTAAGGAATCTACCCAAAAGTATTACGCCAGGGAAGGAACTAGAAGAAAATCTAAATGAAACCCTTAAGAAACGAGCTTATTGCATATATTGCCTCGCCTATTTCTAGACCACGCATCTCCCGCCCTCTCTGGGTTATCTCACTGTCAGATAAGAAAATGGAATAGGATAGATGAAGAAACGTGCTCCCAGTCTGGCTTTTCGATTTCCCATTCAAGCCAAAGGGAGCAAAGGGCATTGAGTTAGGGATAATTTCCAAGCATCTTTGCAGCAGAGAGAACCTCTGGTCCCTTCTGGTTGCAGAGTGCACCGGGGCTGCAACACCGACCAGGTCCCGTTGTCCACCAACCCTGGCAACCTCCACACCCACATGAAGCAGCTACTGTGGCAGCTAGTCATCGTAGGATTTCCTGTGCACAAAGCCTAAGGAACCCCCAAAATGAAATGTATCCTGCGACCAGAACAGGGCTGGAGGTGGTTGGCTGACGAGACCGGTCTCTCTGGGGGTCTGCGGGCGTTAGTTGTCCCTTCACCTTTCTCACCCTTGGCTGCAGATCTGTGCCCGGAAAGCTGACTCCCTCCTGGAGATGCCGAAGTGCGCTCACACACACAAACAAACTCTCACTCACCCACACCCACATGGCCTCTGCCCTCCACCGTCCCCACCCTGGCAGAACTGTAGGGACCAGTCTGTGCTCTGCCTCAACTTTCCCGGCTGCACCTGCCCCACGCAGCACCCGAGACACCGCGCCCTCGCTGGGCGCCCTGCAGAGGGATATGTCCTTCTCTGGGCCCCTTACCTCGCACCGACAACTCCTGGCAGGGTCTGGAGCTGACCGTGGTGGCAGCGGTGGCGGCTGAGCCTGCACCCGGGCTCTGGCTCATGGTTGGTCCTCCTCATCCGACACAAAAGAGGTAGCTTGCTGGCTTTGTCCTTTCCAAATCCAAGGAGAACTTATTTTGCCCCCCGAAATGGCCAACTTGTGCGCGCCGTTTCCTGTCATAGTGCCCCCTGCCCCTGCCACCGCCCCCTCCCAGCTGCTAGCTGGACCCCTGCCCGGTGGCAGCACATCCAGGCCTCCGAGTCTGTGGGGAGTGGGAAAAGGGAGGGTGGGAGCAGCAGAAAGAAAAGAGGTTGGGGAAAGGGGGGACCCAGTGGGCTTTCACGGTGGGGAGGGGCGCGGTTCCCAGCTGAGTCCCTCTCTTTCTCTTTACAGGCAAACGCACTTCCCAGGCGTGGAAGCAACTTTCCTTCACCTTGGCCAGGCTCAGACCATAGCATCTAATTGGGACTCTAGGCAGAGGCACGGACCTGGCATTCTCTCCTCATTCTCTCGTTCTCCTTTCCCCTCTCCGCCTCCCCCTCTCTTTTATAGGGGTGTATCTGCAGAGTCCTCAGTGAGCTAGTGTACCTAGCCGAGAGGATATCGAGAGGATATCGCAGGGAAAGCCAGAGAGGTTTTGTCCGCTGCTTCGCCTCACTCTGAAACCCCTAGGCAGTCCATGCAAAGGCTGGGAATTTCGGAGAGGTGGGGCGAAGGGGCGTGGGGCAGTAGCAGATCCGCGGCTCCAACTTTGAAGCTCTGTTAGAGCTCTTGGCTGCGGGAGAGCAAGCACTAACTGTCAGCCCAGGAAAAGGTTTCCCGTGGTCCCTGTGCACCCGGCTGACAGCATGCTGGGGTAGAAGGGGATAGCGGGAACAGAGAGGGAGCGAGAGAGCCTGGGAAGCCGGCGTGCAGCTTTGCCCCACACGCAGCGAAACTGCACACTGCAAGCCCCTGGAGAGGGCTTGTGCAGAACAATCTCTGGGTCAGGCGGGAGGGAGACGCTCCCGTTTCCTAGCAACCCTCATCAATCTTCTCCGGATTGCTCCCTCTGAAGGAATTCGATTGGACAGCTTCTGGAGGCAAGACACGCCCCTTCAAGAATGCTGGGCGGCTGCTTTTTTCTCATTCTCCCAAATTTCTTGGTTGTTATAAGAGAAGAGTGCTGAATTATCTTCCTTTTTATCCTCCTATACTGCCACACTGCCCCCTTGCAGCGACCCCACCCCGCCCCTGCGTTACCCGCTCTCTAGCCCTTGTGGTTAGCAGACCCAGTCAATGTTCACAGAACCTCTTCTTTCTTCTTATAATTAAATAAAAACCTTGAATCGGTGACGTAGGCACAAAAGAGAAAACGGCACACAAAAATAGCTTGAATTGGCTCCGAGCTACAGATAAAATTCTAAAGGTAAAATTCCAGGCATCTTTCCATGTTTAGAAACACATGGTATTTAATTTCAAAATTGAAAACTTCACTGTCATTAATTTTTCCACCCTGATATACTAACTTTGTGTTAACCAAAGACTGTTATAATGCTTTTGTAAATGCCACTCTTATTCTTTAATATTTAATGCTAAGTTCTTTAACAACTGCCTCCTTTGTAACCTAGCCAAAACATGTAAACTAGAGAAATAATTTTATCACTGGTTTCTTTAGAAGCTAACGAATTTTAGAATATTATATATATATATATATATATATATATATATATATATATATATATATATATTCTATTGTGAAGGCTACTAACTAGAAACTTGAATATATTAAACATGAAAATGTCACTAAGTAGTGAAACTCTAAAAATTGTAGATGCTTCCCTTTCAACATTGTTCTATCTGGAATGCAATAGCAGTGTTAAAGTTAAAGCCAAACCACTTTTTGCATTTCTTTACTATTATCTAACATGTACTGCCTACCACAAACACATGTGACTTTCATAAAAGAAAATTTTCACAGCGTTGGTCCAGCAGACAACTATACATCCAAGAGCAATGACGACACAATAAAGGAAAAGATGAAGTTCTACCTGCTGCAAGGGCTTCCGTACCCATGAAGCCATGCTGGCAGCTCTTGGCTTCATTTAGAGTAAGTATTCCAGAAGATTCCCTTTTGCCTTTCAGAAGCTTCATCAGAATCAGTTGAGATTGGAAGGAGTAGAAGAGAGCTGATGATTTTTTATCACATTGAAAAAGGAAAGTGGCTGCGTTTGCACAAAAGAAAACACTGATGTATAGACTGAACCGCATTGCCATAGCCTGCATCTAGGTTTTTTTTTTTTAAACACAATAAAGATGGTGATGAATAGAGACAGAAATACTGAAGCAAATTATCACTCCGTTATCAGATCTGGCCTTATGGGACACTTGCCTTCCCCCTGCCACACATGTGCAAAGAAACAATGAACACAAGGGCTTTTCAACCTGGTCGTAGTATAATACCTGAGTTTGAACGCTTTAATTATTATCATTACTTCTTAGCTGTGTGACTTTGGTCAAGTGTTTAAACCTCATCCTATCTCAGTTTCACCATCTGTAGAGTGGAACTAATACTTGCTCATTTCTCCATTATTTTTAGGGTTAATAAGTACCTTGTAAGCAACAGGAAAATGTTAGTTTTGACTATTAGTCTCTGACTTATAGTTAACTGATGGCATTTTCATTGTTGAGCCTATGTAATATTTAATTGAAGCAATTATTTGTATACTTTAATTCTTCCTTTTAAATTTAATTTGACTTCATCATTGACTGGGAATATAGCTTTAAGTTTAATGTTTATTTGTTGGTGTGTTTTTGTGTACATGCATGCTTTCAAGTTTATTTTGAGTATTGAAACTTGAAACTTTTGGGGTCGTATCCCCAGGTCATAGGACTAAATAACAACTTCTGGCTAAATAGCATGTCAATTAGGAAATGACGTTTCTCTCCCCCCTTCTCCCAGTTATTCTAACTGGGCTCTGTCTCTCAACAATTCTAGTTCCTTCTTTTAAGTACCCCTGGTATGGCATGTTTGTCTTTTTTCAAGTCAAAACACATGTGTATTTGGACATCTATATCACTCTTTCTAGTTCATATTTTACATGAGTTTGATTAATTTTTACTAACCTATATTTATTTGAATGATTAATTATGATATTTCTTCTCAGGATTCCTTACAGTTAAAGCCATGACTTCTGCTATACTTTTTTAATATGGCTCATAAAGCATACTATCCTTCATTCAGAAATAACACTGAGTTGATTTGCTGTCATTATTAATTGCAAATATACAATGCCTTCCATATACCTGATCCAGACTACACTCTCAATAGTATTCCCTTTGGGGTCAATCTCCATGGGCTCAGTCCAGAAATCAATTTCTTTGTTAATTTCTACTATCAGTCAGCAGTGTGAGTTACTTTGATCATATGTAGAGAGATCAGGTACCCAGTTTGTCTGGGACAGTTCTGGTTTATGTCTCTGTGTAGGTGTATTCACAGTGTACAGTTCATTTTTCAAAAGTGTCCAGTTTGATTATTAAATTATATGGTTACCTTAAGCTTCTAATTGTCTGGCCAGTATCTCTTGCCTAAGCCTTCCCTTGCTCTATCTGCTATGCAAATATTAAATTTCTCTGTGTAACTCTTTTTCCAGTATATCAGTTCTGCAGTCCTAATACACGTGTCTTTATAAACATATAATGCTTTTATAAAATATTACAATTTATATTTAATTTGCTTATAAAAATCACTCATTTAGTTTTTCAACTTCTTTCAAAATATGTTGCCCCTGGGACCATCTTTCAAGTCTGATTTTAATTACTATTACACCATATAGAACAAAAAATTAGTCTTAATTTTGACTGAAGCTTCAAGGCAAAAAGTGTCAACTCCTCCATATTCCAAAGCAAGAGTTACCAGACACCCTCTGCTAAACTCGAGTGGAGTATCTTTAAACTACATGGATTATAAAAGAGTTAAAGTTCAAGAAGCTGAGAGATGAAGGAAGTTGGAATTCAGAATTTTTGATGTGCTCTTATTATGCCAGTAGGTCCAGGGTGGTAGTGTGTGTGCTTTTTTCTCACTTTACCTCTAGTGATAAGTGCTGCTACTTCAGCAAAACCATTGCTATGTCCCTGGAATTAGGGTGATGCAGTAGACTGCTTTTAAATTTACAGCAGATTATAAAATACAAGAGGCTGGGTGTTGATCGGTCTCCAAAGGGCTGAAGGAAAGGAAGGCTGAACTTGCTGTGACTGCACTCCCACCTATGACAGGTAAGAGGCTTTGGTTTCCTTGACACCGTGTGATGGAAGAGTGAGCACAGAGCAGAACATGTGTCTTCTTAGATCCTAACCAGAGGGGCCTGTTGGGGGAACTCTGGGTGCCCAGTAGACAGCCTTTGGAGGGCACTGACCTGCAGGAGTGCAACTGTGTAGCACAGACACACCCAGTGGAAAGGTGAGAGGGAGCCCTGTGCCCAGTGCTCATGTGCCAGGCTGTGTCAGTCTGGTGGGAGGCTGTCCTTAGTAATTCACCAGTCTGGAGGGGCACCTTTTTCTAATTTACATACATGGTGCCAGGAGAAGCTAGAAGGTGAAATGCATACAACTAGAGTAGAGCCTTGGCTAGAGTAGTTAAGTATCCAGTCACAAAAACCTCATCAAAATCAGGTCAGATTCTGCAACAAGAGATCTCCAGAGTCTGAGGGTCTTCAAAGAACTGATTAAATCGGGATTTAAAAAGTCAGCTTTGAACAACTGCTAAGCCCAGGAACAAGCAATGCCAGCTCAGTATTGGTCCAATAGAACTTTCCTTGTCTTATTGCACCTTCTACCCCTGACCTCTTCAATGCCGAGGGATTGAAAGCTCCATCAGCTGATTAAGGTGGAGGGAGGAGGAGGAGGAGGAGGAGGAGGAGGCAATGGCTGAGCAGGGAAGAGTGTGCCGGATCTCACCGCAGACCTTTCTTCTGCTGCTTTCCTGGGCTGGGAAGGCAACAGCTTCAGTACAGATGGACATTGGGATTTTTATTTTTACTCTGCACTGAGACTAATTCTACCTGAGTGCATAATTTCTTTTTAAGTAAAGAAAGGAATTTTTATCTGAGGAAAATCTGAAAGTCAAGGCTATGGCCTTGAACTGTGTCCAAGGGGATAGAGAAGAACAAGCCCCATGGGCAAGATATGTGGGAGCGATGGGGAAAAAGAATAAAATGGTTTTTTTGGTGCTTTGTGAAACTTACTTTTTAGGTCTATAAATAGTCTCATCTGTATTTTGGAGTCTTTTGCATTTTATATCTGATTCTTATAAGCGAAAATGAAAAGAAATAGTCCTTGGATATTTACTATGTGTTTTTTTGTTATTGTTTTTTTCAATCCTGCATATTGTATAGTTAATAGCTAAATTGAGATTGTTTCTAAACTTTAATATTCGACTATTAAAATACTTATCAGCCACAAAGGCTTCTTCAGAAATTTTACATTTTTAATCATTAAATTAAATATTAATAAAAATAAATACAATATTAAAATAGATATTAATAGAATTAATACATTCTTTGAAAATACTTATCACAAGAAATTGAATACTTGTTTGTCTTTCCCATTAACTGTAAGTTTCAGACACGATGGCTGTTGTACTTACCATTATGTCCTGGTACTTATGGAAATGCTATGTATGTGGAAGGGTGGGAGTTGGGAGAAGACTTGCTGGTAGACATTTACTGAGTGAATGAAGTAACCTTTAAAAATTAGAAGATCATATTCATTTTTATTTACCGTTGAGTAAACTGGGACTGGGATTTAACATGCGTTGCCAAAATTCACATAGGAGGAATTTAACATTGTTAATCTGGTTCATTAGTTAGGTCCGTAACTATTAATCTGGTTCACCCACTTTCTGAGGAGAGCGGGTTTTTGTGCTATCACTTCTCAATCTCTCATGCCTGAAACTGCCTGACATGTTGTAAAGTCAATAGCCATCTGATGAATGAAAGGTTGAATGCTTGGAAGTCTTTCTCAGGAATTTTGTCTAAATTTTGTATTTTCATAATGAGCAAGTTATTTTTAATGTTAGGTCTTTTAAAAAGTTTTTTTGAGGGGTGTTGGGCAGGAATGACAGGCTCAGATAAAGGTTGTGAACTGTATAAGGGAATTAAAGCCTCTGGGCACAGCCATGGGTTGGGGGAGTTAACTTGTACCCACCATGTGTGGTGGAATAAACCACCACTTCACTCCGGACTCATGACTCCAGTCTAAATAAATGATGCAGAGCCCAAACAGTAAAGGAGTTCAGAAGAAGGAAAAGCATGTCCACTGGTTTTGCCTTTCCACTTATAAATTTAATCTCAGAGATTTTGGCAAAGAGTTATATCATAAACTTTAGATGTAACATATGTTAATGTTATTTATTTTGGTCTTATGATGATTATTATCTTTCCTGAGAATCCAAATCTATTTTTCATGCCTGAAAGTGATGACGTACTGATTGGGCCATCTCTAAGTCAGCCTTCAGTTTAGAGCAAGGTCCATTAGCTATGCATATATGTATGTATGTGTTCAAATAACATTTATTGGAAACTCTCATGTGCTAAGCACTGTGCAATAAGATACCAAGGATGTAAGATCGGGGTCTTGACCTTGAAGACTTCTCTTCTGATAATGGTGAGCAGAATTGTCAAAAATCATTTAAAAATACAGTACGATGGATTATATAAGACAGGTACTTTAGGAAGAAGAGTGGCCTAGTAGATTGGCTGCCATATATATATATTTTTTGCAAAATATATATGTATTATATATATTATATAATGTATTATATGTATTATATATTACTATACACACACACACACACACACACACACATATATATATATATATATTTCAAGATAAAATTTCTGACCCTAAGTAGCCTTTCAATATGATGATCCAAGACAGGAACCTGTTATTAGACAAGCCCTCCACTTGAAGATTTAACTTTGAAATACATATGTGTGAAAAATGGAAACACATCACTAAAAAATGCCTTTTGGCTGCAAGTAACACATAGCCCAGTGAACAGTGGGTTAAACAAATAGCGGTTTTTTCAGTTTATTTATTTTTGTATACCTAGACTATGGAAGTAGGTATTGCTTTGGTGACTTGTTCTCAGGGCCAGCATCCTTACTTTTTCTGTCCTGTTATAATACTATTGCACCAGCTCCAGCTATCCCATCACTCACTCAGGAGCGAGGAACAAGCAGGATCCGCAGTGTAAGCTTTTTTGCCCTGTGTGTCAGGAATGTACAGTCTTTATCAAAACCACATCACATACTATCATTTAGGTCTAACCAGCCAGACCTGATCATATGATGGCCCATAGCTACAAATTAGGCTGAAAAAGTATGCAGTTAGCTTTTCCAGTCTCTTTTGTGTAAGGCATTCAGAAAGCAGGTGAATGAGATTGGCAGTTGGGTCAGCCAGCCAGTGGTGTCTGATTCAGGGAGTGATCTCTCTGCTTCCCTATGAACCTTTTCTGTCCCAGTGGAAGTGTTCTAGCCCATCATTTAATGTTGGACTTGAAAGTGAAGTGACGTGAATAGATTTTCTATGGAAGAAAAAATATTCGTAGTTTCCTATTGAGGGCACTTATTCACTGCTTTTCTTAGAGCTGTGGCCAAGTGACATTTTTAATCAACTGTAAAGTGTAGTCAACTGTAGTACGTATTCGTAATTACACGGATGCCTGGCTCATTCTTTATCTGAAAGCAGTATATACCATTTCAGATTCTTAGGGTATAAAAGTATGTGTCCACTGAAAGAAAATCCTAAATTGCAATGCAAACTACTTAAATTGGTAGGTGTGTGAACAAGTTCCAAACACAATTATGCCATGAGAACTATTCCGGAGAATGTTAAGTAAATATTATATACATTTTAAGTACACACACACACATACAACCCAACCA
This sequence comes from Artibeus jamaicensis, assembly GCF_021234435.1. Lineage (NCBI taxonomy): Eukaryota > Metazoa > Chordata > Mammalia > Chiroptera > Phyllostomidae > Artibeus > Artibeus jamaicensis. The sequence goes on along the minus strand of NW_026521972.1, from coordinate 5,087,143 downwards.
AACCAAAAACTAAGTGTTGACTCCTGAGGCATAGATGTTGTGCACTGAGATACCGCAAGTAGTTCTGTTCTGAGCATTCATTAAATAATAAGTATTTATTGAGGGCCTACCCTGTGCCTGGCAATGTGCTTCGTGCTGGGTATGCAAACTAGATTACTTCGGTGTGGCTTTTGGTGTTGTGCAGCATACTGCCATAAATGCTTTCAATCAATTTGGAACTTTATTTTTAGGAAGGTTTGAAGCATCATCTTTGTGAATATGAGAGCTATTGCCAGTTTTCACTATTATATTTCAGGTTATGGTACTCTAATTCATAATATTCTGCTTTTTAAATTTAGTTTATCTTGCTACATTGGAAACATTCTTTTCATTAAAAGTGAAAGCAAAACAAAAAACTTCATGCCTTGTCTCTATCTTTCCTTCTTTAACTTTTCATGGGTTTGAATAATAGTTAATAAATGCTCTAGGTTTGTAAATGAATCCTTTTTTTTTAAGTTTTTAGTGTGAAAGGCAATAACCTTACTAAGAAAATCTTATCTATAGCTAAAATCAAAGTCCTGAATAATAAAGAATTGTTTTTTGTTTGCTGTAGTGTGAGGTCACCTTACGAGAGGAAAAGTTTTGGGTGGAGATACCACACAAATGTTAATGTAAGATGTGAAGATTTACTGTCATTTCCAGGCCAGAATTTAACTAAACAAATTCAAGCCTCAGGAAAAAATTTTAAATCATATTTTATTGTTATTCTATTATAGTTGTCTCACTTTTTCCCCCTTTGCCCTCCTCCACCCATCTCACCCCCACTCCCACAGTCAGTTCCCACGCTGTTGTCCATGTTCATGGTCCTTCATCCATGTGCTTTGTCTAGTCTCTTCCCCTTCTTTCCACCGTTGTCCTCCTTCCCCCTCCCTTTTGGTCACTTTCAGGCTACTCCCCATTTTCCATGCCTGTGGTTCTGTTTTGTTCATTAGTTTGTTTTGCTCATTACATTCCAATTCTAGGTGAGATCAAATAAGCCAGTCGGTGAAAGGAAAAAATTTTCTTAGGAAAAATATGTTTTGCTTGGATTATCTTAGCAATTCAGTCAAAACCTTAATGAGGTAATTGTTTCTATTCTCTGGTTTAGTTTGGTAGGGAGATTCATTCACTGAGAGCATGACACTTCAGTTAGATGTCGTGTCAAATTAGTAGGATACTATGCAAGTTACAAAACCCATACCGTTCACTTCAGAATATCTCAGATGGAAAAGACGTGTTGGATTAAAGTTCTGAGAAAATGCTTATTAGAGTTATGTGTTAGTCACAAATCTTTACAGTGATGAGTCATTATTTTTCCTAAAGCATAATCTAAAGGTTGTAGAACAAATGTGTTTTTTTAAAAAAAGATTTTATTTATTTTTAGATAAAGGGAGGGAGAAAGAGAAGGAGAGAAACATCAATGTGTGGTTGCCTCTCACATATCCTCACTGGGGCCTGACCTGGCCTGAAACCAGGGCTTGTGCCCTGACTGGGAATTGAACCTGCGACCATTTGGTTCGCAGATTGGTGCTCAATCTACTGAGCCACACCAGCCAGGGAAAATGTGCTTTCATTAGTTGCAGTGATTAGAGAGTTGAGAGGTTGTCCTTCTTAGGGTTTTCATGGAAGAAACTACAAACCCCTTTCTCTGCCTTAAGTGAATTATTTTTGTTCCTTAATAAAGTTTACTCTTTCGATAATGAAGTTCCTCTTGACCACCCGCACTCTCACTCATCCGTATTTTAAGGATCTGAATTCCTAACTGTTGTTTGAAGAACATGTACAGATGAAAGACTTATGAGTAAGAACAATGGAAGACTTACCGAGAAGTCAGCTAGTCCAGTGCTCCTCAAACTTTTTTTGCTCAGAAGCCCAATTTGATGATGTTTCAGCTGGCTGTCATTCTCAAAGGTATATTTAAAGTTATTCTGAATTCTGTTGTCAGCTGTGGCTCATATTTTTTCTTTCACTGAAGGAGGATATTGGAATTCAGTTGAGTAAGACTGACTTTTTTCTAGGAACACCCTGAATCCCTGTTAGTTTACATAGAAAGTAAAACATTCAGACAAAGGAAAACATTCAAAAGCCTTGACACTTTGTTACAGGATGGGAACTACTGACCTCTTCCATTATGTTCCCTCTTGTGGCAATAGCCAAGATAAATCTGTGACACCCACGCCTTCCTGAGAGGCCTGTTCTTGCTTATATTAACATTTTTGGGGGGTCACATTTGTTTTCTTCTTTAGTCCTTGCCTGAGGATATGCACATTGACTTTATTTATTTATTTATATTTTTTATTTATTTTTTTATTGCTGTTCAAGTACAGTTTTCTGCCTTCCCCCCACCCCTCCCCACCACCCCAGCCCTCCCACATTGATTTTAAATTGAGGGAAGAGAGAGGGGAGGGAAGGAGGGAAGGAGGAAACAATAGAGGGAGTGGGGAAGAGAGGGAGGAGGAGGAAAGAGAGAGAGAGAGAAAGAAAGAAATCCTGAGGTGAGAAACATCGATCAATTGTCTCCCACATGGTCCTTGATTGGGGATTGAACCCGCAACCAAAACAGGTGCCTAGTTGGAGGGTGAAACCTGCACCCTCTCAGCATGCAGGGAGACTCCCCAAGCAACTGAGCCACCAGCTGGGGCTTTGAAAAACCATTTTTAAGTTTTCAAAACGCTTTTCCTTCTTGATTTTACTACAATGTATCTTGAGTTAAAACAAAACAAAAAAACTATTGTTCATATTTCTGGATGAGAAACCTAAGACTGAGGAAAATAAAGTGGCTTATTCTAATTCATATAGCAAATAAGTAGTAAAGCCAAAATTTCCATCAAGCTAGTTGATTTTCAGTCCAGCGTGTATTCCGACATCCTGCCGTGCCTCTCTTTACTCCTATGCACAGGATGATGTTTTTCTGTTGCACCCATTTCTACCATCTGGGTACTCCTTTGGGTGGTTCTGAATAGTCTCAGTTTATTCCCTTTTTAAATTCTGTTGAGTTTACCTTGTTCTCAGGATTTAACCTTCGATAACTTTACAATATATAAAATGTTATCAAATAAACCCATTCCTACTAAGGGCTTAGCAAGGTAATGATTACCTGTCCCAAGTGAGTTTAGCTTAAAGGGATATATTATTATTACTGAGAGTGTCAGATTCCTTGGCAATCAATGAGATTATAAACCTATTGTGAACATAATCATTGGGAGTATGGTAGTGATAGGTCTATACAAAATCTAAATTACATAATTAAGCCAAAATCTATGAAGTTTTTTTGGTTAATATCTATTATCTCCTCCAGCCCCCACGATTTAGTCAATTTTGTGGTAAACTCTGAGGAAAGGTACCATGTCCACTTGTTCAGTGTCCTTTGCCTGGAACCTCATGCAGAGTCTGGAACGTATTTGTTAAATGAATGAACTCCTACAACACCCTGCTTGATTATAACCATAGAAGAACATATCAAAGTTGACATTGTGATAATGTAATTATAAAAACATGTGATTCTTATAGATGAGATTAACTAGGCGTATCTGTCAGGACTGACTAAGTCATGCCTTGGTAATAACAATCTCAACATCTTCTTGGTTTAAAACAACCCTCAAAGTACGTCAACTTTGACTGAGGGTTGACTAGGAGCTCTGCTTTATGTTGTCCTTATTCTGGGACCCAGGCTGGTGGAAGCGCCACTAAATGGAACATTGACAGTTGTGATAAATGGAAGAAAGATCTGGAGGGCCTCATCAACACTTAAATGCTCTGTCCAGTAGAGATGCATAAATTCTACTTATAACTCATTGGGCAGAACTAATCCTAGCAACCACAAGGGGGCCAGAAATGTAATTCTACCTTTGCCTAAAAGGCAGAGGACCTGAAATACCTGTCGAACTAAATTAATAACCAGTGTTAAAACAGTACTCATCTCATGTTGGAGCTGTATCTCTAGTGTGTGTTCTTCCATGATAAAAATAAGAGTTTATATTTTTTGTGGGTCAGGCACTGTGTTAGTGGTTTATGTACATTGCCTCATAATTCATACAACAAGTCTGAGTGGGAGGAGTTATTATTACTTCACATAGATTAAGAAACTAAAGTGAAGTGAGGTTAAGTAGCCTGCCCACTTAGAAAGCCATGGTGCCAATATTAGAACTCAGGTCTGTTTGACTCCAAAGATAATGCCTTGATTACTATGCAATATTGCCTTTATGTAATGCTTATGAGACCTTCGGGCTCCATCATTTGACTATTAATTTGCTTTTGTTGGTCATTTTTACCAGGCTCCCAAGTGTCCCTTTATCCATGATGTTGGGCAAACATGCTTTTAGTCATACAAAATAGAAAGTGAGCAATTGGTTCTTGCTGTGGAGACTAAGACCCTAATAGCTCTGACTTGAATGGAAAGTTACCATGAGACACTTCAAATAAACTAACAGTCAAACTGATTAGCCTTATTAGACCAAGCATAAACTTGTGTTGCCTGGTAAAAGAAGGTCTAAATCCTATTTCCTTTGGTTGTACACTATGCTGGTTTAATGTTTGAAAATTATAACCAGTACCAAAATGTTTACTATACTTTGTTCTCTTAAAATTAAAGTTTTAACATAGTACTATAGTTTCCAAGTTAAAAATAAATGTTAACTTTATCCTTAGAATATTTTTCCTGTAGAAGTTTTTCTTTATAAAGGACAAGGTTTTTTATTTCTCACATTAATAAAGATTTTTAGAGATTACTGTCAGCATTTCCTTTCATACTATTATAAATTATCTGAAACAGAACATTAATTTTTGGTTGAGCGAGGGAATCTCTTTTCTCCTTGTTTCATATTTCCAAATGCTCAGGAATTAGGCTGGCGCTGCCTGGCCTCTCTGCTCCCTCTCTCGGCTCCTCAGGGGAGGACAGTCAATCTTCATACTAATGTACAGGGGAGAATGATGAGGACTTGCGTGGCTTAACTGCTTCCCTTTACTTTGTGTGGGATCTGCCTGCTTGTACAGATCCCTCATATTTCTTCAGTTCTAAGGCATGTTTTTAATACTTTAGCATCTCTGAATAAATATACGAGTATATCTTATGATTAATAGTATGTTCTAATTTAAATGACAGGAAGGCTTCATTTCTTTTTTAGTGGTGCATGAAAAAATGGGTAGCCTTACAAATCCAGTGTTTTTTATTAGGTGAAATATAGTTTTGTGCTTTTCTTCCTGAGATGTGGTAGATGGCCTGACTATGGAGATAGGGTGTAGTGTTAGAAGGCATTATGGCTACATATGTAAGCTATGTAGCCTCAACAGTTTTCTCAGTAACAAAGAGGGTGTCTCCATACCCCTGACTTTTTTTATCAGCTCTCACTTTGTTCTGAAATTCAACGGGGGAGGAGAGTGTTATGTATTAAATCTGCAAACACCTGAATATTGTACAATACATTAGACAGACCCCTTGGCAATTGGTAAGAAGTAAAGGTAAGGAAGGACATGTGGAGACAGAGGCATCTTGCAAAAGCAAGATCCTAAGTGATCCAAGATGGTGTCTTTGGTTTTTGACTTACCAAGTAGGATTAGAAGTTATAGGGGTGGTTTTTTGACTTTGGTAAGTGGTAACTCTATATAGCATGCCATATGGCTGCCTTTTACAGTTTTATTATTGGCTTTTAGTTCATGCACTCTGGTGGGTGGCATTAGGCCTTAGGCTTTATTAAATTGGCCAGGTGGGATTTTTGACTTTGAGGGGTCACTGAAGCATATAATAACTTTGTCCCCCAAAAGTGACAATTTTTATTCAGGCAAGACTGCAAGCACCTGTGCCTAAGACAAACCTAGCTGCAGAGGTGACCTCAGCATTCCTGGATATAGATGCCTTCAGGTAAGACTGTGACCACAAGACCTTGAAATCCATAGGTACAGCTTGGCCTGGTATTTCAGGCAAAGCTAAATTGAGATTAGTCCTTTTTGACCTTGGAAGGAGTAATAATATTTGTTGCTTTTAAACTGCAAGGCAGCTGAGTTTTTCATGTTCTAAAGAACGCCGGTGAGGTTTTAGCTCTGTCCTGTACTGTTTGTGCCGGCGCTGTGTAGGCAGGACTGGACCAGCTGACTCATTCTGTTTATCTTTATTCTGTGTCCCCTGCCTTCAGGGCCAAGGAAGAAAAGTGTGGAGGGAATAAATAATGTGGCTTCAAGTTGGCTTGAGATTTGTTAACCGAATAAACTTTCACTATGGGTCCTGATTTGCTGGACCAAATTATGGGTTTTTCCACAAGCATGATAGACTGTTATGAATGAAAAACTAAAAATGAATGGAAGCCCTTTTTTGAAAAGATACATGGTCCTCTTGTAATAAGATAAAGATATAACTCAACATTAAGGTGTTGCAAAGCCATAGTCTAAGAAAAACAATTAAAAAGAGTTACATTTTTAAACTCTAGAATTCAAGACTTTTTTTTTCCAGGCAATTAAAAAGCAACTGGAATGATTAGTTAAAAGCAAAATAAAAGAAGACTGGCTATGTAAGCTGAAGACAGAGAGTTGCTTATTAGAAAAGTTGATATTTTAGCTGACAGACCAGACACATATGAAGGGAAGGACAATATCCTAAAGGCCAGGAGAGCCAGATATAAAAGGAAAAATTGTTAACCCTATCCTAACTGCTGTATAAAAAGATAAAGAGGAAGGAAACATATCAGTTTAGTGGTATCAGTTTAAAGAAGCAGGAAAGGTATCATCAGTTTAAAGAAGAAGGGAAGGTATCCAATCAGTTGACTGGGATGTAAAGAATTCTCAGAGAGGGAATACCCAGATCTCCAAGGCCAGGACTGAGCACCCCTGGGGAGAGATCCAAAGAACTGCAGATAATACCTTCTCAGAGCTGAAGATGCAGAATCCCTTGTGAGAAACTGTGTAAATATGCCTGGAAGATTTGGGTTACTAAACCATCTGGTTTGAAAGAAATATGGACACACTAAGGAGAGAAAATTAGGGATGTCAGTGCAAAGTATTCACAAAGCATTACTAGGTGAGTGAATTACTAGCATTACTAGTATTCACAAAGCATTACTAGGTGAGTCAGTACTAGGGGACAGTAGGGTGCTCCTGTTGTCCTGAGTGAATGCGCTTGAGACACTTACGGAATTCGTGTTCTGTAGGAGGGCATGGCAAGAAGATATGGAGAGCACACCAGTAGACTGGGGCTTTGTCTTTATGTCGCTCTAAAGAGGGTGCTTCTAATGGTTGGAATCGCCCAAACAAAAGAAGATAAAATGGTGCTTCTAATGGTTGGAATTACCCAAACAAAAGAAGATAAAATGGACAAAATACTGTGGGCAGACTCAGATGCCCTGATTTTTATATCTCTCACTATGGGAGCTATAAATTTAGAGAAGTTTATTAGAAAAACAGGCTTCTTTATTAGAAAAACACAAGGAAAGCACATGGAAAAAAGTCATTTAAACTCAACAAACACTACTAGTACATCAAATAAAGAAAGCAAGGAACTAATTTAAGTAATAATGGACTTGTTACCAGTACTCTTTCGTGTGTGTTTATTTTATTTTATTTTAATTGTTCAAGTACAGTTTTCTGCCTTTTACTCTCATCCCAGCCTACCCCCCAGCCCTCCCCACTTTCCTGCCATTTCCACCCCCACCCCTTGTTTTTGTCCATGTGTCTTTTATACTTGTTTCTGCAAACTCTTCCCCTGGAATTTCAGGAGAAAAGAGAAATGGCTTGCAGCAACCAGTACTCTTTAAAACAGTCATGTTCCTGAAAAACTAGAAAAGTTAGGAACTGTTACACCTAAGAGCAGCCTAAGCGCACGGGAGAATAAATGTAATGTGGTATTCCAAATGAGGACATGGAACAGAAAAAGGAGGTTAGGTAGAAACTAAAAACATCTGAATAAAGCATGGACTTCAGATAATGTATTAATATTAGTTAATTATTTGTGACAAATGCATCATCATAATGTAAAGTGTTAATAATAGGGAGAGCAGGATGTGAGCGTAGGGAAACTCTGTACTATCTTTGCAACTTTTATTTAAGTCAAAAACGGTTCTAGAATACAGAAGTTTATTTTAAAAAATTGTTAGAATGTCAGATGAACTTTTGGACAATGACAAAAAGAAATACTAGAAATGACAGCGGTTTTTTAATTGAGGTATAACTGACATATAACATTATATTAACTTCAGGTGTGCAATTTAATAATTCAATATTTGTACATGCTGTGCAGTGATCACCACGGCAAGTGTAGTTACCATTCGTCATTATCCATAATCACAATGTTTTCCTTGTGATGAGGACTTTTAGACTTACTCCCTTATCCAGTATCAAACATGCAACACAGTGTTATTAACTGTAGTCACTGTTCTGTACATTACATCCCTATGACTTATTTATTTTATAAACTTTGACCCCCTTCACCCATTTGGCCCCCCAGTCCCTAACCCATTCCTCTCTGGAAACCAATTTGTTCTCTATCTCTGAGCTTGGTTTTGTTTTGTTTTTTAGATCCCACATATAAGTGAGATCATATAGAGTTTGTCTTCCTCCACCTGACTTATTATGCCCTCAGGGTCTAGGTACATTGTCACAGATGGCAAGGTTTAATTCTTTTTTTTAGCTGAATAGTATTTCATTGTGTATATATTTACTACATTTTCTTTATCTATTCATTCATCAATGGACACTTAGGTTGTTTTACTATCTTGGCTATTATAAATAATGCTGCAATAACATAGGGGTGAGTATATATTTTTGAATTAGTGTTTTGTTTTCTTTGGATAAATACCCTAAAGTGAAATTTCAATATCCTGTTATATTTCTATTTTTAATTTTTTAAGAAACGTCCATACTGTTTTTATAGTGGCTATACCATTTACATCCCCACCAACAGTGTATTGGGTTTCCTTTTCTCCACTTCCTTGCCAACAGTTATTATTTGTTGTCTTTTTGACAACAGTCATTCTAATAAATGTGAGGTAAATGACAGTATTTTGAGAAGCACTATTGGTCTTCACCCGGCTGCTTGGAGCAGGGCATGAGTAGCAATAGTCCTAATACAAAATAGTCTTAAATACAAAATAGTTTTAATATGAGAAGTCCATTGATGATTATTTATCTGAATCAACTGTGGGAGAAAAGAAGACCTTTTTCTTAAGAGGAATATTAAAAACCTAAGTATTCTATAAGAGAAGACAGCAGAAAGAGCTAATGAGACACAGGAATGAAAAATTACAAGTCATAATAGAGGCTGTGTCATTAAGGAATGCCAACAATTCAACCCTGGAATACAAGAAACACAGAGCTCAAAGAAGAAATTAAAATGAAGAGGATCTGAATATAATGAATGGAAAATAAAGTGCCCAGAATGACTGAGCCTGACATTTGCAATTTTTTTAAACATTGAAAAGCAAACACACAGAAAAAGCAACTTGAGGTTAGGGATGGTATAATTAGGCGATTTGGTCTGGCTGACAACAAGATTCTCTCTTCACTTCCTTCCTTCACTCAGATACCACTGAAGCTCTTCTGAGATATTTGACATTATGAGTACTAAATTTGGAAGCATAATTGTGTCTGTGATCATTTTAGGAGTTGAGTAATGTGTTTTTTTCTTCTACCAGATTTGATGGATATGGGGCAAATGTTGTGATAATCTTTTATGTCCTATTAGCTTTTTAGGCCCTTTAAAGATGCATATTATGAGATACTTAGAGGTAAATACATTCAATCTAGAGCCTCCAAAAGAATTACCTAGGCTGTAGCTGCTGAATATTGCATCTACCCAGCATTGAGAATTCACCCTCTTGAAGTTGAGTGGAATAAGAAATTGAAGAGAATTAATTTTGAACTATTAATTTCATAGGAATTATAACTCATGAGAGCAATAGGATTTAATTTTTTGACTATGAATTATAAGAGAATTTCTCTTTTTACTGTAAGTTTTTCTTAAAAAATTCTTTTTTTAATTGATTAGAACATTTTTATCAGTCATATAATTACCTCATCTCCGATAGTCCTACTTTAAGTGGGTATAGTGATTAGCTAAATTCCTTAGAGGGATTTAGAAAACACATTGAAAATAAATTGAGAATTCTGACATATACCTACATGTTCTACAAACAAATACTTTTAGTACTGTTAATAGATGTTGTTAAATAAGACTGGTATTAGAAACAACTACGATAGTAAAGTAGACTCTTACATGATTTAATGAAAAATTTTTTATTATTGTTCAATTACAGTTGTCTCCATTTTCCCCATTTTTCTCTCCTACCCTACCCACCTCCACCTCCCACATTCAATCCCCCCATTTTCTTTGTCTATGGGTCCTTTATACATGTTGCTTGACTTCACCCTTTTCCTTCTTTCCCCCATTACCCTCCTCACCCCTCCCCTCTGATTACTGTTAATTTGTTCTTTATTTCCATGTCTCTGGTTCTATTTTGCTCATTTGTTTGTTTTGTTGATTACGTTTCACTTATAGGTGAGATGATATGGTACTTGTTTTTCAACACCTGGCTTATTTCACTCAGCATAATGCTCTCCAGATCATCCATGCTGTTGCTAAGGGTAAGAGCTCCTTCTTTCTTTCTGCTGTGTAGTATTCCACTGTGTAAACATACCATAGTTTTTTTGATCCACTCATTTAGTGATGGGCACTTACGCTGTTTCCAGCACCTTGGTATTTGTAAACTGCACTGCTATGAACATTAAGGTGCATAGGTTCTTTTGAATTAAAAAAATTAATAAGGGTTATATGCACATTGGGTTATTTATTTTCTATTTTATGGGTAAAGAATCTTAATATTGTCATTTAATTATATTTAATATCTTCTGATGGAAAGGGCTAAATACTATGGCTGGGTATAATTTAGGATGGAGAAGAGAAAGGCTATCAACATTTCTCATTAGGTGTCAGTGGAGCCTGAGGTTAATTTAATGAACAAATTGTCAAGTTACCTTTAAAATCCAAATCTGTTATCTCCCAGTATTGTGGAGGAAAAGAAGAACATTATGAAAGCAGGTGAATACTTTACCTTAATATTCATAATCAACATTGAAACACCACTTTAAATTTTACAAAACAGTTTCAGGTATACTAACATTTGATAGATTTATCTATCTGTCCATTTCTCCACCCATCCATCTTTTACCTGTTGTGAACACATACCTGTACTTCCCAAGCAAAGGAAGAGCTTCACTTCAAAGTTTGATCTGCACTAAGTCAGCAATAATATTTGAATGAATAAAATTGGGTAACTTTTTAAGGCTCACACTGCTGGTATGCAGATCACGGAACTCAGGACTGTCTCTCCTACATGAGGGTCCTTCCCACTGAACAGCACTACCTCTATGGAAAACATGGTTCTGGCTTCTTTTTTATAGTTGTAGTCTCTCTTTAAAAAATATTATCTGTAAGGATATAAATCTAAAGGAAAACATTTTTGACTGGTAGTAATTTACCTTCCTTAAAGGATGCCCAGTGGTGCCATAATTGATTTTGTAACCATTGATTAAAAGCCACATTAAGTTTAAAATTGTCAGCTGAGCCCAGAGATAACATTTTCATAATGACTTGTAATAAACATGGAAGAAGTGATTTCATTCATTTATACATTTGATTAATGATATATTTTTTTTCAGGACCAAAATAAATGAGCTGCTTCTTTGCATGCTTAATTGCTGTATTACAGGTAGATTCTCCTGCAATACACATCTGAGACAAGACTGACTGACATACTCCAGAGATAGGTTTTGTATATAATTCTAAAAAGTGACACCATTAGTAATACTTTACATTTTTAAATGGTCATGCTTTCATTTACCAAAAAATAAGAAAAAAAGAAAAATATTTTAATTTGCTCAGATTATCACTGTGGTGAAAATATGAATAAGATCTCTTTTTATCTAGGAAGAATTGTTATAGTCAGATATTTTTGAACCCCTGTCATGCTCTCTCCATCCTGTTTTTGTCCCTGAGTCTTCCACATCTCAGTGAACAGCAACTCTGTTTTTTTCAGTTTTTATTCTAAAATTTTTCATTGAACAGTTGGCTCCCCTCCTTCCCCTCTATCAGCTCTACTTTCAGAATAAACCAGAATGTATCCACTTCTCAGCACTATCACTGGCCATCCTGTTTCTGCTTTGGCATGCCTTCAGACGATGGTAATCCAGGGGCCCGAGGGGTCCCATCAAGTCATCCTTCTGCTCAAACATCTGCAAGGTTCCTCCTGTCACTAAAGTAAATCCCCAAGTCTTAACTCGGACGGAGACTCTATGTGGTAGTTCTACCTCTCTGGCCACATCACCACCCCTCCCGCACAAATTAGATCTCACACCTAATCTCTAACCATTGCACCTCAGGGTCTTTGCAGCTCTTATCCCCTTTCTCCCTGCATGGCCGACTGCTTCATTTCCTTCAGTCCTTTCAATAAGGTACCTAGATATGTTACCTAAAATGTCAACATGTTATCCTTGGTCCCGCTTTATTTCCCCTCTGTAATATTTTAAATGATCTAACATATGTATAGTCTTTTTAAAAAAATGATATCTATACAGTAGTTTCATATTAATTTCATCTCTTGAGCAAGACTGATTTTCATAGAGGAAAGTCCCTACAGATCTGTTCAGATTATACTCACAGAGAAACAGTTTACCAGAGAGAATTTTTTTTATCCTCATCCAAAGACATGCTTATTGAGGTTAAAGAGACAGGAAGGGAGGGAGAGAGAGGGAGAGAAACGTTGTTCAGTTGCCTCTCACACACACCCAAACTGGGACTGAACCTGCAACCAAGGCATGTGTCTCGACCCAGGAATCCAATGGGAGACCTTTCAGTCTTCTGGAGGAGACACTTTAACCACAGAGCCACATGGGCCAGGGCCAGAGACAATGCTTTTATGGTGGGGCCTGGGAGAGGCTGTTCTGAAGTTTTACTAACTGCTTGTGTCTTCGAAGTTTGATGAGGTGTCTATCCCATAATTGGTAGATGAACACTTTAAAAAATGTGCTCAGCTCATCAGTGGGGATTGGAGTCTCTGGGTGCGACTGCACAGAGGTCAGCCAAAGGGTTTTTACTTTCTCTGACTTCATGATTCTCTGCATCTAAAGGGCTATGATTTCCTGGAATTCCGAACTATAGTTTGGCTTATACATTCCTGCTCAGGACTCATATTGAACCTGCTCCTGTGTGTTATTGAGCACAGATGCGCTCTACTTATCACTTCTTATCACATAAGATAGTTATAAAAGTCAAAATGTTGCACAAAAATGTTTAAACGTAAATTGGCACAGAAATGTCTGTATTGACAAACAGCTGTCTGAGTACTTATGCTGTTCCTGGGAGCAATTAAAACCCTTTTAAATAATTTCCTTGTTTTGTGGTTCCCTAGTATTTCAAACAGTGTGCTTATCCTGTTATTTCTTCTTTTATTTAATCTTTATTGTATTTTTCCCATTACCATATAGACCCCACATACCCCCCTGCCCCCAGCAATCACCACACTGTTGTCCATGTCCATGAGTCCTTTTTCCTTTTTGCTCGGTTCCTCCAGCCCCTGACCTTCCCGATCACTAGCTGTTATTTGCTCCATCCCCATTTTCCTTCTTAGCTCAGTTTGTCCATTAGATTCCAATAAACGAAATCATTATACTGTTATTTCTTGGTTTATCAATTCTAGAAATGATTATTTCCTTCCTATCATTGTAGAAGAGGATTAACTTATGTCTAGCATTTTCCACCTGCCAATTTTCCAACATATGTACTTACATCATCCTTTCCTAGTTTCTTTTGTGATGAAATTCCTAGTGATATGAGGACTATCTATACTACAAATGTATAATTCTTTCAACTGTAGGCCGTATCTCTCATATTGTTTTTTGATAAGACTATCAGTCTCCTGTTCCTTTGACCACAGAATTTCCCCATTCCTGTTGCCCAACATTTTTAGGCCTATGTTTATCTTTACATTGTTGAAGCTTGATAACATTCAAATTCCCTTCATTTTTAAAAAACATGATGTTTTGTCTATAGGTTAATTCTAAAAATTGAAGACTAATGAACATTTGCTTATGGTGATATAAATATTACTCAGTAAAGAATAGAAGTTTAGCAAATTAAAAAAATAATTTGCTAAACTTATATCCTGTTCTCTTGAATTTCTAATGTAGATCCCTATGTCTGGTATAAATTTCAAATATGTTCTTTCTTTCAGAATTGTACAAGTTGCTGAAAACTATGCCACATTTAACTTGCATGGTATTCTAAAATTAATCTTTTTACAGTTTTTATCTCCTGGAATTTCTCACTGCCTTTTTTTTTCAGTTGGAGGAATAAAGATATGTTTTTGTTATCATGTACTTGTTATCTTTCTATCTGTAATTCTATCTATGTGTTGAATTGCATTCTATTTTTTCTAAAGCCTGATTAATCTAATTCAGAGCCGTTACCTTATATTTGAACCATGGCTTCTATATAGCTTGTTTGTGGAGTTTCTAATTAATTTAACTTTCTTTGTATTTTTCTATCATTATTTTCTGCTCAAACTCTCCACCATACTATTGATTCTGTGTAGTTACCCTTCCTCCCCACTTTGCTTCATTAAGAATTGCCTCTTTAGGCTCTGGCTGATGTAGCTCAGTGGATTGAGCATGGGCCTCTGAACCACCTGGTTCGTGGTTCGATTCCTGGTCAGGGCACATTCCTGGGTTGCAGGCCAGTTCCCAGCAGGAAACTCACGAGAGGCAACATACATTGATATTTCTCTCCTTCCCTTCCTCTCTAAAGATAAATAAATAAAATATTAAAAAAAGAATAGATGGATGTGTTAAGAACATCATACATTTTAAAAAAAAGAATTGCCTCTTTAGTGTACTCTGCCCTTCTGGAGTTTACATTCTATTGAGGGATAAGGACAATCAACAAGATAAAGGCATTTTACAGCTTTGTATGTTGATTCTACTTTTTATTAGGGAGAGAAATATGTAGGAAAGGGGAAGTTCTGGCTGCCACCTTAGCAGGGGATGGTGCATTTCTCAAATTCCA
Source organism: Artibeus jamaicensis (assembly GCF_021234435.1). Taxonomy (NCBI): domain Eukaryota; kingdom Metazoa; phylum Chordata; class Mammalia; order Chiroptera; family Phyllostomidae; genus Artibeus; species Artibeus jamaicensis. Next base: position 5,072,088 of record NW_026521972.1, on the reverse strand, counting down.
ACTTAGAACTCTTTTATTTATTTATGAATATTAATATTTAAAAAGGTGTTTCTATTATGTAGTTCTTGTAGCATATGCTATATGTATTAAACAAGACACTAAATAAGCTTAGAGGTCAGCCTAGAACTAAATCTAACATTGTTTTCAAACAAAGTAAAAATGTATTCCAATTTCCAAGTAAAAGATTTACAAATGGACTTTTATAACACAATCTGTTTGCTACAACCCATTGGTGAAGCTGGCAATTGACTATGTTGCAAAGTTATTCTAAATGAAAACTGATATCTTTAAACAGTCTGTTTAGGGGGAAATCATAATCTTCTTTTATGTTCTATAGGGTGTTTCAGCATTGAAAACTCATTATTAATTTATAAGAATTACATAACATTGTCAGGCCATAAGCAATTTGAAATGTTGGCTATTTAGTTTTATCAGAAATCTGTTGTCCTTAAATGGACCTACTAGTGAAAAGGTCAGCCAAAGACTGTTTTTTGTAAAGATTCATGGAAACATTTTTGTAGTTTCTTCTATTTTGGTCTGTTACGTATCAAATGGAGCTAAAGTTTTAAAAATCCAAATGTTCTCATTAATTCAAGGGGTGAGGTTCTCTGGAAATAAATGCAATTATACCCTAGAGGCAGCCAGCTTTCTGGGCCTTAAATTTGCCACTTTGGCTATTTTATCTATTTTGTTCTGCTTATTTCAGATTTCATTCGCATGGAGAATCCATCTGTATAGCTACCAGGATCTAAATAATTAATGAAGATTTTACTTAACTACTAGTCAAAATTAAAAAAAAACTATTTGTAAGTAGGTTTAGTTTATGGTTGTTTTTACTTTTGTTTTAATTACCTAGGGTTCAGGGGTCTTTTGAAATAAGACAACATGTGTATGTTAAAGCAGCCAAAATAAATGTCATGAGACTATAAGGTATACCACAGGAAATAGAGCCAATAATATCTAGTAATCTGCATGGTGACAGATTACTAGAACTGTCATGGTGATCACTTTGTAAGGTTTAAATAAAATTGAGTAATATCCTTAGCAACAGCAAATGTGCCTTCCTCTTATTGCTATAGATCTTGGAATAAAAAATAATTATTATACTTGGTGAAATACAAATGAGGAATGAAAAGAAAGGAGTTAAAACATTTATGGGCCCTGGCTGATATAGCTCAGTGGATTGAGCACCGGCCTGCGAACCAAAGAATTGCGGTTTGATTCTCAGTCAGGGCACATGCCTGGGTTGCAAGCCAGTTCCCAGCAGGGGATGCACAAGAGGCAACCATACATTGATATTTCCCTCTCTCCTTCCCTTCCCCCCTAAAGATCAATAAATAAAATCTAAAAAAAAAATGCATTAAAAAAAACATTTATCAGGAAGTCCTAATCTTTCTAAGGCTCTTTATGTATGTAAATTATATGTCAAATTAATAATTTGGTCATTGTGTGAATACATGTATAAAATCAAAAGTCCTCTGCTCTTCTGGAATCTTTCTCTACTTCTCTTATATGGCCCACTGTGAGCATACACCTGTATTTCTAGATGTTACTAGGCTTCTACAAATATGTATCTATATGTTTTTTGTACAAAACTATGATGATAATATACATATTGTTTCATTGCTATAAGAATTATGAAATGACATTTTTTTCTTTTACTTCTTTAAAGATGTTGCTTTAACATTGTTATATAGTTTATATTTTTTTACAGGAGGAATTTTTGTTTTTGTTTTTTTAGGTTTGTTGTGGACAGTTGTGAGTTTGTTGTCATTTTACTGTTCATAGTTTTTGATCTTCTTCTTTTTCTTAGATAAGTCCCTTTAACATTTCATGTAATGAAGGTTTGGTGATGATGAACTCCTTTAACTTGACCTTATCTGGGAAGCACTTTATCCACCTTTCCATTCTAAATGAAAGCTTTGCTGCATAGAGTAATCTTGGATGTAGGTCCTTGCCTTGCATGACTTTGAATACATCTTTCCAGCCCCTTTCTGCCTACGAGGTTTCCTTTGAGAAATCAGCTGATAGTCTTATGGGAACTCCTTTGTAGGTAACTGTCTCCTTTTCTCTTGCTGCTTTTAAGATTCTCTCCGTATCTATGACATTGGGAGATGTAATTATGATGTGCCTTGGTGTGTGCTTCCTTGGGTCCAACTTCTTTGGGACTCTCTGAGCTTCCTGGACTTCCTGGAAGTCTATTTCTATTGCCAGATTGGGAAAGTTCTCCTTTATTCTTTGTTCAAATAAGTTTTCAATTACTTGCTCTTCCTCTTGTCCTTCTGGCACCCCTATTATTTGGATGTTGGAATGTTTAGAGTTGTCCTGGAGGTTCCTAAGGCTTTCCTCATTTTTTGAATCCTTGTTTCTTCATTCTGTTCTGGTTGAATGTTTATTTCTTCCTTCTCCAAATCATTGACTTGAGTCCTGGTTTTCCTCCCGTCACTGTTGTTTCCCTTTATATTTTCCTTTATTTCACTTTCCATAGCCTTCACTTTTCCCTCTATTTTGCGACCATACTCAACCATTTCTGTGACCATCCAGATTAACAGTGTTTTGAACTCTGCATCTGACAGATTAGTTATCTCTTTTTCTCTTAGTTTTATTTTTTCTGGAGCTTTGATCTGTTCTTTCATTTGGGCCATATATCTTTGTCTTGATGTGCCTGTTACATAGTAAGGGGTGGAGCCTTAGGTATTTGCCAGGGCAGGGCAACTGACATCACTGCAATGTGGCACTGTATGTTGGGGAGGGACATCACTGTATGTCCCCTGAGAGGGAACAATGCTGCTTGCTCAGCTCTTGACAGGCTTTTGGTCACTTCCTCCTCTACCCATAAGCAACTTGGGCCCTTCTAGTGCTGATTCCCAGGTGTTTTTATGTATGTTCTAGGATCCTGTGGGGTCCTATTACTCTCTAATGAACTCTCTTGTGAGACTGGGAGTTTCTCCCAACACAGCAGCCCCCACAGGTTTTATTGCCAGATGTTTTGAGGCTTTATTTCCCCACACTGGAACCCAGGGTTGAACAGTCTGTCTCGCTCTCCATTTGTTCCTCCTGGTTTATCTGCATGCAAATGTGGGACTGTCTGGTCTGCCAGCCTCTACCTTGCCACTGCCTTGCTGTGATTCCTGTCTGTTCCAGCTTCCTGTCTCTGCCCAACCTACTGGTCTGGATGAATGTTTCTTATTTAACTCCTTGGTTGTCAGACTTCTACACAGTTCGATTTTCTGGCAGTTCTGGTTGTTTTTTGTTTTTAAATTTGTTATTGTCTTTCTTTTGGTTGTGTGAAGAAGCAAAGTATATCTACCTACATCTCCATCTTGGCCAGAAGTCCTGTTTTTTTTTTTTTTTTACATGAGAAATTTTTTATCTTTATCTTTTTTCTTCTGTATGGACTTTTCTCTGGCTCTTTTAAATATATTATCTTTATTACTGGTTTGAAACAATGTGATAATAATATGTTTTTGTGTAATATTCATGTTTCTTATGTGTTATATTTTTTATGATTATTGCCTTTGTGTGTTTATAATTTTTATTACATTTGGAACAGTTTTGGCTATTATTTCCTATAATATTATTGTAAAGAATAGTAGCTGGTAAGGGTGATTTTACTCTCTGCATGTTGAAGTGGGGGGAGGCTGTAACAAATAGACTAAAGATATAAATACTAGTGTTTCCTAGATGGCTCTTAACAAATCATTCATTTAACAGCTATTTCATTGAATTCCAGCTATTTCAAAACACTGACACATCCACTAATATTTGTTGAAAAATATTTAATATAGACTATTTATTGATTACAATCTTCACTACATTTCATACTTTACAATAGATTCTGAAGATTTCATAGATGTTTGTTTTAAATTCTTCCTTATACAAATAAAAGGTACATTTTAAACAAAACAAAAAGAAATTCAACAACCTAATATTTCACTACTGAATTTATTTTGTTCATAAGTGTTGTGATTACCATTAATAATGGATATTCCTTTCATACTACTACTTTGCCCTGGAATTTAACTGGGATGAATACAATTTAATGACTTTGGAGAAGTTGGTTTTCTTTTTTATTCTCTTGCAATAAAGTCATCAGGAAATCTCATAAGAGACATTTTATATCTCTTTTAATGAGAAATATCAGAATCAAGAGCTAAAACAATTTTTTGTTTAAAGAGCTTATCTACTTTAATGACTCTGCATTTCTTTCCATAAAGGAGCACTTCAAGATTTGAAAAGGTAATAATAAATGAAGGGCAATGCTGCTGTGAACTACACTTTATAGAGGGAAAATAATTCACAGTTGTGAGCTTGTTAATAAAAATAAACTAATAGAATTTTGTAAATAAGCTCATTGGCTTTATGTCTCAGGCAAAAAGCATCAATTCTGAACTGTGTAATACAAGCAGAATATCTGGTGAACTTGGGACCAGAGGTAGAATAGGGTTTTGTGGGCTCTGGAACTTTCAATTAGGTGAGGGGCTTCTTAAGAAAAAATAAAATAAAATTATAACACCAAATTTGTAATGCAGAGATAATGTATTTAGGATGAACAATATAAAATTTTATAATTTATAAAGGCTAATAAATAGCATTAATTAATAAGAACACAAAATCTAGAAATTAATACATGGTTTTAATTATTAACTGCTTAATATACCTCTATTATTTTCTCTTTATATCTGGCTACATAATCTTAAGGTAGTTTTAACTCTCCTTGGTCCTTTGCTTTTTCAAATACATTTAAAAATTATCTTGTCAATTACTTGGAAAAAATATCATGCTGGAATTTTTATTGGGATTACCTTAGATTTATATGCAGTGTGTCCAGAAAGTATCCAGCTATGTACTATTAAAAAATAGAGACATTTACTGAAGAAGATAGAAGAGACAATAAATATTGTACACAGGATAATGATGCCTCAGTCCACTTCAAACTAGGCACCTTGGGACTTCACACAGTTCTCCCAATTGCTATCAGATGCCCTAATATTTTTTCCTGAATCTGAAATTTGGAAATTTCTCCCCTTTCCAAGGTGATTTTAGTTTTGGAAAAAGCCAGTGGTCACAAGGTGCCAAATATGGGCTATAGAGGGGCTGAGTCAACAGGGTGATTTGATGTTTTGCCAAAAAACTCCAGGGAGATGTGATGCATGAGTGGGCACATTGTTGTGATGAAGCTGCCAATCACCAGTTGTCCATAGCTGTGGCCTTCTGAATCATCTGAATACTTCCGAGGAGGAACATTTAAGTTTACCACAAAATTTGATGCAAGTTTGTTGCTCTGATCACTCAGTCATATTGAATGTGTTGGCCACACAATACACATCCTCACTCAATGGCATCTACCACCACCATTGACTAGCAGAGTGAAGTGATCATTGTTCATGCACGCA